>NC_085051.1:41140264-42340264 GCF_963662255.1 Cinclus cinclus
CAGAATCCTTCAAAGCAGACCTGCAACAGAATTCCAGATCAGCTTGCATTAAGAGCATGAAAGTATCCTTTTGAGACTGGTTTCCTAGAGGAAGAAAGCATATGTTCTAATGGGTTGTGGATGTGTTAAACTTGGTGTGTTCTCACATTTCTGTCCAGTAACTTTGAAACATGTTGGTCTATTTTAGTTAGATTTTATAAATTTCACAGCAAAGTTCCTGCAGGTAGTAGGTAGCCAGTTAGAGGAAAGGGGACCCTATAAATATCCTGATTCAGGAAAATGGTGCACTGTGCATGTATTAAACTCTAGGGACATCACATAGGAAAAAAAAAATACATATAAGTACTCATCTAGATGAAAATCTTCAGTGAGAACTCAATTTTTCAGGAACAGAAATCCATAGGGAACCATAGCTCATTCATTCTGCACCTCAAAAAACTACTACTTTTATTTAGTTATGATGTAGATGGGAAGAAGAATTATTTAATTTAGGAGACACTATAAAATAGTCAATCTAGTGCATCCAGCAGATTTAGGAACTAGGATTCAGAAGTCAGTTTGCTGTTGGCTTTTTGATAATAAGAGAAATTAGCCCTAGCAGAGAGAGAGTGATGTAGCACCTGAAATCAGACAAGGTTCTGAACAGAGTCAAAGTGAAGAAAGGTGGGGGTCCAGGGCACTTTATCTATGGGGAAATGTTGTGGTTCCTGGGGTCCTTCCATGCAGCTCAGAGTAGACAAAGGGGAGATGGTCTAAATGTAGACTTCAATTATTTGTAGAAGAGTTACAGAGAGAGTGGCAGCAAACTCCTGGTGCTAACAGATGGTAGGAAAAAGGCAGAGAGAATGGATAGAGGTTGTTTTCTGGGAAACTCTGGTGAAATTTCTTCACAAGGTATGACAGCATTGGGCACAAGTTACTGAAAGAAATGGTAGAGTCTCCATGACAGACAGTTTCTGAGTCTCATGTAGACAACAGCACTAATTCCTAGTGGGAGGTTGGACTAGACACCTCCAGAGGTCTCTTCAACCACCATTTCCGTGGTCCTTTACCTTCTAATCCAGATGAGGATGCAAGAAAATAGCTTGTATGACCAAAGCTGTCACTTAAAGAGTAGCAACTTTTATCTCACCTCAACTTTACCAGAGGACATATGAACATATTCTTAGTCATTGTTCCTTGTATAGGAAAATGGTGATTATTATTTGCTGAGTATAAATAATGAAACTTGTTTTGTACTGTGCTAAACTTGTGTCAGACACATCTTATGCCTCCTATTGACCTATGCTATAGACTATTTTCAACAGGCTTTGGTCTTCAATGATTTATGGAGGTATCAGCAGCCCATGGATGACTGTCACTGGTTTTCTCCAAGTCTCTTCTAGCATAATTATTTTAAAAAAAAAGAGCCTTTTATACATGGGTCTTTTGAGGCCTCTATCAATGTACTTTTCTGGATCATCAGTGTCTGCAGGCCATGTACTTCTGTTAACTTTTTGAGGTAATGTGTTCAGACTCAGGCAAGTTTTATGATTTCATCAGAACTAAAGTATGCTTAGAGCACACTGAATTATTGCTCAATTAATTTTGCATCCTAATTAAGCAGAAGACAATCTTATCACTGACAAGTCTCTTTTCTGTGTTAATTCTATCCTGTTTCAAGTGTGATGCAGAGAATAACTTATATGAATAGAACAAGACACATCTTAGCTGCTGTCTGCACTATGTAAGATACTGGCCAGCTTCACCCCAGCCAGGGCAGTGTGATGCTGCTGCTATCTCGGCAGCCCCTACCCAGCTTCCTTCCCCAGCCACCTGCTTCTCTCTACCTACTAGCTCAGCAGAGCACACAGGAAGATAGAGGAGCTTAAGTGCACCTTACTACGATATGTAGAAATATCTGCTGCAAAACAGTGAGGAAGGAATGTCATCAAGCTCTCAAAGGAAAAATACATATGATCAGAATCCTTCCAGCAGCAGGCACAGCTTTAGGGACTACCTTGCCCATAAGTTACTGCCTGGCAGCATGGAGAGGCCATGTAGTAAATCCGTCTTGGGAACTAGCCAGCAGTCCAGTTGTAATACTGAATTGTTCTAGCACAGTTCTCTCAAGAGGACTGAAAATTTTTGGCTTGTGCAGGCAGCTTCCTCTTCTGCTTCCAGTATTCATCCCACTGCACTTCCTCATTTACCTGGAGATTTATTTTCCCTTTATTCTGGATTAAAAAAAAACCAAGTAATTGTTGGACAGCTATCTTTATCTATAGATCACATAATGAACAGCATACATGTGATAAACAATTTGCTTCATTTCCAGGTGGCTTTGAATGAAATACATGCTTATCTTCCTGTAATCAACTCATTACATAAATTTTCTTGCAGAATGGGTCCAGATGTCCTCTTCTTTCCCTCCTCTCCCTCAGAAGAATTACAAACTACAGAGATAATCTCACCATGCACCTATATGAACACAAACAATTATTTGTGGTACCCATAAATACAAAAATTTGACCAGTGCTATGAAAAAAATCCTATGTCATCACAAACCCAAGTAAATGCAGTGAAAATGTCAGACTCCAAAAGCTGTGTGAAGTAGGTGAGTGGTTCCCAAGTGCATTAATGGATGCAGCCCTTTCCCTGCCTTCTTCCCAGGACTTACTGCCTCTTTGAAATTATGTTCTGGAAGCATAGTTTGCAGAGCCTACAGAAGTCCTGTGGTTTGCTCACTTGCACTCCACTCTGCTCTGGTCACAGAACCAATGATCCTGCTAGGCTGGCAGTTTAGGAAATTCTCTCTTGTTGTTGTTTCTCTTTGTACATTGATGCTTTTTTGTTTTTCTGGGTCATTTCCCTTTCTGGGTCATGGACTTTTCATTTTTTGGGTGTCTGATACAGAACTAGATCAGGGCTGTCTTACAGTGGCATTAGGTAAAAAGCTTGACTGTAAGTAACAACAAATTCTCAACTCAGTCACATAGAAACAAACATAAGGCTTCAATGGACTGGATACTTCTCATGACCAATTGGTATCAGTAGTTGGCAGGATTTACTGAAATTTTTAATTGCAGAGAGTAGACAGTATGGCTTCTTGTCTTTGAACCATAAATGGTTGCTTGTCATAAATTATATATTTATAGGGAATAAAAGACATGAAAACCATGAACTTACAATTCAGCCTGTGACATGAAGAAAACAGCTCCTTCCATTCATCACCTTCTAGGTCCATGACTCCGTCTTGTCTCATCATCAGAGATGATGAGTTGGACAATCTCTGCTTCCTTCTCCAGAGTGAAGAACAGTCAGTCTGCCTTCTCAGTTAGGAAAACATATTCCTCTCCATCCTTCTCCATCTTCATGTGCAACTAAGGGAGCTTTGTTGTTTTCCGAGTTGACTTACTCAACTTTCCTTTCTGGTCATGTAACCTCTCTGCATAATATATTCACTCTCTTAGGGCTCAGCTGTAAATATACCATGCCCAGGCTACAGAAAGGACACACATCTGGCATAGAGTAAGATATTAAAACTCTTATCTAATTATTTTAGACCTTAAGTTACTGGAACTCTTTACAGTATCGTATAAAGAATTATCTGCATTCAAACACATATTCACCTCCTATGAAATAAGCAGACAAGACATTTTACCCATGAGGAAAAGCTGCCACATGTGTATTAAATTGGACTTTGATACTGCAGGCAACACCTCTCTGCAACTGCCCAACAAACCCTGAATTGCCCATAAGCAAAGCAGCCCTGCAGACATATGCAGGGCTCCTCCACAGGAGCTGGCAGATTGCAGAGGCAGTAGATCCAAAAGAAGCCTGGAGGGAACTGCACAAAAGATATAGCAGCATTAACAATACACTGAAATAACTAACAGGGAGAAAAAGAAAAGGAAAAAATAGCCAGCCCAAAACTGATAGAGATCTTTAATTTAAAAACCAAGTAAGTTTATTCATTGGGAAAGTGCAACAAAATACCCCAGGGATAGTGCATTCCACTTCAACAATTAAAATTGCGTAAAAAGTAGATAGGAAGGTCTGAATCTTAAAAAGAACTAGCACAAAAGCTAGTGCTTTTCTTTGTTTCAATATATTTATCTTTGGGTAACAGAGATAGTAACTGATTAATTTTTTAGGTACTTAATTTATAGCTTCATTGCTTTTATTTGCAAGTCATCCTGTTCCTTACATATGCTAGCTTGGGACTTGAGAACTGTAACACACAGGCACTTAGGAGAGGGCAGTTTTGAAAGAATGGTGATACTGGACTCAGTCACATACTTACTGCTGGGAGGAGACCCAGTTGGGAGCTACTAGATATTCGAAGCAGATATCGTTCCCAACTGTTTCTCTCTAAAATCTGAGATAAGATGTTCAGTACCATTCATAAAAGCAGATTCTGCGGCAGTTGAGGGAATGCAAGCAGGCAAAAGGAGAGCACAGGACTACAGCAAGCTTACAGCAGGTGCTGCTTGCAGGAGCTACCAGTTTCTGACCACCGAACCCGTTTTTCCTGTAGAAGTAATTATATGGAAAATAGTGCAGGTAGGTCTTGCACCCATAGCAGCCCATTCTCATTCATACTTGTTACTTCGCTTCAGCTGAGCTTTACAAGCCCAACAGGATTCTCTATCACATAGCAATTATGTATCTTTTGGTAACACTCTCTGCCCAATGATTTCAAAACACTTTAGAAGCTTCACTCCTAAAGCTTAAACCAAGCTTCACCAAAAGCTTAAACCATTTAAGCTTAACTAAGCTTAAAGTGCTCTGACATACAGGTATTTTAAAGGAAACAGTGCAGTAAACATTTGCAAAATGCCAACAGAGTTAATCTCCTGAGTACAAGTCTTGAACTTATCCTTCTTTTCCTCTTAAATTCCTTTTCTCCTCCCACCTATTTGTTACAGCAAGAAGGACTACATTTATTCTGCACAAGTTTATTAACCACCATACAGATAAGTGACTTCCAGTATGACACCGGTTCCTAATTCCATATGGAGATTGCCTGTCTGGTCCATGTCAGTATGATTGCCTGGTCTCAGCTGAGTGTGTTTGGTTTATGCCTTTTGGCTTTGCTGTTCTCATGGTAACTGTCTTCAGAGGGTGCTTGGCCCTTTCCATTTGTCCCAGATTCCTCTGGAAATTTCTGACCCTCAGCCAACACCTGTCGAATAGTCATGTTGATGCGGGAGGACTGCAGGTACTTGGCACACACCTGCCAATCCTCATCAGAGCTGTGCTCAATGACTGAGCCAACAGGAAGGTCTGAAGGAGCTTGGTCGAGGCACGAAGGCAGAGCTGTCCCCTCAGGGTTGGGGAGGACCCGGGGGACAGCATGGTACAGCAGGCGGCTGAAGCCAGACATCACCATGATGTCTCCGCTGTGCATGAACATTGCTGTTGGGGCCTCCTCCCGCTTCAGGCCCCCAAGCAAAAATATGGAGGATTGCCCAAAACTAGAGAGGGTATAAGGAGGGAGAGAGAAGACAAAAAAAAATCAGGTAGAGAACAGTTTTCTGTACAGTAAGAAAATATCAGTAGTTAAATGCCTTTATAAAAAACATCCCAAGCAATCACAAAAACCAGAGGGACTCCTAAGAACAACTTTCAGGTGGGAACATGGCAAAGAGACTAAGAGATCTGGTTCAAGACAGGCACAGTGTGAGCAACTGCCCTGCCATATTTGAAGCTCTGCAGAGATACTTCTTTAGTATCTAACAGACACTCTACTCTGCTGCTTTAGAACAGAACTGCGCTCTCTGCAAAAGAATTCTTCACTCCAGGCACTACATCCATGCTATTCTAGCAGTCCTTAAAGAAAAACCTATGTCTTTGACCTACAGCCTTCTGCTACTCAGATCATCTGAGAGTGAAGATTATGTACCCAGTTAGCAAACTACATCATACTGCCTTCCTATAACCATATGCAGCCCTAGAAAACAGCCATTGATCTTTCTGTAACACTCAAGTGTGCTTTCCTTGACTCACCTGAATGATAACAGGGGCCGAGAATGGTCTAGTTCAGACTCATCCGCATGAATTCCCAGTGAGGAGTCAAAATGATAGTAGTTCAAGATCCCTGCTTGGGCTTGGAAACCCCGAAACCCACAGGCTGCAGCCACTTGTTCTGATAGGAATGCAAGGTCTGAGGGGAAAGGAGTGTGGTGATTTGCTGAGTACTTCTGGAAGGAGGAGAGGGGAGGGAAAAAAAAAGAAAGCCACACCCAACACATCAGAGCAGCAAATACACTTGGAAACAAACATTGAAAAAGAACTCAAAACCCTGGCTGATACTCGTGGAGAAGGACATCACATTTACCTAGAAAATGACTACAAGACAGGCAGAACCAGAGCAAATTTCCCACCTAACATTAAATTCAAGGTCTAGGCTGAGACTGCCAGAGATTCAATTAATTGTGAAGTTAATCATTATATCTAGATGCTAAACTTTAAATCAGTTAAGATTAGTACCAACATCCTGAGGATCTTCTCAGTCACAACCTGAAGCTGCCAATGGAAAGACAGTTCTGTAGCTCATCAACACAGCCCCAAAACAAGCATCTTTATTCCTCCATAAATAACACGAAGGAATCAGTTGCAAATCTGCTTTTTCTCTCTCCCATAAGTCATTCTGAGAGGACTGGAAAATAATAACCAAACTTTTATTAAGGTCATCCAGTAACAGGTTGATCTGGTAAATAAAAGGCTGCAAGCAGATTTGGTTATCTGCAATACACAGAAAAGATGCATAGTCACTCTGCCAGTGTTTATCAGCCCCCATCTATCTCAGTCTCATGAAAAAAAGTTTATTTTGATCAGGATCCTCAAAATCGCTGTTAGTTGGTAAAAATGCACTATAGTGGTTCAGACTCATTCAAATTCAAAATCACATGAGCAGCAGTCTCTTCTTGCTCCTGCTCACCCCACCAAAGAAGAGTAGTTTCCTAGAAGTCACACTCAGCTTAAAGTGTTAGCAATGCTTTTGTAATCATGCCTTTTGGTAGGTAAAAATGCCACTTACCCTGAAGTAGTGGCAGGTTAAGAGCTGAGTGTATGCCATCATGTTAACTTTCAAAGGACAGAATGCAGCAATGGACTTTTGCTGTTAAACCCTTCACAGTAAACCAATACAGATTAAAATGTTCTTTAAAAAGCATGGTTTGTTAGTGTCTTTGCTCAAGACTGTCTTGTAGGATCATAAACATTTTATTCCTTCATGTCCTTCTCTGTTTGCCATTCTGAGTGCTTATGGCTAAGAAAAAGAGAAGAATTTAATCTCAATACCTTAGTCTCCCAGTTATAATGGTAACCAAGGGTCACCCAGCGCAGCTTCTCCAATAGGCTCCTGGGCTCCCATTTACTGGAACCTTTCCTTCTACAAAGACAAAAAACATAGATATAGGATATGTGTTAATTTCTAAGGGGTCTTCTGGTAGTGTAGCATGCAGTAATGAGATTCATTCATCTATTTCACAGCCTATTAAAACCAGCCAACGCTATTAAAACAAATCAATGCTAAACTTTTATTTTCGTGCCAATACTTTCTTCCTCCAAAGATCCTGAAAATTTAGTTCATGGAATGTGTGCAAACTATGGGGCCTACTGCCAACTGTTGTCAGTTTGAAAGTCTGTATTTTCAACATGGTACCGAAGAGGTTATCGGATGGAAACACGAGGAGCAGTTCAGATTAACAAATCAAATTAAACATGTCCTATTTGAGCACCTGAAAGTGAAAGACTAGAATCTGAAGATCTGAAAGCTGCAAATGCAAGGAAAAAATACTCTAGGCAATTAATGGAAAATTACAAGAAAGAAAAATGCGTTGCCTAACAGTGAAGCATAGCATGCTGCCTAACATTGCAAAGGATGGTTAGTTCTACTACTTGGTACTTTGACAAAATGTCCTTAGGACAAAGTGACTCACAGTAAAAAGTAAAGATTTCTCTAGCTATGACCACAGTGTCAAGAAGTCTAGACTGCAGGTGTCCCCTTATCCAGACTGCTATGCAGGGCAAAGAAATGTTCTTCTCATGTGACAGCCCTGAAGTAAAGGGCTGTCACAGACTGAGTGGTCTGAAGCCACACACCAATTTACCATTCTTACTTGAAGGTCACGACAGCAAGAAGAGACTTCAAGGAGTGGCTTCTAGTACAGACTGTGGAAAAGCCCTTGAAAAGTTACAGAGTGTAAGTTACTAAATCAGATGGAAATATGTTAATGACAAATACAAAAAGGAAGATACATATCTATCTTCTAGTCTATTTATTCCAGCAATTTCAGCATACTTTTCTCAAGCCAAGTCATAGTTTATGGTAAAAAAAAAAAAAGGACAGAAAAGGGAAATACAGTCAGAAGATAAACAGCAATACCAGACGGCTGGCTCTCATTTATAGCCTTATTAGTTCAGCATGATATGCTCTCTTCTACAAAAAAGGATTGATATTTGTGGTGCCATGGTCAAGTCTCAGCCAAGTATCTGCATTTAATGTGCATTTCTACCTGGATACACAGCTTGTTCCTTCAACTATGCCATACTGATAACTCCTAAGATAAACCAGAAACAGGAGTAAAAGGCCAGTTTCTTTACCTTTAGTAATTTTTCTTCACTCACTAATTACTGATAATATTCTTTCCAATTTCCATCTGTCATAGGGTAACAGCAACTGCATACCATAAACACAACACAGCAACTGTCAAATACATGCTGCTTGGAACAGTCTGTGTAGCCCATAAGCAGGTAACACAGCATTTAGAAAAGGGAGAGCCCACAGTTTGTTCTTGTACATCTTTCAACTCACAAACAATGTTCATAATGAAACAGTTTTAGCATGTGCCTTTCCAAAGTGCCCTTCTTTTGCTACATTGCTGGAATGTTTGAACAGCTGCAAGAGCCCAAATGCTTATGGCAAGTCTTTATTCCCAGAACTTGATTATTTTGCATGTAATTTCATGTGCAATTGCTAAGAAGGGGAAAGTATGAGTGCTGTATATCTGGAAACAATGAGATCCCACAAGAAAGCATAGAAAAGGTCTGCTATAACTATGTCAGAAAACGACTGAACAGCATGAGAGCTTTGGACTGAAGATCCCTTGTTTGCTGGTAATAATTGCATCTATACACCTATACATCTATCTGTTGCATCTATTTCCTTATACAAAATAATAGATATATGTATATATCTGCATATCTATATCTCCCTTATGGGAATGTTCTATTCCCTTTTATGCTTTCAACTGTCCTCAACACCAGAGAAAATAATCAGGCTCCACTCTGTGAGGAAAGCATGTCTAGGAACTGTACAGATTCACCCTACCTTGTGATTCCTGCATCCTGAAGAGAGGAGGTAAGCCATGACCCAAGCACATGCATGCATTCTCCTGATGGCTTTAAATAGCATTAAAGTTGTGACCCATCTAGGAAGTAGACCTCTTTTTAGTTAAGCACTGTTTCTCGCCTCCCTGAAAAGCCTTTACTCCAGATACTAAGAGAGACTGGCTAGTTTGATGTGCTGCCCCTAGGTATAAGCACAAATACAGCAGTTTGTTCACTAGAAAACTCAGGTAAGTACTTCATAAAACTGCCAGGGTTGCTGCCAGCCATCACTCTTCCAAACACTGTTTTCAACTGAACTGGACTCAGTTGCAAATTAACCTCAGTTCTGATCATTCTCTGCATGCAGGAGGTACTTCTGGAAGAGGCCTGTCAAACTGGAAAGGTACCCCACTTTTTTCAGCCATTGGGTACAATGCACAATCCTTTCACAGAACACTTTTTCATTCTTGATGGAGCACAAAAATGGTTTCTAAATGTCTGTAACTAATTCTGACTGAGCAAGTGAGAGTACAACTTTCCTCCTAGGTGCAAACAGAAGAATTGTTCCAATCTTGCTTTTGCCATTCCATATCTTGCAGATGTCCAGAGTTCTTTTGAAGAAAACCTCAGCATGTCAACCTCACTAAGAGACTGAGGTGAAGATAAGCATTGTAAGGAACTCTGATCGCGCCATAACACAAAACAATCATTATGAAAAATAAGCAGTGAAATCAATAAGATAACGATAAATATCCAAATAGCTAAAAGATAGACTGCTTACAGTACACAATCTTACATGTATTTTTACAGGTGACTTTATTAAAGTTCAAACTTTTTCAAAGTTTTCCTTTTTTGACTTCAAAACCAGGACAAATTCTCCACTAAATTCCAGATCAGGTAAAGGAAAGGCAGCTGCATCAGCCACAGAATTCTGAACCTGAAGGAATCTTCCAGATGAAACAGGAGTGCCATTAAAATGGTACATTTAATATATTTAATTCAATGTCATGCTGAATTTAGAAGAACCACAAACAAAACCAAACCCAAAGAAATACTTTAGAAAATAAGAACACAGAAACTGGTAGATTTGAGAAGTTCAAGAAAGTACAACTAAAAGTGTTTCAACTATAGTGTACTGGGTCTAAGAGCTGACTGGGAAGAAGTGCTACCATTAGTGGGAAGTTTTGGAAAGGATCCGTTTTGCCTCAGGAAAACTGAAGCCTAGAGGGACTTCGTGGTTCCAGATGTAGCTGAGCTTAGCAAGCTTCAAATACCACATCAGCCAGGGGCACTACTGAACATTCAACCAATGGCTTTACAACAATATGCTACTAGAAAATTCCATTGAGAATGAAAGCAGAGAATTAACAAGGATGTACACGAAGTCATTAAATATCTGTCTTTAACTTGGCATGTCTGACACCATCTGCATTCTGCCAGCATGTACACAATCTTCTTCAGCTTCCTTTTCCTGCTCAATTTTCTTAGACCTTCTCAAAGGTGAGATCTGGCATCATTAGTTTTGACCACAAAAGGTGACAGTGGATTTACCTCAGCTGCTCCTTACTCTGTCCCCACAGGTCAGTGGTCTTCTCAGGAGCCATGTGCAGGTCCAGGTTGCAGACATTGGGTTTTTCAGGGTATACCTTGAGACACTGCTTCACCCAGTGACGCTGGCAGCCCGGGAGGAAAGGGTTTGGTATGAAAATAAACCCTGACCACAAAGAAAAAAGGAGAGGATGGAGATGAAGTAGGATTAGACATTTTACAGTATTTTTTCTGAATCTAGAGCAAAGGACAGAAGTTGAAGGTAGTGAAAAAACACTTAAGACATACAACCATTGATTGTGTATACAAGCTGATGAAAACTGTTAAATTAAAACTTACTGTTTTTTCAGACAAAACAAATGGTGGCACAAGGTAGAAGGCAGAGGGCAGCCAACACTGGTCCAAAAAAATTACAATGAAGGACGTATCTATGTAAGGCATATTGAGTAAAGGAGATAGAGGAGTAAGAACATGGAAACCAAATTGCTTTGGAGTAAATTTTATTTTTAAAATTATTCAGCATGACTTTTCTCTTAATCCCAGCGAACTTAAAGTAATTCTGGCCTAGTCTTTCTGTGCTTCAAACTCACTTTATACCTGTCTCTGAATGTCTTCCTACTTCTAATTCAGAAAGAAGTCCCTGGGTTGAGCAAGTATCTAGTAATGTAAAGTGTCCTCCTCTTTGCTTCATGTTTATTTCCAGGTAACTCTGGTTATATCCATATTTGCATTTTGATATGGTAACACTCAGAAAGGGGCATGAAAGTCAAATTAAATCCCAAAGCGCTTGTTGTTGACTGTGAATACTTTGCAGGTATTGTTAATTAACACAACAAAATAGACACACAGCTATTCTGTGTGTTCATTTAGCCAGGCACCTCACGCAGGGTTCAAGCAGCAGCCCATATGAGAGATGTGGAAGAGAGAAGAGGAACAAAGGAGAAGAAGGTTTTAAGGTTTCGGCCTAATGTGTCTTTTTGAACTTCTCAGTCATATCAAGTTAACAGATACAAAATGATGAAAAAAGATGAAAAAAGAAGCAGCAAAGCTAGGTGTCTCAGTAGGATATAAACTTGCCTTGTGGCCTTATGAAAGTGGTAATAAAAACACAAAAAGAGCAACCTGCCAACATAGCTCACAGACTCAAGATTAAAGTAACTGGTAAGAAAAAAAGCCTTCAGTGTATTAATAACTTATGGTGATTCGCTTCATTCTGTTCCCTGCACTTTCAGAATATGGCAGCCTTCTGACAGGTTTGGCTATAAGAAGTTTTTCTGCCAGAAGCATTACATTTACTTTCTGTTGACATCTGCAAAGAGCAGAATAATAATACTGCCCTTCCTGTCTACAGCTTTTGAAGGGGGGCTCTTGAAGCACTTTACTACATTCATGAAATTATACTATAATATGTATGTATTATCCCCAGATATTAATGAAGGCATTGAAGCCTGGAGAGTTAGTTACAAGCAGAGATGAGAACAAGAATCCAGATTTTATGGCTTTTATATCACAAACTTAGAACATGCTCATGTCTCTTCAAACCTTTCCTTGACCTAGACTAGACTGTCTAGGTTTACAAAAGCAGTAACAACTAAAAAGTGGGTTACTACTATGCTTATTGTGTCAAGAAAGGCAGAAATTGAACTTCTCACAGAGTTTTACTATAAAATTCTATGCAAACATAGAACAAAGACTAATAGTACTAAAATCAGTGACTTGCACACATAGGAGGGAGAAGAGTAAGAAATAAGAAATATATTCCTGTAGCAAACTTTCTGAGTTGACTGAAGAACACCACAGACAAACTTCAAAGTCAACATAATTGAGCTTCTTGGCTTTAAAAGATATAGGGGGCAAGGGCGAAAGCATTATTCTTTGTGAATCTGTATACTAAAGGAAACTGCCCTGAAGAAGCAGATGCAATTCTCTTACTGCAGCACTATTTTGCTATGTACTACAAATTAATTTGCACCTAATGAAAGTGGTCTCCAACCTCAGCCAGAGGAAGGATAAGACATGCACATGTCTAACAACAAGGAAAACCTCTCAAAAAAAAAGTGTCAGTTACAAAGATCCAAAGACAGCATCACATGCTTCTCATAGAACTCAGGACACCACAATAGAAATTCAACCAGATTCCTTAGTCTTCTATTTCACTGCGTACTGTGGTGACGAAACCAAATTACTTCCCTTCCGTTTGCTCATAGAAAAACTAAAGAAATTCCTACTTCACTTAAAAGGCTATTGGACAGCTGGTTACACATCTCCTACTGTTTTAGGATGTCCAGATAAAAGAAACTGAAAAATGATAAAGTATTATTCTCTTCAAGTCCATACATGACTTGATTCTAAGCAGGACAGATAACTTGTCAATGTATTTGTATTTCATTTTAGTAAAAGGTTTCTTTTGCCAAAGCAGAAGAGAAATGCAGTTAAGTAGAACACCTGTGATTCCCCACACCCCCTATGTAATTACTAGGAAAGACATTTAGACAGTAAATGACAAGCAGACCAAGCGAGGGCAGCTGTAATATGACAGGTAAGTGGAACAAAACATTTACAGATGCAAGAAGAGGCAGAAGCCTTTCTCCTGAAGTTATTCAATTCCCTGTGTATTAAATATGCCAGATGGATAGCATGGCTGCCTCAGTTTCAGAAATGCTAAGCTGGCTTCAAAGCTATTAACACAGTAACTGACTGAGATCCCAATGAACCAAAAGAAACATAAGAAAAAACATAATTAATCAAACAAAAATCCCTGAAATAAGGAGGATCTGGGTAACCACAAGCTCATCAGCCTTACCAAAATCCCTGATAAAATTATGAAGCAAACTTTCATGGCAGCCACTTCCAGACATGCGGTGGTTGGGGATAGACAGCGTGGAAGGCAAATTTTGTCTAACCAGCCTTACTACCTGCTACAGTGAGATGTCCAGGCAAGGGGAAAACAGGGGATGATGTTTACCTTGGCTTAAGGAAAGTTTACCACTTGGTCTTCTACAGCACCATTGGAGCCAAACTGGGAGCCAAAAATTTTTTTGGCAAATTGAACAGGTAAGCAAAAGGTGGCTGGGTCACTGGGCTTAAAGAACAGTGATTTGATGATTCAGAGTCTAACCAGCAGCCTTTATGAGCTGCATTCTTTGATCCTGGGGCAAAGACTGATAACTACACCTACATCAACAACATGGATGATGGGATGTTCATCCTCATTTCACTTACAGATTACACTAAACTGGGGCAGCAGTGGATATGCTGGAGGCTACTGCTGCCCCTGAAAACGACCTTGACAAATGAAGAATGGGCTAAAGAGAACCTCATAAATTCAACACTGGTAATTCTGCATCTGGTGCAGAATAACCCCATACAACAGTACGGCCCAAGGGTGAAGAGCAGCTCCAAACCAAAGCCAGGTTGCCTTGAGAATGAACTGTGAGCAGGAGTAAGGGCTAGTGACACATCATGGTATTGGTGAACACCACCTACAAGCAAGAGACAGGAGAGGAGCCAGATTCTTCTCAGATGTGCACAGCAAGATTATGACAGAAAACAATCACAAAAAACAGCAAGACAAATTTTTATTAGATATAAGGTTTAGGAAAAAGCATGGCCTAACACTGATACAGGTGTCCAGAGAGGGTGTATAATCTCTGTCTTTGGAGATTTCCAGAATTTACCCATACCAAGCTCTCAGCATCCTGATTTAACTTGCAACTTCATCCTGCTTTAAGCAGGATGTTGGCCTAGACCTCTGGAGGTGCTTTCCCACCTAATACCTCTCTGTGACTATACCAGGTAAACTGCAAACCTAAAACACATTTCCATTTCTGAAGGAACCTGCCTAATGAAATTACTTGGCATACTGAATAGGCCAAAAGGTTCTCTTGCACTTATGGTACTCTACATTCCACACTGACAAGCAGATGCCACACTTCAACTGTGAAACTACTGTATTTCAGCTATGTACCCAATGTGCATGATATATATTGAGGAAAAACAGATTCTATAGAAATAAAGTCTGTGCCAAAGGCAACAGGAATCCATTCTCATGAGCTATGGTCTGGTTGATCTCACTGTGAAACAACTGGCTCTTCTCACCTTCATAAATATTGCTGTATCCCACCCTTTAGCTGATTTGTTTGTCCTACTGCACTTACTACAACATCAAATTACACTTAGGCAAACCAAAATAGCTTTTTCAGGCAGTACAAGAAAGATAAGATTGAAAGTGCATGAATTCAAAGCAATGAGGTTATGTTTAATTTTTCTTGAAATAAAGAGGTACCTACCTGGATAACCAGTGAGACCGTAGGCTTTCCACTGGCTAATTGGCTGTAATCCTGCTCTGTAGGCATCTTGATCACTGACTGAAGAAATACTGAGCTGTGATCTGAACACCTGGAAAAGAATATGGATCTGATAAAAAAAAGAGTGAGAAACACAAAACTCATCCAAAAATAGCTTCTGAAAGGAAGAGTGCTACCATGCCTGAAGGTAACTCTCATGAAAATGCCAAATCCACCACAGAACTACTGTCTAAACAGCTGTGACCAGGACAGGGCGAACAGAGCCAGGACAGATTCAATGTAAGAATCAAAAGGTACTTACAGGTTTTACCTTGAGATGTGATGTCCCCCATTCATAAAAAAATTCAAACAATATATACCAATGAGGAAAAAAATCACCATGATTTGTCGATTTCCATAGTACAGCCTCCACATTATAAAACATTCTGATAATTATCAACCTCCATTAGAGAGCAATATACTCATAACATTTTCTACCTTCAAAGAACATTCCAAATACAAGTTGCCCATGATCGTATAGGGTAGATGACTATTCTCATCTTGAATTTGCAGAAGGACAAACAGTACAACAATGAAGTAGCCAAAGCTGAGATAAGAAGGACTACAGAAACCTTGTCAATTCTGAATGCCACCCTGCCAATTATGTTCCCAACAGCAGGATCAACAGCTCAAGGCTTGGCAAGATGCATTTACTTGACAAACTCTCTTAAGCTGCAATAACACATGTATTTAAGCTAACATTTGCTGAAAAAACCCACCAAACTCATTCTGTCTTGCTCCCAATCCCTTCTTCACTTAGGGAAATGCCCTCTGAGGAGGGCAAGGTAAAGGCACACTGTTTTTGTTCTGGCTTAGTTCCCCAGTTCAGCTCTCCATGCAGCAGTGGAAAGATACAGGCTCATATAAGGAAAGAGATGGCCAGGCACAGTAGGAATAAACAGGCAGAGACTGCAAGACTTTGTCTATGACAACTTAAAATGTATATCAAATTAAGATCTTTGCACAGAGCCTCTGTAGTGGCGTATGTGTAAATCAGTCTCTTTGCAGCAGAGAGCTTTGGTTAACATTTTCTGAGCAACAGGACTAAATTACATACACATAATTTCTAAGAAATTCTCAACTACTGCTGGACAGCACCTTCTGGCAATATAGTCCGTTGTACCCATTTTTCAGCTCTTTGTCAAAGGCAGCTATGTGAGTGCCAGCCTTGATCTTACTTTGCAGTCCTGTCCAGAGTGTCCCCAGGAAGGCTCCTCCTCTGACTAAAACTCTGACACCTCACTGCCTACTCAAAGGGCTTCCACATCATCTATTGCCTGGGCTTCTGGAGAACAGGAGATGTTTCTGTGCTGAAGAAACACATGTGCTGAATCAGTTAAATAAGCCTGCTAACAGGGCAGATGGGGTATGTCACACTTCACTGAGGAGCTCAACTGCTTGAAGCAGTTTACTGAGAAAAAAGAAGCAATATTATCTGGGCCAATCTGCCTGGCCTGTAGCTCTTAAAGAGAAAAGCCAGATGTTTTTAACCTGGGGGAAAGAGGAATAAAAGATGTTTTCACTAGTCAGCTGTCACCTGATCTTAGAAGGTAACAGGTACAAAAAGAATCATATTGAGAGAAGACAGATCCTTTTGATGTTTTCAAATACTTTGAATTTCCCAGAAGAGCCATAATGTTGTAATCCTTTACCAAATACAGGATTCCTGGAAGCTCTAGAAAGGCTGAAATGCTGACAACTTCCTTGGTTAATTCTGATGCCTCTAACAATTTAATATGGGACAGGTTTTGTGTTCTACTAGCAACCACAAAATCATAGTCTGAAAAGACAGAAAAATAAACAGCCTAACAGAACACTAAAAAGAAAAGACTAAGCACTGAAACTATGAAAAAATTAGGCAAAGTTTCATTTTAACTGTATCCCTCACTTTTTTTTTTACATAAGCTCGTAAGTAGAAAATCCCTGGTTAACAACACTTTAGCAGATATGTGTCATCCTTTTGTGAGGTGACAAAAGAGTAGACAAGTTTTAAGGATAATTTCTTCATCACTGAAGACATGGTAAACTGCTATGATGGCTACTACTTTCAGCTGTGCTGATGATTGTATTCCCCAACCCACTGTAACAGCTGCACGCGCCCTGATGACTGATTTATTATACAGGAGCGAGAAAGGAGAAGAAACTTGTCTAGGGGGAAGGCAGAACAGAAAAGTCAAGCTGATTCTGGCTCACCCAGGTACTAAAGGGCTAAGACAAGGGCTAGCAGGCCCAGGAAACACCGTCAGTTCCGAGAGTGAAACTTGGGGGGCTTTATGTCCACAAGTTGCGCTACTTAAGGCACCACGTGGTTTTATTAGAGGCTTGGAAGATCCCCTACTGCAGTGTAGGGAGCTAATTAGACATTACGGAAAGCATAAATATAAGAAAAAGTAGTAAATCTGTGACTAGGCACCGCGCTGGCCGGGGCGGCTGTGCCCTCGGCAGCGTCCCATGGCTCGGGGGCACCCTGGGCGAGCCCGGCTTTGGGGCCCCGGGCCCGGCCCGGCTGCCCCTCTCGAGTCACGGCCTCACTTTTAAAACGTAACAGGAAGCCATAGGAGGCTCAGCGCTCGAGTGCAGCGTCCTCTAGCCAGAAGCGGGGCGGCACTAGAGATTCGGCGTCGGGCACGAAAGGAACAGCAGGTGAAGAGACCAGGCTACAGCGACACCGCCACAGCCCCGCACAGAGACACCGCGCAGAGGGCGGGACGCGCTCCGAGCCGCTCGCCGCGGGGCAGGGGCAGAAGCAGCCCAGCATTACCTGGCCCCCCGGCGCGGAGAAGTCCACCACACCCCGCAGGTCGGACGCGTCGCGCTGCCGATAGAACCGAAAGAGCCGGCGGAACGCATCCTCCCCGCCCTCACGGGTCAGGGCCGCCGCCATTTCGGGCCGGCCGGGGCGGGGCTGTCCCTCCCTCTCTCCGTCCCTCCCTCTCACCGCCGTTCCGACATGGCGGCGGCCGGTGCGGTGCGGGCGGCCGGGCGCCGCTCCCGGCAGCTCTTCGACATCTTCGTGGCTGAGATTCCCTGGACGGTGTCGAGCAGTAAGTCTGCGCTCCCCACCCCCATCCTTCACCGCTGGCGGGGTTGGACGGCCCCGCCGCGTGTGCCGGCACCGGCTGGGGGTCGGGCCGGGGCGGCGCGGCTGCGCGGAGCGCCGGGCCCGGGTAACCAGGTGCGTTTTCCCACAGAGGAGCTGAAGGAATACTTCTCCCAGTTCGGGTCGGTGCAGAGGTGCCAGCTGCCGTTCGTGAGTACCTGCGCGTCCTCCGGGCCGCAGTTCGCGTCTTTTCGGCGAAGCGGGGAAGAGCCGCGGGCTGCTCCTGCGGCTGAGGCCTTGCCCCGAAGCAGCTTCCCCGCTCCCTCGGAGCTGCATTCTGGACACCTCATCTTGAACTCTGTTGAGGTTTTCAGTGCTCTCTACCCTTAGCTTCTTCCAGGAGGGCCGCCATTTGCCTGTGAGCGCTCGGCCTTATTTAAACTTGGTGAATTCCACTGACATTCAAAGAGATTTACAGAGCTGTTTGTCCTTTACATCCTGTTGATGCTGCCATTTCTGAATAATTAATCTAAAAGTGCTTTGAGCTTCTCTGTCATTCTTCTGACAGAATAAAGTTTTTGTGTTCCTCGTTTCACTGGACAAAAACTAAAGGTGTGGGTATGAACCTACCGTTTTTCTTCTTGCTGTGGATTCAGACCCCATCCAGAATGCAGGGCTAACAAAACCCATAACCTCTGCAGGGTGCTGCCAATGCCTCTGTCGTTTTGGCTGCTTATATTGTAAGTGTATAGGTCAGGGATCATAGTATCTAGTGCCCCTTTTTTAGAGATGAACAGTCAAAAAAAGTGTTTCTTTGCAGGTAAATTGCAGGCCATTTCTGAAAGTGTAAAGGTTCTGCCTAGTGTGTGTTTCTCCACTTGAAGTAGTCCTGTTAACTTAAGCACACTTTGTGGTGAATTTCAGTTAGTGAGCTGATGGGTTCTCTCTCCATTAGTTTGAGGATTAGTTTGGAAATGGAGAGTTTGAAACAGGCTGGTTGTTTTGAACACTTGAAGCTTAGGTGCCTGCCTGTCTTGTTTTTCCTCAAGCCCAGGTCAGATTACATTTTTTTCTTGCAAAGTCTGGTAGCTTGCCACAAACCAGCTTCCATCACTGATTCATGTGATGTATGTGAATGTTTGTTTAAAATATGCATGTATGTTTAGAGTCAGTGATTAATTGAGGAGTTTCATCAATGCTTAAAACCCCAAGCTACAAGAATCACCAGTGGACAGCCTAATTTAGACATCACTGTGATACTGAAACCAGGCAGTACCTTGTAGGTGATTTGGAAGTGTCGCCAGTTATGCCTGATGACGAGTGGCTGAGCTGTTGTGAGCTCTGAGTGGGATCAGAGTAGGGCTAGAAGGCTATATATGTATATGTGTGTTTGTGTATATATAGGATATACCTGGCTTTTCCTCACTGTCACATGTTCATTGACAACTGTCTTTTGTGACTGGCAGATTATTTCTAAAAATAACTTTTTTTTTTATTTTAAGTGCAGTTAGTGCTTGTCATTTTGAATTGCACTCTGCTTGGTAGTCTCTTAAGCAGCTGCTTTATCTTGCTGAATGTTTTTCAAGTACTGTGGCCAAATGTCAGATCTGTTATGACAGGCTTAATTAGTAGATAAATTCTGCAGTTCGAAACTAATGTCTATACATTATTCCAGGCTTCAATTGTGTCTTAAAATCATGATTTTTTTGTTACTATTGCTGGATTCAAATTGAAAGGGATGTAAAACAGCCTTTGTTAGACCCCCCCCCATGCTGTCACTGACAGCAAATGTCTTAGTGTGAAAAAGGCTCCTGCTACAGCAAGTGTGACAATTCCTCTGGTAATTTCTGAATCCTTAAATTCAGTATCTGTATAAAGGTTTAAACAGCCTGTGTGAATATTTCCTGTAGTAATTGCATTTTTTTTTAATTGGTAATTAGGACAGAGATACAGGCTTTCACAGACGTTATTGCTGGATTAAATTCTCAACTCCAGAAGAAGTTCAGAATGTGTTACAGAAGGACCCCCACATTCTTGAAGGTTCCAAGGTAATGTGCCAGTTCCTTTAATGAAATAAAGGGACAAGTTGACTCGAATTCTGCCTTCAACTGGACACAGTAACATGAAAACATTACCATATTTTTCCAAAGTGCGGTTAAGGACTTTACCACTCAGCGTGCTTTTAATGTTTTTAAAAATCATTACCACTTCTGTTTATTCCTTCCTCTCAGCTTGAGGTGTTAGGGGTCAAGATCATAGAGATACCAGCGAGATCACTCTCAAGACCAAAAACTCCTGCTATGCTAAAGTAATGCTAGTGCAGTAAAACTGTTTGGGATTTGCTATGCAGCTAGTTTGCAGTTTGTAACGCAGGTTTCTGCGGGTGGGTTCCAACATCCGATCTGGATGTTGAGTGGCAGGGGGAACAGGATAAACTAAGTGATGCTAAGCTTTGAACTTTAGTGAAATTTATTTTTCTTCTGCTGCTATTTCATACAGGAAAAATCAAGTGCTTGCTTTCATGTGTTCAAGACAACTCTAAATTCACTTTGGTGTAGGGTCTTGTTCTCTCCATCTTTTAAGTTTTTAAATGTTAGTAAAGGAAAAAATACAACACTTCAGCAATCTCAGTGTATTACTGTATGGTATCAAGGCACTATAATGGTCGAGTACACATACAGAAATGTCTGTTCTTGACTGGTCAGCTAGAGCCAGACAACTGTATTCTCCAGCTTCACTCCAGCATAGAAGCAGAGCAAAGCCATCTCACTGCTATCCCAAGATTTAGTGTACAGTAGTGTTGACAGATAAGGAATAAAGGATAGTGAGTCAATGGCTGTCCGAATTCTTCAATATTCTTTTGACAACTAGTTTCTTATTTTGAGACTTTAAATGCTAGAAGATAGTAAAAGGAATTGATGAGAGAATTCAATGATGTGGAATTTGGATTGTGGTACTTTGCTTGCCATGGTTCATGTTGCTGCATAAGTCATTGTTGGTTGTGGTTTCTTCAGTACCTATTCCCAAGAAGAACCAACCTGCCAGTTCCCTGTGGTACAAAAATGGGAGCAGAAATTAAAAGACTCCCTTAACCTGTGATTAGAGTGGCAGTATGCTAGTCCTTCATAAATTGTGCTGAACTAGGATGTTATCTGTATTCACTTATCGCATTAGGTACTGGAAATAGCACAGTATTTAGTGTCAATTTCCTGAAAATTTCTGCTTTTTTATTCTTGAAGCTGTAGGGATAGCCACATGCACTTAAAATGCCTGGACTTCAAAGACTATACTCTCACAAGAGGTGCAAGCTAGGAGGCTTCTTTATAGTGAAATAAAAAGTAGAACACAAGTATTAGTTATTTTCATGGAGGTTTCTCTAGAATACATGAGCACTTTTCCCACTTCTTTCTAGGCTAAGTTTAGATAGTCACTTTTCATTAATTCCAGTTGTGAAAGCACAAGTTTTTAAGATGCATTTTGGTGGTACAACTAGCAACTGCTGTGCATATATACTCAACTTTCCTGTCAGGAAAGCCCTGGCTTGGGGCTTACAAAACTGAATTGGTTATAAACGTATTTTCTGCTTTCTCTGTCAATGTCCTGGGTAATCAGAAGTGAAAAATAACAAACTTTCTTGCCTAGCTAATTTCAATAATTTCCATTGTTTTCAGCTCACTCTCAAACAGCAGATCCGTAGAAGACACAGTCAAAGAAAGAGTCAAAGTGAGTGAGTGGAAGGAGGCTTTATTTCACTAAATGTAAAGAAACTAAAATAAAGATTACTGAGAAACTATGAATGAGTACTTGTTTTAAAACAGAATCCAGCTGTTTCCCCTCCCTTGTTGAAATAAACTGTATAGCCACACTAAAACACTGAATCATTAATACCCCAGCATCTGTTACAGCATATGATGATCATTATATACAGCAGGAAAGTTTTTAACAGACAAGTTAAATCTTTAGCTACCTCCAAAAACTAAAGCTGTAGGAAGGGGGCTACATTCTTACCCTGAGATGCTGGGCAATGGGAAATCAGCCAAGTCAGAGAACTTGCTAAAGAATAATTAATTCCCGTATGAAATGTTTCCAAGTGGTCTCCATGTCTTCTCCCTCCTCACACAGCTGAAGAATTAGTGTGTGTGTATATATCCACACGGCCAGAGTTGTGAAGGGTTGTGGTACAATGCCATCCTCCTGTACACCCAATATGAAAAATCTTTTTGCATGAAGTCCAAGATTGCAGTCCATTTCCCTACCTCTCAATGAGCAGAGGCTTTCAGTCCTTCCTCCTCTTTTTGCTCTCATGCTCATGTTCCTTCGGGCGGCTGCTGTCTGATGGCCGCTTAGAACCACCATGTTGCTTAGCTTCTTCCAGAAACTTGTCCAGACCGAATGGATCCTCCTCAAACTGAACTGGTCCATCTCTGCCCCTGCCTCTGGTGTTACGATCCGAGTTGGAAAACTCTTTGTCAGGAACAAACCTGCAAGAGAAGATGATACTCAGTTAACTTATCTTCAGAGTACTAATTTAAAATATTTCTTAAATTTATTTCCTTACCTGTTGGTCTTTATTCGAGCCTCTAGATCATCACCATACATGTCCTTATCCACATTTTTACTTGGCCTGTAGATGTTTTGGGCCATATCCTTGCCACTTCTCCAAGGCTGGTCATAAACATTATAAATTTCATCCTCTCCTCCAGCAAAGCCGCTGTCCATACCCTGTGAAGAACGGCAAAAGTTAATCGACAGAATGTCAGCTAACTTATTTTAACAACAAAATAGACTGATGATGTTACATAGTTACATAAAGATGACATGGTGTGATTTATGACCGATTTCAAATGAGTCCAAGCACTCATTAAGTGAGTGGGTTTGGGTCTGGGATTGAATCTTCAGTCCTACTCTTCCAGATAGCAACAGGAAGGATTGCAGGACATCTGCATTTCAGAATAATGGATCATTTCAGTCTGCCCTGCAAGTACAGCTGTCTGTAATAGCTAAGTACAACCATACAGAAATGTGTATTATTCAGAATTTCTGGAAAACATGATTTAAGCTGACTGATCCAAATCACACAGAGGCTTATAAAAACTCTGAAAGTAGAAGTGTCTGCTTTTTCATTTTTGGTTCATCAGCTTTCCTTTCTTGCCTGCAAGTCTTTCATTGGAGACATGAAAAAGAGTGATTGACAAACTGCAGGTCTCTTGAGGGATTTGCTGAAGCCCCATCTATTTTGTCTCTGAATAGTACAAAATTCAGGGAAAATAAATGTTGCTGTTAACTGTTTGTATCTTCACAATATTAACACAAGCAGTAATGGGAATAGAAAGTATTTACTTGCTTCTCTCTGAAAGCAGATTTCCTATTCAGTCAGTGCATTTGTACAAGAGAAGAAAATGAGGTCACTGCAGCTTGAGGGCAAAATAGATTTTCTCCCCACTCCCAAGTGAGAAAAATCACAACAGAAATGCTTTAATCCAGCTATACACTTCGAATATTTTTTTTAATAGGCTCTGGAGAAAGGAAATCAATAGTTTCCTAATTGCTTATGTAAAGAATTTTATTTTTTAATGTATCCACACCAACCATGAGAACAGGCTCCCTTTAATAGTCTAGCTGTACCCACAAAGGATAAGCATGTTCTTATAGAAAGTTACACAGCTGTGAAAAGATATTTTACCTTGCTCTGGTTGAACAGCCTCTGGTCATACTGGATTTCATTGGATGGCCTGGGGTTGGGTACCCCCAGGGCAATAACTTCACTGATATCTCTGTTCTCATTTCTTTGCAGCTTTGACCTGAATTAAAAATTTGAAAGTTTTATGAGGTCAGTAAGCCATACTTGTTGACATGCTCAATTGCAACCTGATCGTGTATTCCTTGCAAATGATTTGCCTCAGGAGCCAGATTTTGACTGTTGTTCTTCCTTACTAGGTAACATTTAAAATTTGTCTCCTGGCAAAGGAAACATTTGGAAAAGTTATGTTCAGCTGGGCATGACATTTAAATTTGCTTTCCACTATCTGCAATTCACATCAAGCTGACTTGGTCTAAAATGTCATATTTGTTTTTTTGCAAGAATCAGTGTAATTACATTCTGGAAGGGCTGAGCAATTCAATTACAACTTATTAGAGACATTAAGCATCCAGAAACCATTTGCACTCAAATCTCAGTGGCTTCAGCTAGTAAGATATTTCAGCCTACCTTCATAAATCTAAGCTTACCTAAAATTAACAGCTTCAAGAAACAAAGCCACTATTGATAACTCTGGTCTCACCAAAATAAGAAGATTCAGGTTTCAATCTTTGCTGTCAATGTGTTAATTAAACCTGAATGTACTGAAATCCTGTAAGAAAAACCCATCGAAGACCAACACAGTACACCCCTGTCTCCCATTCATGTGGAAAATTCTATGTTTTGAAGACGGAAATGTCTTTTCATACACTGAACAAACTGTGCTTCATACCAGTGACTATCTCCACAAGATATAATTCAGGCACTAATATCAAGAAAAGGAAAGCTCAATAATAGGTTCCCTAGTGGGGAAGCCAGTGCCAATGCAAGAATAAACCAGCGTTTTTTTGTGACTCACCTTTTATCAGGGGCTGCCCGGGAAAGATTTCTGTCATGCTGTCTCTCTTTGCGCCTGTCATGTCTGATTTCATCTCTTTCTCTAGCTTCTCCATCCTCTGAACAAGTACAAGATTGCTCATTATAGACAAACATTTGAAGTTTGAATAAATTATGCCACAGACATCGGCACAGTAATTCAATTCAGTATTCTTTTACTGAAGCATAGTGACCCTTAGCACTATTTAAAATGTTACACTTTAAATAAATTGAAGACACAATCACCACGTCTTTCTTAGGCCCAAGCAAGTGACTGTCCTTGGTAAGTCAAAGCAGACATATCCTAATAACTATGTTCTTCCAACTTCCAAGAGCTGAGAATAACTGTCCGTCTAGGAAATAATATCCTAAAACGTTTACAGATCATGATATCATAATTCTGAGCAAAAAAATATCATTAAAACATGCAGGGATTTAACTGTTTTGAACAACATTCAGTGATGCAATATCAATTAGAAAATCACTCAGGTTGGAAGGGAGTCAAATTCACAACCTCCTGCTATCATTGCTGAATTCAAAACAGGTTGTTCAGGGTTTTTTCCCATTCGGGTGAGGAAAACCTGCAAGGATAGATTGCAGGTTTTGATTGATAGATTTCCTAGGCAACCTGTTCCACTGCTGTTTGTCTTCATGGTGAAATTTTTTTCCCTGAAACATAGTTGAAACCTCCCACTTCAACTCTTGACTACTTGCACCATGCGACTTGGTGAAGAGCTCTGATAATCATTTACTAATACCTGTGGGAGGACCTTGTGGGTAACCTTCCCATTATCTGGCCCCAATGGCACATCATCTCTTAGCAGAACAAGCCTTATTCTCTCGGCATCTCCTGAACAGGCAGTCACTCAAGCCCCATGACCATTATCATGGCCTTCCACTGAACTGACTCCCATTTATCAATGTCTTTCTTGTACCTGGAGGCCCATAACTGCACAAAGTATTCCAGATGCAGTCTAAAATTATTACTTGCCTTGAATTACTGGTTACACTCCTGCAGATGCAGCTTTGTATTCCCTTAGCCTTACTGTTGCCAGGGCACACTGCTGGCTTATATGCAGTATATTGTCCACTACAACTCCTGGGTCCTTTCCAACAGGGTGGCTTTCCAGCTGGCCACCCCCTAGCCTTTTGGTAAGAGGTTAGCACATTCCAGCTACAGGATTTGGCATATTATATGACCATATCCCTCTACCTTCTGACGAGATTGTAACTGCTAAGTTCATCATCCTGATCTTTGAAGTGTAATTTCAACCAGAATGCAAGACTTGTCACAATGGAGACAATTCAGTTAGGTTGGCAGTACGGTTCTTTGGGGCCTGCTGGCCAACAAAATTGCAGCTCTGCAAGATCAGTTACAACAGTGTAAGAGCCAGAATATTGCATTTACCACCCTGGAAAACCTAAAGATTGTTTAGTTCTTCCAGACAAAGCTGCTCCTCATTTGCAATAAGCTTATAAAAATCAGTTTAGAACAGTCCATGAAAGCCATCACTTGCACTGATGCATTATTAACTCCAAAATTCTCAGTGTCCTAAACCTGTATACACCAAAATACTGATGGTGAGTTTCAAACCTGCACCCCATCAAACCAGCCAGTGAATTAACCAATAAAGACATGAACTGATGCCATACTTAGACATTTCAGCTGGTATTTAGATAATTTCTCAGATTTTTGCTCCAAACCCACACTTCAGAGTGTTAAAAAAAGCCATAGCGTCTATATAACAAAGAAATGTACCTTTTTCAACATGGGTTTTGATCCCTGCTCTTCTCTCTCTGGCTTTCTGAGCCATTTCTCGGAGCTTTTCCTCATGTTTCTCCTTTTCTTTCTGAGCCATCTTTCTCTCCACCTGGGCACGCATCTCTACTGCCTCACGAGCCTGCACAAATAAGACACAGTTAAAATTACAGAAAGCATAGCACCTGGGATACAAGCAGATCTGTCATGGAGTTAGCTAGTAAACAGGACAGAAATGAAGTCAAAATTAGGAAGCTTAAAGCCCATCAGCCACAGCAGTTAGAGCTGAGAGACAAGACCCATGACTTCCACACTGAGCCCATGATTCAGAGACAGGATAAGGCCTTAAGTCTCACGTTAGCAAAGAAGCAAGTAATAAAGAAAAAGGTATAGCCTATTCACAGCTGATTTTCTGAAGGAAACTGACATACAGAGATGGTAAAACTATATGGAACAAAGCAGTTTAAAGAACTACCTTTCTGTCAGCAATATAGAGTGCCTCAGCAAGTTTGGCAAAATTTTCATTAATATGAACAGTCTGCAGTCCTCTGCCATCTGCAGCCAGTCGTTTATCTAATGGAATGGTGTAACCCTACAGTAGAAACAGAGAGGCAGTTAATTACAGAAACAGTATTTGCTATAACAAGCATTACTATATTTGTTGTGTAAGAATACAAAAACATACAAAATTCACAGCCCATCATTATTATACCTCAATGGATCTCCTCTTCATATGTACTTCAAATTCTTGCCAGGTAATACAGAGCTTCACTCCAATTCCACCCTCCCACCAAATCTGAATCACAGCTTCCCTTCAAGGTTCATCTTAGGAAGACAGTTTTCAAGTGATAACGTCCATTGTTTGCTTTGTGTTAACAGCTACAGATAATAGCTTCTCCAGTCTCTAAGCTGTTTTACTATATCGTGCTTAAAAATTGTTTTACCTAAACTGTTTCCATACCTGTTAAGAGATTAGCTGATTCAAAATAGGAAAGTAAGGGACAAGGCAGCCAGCAAAAGTAAGACACACTAAATGCCAATTTCATTTTTCCAAAGCTGAAATTCAAAATTATTTATAGATTATATTTTAAGATTTTTTTAATGAGCTCTACAAAATTTTTTGCTTTGGTTTTAGCATCTGTAACCTAAAATTTGATCTCCTAATTAGCATCAGACCCAGTTAGACAGCTGTGTTGGGCATAAGCAAAAGAATAACATCCAAACATGCAGCTTTTCCTTCCTCCAATTGAAGAGGCTGTCTTGGGACAACAGTTTAGTATGTTTTAGAATGATTAGACCAGTTACTGCAGCACTAAGTTCTCCTCTCTCCAAAACATAAACTTAATGACTGATAAAAATCGAAGGGACAAGACATATCTACTCAAACAAAAAATAAATTAACAAAAGAATGCAACAAGGAAAACTTCCCAGAAATATGGACAGCAGTATTAAAAAGAAACATGCTTGGGTGTCTGATACTATGCTCTTTTTCAGTTTAGATGGCTTTACTTTGCAACCTTGAGAGATTTTGACTTTGGACTGCACTATTATGGGGATTTTAACTAATAAAATTTTTTCCCCTGAAAATGTATAATCTCTGCCATGAAATAACATATTCACCCTCAGTTTTATACTCTCAACTGGACAATTGAAGAAAAATTAACTGTATCATCATGTGTTCGCCATGCTGGAAGCAGCCAGTTTACTTAACTCTAGATGTTTAAAATAATTATTATTCAAGCTTAAATCATTCACAGAAGTTTCCCATCAACATTAGAAAAATAAATTTATGACAATTTAATTACCTTTGCATTTTTCCAGTTTGAAATGCATGGAGGAATTTTCCACTCTTGCTGTTCTTTCACAGTCATCTGATTTAAGAGAAGAAGCAAAGTCATCTTCAGATTTATAGTAAAAGGAAATACTGTTTACTTTCTCAAAGGCAGCTATTGAAATGTAACTATTGAAATAAGTTAGAGTTGAAAGTTCAGGATTCCACAACAAAACTAACTCTTCTTGGCAGCAGTAAGATTACAGAATAAAGGAGTGGTTTGATTGGAAGATACCTTAGAGATCAGCTGGTCCCAAACCCTCTGCCATGGGATTTATTTTTGCACTGTATCTTTGCCAACACTGAATAAAGTCCTGACAGCTCTTCAGCATCCTCTTAAGCTTTCATTGTAACTCACAGCCAGCTTGTTAACATCCCCACATTTAGCAGCTGTTCAAGCTGTACCAAACTGATGAACCACCACTACACTCATCTCTCAGGAGCTAATCCTTAATGACAGAAGTTAGAGTTATTAAGGATTAGTTTAACAGTGTTGTCTAAAAGCAACATACCTGTACCAAGGCTAAAGCCTTGGTTAACTCATTCATGCCATGAACAAACTCAGCAATGCAGCCTTACATAAAATATATGAGACATCTACTCAGTGTTTGACAAGATAATTGAAAAGACAGCTACTTTCAGAACTGCCCAAATGAAAAAAAAAAAAAAAAAGACTGCACTGGGCACCAAGTTCATCACTTAACATCTTATCAAAAGATCAGTAAGGAGTAAGCACACAGAAATTAACTAGATCAAAGAAGAATTTTCGGAACCACCTAAGCATTCAAAACTGAGAACAGCTATGACATTTCATACCTTTCTACTTGGAGAGTGCATTACAGGTGCTGGAGGAGATGGTGGTCCTCGTGGAATCTTCTTGTTAATTCTGAGCAATTAAGAATACAATTACAATTACAATCTGCATGTTGCACACAAATGCACTTCAGAATCTTCTATTTGCCTTGAACAGGCCATGAATACTTACTTGAATCTTGGAGGCTCCATAGGGTCCTTCTGCATTTCCACCATCCGAATAACTCTCTGTTTTGCTCCAGAGTTGAATGCAACTCCTTGCTGAGATGGTGTGTACCTGAATAAAACAGAGTGCTCAGTTCTCTGCACACAGCTACATAGTCCTTTCCCACTTCCATCTTTACTCAGTTCACTGCTCTAGCTGCGGTTTCATTTTATCCACAACAGTTTAAGACTACCCCACTGTGAATGTCAGCAGCAGGTAATGGCATAGATAATACTGCACTGAGTGCAGACTCAGTTCCATCAGACAGAATGGAACTTCTCTTCAGGGCTATATTCTGTTTCAACCTAGATTCTGAAATAGAAGAAAAACAAGTACAGCAGACATAGCTTGTCACAATACTCCCTACCTATGTCTGTGAAGCCCTGGTGTCTTCTTACTGTTCATTAAGAACCTCATTGCATACTTCTTTTTTCATAATTAACCTCAATCCAAGTGTAACCCTGCTGTGATTTTTTTTTGCGTTTGAACAGAAAATCATCATAAATAAGTATCAGCCTCCTCATAATTCCAATTGCTTCAACTGCTCATTTTCTGTGAGGGAAGAACTTAGCTATGTGTCTTGTTGTGGCTTGAAACTTGCAGTAAATACTTTGCTTTAAGGGCATCATCATTAATAGCAATCCTGGCAAATCTGTATTTTGTTGCTAAAACAGTAACCTCTCCAAAGTGGCATAACTCATGACATATTAAAGACATTTCTACACTTTCAAACATTTTCAAACTACACTTTTCTACCAACTACATATTTCTACACTTTCTACATTTTCAAACTAGGTGATCATTAGTGGGTGAATTCAAAATACAGAAGCCAGTTTCATATTCCTTACAGAAGAATAGAATTCTGTTCTCAGAAATTCAACAAATATGCCAATTTTAATCCATTTTGTATATCACATCATCTTACACAAACACCAGCACTACATACCGAATGTACTGTGCAGGAGCTAGTTTGTCAGCAGCTCGAACTGGCATGGCTGCTGCAACTTTTTGGGAGACTGATTTCTCCAAAGCTGCTCTTGTCTTCTCTGTTATCTGAAGAAAAAATACCACATGTATTTTGGATGTACATCTCATCCCATTACAACAGATAAAGCATACCACTGCTAAATAGGCACATCAGTACATACAATACCTCTCTAATTGCCTCCTCATCTGGTCTTTGAAGTTCAGGATCATCCACATTCATGACCTCTTTTGGCACAAGATCTGTGTACTTGCTGTAAATAACCTGGAAGACATTAGATTTTACTAGTGCTGGTGAACTAAATGTATAAAAATGTACTATAAATGTACATATATCAAAGGAAGCATTTCAGGCTTAGACTATACTTTGAGTACTAATTAAAATTAATATACAACTATAAATGCATTACGAGTACCTGTTTTTCAATTATTCCCATAGAAGACCTGGTTACATAAAGACTCTGGACTCCATTTTACAGACTGAGTAATGGAAGAAACAAAGCAATCTGATTAAATGTAATTGTAGAAATTGCTCTCAGAACTGGCATTAAACAGCAGTTTTCTGCTTCCCATTCGTAGTATTTTCCTTTTTTAGGGACCCCAAACTGATAAAACCGTGTACATTTTTACTTCTGTTTTCAAGGATTACTCCAGAATTTGATACAAGTATTTTCTAGCATCTGGATTTTTAAATTTAATTATGTTTACTATTTTCTTGAAAAAATAAATATTTGAGAAATCTGGTCTTGACACTTTCCCTTATATAGATACTTGAGTTTTCACACAACATGAAGCTAGCTGCTGGCTGCTTTAAATAATTTTAAATACAGGGAAAGAACACTATTAGATGCCTTCAGAGAAAAACGTACTGCATTACATGAATGCTTCACATGTAGCCAACAGAATAGGAAGTTTTACTTCAAAGGGTTAAAAGTCAAGAACTATTATTTCAAGTTCATTATACAGTACATGTCCAACTACAAAATTAACCTTTAGCCTCAGTATTAATTAACCACATGAAAGCCATTTTCTGCTTCTTAGCCTTCACTCCTAAAATTTTAATCCTTTGAATTAGTATCAGGAATATTCTAGCTTCTCAGATCTGAATGAAGGATATCTGAAGAGAACTGTTCCTCTAAGGTAATTCTTAACTTAAGTGTCTTGCTGAAGAAGAATGTGAAGAACAAAGTATGCTGAAGGAGCTTTAGAGCATCTCAAGTGACAAAAAAAAAAGAAAATAAAAGAAGGTACTCCCTGTGGTGGTTCAAGAGTGATCTAAACACTACACTGAGGTACAAATCATCTACATGAGCTATTCAAACTCTGAAGTACTGCATGAAAATTGCAAGATACTTTATTATGGAATAAATATATAATAGAGATTAAACTATCCTAAAATAGTTTAATCTATTTTAACAGAAATACAAATATTTCTGTTGCCATCAAAAACTTGATACACTTGCATGTTTTAATTGTAATCCTTTTCTGAAATGGTACAAAGAGGCGGATAGAAATGTGAATTCTTTTTCTGCTGTTTTTCTAGACATTTATCTTGTTTTACAGTAATGTTGAGACATTTGATTCATCTAAGATAAAAAAGAGACTGGGATTGTTTGATATTATACTGTACCCATCCCACTACTATTTTTCAATCCACAAAATTTGAAAGGAAGCATCAGCCTGTGTTTTAGCTATTTCACTCTGATTGCTACTGAAAAGCAGAATCTCCTTTTAGGCAGAATGAAAAACCCCAAGTTTTGCTACAGTTATGTAATTCCCAGGCTGGGGCAGCCTTAACAGGCAACAATTAGGAATCTGCATGCTACTGCAATCAGAAAGAAAACAATGTTACCTAACTGGCTAAGATACTGTACCACATGGCAGGATTTAGACATCAGTCACATTCAGAGTCTCACAAGGCACTTAATAGATGCAAGTGTCTTGACAGAAATTTCTTCATTTGCTACACAGAAATCCTCAGCATATTTTGGTCTGTATATCCCAACCAGCCCCGTACAGTGCTCATCAATCCTATATGTACATCAAGAATTTTCTATCAAGCAATGCAGCATTAATTCCTTCCTTGCCAAAGAATGGTTTCTCCATATGAAGCATGTACAATTTTGGACTCATTAAGATTACCTGGTTGTAAGCCTGGTACACAAACCAGATAAAAAACTGGTAACCAACTCTCAAACCAAGCTCAGCCACAAAGGCAAGTAAGTTATGAGTAAGTAACACTTGATTATTTGAGTTAGATTAATTTTCTCTTGACCTGTTTCACAGCTGTGACAGGACTTTGTTCAACAATGAAACTACTCTCTTGTAACTGTTTTGATTGAATCGACAATCTTGGGGAAAAAAAGCTGTAAATTTTGGGATTGTTTTTTCCTCCTTTAACAAATAAGCCAGAGCCTTGAGCCACGAGGAAGAAATCCAACTTCAGCAAAAAGTTATTCTTGCTGGAAAAAAGTAAGCAACCTCAGTTCCATTTCTTGATTTCACTCTTCCTTCTGTATTCACAAAAACACAGGATGTGATTACTTCTTGTTTTCCTAATAAGGGGACAGCATCAGTCTCACCAAAATATATCACTATTGATGCATTATTTTAGCCTGGCTTTTAGTAATGAAAGTAGAGAAAGTACTGAAAGAATTTACAGCAGCACAAGAGCTAACCACACAGCTATGCTAGAAATTCTTCATCTCGACAACCAGTCGGAACTCCATCTGCAGATCTATCAATGCCTGTCAATGTTATCCAGCATTTCTTGTCTAGCAGACTTTCTACCAAACCCAAACAGAAAGCTTGTCAGACTACCATTTATGACAGCATTTTTCAAGGAAAATTCTCTAAAGCAACTATTTTTTAAAATACATAAGGAAACAGATGCAAGGGAGATAAACCACTGCAATAGTAGAAACTGCTGACAAGTCATCTAGAGATAGGGGCTGGGTGATGGAACTGCTGCCTCTACAAGAAGGCAGAATACTAAATTCAACTTCAAAAAATCCGTAAGCTGTAGCAAAAGCAAAATTTGCTTCATAACTCAGACCAAACAAGTAGCTCCTAGAATAGGTTCATAAACTCCATGTCATTTCTGGCGGGCTAAGTATGTTTCTTTTAGCTCTAAGTATTAAGATTGGAGAAATACTGAATGAATGGCCACAGCTCTCTGGAAAATGAAATTTCTGTATCTAATCCTACTGATGCTGTACTATCAGAAGCTCTTAAGAGAAAATATTCCACATTATTCAACTCAACACAGATCACTAAAGAACTGCACCCTACGACATCTCTGCCAATATTTCTCCTGCAAAGCAAATAAAATCAAGCAATAGTAGTTCTGCTGTTTCCATTGAAATTGTTTCAAATACCTGTTGCAGCACAGAAAGTCAATTTTATCCTGAGCTACATCAAAAGCAGCGTGGCAAACAGATCGAGGAAGGTGATTGTGCCCCTTTACTTTGCCCTGGTGAGATACAAGCTGGTGTGCTGCATCCAGCTCGGAGGCCCCAAATTCAAAGACAACGTTGACCTGTTGGAGTGAGTCCAGATGAGACTATTAAGTTGACCACAGGGTTGTAGCACCTCTGTAGCCTATGAAAACAGGCTAAGAGTTGGTGGTGTTCAGCCTGAAGAAGAGAAGGCTCTAGAGAGACCTTACAGCAGCCGTCCAGTACCTGAAGGAACCTACGGGCTGGAGACGGACTTCTTACAAGGCCATGTAGTGACAGGACAAGAGGGAAGGGCTTTAAGCTGAAGGAAGGTTTAAATCAGGATTAGGAACAAATTCTTTACTGTGAGGGTGGTGAAGCAGGAACAGGCTGCCCAGACAAGCTGTGGACAGCCCATCCCTGGAAGAGTTCAAGGCCAGAATGAATGAGGCTCTGACCAACCTAGTCTGGCAAACGGTATCCCAACCCAAACCATTCTATCAATCTGTGATCTATTCTTCCATCAGTTTTAGTTGCCTTTAAATTACAACACTTAGTCTTTACTCTCAGCATTTACATCCAGCTGGATGCAATGAAGATCAACCTGACACAGAAGGGAGAGATCAGGTTTAGGAAACCCAAATTCTACAGTTCTACAGAGCCTAGTTTTGGAAAAGCCCCACATCTATTCCATCTTGGTGAATGAGAAAAAGAATATTACTGCCTTCATTATAGATGAAGGAAAGTTAATGAAAGTAGAGGTCCTCATTAATCAAATATGACAAACATTACCAGCTTACATTTAACTCTACCTGTTAAGAAGCATTTTCCCAACCCTAAACCAAGTAAGACCCAGGAAAAGATTGTGATCACTTTTGCCTCAAGCCTACTATCACATCTAGTTAGCTTTCAAACATTCCAATCTGAACAGCTCTATTACATACAAATTATAAAGATAATCCTACAAGTAAGCAAAGATGTATTTGACAAGTTGTAAAAATGAGGGTTTAACTAGAGTAATTTTTTCTTCTCATTTGGCCCGCAGCTTCCCCAAATTATCTGCTTGAAATTACTTTGTATGCTTTCAACAAAGCAACATTTCTACTTAGCGTGAAATATCAAATATTTAGTAAAAAAATTCTTTGAGTAGAATTAATATTTTAACACCTTCTTCTTGAAAAATAATTCCAGACATTAGATAAAGCCTGATGGAACTCCAAGAAGAGTCCCCTCAAAAATATTGCCACTGCTGTTTTCTTCTGTTTAGTCTAACTATTTTCTTCCACATGGCAGCATGCAGTACAGTTTGCACTCATCTTTTTCAAAGGTACTGTGGTTACATATGAGGCATAGGATAAAGGATGTGATGCTTTGACACTCAAGAGTACTAATTAAATATAAAATCCTACTGGCTGTAGGATATATTTGAAACAAATTTATCTGTTAGAAGTATTTTCCCTGTATTCTTAGAATCCCCATCCTTTTTTTTTTTTTTTTTGTTTGAGAGGTAAAATTTGTATTTTGGTTTCTTCCCTTCCTCAAATGTAGTAACACATGGGGCACATTACATAACCATAAGCTTTTTGAGGCACCCTAACTTAAAGCCCAAGAAGTCAAATTATTTTGACAACAACAATTCATATCTATTAGCTAAAACACTCTCTGTAGTTAATGCTCTGTTTAGACTTTCTTTGTGTTACCCTACTGTTTACAGAAGATGCTTGCTGGAAGGAGCAGCTGGTCACACACTTTATCAGGCCTCAGCAGTTTTCCAATCCCCAACACCTGCTTAAGAGCACTGAAGTCTACGTAGCCCACTTGGTTACACTTGAAAAGGCAGGTGTAAATACTCCCTCAAGTAGACTTAGAAGACCCAAGTGCGTGATCTCCTCAAAACTAGTTATGACCTCAAGTGAACAGAACACCCAGAAACATTGAAAACAACTAGAAGCATCAAATACTGGATCAGAAAGACACAAGGTGCAGTATTCTAAAGGCTGACCTGTGTTTCCTGTCCAGTTTTATGCTCCCTCTCTCTAACTTCTGAAATGAGGCCACAAAACTGTTTTCAGTTTCTTGCCTTCATCAGAAAATGAAAACTGCTAAGCCATCAACTAAGTCCTGTGTAGAGATTTTCACCATTTTTACCTTATCTCTTAATTATATTACAGAGAAGGTCACAATTTCTGTCTGACTTTATTTTAATTCTTAAACAAAAAAAGAGGACATAATCCATGTGGCTAATGCCAGACCAATGAGTTCAAGTATATGCAATGTGTACATACAACTTTTCCAAGTATATGAGCCACCTGACATACTGGAAGAAATATTACCTTGTCCTTTGACTGTCCTTGTCGAGCAATTGCATCGTATTTTATTTTTCCTTCTGCATCCACCTGAACAGCCAAAGCATTGGACATCTTCTTCTTTCGACCCATATCCAATGGATATTGGGCCACATGAATTTCTGGGAAAGCACCCCCATCTCCAAAATCCTACAGAAGAAAAAGCAGTGAATGTCCAAAAGTCAAAAAGATGCAAAATGGAATGTAAGAGCAGATTCATTTCAACAAAACTTGGCAAGAATGCCCCAGTCACTTTATTATTTCACTGGTAAGAGAGCAATTAATAAGAGAACTTACGGTTACTAAAAGACACTGAAATGTAGAGACATCTTGCAGTAATTATCACCTGCATGAAGCAGGAACAGATATTACCGACTATAATATGCAGGCAACACTCTGCTGCAGACAATACAAAATTAAGTATTTAATTCTCATGTGAGTTATTAATTAAACTTTAAAAACTGACCTTCTTAAATAAAGCAACTGTGGATACTAAAATTACAAGAGCGCATTTCAATGAAGAGTTCTACTGATTATCTGTTGCTTTTCACACCATAATGAAGGGAAGAAAATAAATAAAGCACTCCACTCTTCTCAAAGCTTGTAGCTCATAGCTTTACAATGCTACATGTGTGAAACATTCCCACACTTTGACGTGTAAATACACTGAAAACTGGGCCAGCACCCAACAGCCCAATATTCTTACAGTTTATTCCTCTCTCCTACAACTTGTTAGTGTAAAAGCATTTAATAAACAGATAACCAAAAGACTTGTTAAAGCAGATCTTCCTGGCTCAATACCGCAGAGGATGCAGTGGTACTATTCATAAAACTTCAGGCTACAGTTTCAAATGCAATGCTTTGTAGGAAGTATTTGCTTAAAGCAGCATGAGCATCTATCCCTTTCTCTGCTGCAATGGCATGGCATGGTGGAGTCTGGTAACAAAACAGATCAAAAAAATAAGAGTAGGTGTCTTGAGCACATCAATCTCCCTCCATGCTCACCATGTGACCAAGCAGTAACCACCACTGGGACAGAGTGGACTGAGACTGGAAATGACAAAGAACACTTCCAAACAGGGACAGTGTGCTTATGCCATCTGCAAATACTCCTTGAAACATAGTTTCCATTATCAGAAGTTTTCCACTGGATGTCTCACAATCAACAATTAGTTGTTAAAGTACTAGCTAGAATCAAATTCAGTCGTTCTTCAATTTTTTTTTCCATAACTCATAATGTATTAAGAGCAGGTCTTGCATTTTCCAGCAACTGCAGTCCAGGGTCACTGGACAAAGGCTATGCTTTGAAAGCATTTACTGCAATTTGCACATTTTTATGAAGCAGAAAGGAGCCCTTAACAGGCTTTTTGGGATATGTATTAATTTGTGGATAAATGGTGCTGGAAACTCTTTGCAAACCTTTAGCACCTGGCTTCTTAAAAAACATCTTTATTAACATTAAGAAAGAATAAGCACTACAATATTAACTTTAGCACTCAACAGCGTAGGAAGGGAAACCTACACTGGGTATAATGAAAGTATAATTTTTGACATCATACATATGCAGCATATGACTAAGTGCTGAACCCATATAAGAATGTTTTCTTTCAGTGAACCAGTGGAACTACTGTTTGAAGTACATGGATCACCACAGAACAGTGTTAGATTTACAAAAATGGCACTCAAACATAAATGTTGATGTTGTTAGAAGCTGATGAAATGATGGCATTTGGAAACAATGTAGGATCATACATGAACTAGTGTAATAAAACTTCAATGGCATGCTTGTTCCCAAGAGCACTGGCCTGTGCCTCATCAGAACAGGTCTCAGAAGTTATTGCCAAGGATCACTTCAAATTACAAGGTTTTTCCAGCTCACAGTGAGAGACTACTAAAACATTTTTGTCATCAGAGCTACGCATCAGTATTTTCTTTCTACCTTCAGCAGTTCCAGTTTAGATTACATTAAACTGGCACAAACTACAATTAATGAAACACAAAATTGTCCAAAGCCCTTCAGCCAGTAACATACTTAAACAACAAATATTTGACCAATTTTTAAGTTTCCTTCCAACTGTAATAACTTTGTCCCCCAACAGCAGCTATCTTTTTGAACAGAACACATGAATGTTCTCTTTACTGATACACACATGTTCATTTATTTCATCTATAATCCAGAATGTGTATTTAACACTAACAGGAGAACAATATGGCTATCTTTCTCACAGGAATCTTGTGTTCAGAGACTGTAAACCCAAAGGACCACAGTCGCATTCCTATATTACAACACAACAATCTCTGAAGAGAAGCAGACATAGACCATACTGTTTACCATCAGATATTTTAAGAAACCTGGTGGATTGGAACCTCTTCCAACACAAGAATATATGAAGCAGTCTAGATGATGCACACTGTAAGGCTTTGCACAATTCTCAGCAACATTCAAGGTGCTCAGAGTTTATTTCTACTCCAGAATTTTTTCCCCCTTTAGCAGACACACTATTACTGTATCAATTTAAATATTTACCTCCAGGACCCGTGGTATCCATCCTTTCCGGTAACCATATGGGGGAGGTTCCCTTCGTGAGGAGACCAGAGCAGTCTGCCTGGATCTCTGAGCTCTTGCTCTTTCTTCTAGCTCTAGCTGATCTTGGGACAGCTGGGTTGGAGCTGGCAAAAAACTGGACATCCATAGACAGCACCCAAAAGAGAATGACATAAAAAGTTGATTCTGGTAATTTCACTCATAGACACTCAACTATGTTTGAGTCAACTCCTTTCTAAGTTAATTCTTTCTTTACAATCACTCTCTACAGATTGAGAAACTATTTATGAAACTTGACTATTACACTCATAAATGTGAGAAACTTCTGAAATTAGAGTGGCAAAGGCAGTGTGTGCTTTCTCAGCATTCTGGAAGATTCCTCACAAAATTAGTGCTAAATTCATCCACACTGTGTTTGAACAGAAAAGTGACAATGCCCCTTTTCCAACAGGAATGTCACATATCACTGGTTTTCTTTACACTACTACAAATAAGAAAGAAATAGTATGTTCCTATGTCTCTAGTCCCAACGACTCGCTCTTCCTTTCTCTCAAGGCAAACACCCACAGACAGATCTGACAACCTCCCCTCTCAACGCCTGACACCTCCCTGCCAAGAGCAAGTCGAACCCAAATTTCTTCACTTCTCCTTTTTCAGCTCTTTTTGTCTACAGAGCTATTTGCGCATTTACGAAGAAAGTACCCAGAAAAACTCGGTTTTCCGGGGCAGCCACCGGAACTGCACTCCCATGCCCTGCGAGAGACACTACAACTCATAACAAAGACCGCTCGCCCTCTCTGACGGTGAAGAAACCTCGAGAAAACACCACGGACCCAACCGAGATGGAGGAGCTCCTTCCACCCGCAGTGTACACGCAAAAGAAGCAGAGCCCTGACTAGGGGCCAAACATCCCCTCCCGCCAGGACTCCCCCAGGCCCGCCCGGCCCTCGCCATACTCCTTGCGGCCGCGGCCCGGCCTGTGGGCCCATTCCCCAGGAGAGGCCGCGGCCCCTCAGAGCGCTCCTTAACCGCGGCCTCTCCCGTCGGGGAAGCCCCGCAGCGCGGCAGGGAATTGCCGGCCCGGCCGGGGGAGAGCCCCAGCACCTTCACGGCCCGACTGGGCCCGCCCGACCCACCTGGTTAGCGCCATCTTGACCGCGTACGCCGTCCGCTCGGCAGCCGGGCCGCCGAGAAGGGGGAAGGTGGTGACACCCGCACATGCGCCGTGCCCGCAATGTGGCCTGGGAGTTGTAGTCTCCATGGCAGCACTCGTTCACGGCGGCGCACGCGGGCAGGCCGCAAAGCATCCTGGGATGTGTAGTTTTACAGTAGACCCGTTTATTTGTTCAGCAATCCTATTCCGCTCCCCTGCACTCTTCACACAGTCTCCAACAAGTTCAGTAACTCCACAGTTCATCCAGGTGAAAATGTCCCAGTAAAAAGCAGAAAATACAGAGCAAATGGATTGGAATAAAATTTATTGTGATACCTGCTGCTTAGAAATCGTTGAACTGGGACATGGGAGTGCAGGGAAGACGAGAGATTTAAAGCGGCGTAAAAATATTGATTTAAAATAGAAAAACTTCTGCATTAAAAAGGAGTTGTGCTGTCTATGTTAAATGGGCATCCATATGCTACATGGGAGTTCTTGAAATCAAATCAAGAGGTGCACTCTTTAGAGTATAATTAAAAATTGGAATATGGAAAAATACTTTTCAGGAAGTTGTAATACATGGGAGCTAGGTGGAGCTTTACATAGGAAAATCGCTATTTGACTTAAAGTGGCAATATATAGCACCATATTTAACAAAAACCAGTTATGTGACATCTAGTGAATCAAAGGCAGAAGAGTCCCACTGAGGCGGGCACAGTTCATCTAGAAAAGAAACAGAAGCCAGAAAAGGAAGAAAAGGGTGGAATGTCTAAAGAAACAAATATGGTCTATCAGAGATTAAAAATCATACCATAAGAGGCAGGAATATGATATGGCAGAGTAACTGTCTTGCAGTCCTCTAATCATTTTGTCTGCCATATCATCTTCTAATCTGAAGGGTGGACTACTCTTGCAGGCTAAATTAATCTGCTACAACTTCTAGGATGGGGAAGATTTGGAGGAAGGTAAGGGCAAAAGGGCAATCCTGTGCAGTCTCTCTATGCCCAAACTCATCATCTCCAGTGGGAATCAGCTTTTGGCTCAACATTTTGGTGACAGCAGCTCTGTCACCACCTCTGTGAATGACAGATACGTCCCCTTCTCTCTGAGATACCTGCTGTCTTATGAGCACTTGAGACAAAGCTAAAGATACAAGACTTTGTCACCCATCATTAACCAATAATTTTCCTAAGCAAAACTCATCTGTCATCCCTTCCACCCATTTCTGTCACTTATTAAGTAACAGTATTGCTGTTGTCATAATCTGGCAATACTGCCACCTGATTTTCAGGAGCCTTCTTTCCCCCTTAGAAGTTGCCAAGGCTTCTGAGCCCATCTGTTACACTAGTCTCAGTGAAAAAATTGTGTTATATCCCTCCTACTTTGATATTTCTCCTTCTTTCTTTTGTTGTGGAGTATTATTTAATGCTGTATGAGGGGAACGCACCACTACCCATTATTTCTACTGCTTCTGATGACGTTTTGATTAAAAATTAGCACAGTGCAACCCTTGAAGAAGCGTGACACTGGGCTTGGGAATTTCAAAATACAAATATTTGGCTGGCATTTCAAAATACAAAGGAATAATCAGCAGTGGATCAATGTGGCATGATATATTTCTGAGGAAGTTACAGAGGAAGGGACACGCTATGATTTATACTGGTCACCATTTTCACCAGCTTGCTATCAATATGAAATTGCTATTCATAAAGTCTGTATGTTTCAAAGTGAGTGGCAAAATATTCAGGGGTACTGGGAGGAGAGTCATACAGTGTGAGCTAGATTGGTAAGTAGAATCCATTTAAATGAGCTGTGTTTCAACATGCCGTTCTGCAAACATATATCTGTAAGTAAGAAATGTAGGGTTAAGTACAGGCTGTGCTGGGAACCAGTGACTCTGAAAAGGCCCCATGAGGGTTATGAGAGACAAGCAGCTTAGAACAAACTTCATGTGCTAAGAAATAACAAAAAGTATAATGCAGGCCATGGATGTAGAAGTAGGGGTATGGTGAACTCTAGAGGGACTTTTGTCCTGGTTTTCAAGTTTCTAAAACAATGCTGGGAGGTAGAAGAGGGTTAAAAGACTACAAAGGTATTATAAGGCAATTGTTAATTGGAGGTGGAGGGGATATACAATAAGTAAATTTGTTTTGTAGTGAAGTTTAAGAGGTAAACATTACTATTGCCAGATTAAAATGAGGTTAAGTCCATTTATCTGTCCTTTGACCAGTACATTACAAGGAAAAATTACCTGAGTGAGCAAATGAAAACATTTAGTATATTTTGTTTATTACGAAAAATTGAGAGGAGATTTGATCATCTTGTATATGTCCTTGTACAAATTAGAAATGGAAGATATTAAGCCACGCCTTCATCTCACGGAGGCAGGCAAAACAATAACCAGCGACTGGAAGTGGAAATTAGGGAAATTCAAATGAGAAATTAGGTTGGAATACTTAAAAATGAGAGTGATTAACCTGTGAAAAACTGTGGGAGGTGCTCACTTTTTGATCTGTTTTTTCTTCTAATCAAAGCTGAAATCTTCTGGAAAGAGACAGTTTCATTATTCACAGATCTGCTTTGGACAAGCCTGAGCAGCCAGGGCCCATACAGGAGCAGTCAGATGAAACTCAATGTCCCACAATCACAGAGGGACAAGAAAAGTTAATATTCCCTTCTGAACTGATGATCTCTGTGCATCTTCATGTATCTCCTAGGTCTGGACTTTTTCTGAACCAGACCTGGTAATTGTTCAAATGGCAGAGCTCTGCCACTCCGCACACTCTGCTCTGCTCTGCACTGGTGCAGCCTCACCTCGAGTGCTGTGTGATGTTCTGGGAACCACAGTGTAAGAAGGACATAAAGCTATTAAAGAATGTCCAAAGGTGGGCTAAGAAGATGGTGAAGGGCCTTGAGGGGAAGCCTTCTGAGGAGTGACTGAGGTCACTTAGTCTGTTCAACCTGGAGAAGACTGAGGGGAGACCTCACTGCAGTTACAGCTTCCTCAAAAGGGGAAGAGGAGGGACAGACACTGATCTCTTCTCTGTGGTGACCAGTGACAGAACCCAGGGAATGGCCTGAAGCTGTGTCAGGGGAGGTTTAGGTTGGATATCAGAGAGAGATTTTACACCCAGAGGGTGGCTGGGCACTGGAACAGGCTCCCCAGGGAAGTGGTCACAGAACCAAGGCTGAGAGAGTTCAAGAAACATCGGAACAATGCTCTCTGGCACATGGTGTGATTCTTGAGATGTCCTGTGCAGGGCCAGGAGTTTGACTCAATGGTTCTTGTGTGTCCCTTCCAACTTAGCTTATTCTGTGCATTTCTCAAAAGAAACACAAGGCAAGGAATGGTTCTGAGAATCTGAAACATATTTTCCCCAAATAGAAATCTCTCTCTAAGAAAAAAAGTATTAATTCCTTTCTGTTTTTATCTGTTTTATCCTATCTGTTTTAGGATATTTTTTGGACAATATCTTTCTGGACAATGATACCAGGTTTCTATATGCATCTCTATTCACAAAATGACTGTGCCAAAATGATCCTCAGTATGGTAAGTTAGGAGTTCAGGTTCTATGGAGGTTGGGAGCAGGGACATTTTTAGTTTAATGAGAATATCACAGCTGGTTTTAATAACATATTTCTGATGCGTTCTGAGGAGTCTTTTGGGGTAGATTTAGACTGTTAAATCCTCTGTACCTTTTTTATCTACTTCAGCAATTTTCACATTTGCAAATCCAGAATTAAATGGTTCATGAAATATCTTGTAACAAATGAAGATGATGATACAAAGTAATGGAATAAGCTATTGTTAATATCAGATATCTGTATGCCTACCAGTTGCTGCACATAGTCGGATAAAAATGATCAAAATAAATTACTCTTCTTAACTCAAGGGATAAATTATGGACAGGTAGGACGCTAAACAGTGAAAGAGAAGAAATTTAACTAGATGGAAAGGTTTGCCACATCAACAACGCCTGCATTTCACATTCTCTTAGGGGTTGTAGTCAGCATTTAGAAGGAATAATTACAGCTGGGGGAAAAGATCACAAGGTTTATTAGTGCTTTTGTAAAAAAAATTAAATTCTTCGAGCCATGTCTGTGTTCTCTGAAACGACTGAAATGAAGGTTGGTTTAATTTCTGTTATTTTTTTGCATACTGTAGAAAAGTAAACTTTCTCAGGCAAAAATGTTCTCATTACTTCTGCAAAAACCACAGACTCTGGGGGTGTTTTGCAAAGGTCTTGGAAACATTCCACTTCCAGGTGGTAAGATCATTTCACACAGAACATGTTGGCCCACTGACCCTCCCCAAAAATCTGCAAGAGGAAGTGAAGTGCCCTTTAGGCACCAACAGCTTTAGCAAATAAAATAAGGGGAATTTCTTTTGCCAACAGAAATTATGAGAGAGGGGTATGGAGGTGGCATGCAATTGTCTAAACTGATACCACACAAGGCTGAACAAAGGCCTTGAAGGAACAAAATACTGGTAGAAGTGGAATTTGCTGCTCATGTAAAGCCCTGCTCTCCAAGGAGCACACCACTTGCTATTGTCACATTCAGACTTTGGTGACTACTGAGTCACAGGGACTGAATGACCCTAGGCAATGGGCATGTTTTTGTTAAGAGATGTTTTATCCAAATATTGGCTCTGTACAGTATGACTGGTAAGAAGATGCTATTTAAAAATTTTATGGCTTCCAGAGTCAGCTCTGAACTTTCTATTGCTGATATAAAGGCAAGACCTGCCAATATCCATTTAAGTTAGACCAAGAATGGGGTGGGTTTGACCTGTCAGAAGACCTTTGTGAATATGTTATATTCTGGAATTACCTACAGGTAGGAGGTTGCTGCATTTCCTATCTTCCATTTGCTTTGCACATCTGTCAACCATTATACAGATAGATTTGTAATATTTCAGCTGGTGACCTGACCAAATCAGAAAAGAACCAGAAAATATTTCAGAAGTACAGATCTCTAGCAGTAGAGATCCCCCATGCCACATCTTTAACTTGTACAAATTGACATTGCAACAGTGATTTTTAGAATTGAACTCGTTTATAGCTGCAGAAGATAGATCTGCCTCAATATTTGTGTTGCTGACCATCCACAGGATGGAGTTCAGAAGATTCAAAGGGTCAAGGTGTTCTGGTAGCAATTTCTCACCATACCTTTTCATATCTCCACTAAGATGCTTCTCTGGGTCCACAAAACCATAGGATCACATGCTTTCTGGGACTGTTTTGTTATCTTTTCCCACGCCTCCTCTCCATACACGAGGAATATCTAGTACAAGTGAGCCTTTGCTGATATCTTGTCATGTTCTTCATCAAATTTGATCTAAAAAAGACATCGATTCTCAATAGGGAGGGCTGATGCTGACCTTTTGTCCTCTCTTCAGGTAGTCTGGCTGTTCTTGTTGCTCCATTCTTGGGACAGAGAGGCTGAGTCTTTGGGTTTGCATCTGCATTTCATGAGATTCACACCTGGGCTGCAAATGTCTTCAACAGGAATGAAAAGGAAACACTTTTCACAGTTTATCTTTCACAGCAATTTGGGGTAATCTGAGATTTAATTTATTCACCAGTTGAAAAGGGAAGGGAAATCAAGCCAGCATCTTTCTTTCAAACCAAGGTTTTTCTTGCACAGCCCCGTGCAGGCACACACAAAAGAGCTCTGATCACTCTAACTAGGTGCTTGTTCTAATTATAGAAAGATTTAGCGTTGGTTACATAATTGCCTACTGCACATCAGCACACCGCATTGTTATGCTACAAAAGCCTCTTTTTTATCCCTCTCTCTGCAGCAGACCCAGCGTCAGCCTGTTTAACAGAAAACTGCAAGGAACAAAATAATTCTGAAGAAACCTCCCATAGCTTTCCCAGGAGAGGCCAGCAAAAATCAGATACTGACCTGCTCCCTGTGCTGGGAGCATTGCCAGCATGTGGGATCTAGCTGTTAAAGCAGGGTATTGATGGCCCAGGCAGCAGTCTTTGAAGTATCCCGGGTAGAAGCAGTGGGCTGTGGTCAGGAATCAGTGGTTGTGCTGAGGTTAGAGTCCCTATTTTTGATTTTTATATGCAATAGCACAGTAGCTTTAAATGGACACCCCACTATTAAGACCACAACCAGCCTGAGCCATGGAGGTTGTGAATTTGCAAACACAAAAATCTATCGCAAAACTTATGTATGCTTTATTAGACACAAGAACAGTAGACCTTTCCCCTATATTTTCAAGATTTTAAAATGAGGTAATTCAGAGTTCTTACTTCATGTTCAATCTGTATTTATTTCTCCCATTTCCTCAGTGGTACATCACTTGCAAATCTCCCTGACTTTTTATTTTCTTCCACTTTTCCCTCCAAACCATGAAGCTTCCCTCCAACAAATAGTCTTTCCTATGTAATTTGTAATGGTCCAAGACTAAGCTGCAATGCTTCACTGCCCCCCATCAGTTCAAAAGCTCCCATCTGTCCTAGAAGGGAAAGAAACTTATGGGAGTGCAGCCAGTTTAGCCATCAAATGGTTGATGCAGCAACTGGCCATGTGGGCCCTGTATCCTCAGTGTGCTAGCAGGGTAATCATCCTTATCTCTGCCCTTCATAATTTGTATCTGCTTTGTTTCTTAGAGATAATATTTAGCTGGAAGCCCTCACTGTGCAGGCATTGACATTAAGGTCTGCCACAGAGTACAAGTGAGGAAAACACAAATGAAATAAAGCCAGATGGAAACAAAAGGGGTGCTGTGGCAGTTTGACTGCTCTGCTACTCCCCTCCTCAGCTGGACAGGGAGAGACAATAACAAAAGCCTCATGGGTTGAGATAAAGACAGGGAGAGATCACTCACTAATTACTGTCAGGGCAAAACATGGGTACTGGGGAAAATTAAATTACTTTTAATTTATTACCAATCAGATAGTGAGAAATAACCCCAAATTTTATAAAACGCCTTCTGCAACTCTCCCTTCTTCTTGGGCTCAACTTCACTTCCAATTTTCTCTATTTCCCCTCTACCAGAAGAGCAGGGTGACAGTGAATGGGGGTTGAAGCCAGTTCATCACATGTAAATGTATGCTGCTGCTCATTCTGTCACAGGAGTAGAACTCACACTCTTCCCCTGCTCTGTTGTGGGGTCCCTCCCCTGGAAAGTTTTCCACAAACTTCTCCAATGTGAGTCCTTCCATGACCTCCAGTTCCCAGTTCCAGTTCCTATTAACTTCTCCAGCATGGCCCCTCCCTCCACAGGGTCACAAGTCCTGCTGGCAAACCTACTTCAGTGTGGGCTCCACTTTTCATAGGTCCACAGGTCCTGCTTGGTCCTGCTCTAGGGGGTCACAGGTCACAGCCTCCTTTGGACATCTACTTGCTGCAGTGTGGGGTCTTCCACAGGCTGCAGGTGGACACCTGATACACCATGTCCCTCCATGGGCTGCAAGGGCACAGCTGCCTCATCATGATGTTCACCACAGGCTTCAGGGGAATCTCAGCTCTAGCACCTGGAGTTATGACCTTGAGTTTACCTCAGCTGGTTAGAGAATGGTGCTAATTACACCAAGGTTGTGGGATTGATCCCAGTGTGGGCCATTCACTGGAGAGTCAGACTTGATGTTCCTTCTGGGTGCCTTAGGATATTCTATCATCTGAAAATAGCCATCTCCTGCCTCTTCTTCTCCACTGACCTCTGTGCCTGCAAGAGCTGTTTCTCTCACACATTTCCTCTCCTCTCTCCTCTGACTGCAATTCTGCACAATAACATTTTTCTTCTTCTTAACTATGCTATTGCAGAGGTGCTACCACTGTCACTGACAGGCTCAGCCTTGGCCAGTGGCAGGTCTATCTTGGAGCCATCTCGTGTTGGCCTTGTCAGACATGGGGGACACTTCTGTCAGCTTTTCACAAAAGCCACCCTGTAGCCCCTCCCCAAACCTTGCCGCACAAATCCAGTACAGGTACCCATCAAATGCTCCCAATATTATGATGATCTTTTGGGAAAACATTTAACACACCATTGTCCCACAGCTAGGAAGAGGTAGCTAAATTACCTTTATAGCACTTTTCCACAGGGGTTTGGATGAAAAACCTACTCAGCCAGAGAGATGCCCAAGTGATCAGATCCAGCCAGCGTGGATTTTGGAGGGGCGGGCCTTGCCTGACCAACCTTAATTCCTTTCAGGACTAGGGGACCTGCTTGGTATATGAGGGGGAAGGCTGTGGATTTTGTCTCCTTGGACTAGTGAAGGCTCTGGAACACAAGTTCTATGAGGAGAGGCTGAGGAATCTGGGGTTGTTTAGTCTGGAGAAAAGGAGGCTCAAGGGAGACCTTATCACTCTCTACACCCACCTGAAAGGAGGTTGTAGCCAGGTGAGGGCAGGCACCTTCTCTCAGGCAACCAGCAATAATAGCACAAGAAGACACAAGCTGTGGAAGGGGAGGTTTAGGCTGGGCATTAGGAAGAATTTCTTCACGGAAAGGGTGATTAAACATTGGATTGGGCTGTCTGGGGAGGTGGTGGAGTCACTATCCCTAGAGGTGTTTACGAAAAGACTGTATGTGGCACTTGCCTTATTGACAAGGTAGTGTCAGGTCATAGATTAGACTCAATGATCTTAAAGGTATTTTCCAACCTAGTTGATTCTGTGAAATAGAACGTGAAATTTAATTTAAATGTAGCATTTTTTAAGAGCGCAGAAGATGGGTTTTTTGGGAGCACCGCTGACAAACTGGGATTGCGTTACCCTGCAGTCGCCGAACGGGAGGAGGCGGCAATCCTGCAATCCGGGGTGCGGACTGGGCCCTTCCCGGGAGCCGTCGAAGTGCAGCGCCGTCCCCTACGGTTCCCCCCTCTAGTGCCCCGTGGGCTCGCCCAAGGGCCGCCCCCTGCAGTCCCGCCGCCCCCCCACCCCTCCAAACGGCCGCACCCACAGACTACGTTTCCCGGCGTGCCGCGCGGGCCAGGGCCGTACCGTGTGCGAGGTGGAGGGGGGAGCGGCGTGGGGCGCGCGCGAGTTGAAGTGCCGGCGAGGCGGTCGGTAAGTGCCGCTCCGAGCGCCGGCGGAGCGCCCGGGCACTCGTGCTCTCACAGCCCCCGCGGCCGCCTCGGCCCGTGCTGGGGACACCGGGCCCCCCGGCGGTGAATGCCGCCCGCGGCTGCGGCCCCGGCGGCGGGGACCCGGTTATCGCAGGGCTCGGCGAGGCCGGGGCTGTTCGTGGAGGCGGGAGCGGCGCGGGGCGCGGACGCTGCTCCGGGAGACCCGGCCTGGCCTGAAGGAGAGCCAAGAGCCGGCGGCGCCGGCCCCTTGTGTCCTTCACGCGCTGATCTCGGGCAGGGGTTTTGAGCGGCCTTGGGCCCCCGCTGTCCTCGGGACCGTCAGCGGTCGCCGCCGCTCCCCAGGCCTGAACAGTGGCCTAGGGTCACCTTCGGGGCTCCCACAGGGAACCGGCCCCGTCCCGGCTGCCCCTGGTGGGAACAGGCGAAGCTTAGCTGTAACGCGAGGGACACTTAGGTGCGCCAAGTTGTGTGGGAGTCAAAGAACCACCTCACCTAGGTGAAAAAACAGCTGGAGGTGATCTATCAACTCATGGCTTAATAACGAGAGGCAGTGATATCCCAAGGCTTGTTTCACAGCTGACAAGGCCCTTAAGACATCCCTAAGGGTGTCGTAATGACTCATTTACATGGAAGAGGTTTATCTGTACCTTATGCAAAACTTTGAAATACAATTTACTTCAGAGAATTCTATTTCTGTACCTTATATTGGAGAGGTTTTAATTATTCCCTTTTTATTGCTGTAACATGTTGAGCATGAAAGCAGGAACCTTCTGAAGAATTCAGCTTTGCTTCATGTTTATTTGCTACCTGAAGTTCCCATTTTCTGTTCATGACGTACAGCTGGCGGGTATGGCAATAGATGTGATGTAACAAACTGCAGATTATAGCTTCAGGTAGGAATAAGATGCAAGAACAGATGGACCTGCATCCTGCTTTCAATAAAATGTTCTTTTAGTAATTGAGAAAGTGAAGAAAAAAATAATGAAAAATAGAGGCATGTTTTGTGTTAAGAAAATGTCACTGCACCTTTAACTTTTCAATAAACGAAGTTTTACAGAAATGTACAAGGAACACAAATGGTTTGATTAAAACACTTTGCAAAAAATTACTTTGGAAGGTGACAGAGGATACAAGAGATCTCTGTACAAAAACATTGGTCATGCTGAAAGAAACCCCAAAATTTCTAGAATTCCAGTGAGGCAGGGGAAGGAGGGTGACTTTTTTATTTGGGGAGTGTGTGTACATTTAGCTGCAGTTAAGAGCCCAGGTTTATTTTCTTTTGAGTTTGATCATAGATTGAAAGGAGTCCTGGTCAGCCAGGTACCCATTCTGACAGGAGAAAGCTTGGTTGCTGCAGGCAGCTCTGACAGGCACTGACGGAATACATCTCAGCTTTTCTGCCTCACAATTACCTAGGGTTTGTAAGGAAATAATAAAGTTTAGCTAAGGTTCATGTGCAAAGGTCTCTTGTGTTATATTAGCTTATTTTGCTGATTGTGTTCTTGTGAACTGTTTTTGAAAGACTTGACCTGTGCCACTGAATGTGTTTTTTGGTTACAAGGCTTCTGAGAGAAAAGGCACAAGCTAGGCTGACCCTGCTAAAGCTTCACAATGAGAAGTAGACAAGTTTCTCAGTCAGGCCTAGGAGTGGGAGGATTAGTGAGCTCTATCTTGATGGGGTAAAAGCCTGCACTGTGTCAAGGGTGGTCTTGAGAGCTTACAGAGAAGTGGCACCTTTTTTTTTTTTTTTTTTTTGTATCTGAGTCCTCTATGGTGACATAAAGAAATGGAAAATATATATATTGGCATGTAATGAGTTACGTGTTTATGCTATTTTATATACTGCAAACAATGAATGTAGCGATCCAAAGTGCTTAAAGTGTGGGAAATATGTTCATTCCCCACCCTTGCCTCACAGGAAAAAAGTGGTTGACAAGTGTCTCACCCCATGTGTGTATTGGGCTTGTGACAGAGCTGGGAAGAGTCTGTAGTTTCCTGCAGATGACTGTTCTGTCAGTACATTCCCTTGCCTGGTACTTGAATGGGTTGGTGATAATGAGAAAACCAATTTCACTTGGTCACTCTGACCAGGTACCCCATCCCCTGCATTGTCTCTGGTTGTCTGGCACTGACTGCTGGAGTGGCATACAAACTTCTGGGATGCATTGCCTATTCCTAGACCACTCATCATCAGTGTGGAACTTTTAGAACTAGCCTGGCAGAATTTCTAACAAGCTTTGGGTGTTCTTGATGTTGCAAGAACTCTTTTTAAACATGTTTTATAGACATTACTGTTGTCACCTGAAAATCTGCCTATACTGTGATATCTTAAAATATTTGTGTTGAAGAAGTTGATAGGATCAGAATTGACTTTTGGTGTTCTCATGCTTCTTTCTCTCTGCGCCTGTTGTGTCTTCCTTGATAAGCCTTTGGGATCCTGAAATAATGCTCTGTTGCACATACCCAAGGTCTAGCAGTGAGTTACTTCTGGATTTGTGGCCCGTAGTCACTGTTGAGTTAGGAATAGCAATAAGCAACACCCTCAGTTGCTGGGTGATTGCTTGAGCTCTTGGCTGGGGGCAGTGCTAGCAATTGTCATTAGGAAAGGAACAATTAAACCTTGGATTGTCACATCCTCTGGGGTTGTAGGCATCAGATCACTATGTCCTTATCAGATGTTACAGTTGCTGTTTTGTGTCTCAGCAGGGTTCATCAGTCATGGCACTAAGGGCCTTGAAATTTGCCTCATTGACAGCAGCTGCTTCTGGCATCTATCTGTATGGAAACAAGTTCCTGGATCCTAATGATTTTGGAGTTGTTCGTGTGGGCCGAGCCATTGCCACAGTAAGTTGTACCGTAGCAATATGCAGGAAGATTCCTAGATGGGTAAGGGAATTGAAGTTCGCAAGAACTTGGGATTTTCTGCATTCCCTGTCTGCATTTTCAGTTGGCAGCTGGCTTAGGAAATCAGAATGTCTGTGGGGAGCTCTACAAGTTCTTCATGCAGTGGGGAGAAAGGAGGTGAAAGCATGTAAAGAATACAGCTGTTTGCACATTTTGGAAAGAGAAAAATGGAGATACTGAGCTGCAGAGAGCTGTCTCTGCTTCCCTGATAGGGTGGGATCTTCAGAGCAAGGACTCACTTTGGGCCCACATTTTCACCAGCCACTCTTCAAGGTCAGTCTCCCAGGTGCGGTGTCCTGCTGCCTTTTAAGAGTGACTTAGTTCAAACCCTCTTCTCTGCATGTGCCATTTTTACATTTTGTTATAAGTGTCCTGGTTGTATTGATAAACTAGGGTAACCATTGCCGTATGATCCTTGGTATGAGATTTGGGGAGAGAAGGACTGGTGTTTTGAGGATCATTGTCAAAGCAAGAGTAACGTGAGGATGGGTGATTACATACATCTGAGATTGGAGTGGTTTCCAGATGTGTAAAATAAATGCTATATCTGCTTAGCATCACTGATATTTCTCAGAAAACTGGGAATGGAGACTGCTGCCTTCTCCTTGATGATGTTCATTGATGAATCCATGAGCAGCCAGGCACATGTAGGGCAGACTCTGGAGGGGGTATCAGTCTCCCTGTACCTCACTTGCATTATACATCTGTCACTTCAGGCCACAATCTCCATCATTTATAGACCCCCAGTGGTAAGCAGCTGTCTGTCTGCATTTTCTGTGACTTTTAAGCACTTTGTTAATGAGTTTTACAAGGAGTCAGCTCCTGAGGGCAGATGCAATAAGAAACAAGCTCTATGGGTTGGCTCAGGTGCCATGTGTGTGCAGCATTACACACTGTTGTGAAAAATGAATGTTTATTTTGAAGGGGTGAAGGCAGAAATGCAAATTGTAATTTTTCCTTCTTACTTAACAAATGCTAAGCTTCATGCTCTGTCCTTGACCATAAGGCAGTGATGCCTGGTAGCAGGGAGAAGCTCTTTCCCTTTTAAAGCAGAGGAAATTGAGGCAGGAGGAGGGAATGCAGCTTCTTGTTGCTGGAGGAGAATCTGTTATTCAGGGTGTTTGGGTTCTCCAGTGTGTCCTTGAGTTCTGCCTGTTTGACTAGTGTTTCTCAGTCTTTCTTAAGCCACTGTTTTTGTGGTAAACTACTGTTTAAGACAAAAATAAGTGAGAAGTCCCAGTGATGAGGCTGTGCAGTTGGTCCGTGTTTTTGACTGATGGTGAGAGATTACTTTCCTGAAGAATAGGAAGTAGGGGAATGGAAATATTCTTTGCTTTAGATGGTGGCAAATCACAGACATGCCTGACTTTCATGTTCTCTGCCTTCAGGGAGGTCACAAGTCACTGGCTGTAAAGCGCTTCACTGGTCCTGCTCTTAAATGCATTAGAGGGTTCTGCACCCATAGCTGCAAGCAGTGACCCCAAAACCAAGTTACCCGTGCTCAGTCTTCTGTAGGTGATGGCAGCATGTGTTTAAATCTGTGTGTATACTTTTAAAAAATAATGTTCTGTCTCTTTCTGAATTCTCCGTTTCCTCTGGTATGTATGACTGCATGTGTTTGAGTTGCTTCTGAGAGATTCTTTAGTCTTGCTGTACCAGTGACCTCTGCCTTCCCTGCTCATTCTTGGACAGTCGGAAGTCAGCTCTCATCTGAGCACAGGCAGCCTGATTTGCTGTCTCTCCTTAGCCATGGACCAGATGAAGCCAATAGAGTAGACATGTTTACTTCTAAGAAGCTCAGCTTTGGGATTATTCTTTTTGCAAATGAAGGATAAATCTCTGTAGCAAACGAGTGATTTTGGATATTGGTGACATCTACATGGACCTAAAGTATCTGTCCTTCAATCCAGCCCTGCCCTGGCTTTTTACCTGGATGCTTGATTCTGTCATTGAACCGTAGCCAGGCTAAGGCAGACTGTAATGAAGAGTCTGCAATTCATAAGAGCTAGTCAGTTCAGCAACAGCAGACACAAAACTTAGTTACAGTGGAGCAAACAAAACAAAAGAGTATCCTCGAGAAAAGAGCACATGAGGATCAAGGAACCTGATGCGCAACTATGAGACTCTGGACACGTTTCTTCTGAATTTCATTGGAGAGATTTGAGTCTAGTTGTATTTTAAGCATGTTGGTTCAGTAGTTCTTTGCAGACTCCATAAGAAACTTGGTGAAGCTCACTAGCAAAACATTTCTTTTTAAGCCTCTGTTTAGGGAACTGGCTCTTATATATGGGTAGACAGCTATTCAGGGGAACATTGTGCCATGACTTGATAAGATCTGAGAATAAATTTAGGAGCAGTGGAAGTTGAGAATTTATTGATACCAAGTGGGACATTTAACACTGGGAAGGATGCAAACTCAGTGAAAATAATCTGGCATTTGGAAAGGGAGGCATTGGTTGATTTTGTATATCTTTTTATAACTCCAGGCTTCAGTCTCACACTGTAACATGAATGACAGCACTAGTCTTGGATGAGAAGGAAGTCAGTGGTGTGGGCAGCATCACGCTGCAGAGCATTTCTGTATTCTGGTAAAATTAGAAACCTGGCAGAGCTGTTGTGCATTTGCCCTATCCTTTGAGAATATACCAGTTGTTTTGCTTATGTGGAAGGAACATTCTGTGCAGTAGCTAGACACTGGGAGGGATTTGGCAATGTCAGAGTTGCCTATCAGGATCATCATAATATTAATTTAGTGTTTAAGATTACAGTGTAATTAGCAAGCGCTTAATTAATTCCCTCTTCCTCTGTAATACAGGCCAATCTGTTAGCTGCTTCTTTTTGAGTTGGAGGTGATAATTACCCTTGTGGACCAGAGATAAAATAAGAAACAACTCAAGCCTTCATGCAAGACTGATTCGAACCTCCCTCCACTTCAAAGTTGTTCTTTGAGGTTGTGAAGATGCTTTGAAAAATTTTTCTTCTGAGTGGTCTCAGCACTGTGCAGCTCCTGAGTTCTCCAGGGGCAAGAGAGCCTGAAAAGCCAGGAAAAAAAAATTGCTGTGTTCAGTTTACAATTTAGAAAACTGGAAACATTGAGAAACCTAACCTCCACGAGGAGGGAGTGTCTGTTTGTTACCGATTCCCAGCTTGATCCACTCTTGGATGCATTTCTGACCTTTTTACTCTTTCTCTGTTGTCAGTTCTGCTGGCTTTGTCTCAAACCAGGTTTGCTTCCCTTGCCTCCCTGGCTTTCATGACACATTGACTGTACTTTGTGCCCTCCCTGGGTGTATTTATGGTGAAAGGTGGGGCTAGTATCCTGTGCCAGAATGGAAAGCTACCCCTTCAGTTGGAAGATCTGAGGAAAACTGACTTTCAGTGGGAGGTATGCAAATGGTTCTTCATGGCAAGGATCCTGAAGTTCAAATGGCACATTAGTGGGAAGGCTTCTCCAGGTGTATATTCCCTTCTCTCCCTCCAAACATGACCTGTATGTTTCTCTCACAAAATACTGATGTTCTGACTGTGGGAAGAGATGAGCTTTAGTGATAGGAATTATGAAATTTTTTTTCAGAAATCATAAAGGCACTTGATCTATTTTCAGAAATCATCTGTTAGGTCTGTTTTCAGAAATCATAAAGGCACTTGAGAATATAATTCCATTGTCTGTGAGAATGTCTAACAGGCTTGAGCTGGATCCCATATCCTGGTTTTATAATTGGGTATTCGACCCTTTGGTCCCATAGTCCTTTGTGCAGTTGAACATCCCCAAAAGTACTGCTGCTTGTGCTAGTCTGAATTTGTTTTTAGTCACTCTGTTTCCTACTGAGCCTCTACCCAGAGTAAGCTGGTTAGGGAGTTGGGAGCTGTGAAGTGTGGGATAACTGCTGGGGCACAAACAGAGTCTGAATGGCCTCTGTTACTAGCAGCAGACCTCATTGTGGAAGCCCCGGATGGATGACTGAAGATGTGAGTCTGCTGTGCAAGCTGCTGTACAGAGATTAGGAAAATGCTTTGAGCATCTCTAATAGAAGATAGTATAGGAGTGTTAAGTGTTGCTCACATATAGCTACATATCACTGAGGCCCCTGCATTTCTTTTTGTAAGTATTCATTAAAAATAAAAATATTTTAATTTATTAATGAGTCTGTTGCAGTAGGCTTCGCTGTGGAGCCTGAACTTTGAAGCCTAAGGTGCATGCATTCTCTTAACAGAAGTCTTTATTGTTTTGATAACTGCAGAGCTTGTTGAGCTTTTCTGGTTTCATTTGCAGACGGCAGTTATCTCCTATGACTACCTCACCTCTCTTCGGAGTGTCCCATATGGATCAGAGGAGTATGAATTCCTCAAATCACAGGTAGGTAACAGCACTAAACTGCATTCCTTGGAAACTGCAAGGCACAGGTGTGTTGCTGGCTTTCTACCAGATTGTTAACAGCAACATGAGATAACAGGCCCATACTAGATCAGCATCTTGCAGGACTTGCATTGCCCAATGAAGAAGGTCCTTTGTCAAGAGTAGCCATATGCATCCAGTGCTCACTTAACTCCAGTGGAAACTCAAGTCTTTGGTGTATGCATTTGGACTCTGCTGCCAGATCTCTGGTGCCCAGACTGGTTGTGTGATGGTCAGCTGCTGAGACTGGCCTGGCAGTGCTTTCTTATTCTGCATATTGTTTGGTAATTGCCGCAACATGAAGGCTGACTGATTTAAGTAAAAGGAGCATGTTGAAAACGAAATAATAGAGATGAATAAGACTTGCAGATCTCTGAGGAAATGAGAATTGTGCAAAGAAGTGTACATCTATCTCATTACAAAACATGCTGTTATGTTTTGATATCAGTAATTAACAATAATAGCAAAAGCATTTCTAGTGAGAAGGAAGACAAGCACCCCCACTGCTCCTGTCAAGTCTTGTGCTGCACCTTTCATTCTAGCCAATAGCCCTATAGTTCACTGAGCTGTGAATGACACCCGGTTTTATTGAATGCTTGTGATGTATGTTAGCCAGGGTTTCTCTGCTATTCCAGTTCAAGGCCTCTTTGGAGTGGGAAGTAGAGCTTGTGCCAAATTAGGCCAGTCTGCATAGTGTGTTTGAAGTAAGGTCTTTAGCCTCATTTTTCTTCTTGGTCTATATGGGATTTAGGCCACTGATGAAGTTGGTTATAACGCATGGAGTGGTGCTCTACAGGGATTCTCAGGCTGGAGAGACTATAAAGCTGGAAATAGCCTTCAGTAAGACAGAAATCCGTGACATTGGACTCCAGCACGCTTTAGTATTCCTTTGGCAGAAAACCCACATCATCAATATGGTCTTAGTGTATCTGGAATGGTTTGCAGAAAGGCTTCCTTGAGCTTGTTCTCATCCTCTGCTGTCTAAAGATGCTATATGTATGTACATGTTCTATGTTATATATGTTATATGTATTAGATGTTCTAATGTAGCTCCCCATCCCAAGTGAGTGGCACTGATGCCCTGGCATAAACTGGAGATAGGTGTGTTGGAGTCTGGAGCTTCACTGCCCATCTGCCCAGGTCTGTGCCCTGAACCTTTGAAACCTGGCTTCACGTAACTTACTTGAGCAACACCCAAGTTGGTGGAGTTATCAGTACTGTGGACAGCTTATCATTTGGCAGAATTTGCAGCAGCTGCTGCAAATTCCTCACCTTTTGCCATTAACCTCTGCTCTGCAGGTTTTGATGATTTGTCAATCCATGCCCCAAGCAGCCAGAAGGGGCCCTGTTTGCTAGCATTGCACAGAGCTGTGGCCTCCCTGCTTGGCAGCCAGGACTAGTAAGCCCCTGCATGCGGTAGAGCAAATGGCAAGCGCAGCATGCTAGCATGGCCAGCACTAGCCTTCAGGTGCATAAAGGGGCATGAGCTGGGAGATAGGAAGCTGGCAGAGGCATAGCATGAGTTGGTGAAACTCGCTGACCAGTGGAGGCTGGTCCTGCTGTTTACAGGTGTTATGGAGTGTCACCACTGAGCCTGGAAGGAGCAGCACTTGTGGGTTCTTCAGCCATGTATGTGCCTGTAGAACTTGTGCTAGTGAAGCATCGATTTGGCATGGGAGATGCTTTGGACCTGTGCAACTGCACACTGAACTGTTTATCTCAGTGCAGTTTTAAGTGGATGACAACCAAGTCTTTACCACCTTGCAGCTCTTTTAACCTCTGTGGCAGCTGATTTTGTTGGTCTTGTACTAGTTCAGAATGACTTGTAAGAAGTTACCCCATTGGAGTTGGTGGTTAAGATTAGTCACTGGGTAGGGCCAAGAGGATGTGAATGCCCCACCCAAATAAGTGTGTTTTAACAATACTTACCCAGATGTTGCTTCTACTAGCTTCTGTCCTGGATAGATCTCTAGTAATCTTAGCCCTTCATTGTACTCTCTTTGTTTCTGTCCTTCTAGTGAGGCCTACTTAGCCTGCTCTGCACATACTGAGAGTTTGTAATTTTCTTTTAAGCACGTGTATAAATTAGCTGCTGATTTCCAGATGCAGTTTTGGTGCTGTGCCTAGAAGAAACATCCTGCCTCAGAGTCTATCTGTATGTGTGTGTGAGAGTGTGAGATTTGGTGACCATGGGACTGTCAGAAGGTCTGTATCTGGCTTTTGTGCCTCTCACTCCAGTGTTGGGGTGCAGGTGCATATATACCTGTGACGTGCTTTCACTGGGAGAGAAAAAACACATTTTTCTGTGGATCTCCTCCTAGTACTCAGCATATTGGTGATGCTACTCCAGTGCAGATAATGCTTGTTCTCCATGGATTCCAAATGAGACATTAAACAGGTCTAAATTACCATGGCCTTGCCTGAGAGATGGAAAGGTTCAGTGGCAGCACCAGTCCCTGAGCTTACTGGGGCCAAACAAGGACATAGTCATTAGGAACAACTAAATGCAAAGCAGATTAAGAAGGAAATGGGTTCCCCAGGGACTTTTAGCCAGGTTCCTGCTTAGCTCCAAGGAATTATATTCCATTTGACTATATATTTCTGTCCGTTGTGGACCACTTTTGATGCTAATACTCTAAGCCCCTCAGTTCCCAGCACATTTTTATGGCCAGCAGATGGGGGAGTGTTTTACTGCTTTCCATAAGGTGGCAAGCAGTATATGGGAATTCACTGTGTGTCCTGAGGTTAGTTTGCCTCTCCCTGGATCTTCTGTCAAGTAAGAGATATGAGAACCCACTTGCCAGATGGCACACATCGCTGTCCCTCAGCAGCAGCAGTTTTTAATTCCTGCCCCTGCCTGAGGCAGAGATGAACCTGCTTATGTGCTTGGACCTTATGTCCATCCCAATGGTTGCTTCATTTCACAACCGATGGCTCAACCACGTTGGAAACTCAGTCTTTCTCTTAAGTTAAGGGTCCTTTCCTGGAGTGTGGGCCCTTTTCCTGCATATGATGGTACTGCTAGTGTACTGATGTCAAGGGCAGTGGTAGCCATGGTTGGCTCCAAGACATCGTATGTCTGTAGGTCTAGTGTCAGGAGCATTAGGGGACGTATGACCTTTCTTTGTTTCATGTCTGTTTCATTTAAAGATTTCTGACATCTCTGTACATGTAAGCTTGGGCATTTATTTTCATTTCTACTCCTGCTTGCACTGGACCAGAAGAAGAAGGAGGGCAGCCAGCTCGGTGCCATTTCCTTACCTATTGTTTTTTCAACAAAACATTTTATTCTGTAGAAGGCTACATTGTTCTGCCTCAATGATTGTTGGCCCTTCACAGTGTTTGTCTTCTCAGTACCAAGTCAGGCTACCATGTGACATTTCCTGTGGTGGTGTTCTCAGTGTAGCATCTGGATGTCTTAGCTGACACTTCTTCAGTGCTGGCATCAATTTCTGTTGATCCTGCTGTCAGTCAGGAGGTGTGTCACAACATGCAGTTTGTTTAAAGGCTGGTATCAATGGAATTCTGACTTGTCAGTGTAGTAAGGGGGTTGCAATGGGTCAGTTGTCTTGCAAATTTTGGCATAAGTGGCCACAGTTGAAAATCTTGAGCAGGACATCATTTTGTTGTTTTCCTCTGTAAGACAAAAGGTTACCGCTGTGAATTTTGTTTTTTTTTTTTTTTTTAATGAAGAGGAGACAGCAAGGAGAAAAAGGATCTGTAGTCAAGGTATCTCAGAAGACAGTGGAAATCCATTCTTGAATTAACTTCGTTGGCTACAAAATTGCTGTGTCAGGGACAAGCCATTTGGGGAGGTTAATTAAATGTCCTTCTTTTGAGAGCAGAATGAGGATGTTCTCCTCATTCAAACTTACCGTTATTGGGCTGTCAGTACCTGGGCAAATATTTGGAAAGTGTAACCTTGTGCCATCATTATACAAAATACGATTTCTTGCTCCTTGGAGGCTCTTCCTGGCTTTGCTGTGTTTACTTCTCACAGTGAAGTTGGTATTTTCAAAATGAGTTTTGTCTCACAGTGAGGTTGCACAGTTGAAGGATCTTGGAAAGAAGAAGAATGAACGTACATTGTGTGTGTGTTTTCAAAAATAATCTACAATTTCTGGGTAGTTCAGACTAATGAAACAGCCTGTGTCTTTGGACTTCCCTTGTGATTCACTAACACTATGTGCTTTAAATATTAACTGTTATCCTCAAAGAGTTTCTTCCTGATGGAAGTGGACTGCATCTGCAGAGAGAAGTTGTCAGGAACTGTCCATGGCATTCCTTCAAAAAGGCAACTGTGAATGGGGACTGTGGGTTGTTCACCACAGCCAGTGTGTGCCGTGGTGGATCTACTTGTGCTTCAGCCTCTGGTGAACTGAGGTGAGAAGCAAATGAACTTCCTTATGAGATACAAAATAGCCATTAGGTGGCAGTGACTTTCTGTCACCAAACTAAATGGGAACCAGTAGTAGAGCGGTGAAGGGCTTCCGAGCCCATCCACAGGCCCTGAGCTGGTCATGTTTGGTTGCCCTGTTATGTGCTCCCCAGGATATCTGTTCACCTAAAAGGCATGGTCAACACTAATGCAGTCTAAAAAAGCCAGTATCAGGGCCAGCTGGTCGCTTGATGTCTCCACATTTGAGCACTGCTGTCTAGCAAACTTCCTGCCAGCACATAAAGCATGAAAGCTTTACACTGAAAACATAACAAGCTGTAAAATAAATCTGGTAATTATAAGACACTTCCTTTTCCTCCTTGTGCTTTGAGTGGTGTCAGCTGAATGCTCTGGCCATAACATCTCTAAGTTTTAATTTTGTAGCATTAAAAAAGTCCATTTTTGTGGGATCTGTGTCTCTGAAACTAGATGTTCTTCAGTCATCTGCAGTGATTTATTTGGAGAAATGACCCATCTACTGTGACACTTTTGAAGGAGGAAGAAGGAGAGAAGTGAGGATAAGGAGGCAGGGCCTCATTTATTGCATTTTTTTTTTCCTGGCTGTACATGTGTGTCCCTGAAGTGGTTTGCTCCAGGAGCATAAGTGTGAATTGTCATGTATTCGGCTTGCCTGAGCCGTGTCTCAGCTTCCCAGCAGGAGTGACACAGTATGCCTGGGGAGCATTCAGTTGTCTCTCCTCCAGGTGGGGCTATCCCTTTTCATTTGAATCCCTGAGGACTTCATCACATTGCTTCCTTAGAGCTGCTGAAGAGGTATGTAGTAGGCATAGTAGTATCTGAAGAGCATCTCATCTGGTAGAGTGGGGAAACCATTAGGAAGGCCTGGGAGGATGCAGGCTGCAAGGAGCTTGCATCATAAGAAACATTATAAAAGGAAGACATTAGAAGTGGAGAAATAATCAGGTTTTATTTAGTGTTTGGACTATGCTTTGGGTCCAAGTGTGAAATGAACACTCTGCAGTGCAAAGTCAAGAGGTATGGCAAGAGATGGTTTCTTCTCTGAAGAGCTCATGATCATGGTTGATTTGCCTAGGTTTTCACCCTAGATCTGAGTGGTGCAAATGCACATGAACAGGGGATTTCTCAGATTATGAAGGTCTGTGTAAAGAGGGAAGGAGAAAAAAAGCAGAAATTGCTTAGGGTGCCACTGTAAGTGACTTAACACTGATCCCATTGACATTGGATCAGGCTCTGATAGGGATGTTTTCTTAATGAAGGGCTGTGTAGCCTCAAACTCCTGACCAGTTTATATGGTTCAGGGAACACAGAAGCAGAATATTCCGAGTTGGAAGGGACCCACAAGGGTAATTGAGTCCAACTTTTAAGGGAATGGTCCATATAGTTGTTGGAGGCCACGTGTAAAATCAGTAGAACTGACAGGTAGCTGGTTCTTAATCTGTTCTAAGAACAGGAAGATTGCTGGCTTGTGAGTAAAAGTAATCTTATCTGAGACTAGGAAAAATAGATGCCTTAAAGTTTCGTTTGTGGATAGAGACATATACTTGAAATGTCAAAGTGGACGTCTGAAGTGTTGTTCTGCTTGCCCTTTGAGTCCTTAGCAAGACCCATATTGTGGATTCTGTTCCCTTTTCTAAGGTTCTTGTAGTTATCTTGCAGTGAAATACTGTCTTGAAAGACTCCAAATTAGGAGTACAAATCATATGTAAAACCAGGGGTGAAGAGAATAGGTGGCATGCAGAGGATGTATCAGTTTTGTGTATCAGTCCAGGTTGGAATTTCAGAGCAGGACTAAATATTGTAGATTTGCACTGCTAAATCAGTGACCTTATCACATTGTCACCAAAGTGGATCTGATAAAAGAATGTGCTGGAGGGCCGCTCACATTTGCCTCACCTGTCTTCATTTAACCCCTTATGTCGGTGGTGAGGGAATTGCTGTGGTGGGTGGTGTCTTGCAAACACTCCTCTGGACTTATTTGTGCAATGTGGGAGGCATCTTACTGGGTTCCAGGCAAATTCTTTTAACGTATGTGGGTACTACGTTGTTTGCATACTTGAGTGAAAGGTGTCTCTGAAAGGAACTATTGTGTTCTTCCATCTGGTGTCCCAGGGCCAGGCAGGACTCTGTCAGACCTGAGGAAACTGTGTGGACTAGGAAGAAATGAAGCCATGTTTCTCTTGAACTAGAGTAGTTGATGATTTAGTTCTAGGAATAAACCAAAAAAGTATTGTTCAATGTGACGTTTTAAAGCTACCCATTGCTTTATTTACTAATGTTCAGGTGCCCTTCCTAGAAATGTGCATTTTTGTACATCTTGACAGGCTCATTTGTTTGCCTGTAGAGGTATGCCAGTTTGTTCAGGTGGGAGTCCTTACAGTAAAGTAGGCATTTTTTGAACAGAGTCAAAGGTTCAAAGATGGCTTTGGAAGAGTTAATCCAAGATGGTAATCACAATCACTGCTACACTTGTTAAGCCTAGGTTTGGTCCTGTAGAGCAGGCTTGGGGTGTCTTTATTTTTGTTGGGTTTCTTGTTTACTTGTATCTTTTTTGGCTTGGGCGTTCTGTCTCAGTGGCTGCAAGTTTTGCTGATGGTGCACCATTCAGAGCAGCTTGCTGCTCCTTCCTCTGCAGTAGCATCATTTTGGCAGGTCTGACACCAGTAACAACATGTTTTTGTCAATGTACTGAGCTAACGTGACATAGAAGAGGGCCACAACCAGCAGATAAAAAAGGGTCGTCTTTATAACGCCTCCACTCTGTTCTGAGCTCCACTTTAACAAATAATTTGCATGTAAGCTTGCACATATATGAACCTGCCCAGTATTTTATGAAATGCCTTCTGCCAAGCCTGAATCTATTTACTATGTTTCCAGTTTTGCTGAATTTAGAGGTAAATTCACTGAAAAGGTCACTAGCAGAATTGCTTTTCAAAAAACCCGTCTCTTAAAATGTCTTTACTGCCTGTGCAGTCTTTGTTTGTAAATGTACTCATTTTGAGTTGCCTGTGAACTCTGTAACTGTGTGGCCTGTTTGTTATTGTAGGGATTTTCTGAACACGGGTTGTTTTTCACAGAACTGCTGAAGGGCAGCAGGCTTTGTTTATCGTAGGACTGTTGTGTGAGGAGAAGTAGGGAAGATAAGCTTTTCTCCCTCGGGCCCTTTCCTTTGCATTCACAGTGAGGCAGCACATCTGGGCATTTCCAGGGCTCAGCAGGAGCTGTTTCATCTCTGCAATGCCCTGGTATCACCTGTTCTGTCTCTCTTCTTCCTCTCCAGGACAACATCGCTGCTTTTATTTCTTGCAGTAAGCTGTTTTTGCTGTGTCAGTCCGAATTGAGAGTTATTCTGTGCCATTATGGAGTATGGTGATCCTTGACTGGTGAATGTTAAATTTGGATGATGACTCCTGAGTGATGGGGATTGAGAAATAGCAAGACTGTTAGCTGGAGTTGCACTTTCTTCACTCTGACCTGGTACTACAGGACCAGGCTGTGTGCTTGAAGACAAGACGTGACTTCAATGTAATGCATGTGAGGGGCTCCCAAGAGCAATACCAGTTCCTGCTCCCCTGACTGGCAGGGTTGTATCATCTATAATATTCCTTGACTTCCACTCTTCCCAAAGTGGACTGGATCTGTACCAGAAGTGAGGGTAATGCTTGATTCTTTTAAACCTATGTTTTGATTTTAGGGTAGCAAGTGTTTGGTAATGTGGTTAAGTACTGAGTAAAATGCATGCATCTCTCCTGGGGTATCTCTATCTGAATGCATGCACACACACTGGCCCTAAGCAGCTGAGCTCTCTGTTCACTTCTACTGCCATCCTGTACCAGACTTGAATCAGCTTCCTGTCTGCTCCAGCTCTGCCCTTACCTCTGCCCACTGATGCCTCAGCCCTGGCTGCCACCTCCCTGGCCTCTGCCTTGATGGCAGATTTTACCCCACCTGGCCTTGCATTGCTTGGTAACTCATGTGGGAAAGACTTGCCACAATCCTAATTTGCTGAGAACTGAGACCCAGGTGCTGTGAGGATACACTGCTGAACCTAGGCAGGACAGCTCTCCAAGGCTGTGGCTTTGTACCCTTGTGTCAATGGCAGCCAGACCAACAGGTTTCCCCTTCCCAGTCCCTCTCTGGAATAGGATTCCCAGCTTTGGCTGGTCCTCAACTGAGAAGGTCCTCAACTTGGTCCTCATCTGAGAAGACGAGCTCCACAGTGTATGTGCCTTAATTTCATTCCTGTAAATCTCACTCCAGAGACAGTCAGATGTCATGTTCCACAATATGCTGAAATCCAACAAGCTCACTGCCTGAGGAACTCTTCCATTTACAAATAGCCTAGAAACTCACTATATTTACTATTAGTATAGATGGAGGGAAGCGACTAGTGTAGACGTGAATTTTGTTTGAAGGGTACTAAGTTTAACTGAAGTAACAATAAAGAGGTCAAACTCTGTCTTTTTGCATAATCTTAGAAACTGTGGGATGTATGTGTAGCTAATAAAGGAAAGTTCCTTTAAATAGTGTTCACTGCTTATAATTATTGGACATATGTGTAGTAAGTTAAAAAAGCTATGTATTGGTAAGACCATTTACCCACAGGACCCCCATCCTGGTGACAGATGCCCCTCCTTTCACCTGCATTGCTCAACAAATTTCTTCTCAAGAGGAAAAATTAATTCTCAGTAGCAACATGCCTACTAATTACCCACACTGTAATTCTGATGTGCAATGCTGTCACCCACCATCAGGTGGGAGTGGAAAAGGCGTTGCATTTTGTTGATGGTTGAACATTTGTTTTCCTCATCATTTTGACACCGGAAGTAATTGCCATTCCTGAAATATCCTCTTGCTACCATTACAAAGCAACAGTTAGGGACAAACTAATTATGAAGAATCTCGTTATGACAGATTATAATTGTCCAACAGAGGGGATTTTGTTTTTTTCTTTCAGGCAACTGAGTAGTAAAATTTAACAGCTCCCATATAACTACTAGAAACACATGCTCCTCTGTAAGCCAACAGATTTTTTTCTTGGAGATGGGAGAATTTGAAAAACTAGGACTAGAGTATAGAATGGGTTTCCAAGCTTGCTTTTATTGAGCTTTCAGTTTCCCAGCATTATGTGCCAAAATTACTAGGGTGGAGGCATTCCCATATGGAGGGGAGGTCTTCATGGTTTGTATTGGACCAACGTCTTCTATCTGGGTCATGGTTGAGCAGCATCATGAAGGCTTGAAGTGAAGAATTCTGGACTTGTGAATTTTATGGATTTTAGAACAAGACACTAAGTCATTATCTGGACTGCTTTATTGCCAGTAAGGGTTTTCTGTGTCAAGGAGGCCAAGTTAATGTGCTGGTTGAGTTCCAAGTGGCCAGTATGCTTGTGTCCCCCTGGAAGCTGCAGACTACCTGCTCCAAATTATTCTTATGGTATGCTCTCTGGGAAATGTGATGTGGCCCAAACATGTCTGCTTTCCTGTAGTAGAGGGGATTGAGGCACCTTGCCTCCTTGTGACTGATCCATTCTGTTAATGCTTAGAGGAGGACTTTGAAATACCTGTATTTCTCACTGCTGTGTTTAAATGCTCATGCAGTGTATGAATAGTTTGGACAGCAATCCATGTAGATTTGGTAACTGTGCTTTCAAAGAGGCAGTTAGGTATGTATCTCATGGCTGACTGGCTACTATGGAGTGCTAGTGAATCCCAGGTGCTGATGAGCAAACAATTAAGAGGGAGCCAATTATAGACTTCAAAATAGAAACCATGTAGGTTTGAAGAAGCTCCTGGAAGAGGTCTGTTCACGTTCTCAGCTTTGCCTTTGTATCTCCCTCAAGATGTCAGGCAACTACAGATCAAATGATCTCTGTAGCTGGGACTGAGTCCCCTCTTACCATCTTCAGCCAAGTGTTTGTCCCTGCAGCACTCTGTCCAGAAAAGGAGCAAATCTTCAGAGGTAGTCATTGCACAGTCCCCATTCATGCCATGAAAACAGGAAGCTCCGTTCTTTTCCAGAGACTGCATCGAGACAGTGTTTATGTAATTTTCTATCTTCTGCCAGCTGGCATCAACTCCCAGTTTCACTGTAACTTCATTCATCATGGGATCTCTGTGTGGAGTATGTAAATGCATTAATATTAAATATTTGAGGCTGGAAGTCATAGATAGTATTAGTTTTGGATTATTAGTGTGTGTTTTAATTTCTTTGCTTTATGTCCATTTTGTGTTGTGCAAATTCTTTAATGTCCGTTTTTTTTTTTTTGCCCTGCAGATGTTGTCTTTGGGAACATACACAGTGGTTCTACTTGGCCAGCAAGATCTGATACTTTGTCAGTGTTATTGTTCTGTCAGGTTTTGCACCAATATCTTTTGTCTTGAGTTTACTATGCCTTCTAGCCAAGGTTAGACATTGTCTATCTTTGACTAGTCTGTTGATGGAAAAATATTGAATATGTAGTTTTATATAAAGATGAGCTCAGTTTTATTCCCTTCACAATTTTGGTGAGTCACAGCCAAGTGCAGGGCAGGCATGTACCATATTGTTCATTGTGATACCAGCTGCAGTAAAGGCAATTGCCTCTGGTACTGCTGGAAGTAATTCCTTCTGCTTTTTGTGGGAGCAACAGTAACCTACTCTGCATAACATGGCCTCACCTGGGTTCTCCTTTTGTTCATCTTAGTTTGGTGCCATGTCAGATATTTGTGCTTTGCTTCATTAAATTGCTATCTCATGCTATTTTAAAATGGCACTCTCATAGTCAATATAGGTTCTCTCTTTTCCTTGTGTTCCTAGCAGCCATAAGGATTCAGTAGACCAAATGCTAATCAGTGGCACCCACATAAGCCAGTTTTATCCAAATTCTGCTTCCACTGATACCTGGAGAAACCTGTTGTTTTCAATGAGAAAGCACAGGAGCGGCTGCAAGAAAGGACTGGACTTTCTAATTGCAATTTAACAAATCTGTTGTGTATGAATCAGAATAGACACCAGCTCAGTCTCCCATACTGGTTGGTGACATTGATGGGATGCTAATAAACACTAGCTGCCTTTCTTGGTGTGGAGCTCTGTGGTGTCAACTAGATGAAAAAGCTGGAGTTATATATGTATTTTTTTTTTTCACTGAAGTCAGCAACTCTGATGGATACCCAGAAGGGAACAGACCTGCTGAGTAACAGAGGGACATTCCTTGTGGTTTTTAAATTTTTTTTAACATAGACACTTTTTTGAACGTAGAACCGCACTTTGCAATTGGTGATGACTTATTGGCACTGCAGCCACTTTCTCTGTTGGATGTGGTGCTATGACAGTCACTGCAGTTTTTTGGAATTGACAGTGTAATCCTATGGTTGTTATCTTTCCTGACTTCCTCGTCAATCCAATTTAATCACTTGTAGGTATTTCATGTGTTAGTGTCTCTTTCCTCTTCAGGCATCCTGTTCCTGTGGGAAGAGGTCTGTACTTTAAGGGTCAGAGCTTTTCAGATTAAAGAAGGGGGAGGAATCTGCCTCTGTCAGTTTGGTAAGGGGCTGTATTCTCTTTAGAGACGCTGCAATAAAAACCCCTATTTCTGGGGTCTGTCACCAAGGTGAATGCTGGTGTGTGTCTGCATGGCTGTAAGAGAGGGAGCTGGCATGCTCTGCTCCCCTGGCTGTTGGAGTGACCTGCCAGGAGAGAAGTTACATATGTACAAGGGGGAGAAGCTGCTGTTGCACGATTTAATTGCCTGATGTTGACTCAGATACGTCCTGACTGGAGGTCAGCTGTGACGTGCAGCTGGTAGGGTGGGATTTGACTGTTGGGAAGAGAAAAATGCCAGCCCAGATTCTTCAGCGCTGACAAAGTGGATGTGATGATTTCTCCCCTCCAGCTGCAGCAGCTGCCTCTGTGCTTCCTACTTTTCTGCACACCCACAGTAGGAGAGCAGACTGTGAAGCTACCCTGTCTGGATCCTCAGCTGAACTAGATGAGCTTTCTCAGTGGTGCTTGGGCCATCCATTCTTATAAAACTTACCTTCCAGTGTGCTTTTCAGTCTGTCTTCTGCATGTTGCGGCTTCCTGTGGAGTTCATGGCTTTTCCGGCTCTATTGTATTGCAGGATGGAGTGTGGAACTCAGGGAAGAGGCTGTGAATTCTCCATTCTTAGAGATCTGGGATTCTTCACTTAGCTTTGAAAGTGTAGCCAAATCTGTATGAGCTTCAGTGATAGCTAATTGCTACCACGGCCTTATTTACTCTCTTCCCTCCATCCTCCCCATGGTCCAAGACCAGCCCTCACTTCCCATGCTACTGCCTTTCCACAGTCTTCTTACATGGAATTAGCTGTCTGGGGAGTGTTCTCCCTTCAAGTAATTTTTATTGCACAACGTCATCTCTTTGCTGTTCTGTCAATAGCATGCAGTTTCTGCAGATTGTGTCAGCAGCTTCTGTTTAAGGAACACTTCTGAGTGTAATGTATCTTGGTTGATACTGTTGCTTACAGCAACTGAAAACAGGAAATGAAACAGGACTTCCTAGGACTGATAGGAAGGTGTGAGAGCCTCCCCCCCCAGCTAAACACAATGTTTAGTAAATAAGGTGATGTCTTTACAGTACTCAGCTTGCTTTCACTGGCATCCCACGTGGTTTGATCCAAGCTGAAGTGAATTAGTTTTGTTAGCCAGATTTTGAGAGGTGCTGTGTCAAAATTATCATTTCACCTGCCTCCGTGGAGCTGCAGGCTCTGTGATCAATGGATCAAGACATGTGCCTCATTTCATCGTGGCTTCTGTGAATGTCTCTGTGCCTTCTGCAGACATGCTGTTGAATTACTTTCTATCCTCCTTGGGTTCTCTGCAATGAAGCACAGGACAGATCTATTTGTATATCAGCTATCAGGCCAGCATGGCACTGAATGCACTTTTATGAACCTGCTGTCTTTGCAAGTACTGTATGTTTGTGTATACATGGTTCTGATCTTTCTGTCTTGGGCAGATTTGATCTTATCCTCGTGTGTAAGTAACCATTGACAATAATGTACATTCCCCACAAGAGAGCCTGTGTGAAGGGCCTCTTGAATAATCGCAGAGTAAAACAGCCTCAAGAGCAGAGCCTCGTTCACCGGAGGTAAAGTCTGTGGGTGTAGAGAACTCATCTTGACTTTCAGATTCCTGCTAGGCACAGAAGTTCTACAGCCCAGTTATTTTAGCATGTTATTTTCCCTTCGTCTCTGACCAGCCCTTCCCTGTGCTCCCTGTTTTCCTGACTCAGGAGACTTACATAGAACAGTGCATTGTATCACAGAAGTGTCTAGAGGGAAAACAGCTGCTCTCTTCTGATTTTTATCCTGAACTGCCCCACAGATAACTAATTGCAGCTCAGTTGCTTCTATTAGCTATTTACCTAAAATTGAGCTGGCTAATGAAAATGTTTCTAATTAATACGAGGCAGATTAAAACTCATTACAGCAAGGTCGTCAGTAATGAGAGATAATCAGAGCACAAATGACCGAGCTTGGAGTAAAATGAAGATGGAACACAAGCAGGTGATCAGTGCTGGTTGTGCCTGCACCAGGCAGCAAGGGCAGGGTTCAGCAAGGTGACTGCTGGTGCTTTGGCCTGCAGTTCAGAAACACTGCTTCCTACTCTCCAGAGCAGCTCAGGGAATGACTGACCAAAGACGTGGGCCTCAGCCTAGTGCAAAAATGTTTCCTGGACCAAGTGGAATCTCACACTAGTGGTTTGCTGCTCGGCCAGCCGTCAGTCACCTCTACGAACCAAACTGTGAATAGGGGTTTTAGCAGGAAGGTTTGGGAGTATGTGTGGCACGGGTGGGATGTCAGCACTTGGGTGCACTTGCATGTGGAAATTCAGAGTCCTGATGGCTCTCAGGGTGTGAGCTTGCATATCTGTTCAGTGTAAAATGTGTTGGCCTAGGTTTCAAAGAGTCTGTTATGATCTCCAGGGAAATTTTGCATGAATTATGAAATATATTTGCTTTAATTTTCAGCTATCTGTAGCACTGCTGATGCAAGGGCACATCACCAACACCAGATTTCAGCTGCCTGTAGGCCTACTGTCTGTATTCCATTAGTACCGAGTTTCCTGGCCATCCTGCTAGTTGTGTGACTCCTTGTTTCTGTGTTTATGAAACTGGGAAGCTAAGAAGTTCTGCTTTAGTCAGGGGGATCATCTCCATCCTTAATACTTTCCAAACTATAAAGCTCTCTTTCTTCCTTTCTGTCCCACTGGCAACCAACTGTTGTGCCAGAATTTCTGAAGGTTCTTGTTAAGTTATACATAACTCACACAAATATCAAATTATTAGGTAGTGAGGCACATTGCACCAGGACTTATTCCAGTTCAAAAGGTGTGGTCTATCCATCATTGGCAATATGATCAGTTAGTATTGGTATAAGGAAGCATTTGAATGGCAAATAGCTAGTGTGCCTAGGAATGAGCTTTTGTAAAAGGTAAGTAGGAAAGATAATACAAAAAGCAGGTAATAACAATTCCATTTAGAGTTGTGTGTCTTCCTGCAGCACCCTTGCTGCCAGTCAGTTTGATTACCAGGCTCCTAGCATCACTGAAGGCTGTAGTAGTTTATATTTACTGTATGCTTATTTAGATTAGTTGAGAGAGGAGATAACAGCCCCTTAGACAGAACTACACTGTCACTGAAGTGGGTTCTATGTTTTGTATTGCTGTTTTTAAAGCACCCAAGTACCCTATTCACATTACCAGTAGCTGTATCCTTCCTAAGCATCTTTACAGATCTTTTGGCATGGCCACTGATTCCAGTTTCTCATTGTGTTAAATTGAAGTTGGCATCTTTTCATTTTTCTCTGGTTTGTGCTTTTTGTCTTTGTGGTTATGTAAAGCTGTTTCTACAGTTTTACTAGTCCTGTGCATATGGCCCTGTCATTATCGGGGGTGGAAAAGGACTATGATCAGATTTGTTTCCTATGTTCTCTGACATGTCTTTTCTTCCTACCCAACTGTGTTTTTGGGGATACCCACCACAGAGGTGATGACATCCTCTTTTCCCTCTGTAGGGAGTCCAAACGACAGCCTGGCTCTTCCAGTCCAGTCTCCCACTGCAGGCGTTTCTGGAAGAGTGTTCTTGTCCAGGATGGCAGACAACATGTATGTTTGGGATGCTTCCACCCCCTGTGTGCCACAAGTTTCTTCCCAGCATCCCAAAGGCTTAACATGAAAGACTATAAGCAGCAGTTCTTTTGTTCTGTGGAAAGAAAGCAAGAGTTCATCACCAATGTCACAAGTCCTTCAAATGGCAGGTAATTTAGTGAATAAGTAAGACTCTTGGAAACAGGTTGACCTCAGCAGAAGATTTAACCAGCATTTGGGAGCTGGGTACACCAGATAGGTTCTCTAGAGGTTTTAATAATGCACCCTGTTTGCATTCTGTCATTGTGGCCAGACAGTAGGGTAATTTTTGTCTTGATGCTTTGAGCAATAGTGTTTAAATCCGTTTAGACATTTTATTACCTGTAATGTTCTTATGAGTCTGTAAAATGGAGAATAGCAATCCTTAGTTTTGTAAAGAGCTTTGTAAAAGCACTTTTAGAGATGAAAAGCTCCATATAAAATCAAGTATGGTTGTTTTATCATAAATATCTAAAACCTTTCTGAATTCCATTAAGCTCTTGGCTTTTTATCCTCTGACAGTGCATGCCACTGGTTAATTCTGTGTTCTGCAAAATGGGATGTAAAAAAAAAAAACAACCTTAAAATGGTTGTTGTTTTGTGGAATGCCCTATTATTTGTGGGTTTTTGATAGTTGGAAATAGGAATGGGAGCTTTTTTTTTTCATTATTGCATACATCTTTTTGCTCTTATGCACCAACTCTGTAATCTAGTCTCCTAACATTTCAAATCTCTTTTTTAATAGACTCTTCTATATGACATGGTCATATTTCCCTCTGTTCTTTTTTATTTATCTACCTCTTTTTTGTGATAGGATGTCTAGAATCCGGGGTGCGGTTGTGTATTCAATTTATACAACAGCGTTTTGATATTTTTAATATTTTCATATTTTTTATCACAGTCAAATAGTTGGTTTTTTTTTTTTTTAATTTATTTTCCTGACTCACTCTGTTCATTGAGCAGGCTGAGCCATCCCCAAGAATGTGATGCAAGTGTTGGATGGTTCCAGTTAACTGAGAGCCCAGCAGTGTGTGCGGGGAGGACAGACTGCGTCTCCCATTATGTGTAACCTTGCAGCCATCTATGCTGAGGGTGAGATCTCTTGTTGTATTGATTTTTCACCTGTCACTGGTAGGGACTTGGCAGGGCTTATTTTTCCACTGTAGTGAATAATAGCTCTTACATCTCATAGAATTTTTGTCGCTGCACTATTCTCTCCTTTGCCAGATCACTAGCAGGAAAATTAAACTTTGGTGTAAGAACGAGTATAATGGGACACTTTGCTGTTTGTTTTTGATAGTAATGAAGGTCAATTATTTTATAGCAGAGAGCTCCTTCTGCCTTCTGAGCACTTCCTGGACCTCTTCCCCTTTTCATCATGTTTCCAGTACTAGTTCATTCTCCCTGGAAGTAACAATGAATTGCAGGTCCTAAGATAGACAAGGCTTCTGCAGGATTGTCTGGTCTAAAAGTGCTCAGAGCAGGTTGAAATGAAACTCTGGTGAGAACAGCACTAAATGTTGCAGCCTTATCCTAATTGGAGTGTCTTCCATTGCTGCTGTCTGTAGTGCTGGGAGCTTTCTGAGCTGGGAATGGGATAAAATGAGCAAGTGATGTTTTTGTATCTCAATTAATTACTGAGTTTTCCTTTTCGTCTTTGTAAGGATATTTATTGAAAGCCATTTGAAAGTCCCAGTAAATACCTCTTTTTCTAATACCTCTTTTCTGTTAGCTATTGTATTAACAAGCTCACAGTATTTTGGTGGACTGGTGAAAAATGATTTTTTTTCCCCTCAAAATCCCTGTTGGCTTTTTATCAGTCATATCACATTTAGCTAGATGATTTTTAGTATTCTTGGTAATTATTGTCTCAACTAATTTAGTTGAAAAAGAATTAAAGCTTGCTGGAAAATAGTTTTCAAGATTAGTCTAGATTTTTCTTAAAAACTGGGCAACATTTATTCCCTTTCAGTCCTTTGCAAGTTAACAATTTTAATATGAGATTCCTTTTTATTATGGGTATTAGCATCTTGGGTACTTTTTGAATTAATCTCTAATTTTTATATGATTAAAGTTTTCCAGGTGTTTTCTGGTGACACCTTTCTTGAAATACTGTCTTGGAGAGTGTATCTCTATTGTAAGCAGTGATGGGCAGGCTGTTCTCTCTGCATTCCTAATCCTCACTTCACATTTTGCCAGCTAAGAGTATGCCCTGCAGAGCTGGGGTATCTTTTCTGAGGGATTCCGTATGAGAAGTTCCTTCCACCACTTTACCATCTTCAGTGGCCTTTCTGAGCACTTTTGCCACCAGGTCTGTCACTGATATCAAAAACTGCTGGTAAATTTTAGTCTAAGTATTTATTTTCTTCTAAATGAATTCCTTTATTTTTAAGACCAGATTAGCACCTGTCAGTTTATGACAGCTGAACATCTGATGCTCTGAAGAGCAGTTCTTTGCGGGTAATCTGTGTGAGTAAAGGCTACTTCAAAAGCAACCAAATTACTTGAGAAGCTAGGTCTGCTTGTACGTCAGGCATAAATTAAAAGATATCCCTTTGCAGCTCTGTTTGCTGAGCATGTGCTTCATCCCAGAGATGCCTTCTCTCCACACCTAAGAGTTGTTACTTTCATAGTTTTAATAATCAGTGTTAATCCCAGTTTTACCAGGGTTTAGGTAAAGCAGAGGAGTCTGATATCATGTGGGCCAATGTAGAATTTGTCCTGCTGAAATTTGGAGAAAGAATTTGAGACAGAAAGAGATGCCTCTGTGGAGTGAGTAAAGAGCTGTGTACACAGACAGCATTTGTGAACTGAAGGGCTTTCTGATGGAATTTTATTCTTGATATTCCTTGATACATGAAATGCATCCTTTCTTTGTAGTGTGCTCCTAGGGATGATGCATACCTATGTAAAACTAGGTGTTGTTTCCAGCTCTTTCCTCTGATAAAAACAGTCTTCAAAGTATTTCCTGGGCAACAAAGAGAATCTTGAAGAAAATTTCTGAGCCATTCAGGGATTTCTATTTACCTTGCATTTTCTTCAAGGTGGAACAGAAAAGTGGGCCACCACTACTGGACACTGTAGCAGGAATGTGACGCTCTTACTTTGTCTATTATTAGGGGAATGTAGTCTGTCAGAGAAACGAGTGCTGCATCTGGACTGTGACCTATCTTGGGGAGACCCAAGAAAATAATAGAGATCATTAGGAAAGTTTTCTGCTAAAAAAATTGATCTGGCTCATAAGAGTCCTTGGAAGCTGCATTCACAGTCCTGCTTCATGCTCACAGTACTTCTGCCTCTAGTGCAGACTGGAGTTTTGTAAGATGTAGGGATACGGATTTACTTTGAGACAAGTTGCTTGGTCATTTTGTCTCTCTAGAAGTGCAGGAGCTGGAATTCCCTGGTCCAGCTAGCCAGACAGGGCATCTATGTCTCAGGAGTTTAAGCCAAGCCAGTTTGAGAGCATTGTGGAGGATATGTTGCAGAGGGTTTTGTTCTGTTTTGTTCCTGGAGCCCTCTGTAAGAACCCTCTTTTCCAGGACTGCTGCATCCATGAGGCCAAACAGCTTGTGAACAGTGTGGATAAATCTGTGAAGGCAAAAATTTCCTCTCGCCTTGTGCTAGAGGATAGAGGGGCTATTGCCACCACCCAGTGGTAACCCAGATGTGAAGATACAACCTGTATGCCAGTGTGTCTACAACCAGTTGCATTTTTAGCTACATGAGTTTTCCAGCCTGTTTTTTCCATCTCCCTTGGGAATCCATGTGGTGTGAGTAATGCACTGGAGCCAGCACCTCTGCCCTGAGCTGGCTGCTTGGCCTGACACCCAGCATTGCACTACAGCCCCAGGTTGCTGCTGCTCTGCCTTGCTTATGTTGCAGCCTGGAGTCATTTGATGGGCTCCTGCTGTGTATGGAAGATCACAGGCCCCTGTGCTGGCCTGAGCTCAATGCTGGGAGCTCAGTGGGTTTCTTGGAACATATATCTAAAGAGCCTTGCACCTGTTTCCTGCCAGTGCCTTGGCTATGGCTCCCCAACACCTTGAGGTGTGTGGCTGGCCACCACTCTCCTTCACTGCTGGCAGGGATTTTCCTCCACAGCTGGAGGCAGTGGGTAGAGGGTGACTGTTGGAGCTGCAAAAAAGCTGTTTTGCTGTCATGGGCTGCACTCCTGGTGCTGTGACAAACAACCCAGCTGCACTGGCTCCCTCTCTCCCTTTATCTTTTATCCTGTTATTCCCACCCTAGTTTTCTTGCTCTCTCATCTTTTGTTATAGCTTCCTTTCCTTGTTCCCTTTTGGCCTGCTTTTGTCCTTGCTGCACATAGGGAAGGAGAGCAGGGAAAGAGCCAAAGCAGAGGCTTGATACAGCAGAAGCGTCAAAGCTGTTGTGTAAAATGCAGGAGAATGATGTGGGAGACCTGAGGCATACTCATGGGTGTTATTTGCAGCCTATATATATGTGAGTGTTTTTGAGCTGGCAGTATGCTGGGGGAAGCCCACTCATCCAGCATGAGTAACACTTACCCATATATGCCCACCTAGGAAAATGCATGTGTACATGCGTGTGAGCATGTGTGCATCAAACTGTCAAGTCTCACACTGAGGGCAAGACTTGCACATTTGGCTTTCTCCTCACACTCCCCTAAGCCTGTGTTTTATGCACTTGCAGCTCAGCACTCAGTCTGCCCCTGACACATTCCCAAATGCAAGACACAGCCTGTCCCTTGATATGACACAGCACTGCTTTGCTCAGAGAGCAGAGATAACTACTGAATGGTGTGGGTGTATGTGGTGTTCATGAATGTTTGCTGTATTGTTCCTTTTTGTCATGTACTTCAAGGCATTTGGTGGAGTCCATCACTACAGGATCTTGTGCAGATGAGGGCAGGATTTGACCTTCAGTGACTTCTGATGCAGAAGCCAGATGAATGAGGAGACTTCATGCAGATTGGTGTCAGGCATTAACAGGAGATGGGTGCACAGTTATTTTTTGTTATTGATCTGCTTAGGTTTTATTGATGTATCAGGATAAACTTACATGAAGCTCATTAAATATTATTCAATATAGCTGTGTCCTTGGCAGGAGGCTTTTCTAGTGACAGTAATAAAGTGAGTATAAATCATTGTCACTGAAGGATATGGTGGCTGGTGTATTCTTGAGGAGCAAAATGAGCCATTAAGACCTGAAATACAGACCAGGGAAGTAGTTGGCAATGGGCTTTTTAATTTGGTAGTTGCATTTTGGCCACTGTGAGCACAGTTGGTAAGCCTTCTAACACTTAGTTGCTCAAATGACTGTCATTGCAGGCTGTTGGCAATGTAAGCAGTTAGACCCAAGACCTGACTGGACTGGAGGGATGTAATTCCCCTTGTGCGTATCAAAGTGAGGTGAGAAAGATAAAGGACTGCCCCACATACTGCCCTCCTCACTGCCAATGAGAGATGTGTAATTTTGATTTTTAACAGACTCTTCTTCTGAGTTCCTGTAAGTTTCTGGGGTGGTATCTCTGGTTTTCTTCTCATTTTAATTCACATGCTAAGAATCTAACATAATGCTTGTGGTCATGATTTCTGTGTTTTGACAAGGAGTTTCCAAACTGTGCATCATAGTGCAGAATCACAGTGACAAACCAATACTGCCTAATGGCCAGACATTTTATTATGTGCAAGAATGGACGGAAAACTAATGTGCTGTTACTGATGGTTCCTATACAAACAAGTGTTGAAGCCCTTTATATTCTAGAGCATCTTGTCCTGGTCTGGGTCAGACTCTTTAAATCCAACCAGAGTCCTAATAATGAACTGACACATTAGATGATGATGTCCGGAATCAGGAAAGGAAATCCTTGGTCTGCTTAAATACTGGACAAAAAAGATACATATGTGGACATGTGCATGTAACAGACAGCAAATGGTTTGACTGATGTTCTGGTCTCTTCGCAGGTGCACCTGCGCTCTGCTGAGCGCCTCCGGGAGTTGTGCTGCTCTAACCGAGGCACCTTCATCAAGGTGGGACAGCACCTGGGAGCACTGGACTACCTCCTGCCTGAGGAGTACACCCGCACCCTCAAGGTGCTGCATAGCCAGGCCCCGCAGAGCACCAGGCAGGAGATTGAGCAAGTTATCCGTGAGGATCTTGGCAAAGAGGTAGGGGCAGCCATAGCCTGTGTTGGCTTCTCAGGCCTCAGCAAGCACTGCACAGCTAGAGGAAGGATAACAGCAGCTAGAGGAAGGGAAACTGCTGTTTCTCAGTTATAAGACATACCGAGGGAAGATACTCCTTCCTTGTCTGTGGGTGAAGGCCATGCGGGTTTTCTCTGTCCACCAATGGGCGTTATTGGCAGGCTTTGGTGAGGAGAAGATAACAGAGAAGTAAGGGTGTGGAAGGTGCCAGATGGAAGTGGCAGGACTCAGCAGAGCAGTGTACTCTATATGCCAAGATGAACAGGGTTGCTCGTGGTCAGGGTGGAGGGCTGTGGCACACTGAGGAGTGTGAGCTGGAAGTATTGATGTTCAGGACAGAGATATATTGGCAGAGTTCTGTGAGGGATGACTGCTTTCCCCTGGCTGCACTAGACCAATTCCAGCTAGCACTGACAGCCCTTTACTTTCTTGAGCCCCTAATTAACCCCCAAAGAAAATAATAGCATAAATCACTTTTGGTGCTGCAGTCAGGTAACGCAGTAGCTCAGGAGTCAGTGCCATCATTAACCCTCAGCAGCCCACAGCACTGAGATCAGTAGGTCATCAAGCAGGTGATTGTGTTCATTAGATATAGGGGATGTAACCACAGTAAATTACAAAGGGTATTCTGCTACTTTGCATCTTGCTCTTTACCAGAAGTCTTCTCACATTCTAGCCCAGGTTGAGAAGAAGCATTTCAAGGATCATAACTGACATGGTAAGGAGGGAGGCAGGAGGCAACAGTGTGCAAAGGTGATGTTATGGTAAGTGTGTGTGAGGGGAAGGAAGACAGAAGGTTGAAGAAGGGGAGCAGTGTGTACATCTGTTGTTTCTCACATATAGAGGTTTTTGGGGCTGTTTTGTTTATTCTGGCCTGTCTGACTGTGTGGTAAGGAGGTGTGGGGTAAACATGAGGTAAGTGAAGTATTTGCACCCAGAGGGCATATTATGGGCAGATTTGAATGGGGCAAGTCTGCCTATATGTAGTTTAAGGGTCTACATATTGTATAGCCAGGAATGACCATTAATACTTCCCTACAGTTTAATGGCAGGGTTAATGTCAGCCCCCAGTCTGCAACATGCTCCCTCTATTAGCATTCCATCCTTGTAGCATGGCTGGTACCAGCTGTGTTTCATAGCTCAGTGGATAGATGGAGCAGAGCAGACTGGCTGCTCCCTGCAGGCCTCTGCCTCCATGGGCTTCCATGTGGCAATCTCCCTTCCACAGAAGCTGTGGAAAGCCACCTCAAAGTTAACCCACATTAAATTACCACACTACCCACCTCTGGCACAGTTTGTGTGATGTCTCTTAAAGGCTGAAGTAGGTGCTTGGGGGTGGGACCTTTTCTCTCAAGTGTGTGTTCAGCTGCCACTGATAATCCCTGGTTTCTTTGTGCTTCTTGGGAGCTAGACGAATGCTCCGTGCCTCATTGATTCCCAGTGAAGCAGCTCGAACAGAGTCTCCACAGCAACCTTACCTCATAGCATTCACTTCCTTCACATGGGCAGTGCTGGGCAATATTTGATTTTAAAGTTACAGAGGGAGGGAGTATGAAGAAGGTGGGAATGGGAAGAAAGTGATGTAGAGGAAATGGCAACAAGACAACAATGATAAAAGAGATAAATGAAGAGAATAATGTATAAAAGTAAAGGACCTTGTAAAACTAGGCAGTATTAAAAGCTGATGTAAATGCCCGTATTAATAGTTACAAAGTACCAAATCAAGATACTTAAAACCAGAAAGGATTTGGAAACCTAATGCACCAAAGCTGTCAGTGCTGGAGTCTAGAGGGTTTAATATAGGGTTGCTTCAGGAACGAATTGAATTTCAGTGTAGCTAGATCCTCAGTGTATTTTGAATATGATATTCTTAGCTGAAATATAGGTGGCAGAGTGGCAAGGTGGAGTATCGGCACAGAAGAGTTCAGATTTTCCCTCCTGGGGCCAGCATCACACCTGGAAACTTGCAGATGAATTCAAATAGAAGAAAAAATGGCAACGAGGGAACCTGTTCAGGGTGCCTAGGCCTAGTCCTGCTGCTCTCAAATTCAGTGGTAAGACTTCCAGGTCTCTGGTCAGGCCCAAGAACAGGGCTCTTCAGATGAATCTTAAGTGTAGGCAAGAAGTAATTACATACAGCTTGGATCAGTGCAGAGCAAATGGGAGAAAGAGCAACTGGAAATACACAGAGATACGGGAGGAATGTGACAAGCTAACGAATAAGGCAAGAGCTTGCAAAAGGGCAGGAAGATCAAAAAGAGCCAATTTCGTGTACAAAAGCATTGTATTTTCAGTCACTTAGAAATAGTTTGCCTTCTGATGTGACCTGCTCCTGTGAATCTAATTACGGGCTTGGCTGTTTGACAAATGTCTTGTGGGAAAACTGGCTTAAATGGAGACCATGCCAATGGGACAGATGTTTGAGCAAAGACAGAGCACCTGTGAGGTGGATTTATGGTAGTTCAACATGACTCTGTTGTCCCCACACAAACTTACTTGATACCCTGCTGATGGGGGTCTCCCATTTTAGGCCAGCATCATGGCTGGGGACTGTGAGCTGCAGCATATAGCTCTGATGTAAAGGCAAATGGCATGCGTGCTGATTTGACACAGAAGGAGAAGCATCATATATGCTGAGTAGTGGATTGTCCTGTCCAACCTTATTTTTAGTCCAGGGCCAGTTTGTGTACCTCTCAGGGGTCATCGAGATAAAAATAATCAGTAGTGAGCCAAATGCTGGCTTTCTAATCTCAGCAGCAGTGGTTTGGATGAGTGATGATGGGAGGTGATTTTTCTCTTGAGAGTTATATGCAAGAGGTTGAGGTGGGTGGGGTGGGATTCTCAGGGTAACACAAGTAGTAGCAGTGGGAGAGGCTGCACAAAGAAGTCTTTGCTATATCTGCTGGAAACAATCATCAGTGAGATCACAGAGCAAGAATCTTTTGGGGAGACAGTGAAGATACTACAGGTTGGGCTTGTTCTGGGTGTATTCCGTGGAGCAGTTGGGAAATGCTGTGTTCATAAGAATGGGTGTTAAGATAGGAATGAAAGAGTCTCTCCTACCTCTGTTTTTATCTTCCTTGCATGAACAAGGTTCTGAAAGTGAAAGGGTGTCAAGCATGGAAAATGAAAGCAAGCTGAATATGTTCTTTCTCTGCAGAACTATTAATGACACAGGGAGAGACAGCTGGTTCAGCTAAGTTGCTCTAACTCAACAAAGTTGAAATGTGGATGCCACACATTTAGGGAAAGACTTAAAAGCACAGAATCTTTGTGTTTAGAATTCTAGTTCAGAAACTAGAAAAGGTGGGAAGAAACAAACACTGGGGTTAGGTAGGTTTATTGGAAAGGACTGTAATGTGGCTATGGGATACAAAGATACTGGGGAGTTGATGTCACTGTGTTCTGATTAATGGTGTTTCACAGCATCCCTTGTCATAGGATGGAGTGGTTGCAGAAGGACTTGTCAGCTTTTACAACCCCGGTCTTCCAAATATGTGCCTTTCTGTTGCCTGACTCCACTACTATCCAGTGCATTTCCAAATACTGGTCTCACTTCTCTGCTGCTGCACAGTGCTGTCACAGTTTTGATACTGTGGCATCTCCTTGCTTCACTGTGTGCTCTTCTCTGCACCAGCACACACTTTTACCTCTTTCTAGTCCCAAAAGACCTCCTCATATTGCACATATCCCAGTAGGCCATAGCCTAGCTCTACCCACTCAGCACCACTGTATTAATTCTCCTGTGTACAGCAGGATGTCACTTTTTACAGACTATTGCTCATCAGCTTCTAGCCCATCCTTACACATTGGCATTTTTTAATCAACTTAATTAACCTTTTCCCTGAGACTTCTTATTCTCCCTCTTGATATGTTTGTCCATACTCTACCCAGGCCTTAATTTATGTTGGAGGTAATTTTCCTTGGTGGAAGACGCTCCCTTCTTCCTCATCTGTCACTCTTCCCTTTCAGAAATATCCTGTTCCGGTTCCTTTCTGACAGGTTCCTTTTGGGCAGGTTCTCTAGTCATTGCTTCTGCCTCTGGTGTGAGGTTGTTTGGTTGGTGATTAGGGCAAGGATAAAGTTGGTACCCCCCAGGTGAGAGCAGTGTGGTCCCATGCAGGGTCTTTCCCATGTTGTTGGGGTGCTTGTGTAGTGTGGCTGCCCAGGTGCTCTGTGTCCAGGCTGTCATTGCTTGGGGGGTGATGGGCTGGTGTAAGGCATGTGACTAGCTGTGGGAGTGTCTGTCCTTGTCTTTTGACTTACCTTCACATCTAATAGTTGCAGAAACTATTGCAGAGGTTGAAATGGTTGAAGCTGAGCAGTCTCAGATGTTATCAAACGAGGGATCCCAAGAAATCCTGACTGCAGGTATCCATATCTGTATACAAACTTAGGCCATTGCTGGTGAGTTTGCTGTGCTCCAGGGAAGGCTGAGGCAAAACAGGCTACATAGGGAGAACACACCAGTGATTGAAAGTTCTGCTTACAATGCTTGCTTGCTTTGTTCAAGGATGGGAGAAGGGGCTGGGGAGTGCTCAGATGTCAAGGCTTCTCTGCTGAAGCCAAATCATATAAAGGGCTTAAACAGATGGAAAGATAAGTCATCTGGAAGGATGTCATTCTAGGCCTGCTTTGTGGAAATGCAGGTGATGTGAAGTAGTTTCTAATTGCTTGATTACCCAGCACCTCCAAGAGAAGGTCCGTTTCATCCACAGTTAATTGCAGCTTTTACAGGTTGTTCAAGCACTGTTTTGCCATTTGCAAGAAACCTCCTGCAGCCATACAGTAAAGGAGCTTGTTGACTGAGCAGGGCTGGATAATTCAGTGGTTTGACTGTGATTTATAAACAGAGCACATGTGATAGAGAAACCTCCTGTGCTGTGATTTGTGAAGGAGGATGCATTTCCACAATGATGTTAGGAGGATTCTGCCTTGGATTCCTGCTGTTGTACCTAGCATAGCCCAGTGCTGTGCAAGTAAGAAACAGAAACTCCTTGTCTGAGAACTCATTGTTCCTGCAGCAAAACCATGGCAAGGAAGAATATTACCCTTTGTCAAATGTAAGTAGTAGAGACTAGACACTATAGAATTGATGTCAAGTCTCTAAAGGGGAAAATAATGCCTGAAGATTTTTAGCTTTTCATGTATTTTTCATAGATTTGTAGCCCTGTAGATTGCTAATACTGTACTGCTAATAGCTCCTAGTACTTTTCCTACCCTTTTCCCCATAAGCTAACCTTCTAACACATTTCTGAAATACTCTTAGTCTTACTTAACAAGAGGACCACCAGCGAGGATGCTTTTGTTTTCCAACCAGAATTTTAAGAGACACAACAAGAAGTGGGATAGAGAAGTTCCTCTGTATCCAATGGGACAAATTCCAATTGGGCAGTACCCAGGGAAAAATTACCTAACCAACTGCTCTTCTAATTGGACAATATTTAATAGGTATGCTAATCAACTAACCTTATAAAAATTGTAGAATTACTGTATCATATGTGGGTTTTGCCATATTGTGTACCTGAAGGTTTTCAAGTAAAGGTTTGCTGTTATATTATCATTGTAACATTGTTTGGGAAGGTTTGTTCTATTTCCAGGTAACAGTTTAAATTGCTCCTTGTCTTGGCTTAGGAGTGATATTCTCCAGTTTAGTACTCCAGCTAAAACCAACTGGAGGCATAAAAGGCAAAGATCACAGCTTGAAGTAAGAACAATTTACCGGAAACAGCAATGAGATAACAAAACAAATAATAACAGCAACACTATTAATAACAAAAGGTATAAGACAAAGAAACTATTTATGTGAAAAGCCCCTAACAATAAACAATACCTGACTGTTCTGTCCACCACTTCAACTTGATTGGAAAGAACCCCTTCTTGGAAGAGAAAGAGAGTCCCTTTCTCCTGCCCATCTCAATGGCGTGAGGTGGTATCAAATAACTTTAGGGTCCTGGCCACAGCCCTCCTGACTACTGCAAAAAAATTAACTCTGTCCTGATTGGAACTAGGGCACTCCCAAAGTTCCCAAAGTGTTTTTTTGAGTTTGGTACATGAAATATTATTCATCTTTTGTCGAAATGTACCCATATACACCTGGGAGTAAGGTGACTGCTGTGATCTGCAGTGATTCTGCTTGGCCATTTGGCAGGGAGGGACAAAAATTGTTTGTCCATGTGTACCGCCATGGGAAAGACAGAGAATGAGACCAAAGCAAGCTGATAATCCCCAGTGCAAGAGACTTCCCTGTCCTCATACTGTTATGAGAGTATGAGAAATAGCAGGAATAGAAAAAAATGTTTACTCTTATTTCTGTATGAACTCTTGGTATAGTATGGCAGCCTTTGCTGTGCCAGTGGCAGGGAGAAGGAGGGACTTGATTCCCTATCTTCTGGAATTGTTGATGAGCATTTTAATTTTTGATGAGCATTTAAGCTCTGGTTAGACATATGCTTATTTCTGATTTGCAGAATGATTCAAGTAATGCTCAGCCCTGTGGGAGAGGAACTGGGCTGTTGGGTATTAACACTGCATATCCTACAGCATCCAAGTTATTCCCAAGGTAGTATGAACCACTTCTGTAAGTGGCTCCATACGGTGCTCTAGAGAAGATTCATTTGCTATGCTAGATCACAAGGTCTTCATGTCATAATGAAGGTTGCTGCAAGTTCTGTTATGGTTCCAGAAAGCCTTTTCCCAGGCAGGCAGTGTTATCTAACCCATCCAAGATGCCAGGACACATGCCTGCTTTAACCAGTGTTGTACAGTATTGTGGTTGAGTGCTCTGCCCAAAAGCACTGATGTATGGCACGGTGCACAATCCCTCTTGTGGTTGCTTGTGGACTGATGCAGAATGGCTTTGCTGAACACCCAGGTCTCCTGTAGCTTGTGAACCTGGTTCTGTCCTAAAACACCATCTCCAGCATTGCTGTGCCAGGGTGGTCTGTGAAGTCTATCACTGTGCATTACATCACTAACGGACTCAGGGCAATCAGATCTAGGTCAGCAAGAGCCTCTTTTGCCTGCTATGGGTATTGTCGGTCACTGGAAATCTCATCATTCTGCATTACCCTCCATTACCCACCAATGTGGAAGCTGAGCTGTCGTGGCCATTACTCTGGCATTGTGAGGGGCTGGAAAGTGGGACAGGAAGATACGACCCTTCTCCCACCACTCTTGAGTCTCGCAGTACACCCAGCAGGGCTTCCAAGCAGACTTCAATAAAAAACACGTTTTTATTAAAACTGTAATGACAAATAAAAAGCCTTCACATTTCTTTCAATAACTTGGGATATAAAAAAGAGATTTTTATCTATTATGAAAAGGATTTTGGCCATAAAAAGGTAATTTAAAGAGTCTGAGATGGATGGCGAATAGCATTAATGTCACCCAGAACAAATGGTCCTGCATTACTCAACTGAAAGGCAGAAGTGGCTGTCTGTGCTGGTCCCACTGCTGCTGCAGCCTCTGCTGTGCTTGCTCTGCCTTGTCTCTGGTAAGAGGCCCCAGTCACTGGCAGATCCCAGTGTGGCTGCTTCTACGCTGAGCTCTCGTGTGGCAGCAGCCGTCCAGAACTGCTGCTCTAAGGACAGATGGGAAAGCAGAGAACTTTATGTGGCTTATGTAGTGAACCTTGCTTTGTTTCTTATGTCCCTGCTCAGTCTGTATGCAAACTCCAGTGTTACTGACCCTTACTGTCATGTCAAGGACAGCCTGGTGTCCTTACTACCACATGAGCTTTCAGAGGATTTTCTCTCCATTCAGAGCCCTTGGGAGAGTTTGGCTGGGTCCTGCTCATGGCACCCTCTTCCTGGGTACTCTAGGCCCCATAGTCTAAGAGAGGGAAGGTTTTGAGTATAGATTAGAGGATAATCTCCTTCGACTTCCTTCAAATTAGTAAAATTTACAATATAGGAAGTTGGACAGTAGATTTCCTGAAGAATTGTTTGGAGGGCCTTCTGTAAGGGAGAGAAAAACTTCAGATCAGAAAGTGCAGTGGGGAATGACCTGGTAAGGAATAGTTCTGAAGTGGATGTTTAGTGACAATTTTGCCTTCAGTTTATGAATTCTTTAGATGCCTGGGGGTTGGTGTACAACATACCTGCATGGAATTTGTTGGCTCAGTGTCTGCGCATATGGTAGGCTGTGTTCAGTACAGTTTTCTCAGAGTTTTGATTACACCTGAAGTGTTGCTCTGAAGCAAATATATCTTGGCTGACAGTACACACAACAGCTGTGTCAGGCTGTATTCAGTGTCCACATCCTGCAGTGGCGGTAGAGGTGCTGCACAGCAATGCTCAAACCATTGACAGAAAACACTTCTCAGCATGTGGGTAACCCTTCCAATTCCAAACAATTACTGAAAATTGCAGTCTGTAACTGGGATTAGTAGTCCTTATTCTTGCATATGGAGACTTTCCTTTTTCAAATATTTATTTCTTTTGCTGAGCAATCTCCAGGCATTTCTGACACAGCAGGATCTGTGTAGGGGCAGAAACATTGAGCTGCTGTGTTGCAGGACTGACTGGCTTCTGTTTTAAAGCCTACTGCTGATACCCTCTGAAATATTCTTGATGCTCTGATCTTGACACAGGCTGGGTTTACTATGCCCGATTCTTCTCTGAGGGAATGAAGAATCCCGTCATCTGCCTGCCCACTGATCTTTTAATATCCTACTTTTTGCGGCCTAGTTATTATCTCCTAATTTATTTCAGAATTTTACATCTGCACAGTTACTTGGCTCTTGACCCATTAGAAACATGAAAACATGATGCAGTGAGTCACGCAACTTATGGCGATAGGTTATTTGTAGATGAAACAAATGACATAAGATGAAATAAGGAGTTACAGGGCCTGACCTTGACCTATCTTTATTTTTCTAACACATAGAATAGTCACATAGAATTTTTATGAATTTATAAGACGTATGGTGATCTAATAAGTTTTGTTTTATGGTACTTCTGTGATCTGTCTGACAGGCAGCTCTTGATTTTATGGAAGGGTGCTGAGCCATAAAAAACACTTCAACTCTGCTCGCAAGTTTTCTTCCCTGTGAAAAAACTGCTAGGAGCATTGGAAATTCTCCTTATGAGATGCCACACACTCAACATGCTTTTATGTTTTGAGGATTCAGGCAAAAATTAGGATCTAAGATGTCTCAATGTTCTTTATACCACTACTGAGAAAAGTGTGTTTGTTTCTTATAGGCAGACCAGCCTGAGGAAGTTTTCTCATGTTATGTTTGTGGACATTAGGCACATTTTGCACTTATTTTCTGTAAGCTTTGCAGTATTTCATTTTACAGGATGTGTAGTTCAGAGCCAAACCTCTGAAGCCGTCTGTGACAACTGAGTAATTAAACTCACATGACCTATTGCTTGTACCAGGAGAGCTCAGCTGAAGCAAACCTACACATTTCTCCCTTACAAAGCTCACATAACCACTGCATCTCAAACTGACAAGTTCTTGGAAAAGGCTTTTCAGCACCGATCCTTCCAAATTTCAAATTATTAGTAGAAAATTTACATTAGTTAGCTCATTTTGGATAATGAATGAAACTGAGGTGGTATCAGTTGTGCGTGGAGAACAAAGCCAATTTTCTCAAGCACCTTATTGCATGTTGCTGATTGGTGTTCAGGTCTATTAACTGCTATTCCCATTTATCAAGAAGGCTAGAAGGAGGCTAGAGCAATTAAAATTACCAGGGCTTGTTAAGAGGGGTTGTAGTAAAGAAGTCTCTCCATGTAACTTTGCAAACTGCTGATGCTTTGCCCTGGCTGCCAAGAAAACCTATAAGCCAATGCCTCCTCTCCCGGTCCATCTTTTGTCCTTTGGACCATAATCTAATCTCTCCCTCTTCTATTTTTTTTTCTGTTTTGTTTGAAAGAGGTGTGAGGCTGGTTCTTAATGGGATATCCTGGCCAAGGCCTTTGCCAGTCCCTTGCAGTCATTAAAACCAACTCGGGAATTATAGATTTGCTGCTCCAAGATGAACATTTGAGGCAGTGGGTGGTTCTCAGTGAGTGAGCAGGAAAGAATGGAAAGACATGGAGCAGACTGGTTCTGTGGGGCTTATCTCTCTAATGACTACCCAACCACAGCACACTGATTACAATGTGTTCGACTGAGTGTGTCCAGTGACTTAGTATCTTGTACCTGATGAGGGAGAAAGTGCAGCCTGATGACTCTGGCATACTCTCTCCTGGCTTTGCTCTCCACAGAACAGGTTTGAAGTGGATCTGAGTACTTGGCCCCTTTTTGGTGAGGTGAATCCTGGATTGTAATGAAGTGCATTTTTAGATGTTACAATAGATGGAATCCACCAAACTGTTTGTCTGCATCATGCCAGTTAGTATTTAGAGGCTTCCTGTCCTGCTCCTATTCTAGAGGCTGACTTTGATACTCCATTTTTGAGCTGCATCGGCCTAAGGGAAGGTAGAAAGGCAGTTGGATTCTGGCTTTAGAATAATGGGTTGCTAGATTGTTTGGAAAAGCATGTGAATTAATCAAAATTACTGCCCTAGCTTTGTTTCCATAGCCCACTTTTGTCCTGGTAACAACCTCTAGCAGTACACACTGTGGATGACAGAGGAGAACTTACATTCAAGCTGTTTCCTGCTGTACCCTGGACTGTCAGCCCTTCCCTTTGCAGTACTTGTCACCCTGCAGTGGCAGCAGCAATGCTAGGCCTGTAAGTGTACTTGATTTATGTTAACTGTTGAAACAATAATGTTTAATCTGTAAAGTGCTAATCTATTTTTTATGTTGATTATGAATAGGCCAGCTGTGCCTACTTTCCTATTCATAGAGTTTAGTGAACAAGCCCATTTCACAGGCTGGGTTTGGAGAGTAATTTACATGAGAGCAGACACTGCTTTAAGGAAAGTAAATCAGCTGGGTTACACCAGTGAAGCAGGGATTTGACAGCTCTGCACTAAGATCTGAGGGCAAGGAAAAAAAAACATGGGAGGAAGAGGAGAAAGACAGATAATAAATGAACTGTAAAAGGAGCTGACAGATCAGAGCAGACGTGAAAAGTAGGGAAAATATGGTCAGGAGCAGAAAGGGAAAGTTGATATTCAGATTGATAAGAAGGAAACAGGACAGGATGTGGCTGGTTTAACATAGGACTTTTTGAATCAGTGCAGAGAGCTCAGGGCTCTGTGGTTTGTATGATCGGTCATTAGGGATGACCTAATGCATGGTGCCAGTGACACTATTGGCAAAGTAAGTTGTGGATTTAATTTGTTGTGCAGTTGTCTCTCTTGAGGGACTTCTATTGGTCTCTATACATTTTTTCTGAGAGTTGGCTGCAAAGGATACAAACTCCAGGGCCCCATCCAGACCTCTTTGTTAGTTATTCTACCTCAGCTTCTGCTTAGTCTCTGGGCCTTGGTCTCTGTGGCGTGGACTGCTGAATAGCTGTGTCTTTCACACTGACTTATCTGCCATGTGTGCTGGTGTTTCAATGTTCCATCAAGGCACATGTAACACCAGTAACTGTCTTAGAAGCTTTATATATTTGGCAAAGCTTTACTACCTTTTAAGCATAATTCTTCTAAAGTAGTGACCTTATTATATCCCTTTCTTGGTACCACTTCAGTTCAGGCAGGGCTGCCCACATCTGCGAGACTGCATTTGCTTCCAGATCCACCTCAGCTCTCTACTCTACTTCACTGTTTGATTAATCTGGGGCAGTGTTGTGCTTCAGTAGAGCTTCAGGCCTGCTTGTATCTATGTAATTACAACCAAAGCCTGAGGAAAGGATATAACTGGGCAGAATCTGTCTGGGACTAGACTTTCCCCTCTGCATGTCATCATTGTACTGTGCCTCTGTCCACCCTGGTGACAAGCTGCTAGATTGTCCAGTGCTGCTTCTGTCATTCCTGCTCTTTGGCCCAGGTGATGAAGATCATCAGAGGGCTGGAACACCTCTCCTGTGAACACAAGATAAGAGAGTTGAGGTTGTTCAGCCTGGAGGAGGACTGGGGGAGACATCATAGCACCTTCCAGTACCTAAAGGGGACCTACGGGAGAGCTGGAGAGGGACTTTTAAAGAGTGTGGTAGTGATAGGAAAAGGGGAATGACTTCAAACTGAAAGATAGTAGGTTTAGGTTAGATATTGGGAAAATATTCTTTTCTGTGAAGGTAGTGAGGTACTGGAACAGACTGCCCAGAGAAATTGTGTCTGCCCCATTCCTAGAAGTGTTTAAAGGCAGGCTGGATGGGATATTGACCAACATGGTTTAGTGGAAGGTGTCCCTGCCCATGTCAGGGAGGTTGGAACTGGGTGATCTTTAAAGTCCCTTCCAGCACAAGCTGTTCTATGATACTATAGAACAAAATGTGGTACTGTCCTGCACACACACTGCAGGAACCCTCCACTCCTCCTGCACACACTGCCTCTGCACAAATACAAACAGTGTCCTGGTCCTGTTCTTCACTGGCCTTTCTGTGGATGGATTTTGCCTGCCATTCCCCATACAAGCTGTGTGCACAGATGCCCTGCTCCATGCTTCCTTTCTAACTCTGTGCTCAAGCCTTGGCACAGCTTCACTTCCTGGCCAAATCTTTGTACCTCACCTCTTCCAAACATCCCCTCCTCATACTCTATATAGTCACATAAGACTGCCCATACACATTCCCCCCAGCCCTCCTGCCTTGTCTTATACACTTCTTGGAGCCCCCAGGCTTTCAAAGCTGAATCAGAGGCATTTAAGATGAGGCACAGGTGATGTGTTCTCCTGAAGTACCCATATATCCTCAGGCTCTGGCAGCTGGTTATTTCTTGCAGGACTGCTGCTGTTGTGCAGGCTTACTGCTGACAGGGCCCTTGGGGCATCTCCGCAGTCCTTTCTGAGCCTCCCCCTGCCTGGCTGTGACTAACATGGAACTTGCTTTTTGTGGCTCCTTTCCTACACAGGTTTCAACCAGTGCATGGTGGGGATGTGTTTGTATCTGGAGTCAGAATGGTCTTGGAAGTTCATTTGCTTCTGAGTGTTTTCTTAAATCTAACCTTCTTGCTTATGTGCCATCTGGCCCCATCTCTGTGTCATTTTGAGTCAGGCTTTATTTTGGTACAGATAAGAAATTCTTTACACTGAGAACTACCCATCATGAGGAGGCAACAACTTCCCCAGGGATGTGGTAGAGACCTCTTCACTGGAGATTTTCAAGATGTTACCATCTCTTCTAGGCTTCCTTTCCATGAAATGTTAAACAAGGCCATCTTTTGAGGTCCCTTCCAACCACAGCTCTTCTATATTTTACAAATATTCTGTCTTTGCACCAGGCTGCTGTAGGGGTGATATGTCATTTGGGAATATGTCTTCAGGAATTCAGTCAAGGGGTTCTGTGTGCTGGGGACCTCCAAATACCTTACTACCTGTGTGGCTCAAGAGATATGGGAACTTTGAGGGGATGGGGGACAATTGGCTTGTTTTCACCAGTCATTTGTGAGCATTAGCACTTGCTGTCTAGTACTAGATTCAGACCTCGAAATGAGGTCAGTGTTGATGACAAGGTCAAGGCTGCAGGCATGCTTGATAGAAAGTTGGTGACATTCTCTGTTGTGATGAGAAAGGAGATAGAAAGGATGGTTTGATTGAGAAGATTAGGAACTGTGCTTTAGTTTTGTTGAATGTGAAGAGAGATACGACTGTCTGAAAGAAGATGACTGAGAAACAGGCTGAAATTGTAGTTTGGCTAGAAGCAGGCTGATGTAGAGTACAGAGCCAGAACTACAAGTCAGCAGAAAGGAAGTGGGAATTTTATGTGAGCTATTATCCAGATGCAGTGGTGGGGGTTGAGGTTGTGAGCAGAGCTTTCTGTAACATCTCCAGAAAGCTGGGAAAGGGATAAGCCAGCTGCTCAGATACACTAAGAGAGCCATTAAAAAGAGTAGAAGGCTGAGGAGACTGTTCCCTTTCTTAGGAGCTACTGGGATGTTCTTGCTGTGTTAGCACTTTCAGCTCTATTGCTTGGGAGCTGAAGAGCTGCAAAGAGCACAGAAAACCTTGAAGATCTTAATAGAACAGGGCTACTACTGCTCTACCTCAGCCATGGAATAAGAATCCCTTTGGGCAGATGGGATGCAGCAGAGTTGTCTTCTGCTCTGCTTTCACTGTGCACTGGTGTAACAAATGAGACCCTCCTTTGTTAGCAGGGGAGAGGAAAGAGAAAGAACACTTTTGATTAGAATACAAAAGGTGGATGGGAGTGGAGTTGTTGTGTGCTTTTGAAGGACTGTGATTCCAGTCTGTCTGAACAACTGACAAGTGTGGCTCCATCCTCGTAGACAGGAGAGATGCAGAGGAAGTAGTATTTTCCCCAAAAAGTCAGAGAAAAGAGTGGATTTAATGAGCATTGCTCAACTGAGAGAAAGAAAAAAGAGCAAATTAAATGGAGCATTTGTATGCACTAGGGAACAGCAGGGAAGCATCTGCCCTATAGCCTGCACTGTTGGAGTGAATAAGTAGCTCACAAGTCACTATTTTCTTTTTCATTATGATGGAATGGAAAGCAAACGGGATTATATATGTATATACGCATCTTGGCTTTATTTTGCATTGGTCTGTGCATTTTACATAGTTTATAAGATACTTACGTTGTGCAAAATAGAGTGCATAGTGACATTTTTTGCTGTGTACATAGAGAGACTGTAGTTTTACATCTTCCCTTTCCATACAAGCATAGTTGTTGGTGGACTCTTGCTTGACCATTAGGATAAGGAAGCACAGGTTGCTGTTGGAGGCCAGTCACAGACAGGCTGGGGTGTGGAAGTGGTTTAGGTTATCAGGAAGATGACTAGCTGCACAAGGTGTTATATTCTCAGATGGAAAGAAGTGGGATGCTGAACAGGTCACAGGTCATTGTGCTAATTAACTGCATCTGGAGACAGAAAATAAGCATTTTGTCAATGTCCACGTCAGTGTTAGAGGGACAATTAATCCCTTTGTTATCACTTGGGGATTCTGAGGAAATAGTTGATTCAGTCTTGCAAGGTTCTTCCATCTTCAGGGAAGTGAACTGTAGTTGCAGCTTGAAATTACAATGTAGCTTCCAACAGCAAAACTTTTCCCTTGGTAATGGACATTTTTGAGAAATATAATTTCTTGGAATGTAATTCCAAGAGATAACAGATGTAATGAGATAACAGATATGGGGGAAAGCTACCTATATGGAGTACTTTGACCAGGAATAATGTTCACACACATGTGGATGGATTAGAAATTTGTTTGGAGACATCCCAGTTTTGCTGTTCTCCTTTCTCTGGTTTCATCTCTATGCTTGTGCTGCCAAAGATGAGCTAGCCCTGCAGATGATGTTTGGACTCTGCTTTCTTACCATTTAGCTTGCTATCTGCCTTACATCAGAAGTCTATTGTGCAGTTTCCCTTCTTTCAAAGTGCTTTGTGAAACCAGCACCTGGACAAAGAGCAGCTGAACGAAACTAAACATGGAAGAGGCTGTGGTGAAATGCTATTGGAAAAGCTGTAGAACTCCCAACTGTTGAAAGCATCTCTGGATGCTGAGCTAATCTGTTCATCTTAGTATCCTGTGTCTCTGGAAGGTAGTAGGACATCTGGTAGCTTAACTGGTGCAAAACATTTATCTCCTTGTGCCAGTCTGGAGGATGTTTCTGAGCCAGTTATGTTCCAGTCTGACCATGACAATTCTTGCTTTTGTTAGGCTGAATGTTGTTTGTTTGTGGGAGCCATGGATAAGTGGCTCATCTTTTAGAGAGATGGGAGATGAGGACCTCTTCATACACAGGGTCTCAGGAGACATACATCTGCTCTGTCTCCTCATTGCTCTTAATGCCTGCTTTAGCTGTCACCACTGAGATCCAGGTTTCAATCTGAGATAAGTTGATAGTCTCAGATAGTTCTGCCTTGTCTTAAGGATTTGACTTACTCAGGAAAATAAATGAAGCTACCATGAGTGTGTCTGAGCACAGATTGTTATGCAGGAGTCATCAGGGATGGAATAAAAGGTGCTTTTCCTCAAGTTATAGCTCTGTAATTATCAAAGGTACTATCGCAAGTAAAGTAGACTGATACTATTCTGTACAGCTCAATGGATGGATGTGATGAATACAAGAGTGACTTCATGTCAGCTTTTCCACTGCTTGTCTAGCCAAAAGAGACTACAGAAAAAGGATCCTAGGTGAGCACAACAGGAAGTAGCCAGGATCCAAGGTATCAGACAATGAATGAGTGAGCAAACGTCGGTCTCAGGCTGAGGGGGATCAAGGACTCTTCCTTTAGCAGAGTTAATTTTCTGTAACACTAATGACTTTGTAACTGAGGAATGCTGTTGGTATTTCAGAGAAGATTCTGAAACACAGAGAAGATTCTCAGGGTTTTGGCAGTTAGTGGGCTGCAGAGGTCCAAAGTGTTATGAGGTAGAAATAACAGGAAAAAGTGAACTTCACACCCCACCTGAGTCACAGCGCCTTTTTTAGAAGAAATGCTGATGGTTGATGGAGAGCCCCGATTTTATGCAATTGTTGTGAAACGTTAACAGTGATTAACAAAGTTAGCGGTGATTGGCATGCCAGGAGCAAATGTGTACCATTGGCATGTGAAGTGACATGTTTGTGGCTGTGTGTAATGACTGTTGTTTGTGTATTATACAGATAGGTTTCTAAAAGCAAAGCTAAAAATTTGGTCCTTATAAATTAGACAAGGGCAGATTTCTAACTGTGTTGACAGCCCTAATTCTGCTTATTGAAGTGTGAGTGCTTTGACATGGTGTGGCCCAGTATCATATGGGATATCAGGGAGAAACAATGTTAGACCTCAGCTCTTCCAAATTCTAGGCAGGCACCTTATTGCATATCTCCCCCTGAACAGAACCACCTTACTTTTCTATCCTGTGCACTGAAAGATGCAGAGATTTTCTGTAATAAGCCATAGGAAATTGTTTCAGTGCACAAGAGCGCACACACACACACACACACACACACACACACACACCTTTACCTACATTCATTTGGATGCAGCATATGCCTCTCTGTATATGTGCATGTATGTGTAAATGTAATACGAACACCAGCGAATCCATTGAAAACAAAACCACTATTCTGTATACATCTACAATATTATTAAAAATACTGAATTAATAAATACATGTACTTTGCAGATGAATTTAGGAGCCATCAGTTAAGCTTGGCATTCATTAGGTGGGGAGAAGTCCAATCAGATTTCACTGACTCAACAAAGCCGCCTATAAATTGTGGGCTTTTTGTTCTGATGTTTGATGAATTATTCTTCATAATCCACTGTCTACTGTGATAAATCTAATCTTTCAGATTTTGCTGTTTTAATAATTCTCAGAGCAATACTGTGACATTTTGTTTTTGTAGTGGGGGATAGAAAGGCTAGGACAATGGAAAAAAACCCTCACTTGCTGTCTTAGAAGTACATTGCTCTACACCAAGGTAACATTTTTCTCACATCTAGAACTCTGGTCTTGCAGGCTTGCAGAGATCAGTGAGACCTTGGCAACATGAGCCATTATATGTATCTTATTGAAAAGATGACCAGCCTAGGACAAGGTTCACATTCCTTAAACCAGGAAGGGCATTCAGATTTCTGAGAGCAATAGCGTGCTAGTGTTGATAAAGTGAATTCCAAAAGTCCTGATGCCTTCTGTTGTTAGTGATCCTTCATCTCACTGCTCCCTAAATTTGTCTTGAACAAACTGCTGACACACGGCCAACCTTTGTCACAGTGGCAGAGCAGAGCCACCACATCTCATGTAGAACAATGTTACATAGTGTTGGGCTGGGAAAGGGTTCCATGACTTAGACTCCTGCTCCAGAGTACTGTGCTAGCATTTCTGGAGAGGGAAGAGAACATACCTCTCTGTGAAGTGGGCAAGTTGAAACCAGGCAGTAATACTCCATTGTTGGCTGCAGAACATGGATATAAAAAGGTTGAGATTAAGAGGTAATATATTTCAAAAGAAATTAGCTAGCAAGACATGCACATTTAACTTTTATGGTTTAGAGATTAAGATATCAGGCTGGAACTTGGGATATCTGGGTTAAATCCCAGCTCTGTCAAAGACTTCTCAGAACATGCTAGGCAGGTCATGTTAGGTAATACTTTCAGAAAGGACTCAGGATTTGGGAGATTAAATCCAATTGATTTCCAGTATCTTCCTAAGTGTTTAAGGACAGGATTCACAAAAAATAGTGAGGCATCCTGATGCCCAGCATTGTGGCATCAGGTGGTATGTGCTGCAGACCTTGGAAAGAGCAGCTGTGCTTTGGGAAAGCACTTAGTCATGTGAGGAAGCCTGTAGCTGACAGCTGGGAACTCCTGGAAAGCAGGAGTTTGTGCATGGCCTATGGTGGCTGTGCATCTCATACTATTGTGCCCCTCATACTAATGTGATCTCTAGGTGCAACCTCAGCAGGAATACGTACTAGTAAGTGTCTGAGTAAACAGATCCTGTTAAGAGCTTTTGTATCAGTTCTTGAGGGGTGAATACTAATGCCAACAATCATGCATATTTTGCATATTTAAAATTAAATGAGCTTCATTCTTTAGAATTAAATAGTCAGGGCTGTGTTTCCAGCAAGTGAAGTACAGTGCACAAGCACTGCAGAAGGAGCAAGGAGAACCACCGTGTGCAGGGACACTGCTCACCTGTACGGCTGTAAACCTGCAGCTGGCTGTCCTCTTCCTTTGAAAGAGCAGCCCTAAACTTCCTTTGAAACCTTTATTAAACCCCTTGGGAAACTATGCTCCATCTATGCTTTTTCATCTCCTGCCAGGATTACAGATGGTAACAGTGAGTTTGATGGGGCCATTTGAGACCACCTGTAGCCTGGAAAAAACTTGAGAGCTCCTTACGTCGGGTGGGCTCCGAGACTGTCCCAGACCTTTGCTTACTCATTATCCACCCTGGGAATGAGTTTTTGTTAAGAGTGCTTGTGAGCAGTAAGAGCCTGCAGCCTGTTCCAAGAACTCCCTGCTTGCATGAAAGGCATGCAGCCACCTTCCCTTGGGAAGACCCCACTCCCAGGCAGGCAGTGTGGGAACCAGGCTCACCTCTTCTCTGCTTCCATGTCATACTGCCTCTTGCTCACTTTTGCCTGTCTGGGACGCACAGCCTGCAGCAGAGGCATTAGATAATGAACGAGGGTCATTTGCTAAGTGGGGGGTCCTGGAGCTCAGCCATAATTGTGCTCTGCTTTATCTCAGCCTCACACCTGCTCATGTAATGACTCCGCTGTGATCTGCTCCCTCTCCCTGTGCATGCTCTGCTCTTCTCCTCCTGGGGTATCCATCAATTCTCTGGCCCTGGTGCAGTCCCTCGCCTTGCGGACCTTGTCTGCAGCCAGTGAACAAATTTGCCTTGGAATTGTGGGAGGGCCACTGGGCTGCCTCTACCATGCATGATTGCCAACCTGACTTCCATGTCCTAAGTAGCAAGTTTTTAAATTAAACTCCTCTATGCAAAATAACTCCTAGATGCAGCTTTCTTCAATTATGTTTCTTTAGAAAACTTAGTCACACGATAATGAGGGATATATTATTCCTGCCAGAGGGAACATGTGCAGCTTTTTCCCCCCACTGCGTGCCTTCAGTACTGGTGAAAATGGCTGGATTGACAGTAGGCAGTTAAGAGGTTTTGAAATCCAGAGCAGATGGAATTTTATCCAATTTATATATGATCTAACTATAAATGTACCTTACTGGATTCAAGCCAGTGAACTCCCAACTCTGTATTTTGACCTTTGGGTGATGTTATCTAGTCTTATGACACTTTGACTATTAACCACTTTGTAAAGGGTACATCCCTCTGATACAAGGATGTAGGGTAGTGAGAGAGTTGAATATCGAGTCCCAGTTCCACCTCATGTGGCAAGTTCTGTTTCCATTTTTTTCTTCCTTATGGGATCTTACAGCCCAGCAGGCTCTTGGCCATCTTAAATCTTTACCCTTAACAGATCCTGTCTTCAGGCAATACATAAACTTCACATAAAGGTAAAAGTCCCTGTGTCTTGAACACATTTTCTCTTGAGACACAAATGTCAATAGGTTTGAATTATGGACCTGCTGTAATTAAAAACCACATAACTAGTTGTTTTTAAATGCAGTTGTTTTACTTAATTGATTTTGCCGCCAGGACCAAAGAGAATTAATTAAATAAATAAAATGCACCTTCCTAGTGAATTACTGGAGGCAGCTGAGTCTGTGTTGGTATCTAATTACTGCAAATGCTCCAGTTTGTTGCTAGCAATAGTTTTCTGTGGAAGGGACTGGGAGAGAAGGGGTAGGGTGGTGTGGGAGGGGGGCTCATTTCTTGGCAGCTGCAGGAGGGAACAGGCTGCTCCTTGTAGTATTTTTCTTCCTTTTCAGCAAAAAGAGTATTCGTTTAAGGCTTTGCATGAGGACTTTGCTTAGAAGGTCTTTATTCATATTTAATTGCTAGGTTGCTGCAGCTCCCATCTTTAATTACCTTTTAAAAAGCAGGTTATAAAAATGCACTGACATTCTTTCTTTTTTGTTACTGCATAAATTACAGGCTTCTCAACTGCTCACTTGAAATCAGTTGAGCCTATGAGAAGGGTAGGACAGGTTCCCTTTGCTGACTTCTGGAAACCTCAGAGCTTACGTTCACCTTGCCCTACAGAGCAGGACAAAAATCCTCAACTAGCATTACTTGAACTATGTCTGAAGCCCCATATCTGTGTTGGCCCTTCCTGTGAGCTGACTGTGTGGTGGGGCCTGGCTCATTAGCTAGGCCAGAATTTCACTACCATGGTAGTAGTGTTTGCAGAGCCTGTGCTGCCTGGTGCTGCCAAAAGGGACTCTAGCAGTGTGCTGTGTTATGCAGGGCAGATGAGCCTTTGCCCTCTCCCATTGTCTCACCCATGTTTACCTTGGATTTTGTTTTCTGGAGCTGCTCCTGGTAAATTTATTTCATCTGCAACTCTCCTTGTAGTCTAGTCCTGAATTTCTCAGCCAGAGCCTCTAATAATTTTCTCTCTTGCTTGTCAAGTGCTTTGTTGTCCCTGATTGGTGCTTTTTCTGAGTCGAGAGCACTGGTTACTTTTACAGAAGGTGTGACAAAGTCTGTCACATTAAACATGTTTTCAGACCAAGTTGTCAAGGTCATAACAGCAATTTTTGTCCCCCTGCCCTGAATACAGCCCTTAACCACTGCTCCCAGTCATGTGCTGGCTTTCACCAAGTGAGCTAGCTGCTGCTTCTGTAATGCACAAGAATATACACTGTCAGGTTTCAGGGGTGATGGGGCTGGTGTTAAATATCTGCAAAAGAAATACATGCAAAGGAACAGCTGTTGGCATCTGCACTCAGGATGCTGACCATAATCACTCCAAATCATTTTCAGGACAGTGTGAAGAAGTCTCTCACATACTGCCTGGCCACTACAAGTCCAAGATGAAACGTGCTGCTGGGAACTCTGTCACAGGTTTCCATAAGCAGAGTATCTCCAGGGCACTTGTGGGTTTGGCAGGCTTTGCTCAGAAACCAAACAATGACAAGGCTAAGAGAGGGGACAGAAGAAGAATGAAAGGGCTGAGTCTTGCCGGCTTTGAGACATGAACTCTCTGGCCTATGGGCAGGGCTTTCCTGACAATAGCCTCTGTTATCCCAAGCTGATGCCTCTTTCTCTTCTCTCGCAGATAAAAGAGCTCTTTATGAGTTTTGAGGACACTCCCTTGGGAGCAGCATCGCTAGCCCAGGTACACAAAGCAGTGCTGCAGGATGGGAGAACGGTGGCAGTGAAAATCCAGCACCCCAAGGTCCAAGCTCAGAGCTCCAAGGATATTTTGCTTATGGAGGTAAAACTACCTGTTGACTTCAATTACAGAACAATTGCCATTGAAACGTATAGGGACCACATTCACCCATGGTATAAGCAGCTGTAGTAACACCAACCTGTGGCTTTGAAACCTCCACAGAGATCAATGCTGTCTTGCAGGATTAATACAGAAAAGGGGTGAGGACTGCAGTGCTGGTGATTGTGTGGACGGAGAGACTGAGCAACAGGGTAAGAGGGAAGGAGGGCAGAAGGAGAAGACAGGTAAAGATGAATGACATCATAGTAAGTCCATATAAGATTTAAGAAATAGTGAGTGAGTCCTGAAGTCTCTTTTAAGCCTGTGTGCCCATTAACTGTTCTCAGTTCTCTTGTAGTCAGGGCTATGTGGCCAAGGAAAGTCATTGTCCATGATTAGCATGTTTTTTTAAATTAAATTCTATTGTGGATTCAACAGTGGACAAGGTTGCTATGATTAAGTTTTGTTTCTTGATGAGCTCCTTAATGCTGAACTGATTCATGGTAGAAACAAAACCACTGAAATACACCAAGGGTTGCCTAACAGGGGCAAATACACAAGTGAGAGATTCAGCTAGGAAAAATGTTTCAATGCCTAGCTCCTGCTTCTCTCCTGAGTGGTGGGTACCACTCTTATTTCCCAGCTCAGTGCTGTAGCTTTTCCCAAACTTGTAAGTCTAGCCATGGAAAGGAGGAAATGGAGGAAAAACTACTGTACTGCATTGCAACAGACAAAGATGCCAGTGATAAGGTATAGGACATGAAATGGACACAGGGCTGAGGTAGAGGAGATAGGAAGGATTAGGTCTGTAGGTGGTAACACTAAACCTTTTTGCTCTCCTAATAAAGCATATGTATGTGTATATCTGTATCTATCTATCTATCTATCTATCTATTTGTCTGTATATACAGTAAGTGCACATTAATTGGCAGAGAGGGAGGTCCATGGTACTAAAGAGATAAAGCTTAAGCTGAGGAGTTCTCATGGGTGTTTGGAGGGTATTGTTGCTGCAGTAACACAGTTCTCCATCACAGAAGATCAGAAATCAAAGATTCTGCCAGCAGCCTCTCAGAGTACCATGTAACTAAAGCTTCTCTAGTCAGGTAAAATACCCTGCTTTGAGCAATCCTGGCTAGTCTGCATAGAAGCACAGCTGTTTCCAGCTGGGGCACATTAGTTTGCAGCTGGGTATTAATTTGAACTCATAGTGAAATAAATTTTTTGGTTCCAAAGAGATGTCCCAGTAAGATAGGATCTGTGTGTTTCAGTGCTGGTTTGAGAACACACAACTGTTTGAACTGGCTTTGGGTCCTTATGACAGACATTCTTCGCTCCCTCCCAAAACAATGGGGCGGACAAAGAGCAGTCAAGGATTAAGGATGAGGAGGTAATGAAAGAGTATGGGATCAGGACAATATGAGGATTCTGTGTGAATGACCCAAAACCTGTGTTTACCTTGGGACATTTGCCCTGCCAATAGTGGATATCACAGAAACATACCTCCTCACACCATGTTGCTGTGATTGCTGATTACACTGGTAAGAGGCATTTAAACAAATTATTTTAGAATGATTCCTGTATTTTCTGGCTTTAAACTATTCCTTCTGGGAAACTTGAAATTGAAGCAGAGTATTTTATTTTTGTACTTGGGTATTTTTAGTTTAGTACTGTCCCTCTTGTACAGACAGTCTAGTTTACCATCTGCATATTGTATATATATATATGTATATGTGCACAGGTATGGGAAAATGGTTCAGAACATGATACATGCAGTTTGTTTTTAAAAGGTCTCTCTTGTGGAGTCTTAGCTTGCATGCATCACTGTATCCTTGTATGGTACTGTTTTTGTGTAGACTGTATAGAAAGCCAGATCATATGCAGTAACGCTCTGGTCCTTTCAGAATCAGACAGACATTGCAGCTAGGTAAAGAGGTTAATTTAAATATTGATGGAGATGGTCTTATTTAGACTGATGAGAAAGAATCTGAACAAGAAAAGGTAGCTGTAGAATTCCTAAATTCACTTGACGTTTCATAGCGTCAGTGCTGACTCTTTAAAAATCAGTACAGCATCTGATAAACCCAGAGAGAGATACCTCACTTCTCTCTATATAATCAATAATTATTTCAAGACAATATATTAGACAGATGTCAGAAAAGGGGTAGGCAAAATACTTGTTAGGATGTTCCTGCTGATGGTCAAGTTGGCAAATTGATTGAAAAGAGCATTTGAAGAAAGTGAAAAAAATGCATGAATTTTCTCAAATCAGGTGCCAATGAAATAATCTTGGAGACTCTATGAAATGTATGTTCATGTTCATGAAGATCACTGGCTGCATTTCATTTGGTTGACATAAATTTGAAAGGATTTATGCCTCTAGATAAAACAGTAAAAAATACAATTCAATAGTGTCTGGAACCTGGTGATTACATTTTTAAAGGAACATTGAGTTTGCAACTGACATTCAGATAAGAAAAGTTGAGACAGGGTGGAGAACAAATGTTGTCACACAACTGAACAGGAGCAGCGATGGTCCATAAATTTATTTTTGTCATGCATTTCAATGATAGCAATTTCCTGTGTATACTTTAAATGTTCCTCCTGCAGTGCAAGAGTTCCTACCTCAGTGGTGGATGTCAAGAAAGGGAAACTGTGCAATAACACACACTTAAAAGCCTGCCAGATGAATGTGTGGAACAGGTGAAATAAAGACAGCAAAGTACATTCTATTTTTATGGGATTTTTTTACTTGTTTTATGACACAATCAGTTAAAAATAGCCAAATAAATTATATTCCTTAAGGTGAGGTCCAAATTGTCAGCTTGTGTAAATTTGTCGCCCTGGTGTAGAAACTGTCCCCTTATTTGAACAGAAAGCATTCTTGGCTGCTGTGCAGCTTTGATTATGCTATCCAATTGTGTAATGTTGATTCACTCACCCCTTAAATGTTGCTTCAATCAAGTGTTTCAAGAAACTTTTTGCCTGGGATTTTCAAGGTGCTGTGTTGCTGAATATCTAATCCCTTTAAGAAGAAGAGCATTCCATGTGGTGGATATATGATACTTGGGAAATACCTTCTCAGCCTTGTAAGGATGGTTTTGCCTTATGCTGAAGAGCAACTTGCCCTCTGACCCCCACCAGAAGTGTAGCCTACTAATTGTATCCAAACTCCACTGTCTTCTTCGAACTGCCCAGATGATTTTCTGTGCTCAGCACTGGAAGAAGTAACATAGAAGTGACAAATCTTGTTTTAGATCTTCCTCATCTACATTATCTGAGAGCTGTTCAAATGAAGCCAAAGAACGAGTTGTAGAATTATAGGACTCAGAAGATAATTGCTCCAGGGCAACACCGTTGGTGAGGTCTTGGTGGCCACCTAGTCTCTTCTCCAGAGCTTTGTTCTCTTACTTCTAGGCAGCAGCCAACTGGCCTCTCTTTGATGTGTGTGCTATCATTTAACTCCTAGATGTGCCTTTTTATGTGGAAGTGTAGGCCAGAATTTGTGTTATGTGACCAAGGCATGACACTGTGTTGTGTTGTGATGCTGCAAGAACCCTAAAATCACTTGTTTTTTTTTTTTTAATTTGTAAGTTATATGGAATGATCCTATTGAAACAGCACTGTGTGTAGCTGTGTGGCTTTGGAGCCAGGATGCAATTGCTTGTCTTTTTCCTTGTTCTCAGGTTCTCCTCTTGGTTGTGAAGCAGATTTTTCCAGATTTCGAGTTCATGTGGCTGGTGGAAGAAGCTAAGAAAAATCTGCCCTTGGAGCTGGATTTCCTCAATGAAGGCAGAAATGCTGAGAAGGTTGCTCATATGCTCAAAAACTTTGACTTCCTGAAGGTAAGGAAACACATATTTCTCTCTATATATGTGCATTAATAATCTCCCTTACTCTGTCTTATTCCCCTCATTCACCAAGTGGAGGAACCATAAGGAGGAAAAATGGAGTTCAGCCCCTCTGTGTTGTTCATCCTAGACTGCTCTGCTAATACAGACTAGAAAATGCTCTGAGATATGCCTTCTCCTTGTTTGTTTCTTACTGTATGCACTCTATTGGATCAGGAGTGGTGGCTTGGGACCAGCAGTCTGTGGAGCCTGCTACTCATTTTCCCAAGTTTTCTTTCTGAATTTTGTTTTCATTTTCTTTTTGAACTTCAGAGACTGTGAATTTGCCATTCTTTGCTGAGCTATCTGATGGTACCTTTCCTTGGGCTCTATCTCAACTGGGGGCAAGAAATAGACATAGAACAGAAAAGCTAGACTGATACTGATGATGTCAAGTAGTATTGAGGACACCTCGTATCTCAGGAAGAAGCATATTCACATAAGTCCTTCCTGCTGCAAAAAAGCACATTCTCACTCTAGAATTGGACATTTATCCTTCATACACATCTGTAGCTAATGCATTTATGTTGCTTTCACACAGAAACCAACTTGCACCCATGTTTGGTCTTCTGATACCTTTATCCCCCCCTCCCCGCCACACACTTAGGCCACTGATAAATGTCTCAAGTACAGTCAGACATGTACACATCTCATTCTTGCAAAGACATAAGGTCACATCTTCAAAGTCAAATGTTCAGAAATCTTTTGCTGACATACAAGAGACACAAACCTCCAGTGTGTGCTTTCTGGAAACACACATAGTGTCATGGTTGTAGACACTGATGTGACTGTGCCCATGGCACATACAAAAAGGCAGCGAAAAACACACCCTGCTGTGGACCTTCCTGTGTACACACTTCTAAATGAGCTTGTTGTTTATGCAGAAGTCCCAAGACAGAAGTGACAGAGGTCTGAAATAAGGTAGTTTTTGTTAGGCTTTACAGGCTAATATATCCAATTTTCCTTGCTCCTTCCACGTAAGGGCTGTAATTTGCCCCATGTTGCCTAATGCCAGCTTCGGAGCGTCTTTGGGAGCCCAGTGGCAGCAGTGCCCTTCCCATAGACACAGCTAGCTAAAAGCCACCACATGGAAGGCTGAGGCCAATGGTTTTGCTGAGTGGTTACTTATCACAAGTGATGCACCTTAGAGAGTGTGTTTGTTGCAGCTGTAAGTAGCATACTGTGAAGGAAATCCCCATGGAGACAGCCAGTCATCTCCTTGCTGAGGTAAGCAGCTATCATGATATCAATATGTGTAACAATAACAAATGGCTTGAGTTGGCTGAATAATGGATCCTCCCATCTGACCTGCCAATTCAGAGATGTGTTCATCGCCTAAAAGCAACAGAAGAATTGGGCTCCTGTATCATAAATTTTCTTAAACATGCTAGAAAGCTGAGAAGTAGATTTTGTGCTGTGAACCTGTTTGAGCTTTTAAAGCCAGAGATAAATTATTTCCACACACAAGCATTAGAGCCAAACATCTGTGAGTAATTAAAAAAAATCACTGAAGAATTTGGCTGTGATTGAGAGAGGCATCTCCGACAGCATGAATAGCGCTTTGCAAGCCCGCTGACTTGCCTGTGTAAATCCTGAGACAAGAATGAGTGTCATCAGAAGTGATCTAAGGGATCAGTGAGCTAGATGGGATGGGGAGCTGTTAGTTTCGGAGTTAGCAGGCTTTCTCACCAATCTAACTGCAACGAATGGGCATCCAGATAAGTTAGGAAGGCTGTGAGTGTCTGAATCCCCCTTGCTCATAGTGGATATATGGCATCAAAGTCTAAGCAAGGTTCACATGCAAAGTATACCAGGAATGAATGGTGGGACTGAGGGACATTGAAATTGCTCAATAAAGGTGCCTTTGATCTAAAGCGGTACACACATGATAAAGTAGAAGTGGTCTCTCTAGGACAGGAACAGGAGAGAAGCAGATAGTTTGTGAGGAACTGGGATATTGTCAGTAGTTAAAAGGAACAAATTCTGCTTGTTCAGGAGCTATGATGAGCTACAGTGGTCTAGCTGGTCATCCCCTGGTTTTGGTCAGTTGATGGACAACACCTCTTACTTCTTCCTGTCATGTCCCAAGGTGCTGGTCCTGAATCCATGGCTGAGTCAGGAGGGTGAGGAGAGGAGACTGCATAGCTGGCTTACTATTTGCATGATCCAAAACAGTAATGGGAGTGGGCAGAGGTCCCTTATGTCTTTGCTAAAATGGACATGTATGGCTTCACCCATGTGAAAAGCAGATTTGGGCAGATTGAGGGCTTAGTCAGCACAGTAATGTGAGGAGTTTCAAAACGGAATTCAGCAAAATGGCTCTTGACGATAGGGACTTCAGCGAGTGACACTTTTGTCACCACCTCCCTGGATGACACCAGACCTCTTCTCTGGTACCTCACTCAGCTTGATCTACCACAACTTGAATGAAAAGTGCTTTGACATTTTACGCTTATTACTGTTGTGTTGGCAATAAGATAGTTAAGGGTCTCCCAGGGTTTCTGTGACAAGTTCCTTATTTCTGACACTCGATTTTTCTCCCAGTTCAATTGCAGATGGCCTAAGTATGCAGGGTTTGTCAGCTCAAAGGTGTTCATATTCCAAGGGGCACTGCGGAGATACAGTTTATGACGATGGCTTATAATTTTTAAAGCTGCCTAAGTGTGCATAGCAAACAAGATGCAGTTCCTGTCTAAAGGAGCTGAGTAGATGATTCAGAAACTTGCGATAGGCACTAGTTAAACAGCCTGGCTAGAGGAGCTGTAGAGCAGGTAAGAAAGGTATCTCAGACCTCACCTGGAATGGGAGGTGGTGAGAATCCTGTAGAGCATGGTCAGAACTGTTGCATGAGATCAGATCCTGCTATAGTTCAATTGGTGTATTATCCTTGTACACATTACTGCTGTCCTGGGAAAGAGGCTGATAGATGGATTTACCTCCCTTGTGCTCATCAAAACGCCAAGTCCTTGCTTCTCTGCTTCTATTTTTACTCCTTTTCTGGGATTTGTGATATATTCTCTTTCCTTTCCAAAGCTGTTGCCACACCTAACCCATCTGTTTCTGTTTCAGGTTCCCAGGATCTACTGGGAGCTCTCAACAAGTCGCGTCCTTCTCATGGAGTTCATGGAAGGGGGACAAGTGAATGACAAGGCCTATATGGAGAGGAATGGCATCAACGTCAATGAGGTAGTTTCTCAGCCATCTTTGAATTGGGCATGCTGGGCAATGCAAAACTGATTTTGACCTTGATGTAAGATGGAGGCTTACAGGACAGGATGGGACGGGGCTGAAGAATAAGCACACACATATGTGAACAGAGCAATCAATCTGAGAGATCTCTGTTCTAATGTTTTTCAGAAAAGTACATAATCCCTTTTGAGGAACACTGTCCTATAGGCTGCAGAGCTAGGGAGATCTTCAAGGAGACATAGTGAAAGATGACCACGTTCTTACATTAAAGGCACCCATGGTATGTTCCAAGATAGAAGTTCCTGTTTCCCTAAAGGAACAGCTTCAGTTTCTGATTTTTTTTATCTCATGGACTTTGCTATTAAGAGGGATTTGAAAAGTTATGCCTGTAGCAAAACATGGGTCAGCCCCATTCATCTGGACAAGTCAACTGGTCCAAACTGAGAGTTGTTTCTTTATCCTATAATTCTGCTATAGGCAGAGGTGAAATCTAGCCCACACACTCATATAGAAGAGTGAATATTCCTCAAGTCTTGAGATAGTCAGAAGGGCTTGTTTCGATGCATCAATGGAAGGGCTCTTGAGCAATATGTATGTTTAGATTTTGAGGTGGGCTTCCTCACGCATCTCAGACAGCAGATCCATTTTGAGATTGAGATAGTTATCATAGTGTACTTCCCTGGGATTTTCTTTGAATTTTCTCAGACTGCTCGAGATAGCAAAGTTGTAGAGAAACAGCTAATTTCTAAGTTTTTCTAACTTACTGAGGCTTTTGCTTGTGATAGGAGCAATGTAGGGTGACATTTTCTGCTAATTCTTTTGTTTATCTGTGCCTTTGGGAAGGTTGTTTTGTGATGACTTGGCACAATATGTTCTATGCAGCATTGAAATCATGTACTTTCTGAGAATGAGCTGGTCTCTAAATAATAGCTAAGAAGTAATTTTTTAAAAGTTGTCAACAGACTTCTACTACTGCAAAGTATAAGCCTCAGAGAGTTCCAGCCATCTGTCAGGTAGAGGATGTTACTCAGTTCAGTGGTGGGACTGAATTTTCTTTCTTCCTTTTCTCTCCGCACCGCCTGAAACGAATGATTAATTTTTACTGATTGCCAACCAAGCAAGATAGAAAGGAGGGAATATTGAGCCTGTCAGAATCATGTGATGGGAAAAGAGGTCTGTTGTTATGGCTGCAGTAAGATGAGGTAGGGGCAGTGCACCTCAGGCTTCTCCTGCGGCAAGTTGCAGCAGGTGGGGACAAATATTGCCTAGGTTAATTATTGGCTGCTGCTGTTGTCCTGAGTAAAGGACTGCATGACATGGTGGGGAGATGAGCAAAAGGCAGCAGACACTGAAAGGAGCATGAGGAGGGGGTGGCAACCCAGGTTGCAAAACTGTGACCTGGCTTATAATATGGCAGAAATCTTGGCTTTCAAGAGATGCATTAGCTCCCCATAAATCACCAGAACATATTTATTTTATAAATCCCTCTACCATTTTCTCCATTTTGTTTTATGGTGTAGAGGAAGGGGAGTCTTCACTAAGCAGGATTTCTCTTTTGTGACAATGCAGCCTTGAAAAGCAAGCTGAGCCTCTCTCCTCTAAATGGAAAGGATCCCTGAGGTGAAAGCTCCCTTCAAACCAGGTTACTGACATTTACTTAATACCGTCTGTAGCAGGATTATCATTAAAGCTGCCCAAAAGCACATTAATCTCTCTGGATCCGTCCAAGTGCTGGATTGTAATGGCATTTAATCAGAGAAGGCTTTGATTTCTAAAGACAAGTGCAAACATTGAAATATCTGCCTGTGGAACAGTTACTTATTCATGTACAAGTGCACTTGTACACTGTAGTGTAGCTGAAGAAGAACTTGCAACTAGGCTATTGACAGTGAAAGGGAAATTTGGAGAGAGGAATTATCAAGAATGAGCTGGCAGGAATTTTAAGAGAAGGTTACAACATGGCAGGACTAAGTAGGGGGCATCTGGAAATTGTGCTCTCCCTATTTTAAAGCACAATAACATTTGCAGTCTTGGTTGGGAAGGTATATTTGGAAGAAGTAGATAGAGCAGGGAAGAGAGAAAAATTAGACTGAGGGGCTCTCAGGGGGTTTCCAGCATACTGTATACCAGAGGAAAGGAAGGGCAGAAAGGCTACTTAGAGCATGGATTTTAAAGAAGATTCCAAATGGCACAAATGTTCTTTTTGCATCCATTCTGATTATACCTGATTCATTGAGAGAAATCTTATTTGTATACAAATCTTAACATTATCTTTGGTCTACCACATGGGTTCTCTGTGTCCTTCTGTGTGAGTTCTCTGCCTGTCTCTGCAGAGGCTGCTGTATCAGCAGGCTCTAGGACCTGTGGAGCTTCCAGATGTGCTCATGGCATGTGCTGTATTGCCTCAAACTAACCAGCCAGCTCAGGTAGCCAAGTGAAGAGTCCCCATGATCAGCCTGATTTGGATTTGAGTCAAGGAAAGGAAACGATGCCATGTACTTCAGCTCACTAAGAGCCTGGTCATGAGCCGTGGTTGATTCAGAAGTCAGAAAAGTGTTTTGTCCTGCTGAGAATTGAAAGCAAACAGCTAAGGTACTTAAGATGAGCTACCGTGTGCAATTATTGCCATCTATTACTCCATCCTACTGTGGCTTTTTGCTTCTTTCTGTTACTAAGTGGGTTCTCCACTGAAATGGTATCTCTTAGCTCAATAAAGAGCCCAGTATCTTCCTGTAGCTGACAGCTTTGCAACTTGAAATATGCTTTCAGTGTGGGATTTACCCTTTTGCCAAGAGTCAGGAGCTATAGCTGTATAGCTGCTAAAATGTAAGTGGGATTTCCCAGGGTGGGATCCTTTTGTCAGCAGCGGAAACCTCTCATATCTCAAGTATTTGTGCTTATAACACTTGAGTGTTAGATGAAGCAGAGCATGAAGAATACTGTTTCTGGAGAAAATGGCTGTTCTTGCTCTTTGCACTTGCTGAGTTAGTCTGAAGAGAGGTTTCTTTGCAGATCCTCCTACATTTCATCTTGTCTGAAGCTTAGTGAAATTCACAAGGCAATGATAAGCAGGAATAGTGACCTCCGGTATTTTCAGCTTTGGAACTGTGCACAGACAGACACCAGGTAAAAGAGTTAAATTACACAAAGACCTGTTTCTTACAGAAAGTTGGTATTGAGCATCAATGTCAATCAGTTGCTTAAGTCTCAACAAGATGCTTTACATTAAATCTAAGGAAATACAGCTGCATTTAAAGCCAAGGGAAATGGTCCCCATGGTCACTTTGAGTCTGACAGATATGCAAGAAACAATAAAAAAAACAAGGACCAATCTTCTCTAGTTGTGTCATTTTGAGAATCTGTGCAAACTCGACGAGTTAGTCCCTCAGTTCCCTGGGTGGATGAGTCAGAGTATTTCTCCCCACTTACATGCCATGGAAGATGGAGCATTAAGCATGAAAATAATTTCCTGAGTCCCCAACAGAGAGTACAGGGCATGCTAGGACTGCACTCCAGGAGTCCTAAAAACTATTCCTGTATCTTAATGACATCAAGTGTGTTCACACATCATCTTGCTGTGATGCTAGATCACTGCATAGTAATAGTACTGCCTAAGAGAGCACTTTTGATCCTCAAAACTGGATCACAGAGGACAGAGTGTGAAATCAGATCTCTTGTGTGACCACCCTAATCTGCTGTGGATAAGAGCCATTTCAGAGCAGAGACAGAGAAGGCTTCAAATTGTGTCTATTCTCCCTCCACACCCTTTGCTAATTTGACACCAGTTTAATTGGGTAGAATTGCCCTAGCAGGATTAAGCAAAACCTTAGACAATGGCTGTAATAACAACAATGAAAGCAAAGCAAAAACCCAATACAGTGCTCAATCCAATTAACCTTCGATTAAGGTTCCAAAATCAATGTTATTATTTGGCCGGAGGAGGTAATATTGAGCCCTGAGAAATGAGCTGCACAACGACCTTTACTTTTAATGAGATCAATGAAAGTTAGTGTCGCCATCTCTTAAAATAATTGGCAAATATTACAGCCAAATTAAGGCCAGATACTAGTATCTGCTCCTGATCTAAAGAGACAGTCACAGATGGAGGTGGGATGGGAAGGGATGATGGTCTATCAGGCAATTTCATCTAAGACCTATCAGGGACAGGCAGTGAAGATCATCTCTACAGGACCATGATGCAGTATTTTTCTCTTTGCTTTTCTTCTTCACGACAGTTAGAGGCATGGAGCCAGAACCACTCCAGATTGCTTACAAGTCCAGGAAAGTATCAGCTACTTTCCCCAGACAACCCAGGCTGCTCTGTTACATTGCATTATATCATGCTACACATGAGGATGATATATGTGCTTTTTACAGTAGGAATACTCATAAAGTCAAATTTGCATGCATTCTTTCTTTTCTGAGAGGTTTCTTGCTAACTCTTGTGTATTGGTGTTTTTAAAGATACTCACTTGTGATGAACTTTCTAGAGTTTTGTTACTGTCATGTTGCTCTGTCAGTGGGTGTGCTGATTTGTTCAGGGGAGAGTTGCATACAGGGGCAAGGGTGACAGGTTGTCTAGGCTTTCAAAACTGATGGCAGCAACATATTGTGGCTGTGTACATATACAAGGAGGAATATATTGCTGCTGATACCTGCACTGCAGCTTGGGATCCTCTGAGTTAGGTGATGGGAATGCAGTAGATGAACTTGCTAAAATATTTGGATATGACTCAGTTAACTAGAAAAAGTGGGGATTAGTAGGGAAATTGCAAAGTAGGTAAGAAACTCATAGAGGGCGATGGTGGAGAGAAGTTACTGTAGTGGAGTTTTGTGAGATGTGCTCTTCAAACAGATGTCATTTAACAGATTGGTGATGACCTCAGCACAAACAGAACTGTATCAAGGAGATTGTTGATGACACCAAGCTGGAAGGTCTGACATTGTAGAAGAGGACCAGAGTAGCAATAACATTTGTTGGCTTTGAGGACTGAAGTGGTAGAAAGGGATAAAAAGGAGCAATGTCAAGTGAAAAGTCATCTGCTTTAAAACTGATGAGAAGAGTTTCTTAAATACACTGGGAGTTTGTCAGAGGGAAGTGCCATATTAGAGTTAACTTTAGTATATTAGTTGCAAGATGTGTGTCTTTCCTGTGCAGTGCAACTGCAAAAGGCAGGTGGACTCCTAGGACACACCAGGTAAAGGAGCATCCTGTAGAAAATGGGACATATTTCTGCTGTTTTTAATGCTGATTCGTATCTGACTGGTGGACACATTGGGGTAATAAATACTGGGAAGGAACAGAACTAGTTAAACTCTAGGATTATGCTAGCTAAGGAAATGATTTAAACTGAACATCATTAAAGGTAGGCTGGTATTTAGGGGAAATGTTCTGACCCTCTAAAGGGTAAACTTTTGGAACAGCTGCCAAAGTCATATACTTTCTGTCTTACATATTTCCCGTGAACTTGAGCAGCACTATGTGATGCTGTACAATAACAGCCCTCAATGTCTGCACAACATTCTTATTTTCTTCTGTATTTGTTTGTAACTCACATAGGATAGTTTGTGACATGTAACAGCCTTGCTAGGTTGTGTAAGTAAAAAGCACTATATGTGCTTAGTGAAGAGCTATTCCCAAGTCCGGCGGTTATGCATGCATCTGTCACTCCATTGTTTGATTGTTGTCAGCAATCTGTTTGTTCCTCAGGTCTGGTTTTTTTTTTTTGTTTTTTTTTTTTCAAAATTAAAACATTGGGCTGAAAATGTGTGGTTTGCCTGACACAGTCATGTCACTTAATTTGGTGATGGCAGGTTGGTGTTTGCATTGACTGGTAAGGCCATAGGCTCACTTGGTGGCTGTAGTCATCATGTTCTTATGCAGCATAGACAGGCAAATTTACCTTCTTTTAGGCAATAACACACCTTCTGACAATAGGCAGGGACATGCCAGACCCAGAGCCTGATGTTGTCCTGATATATCAAGCTAAGCTCTGCTTGCTGATCAGCATAATTTTTGTTCTTATGTGTTGTGCCTAAATTATGCCATTCATGATTACATTTGGTTTTGCCTGCTTGTATTTCTTGTAGCACATACAGAACTACAGGTGCTTCTGCTTCCTTGCTATTCAAACCTCCTAACTGGTAGACTGTTCCTCCTCTGCCATTCCTTAGCCAACTTTGGAATCTTCAGCTCTTTTAATCTTTTTCCCAAGTAAATGCCTCTTGCATTCTGCTCATTTATTTGCTGTCTCTGAACTCCCTTTATGTAGTCTGCATCTCTTGAGTTAATGAGGTGTCTGGAAGTGAATGCAGAATTCCAAGACTGATTATTATTTTTTTACAGTGTGCAGCAGAACAATGCTGAGGGACACTGGTAATGATAAAGACCTTGTTTTGTTGGATGATAAACAGGGAAAGGACTCATGACCTCTCTGTGTCACAACAAAAAGCCTGTGTGTTAACTGTGGTCTTTGCTTCTGTAAATCATTGCAACCTTTTTTCTAATTTGTGATGCACCTTCACCCTGAGGTCTTACATAGCCTAAATGCAAGCTGAATTCCTCCCTTTTCCTGAGCAGAGGTTTTCATAAGTCTGTTTTCTTATTTCACCTAGCTGTGTTCTTCCAAAGTGAATTCTGTAGATATTATTTATCCAGTGGCCTTCTCAGTAAGAGTGGAATAAGGGCCCGAAGTGACAAGGCACAATACTGAAGAATTAATGTATATCAAAGTTTCATGCTTTTTTCCTAAACTTTTTCTCAAGAAACGTGAGCTCCCTTTGTCTGAATTATAATGACAGGTAGAGATTCACATACTATACTTTAAGACCTAGAGTGTAAAGCTTCCTATTTTGTTTTGTTGCTTTCTTTTGTATTGTTGCTTTCTATTGTAATTTATTTTGTATCCTATTTTAGAGGTATGACAACAGACAAAATTATGTGAAACTACTTTAGTGTGCAGCACAGCTCCTTGTTAATTTTTTTCCAAAAGTGAAGAATATTTATATGCTTGCATCATAAATCCCTGTAACATATCTTCTGTATGCTAATGAAATAGTACAGAATGCATTCATGTGTCTTAAAGACGTCATCAAGTTTAGTTGAAGATACTGGAGGAGATGGTTGCATGTTGGGGAATAGGTAAATGTAAGTACAGCAGGGAAGAGAGAGAGAGGATGGGGATCATGCATTAAACATTGTCTTTTACCCATGACACAGCCTGTGAGTCTGAGCAGGGCTATGACCCCTCTGTTTTCATGGGAGGATGGGAAGATGGATCTTAAGCTGCTTTTGTGTTCCATTATGGGCTGCAAGAGGCTGTGACCATAGATTTATTTAGTCACCTTTCTGCTGCTGGTGACTCAGGAGGGAGGACATTCTCTGCATCTGGAGCTTGCAGACATCATAAGATGCTGTTAATGGGGGTGGCATGGATAACCTGATGAGAGGCGTTTTTGTGGGATATTTGGGTTTGGAAGGGAACCTCAGGAAGGCTTCTATCAAATCTCCTTCTAAGGCAGGGTCAGTTATGAGGTCAGAGCAGCTTACTCAGGGTGTTAGCCAGTTCAGTCTGCAAAACCTCTTAAGGATGGAGGTTGCACAGCCACTTCAGCCATGACCAATCAATAGGTTTGCAGAACTGCCAGCCTTTGTCTGGACTTGTGTTCAATGAGTATGAGGCATCGTGTTGGGCCCCAGAATCTCCCCAGGTCCTTATTTTCAGTAATTCTGTGCTTCTCCATGTCCTTGGAGCACAAGCAGCAGAGACAGCGAGGGCTGAGTGTAGTTAGCCTGGTGTGTGCACCAGGATCAGGGTTGGTGCTGTGATCAGTCATAATGTCTAAATCCATTCCTTCTGGTGTATGGGTCCCTGGGAGGCTTTGTGAATGAGTGATGTGATGGGCTTAAAACAGACTATTTGGTGTGTTCTTGGAGTGTCAGCAAGGGCTACTCAGTTCTTATATGAGATCACAGCACCTGGTACTTTGGTCCCATCTAATTTTAGAGCTTGCTGATCAAGGAGACTTGTAAGGGTCACTTCATGGCTCTGGTGATCTCTGCTGGTGATTCAGAAGGGAAACATCACTCCTCTCAGTCAGTATTTAAAATAACACCTGCATGGCATTAGGGAAGCTGCACTACAGGAGATCACAGGGCTGTACTGTTCCGTCTGTGTGGGTGACTCATCATGGGGCAGGCCAGCATTCACATGATTCAGCAGTGGTTCCAGGTCCCACTTGAGGGACAGAGGATTGTTTCACCTGATCCTACCACTGTCCCTGATGGTATGTTGCAGGAACGGTTCTTGTTCTTTCTCTTCATTTGTAGCTACTTGGCCACTATTCATAGTGAATGCACTTCTCAGAGGTGGCCACATTTCAGAGGTGGGTAAAGCAAGCCCTTTCTCGTCTGTCTGGTTTTCTGCAGGATGAGCTGTCATTACTATCCCTGTTATTTTTTCTACCACCTCTGCTTATGGGGACAGGTGCCAGTTTGCTGCTTGCAGTGTGTGTCTGGAGATATGCTTGGAATAATTTATAACGACTGTCCTTTAATTGCTTGTTCAGCACTCTGCTGAACTGTGGAGCACTGTGCCTCTCTGGGATGGCAGGGAGGGCTGATGGTGTGATGACAGGGCAAGACTGTTATGTTAGTGCATGGTAAGGGACTGATCCCATGCCCTGGGGATGTTTGCTTTCTCCTAGGAGGTTTTTGACTTTAATAACATCTCTTTGTGATAAGGAGCAGTAGTATGGAGGGACACAGCAGTGACAGGATATTTTTAACAGCTTTTCTGTGCTTCTTCACCTTCACAGACATTGCAAATCAGCATGGGTCTGAGGAAGGGAAGAGGGAAAGTGGGAGACAGTGTGATGGAAGGAGGGGAGAGTGAACTCATGTTCATTCTGGTGGGCAGACTGACCGACTGAGTCTCTCCCCACCCCTTCTCCACTGTGTCCTGTTGCCATCCATGGATGGAAACACCTGAGTCTTCCTCCAAGCAGTCTCACCCACCCCAGCAGCAATTTCCATGCTTTCCCTGTGAATGCATGTCTGCCACTACCTGCTGTCCCACTTTCCTCCTCATTACCAGAAACCCCATTCCTACCTACAGGTACTATCTCCTTTTTATGCTAGACAAGCATCTTAAAATAAGCCATGATCCCACAAACACCTTCATGGTGCTCCCTGAATGCCCTGGACCACCCTGCTACCTGTAGGTGTCAGCAGCCACCCTGTGCCTCCATCACTGTGAGGAGCTGCAGGAGTTCTGCATGGGGATATCAGTATGTACAGACCCTTGCTTCCCGGGTTGTCACACAGAGGCTGCCTCCCCTCCCCAGCGGGCACCCTACTGTGGGTGGCAGTATGTGACCATCTCTTGTCTCCTCACAGATCTCTCGCAACTTGGGGAAGCTCTACAGTGAAATGATCTTTGTGAATGGCTTTGTGCACTGTGACCCACACCCAGGCAATGTGCTAGTGAAGAAGTGCCCAGCCTCTGGCAAGGCTCACATTATCCTCCTGGATCATGGGCTCTACCAGGTATGTAGGTATGAGGGGTTTCCAGGGCCTTGTGAGGCTGCCTTTGGGCATCAGGCTGCAGCCTTGTCCCTCTAAGTACATATGAATACATTTTTCCTATTGCTTCCATAACCCTCCAATCATATTTTTTGACTCTGAAATGGAGGATAGGGCACAGGTAAGGGATCCAAGACTTTTCCCCCTGTTTCCTGTCCTCTGTGGGCTTCTGGGGACCATGTCTCCCTTCCCAGGTGCTGAGCGAGTCATTCCGCATGGACTACTGCCACCTTTGGCAGGCCCTCATCAAGGCTGATATGAAGAGGGTGCAGAAGTACAGCCGGCGGCTTGGGGCAGGGGATTTGTATCCTCTCTTTGCCTGCATGCTGACTGCCAGATCTTGGGAATCTGTCAACAGGGGCATTGACCAGTCACCAGTCTCTGCCAGTGAGGTAGGTCTTGTGTGTCCTTCCCTAATATGTGCCCTTGCTTCTCCTCAGTACTTTGTTGAAATCACTTGCACCGCTGATAGTACAGCAGTGCTGGGCAGCCCCTGGCAGCTCTGTAGAATTTCTGCACTGATAGCTGTGCTAGAAAAAGACAGGACTCCTTCTGCAATGTGTTTTATAGTGGCTGAATTTAATTTCCCCAGATTCACTTGTCATGGGCTGCATAAATTTTGTATAATATTTTAATACATAAGTGTTCACTGTTTCTGGCTGGGGCAACGTTTGTAGATTGTTCTTTTGTTAAAAAATGTTGAATGCAGCTGTGCAAGAAACCATCGAGAAGGCTAGGATAAGGTACAGGAGACATAAAGGTTTAGTGGGAAGACATGAGAAGGATAATGCATTATCACTATTCATGTAAATGACTATCAGCACTGATATAAACTCCTAAAAACCTCTGGAAATTACCTCCCAATCAAAAACCCTATTAACTTGGAGTCAAGGTTGCTTAACTGCAGATCCTGTCAACTCAGTCATGACAAATCTGGGAAATTGTCACTTACATTCTCCACTCTTTTATATCCACACATGCTGGGATCCTTCTCATGCCCTCTTTGCACACCTGATACAGACAATACCCCACCTTAAGAATAGTAACACCCCTGCCAGCTGTGCTGTTTCTAGAGAAGAACATAGTGTTGTGATTCAGCCAATGGACAAATGTCTGTAAGTAGAATTGTGTTGTATCCTATGGTTTGCTTTTATCTGCAGTAGCGAGGATGAAATTCATTTAAGTAGCATTATAATATTGCCCTATGAAGTTCTCTTCTAAAAGTTTTTTTCATTTTGATGGATGTGGCAGAATTTGCTGTACTGGCTTGTCAGTATCCACAGAAATGAGTAGGTCAGATAACTTGAGTAATGGACCCCCTCCCGATTATGTGAGTTAATTTCCTGCACATCATAAATAATATAATGACTAACTAACAGATCTGTGCTTGATCTGGTGAGTTCTGGAGCTGGTAGCTCCAGAAAAAAATTCATAGGCGCCAAAGCAAATTGGCACAGCGCTGACTCCAGTACTACAAGGCCAGTGTTGAATCTGAGTTAGTGAGCAGTGTTTATTCCCAACTTGCTTGTAAAGGTTATGCCAGAGGTGTAGCTGCAGCTACGTGGTACCCTGTGTGTGCTAATGAACTTTGTCATTGAGTTGAATTGCGTGTATGGAACCAGCTCTGTTGTCTTTGCCTACATGACACAATTAATGCTGAAACTAGATAATCCTGCAGCAGATAATGGGGAGCTGAGCAGATTTGCTATGGCATTAGGAAATGAGCTGCTGCTTGCCCTTACTTTAGAGGTGAATTTGAAAGATTTTATCAGCAGCAAAAGCTGAGCACTCTGTAGGCAGGTACCATCAGTGCAGAGCTCCAGAGAGTGTGTCTGAGGTTGTATCAACATGACAGTAGCCTGTGAGACAAGGAAGCAACCTTCCTGAAACAAAATCTTATCTGTAGTGCTGTACTCAGTCTGGGACACTGCCTCTTGAGAAAGGTTTGATGGAATTGCGGCAAGTCCAGTAGGAATCTACAAGGACTTGTGGCCAAGCAGATGCAACCCATGAGATAAGTCTGAGCAAGTTAGGTCAGAAAAAAAAAATCTAGAAAAGGCAGGTCAGGAAAGAGTTGCAGAAGTGATTTTTGATTTTTTTTTAAAGACTGCTGCAAGCAGGACAGGCAGTCATGGGTTTAAATTCAACTAAACATGAGAAAAGTCAGATCGAGTGGCAAAGCAGTGCAGATGGTCTGGGGAGTTTTTGATTTGTGTTACTGAAGAGTTTTAGGTGCAGGCTGGGCAAATGTAAGAGGATTGCCATAGGTATAGTTGTTCCTGCCTTAAGCCAGAGCCAGGCAGCTGATCTCTCAGGGTGGCTGCTAGCCTCATCTCATCTGATTTTATGATGTCTTTTGCTGCATCCTGCAGCAGCCTCAGCAGCTTCAGCCAAGGGGCTTTTCTCAGGTCTTGTGGCATAGCTTATTTCTTCCTCTGGACGCAGGCTTTGCCCTTGACAGAAAATGACAGTTCTGATGACAGATCATGTGGTTGTTTTGTGATGTGGACAGCAACTGGAGCTAAAAATAAAAAGAAAAGAAATAGAAAAGAAAACCTATGTCTGGAAAATAATGTAGGCTTCTGCAATGATGCTGGTTGGGAAAAGGGATAAGAGATAATCAGGGAGGAATTTTCTGCCAACAAATAATGGAACAAAACAACATTTAGGACAGCTAAGCATCTTCTTTCTGAAGCCTTGTGTATCTGGTCAGTGATGGAGGCAGGAGGACACAAAGATTTGTTTGTCAGCAGCAAAGCAACCATGGTATGTGTGAGCTGTGTACATCTCTGACCATCATGACCTGTACACTCAGTTCGCGCAGGTCTGTTCCTTCATAATAACTTTGAAGTTCACAAAGACTGAGTGTGAGATCCCACACCATGAAATATAGGCTATCCCTAATTCCAGAGGAGAGAAGGCTTTAAGAACTGTCATTTCCCTCAAAGGAGCCTCTTTCCTGTAATAAGTTATTTACTGCCCCCCTGCATGTGTCCTCCTAGATTTCAGATGTTCATGATTTCTTTGGATTTCATGTCATGATTCATGTCACAGCCTCTGTAGGAAGAGATAGAGACATGGTATGCATATAGGATCAGCTCCCAGCTACACTTTCTGGGATGGCGAGGGAACTCTCAGATCTAAAAATGGGAAGAAGAGGCAGGGCTGACTGTCTTGCATGCTCTGATGGCTTGTATTTGGAGAGGAACTCATCTTAAGTGGCTCGGGCTGTAGCCCCTAAGTTATCACTGGGTTCTTAGAGTAGGCAGTATGTTTGTTGAAATATGGAGAACCAGAGAAAATGAAGAATTGCCTTGGACTTACATTCTTTCCATAATTATCTGCTACTGGCTGCTGTCATACAGGATATAGATCTAGATCAAACAGATGAAAATTTGACAATTTTTGATCTTCTGGGTTAACATGATGCTTAACTGCATAATTCTTTCTCACCTCTGCTGACTTGTGTTGAGAACAGAGGACTAAACTAGGCTTTGGAAATTGCTTCATCAGTATAGCATAGAGCCATCTGTTGCACGGGGCAGCAAAGAGCAAGCAGCCTGGTTGTCTTTGCAGCATGCCTCCACCTTCCTGAGCAATTTTGTTTCCTGCAACTCTGCCAGTTTTGGGACTGGTGAGAAGTCTCCAAGGGCAGTATTGAGATCTGGTTAATGCAGGCTGCCTAGGACCAAAACCAAGATAGCGGTGAGTGCTTGTTCTCCTGAGAGGCTATTAATCCTGCCAGTGAGAGGATAGGTCATTATCTCACCAAGGGGCAGATGGGGTATGGCAAGAGTGATCTGTGCTGTGAATGCTGTGCCCAGTGTCTGCGGGAAAAGCAGGACAGAGCTCTGTGGCTTCTGGCCTAGTGTCATGGTCTGTTAAAACACTGTCTCTTCCTGGCAAATCTCAATTGCATCTGAACCTGGATTTCCCATGTACTCTCACCTTCTCTCTTCTTTCTCCCTGACATGACCTGGCTGGCCACAGGATATGGAGATCCGGTCCAACGCTGCTGCTTACTTGCCTCAGATCACCCAGCTCCTCAACAATGTCCCCCGCCAGATGCTGCTTCTACTGAAGACCAATGACTTGTTAAGGGGAATTGAGTCAGCCCTGCACACACGGGCCAGTGCCAGCTCCTTCCTCAACATGTCTCGCTGCTGCATCAGAGCTGTTTCTACGTGAGTCTCTTATCCAGGCATCAGAGGCCAGACAGGAAGCATCAGGAGCTAATTGTTCCTGTGGTCTGGGAGGTGAGGGAAATCCCAGGTACAGCAGGCCTGTCAGGGTCCAGTCCCACTGCAGCTGAGCAAGGCAAGCAAGACAGACCCTGAGATGGTGGTCAGACCCAATCAAAAGTCCACATGATAAGGCAGCATCCTGGTGATGGGGCAGGTCTCAGAACAAGCCAGAAAGCCAATCTGTAGATTATGTGGTGGTTGTCAAGCAGGTCCATGGTGACAAGACAGGGCTGAGGTCAAGCAAGGGAGGTCAGTGTGTGAGTTAAGGTCCAGCCCATGGGGCTTCACAGCAGGGCATGGGCTGGGGACCATTACTCTTCTAGTGTAGCTTAGGCAGGAACTGAAGGTACAGATCCGAGATTAAATGGGGTACCTGGGCCTATGAGCAGAGGGTTGGGAGTGGTTCCAAGCTAGTCAGGGCCATTGAGGCTTATTAGGGCCCCACTCAGGGGGCCTGACAAGGCTCTGACTTAACCTCTTGACCTATTACTATTAGCTGTGGATCTCTTCCCCTCATTTTGGTCTTACCCCTACTCAGTTACATGTCTCAGCCTCTGCCTGTGCTGTTTTTAAATCCATCAGCCTCTCCAGAGGACAAACCTGTCACCTTGGGGCTGGGGACAGGGATGGAGTTGGAGGCCTTAGGTTAAAGGTTTAGAATTTGTCCCCCCAGAGGAGGGGAGGGGGCTTCTTGCCCATTTCAGACATTGCCACTGGGCAGTATTGGTGAGTAGCATAGATGTGAAAGTTCCCTGCAGCCTGATTGAGGGAATTAGGCCGACTAAAAATCAGGCTGATGTTTAAAAGCCAGGAATGGGAGTTGTGCAAGTGACTTCCTTCCATGAGTCTTACAAATCAATGCACTTCTGCCTCAGATTCCTCATCCTTGTAGATGAAATAACAGTTATTTCTTGGGCTGATGAGGGACCTATGAATCCCAATTAGCCCCTGCTAAAGAAAGGTGGAGATACACTTTTCCTGGAATCTGTGTGTCAGGATTGCTGGCCTCTTACAAGTGTGCTACCAGGAAAAGCAATAGGAGTGTGCACCTGTCCCTGTGAGCTGAGGTGAAGCTGGGCATAGAAGCAGAGGAATGCCATAACCCAGGATCACTACACACAGTGGGAAAAGAGCCGAGTTCTCAAGGGAGCAGGCTGTCTCTTTTGCCAGATTCATTCTGAGAAAGGCACTCTCCAGCTCCTCAGAAGCACTGCCTAGAGAAAATCCTTGCTTCCTGGGGATTCTCCAGATGGGGGATATTGCCCACTCCTGGGGAGGGTCTGTTGTGCAGATACAGGACAAGCCTCCTTCCTCTTAGGCTGTTTCCTGCTGGATCTAATGCAGCTGTTTCTCTCCTTCTAGGTACCAGAGGAGCAAGAGTCACTCACTTTACAGGAGGGCCCAGATCTCACTCACAGAAGCCCTAAGCCTGTGGCAGATCAACTTACATGAATTCTTTCTGTGGCTGAAGGGGTCCCAGCTGGGGAACTGGGTCATTGCCCTCCTGAGACGGATGCACCATTTCACGTACTGACATGAACTAGTGGGAGAGGCCTGGGTGCTCCCTTCCCTCCCTTCTGCTCTCCATAGCATATTTATCTTTCTGACTATTTCTGTCTATTTTTGGGTCTTACTTCATATTACATACTGCACTGTCTTTTTATTTTACAGCATTAGCTTCCTCTGTGGCACAGAGAAGTTTGAGTTGGTACCAGAGTCCTACTGTTTTGTGGTTTAGGAAAAGTGGGTGCATGATACCTTGAGCCACGAAAGGGGAAAGGATACCTTCCTTTCCTTGTTTGTGCAGGTTAAGTTCCACTCAGATTCTAGTGGGATTGTGCTGGAAGCAAATGTCTCTTTGACTCTTTCTTAAACAATCTTAAAGAATTTAAGAGAATCCTAGCCCTACCTAGAAAGACTCAAAACATTCACAGACCTTCAGAGAGAGGTGGTAAGTCCCATGAAAATGCAATAGGGTTTATATTAGTTTATGCAATCTCCTTAGTCTGATTTCTGCTTAGGTGTGCAAAAGGTTTCTCAGAGGAGTGAGACTTTGTGGAAAGGTGTCACTAGGGTTTACTCTTCCAGCACCAGGGAACGAGGACTCAAATGGTGAGAGTGGTGGACTGGGAGTAAGGTTCATCTCCAGTCCTGTCAGCAAGTGCCTCTGTTTTTGGACTTCTCTGGGCCTGTTTCAGGTGAAATGGGGGAAGGGGACAGTGATCTTGCCTCTATTCTGAAATTCAGGAAAGGCAGTAGGAATGACAGCTCAGGGCTCTGAAACTGCTTGTAATGTATGTGTACTGTACAATACTTCCACACAACAAAATAAATGTGTTATATTGAAGACCTTTGGGGGAGGGATGCTTGGCTGTACACTAGAGTTATGTTTGAGCCTCTAACCTATGTCCTGTTTCCATTTCTCCACAAGGGAATGATGCCGGACAGTGCCGGCAATTCCTTGTAAGCAAAATATCCACTTGGTCTTTTCTCTATCCAAGAGGTTTGTACGACATCTGAGTCCTCTGGTACTGCATCAGATAGATGTGTGTTGGGATGGGATGGGATGGGATGGGATGGAAGAGCAGGCATCTTTCTGCTGGGGGGACACCTCACACCTTTCTGCCCAGCTCCATGCTGAGCCTGCCTCCTCCCTGCCTGTGGGAGTGCTCTGCAGCACATTTGTGAGATGTCATCACTCCCATGCCACAGTGAACATTTCACCTCATCACTGACTGTCACATTTTACTGCTCTGGCCTCAGACAAAAACCTGGCATTTGCTCAGTCGTGCAAGTGACAGGTCTGATGGCTTTGACTCTGCAGTTGTGGGACAGCTACCAGAAAGCCTTACCTAGAGGCCTGCTTTATGTGAGACATATTTGAGATACTGGGAGACATCTCTGCTGCTTGTAAGAACTCCTTTAGCCAGGAAGGGTGGATAGAGGTGACTGCTCACATCATCTCAGCTTTTCTCATAAACTATCTTGGTGTAAGGGAACATGAAGGATAGGATGGAAATGTCTGTCTACTGTCAGAAAGCTTGCTAAGCTGAGGATTATTCAGGCACCAAACTGTGCCTGAGAGCAAGCCACAAGAAGGCCATTCACTCTCCCAGTTTCCATACAATTTCCCAACTTGCACAGGTGTGAGACTCCACCTTGAAGTGAGTTCATTTGCTTGGGAAGGGAAGCAGGGGACAGAGTGTGGGTAAGTATGTGTGTGAGTCCCTGGCAAATCAATTAATGCTGCCTGTGTGGGAAAGGGAAGGAGTGTAATCCAGAAAAAATATCTGGCTTGGGAGAGCTTGGGCATGCTGAGTTGGGGACTGCAGGTGTGCAGACAGTGGCTGTGTATATGCACAAGCATGTAGACAGAACTGAATGGCTGTGGACTGCCAAGAAGTGGTGTGTGATTGGCAGAGTTCTTGACCGGGTATTACTGAATGTGGGTTTTAGGTCTCTTCATGTAGTCAGTTACCTGATCTTGGCATTAGCTCTCTGAGCCCTTCCTACTTTGAGGGCAGCAGCAGGAGTGATGTGCTCTCTGATCTTTGCTAAGAGCAAAAAAGAAACCCTGCTAAGACTGAACGTCCTTGCAAATCTAGTCCCCAGTCCATGTAATGGCAGGTCAGAGATTCCCTTGACTTCTAGGTTGTATGATGGCACCAGGGAATGGAGTGGTGGTAATTGCAGGATGAGACTCCTGAGTCGACAGAGAGTCACTGGAGCCTTGGAATATTGGTGCTGTGGCCTGTACATGACTAATCTTTGCTCATGTGAGTAGTCTGGCTGAATCACTGCCTTGCTCAGGCACTCATAGCTGGTAGGCCGGCCAGCATAGGTGGGCATGACTTGTTCTCATCACAATTAGAGCTCCTCTCAGAAAGCTGGCCAGGTGTGACTTGTTTAATTCTGGAGACCATCTAGTAATGGTCACCAGTGGCACATCCTCCCCTTTGTAGCTACCTCTGAAAATGCCTTTGCCTGTTCATGGCTGGATATACTGACCAGAGCACTGTTTGGATTTCTCATCTGTGAGTGAAAGCTTATCCCATGTTTAGGCCCTTATTAATAGGGAATCCCATGTGGAGAGGCTCCCTGTAGCTGTCATTTGGATTGGCTGTAAAGCTCACAGTGTGTTCTTAGCCATGCATGTTCTTTCACTCCTTCAAAATCCCACCACATGACTGCTAGTTCTGTTACCTGAGGAAGGTCCTGACTCTAAAAGTGGTAGGGAACCAGCAGCCCCTCAGACTGGTTTCTGGCAGTGTGCAGCAGGCAGAGAACAGGGAATATTTGGCAGAGCTTTGTCTATTGTCATTAGTCTCTGCTGGGAGGCTGTGTGTTGTAGTGTTAGCGGAGGGACTCCTTCATCAGATGTGCTCAGCTCTCACCCTTCCCAAAGTCAATCAATGAAGGTTTGTCTTAAGAAAGAGCAAGCAAACACATGGAGTTTGACCCTGTAACATTCCTGCCTTCTTGCTGAAAGCTCTCAAAGGTGAACGTGTTAACAGGATTTTGAAAAGACACTTTCTCATCCCAATTTCTAGTTATCAAACATGGGTAACCTGGATCAGGTTGGTGCATTTTGCCTCTCCTTCCAACCTGCATTTAATGGTGTTTTCACCACCAGCAAACAGCTTCTGCCGCTTTGCTTGCAGGCAGCATGTGGGCTGCTGACTGCCCAGCTTCAGTGATGAACAAACTGAAGTTTGGTGCAGACACTAAATGTTGGCCTTGCAGCCCACCAACTGTTTCTCAGGACTAATGTGGGAGTTAGAGCTGTGGCCAGAGGTGCAAAACTGATGGGCGCCTTTCAGCTTCTGTAATATGAAGTACTTTGTTGTAGCCATATGGCATCACCAATCCTAATGCTCTCAGTGCTCTCAGACATGTTGGGAAACCAGTGAACATTTAATCTAGCATTTATATGTACCATCATTACATCTGCTGGAGTTGCAAAATGGGGCAGTCAGGGAAAATGGAGTTGCTGTGCAAAACTTCAGGAATCTTGGGTATGAAGTACACATGCTTTTGCATGTCCAGCTGAAGAAAAGCCAGAGGGAGCACTAGTCCAGACTGAACAGTATAACCTCTGCCTAGACCATCTAGGGAACGCTAATGATGACAAGTGGGTGGCATTTAGATTTGCATATCAAGGCTGCATGGTGCTGTCTGCCATCTTACAGGGGCATACAAACCTCATGCAGTTGCAGTGTAGAAGCTTTGGAATGAATCACATGTTGCTTCCCACAGCATATGTCTTCTGAACTGTGACTTGTGCACAGCTTGGCCAGTGTCAAAGTCATTCCCCTCACAATGACCCCCCTTTCCAGTGTGTCACTAGGCAGGGCTCTTCCCCCTGTGCATCCCTGCGTCCCCCTGTACTATTCCCTCCACCCCCATACCCTGTGTGCGAAGGGTTATGGGCAGTTTGCTGGGTCCTGGAGCATGAAAGAAGCTGTCACGCACAACAGGCTATGCCAAGATGCCCAGCATTCAGATGGGAGCAGAGAGAGGGATGCCTGGAGTGATGCAGCCCTCAGGGCAGTCAACGCCTTATTCCTTTCATCCGCTGACAACTGAATGGCTAGAAAGAGGGGATGGATGTTTCTTTCTTGGCTCCTCTCTACAAGTGAGAAGCTGGGGCTAACTTTTGCCCCTGCAGCCTGAGCTCTGTCCATGTCCATCTCCCCCAGGGTTTTGCTTGTCTGGGTGATGGCAAGAAGTCTCTACTGGCAGCTTTCAAATGGCCCAGAGCAAATGGCACTGAGATAAGAGGGGTGTGGGCTGGGGCCATGCACTGTACTGGGAGGGGGAATTTGCTTGTGCTGCTGAGCTGAAAGATGGGAGGAATGCTTCAAGGCTCCCAGTCCTCAGGATAAATCCAGGTCTAGTTGGGGCTGCTGATTCTCAAGTGACTTGGATAGATGTGCCCTAAGGTGAAGCAGGGTGTGTAGAGAAGTAGTTGTGAGTCTTTGGATTTGTTCATGACTTCCTTCTTGGTGTCCTCCAAGAAGCAGCAGAAGGGCTGCTCTCTGCACCAAAGAGCGATCTCCTCCCTGCAGGCTGAGATGAAGGTCTTGTTTGCTGTAGGAATGCAGTAGCTCCCAAGGAATCTTGCTTTCTCCTGCTGCCCCTGCTTTGTGCTCCTAAGCCACATAACTGCAGCTTTGCACTTTGGGCAAGGCTGCAAGCAGTGCTGGGGGCCAGGACCTCCAAAGTTTCCTAGGGGCCACCCTGGGCAGCAAGGTTCCAGCAGCTGACATCTCTGGGGGCAAGCTGCTGCCCCCACTCCATGTTCACTGCCTCCTGCCATGTTGTGCCTGCAAGACCCAAAGGCTTTTTGCTTCTTCCCCTTGGCAGTCCTCAGTTTTGCCACTGGGGGCTGGTTGCTGTTCTGCCCCTGTTGATGTGAGAGGACTTGGCATCAGCTGCTTTGCCACAGTGTGGCAGTGGCCAGTGGCTTGCATAGTGTTGGTGCTACAACCAGGCAGCAAACTGCCCTTCACCAAGCAGTGAGGATGCACATGATTCTGAGTGTTTACAGCAGTTCATTTTGCTAGAGAGTCCTGGGAGTTTGGAGATGGGAGGGGAGGAGAGGTGGGGAAGGAGAAGGGAAAGGGGAGGAAAGGAATGGAAAAAGGAAAGGACTGGCCCTCTCTCAGCCCCACTGATGTGCCTGTAGGATGTGGGTCATTCTCCTTCCTTCAGCATCTGCTCAGATGCTGGCCAGGACTGTAAAAGAGCTGGACAGTGAGAGACTGACATTTAAGTAATTAATTATCTGCCTCAGAAAAAATACCCTTTCCAAGAATCATACAGATGATGGTGACATCACCTTATACCTTACTCTCTGAGGTATCACTAGGTCTGGGAAAACCTACTAGTGGACTAGCAGCCCTGCAGGAAAGGGTTACGGGGGACCCAGGTAAACACGAACTTATTGTGGAAATCAAGTCCAGGGCTACTTGTTCTCCTCCTCTGCTTGGTGCTACTGAGTTCACGCCTGAAACTGTGTTGTCTTTCAGTTCTCTTGTTTGAAGATGGGTGTTGGAAAACTGTATTGGGTTTGGTGGAAGGCACATGGCATGGTCAGGACCTATTCCTATAGCCTGTAAAGGAAATGGACTTGTTTAGTCCTGGAAGGAAGAAATGAAGTGATGAGTTGATAATGGCTGGAGGCTCTGAAAGGGGATTAGAACCAATCTCCATCTGGCAGTACCAGAGGAGTAAAAAATGGCTGATAGCTACAAGTCAGAATTTGCTAAGTTAGGAATGAACTTCACCAGGAGGGTGGTGCAAAGCTGGGACCTGTCACCCAGAACAGGTTTCCATCTTGGCTGGCCAGTAGAGTGGCTTAGCTGGTCTCCTGGCAGGAATCTCCCTCAAAGCAGGAGAGCAGTCAGATGTCCAGTGGCCCCTACCAGCCAGCCTGCTGGGGAAGCCATACAGCCATGGCATGGAGCAGGCAGGGAGCTGGCTCACATTGCCATTGAGTCAGTGCTGTAGGATGAGGGTAGGTCTTGGTTTCAGGTTTCCCAACTCTCCTTCTGTATCACTGCCTGTGCTCAGACATGAGATAACATCCCTGACTAGGTCTTGTCTTTGCTTTGAAGTCCAGGCTGGAGCTTAACAACAACTGTTTTTGTTTGGTTCAGTTGTGGAGCTGGGTGTGAGCTGCATGTGCTGGCAAATGCCAGCCTGGGTAGCTTGCCTTGCAGTTTTTATCAGCCAGCTATCTCTAGTGTTCCTCTTTCTTGGAACAAAACCTGCATGTCACAGTGCCTTCTGGAGAAGAGGCAGGTTGTGCCTTCCCAGGGCCCTGTTGTGGCTAACATGCTTTAAATAGGTCTTAAACTGGGAGTACATTGTATGCACATGCAGCTGAAGGCTTCCTGGAAGAATGCTCAGTGAGCTCTGTGTGACGGTCCCATCGAGACAGTTTGAAGTTTCCCTGACAGGGCATTTGGAGCTACACCTGTCTGGGGTAGTGATCAGTGCCTCTGTCCCCTGAAGGGAACCTGGCTGTGTGTCCATCCACAGCAGTGCCTGAGGGAGCCCTGGGCAGGATGTTCACCATACTTTTACCCACACACCTTCTGACCCCGTGCAGCTCATGGTGACCTTGTCAAATGCTAACAACCTTTTTGGGTTGACTTGTGTGACCCAGAGAACATAATTCTGTGCCATCCTCCGTGTCACTCCAGATCAGCCACCATGTCAGAACTCAGGATGCTCTGTGCACAGCTTCCCCCTTGAGCTGCTTGCTGTAACCAGGCACTTGTGATTTCTGGTGGTCTGGTAAAGACTGTTCACCTAGACTTCATGAACAGTGGAATAGGGAGAAGCCTTGGCATTTTACTATTATTTTATTTTGTTTTACTTCATTTTTATTTCTATTTGATTCAGGGTCTTTTTTGCTGAGGCTACTTTTCTATACTGTGATACACATGAGCATAAAAACACTCATAACGTCTTTTTCCTGTAATTGAAGTTCTGCTAAGGTTACAGGACCTAGGTCTGACTTAGCAGGACAAGTCTGCATATAAAATGCATTAGCTGCTGGTGGTTTGCAGGCTTGCAGCTTCAGGCTCAGCATTGATGTAGACAAGCAAGCATGTCCCCATGGTGGCTGCCCCATGAGCCTTTGCTCTCCTCTCAACCCTCAGCCTAACAGTACATCTAGCTTTAATAAAGCAAAGATGGAAGAGGTTGGTAAATGATAGCTAATAAACAATGTGACATGCATGGAGCCTGGTAATACCATATTGCTCTTAAAGAAAATGTGGAAAAAAAATTCATGGGCATTGTTATTGCTGTCTTGTACTTCACTAAGGCTAAACTATCCATCATGCCGATAAGGCTGAAAGGCAAACTTGGCAATATAAGATGCATACATCACAGGACAGTGAGTCCCATGGCAGCCTGCACTGCACCCAGTCTGCACTGGGACTGCAGTAGCTTCTCTGCATCAACAGATAAACTGAAGCAGGGTGAGCTGGTACCATAGTCTCTGTCAGCAAAAGGTCAGTAGGTAAATAGCTGTTTTGGAACAGCTGGTTTGGAGACCTAAGCAGTGAGATGATGCAGACTGAGGATTTACTTTGGGGTATCAGTGGGCCTAAAATTCATTGCTATGAATTGGAGAGAGCACCAGAGGAAGACAAAGGGAAGAAAGCAGACTGATGTGGTGTGGGGGTCAGCTGAGTGTGGTACCACTGGTAACTTTGCACAACAGGCTGAACAATCAATTTTATGGAAAGGTCTTACCCTGGAGAAACCATATTTGACTGTTCAATTGTGTTTCCAGGGAATGAGAGTTCCTGAAGCCAGTAAATGTGATGGAGAGCTGTGCAGGCTGTGTAAAGTTGCCCTTGCAGGCCTTGCTGGCTGAAGGCTGTTCTCTGCAGTTGGCTCTTCAGTCTTCATCCTGCCCAGGTTATGTGGTTGATGGAACTCCTTCATTTTTGAGACTGCTCCGTGGTCTTACTCAAGGGAGTTGTGTCCAAGGTCTTCTTCCCATGTTTTCCTTTGTTTGCTGCATTTGCTGTCTCTGCCAAGCAGTGGCTGCATAAGAAACAGACCCTGTAGGGGTCTCCATGGGAGGATGTGGGGTTGCAAAGCTTCTTGGGTGCTCCTGTGCCATATGCACTGTCCTAGGCAGTACCCAAATTTTGCTGTGGAAGCAGGTGCTCCTATGGCTGCTACCCTGGAGCCTTCTGCAAATTCTGGTCTGGGGAGTACTACCCTGATGACATGGATGGCTCTGGTGCACTGCATAAACTCTCTCCACAGCCTGTTTTCTGCTCGGAGTGGGGAAGGATTATTTACTATACTGTCCTATGGGGGAAAAAAATCACAACTACATGTGTAGCGGGCAGGTGGCAAAGCACAGAACTGGCTGTTATCATTGGCACTTACCTTCTTCACTTGCTCAGGGGCATGCAGATGTTGGAGCATGGCTGCTGAAATGAAATGCTCTTAAACCTGGGACATAAATAATGGGCAGAACACAGTGCTGCATGAAGGCTGCGCCTGGCATTTAGCTTGGCCTTGTCACATCAGCACCATTGCAGTGATGGTCTTCTGCACAGAGATCCTGATGTGCTGGGTCATGATCTGTGTCCATGCAAATGCATCCTGTGGCAGTGGCAGCTCAGCAGAGCCAGACACGGCTTTCTGCCTCTTTCCCTTCCTTGTTGCTTTCCCTCTGGGCTGGGCTCCCATGCTGCCTTGCCTTAGCTGCAGCCAGCCCCATCTGGCCATTGGGGAAGGTTTCAAGAGAAGATGGAGCACCCCCTGGGAGAGAGGTGCTTTGTACTGCAGTACACAGGAAGATGTAGAGCACAGGAAAGATGTAAAGAAAAGCCTTGGGAGCAGCCCAAAGAAAACTGCTCTCAGACAGTGGCACAGTGGTTACACCAGGATGATTACCAGGCCCTTCCAGGACATTGCCAGTGCATACCTGTTGTCAGGAGCACAATACTACTAAGTTGCCTTCTGAGGAAGCATGGGGCTGGGGTGGCAGAGGTAGGGGAATAGGGAGAGAGGCTGGCCAAACTGCCCAGCTCTGCAAATCAGCAACACTTGTCTCAGGGCTGCTGGTCATGAAAACTAATGATGTAACAAATGCCAAGGGTTGGGGCTACCCCTGAACAGCTCAGGCCATGCTGTTTACTCACACTCCTCATCACTCGCACATCTCTATATCCTCCTTTTTGTCTTGCTCCAGTTCTTACAAACTCCATCAGGCAAGTGAGCCACAGCTGCAGCAGACATAGGGACCCCACTGCCATCCACACAGCCTTGGGCCCCCTCACAAATACCTGCCAGGATGGGACACACTGTGACGTGCTGGAGCCTGCCTCATGGAGGTAGATCCCCACCAGCTGCCATCAGCCAGTCCAGGACATGCCCCTCTTCCCCATACAGCAGGGTTTTGGCACTGGCTGTGACTGGGGACACCCGGCTGCTCCCTCTCTGGTAGTGACAAAGGCAATTACCTCACTGCTGAGCTCCCTGGCTGGCTGCTAAGACTCTTACCTGAAATTAGCTGTGGCCAGTGTGTCGCAGAGGTGAATGCGGTTGTGATTATGAATGCATTTCTTGTTTGTCTTTTCAGTGCCGAAATCCTGTCAGTGAGGAGAAGCGATAATAACATGCTATTAAGTTCTTTCTGGATAATGTAATTCAGGAGTCAGGAGGCAGTTTGGTCATTTATGCCTTTGAAAAGCTCAGAATAATTTTCGGTGTCATTATCTTCCATTTTAAAGAGACCGTTTCAAACATCAATACCAAGAGCTCCTCTCCTTACCACCTCCCCCTTGCTTATGTGGTTTTCTTCCACTTTTTATTCCTGTTTTCTCTGAGTTTTCAGGGATCTGGGGTTTGTTTCCAGTCATTCATTCCCCCTGAAACAGACCACACCCAACCCTCTCTTTCGCTCTTTTTCTTTTTATAGAGGGTTTTGTATCTCACTGGTATTTTATTTATTAGCATTTTTAAGTTGTGGTTGGTGAAACATCCCTTTGTGAGGCAGGGGAGCCCTGCTCGGGCCTCGGCAGCACTGAGAGGAGGGTGGATGTGGTGTGGATTCAGATCTGCAGGACTGCAGGGGTTTGAAGCAGTGTGTGTCCCCCCAGGGCCAGTGAGCAGGTGGGCAGAACTGCTGTGAGAGTCTGCCCTTGGGAACGGTGGCTGTCTGGGGGCACTGCACACGCTGGAGGTTTTGGTTGCATTGGGATGCCCACGAGCAAGTCCTGCTGCCAAGGCCATGGCACAGGCATGGTGCTTGGGAGCCCATGCATCCTTGCCACCCTGCTCCTGACCAACCCTCACCATCTCTCCAGGCACGGCTGTAGCCAATAACTTATATGCAGAGTTTGAGCCTTATGTTTTTTGCTCATGCTTTTGTTTAATGTGTGCTTCAGAGTAAATAGTTAATGGATACTTTTGCCCTGAAATAGCCCCCAGGATAGGAAGCTGAGAGACTTCTTAGCAGATGCAACTTCAACACCAGCTTACACTGCAGGCATGAAAACAGACAGATGTCTCTGAGTGAATGCAGCAAAAATTATTATCCAGAACTGGGGCAGGAAAACAATCTAGCTCCTCTCCAGCATGTGCAGAGCTGAAGAGGATTTTATTCATTAAGTTAACTGGCAATGATCCCTGAAATGTCAGCCTTGGCCTTAAGTTTGTCTCTAGGCTTGGAAAGCATCCTAGCCCTTCTGTTTTTTAAAGAGGAAGGTATATGGCTTCTTCCATTTTTTATATGCTGGCTCTGCCAAAGTTTCAGTGCAAATAGGAGAGATAATGCCCTTTCATTTGCCACCTACTTCCTTCAGAGGGGAAATGGGATCTCCCAAGCAGAGTACAGAAAATCTGCAGGGAGCATGCAAGAGCCACATCCATCATTAAGCCTGGTTCGTATTGTTCAGCAACTTCTGAAAGAACTGTCAGGCACTCATGTGCCAGGAAAGTCAGCAGTGGAGTCAGGCTGTGACCTGGCATGAGCTTATTTCTGGAGAGTGTGTGGGAAGATTTGCACAGAGAGCAGGCTCATTGGCCTCTGCCTAGAGGATGCAGGAGCATTAGCGGCACAGTGTGGCTTCATTACAAATCTGGCCCAGCATTGTTAGCATAGAGGATGCAGTCTCCTTGGGACAGATGTAAAGAGGGATGAGAATGCTCTTTCCTTTGTGAGAGAGGGAGAGGCCTTTTAAACACTTTTGGCAGTCCCACACATGAATGCACAGTTCAGGGCTGGCCAATGGTACCAGGAAGGGAACCCACATGATAGACTGGGTGCAGTGGTTGCATCTGCTCCCAGATGCTGTGTCTATTGTCTGGAGAGAGGCCACAGAAACAGAAATCTGCTGCTGATCCAACCATTATGGGCTGTGCCTTCCTCCATTGCCTGCTGACTCCCTGCTCCAGCTACAAGTGCCCTTCTGAGTACAGAGGCAAATTAAATGTTTCCCATGGCCTGCAGTGGGATTTCTCCCATGAAGGTTTCCTGGTACTTGGTATTTCAGCTTGCACTGCAGTCTCTCACAGTGGGGGTACTCAGAGAGTCCCCTCTCCACCTACCTATTTTCCTTATATCTAAAAGACTTTATCTCTAGGATCTATATGTCTCTCTTGGTTGAAACTGGAGAAGGATTTGAATAGATGCTTGTCGGTAGAAAAGTGGTAGAGGTTCAGGCAGCCCAGTCCCTCCTCTCAGTGCAGCTTGATGGGATAAGCTGTCTGCCCTTAAAAATGACTAATAAGGGAAACACAAAGGAAAAAAGAGAAATAAAATATGGTAAAAAGTAGAGGAAAATGGATTTCTTAAATGGCTTGTTATATCACCCAGATGCCCATTCACTCTGCCAGCAGCCTGGCCAGCTTAGCCCCACTACCATCAAGAAGCTTGTATCTTGCACTTTGCCTCTCTTCTTGCATTTGTTCCACTTGCAACTGGTTTTCTTGATTTCTCCCCAGTTTCTGCTACACTGAAAGCCTTTGTCTCATCATTTCATGGCAGTGCTAGCTTGTGCTATGTGTACAGTAAACGAGGCACACGGAGGGACTGACAGCACGGGCACAGCTTCCCTTCAGTCCCTGCTTTAGCCATAAGGCAGGTGTTGCCCCATCTTGGCTGCATGAAGCTGGTAGGACTGTACCCACTTGCCCAAAGCAGTCTGCATGGTAGACTCATGTGCCAAGTCATTTCCCTGTTAATTTTCTTGCTGGGCTCTTCCTTCTTAGCCCACTCTGCAGTGATGTTTCTCTCATGCTTGGTTTGCTTCTCTAGGCTGAAGGAGACCTGGCTGTGGTTTCAACTATATTGCAAAGATGCAGATGTTGCTTATCAATTGTCCTTGTTGTGGAGGGATGTTGGGTGTGATTTAGATCACTTCAAAGACCAATAGTTTAGTCTTTAATAGTGGTGTTACTCAGATCTGTGCTCAGCCTGGGCAGCTGGGACAGGCACAGAAGTCAGGAGGCATTTTGGGAAGGCTGTGAGGAAAGCCAGGTCTGCAATGGCACCACCAGGCCAGGAGTTCGTCAACTGTCCTGTAGAAGCACCAGCTCTGGCAGGGAAGTCTTAGAGTATTGCAAGAACAGGGCTCGGGGAACCGTGTTTGCTCACCAGGATGTGAGCTCAGCATGGGCATGATGTTCAGCTCCACCTCACTTCCATATTTGCTTTAGATAATAACACTATTCAGATTCCATAAGTCAGCTGAAAATTCTACCTGGCTCTTAGCAAGGAGAGTTTCCCCTCCTGATGTAATGAAGGTCACTGCAGTGTGAGAGCAGTCATCTGACAGCTAATTCATTCCTGTGTTCCTCTTCCAGTCATCTTCTGGGGTTTGAGGCTGTGGAGCTGCTAGTATGAGCGTATATATGTGTGCTGATTTTTCTCTGTGTACATGCTGGCTGGAACACTGAACTCCAGCCTCTGCTGGTCTTGCTCCCAGTGTCTGCCTTCTCCACACTCTGCTGGTTGTGTAGTCAGAGACCTTCTAGTGCTAGTGCCAAAGGACTGTGACAGGCCCCTGGGTGGCAGCAGGCCATTTGGTTGATGGATTATCCACTCCAAGCATGAGACAGTAATCTTCAGAGGAACAGGCCCAGAGAAAGGGGCAGAGTTAATCACTTAGAGCATGGACAGTGGTTGGAGAAGGAGGGGGTGCACAGTTCTAAGAGAAAACTGTGGTTTGGAGGGGAAGAGGAAGCAAAAGGGAAATTAAAAGCATACAGAAAAAAGTCAAGGGTTCTTGCTTGGTCAGGAGAGACAGAAGATGACTGGGTTTATTAGAGTAGGATGGGACTCAGCCTCCACCAGCATATTCATTTTATCACTGATTTCTTACACGTTCAGTGGGAAATAGCTGCCCACTGATCTCTTCACGGTGGGACATGGCAGCCTCTGCCCATAAATACACACATGCTGCACAGTTACAAATGGGAGAGGCTGGGGAGCAGAGTGCTGTTTAATCTCTGATCTCATTGCCTGTATTGGGATGTCAATAAGAAGTGCTTAGGCAGATATATTATGCCATATGGATTCAAACAACAGATTCTGCTCGAGACTATATTAAGAAATGGGGAATTTAGATTACAAAGGCAACTCCAGATTACTACAACATTCACATAAAGTTGTTTTTCAACCCCATACTACATTACTCCAGGGAAGCCATTCTGGGCTTCACACCAAACCAGCTGTATGTTGGGCAGAGTTTTGTTTCACTTTTCTGATCTGCAGCTGGGTCAGAAGTATATTTGCCATTATTTCCAAATCTTAATGGGTTATCTCTAGGCTTCTAGCAGCCCACACAGCATCTCTCATTTCACAGAAGGGCTTTGCTATATAGGGCTTGAAAGCATTAATGCCCGAGTTAAAAATTGAATAACCAGTGTCAAGAGACAGAATAAGTTTATATTGTCATGGCATGTGCCAGTGGATGATCCCACTACACACAGTCTTTCAATTTATTTTTCTTTTTTTTGGCCATGGAAGGATGTGATATGGCACAGAGATTTTGCAAGGTTTGGGACAGAGTCAAGAGGCCTAAAGTGAGAGCCTTGTAAGCACCACTGTTCTGTTGTGGGTTTTTATCTGTCAGTTCAAAGAGAAATCCACGCCAGTTCTGGACTGAGAGCACTTGCAGCCTCTTCATCATCTTTGCTCCAGGGCTGCATGTATAAAGCAAATGTGTACGCTATTCCCAGGCACAAATCTTCTAGTTCTCTTTTGCTGGAAGGACAAATCGCATGCTCTTAAACATCTGTTATGACACAGACTAAAGGACAATGGCTAAGAAAAAGTAATGAAAAATATTAGCACTAGTTACAATTGAAAAACACACTTTGTAACTAAGACTGGAATCCTAGTGGCCAGATTAGACCAATGCTCCATCTAGTCCATCCTGCAGCCTCTAAAAGTAGTTCTTTCTGGCTGGTGCAGAGGGTGCTGGAAATACCACATAAATTGGCAACACTTAAAACTTGCCAAATGGAGCAGTTTTTTCTTCCTTTATACTTCTGTTTATAACAGGTCTATATTTTTAACAGGAAAGTTTGTATCTCTTAACATTTATGAGTATATATGTATATATTTGCATATATTGCAGCTGTACCTGAGTGCCTTGAAGCTGTTATAACCAATGCAGGGCACAGTGACAAACCGACTGTGTCTTTCTGGGCCCAGCCATTCCTTGTGATACAGCAGTGACAAAGACTGAGTCACAGTGGTCACCAAGGTATCCTGTCCAAGCCTTCCTAGTCATATGAATCACTTGGCTCCATCACATCACCAGATCATCTTAGGCACTTAAGTTGTGTGGGCTGGAGTTGAATCACCAAGACCATATGAAGCATGTCAGTTCCCAAGATCCGTTCAGTTGCTTCAGTCAACTGCATGTAAATTCCAGAGTGTCTTCAAAAATACAGTAAAGGTATTGTAGAAGCCCAGAAGAGAAGGGGCTAATATGCATGTCTCAAACATCAATAGCCAGATAATCATGGAGCCAACCAGGGACTGCTGGTAAGAACATGCTGTGCAAATGAACAAGAAAGAACACTGTGTGGCTGGAGAAAAGGGCCATATGGAGGTAGGGCAGTACTTTTCTGGGACAAATATCCTTGTTCTGTCGCTTTGAGATAAGCACAACACAGTACAATGAAAGTGCAGGTATGAGGTCAAGAAGTGGTCATGGACTGTTGAGCCAAGGTCAGCCCTGTAGGGGAAGATCAAGACACTAAAGACCCCCAAAACTTCTGACCTATTTCCAGAAAGAAACAAACCTGTGTGTTATAACTAATTTGCATAGAAAGAGAAACTTACTCCAGGGTGGAGAAAACTTATCTATACAGAGGTACCCCCACAAAGCCCAGGTGTGTGTCTCCAGGACCCTGAACACTCTATCAGCCGGATCAATGCTAAAGCCTTCCTCTCTCATCCTCTTTTTCAAAATCTACCTCTGTGTGTTTAATAAGGGAGTAACTTAAATCAACTTCCATGCCAAGTGCATCAGTTCTCTTATAAAGTAATTTGGGCTTGGAGAACCTCTCCTGTCCCCTCCCACTCATTGGCCTGGTGTTTGAGATGTTGGGGGGCCAGAGAAAAGATGCTGCTGTTCCCTGTGGAAGAATGAATCACTTGATGAGAAAAACTGCTGTCTGTCATGGCTTTGGGAGAGAAAGTCAAGAGCACAGGCTTCAAGGGTTTTGTCTGAAGAATTTGAAGGAGAAGGAGGGCCTTGAATTGGAGACAAAGGACAGGAGACGAAGGTGAAGGACTCTTAATATATAAGTCCTAGACTTTATATATGAGGTGGAGAGGGACTGGGCTCTATTGGTCACCACAGCCTGGTGGGCCTGCAGTGCTGGGGAAATGTGGAAGCTGTGGAGGGACAGGGTCTTGGGAGGTGTACTGGTTTGAAAGACAGGTGTTTGCTAAGGAAAGCAGAAGCTTCCCTTTGGACTGAAAAATGTGATCCTTCCTTCCTTCTGATTATTATGATTTTGAAATTAAGGGAGCTTTCGGGCAAAGATATGGGGGTAGGAATAATAGTTCTTTACTAGTATATCTAACACGACAAACAAGAACAACAAGAGCTATGAAATTACCCACAAACAGAACAGTAACTCAGTCCCAGTGTTTTTTGGCTGCAGGCACCTTTTCCCTGAGCTGCAGTTCCCGGTGCTGGGGGCGGGCGGGTCCCGCAGAGCTGCAGGAGGGCTGGGGGTGATGGCAGCGCTGTCCCAGGGGGAGAGAGAGATGGAGAGAGCCCTCCGCTCACGGTGTCGGTCCCGGTGATCAGCAGAGTGCTGGATGGTGGCAGGTTACAGCGAGAAGGCAGCAGGGCAGGATCCAACAGCAGTGAGGATGACTCCTGGCGCTGGGATGGCAGGGATGGATCAGAGGGGGCGATCGTCCTTCTTGTCCGAACTCTGCGGGGGAAATGGGTCGAGCCAGAGCCTTCTGCTTCCTCTTCTGGATGTTTGAATGTCGAGGGGTTTCCCTCTTCTCTTTCCTTCCCCTTGTCACCAGGGCCCAGTTAACAGGTATCTTAGCATGACAATGGGAAAAATTCCACGGAGGGAAAAGGGAAAGAACCAACCCCCAACAGGGGGACATCTGTAGTTCCAAGCTGAAAGAAGACAAGAAAACTCTTGATGTGATTCAGAGAACAGTCTTGCAGATGCACCACAGCCCACCTTGCAGGAATCCCCCTTGAGATGATGGAGCATCTGCTGTCATGACCTCTCTAGCTCCTCCTGAAGCTGCCAGCAAGGAGGATATCAGGGGAAAGTGTGGTAGCTCCTGAGCTACATTTCAGCTTTGGGAGTCCCCAGCCCTGTGATTACCATGCAGTATTGTTTGCATATTTTTTGGGAAATACCTATTTTGCAGTTTTCCTCTGCAAGTGGGATTACTCAACAGTACTCATTGCTTCAGCTGAACTTTTAAAATATTTTTAATAGGTACAATACAAGGGAAAAAAGAACATCTTGGTTCCAAGTATTTTTTAAAGGGTCTTAATACCCCCAACCACAGCACTTTCTCTGTTGCAACATGACTCAGTGTCTTTGGCTGACGTCTGTGGTGACTTTGCTCATGACTGAAGTTTTTTCCCAAGCAGTAGAAAGTTTAACCCTGATTTACATCAAGGACTGATATATTAATACCAGCAGTGTTTTTCTTTTGCTCTTGTCAGGGTGTGGCACAGAAGGGGAAGAGTGAGTATACCTCTTCCTGATGGGCTGAGGGTAAGAGATGCATTCAGTATACTGGAAGCTGTCCTGCAGTTATGGCTGGGACAAAAGAGGAGGCCAGCCATATTCCACTCAAAATAATTAGGAGGTTGCTAACGATTCTAGTAAGGCAGAAATATTTTCCCATCAGCTCATTACAAATTATACAGAGGTTGCAGCTCTGGATTCTGGTTGCTCTTTCTCTTGCTGAAATTAATGAATGCATCTACTGAAGACTTTGGTAGCTCATTTGGTGTGACATATGGGCAATGTGAAGAAGGAAGGGAAGAAGGGGCAGGGGGAAGAGCCCAGAGCAGGAAGGGTGTCCCAAGGAGCAGGGTTATTTTGTATGGTGACCTGGATAATTTGCCTGCTTCTTTGTCTGGGAAAAAATCAAGGCAAGGCTGGCTAGTGTAAGTGCTACTCCTAGAGATGGTGGTGACTTTTGAATACAATATTGTATCTCTTCTAGAACTTTGTGAGCCTGACAGTGAGTGCATGAGGGGACCTTTATCCTGTCCTGTATGTTGGTTGTGGGCGTGGGATGGTGTGTGATGGCAGCTGAGGACAAATGTGAGAAAGTGTGAGAAAAACAAAGCAGTGCAGAGACTTTTGGAGGGAGCTGCCTTTCATGGAGGTCTCTGCCAGCCTGTGTTCCTCCTCACCCCATGTCACAACGGGAGGATTTTGATTGAGTGTATCAATGCATTGCATTACACAGACAAAAAACATTCCTGCCTGTTGGCTCAACAGCACCTCTGTTTTCCTCCCTGGACTTCTAAAGAATTTGGCCATGTGAGGAGAAGCTTGAAGTAGAAATGTCTCTGGGAGACTCAAATCATAAACCATGTTTTTTATTAAGCAGTATCTGACACTTTTGCTGAGGCTAGTACTAGGTCTTATTGACTGACCAAAGCTACCAAGCCCACTGACCCTGAGAGGCTGCTCTTAAATATGGAGGTCTGTGGCAGGTTGTATTTATTATGAAGATAACCCATATTCTTATTAATTCCCCTTGTGTCAGCTACTCAATAACCTACCTCACACATGCCTCTGTATCTATGAATCTGCTGAGACAAACGTCCTCCTCTCCTACCATCAGTGACAAAGGTCATCAAGGTGGAAGCAGAGAGCTTCTGTGAAGTGATAGGAATCTGTGGCAAAATAGGTTTTGGATATATAGTTCTGTAAATTCACCACCTACTTTGATGTCAAGATGCTAAATAACAACTTTTAGGTTTGTGGATCCTACAAAACAATCTTGACTTTTAAATCTTTTTATCTTAGCTACAAGGACTCTCTGGAAACTTGAGGAATGAACAATGTCAGAGAAGCAATATCCAAGATGGAAGGAATATAAGCAAAGCTTTGAGGCTGCTATTGAAGAAGAGTTTGCAAATAGATAGGAATTTATGAGGGTAAGCTGGAAATGCATCCTTGAGCTCTATGGCTGGCTCTCCCTTCTTGCAGAGTCAGAAATGAACCTGAGAAGCATCTATTGGATACTGTTTATATGATGTGGTGCATCTCTTTGGGCTCTGTTACCCTCCCAGTAGTTTTTGTTGAAGGGTGGATAGCTATATCTAATTGTCAGACATGACTGAAGGCCCGTTCTTTACCTGTTACACAATTTAATGTCTTCACAACATGAAAACAAAAGCCAGATAGGAGTTAAAATTATACTATTCCTCCTATGGTATCTAGATGCTGGTTAGCAGCAAAAGCTCTCAAGGAAAAAAAAATGCTTGGAATCTGTGGGGGGAGTTAAATTAGATTAATTTGGAGAGAATAATGTTAAGTACAAAAACTAAAACACACAAATAATTAGCATTTGAGATTGCAGGAAGCAATTAATTTAGTAATTCCACCATGAGCTTGCTGGGCTTAAGGTTCTGGGGTGCGTTCTTAGTTTTTTGCTTCTGGCACCCTTTCAGCTTCTATCTCTGTGCTACATTGCTTCACACCTGGACTCACCTGCCTTTATAATGCATCCTTGACATCCAGTCAAGGTGGTTTTGAAGCAGAAACAGTCCTATTAAAATGCTGGTGAGAAATCTGCGGCTCTTTTTCTAGTGCTATTAATAATGTGGCTGTGCTTTCACTCTCCCATCTGAGCCCCTCCAAGGATTCCTGGATGTGTCTGCCAGAGATCCTTGTTCATAGTACTGGGTGTATGTGTTGGAGTGAATGCAGGGAAGGGCCACTAGCAGGGCTGCTGTCCAGTCTGAATGTATTGAAGTACCTGAAGACTAAGGACCAAACCAGGCTTTGTGGTAGTGGTCCTGCTGCTTGCCCTCTTTCTCTGGCTAGAGATCCCTGTGAATGGTGCCATATCTCCATGAGAGTACAAGGAAGCAGCAAGCTTGGTGTGGTGACTATGTAGGCCTCATGCACATGATGGGATTTAGTCAGGAAACTTTTAGGTACTTGTGTCAATTCCTCTCTGCCTGATCCGGATGGTATCCAAGGAGTGTTGTGACCAAGCTGTGCTGAAGTGGCTACAGAGTACAGCAGTTGACGAGTGGTGTCTCTTGGGAGTCTGTACTGGGACCAGTGTTATTTAACATCTTCATTAATTACATAGATGAAGGAATCAAGCGCACCCTCAGCAAATTTGCAGGTGACAGCAAGTTGAGTGTTGTGGTTGGCACATCTGAAGGATGGGATGTCTTCCAGAAGGATCTGGACAAGCTCGAGAAGTGGGGACATGGGAACCTCATGAGGTTTAATGGGGTCAAGTACAAGGTGCTGTACCCAGGCTGGGGCAACCTCTGCTATCAGCAAATATTGGAGATGAACAGAATGGGTGCAGCCCTGCTGGGATGGACTTGGGGGTGCTGGTGGATGACAGGCTGGACTTGACCCAGGTCTTGGAAGCTAGAGAGTCAGTTTGTATCCTGGGCTGCATCCAAAGCGGCACTGGCAGCAGGGTGAGGAAGGGGATTCTGCCCTTCTGCTCTGGTGAGACCCCACCAGCAATGCTGTGTACAGCTCTGGGGTCCCCAACACAGAAGAACATAGACCTGTTGGAGTGCATCCAGTGAAGGGCCAAGTTCTTTATAGGGGTGGAGCACCTTCCCTATGAGGAAAGGCTGAGAGAACTGAATTTTTTCAGCCTGGACAAGAAAAAGCATCAGGGTGACCTAACTGCAGCCTTCCAGTACCTAAAGGGTACCTACAAGACAGATGAAGAGAGACTTTTAACAAGATCCTGTAGTGACAGGACAAGGGTGAATGGCTTCAAACTGAAAGAGAGTATGTTTAGATATTAGGAAAAAATGTATTACTGTCAGGGTGGTGATCCATTGGAATAAGTTGCCCAGAGAAGTAGTAGATGCCCTATCCCTGGAAGTATTCAAAGCCAGGTTGGGTGAGGCTTTGAGTGACCTGGTCCAGTGGAAGGTGTCCCTGTCCATGGCATGAGAGTTGAAACTAGGTGATCTTTAGGGTCCTTCCCAGCCCAAACCATTCTGTGATTCTATGAATTCCTGCAGGCAGCCTGTGCAGGCTGTGGAAAGGAGCATGATGAGTAATTATGCACTGTGTTGCAACACAGCTACACAGGAGGTTTAAATGCCTCTTTACAGCTATTGCCTAATTTCTGCTGTGTTAAAAGGAGCAAGGATCCTCTCTCTTTTGGCATTCAAACCTTGTGCATACAGTACATTTGTAGCATGGACTTCAGCTTTCAGCTAATTTTGCTGCTACTTTTGCGATCTTCTACCTTCACTGTCATCTCTATCCTTCTTTTCTAAAACTCTGTCAAGCCTGCTATCCATCCATCACAGCCCCTTGCCACCTGCTTCAAGATTTTAATATGCATTGGGGTGTTAAAAAGCAAACACATTGCTTGGCATGTACAGTTTTTGTAGTAATGGATACAAGTGAAAGCCTTAGAAAAGGCATACTGGCTAAGTTTTGTTAGTGCACTTGGCTTTAGGAAAGACAGGACCTACCTTGAAGCAAAGGGCCTTGTTCAAATGCTTTAAATACATAAAGATCTTCAGACTCAGAACTTTGGAACAGCTACTACTGCAGATTTTAAAATTTTGTTTTTAATTTATTTTATTTTGTTATTGTTTTGAGTTTTGGGGTTTTTTTCCTCTATGCTTTCAGATGCTTACCAAAAGCTAACCTTTTTTTTTGAAGAAAAAAGTAAGGCTTCACTTTGGACTATAACCTTCTCCCACCAGTATACCTTAGTGTTTCCTTTTACTTCTGTATCAGCTAGGAAAAGTGGAGGGGAAATGGAGCAAGTTGGTAAGATGGCCTGGCTCAGTTTCTCCATCAAGATCTTCTATTTCCTGATGTATTACAGTCACCTCTTCCAGCATAAGTCAGTGACTGAAGGTAATGCATGTCCACCAAATAACCTGTGAATGGCTGCCCATCTCAGTGTCCTTGCCCATCAGATGAGCCACCTGTCCAGCCTTTGCTTCAGATGTAGATTCTGTGGAAGGGACTACTAACCTAGGATTGACCTGCTTACTGAGTTCTAGGGCCCAGATCTGGAAAGAAAGACCAGACTGATATTACAAAAAGTGAAAGAGCAGCCACTGAAAAGTTAGCATAGAGCCTGGAGTTCAGCACTGGGCTGGGATGATGGAGGCAGGGAAGAATTGTTGCAGTTTTGAACGTGGTCAATCCATCTTAAGTCTATGAAAGTGAAGTTGGGTTGGGATTTTTTTTCCTGTGAACTAATGGAGAATGCTAAGCCTTAGAGAGGGCCGAGATCATATGGTGCAGAAGTAAACACCTATTTTTGTTGCAAAAAGTTTGAACCGTTCATCCTAGCCTTCTAGTCTCCTGGCAACAGTGAAGAACAGACCATGCTGGGACCACTATTTTAATCAACCTAATTGTAGGTCCTCTCTCTCCTCCCCCAGCAATCATCCTCCTGGGAGATAGAAAACCCTTTTGAGCACATCACCTAAAGGACTTGGAGATCCTTTAGTTTGCCATGCTGCAGTTACAGGTTTTGCAGTGCAGTATTCATTTCATATTTCTTGCCTGGAAACAAGGCATTGCTTTGGGGGGTTTGCATTTTCCCATCCGTTACATTAACATGAATTTGTTGCTTTCACTTCACCAAAAATATTCCAGTTGGTTATTAACTGCAAATAGAAGTACTTCACAGTTCCAGCATGTTTCCCTGACTACCTTCTCTCATGCCCATGATGTTCAGAAGGCCTTTTAACTTCCTGCTTCTGTCCAGAGAAGTGCTCTCTTGCCTATGCAGATATACAAAACAATAAATATTTTGTGTACAAAGCATACAATGATAAGAGACATTTACTCTGGTAATGAGAAAGATCAGCTATTTTCAGTCTTCTTAAATACTTCTAGTACTTTATCAGGGAATTGGTTTATTCTAACCTTCTCAGCCTCCTCGACTTCTGCAGCCCCTGGGCTGCATTTCCAGCATGGTCAATGAAAGAAGCCCTGGTACTGAAGTGTCATCACACCCTGGGAAATTCTGGCATCTGGGATGATACTGTGAACAAGTTCAGAAGTGTGTGGCTACACAGAACAACTGGGGTAATGGCTGGTGAGAAAATGCTTCAGTGCAGTATAATTAAATTGCTGCACTTAGTGTAAAGAAACCAGGCTGTCCCTTTACCTCTCACTCTCTTTCACTGTATCTACTGGCATTAAAAGGCAAAAATAACAGTTTTGTATTTTTCTCCTCAAAACTGTCTACATAGTACTGGGTTACAAAACCCATCTGCTCTCCTTTGCTGCCTGGCAGCAGTATAACACTGGTCCCAATGTCAGCAGGAAGAGCACATCACAGCTTCCTCTTCTTGCTTTCTCTTCTTCTTCAGAGCACCTGCAAACAATTAGGAAGCCATTTCTGCCCATTTTTTTTCTGGTTACACTCTTTCCCCTCTGTGTTCAAAGGACTGACCTCAAATCTATCCTTATCAGATAGGTGACCTGAAGTGCATGCATCTAGCCATGGCTCTTCCAGGGTCACTGCTGGAAAGCCTCCCAGGCATGAAAAGAGATTTCTGTTTCCACAGCTGATCCTGCAGCACCCCTTGTATACATAAAGCCTGCCCAAAAAATGGGCAGGCGAAGAAGAGTGAGTGCTGGGGATTCATGGTGCCTGTGTCCATGTGAACATCCTGCTGTGCTGGGAACACTGGATGCTCAGAAAGCTCTCCTGCCTTTTTGCAAGTGAGTTCTCAAGAACTATACAGTATCTTGAGGCAATTTTTTGCAGGCACTGGGGTAGGCTGATGCAATTGTTTCTTTATTCCCCACTCTGTTCTAGTGCTGTAACCCAGCAAAGGCCTATCTATCAGAACTGGGAGCAGCATGCAGCCCTCACAGGGTCACTAAATAAAATCCCATGTGCTGCTCAATGGTGCTCAATTTCTGTTGTATTGTTGTTGCAGGAATCATGCTCTCTTTTTTCATTTGTATCCTTGCTCTCCTTACCCCTTTTTCTTTTGAAAAAGCCCACAGCGTGATTAGATTTGCAAATGAATGGGCAGGGAAGTGACAAGAGAAGTGAGCTGGAGCTGAGGAGCACAGGTATAATTACTGTAATTAACTCAAGCAGCAGGGGCACAGCCAGTGTTGGGAGCATCGCTGGGAGTTGCCGTGGGCGAGAGATGGGAGAGGAAGACTGGCCAGCTGCAGAGAGAGTATGCCCCAGGGGCCCCCGTTCCCCCCTTGAGTGCATTGATAAGAAAAGCATAGCACATCCACTTAGGCTGCAGGGACCCACATCTCCCCAGAGGTGCAGAGGAGCTCATTCTGTTTTGTACCACAATTACTTAGTGTCCTCCTGCTTGGACAACTTAAGGAGATGCCCTGGTTTCCTGTAAGCCCCCAGGAGGTGGGGACACCCAGTGTGCAACAGCAGTAGCCCCCCTGCCAGACAGACAGAGCAGCAGGGAAGCAAAACCCCTCAGCTGCAGCTGAGCCCTTGCAGGAGGAGCTGGGACAACTGGGGTTTGAAGCTCTTCAGCATCAAAATATGTTACTCACTGACTTTGGTAGGTGCTGGTCTGTGACTTTATGGTTGATCTAAGAAATGGCCTTACTGATCTTCATTGCTCACTGAATGAATAGGAAGCATGACCTTCTGAGTTTGGAGAGAATCACCATGGGACCATATGGAGTCACATGTACGGCATGAGAGACGGTATTTCATGCACTCCTGATCATAACACCAGAAAAGTCTTTTGATCACTAAAGAAGGAAGCAGTATGTCTTTCTCTGCCATAATTCCACTAGTTACAGTCCTGTGGTCACTTTTCTCCTCTTGGTAGTAAACACTTCCATAATGCGAGTCATGTTCCTCTGGGAGCAGTGCAGGCCATGATGCTCACAGCACATGCTCCCTGCCCATTTCCATGAGCACACTCTGCCCTCCAGCAGAACACTGTCTGCCTGCATGACAGGTTCCGCAGCAGCTCTAGCTCTTGGCAGAAAGACTTCTCTTTTTGTAAAGAGGTGGGGGGCTGACTTCAAATAGAGATGTTAAAAACATTAGTTGCCATTGGTCCTATTCTTGGAGTCTGAGACTGATACTGGTTTTGGGGTTTTATAATATTTCTAGATGTGACCATAATTTGTTGTGTGGGTGCATTAGATTTAGGGTGTGAGAAGTTCACACAGGAAAACATAAACAAAGCAACCCCCAAAAGCCTTTATTTTTGGAATATACACAGATCAGCAAGCCTGGGATGTAAACAGTTTTTCTAGCTGGGGCTATGGAATGAGGGAGGTGTGCGCAGGAAACCGCGGAGGTCTGAGGCTCTGTAGTCACCCCTAGGAACAATTTTACAGGGTTGTTGGAAGAGGACTGTGGTTCCGTTGCTGAAAGATTAATGTTCCAGGCTCTGCTCCACATAGTGTTGACAGCACATAAATATATGTCTGGCATATTTAGAAAAGAGATTTGCTGAAGCTGGGTAGGGAGTGGTGTGTGTGTGTTTTGCTGTACTGTAAAAACTTCAAAACTCTCCCTTTTCATTGTGGGAAATATCTATGTGAGGAAATGCAGAGTTCTGTGAACAGGTTCAGTTTAAACTTGCTACTACTGATCAAAAAAGCTAGAGGAAATAGGATTGGAAGGGGCTTTGAGAGATCATCTAGTCTTTCTCCTTGCCCACGGCATATCCAGCTGCACCTCCTTTGCCTTTGTCAATATTTTGACTGAGCTCTGAGCAATTTATTCCAGTGCTTCCCTATTCTTAACAGATTAGCCCAAATCTTCCATGCTGAAGTTGAATTTATTGCTTCTTATTCACCATGGGCATGGAAAACTGATTACCTTTTTTTCCTTGTAGCAGCTGTTCAGATATTTAAAAACTGTTACAGTGTGCTTCCCCAGTCATCATTTCTTTATCTGGACATCATCTGTCTGTTCTGTCTACTCTTGTTGACCATGGATCCTAAACATTTGACCATTCCCTTTCTCTCCTGGACTCTCTCCAGTTGGCCTCTCTTTCAGAGTAGGACACCAGCACTGGGCACAATCCTTCAGGGAAAAATCTACATCACAGGTCTGTAAGACTGATATTAGAGTCCCAATATGATACTTGTTTGTCCTGTGGTGGTGAGGGATGTTTTTTACAGCTTTCCAGATTGTGGTGTGCTGTAACTTCCAGACTGCTTTTTGTGGAATTTCCACCTAGACAGCTGTTCCCTTTTCTGGATTAATGAAGTTGATTATTCCTGCTTAAGTCTAATTACATTAATATGTCATGGCTGAATTTTATCTTGTGATTGTCATGTATTCTATTTCTGTCCACTAGTGTGTTCAGTCCCACTCAGCTTGATGTCGTCTGCACATTTAATAAGTATACTATTTTTTCTATTTCCCAAGTTCATTAATGGAAACACTGACTGGTGCTGGACCTGTAGGATCCACTCAATACACCTTTCATTTGGCAATGTAATAATGACAACTATTTTAAATAAGTGTTTTTTTAACCACATGTTGTTATCCCACAGTATGTTCACCTTTACAATCTTCTCTTGGATAGCTTGAGTCACATGTCAAAATGCTGAGACATTGCGCTTGCTGCCTCCCAAGCCCTGTTACTCTGTTGGAATGGGAGACTGGATCACTGTGACTAGAGATGCTATTGTAAATCCTTGTTGCTTGTTATGCTGCTTCTTTAGGAATAATTTCTACTTTAAGTTCAAGGCACTCCTGTTTTAAGGATACCAATCAGCACTTTAAACCAATGGCTCTCAGCAGCTACATGTGTACACATAAAATCCACTTCACACTTGGAGGTAGTTACTGCTAGTGGTATTTATACTGAAGGGAAGGCTGAGTCCCAGGAAACTGATGACTGGTCACATAAAGAAGGTTGAAACTAAGAACCGACCCAAGGAAACTTGCCCCTAGATCCTGGCCCCAAAACATAACTCAAGTAAGCCAGGTTACAATGGGCAGGAGCATCAGTAGCTTTCCTCAGAGATGCAGGCACCAAACAGGGCTGGCTATGACAACCAAGTGCCCTCAGGCTGCAGATGCTCCCAGCTTGGGTCTTCAGCTGTGCTGAGCACTGGGCTGCCTAACAGGCACCATGCTGGGGCAGAGCTTAAAAGAAACAGAGTAAGCATAGTCCCACCATCCAAAAGAAATAACTTGCATCCTAATCCAGGAATGAGGATAGATTGTCCTGGGATGAAAGTTTGGGCAGGCACCTTGTTCCAGGCATGTCCCCTCTCCTTGTGCACATCCTGTTGCTGTCTTTGGTTTCTTGTGGTCCGATTCACTGTGCCTTGCCCAAGGGGAATGAGGGCAGTATCTCCCAGCCTCAGGTGAGGAGTGGCACTGATATCCTGCCTGTTGGCTCTCTGGTCTGAGCCTTGAAACAGCTGGGTGTGCTGCCAAGCACCTCAGCCACGCACTAACTGGACTCTGTTCCTCGACATGTTCTGCAAACGGGCATTTAAATGCTCTATGTTCAGCAGGCTACTGTTAGGGAATACCAAATTGCAATTGTCTGCCTCTCTTGTTGCTTGGATAATTGGATGGTAAAAAGCAGAATACCGTTTCCCCCACCACACCAATAGGTAATACCTTTTAGGTATTTTTAGCAAGCAAATGTGACAAAATTTAGAAGCTACTAAATATAGAAAGTCTCTGTGATTTTTTTTTTGTCTTTTCTTGAAATTTTATTGACAAGAAATCTCTCTTATGTACTTTAGAAAGAAATGAAGTAATCAACAGCAATATATATTTTTTTTCCAGAATGGGGGAAATATTTTGTCCTGACCCATTAATTCCCAGCTGTATTCCAACATCACACTGAATGGTATTAGCATGACTGAAGGGATTTCTAAAGTTCTAAAATTAAAGTTTGTAGTTTCTCATCTCTGCCAAGGAAAGACTTACCTGCCACTGCACTGTACTGTGAATGGGTGAGAACTGGATAAAAAACTTGGGAGAAAGGGAAGAAAAACAGTAAAATCACAGTGACCAACATGTTGAATGCTCTCTTAGTCATTCTGGGGTTTGCCCCCTTTTTACCTGTTCCTTGTCGATATTCATGTCTAAAGCCTTGATGCTGAAGTCAAGTCTATGTGTTTATGTGTAGGGTCAAGGAACACAGATTGGAGCCTTTCAGGGCATTAACCCCTAATTAATGGGTTTTCTGCTTGAAAAACTCATGCTACACTTTTAGAAATAATTTTAAAAATAAGGGCTGATCCAAATTTGTAATAAAATGGTGTGGCTCATCAAAATGTCATCAAATTACATTAAAATTCTTCTTAAAGTGACTTCAAGCCCAGTAAATATACTGTAAGTTGTAGATGCTACTGGAGCATGTAAGAGTGTCAGAAGAATTGGGAATGGGTGCATGTTTGCTGTTACAGTAGATCAGGTGACCAGAGTGGATCTAGTTTTCTTGTGGCTTCTACTATTAGAAATTGAGACTACATGTGAAGTAGGAAACAGGTGTTCTGCTGTAAAAAGGAGAGCATCTGGCCCTCTATACCAAAGATCTGCTTCTACATGAGTTACACTTTTTTTCTCAGATGTTTCTGATGTCGGCATGTTGCTTACTTTACCTAGAGCCCTTAAGGCAAGGCTGGGGAATGGTATTTGAAAAGCATAAAGGTTGCTCTTTTTGGAGCTACCTGCTTGTAGAAAAGGGATGTCTAGAGGTCCTTAAATGGAACATGCTTTCCCAGCTTGCTAGAGAAGTGGGAGGTGCATCAAGCCTTGTTTCCCTTTTATCCTGAAAACTTCTTCCCATATGGGCATAGGCCTAGCAGCAGAAATCATGTGATGACACTGGGTAAAGTGGAAAGCAGTGGAGCCTTCTCTTCCCTTTCTGGTGTGCAGCACCCTGACCACACACAACCTCTTGGGTCATACTTCTGCCACAGTTTCTTGGTGCAGTCCAAGTCAGTGCAGTGAAGGTCTGCTGCCTGGGAAGATCTGCACACCTCTCTGTAGAGATCCTCTGTAGGATGTAGCCATCCTCTGTCAGTGTGTTGGGGGGACTCAGACTTGCAGGGCAGGGAGAATTTATTTAAATATGATCGCTGAGCACTTGGGTTTACACTTGTTCCTAGCAGGTTCAGCTCACTACCATCTCTCTGATGTCCACTTCAGAGAAGGGGACGTGTCTAGGGCATGGGCTCAAACAAAATTAGAAGGTGAGCAGGTATCAGCATAGAGAAGAGCATGGGGATCCAGTTTACTCAAATTATTGTGTTTTTGACAAATTCCTGGCTGAAAAGATATTTTTCAGGGGGTTAGAGTTTGAACTTTGTGACACATTAATTGAAGCACTCTATGGCTTCTCTGCTGGTGTTGAATTCACATTTCACATCTCTCAATAAAAATTTGGTTTCTCTTCTGTTGTTGGTTTGCCTGTTTCCATGAATCTTCTCAGATAGAGATGTACCTGTATTACAGATTTAGCTGAAATTTGTCCACAAATTAAAAGCTCTGGGGAGGTGGGGAAAGCAGGAAGAATGGCATGCTGTTGCAGGTGCACACAGTATATATGTGTGAGCCAGCCTCCCTACAAACAGACTGGTGCATTTAGCAGCAAGTCCCAAGCAGGCTCTTCCTCGCTCTTGCTGTTAGTATTCAGAGGGTTCTTACAGCTTGCCTGCTTGGAAGGCCTTGGGGATGGAATCTTCTTCCTTTCATGCAACTCTTGCAGTAACTCCTGTCTTGATGTAGTTCCATGACCTTCACATACCCTTTCCCTAGCCAGAGTCCCCTGCCCTTCCCTGCATTGCTTTCATCTCTCTTTTGAAAAACTCCTTGTTCTTCTTTCCTTCTCTGCCCTCTCTTAACACTCTTCAACCCCTCTTACAAAATGCTGCCTTGGGGAGCAGCAGAGAGGGTTAAACCTGCAAGGTCTCATGGCTGGAGAAGCATTGGTGGCCTCATGCATGGTAAAGTGCCTTTTTTTGGCATGCAGAGCTGTGACCAACCACCCTCTCCCTATTCCCATCCTCAGGCTCTGTGCCAGCGGGCAAGCATTTGCAAAGCAAAATTACAGAGCTCTCTGGGTAATGATCTGCCCATTCGTTCTGTACAGCAGGTGGCTGGAGGCTGAATCCATGCCACTCCCTCTCAGCTCCATTCCCATGCACATTGGGAAGAGATGGCTTTTCGTCCCTTACAGCTGCTTCCAGGGAAGAGAGGCCAGAGGAGTCACCCTCCCAGCAGAACGATGCCATGGGGATGAATCTCTTTCTGCAAGGAGCCACAGTGGGCTCTGACAAGAAAGGCCAAATTCAAATGCCACACATGTGCACAGGCAGAGAGATGGCATCTTCACTCAAATCATACAATGTGGCTGTGCAAGAGAGCACCACCATTTCCCAACCTGCAAATTCTTCTAGGGGCATCAGGGTCAGAGAGTTGGGATGCATCAGGCATGTCCCTACTAAAACCTCTGTTCCTCTGTCTAAATCCTCTGATCCTGTGAGTCGTAGACTGGCTGCAGGGATCCACCAAACTGCTATCATTACTGGGGAGGAGTTGGGAGGCTGTTTTAACTTTCCTGCAAAGCTTCAGGGTAGCCCACAGTGCTCACTTCTGATCCCAACTGCTTACCCTCTTGCATTAAGCCAGGTCTAGTGGGAGGGGTCCCTGACCATGGCAGGAGGGTGTTGGGACTAGATGATCTTGAAGGTCCATTTCATCCCCTTAACATTATATGGTTTATCTGTATTTCTCCTCTGTCATTTGCTTACTCAAAGAAAGGCTAGGCAGGTGTGTACAGAGTCCACCAGTGGACCACCGGTGAACAGGCTAATCCTAGCTGTGATACATCCATGTGATTTTCCCCTCTTCCCTTCCCTTCATACTGCTGCTGAAGGCTTCCTATACCAGTGCTATCTTGCTTTCTCCTCCTGCCCTGCAAAATCCTTCTTGGAGCAATCAGCCTGTAGGATTCCCTTTCACTGTGTTGGGAAGCACAGTCTTTTTACATCAAAAGGAGGGAAGGAGTGTCAGGCCGCAGACAAAAATGAGCGAAGGACCCCTACGTATGTCATATCCACTTTCTTTTGGTTGCTGGGGAATAAACTCTGAGAATTAGGAAGTTGATACTTTTTATCTTTTACACTTTTAAAAAGGATGGGTGATGTATCATTTTCTGGATAAGAACTCAACCTGTATCTCTGTATCCATTTTATCCTCTGTGATTTTTAGCGCTCTCTCCTTCCAGAAGGAATCCTGTTAGGAGTCTCTTATCCACATTTATCTTGCAAAATAAATATTTAGTAAACAAAGACAAATACTGTTAAAGGGCATTCTGAGACATTAACTTATTCCCCTAAGCAATAGAACAAACAAAGCAACTTCATTAGCAATGATATAGCATAATGCCTGAGTGTCTCGCTTTGGGTGGAAGAGCTGGGCTTGCTCAGGTAAACCAGAATCTCTGCAGACTAGGATGGACCAGATTACATGCACAAGGATAGAGGTCTTCCATGACACAAAAGTGAAGCTCTCCTTCTTGGGGAGTTCAGCTTGGTCTGGCAGTAAAGCCTGTGTGGTCACAGAAGTGACATACAAAGCTGTGAGAGCCACAGATTCCTATTCCTGTTGCAACTCCCGAAGGCAGTCAGAGCATCCAGAGGAAAAGATGTAAATGCTGCCATCCCGGTGTCGTTGCCTCTGGGGCCCCATGTTATTTCTTATGCTTTTTGGCTTCTATGTGAAAACAAAACCCAGTGAGCAATAACTTCACAACAGCAGACAGAGGAAGACGCGCTGAAATGGGGGATAACAGAAATGTGGATTGTAGTGAAGGAGGAAGTGAGGGGAAAAAAAAGACCATATGGAGAGGTGAGTCCAGGGGACAGAAATCTGAATTATGATCTCTTCCCAGCCCTCCAGAACTTTAGTTCTTTTCAATGCAGTGTGAGTCCTGTAAGAAATGATTTATGATAGAGCACATCCTATATATAAAGATTGTTACATGAAGTACTTAAAAATTTGTTATAATCTGATAAAATGTTACCTGTATTGCAATATTTTCCCTGTCTCTTGTATCTTCTCCCCTGTGAACTTAAAACACACTGCAAGGTTTGCATTCATTAAGTTTCCCAGCATCTTTGTAGGCAGGCTTATCTCTGAACTACAGGTAGCAAAATTTGAACTAAAAGTTCAAAATGCTAAACTGAGAAAATGACCCAATCCCAGCAATGGGTCATTCCGGGCCCCAGCAATGCTGGTTAATTTGAAGCCTGTACACCAACACAGTCACCCATAGGGCTGAACAGGAGGGGCAGTCACTTGTGCAGGGCCACTACACCATGGAAGAGTTGAAGAAGAGGAGGTTCTGCTACCTTGTATTTTTGCTGGTACTTTATGGGGAAGCTCCATGCACTGGCATGGGGCTGACTACAGCACAGATGCAGCCATGTGAGCAGTCCCCAGAGGGGATTGTTAAGTGCTTAGGACACAGCCACTTTGGGCTTTGAAGTCTGTGGCTGTGCTCAGGGCAGGTCCCTCATCACCAGGGCTGCCCAAACTAGCTCTGGCTCCTCCAGCCCTTCTCCAGTCCATTTCTTCCTGTCATCTCTGCATCACTCAGCCCAAAAATAAATGCTGCTGCCAGGGTTTGGGTGCCTACATGTGCTGCCTTGTTGGTGGCAGCCTTGGCCAGTGCTCATTTTGCTCTTAGCACTATCACCCTGTGGAGAAAATATCGCAGCACTGGTGTAGAGAGGTCTGTCTCCCTCGACACGTGGTGTACCTCCAGCAGATGAAAATTCGGTATTTTCAACACAAAAAAAAGGAAAGCTGGGGATGGGCACTTCAGTCTCTTTAGACCTCTCCCCTATCTGTATTTCTTTTCCAAGACTGGTGGTTTCTCTGCCTCTCTTTGCTGCTGGACAGCCCTGTCACAGCCTGTTAAGTCAGCAGCATCTCTCAGCACTACCCTGTGCTCCCTCCTGCCAACAGCCTGTGTGCATGTATGCTGGAAAAGGGCTGAGGGTACTCCTTCCTGTCCTGGGCATGAGTACCCTCCTGACTAGCTGGGCCAGGTTGGGCCAGCAGTGGTGGTTTGGTGGTGGCCCCTGTGGGTATTGAGTGGGTTGTTTGCAGTCCTGCTCCTGGGACACTTCGTCTCAGAGATTGCCACCTACAGGAATGTGCCCTCTTGCCTGAACTATTCCTTTCATTGCTAAGCTATTAGGAGAGAGCAACAAAGTGGGGCTTGCTGCAGTGTTGCTCCAAGACACAAGAGCTTCCTCCTCCCAGGTCCTAATGCTGACTCTGGGCTTGGATAATTTCTGTGCCCAAAGAGAGAAGGCAGGATTTGATTTAGATCTTGGATGCAGCTGCACTAAGCCAGAAACACTGATCTGGTAAACCAGAGCTGGCACAGGCTCTTAGGCCTATTAAAGCGATGCAATTTTACCAGTATCAAATACTCCTGAAAACTAAACATGTTCCCACCCCCTGGGAGGATCCACTGTGGAGCCAAGTAAGTCTGGCTCAGAGATGTGTTTGGATCTCAGTTCTCTCCTCTGACTGCTCTGCAGTGCACACTCCTGAAAGTGATTCTTCTCAATCCCTTGCACTTGTGCCACTGAATAAGGAAGAGGAGATGCTGCCAGAGTTCACACTGAGTGCCACAGGGATCTAAAATAAATACTGCCATGTAATAGATTTTTATCCACTGCCTTGCTGTAATCCCCATCTGAATCCCTTCCAAATTGCAGTCAGGCAGCTGTTTGTACAAGTCAAACATTGATTCAGCTGCTCTCAAAAGGGATTCAGGAGGTAGAGGCTGGAAGGAGTGCTAGCCAGGGTGCTGGAACAATGGGATTTATTTGTCATGAGCTGAAGGGTTAAACTCTTCCCACAGCACCCAGCACCAGAGTATCTCCCCTTTACATACTCAGGGAGAAGGTACCCACACGAGGAGGAGGTACCCACAGAAAGGTTAATTGATGTAGCAGTGAGCCTGGCATTTTGAGCAGCTCTCCTGCCCTGCTTGGCAGGGCTTCAGAGGGCAGGACCACAGTTGCCCATGGCTTGCTTGTAAGGCCTACAGGCTGGGAGACTTCCTTGCAGTGCTAGGTAATCATCTGCTCCTCTAAGGTGAGAGCAAACCACAGTTTCCTCAGTGTCCCAGATAGTGTGTGTGTAAGGCTGTATCTGAAATTTCAAAAAGTCCCTGTTGAAATCCTTGGGAAATACTGCTTGTCTTCCTAGGAGTGTTTGGCATCAAGGGCATGGCCTGGTGTCCAGCACATGGAGTGCCTCCCAGGTTTCTTTAGCCCATATCAGCACCTGTGTGAAGGGAAGGACTCCAGAAGAAGTCCTAGTATCCTGGGCAGCAGCTACCAGCACTACGCTGCTCACGCTTTCTGGCTTTCCTAATGTTTACAATGTTTTTTTAGGGACAGATCTTTCAAGTCCTCACTGTTCTATTTCTACTTAATTTCATGCCCCCTCAATGGGCTTCAGCACTGTGCTTTTGTCCTTGCTTATCACTTCCTTGGCATCAGTGGGGTTAAAGCACGGGGCTGTCACAGACATGGAAAACCTTGGTCCTTGGTATCCTGAAAGTTTCAGGTTCATACAGCGGAACTTGTGCTCTGGTTCAGGCCAGCTCCTCACACCAGCCTTCCAGCTTCCAGCTTCCAGCACATGACATTAATGCCTACCAGTCATGATCAGGACTGTTTTGCTCTATCAATGATGACTTCTGCAGCGCTCAGCCTCTTGCAGACTTCTATCCCTATGGCACACTAGAGAGCACGGGAGAAAATCCAGCAGAGCCAGTTGCAGATTGAGTAAGTATAACTCACTTCCAGAGATGGGGAGAGGCTGGAAAGGAGTGTTGTGGTGATTGCAGGTCATTGAAGGTCATTGCAGTACAGACCAGTTATTTGCCTGTGTTCTGTATAGCACTGAGCCCAGAACTGAGTCTTCAGTGAGTACTTTTACAAATCCTCTGTCCTTTCTGCTTGATCTTACAAGGATTCTGCTGGTGCTGGATTAGCTATGCAGCCTCTCTAGCATGTTAAGAGCCTGCTGGAGGTGTTCTCCATAGTTCTCATGGTTCATGCATGATTTGTGACCACAAAGATCTTGGGAACCATGCTGTGTTAGGCACTAGTTCTAGGTACTTCAGTCTCTGCTCAGCCATTATTGCTGCCTGCAGCAGGGCAAAATGAACAAGAGGAAGCAGGAGGAAAGGATGCAAAGTCCATGAGTGACTGCTGAGTGTTGTTTTAGAGATGGGGCTAGGTAACTGGCAAAGATGGTCTGTTGGAGCAGGGAAAAAAATATTCCCCTGGCAATTGATCACCAACACATGAATCAGAGTTCGGTCTAGCCAAAACAGATCTGAGCAAAATCCAAAGTTTAGCCTAGGAGGAATGTTAAACTATCAGAGAAATGGCTAAAGAGTTTCTGTGTGGGGTATTTAGGCTCATTTTCACAACTGCAGCAAACAAACAGGATTATGATGCGAGCCAGAGTGGCTGCAGCTTAGGGGCTGGGGCAACTGTGTGTAAGGGAACAAGGAGATTGCTTGGCAGCATTTGTCTCCTACTTGACTTGGAACTTTGCAGATCAAGTCAAAATTCACTGAGGAGAGGAAACAATTTAATCACCTGATTCCCAGAGAATCCTACTGCAACCACACTGGCCACAGACTCAGGTCATCTCAGGTTGGGGAGGGAGAAGAATGGAGCTGCCCACTCTCCGGGAGAGTGAGAGCTAGAGGCTTAAGGCTCCTCAGTGCTAGAGAAAATAACGGAGTGCCCTGCAGCTCACAGCCCTGCTTGAAAATGATGGAGGCTGACAGATCTGGGATTAATCTAAAGGTTTCAGCTCTCTGAGCACTGAGTGGAAATTCGCCTGGAAACCACAGCACAGGAGCTCAACATGATGAAAGCACTAACTGGAAGGGGGGAGGCAGAGGCAAGTGTGGGTCAGATAGCTTGCCCCACCTGATTATGCACAAAGGCTAAAGCCTCATCTCTTGCTCTCTCTTCCATGTGTCTGGGTAGAGAAGGAAGGTATTTAGTGCTAATAAGAGCATTAAGAAATAGGCCACTTTTATTTTGTACGTTAGGCAGGCTCTACTGTGGGTGCAACTTTGCATTGCTAATTAGATTCAAAGGCAAAGCTATACTCTCAGTGCTCAGCACTCCTAATTGTACCTGCTCATGCTCTCAGAGGAGCCAGGTCAGGTAGCCTGCACAAATACTGCAAGCTGTGGTTTTCCCTATGCAGGTATTTGTAGGTGCTACACAGCTTGTGTGGGATGGAAAGGCAGAGTGGGAGGATGACTAAGAGCTGAAGCCAAGGTGTGCTCTGCTGATGGACTTCTCTTGCTCATCATGTCTAGCAGCATATGGGAAAGGCTACATCCTGCTCTGTCTATAGCTTTCCTGTGAGACTAGGATACTGACCTAGTCCTGAATTTGGAAGGCCAGGATTTATCTGATTCAGCATCCACTAAAACTGCTACTTTAGCCCATACAATTATGGGGACATACCAACTTTTTTCCTACTTCACCCAGGTGCAGTTTGCAAAGAAGGATGCATACTTTGCCCTCAAAGACCAATAACCTTTAGCTGAGACTGATGAAAGTCTTTTCTCAGTGCAAGAAAATCACAAATTCTGTACATTCTGTACTACATGAGTCTCCAAGTATTAGCACAACTGTCATACTTAGCCATGTCTGCACGTTCATGCCTTCATATCCAATTCCAATACAACACTGCCATCACCCCTGTTGCTCACATCAAAGGACTGAATGCATCACAGTGCACAGTTTTAAATCCTTTCAGTTTAGCTTGTTCTATAAATACATAACCCATAGTGAGTGGGCAAGTGTAATATATCCCTGTGTATGGTTCTGTTTAGTGCTGTGGATGAGGCTGCTGATCTAATTATTTTAAAGTCACTGGCTACATCTGCTGTAGGTATAAATTGGTACAGCACGGTGGTGTTGCCAGTTTATACTAAGTGAAAGTCCAGCCTATAGAATGAATCTATAATAGAAACTTGTGTTCCTGAAAAGAGGAGATATTTTGAGTGTATAACCAAATTGGCATTCTTATCCAGGCTTCTACATGGTATAATTTTAATTCCAAAATTATAAGTGTTATTAAATTATTAAATAATGTAGCAGAGAAAGGTTAGTTTAAGGTTGGGCATTTTATCTATTTGAAGTGGTATTGTTGAACTGAAATCAGTGTGGTGATATGTCCTAGCACACAAACTGGATATGTACCAGAGATGAATGAACACAGGCATAGTTTCAGACTAACCAGCCAAATCTGAACACATATCCTCTTCTAAGAAAGAAGTTTAGGAGAAATAATTTTCATTTCCATGATCCACACACCCAGTCATTATCACAGACATTATGATGGTCTCTCCCTGCTTATATTTTAGAAGTGTTTAAAGCCTGAATTGCAATACAGTCATTGCTAATTCAGAGTAAGTGGGTTGCTCTGCAGCTGGTATCTGTTTGTCCATCTGATGTATGAATAGCAATCAATTTGGATTTTTTCTCTAAATGTGGTGTGATAGTGAGTGTGAGATCATTGCCAAATCTCCATGAGGTATTATGCTTGGTTTGGCTAGAAGACTGATGCAGATTGGCCACCCTATTAATGGGTGAAGCACACAGTCCTCTCCAGCCTGGGGAGTTCTTTTTCTGTGGGCTTCTTCCTCTGTATTTAGTGTCAGAAAGTATAACAACTTATAGCAAATAGAAGAAATAAGTGCTCCAGTTCTGAGTCCTGTACTAGATGAATTTCCAATAAATGTATGCTAATATTCATGCTGGGTTTCCTTTATTACCTTCTTTTTGTTCTTTTCTATTAGATTTACTCTCCTGTAATGTGTTACCTCTTCTTCAGAGAGACTGCCAATATTTAGAGATGATTGCCTTTTTATTCTGCTATTATATAATTATTATGTATAATAATAGAATCATAGAATATCCTGAGTTAGAAGAAACCCATAGGGACCATCAAAGTCCAGCTCCTGGCCCTGTACAGGACAGCCCCAAGAATAATACATGTACTGAAATTGTTGTCCAAATGCTCCCTGCACTCTGGTAGCCTTGGTGCCATCACCACTTCCTTGGAGATCCTGTTCCAGTGCTCAGCCACCCTCTGGGTGAAGAACTTCTCCTAATATCCAACCTGAACCTTCCCTGGCACAACTTCATGTTGGTCCCTTGGGTTCTGTCATTTGTGACCAGAGAGAAGAGATCAGTGGCTGTATCTCTGCTTTCCCTCACCAGGAAGCTGTAACTGCAGTGACGTCTCCCCTCAGTCTTCTCTTCTCCAGGTTGAACAGACCAAGTGACCTCAGTCACTCCTCAGAAGGCTTCCCCTCAAGGTACTTCACCATCTTCTTAGCCCTCCTTTAGATACTCTGTAATAGCTTTATGTCCTTCTTATGTTTGGTGCCCAAAACTGTGCACAGCACTTGAGGTGAGGCCCACGCTAGTGCAGAGTAGAGCAGTTACTTAATGGTAATATGGTTAGCTGCTATCATAAACACAGATACACCCAACACAGCTTCACAGCTATTTCAAGCTCTTTAACTTTTCTGAAATCTGTTCTAGAATCTCATTCTAGGACTGAGGAGTGGAGAAAAGCCCTTTTCCTAAGCAAGTTGACAGTGAGTCTGCTGCTTTGAGATCTTAGGAGAAAAAGCACCAGGTAAGCTCTACAGACTGTTGGGAACATCAGAGAAGTAACTCTGTAAAACAGAACTGTGGTTTGTATTTATTCTCTCCGGGTGATATCTGCATTAAGGCGTTTCGTTTACAAGTGATGACAAAGTTGTTCTCTGCTCCAAGCTGAATCTGAAGGCAGGAGGCCAGTGTGTGATGGAAAAGATGGAATTTCTCAGAATGATACATTGCCTTTGCTTTCTCACAGCACAGTTTTGAGGAGGAAATTCTTTGGCTTGGTGCATAAGTACCAGAGACAGAATCAGTGATGCTGGGAAGAATTCAGGGGTGGGAGGGAAGTCAATGGGCTTGGATGAATCAATAACAAACTTGAATCTTTGATCAAAACAGGAAGTGACATGCTTGCCTCCTTCCACTCCCTGATGCTGTCTGTTCTGGACTTGGATAAAGCTCAGGGAAGTTGGGGAGTTAACAAATCTTTTTTAGAAAGTGACTTTGCATCTCTCCACATATGGGGATATATTGTGCAAGTCCCTAGGATGATGTAACATGACAAGTGAAGAGACAAAAGATATATGAAACTCATGCAAAAGACCATGTGCAATTTCTGTCTTTGTGGAGAGAACTGTACTGTAGACAGGCTCTCAAGCAGGGGAATGTTAGAACTCATATTTGTCTGGGTTCTGTTTTCTTCTGTGCTTGTTGAACATTAGGTTGGAAAAAAGTTGAGCTGCTGAGACTTGAGTTTTGGTGCTTTCCCTTACCCCACTGTTGCTGTTTCAATACTGGCCTTCCTTGCTTAGATTCTTCTGTGTGTCTCACCATGGGTGGCTGGAGCACATTGCTGCTTCCCTGCCCTCTGCCAAGCCTGATGCTCCATGGCACAGTTTCTGGTGCTGCCACTTCCAGGTGGATATGGAGATAACCAGCAATGAGTTGGCTCTTTCCCAGCCAGTCCCTGCCAGGGAGACTTAGCAGCACTTAGGACAAACATTATCTTTTGCAGTACATGAAGCTGTGATAAATTGGGATGGTACTTGTGAGAAAAAAAGCAATGTGTGTTGAAAGCAAAAAAGGATTGTCACCTCAGACCATGGCCAGCTGAGTGTCTGCTTGCTGGCATGAGATCACTGCTGAATTTTGAAGACATGTTTTTCCACACAGATTTGAGATCTGCTAATGCCATGACTTTGCATTATCAATGTGGCAGAAATTAATCTGTGACATTGCAATGGAATTCAAACAGAGAAGAAAATGGTGGAATTTAGCCCAGTATCCCCAGCTTTTGAAAGCAGGCTTCAGTTCCTGCAAGGACCCGCTTCCAGGGGAAATTCCCCTAAGCTTATGCCTTTCTCTGAGGCAAAATTTAGAAAATATTCCACTGAGGCACTTTAATACAGAGGCGCTGCTTACGAAGTGGATTGCTCCAACACATAATATGTTGGCATGATTTTGGTCACTCTGTATGCTATAGTCTCTGCACGGCACAGAAGCTTATGGTCTTGTGTTAAAGGTGACAGTTCTGGTTTATGGTCCATTTTATACCACTGTGCTGCCCCGAGCCAGGGTTGCAGTCTTGCAATGGTGTAAGTATAGTTGGTCATGCCTTGGGGCAGGGGGATAGATTATATAACTCTGGAAGTCTCCCTTCCAGACCTATTTTCTGTGATTGCAATGTACGTGAACCTTGGAGGAAAAAGTAACTTGCATTGCCATGGCTCTTTTCCCACCATTTGATGGCTCCTTTCTAGATAAAGATTCTCACCCTTTCTTTTCCCTTGTCTTCAGCTCTCTAATTCTCCATAAGTGACTCCGTAATTGCGAAATCACTTCCATGGGAACAACTGATGCCTTTCCCCCTAACATCAGTTTAGTTGTGTCCCCTGACCCATGGTGGGGCACCCTGCAGCCAGAAGAAGATGCTCCAGAAGAAGTGTCAGCTCTTTTCTGCCACTGAGTTGTTTGTTCCTGACCCTCTTTCCCAGCTGCTGCCAACAAGGTAGCAATTATGCTCCCATCGATCCCTCTTCTTCAGGAATCACCCTGTGCACATTGGCACACTGTCACAATCAATAGCCCAGCCCTTGTGCAGAGACAGCAAGGGGGCCAAAGAGGCAATTTGCTCACTGGACAGGTTATGATGAAATAATATTGTGTCAGGAGGTGAAGTGGCAGAGTGGCTGGCACTAAATATTTCTCTCTGTATTGCCACAGGGAAAGCTAGGGCTTGACGAGATTTAAAGTCAGGCTCAATACCTGCTGCTTAGATCCTGTTGAAGATAAAGTGTAACTGAAAGAATGTGGGGAAACGATTGTTTAGGAGACAAAATTGATGTGAGCCCTTAAACCTATCACTTCAATATCATTCTTACTAGGACTGAGAGGAAGAGATTAAATACCTTTCATTTTTGACCTCTAGCTGATAGGTATTAAACACATACGGGATTCATTGTGGATAAAACTCATGGCTTCCAACAGCCAACCTCAAACAATTAGCTTATTGGTAAAAGACAAATATTGCAGGCAAAAAAAGGTATTTCATGTCGTGATGGTCATTGCTGTCATCCCATCTTAGAGGCATATTACAAATTAGGCAATTAAATGTACCAACTTTCAGCCAGTTTTTAATAAATTGCAAAGTAGGGGGAATTTCAAGACTTCTCAGAAATATTTCTACTTTGTTTTCAGTAGCCCCTTGATGTCATATCTCAAATGAAATGAGTAAAGAGCTTTATGCCTGTTACTCCCTGGTTCAAAGCTCATGCCTGATACGTGCTAGTCATCTCTCCTGAGTGAAGTATATTACAATCTTCAGCTTTGCCAGGCATAAGCAGAGGACACTGTGGGTGCTGCTTAGCTCAAGAGCCTTGGTGACCATACTACCCATTTGCACCCACTGATCTCCTCGCAACATAGATCAAATACTTAGAAATATGTACAATTACTTAGAAACACAATACTGATTTCTGTCATGGAATCCGTGTTAATTTGCACAGGAAAACTGTGCAGCACTATTAATCCAGAAGTTGCAGAGCCAGCACAAGTCATCCAGGAGCCCTGTGAGCAGCCTGCATTTAGGCTGGCCACAGACTGCTTTTCAACACACAGGGACCTTATCAGTGGCAGCACTGTGTGGTGCTGTGCCTGAGAGCTTTGCCCCAAGGAAACCATGGGATGGCTGGAAGTTGCAAGAAACCCCAAGGGCTTAAAACTCTTAAAACAGAGGTGTGTACACATGGGAGCCAGTGATAACAAGGCATTCAGTCAAATGTGGGTTAATAGGAAAAGAAGGCTTAGTCTTTAGACCTGGGAAACTGCCTGAAGATTGCTGCTGCTCCCAGCTACGCCTCACACACACTTTGCCACCCCAGATGCATCATTTAGGCCAGATTTTTCAGAAGTGCCCAGTTATTTGGAGTGCTTCATTAATGGTAAGGCAAGTGTGGAGCACCTGCAGATGCCCATCCACCAGCAGGACCTAGCATGCCTCTGTACATCTGTTCATCAAGTCAGCCAGCATTTAGGCATCTTGCAGTAATAACAGAGGCTTTCTGCTTTTAGCATCTTTCAGTTTGCACCTCTGTGAAATGGAGGCAGTGCTGCAGAAGATAAAAAGCTCAGTAGGAAGCCCACCAGTCAAAACAGCCTTTACACACTACGTGGCAGCAGGTAAACTTTGGGTAACTTGGCAGTCCTAAGAAAACCTGGGCCTTAAGTGCCGTTTCAGGCTGCTCACTCCAGCTAAGCCCTTGGAGTTTCCTGCAGCCTCCGGCCATCCCATGGTTTAGCTGGGGCAGTGCTCTGAGGCACAGCACACTACAGAGAAGGACCCCAGTGCTGCCACTGATAAGGTCCCTGTGTGTTGAAAAGCAGTCTGTGGCCAACCTAAATGCAGGCTGCTCACAGGGCCCCTGGATGACTCGTGCTTACTCTGCAGCTTGCAGATTAATAGTGCTGCACAGTTATCCTGTGCAAATGCAATACAGGCCCCTTTGTGAATAAACGGGGGCAGCAATGTTTGAGCCAGGCCTGGCAAGGTAAGGAGCAATTCCCTGGCAAGCAGAGAGCATCTGGCTTCCCCCAGCCCTGCAGAGGCAAAGGGCAAGGCATGACCCATCCTGTCTGTGCTGTACAGCTCCCATCTCTGCCAGATGAATGGTGCTTATTTGTCACCACAGAAAGGAAAACCCAGCCATGTGCAAGCACAACATCTGCTCGGTGGGGCTGCCGCTGCTTGGCACTTGCCAGCATGAGGTTCAGCACTGTTCACTGGACCCCACACCACACTCCCTGGGGACTTTACAACAGCTCTGGCTGCTGTGCAAGAAGGGTCAGGGGTGAATGTGCCTCCCACCAGCAGGCTCACAAATGCTGCATCAGAGCCTAAAGTGAAGATTTCGTAGTTGCATAGGGATGTGAGCAGGGACTGGCAAGCTGAGGCCAGGGGGCTCTGCCAGGGCACATCACCTCCATGTCCCTAGGGGTTAGGAGGAGCTGGGCAGAGTGGGCTGGCAGCTGATAGGTGTTTGGCTGCATTTCCAAGGGTTTGCCATGAGAATTTGGATGATGCCTTTCTCTTTCTGTGGGGTTTCTTACCTGGAAATGCATTTAGCATCACATTTGAAGATTTCTTTATTTTTGTCCTTTGCAGTGCAAATGGATCTGATTCAAATCCTTAAATGCCACCACTTCTTTGGTACTGATTTATCTCTGGGTACAGCACTAATATCTCCCCCTCTCTAAGATACTGTGGTTCAGTCAAGCCATGGCACAGCCCTGCCTGAGGCCAAAAGGAATGGGTTCCTGTGCAAGGCAGGAAAGCTCTGCCCCAACGATGGGGCAGCATAAGCTCCCAAGATGCAGGGGTGCTGTAGGGCACAGGTCTCCCCTTATTGAATTCACAAGTCCATGCCTCTTATCTGTATTTGTGTAGTGATGAGGGCTTTCCACTAGAGAGAGACATGAGTACACACAGAAAACCTGTTTGCTATTGTATCACACAGTTCACCTGGCCAACATGGTGCAAAAGGGAATGGCTGTAGCTGATCATGAAATGAGCTTTTTTTGCCCTGATGAAATTTTTACAGATTTTTTTTCTGACTGACACTTGTCTTCATGACAGAGTTTGTCAAAGAAAATACCTTTTTTTCTGTTCCTTCTTGCTTTAAAATAACCCATTTTTATCTTTTGTAGTTCTTACAGAAGAGGCCAGAATGTATTGAAATAGTGGACATAAATAAAAAACATAAAGGAACTTGCCAAAAATACTTTTATTAGAAGTAAATTTTTTTGAGAAAATGTTCAGCTGGTTGCTGTCTATCTGGCAAGAAACTGGATATTACTCAGGCAAAATTTGGTAACACTCATGTACCTTTTTTTTCTCTATAGCCAAACAGCCAATTCAGTGACCTCTAAAATAGGCACTTCTTGTGGATGGACCATGATGACATTGAACAAAATACATCCAAGAGCAGAAGTAACACATAACTTTCTCAGCTGAAAATCCTAGGGAAATAGAAACATGACCCAGGACAGTGGTGGTAATAATTCTTTATTTATGTGTCATGCTGTAATCCTTGTAGGCAGCCAGGCCTGTGCTTTGCACACCAGGAGAAGCTGATCCTCTCAGCTGTTTCTCACCAAAGAGCCACACAGCCAGCAGAACCAAACCCTCCGACTGTGGTTTTAGAATAGTGCCCATGTGAAGGGAAGACCACTGTTGAGTGAGATGCATACGGTGTCAGTTTTCCTTTGGGAGCATCTGCAGCTCTGAGTGCAGAGGATGTGTAGCACCTAAAGCTGCTTTGCCTGAGATTTGTGCTGAGCATACAACTCAGGGTGGCAGAGCTGTGAGTCACACAATTTTTTCTATTTTTGGAGCTTGTTTTTGAATGCTTTCCCCTCTGGTATATGGGTGGTTGGAAAAAACACACACATTCAGGCTTCACATACTGCAAATAGAAAATATGCATTTAAAGGCCTCCTATTGCTTACTTGCAGATCCTGCCAAACTTCAACCTGCTAGTCTTGATAAACACACTCTCCTGGGGTGTTGCTCACTGGGAACAGATGGTCCCATGGGAAACAGATGGCCTCAGAGCTGGGAACTTCCAGGAGCTTTTGTGGGAGATGGGATCCCATCCTTTACCTCAAAGGCCCATCCTAAAGGAACAGTGAGAGCATTCTCCTCCTGCATGTTTCTCATCTCATGAGATATCTCCTTCCATTGCCATCAGGTGTGAGTGGGTACTTGAAGCAGGGGGTTCCAATGCACAGGCAGCATCCACCTTTCTGAAGGACACAGACAAAATCTGAGGAGCGAAGAGGGAAATAGGTAAAACATATAGACTTAAAGACTATGAAGTAATGGCCTTCAAGGAGCCTCCCAAATGGCTCCTTTCCTGCAGATAAGGTGTCTTGCACTACCTAGGGTAAGATCATCAGATACCTCCATCATGACTGGAGACTGGGGTATAAATCCATTGCTTTAGGTCTCTTGTGAGTTAACATGGACCTGAACAAGTCACTTTTCAATTTTCACTCTTGAATTACAGTGCCTTCTTTGCTCTGTCTTGTAATCTTGGGAAGCAGAAGTACTGGATTTAACTGAACCCTTCACCATCAACAGCCATTCCTGGAAATGAATCACTGCCTCTCAGATTGTTTCCCCGATGTTTTTGAAGGAAAATTTGATATTTTTTTCTTTTGTGTTTATCTAACCTGGAGCTATTAAGACTGTACTAGCTGCTGGATTCATAACGTCAGGGGGAGAAAGCCTCTCTGCATCCTGCCCAAGGTACCCCTCCCCTAGTTTTCTGTAGCATTTCTTTAGGGATATGGCCTAGACCCAAGAAAATTGTTAAGCTCCCAGTTCATATTTGTTCTTAATTTTCACTTTGAAAACTGGCCCTCAGCTAGTACAGTTTTCTCAAATCCTGCAACCCTTTGTTATACCAAGTTTTTGTTTACTCCAGTTTGAAGCCCAGTCTTTCTGTGGGAGACAATCCCACACATAGAAGAATAACCGTAAAGAGATACTATAGATGGGAAATTCTACCTCAGGATCATGTTTTGTTGTATATCACTTCCTCCCCCTGTAACACTGCTCTGGGCCTCCTAACAAACACCTCTCTCTGCTTGGTTATGGACTTTGATTCTACTTCAGAAACTTGGTAAATGCAGAAGCCTTTAGACAGAAAATGTTGACTAAAAGCTGTTCTAACCCAATGTTTCTTGCCTCTTCTTTGAAAGCCCAGTGCACATTAAATGAAACTTATATGCTTCTTGAAGCTGCCTGTATTATTATTGGAACTGATGCACATTCACTCCAACCAATCTATTTTTGTTTGAACCACTTACTCTGTATGAAACCAAGCATAATAACTACAGTCAATACAGATATATTTGTTTTTATTTGAACTCCTAAGTGTGCTAAAAGCAAAAAATGCTTTTCTCCCTGAAAACCAATATATATGTATAATAGGCATAAAATGTATGTATCAGTCAAAGCAGGAGTTGCAGGCAGTGCAGAAGCCGCTCCTGACATCACTGGGCTGGGCACCACCTGCAGCCACAGGAGGCAAAGGCACTGACCCCATTCTCTTGCACTGTTCTTCTGTAGTAACTATGTCAAGAGAGACTGGACTAGCATCATCACCAAGCCTTGATTAAAAACTTTACATGCCTTCTTTCTTTCAAACAACTCTGACTCCTTTCCTCCTAGGCAGCTTCACACAACTCTTTCCTCATTAGCTGCTTCAAACAGTACTGGCTCCTTTTCTTACAGGCAGCTCCACACAGCACTGACTCATTCTCTCTGAAAGTTTTCTTCTTCCCTTCTACATGACTGGCTAAACCCAAGCCTATCCCTCACCCAGCTACCCAGCCCTGTCTGTCCCTCACACAGCATCTTCTTACTTTATCTGTCCCTTGCACTACCACACAATCTTTACCTCCTGACAGCACAACCTCCATCACAACCTGCAACAGACTCCCAACTTCTAACTTAATCTCAACTAGCTAGCCCACTCTTTTATAACTCCCATCCTCATTGAGCAGGCAAGGCTGTCTCCACTTCTCAGTAATCAGTACAGCTGTAATTCATTGGGAAAGACTGCCTTCTGCACTATTCCTACAAACCTATCTTCCCACATTCTGGCACTCAGGGGCAGTCAGAGGGGCGGTGTATAATGTGTGGGGAGGGGATTGGGGAGAAGAAAGTAAAGAAGAGCATTGAGAGTCTTGGCAGAGCAGACCTCCATGTTTTATAGCTCTTCCTACAGCTCACAGACCATCACCTGTGTTTTCCAGTGCTTACACCTGTCTTTTCTGTTAGAGGGGTCACCTCTTTTTGTGACAACTTTAAGATAACTCTTCCACAAAGATTCAAAATTTTCACTTTAGTTATTCCGTTTCCATGCTTCTAGGCAGTCAGTGCTCATTACCAGAACCTCATTAAATACACTGAATTGTGAATGGCTTGTTTCCAATCACATGGAGTTATATCCAGCCTGCCACTGGACCTGTTCTGAACTCCACAAATGAAAGATCTTAAACCATTAGGGGAATGTAGACCATTAGTTGGTATGCAGAGCTGATTGATCCAGGAGCATCTATTTGGGCAAAACCCCAGTACCTCCCAGTTAATCCATTTAGCACTGTGTTTGCATGTTTGCTGAGGCATTCAGAGGGGCTTTATGGAAAGAAGGATTTTTCTATAATGAATGGAAACAAACAAGATCAAAAGACAGAGATAAGCAAACAGACAGGATTTCAAACCTAACCTGTGTTTAAACTGAGTGGCTGTCAATATTAATAACATAAAAGCAGCAGTCAAGTGTGGCTGACACGCCAGGTAAAGAATGCTTAGAGACATCTGAAAATCCTATCAGAAATCAGAAAGGCAAATGCAATTAGCATGTCTGGAATTGTCTTAATTCATTGGGTTCATATTGTCTTAGAAGGGGGCAAGGATCATCTGCACATAGCTTGTGCAGGTGCAACTTTGTCCTTTTCCAGTCCTTTTACCCTCCAGTCTATAAATGGATGCTAACACAGGATGTTCCTGCCTGTGGCATAAGGCACTTTCTCAGTCTGTTCAGGATTCAAGACTTGTTGAAACTGCAGACCCTACTTGTCAGTTCTGCATGCTGGAAGAATTCAATTTTGCTCTGACTAAAGATGCAGGTCAGAGGACAGAGGCATTATCCAAATGGTGTGGAGGCCTCTGGCTGGGCTTGCTGATGCTGATGTAGGCTGGGAGAGCTAAGTTGTGTGGGGGAAAGAGCAGAGAGGCTAGTGTGAGATACTGAAATGGGTAATGGCATAAACATTTTTAAAATCACTGAGGATCTTTGCCCATTGTACCAAACTGTGCAAAGAAACAACTGCTGATCTATGACCACTGAAGCCCACCCCCCCAAATATGCCTCCTGATGGGAATTTGGACTATGAGTTAAGCCACCTGATGGGACAAATAAACAAGGCTGGGGGATGAGAATAAATATATCCACAAGGAAAGCCAAACTCAGCAGCTGTGTTGAAAATCAGCTCTGGCTAGGTTTGGCAGGGGAGGCCATAGCCCACCAATGTATTTACTGAGGCTGGATTTGCATACTCTTCTTCCCTCAGCTGAGGGAGGAGAGTTTCTGGGTGTGTGATGGTGTAACCTCTGGTCAGGATAAGACAGAGGGGCTGATCACATGCTACCAGAGGCTACAAGCCAGGTAAGAAAGAGACCCTGTGGAGAATCCTCCCTTGCGCAAATGGGCTCAGTTTTAAAACTCACTGTCCTGCCCCTGGAAAGGTCACATTCACATGGGACATTCATGTGAGAGATGGCTGTCATGCTTTAAAAGGTGTCATGAACCATCAAAGACCCCCCAGAGTGCCCCCAGACTAATTTCGGAGGCATTCCACCTGAGGACTGCACATGATCTAAAGTGTTGCAACAATTCCAGAGTTGGTTGCAAAAGACAACGCAAAACTCCTGCCTGCAGGGTAAGTGCTGGAGTGTTTCCACATATATCTGAACTACAATAATCCATAGAACTCTGTGTTTTGTGGGACACCCACCACTGAGAAGACTGGACAAGAGGACCAATGGGATGCCATTGGGCCCACAGAGTTGTGGTATCTTTTTATTTGATCTGTCTCTCTCTCATTCTCTTTCTCCCCTTCCCCCTTTTCTATCTCTTTCTGTCTTTCTACTCCACACTTACTGTTAAATAAAATCCTTACTATTGACTTCAGCATGTGGTCTTGTTTGCTCTTTACTTTGGGCAGAGGCATCTCTGTCATAATTTCAAAAATTGGATCTTAACAGCAAGTGATGCCTTTAGTCAAAACCAAGGGGTGGTTGAATTGACTGTGGATATGCACTGTCTTTGTAGGACCAGACCCAAATGCAGATACAGTACAATGAGGAGTACAAAACCAACAGGTAGAGGGACAGATTGGAGAAATCAGGTATGAAGGAAATGTAGGAGCTGAAACTGCAGTTTAATGTATCTACAAGTGCACATTTAGCAGGCAGTGGCTGATGACAATATAGGGATTTGGGGTTCCACAGTAAATTTCCAAAGCCATTTGCTCAGCAGATTAGTGTGTAACCCAGGAAATCAATAGCCAAAATGTGGTGTTCATGTTGAAGTTGGCAAACAGGTACAGAATCACAGTAAATAAATGCAGAATGATTACACTCTCATGTCTGAATAAACACATCTGGTGGGATTGTGGAAGGGCTACAGTGCACTCAGCTACATTTTTTTGATGGGACTTCGGCACTGGAAAGAGAGCCTCTGCTGGAATATTTGTCAGGATTTGAAGCAGTGGTGGTGGGAGTACCTTGTGAGCTCAGGGTGCAGAGCAGGCTGCTTTTAGTGTCAATCAGGGCACTGGCCCTATAGAAGTTGGGTCAGCACCACAAGTGTCAGCTGTAAAGAGACATGATTTGATTTAATGAACTCATCCAGGCAACGAAAGGGCTAATATGATTCCTAAAATACAAACACTACAGGGAAATCTATTAACTGTGACTAAAATAAAAGCCTAGCTGGAAGTGAATCACAGACCCAGCTGTCACAGAGCAGTAGTTCCTAGCTGCTAAGTCATCAGCACAGTGCACAGAACACAAGTGAATGGGCATCGCTAACCCCAAGACTCCTGACTAGCTCTTAAGAATATCTGCTATTTCTAGTCAGGTTTATGTGTCAGTGCTGGCACTCCTGACACCATTTCTTTCCAGAGCTGGTGAAGAAAATATGTGACAGCACTGCAACACCAAGCCAGGTGGAGAAGCAAGGTGAGTGAATAGCACAGTTTGGAGGAGAAGGGAGAAGACAGCTGTGACAATAGCTGAAGTAGATTAAGGGGGCTGAGCAGGTCATACAAACAGATATAGAGCATTGCTTGATTTTTAAATGAATCCCAGCTGTAGAAATGCTATTCTTGAGCCAACAGGTTGCTGCTCTAGTCTCAATCCACAGTCAAGGAGGGGTTGTGAGAGCAGTGGGCAAAACCAGATTTTCCGTGAAATACCTGTCTGGAGATCAAGACAAGCTCTGGGTGAGTAAGGCTGGACAGAATGAGGCTGGAATCAAAAAAAGAAAATGGGATGATACCAAGAGACTACAGACCATCTTTCCAGGTGATGTTTTTGCTTGACTTGTCTATGGCCACACTGGCATTGAAATATCAAGTGAACTGCTCCTCTTGCTTTCCTGGGGGAATGGTCAGAGCTGAAATAACTCAGCAGCCCTGGGCTGGTGGATTTGTTTTTATTTCAAAACATAAAGATATTATTTCTCTCCTCCTACTGCCCTTTTTTTCCCAAGTGTTTAGAATTGGTATTTGTGCTATAACTAGGTCAGGGAACCTAAGTAGGTCAGGGTGACTCTCTGAATGTAGCAGATCTAGAAGTAAAGTTGGAGAGAGAAGACCTGACTGCGTGTATAAACAAAAGGTGGCAAACTGGGCCTAGTGAGAGGGATGATCCCTCAGGAAAGTGGTGAGACCTGAGAAAGGAAAGTGAGGTGTGGGGCAGAGAACAGGGTCTGAGAGAGCAAGAATGTTTGGGCATGGAGGACAAGCTGATGGAAGAGTAGGGAAGAGAATAGGATTACAGCTGTAGATGTAAAGAGAGCAGAGAAAGGGTGAAAGGGTTAGAGCAGGTCTAAGGCTGAGGAGGGAAAGAGCAAGGGATGTGTAGGTGGGAGCAGCTTAGAAGGACTGGGAATGGGGTTGCATGGAGGATAGATAGAAGGTCGCAAAACAGGGAAAAGGTTTACATAGTGAAGTGTATCTGAGAGGGAAAGAGTGTGAAGGACCAGGGAAAACACCAGGGGTGATGTTTTTAACTAGAGAGTGGAAAATGAGAGACTGGGAAGAGAAGAATTGTGGTATTCACATAGTGTGAAGCTGCCAATCTCAGCAAAAGTGTGGTGAAGCTGACATTGTGTCCTTTCCCTCCTCTCAGGGAAGGGTGAGCATGCTGAAGGCAAAATTACAGAGGAGAAGGGGCTGGTGACTGTGCTTGTGCTTCACAGTTGCACCTCATTTTGCAGGGGCATTGCTGACTTTGATGTCAAAGCTCTGACTCCCATCCAAGGTTTGGTGTTCTTCCGCTGGAGTCATCAAAACTTGCTTCCCTCAAAAGCAAAGATGATGAAACTGCAGCAAAGGGAACAGTTATTTACATCAAAGGGAGAAACCCCCAGAGTTTGAAAATTAATAATTTTTATATGTCTAATTGTGTCGTAGTCTCAAACCCAATGCCTTGTATGTTTGGGGTTGCCAGGTTGAAAATTATGCATGTGACCTTGTGGGACCCCTCAAATTATTGTTCCATGAAAATGTGGAGACTTCATTTCCCCATTTGCAGCATCTCTCTCCTTGTATTACATTATCATTATCAAATTTGTGCCTCCATGCAGGCTGTGTCTACTGTGAGAGGACATTCTGGGTCTGCTTCACACACTTGGGAATACTTCTTTCTGCACTGAGTAGGTCACTGCATTGCACAGTACCTTGTGGTCTCTTGGGCAGCTTATGTCTGCATTCAGCCCAGCTCCCACAGCTTCCTCTCTTGAAAATGGTCATGTTGCCCCATTATGGTGTTTGTAGTGTTGCTCAAAGGACAGAGTGGCAGCCTGCAGGGGGAATTGTCCTGTTTTATTCTTATTGTCAGCCCTGGCTGCAAGCTCCACTGGGGTAGTATTTGGCAGTGGGGCAACCAGAGCTGTCATCTGAGACTTGTGTACAGAGACCTGCTGTACCTGAGCCCATGTCAATGGTCCTTACTCCCATAGTTGCCCTATTAATATTGAAAGTTACTTTAGTTTTCTTCTTCCATAGAAGTTATTAGTCCTGACCTAGCTACTGCTGCTCAAGTTTTATGGGGTTTAGCTTTTTCTATTTGTTTTGGATAGCTATTACATGGCACCCTACTGAAATTTGCCTCTTAGGGCTAAGACCAGTGGATTTGGAAGTGAAAGAAGGACAGAAAAAGAAATATTTGTCAAGGAGGGGGTAGGTCTCCTAGTGATACCAACCTGGTGAACCTTCCCTTTTTCATTAGCAGAGATGTTGGCTGTGAAGGGGATGTGCAGCTTTGGTTCTTACAGCCAAATCCACAGATCAGCTTTGGTCCATTGGCAGTTCTGGGACTATTAGATCTGTAAAGTTATCTCTGCAAAGGAACTGCAAACAGATGTAATCAGTTGGAATCAGTGGGCAGTGGTTAGATAGACCTGATGGGGATACATTGTTCTATTGCTGAGGTAGTAATAAATGTTCAAGATTATTCTTATCTACCAGCATATGCATCCACTAAGAACAGGGCAAGAAAGGCTTTAGGATATTGACTTTAAGTTTTTTTTCTTGATTGTTTGGATTTTTTTAAAACCAAAATCGCTATATGAATGCAAGAGCTGACATGGCAGCAGCATTTACTCTTCACCAGCAGTACAGCAGATTTGTCTATGAGCACTCTGCAATGTTCCCATAGGAGTAGAGGGTAAATTTGGGTTCTTACACAGAATGTATAATGGATGTCTCATCTGGGGATGCTCTTTAGGGTGAATGAAGCCTTTGGATAGTCCTAATTTGTAATTTGATGACACTCTGTAGTGACCATCTTAAGAGTATTAAGTGTAAACTTAAAAAAAGTTGAGAAACATAAAAACATGTTTGGTTGTTTTTTTCCCCCCATTAATTCAGAGTTCTTCTTCACAGTGAATTTTTTTCTCAGTACTTTACTTTAATTTACTAGAAAAAATGGAGTACAGTTATTAACTCCCTTTGGGCTAAAATTTAGAGCCATTTGATCTTTTTCTTCACTACAAGTACTACTTCTAACCATGAATACTTACACTACTTTTAAAAAATGCAAAACAAATATGAGCTTATTTTGATGGTGAAATCTGCCTTGAAAGAAAATATTATAGTTAGATTATTTCCAAATATTGTATTTGATGAAAAACCATGGAATTACATGGAAACTGGACTGCAACATGAAAAGGTGAGATGTCCAAGTGAAGCAGGGAATTAATGTCATAACTTTGTAATTGAGTTTTTTGAATACAAAAACAAATTTTTCGGAATAACTAGCAACTTTTCAGAGCTGTGGTGACAGCATCTGATTTGTTATTATTACCCTTATTATTATTATTATTATTGTCACAGTTAAGCTTTACCCATGTTCTTTCTTTTGTGTGCACATTAAAAACAAAGGCCACTCTGGGACTTCATGGAGTTCAGACAGCACCAAAGCAGTGTAGCAGCATGCATTAGACATGAGGAGGAATCACCACAGAGATAAGGCAAACACTTAGTGATGAGCAGAGTCACTAGTATCCATTGTGGTACTGATACCTCTTGAAAAGGAGCAGCAAGAGTTGAAGAATTACGGAATACTGTTTTGCCTGGCCTGGTTGTTATGAAATCAAAGATGGGGTAGGTATCCAGCTAGTTCAGGTCTCCACTTGAATGAGTTTCTTCCTCTCTCACATCTCCAACATTTTTTAATGTGCTCCTCTCTCAGTACCTTCAAAAGTGCCTCCCTGCCCTGTCACTCACTGTCACTTCCATAACAGCTCAGCTCTGTGCTGCTTCCCAGACATCTTCCTCATATGTTGCTGGTTTCTTAAGGAGGCTTTATGGTTTACAGGACCCCTACATTTACCCTGTAGAGACAATGTTGTGTCACTCCTAGCTTCAAAATGCAGCAAATGGAGGACCCACATACTAGTTAAGATCATAAAATGGTTTGGATCAGAAGAGACCTCAAAGATCATCTCATTCCAGCCCCCTTCCATGGGTAGAGGTGCCTTCCAATAAATCAGGTTTCTCAAAGTCCTGTCCTACCTGGCCTTGAACACTTCCAGTCATGGGGCATCCACAACTTCTCTGGGCAACACGTTCCAGTGCTTCATTTCCTTTTGAAAGCCTGAGAGTTAAAAGCTTTCTAGAGAGAGATATGAAGGAAACCTGTTACACATATGGGGAGAAATCTGATCGCATCTGCTGGAAGCATCTGCAAATTAAAGAAGAGAAGGAAGGTTAAAAGAGTGTGTTTAGCAGAAGTTTTCATAGCAAGTAAGATGTGAAGGTGTAGATAAAGTTATTAAACTCTGTGCTACCTCTAGCACTACCAAAATCTTTAATCTGTTAACAAGTCTTATGCTAAAGTACAAAGATAACTCTGTGGTTGCATTTTATGATTTCTAGACATTAAATATGGTATTGATGTCAGCTTTTGCCCTGGACTAGTAGTATGCCCAAGAGAAGGCTATAGAGGTGTATTTGCCTTATATAAGGTGTTGAAAAGGCCTTTAATAACTTTTCTGCACAGGTGGATTCTGTGTGGCCTTCCTCTTTACTTAATCTTTGATACCGGATTCTTTGAAATGTATCTAATTCTTCCTATAGATAAACTACATGCAAGATGTGTCAGTAGCACTGACACACACATTGCTACAGAGGGTCTTAAAGTATGCTGGGAACCTGATCTTCACTGTGCCACTAGGGCAGAAAGATTTTGTGTTCTGGGCCTTGACCTGCAGCTCTGGAGATCTGCATTTAATTTTCAGTTCTGCCACATACTTCCCAAGTGACCTTGTGCGAGTCATTTATTCTCTCAGCATTTAATTATCACCCTTTTGCAGATGAGAAGTTGACACTTCTCTGCCTTCCAGAGAGTAATGTGAGGATAAATTCATCAACCTTCATGTTCTGCTGTGAACAATGGGAGTTCACTGAGGCAAAGACAAGTCCAATGAGGAGATGAGGCAGCATAGGGAAGCAAAGCAAGGATGAAGTCCATTTTAACTAGCTGGAGAGCTGTCCTGTGTGAAGAGTGTATGATGTCTTGCAGGGATTTACATCAATCCTCTGAGTGTGCAGTGCTATGACCTCAGTATCCTAGCTTTCATTATAATGACAAACTGGAGGGTGGGGGAACACGAGGTTCCTAGGTCTCTTTTAGTAAGTAGTCATCAGATGGCTCATTCACTTATGTCATTTTTTTGTGATGTTCCTGCCTTTTCATTTCTGTAGCTAGTCTGAGTCAAGCATGGAAGATGGTCATTTACTGAGATAACAGAATGTGGGTTGTATCGCAAATAGGAGGAAAAGGTGCAAAGCATAAAAATGTTCCCTTGGAGAGAAAATGTTCCATGCCAGTCTGTGTTGTCATTGTGATTTATTGTTCTAGAACAGTTGAACATTTCTGTTCTCACTGCCTAAGGACTTCAACTGTATGGGACATTTCCAGTGCTCCCTAAGGAGATGGCTTTCATTTTTATAGGTAACCGCTGTGGGTCTGGATCATATGAACATATATCTTGACTTTTGAGTGAAGTTATTAAAAAAGTAGGCACAATTCAGAGGAGCAGAATTGCTTCTGAGGTGTTGGAGTCAGCTGCCTACGTATCTCTTTACTGTGGTTAGTCACTAAGAGCATACTATAGACACTTGAGAGTTCAGACAGTGCCTCCTTGTCTGGTTTCAGTTGGAAACTTCCAAGACTTCCAAGCAGAGGACTAGCTGCCCCTTTCTTTGTCGCTGTTCCTGCAAGTAATTCAAACTTGTCGGCTGGTATTTTACAGCTGTTGTTCATTACTGATGTTCAGAAGAGTGGATTTCAAGTGCCTTTCTCATCTTGTTCCTTCAAGAGCAGGTGAGCATTGAGCATCCTTCTGTGTAGCCACAGCATGAACTCAACCTAGAAGTCACTTGGGATGTCAAGTTACATATAGCAGTTGGCCTTTTTTCAGGTATGTGTGAAGGAAATTGCTTGCCCCCAGTACAGCAAAATACTATTGGACAGCTCTGGTCTAATTTTGGGTTTATTCTCCACAGCTTTTCTTAAAGCTAATTGGAGCTTCATGTTTTAGCACTTTGAATGTCATGTTACAAGACAGACCTCTGTTAATGGTGGTTACTGACTGTGTAGATGGAAAACATTTATAAGAACTAGATTTCATTATTTTTATTTTTTTTTCAGGTACTGTAAATCTACCTTTCCCACTCTTTGCTTAATATTAGATTAAAAAAAAAAAAAAAACAAAAACCAAAAACAAATAAACAAAAATGGTGAATGATTTATCTTCAGAATGAAGTTCTCTTGTTTTGGCGCTTCCAGGAAATACAGATAGTCTGTGCATTTTGGGATCTCTTGGAAGTCTTTTGCCTGTCAATCTCTCGATTTTATAAGATGATATTGTATCTTGGCTAGCAGGGTCCAAGATGCCAAATAAAAAGGAGAATAGAGACTTGGAGGACCAGATTTTTGAATATTCAAATGGTGAATGGTAATCTCTTTCAGTTTGAATAAGGTTCTTGTATATCTGTAGGATGTAAGACCTAGCCAGGGAGGCAAGTTCATGAGGGTGGGGTTTGTTTGATTTTTTGTTTATTTGTTTTTTTGTTTGGCTTTTGCTTGGTTTGTTTGTTTGGTTGTTCGGGGGTTTTTTTGGTGGTGGTGGGGGGAGGGGTTGCTTTCCTTTCTGTCCCAATGGCATTTTAAAAACCTCTTTCCCAGCATTTCTAACGTTAGGAAGAATTCTAACAAAATCAAGCAGCCTGTGAGAAGTAGATGCTGCCTTTGCTGCATCTTCATCCTGGCTTCTCTGGAGTAATGTTGTAAGGGTATAAAACACGTCCCTGGTTAGGAAAAAATGTGTTGTAAAGAAGGAAGTCTAAGTAAATATACAATAAAGAGATGTATAAAAGTGTCTTCAAGAGACAATTCATGGCTCTGTTAGTACCACAAGGAGATTTTTGTGGGGGTTTTTAAAGGCCCTTGCTGTAGTACAGGGAATGACTCTAACGCCAAACTTTAAATCCCATGCTGAAAACAAACAGCCGGCATGTTCTCAGCCTTTTCAGCATCTGTTAAGTAAGGCAGTATAAAGAGCTGTGCTGTGGATATTAGAGGCTTGGCACACTCCTAGTATAGCTGTCACTGGGAAAAGGTATTTCTAAAATGGGCTATGGAGCAAATATGGTATTGCTGCTAATAGTGAAGCAGCCCCTACAAAATGCCTTTGGAACTCACATGAGGTATGATAATACAACAAGACCTTTCATCAAAAAATTGCAGGGTGGAGAATGAATAAAACCTTCCTCTTCTGCAGTGTGTCAAGTCATATGGGTGGGTACAGCTGATATTTAGGCACACGTAACAAAACTTGGCAACAGGAAGTGCAGGGAAGTCACATGCTTAGCAGAAACTTCAAGGACACACTCAGGAGACGGAATGTAATTACTCAGTTTGGATTTTAGCCATGACAGTGAGTTAACCCTCAGAGCAAGTATGGTTTTATTTATCTCTCTTCCCCATCCTGAAAGTTCCAAAGATTAGAGGGAGGTACTTAGGACCTTTCATTTAATTCTTTTGATAAGGTTTTCCTATTACTTGCATTCTTATAATATCTGAGCCTTAAAAACATGAATTAATTTAGTCTAATATGTATCTGTGACTCTGAGAAATATTTTCCCAGCTGTCTTTGCACACCTAGAAATGGTCCCTGAGTGAAGTAAAGATTGGGGCAGTTTGGTTTGTTCCTTGCATTGGGGTTTACAGTTTTTGTTGCTGTCCTTTTTCACAAGGGAAGGACATAAATATCCAGGTTAGAAAACAAAGGGGAATTTAATGAGCACTAAAAGACCTAGTGGAAAACAGGGCACTTCCCCTCACTGCTGTCCTTACTCTTGATGAGTGCAGAACGAGGGGCCAATCACTGTATATTTAATGAACAAAATATCAAGTTTGTTCCTGTATAGTGTATTGTATGTTAGGCAGCTGGTCTGCCCCCTCTTCCTTCTGTCTGACAGTAGGATTCTCTGATCAGGTAAGGTTTCCTGTTATGTGAGCCCTACCAGTGGAGTGCACATGCAAAGTGTTTGCTTCCTTTCATTAAAGTGTTGCTTTTGATGAAAGAGTTGAGATGTTGTGCTGTTTTGGGCTGGAGTAAATTTTCTTCACAGTGGCTGGAGCTGTGTTTTGCATTTGTGCTGAACACAGGGTTGATAATAGATGGATATTTTTAATAATAGAGAGATGTTTTTTTTTTGCTGAGCAGAGCTTACACAGAGCCAAGGCCTTTTCTACTTTCTGTACTGCTAAGCTGGTGAGGAAGTTGGGGTGCAGGGGATATTAGGAGGAGACACAGCCAGGACAGGTGACCCCAAGTGTCCAAAGGGATATTCCAGACCATGTGATATCATGCACAGTATAGAAAGTGACGAGAAGCAGGAGGAGGAGAGGGATGTTTGGAGTGATGATGTTTATCTTCCCAAGTCACCATTATGTGTGATGTGGCCCTGCTCTCCTGGAGATGGCTGAACACCTGCCTGCCATGGGAAGCAGAGAATTAATTCCTTGTTTTGCTTTGCTTACATGTGTGGCTTTTGTTTTACCTATTTAAACTGTCCTTATCTCAACACATGAGTTTTCCAGCTTTTACCATTCCAATTCTCTGCCCAGTCTTGCTGGTGGGGGAGTGAGTAAGTGACTGTGTGGTGCCTGGTTGCTGTTTGGGGTTAAATCCCCAGTTTTTTTAGATTATTTCCTGCAGAACAGCTGCACAGTGCTCTGATGCTTGCTGCTGGCCAAGGCCCCTGTCAGCATAGAAATAACTAGATAGGTGGTGACCCAAAATAAAAAGGCAAAGGCAGGTAATCTGCAGACAGATTACCCTCCAAGTAACATTTTATTTATTTATTTTGTAATCCATAGTCTGTAGCTATCCCTCTTACCTTTCTGCGTCATAGGAATAGATGAGCGACAGACTGCTTTATGTCAAGGTGCTCGTGCTTCAGGGTGCAGAAATCTGAGTTCAGAATGCTCCAGAGAAGACTCCTGTACACAGAAAGTTTAGACCCATTGCACATACAGATCTCTCCGTGACTTAAGCAAAAAGGAAAGACGTTCATAATGTGAAGTCTGGTGAGATCGCAGATCAGTTGTGACTTGAGCCATCTCTCATCCAGAAGCCATCAGCTCAGTAAGCAAGGGCAACTAGACTAGACGTTCAGGTTTGTGTGTTGAGATATCCCAAGAACACGCTGCAATGCTTGGCAGTGCAGCACAGACCGCCTCTCACGTCGAGAGAGTGCCATTCGCCGGCTGGGCGCAGGTGAGAGCCCGCCCGGGCAGGTGCGGCCAAGGGGAGGGCGCAGGTGAGAGCCCGCCCGGGCAGGTGCGGCCAAGGGGAGGGCGCAGGTGAGAGCCCGCCCGGGCAGGTGCGGCCAAGGGGAGGGCGCAGGTGAGAGCCCGCCCGGGCAGGTGCGGCCAAGGGGAGGGCGCAGGTGAGAGCCCGCCCGGGCAGGTGCGGCCGCGGAGGGGCTGCGGCGGGAGCGGCACCCGCGGGTTTCAGCACCCTGGAGAGAGGCACCGGCCGCGGGCATCGCGGCGCGATCGCCCTGACACCGCCGCGGGATAACGAGAGGGTGATTTCAAGCCACTTGCTGCTTTTATAGTCTTTGTATGCCAAGCACTTCCCAAACACTCACTGGTCTGAAGAGAAGTGTTAAAAAAAAAATCGAAGTTTTTCACAGGAGGACTCAGAAAAATGGAAGGTTTAACTGTCAGTAGTTGGGCAGCACTTTTCATGCAAGGGTTTCCACGCACTTTGTGAATATTAATGAACTCAGCTGCTAAATCAATCATCCCTTTATTACGTACGTAGGCTTCATTATCCTTGTCTAGTTGGGGAAACTGAGGCAGGCAAGGATAATGTGGATTGTCTCAGCCAATACTGAACCCGAGAAAGAATTATCACCTTTATGCTCCTACTAGCACAAAACCATACAGCTTCTATAGCTCTTCCTGTTTTGGTTATAAGATATGTATTTCCTTCTTCAAACTACAATACTTCAAACTACAATTCTTCACTTAACTGATCTAGATTACCAAGCTCATGTCAGATGGTTTTCTAGCTAGCCTAATTACAACAATTCTCACCTACTGACCTTCTGTTTCTTAAGGATTGCTGCTGTTTCCAAAACGAAAGAGAGTCACTGTCCTGATTTCAAATGCACACTGGTACATGTGTGGTGCCGAGATGGTAATTCCTGAAAAATGTTATTTTGAAGCAAAAAGTTGCCCATTTGATGCTAAGAAATAGATAAATATGTGTGCTATTTTGCACTCAATTGTCAGGCATGTACCATGGTGTTTTGTTGTTTCCCTGGACAGGTGGAGACAGAGCAGTTAGGCACTGACGGCTTCTGTCTGGTAAGCTGGCTCTTGATTGACTGATTAGCTTCTTTGTATGGCAGGCACTTCTCTCAGCTCTGTCATTAAAGATGCATCATAACCCCTCGCAAGAGCCTTCTTGGTTTTTTTTTGTTTTTTTTTGTTTTTTCCATTTCCTGACACAGAGAGAGAAGGAAAGAGCAATTCTGAATGTTTTATGGTACAGAAACTTCTGTTAATATGGAAGGCCTTTAAAGATGAGATTTAGCCAGATTTCTGTCTTTAGAAATTTCAATAAATCCTCCAAACCTAAAAGAAAATGCTGTCAGTGCAGTACCTCCTCTCTCTCCTCTAGATTTTTCATGTACAGCCTTCCATTATTTTTGTTTATAGTAGGTATCTTTAAAGAGTTTACCTTTGTGCAAGATATGGAAGGTGGTTGGAGAGGGGCTTTTAATTTTTAAATTGGATAAGATGAAGTGTGGAGACGTATACTGGCTTATAGACATGGCTGGAGGTGTCTGGACTGTCAACTTCCATCTCTCATTTCAGCTTGACATCAAACTATGGTTTCTTCCAGAGGTAGGAGACAAGACCTGTAAGATGACCCCAATTCTCTGTCAGTGCTGGTATCTGATGTAGCTTCTTTCCTTTTTGCTGTTGATAATACTATCATAATAATTCTTGATAATGAAAGTCCCTTATCTAATATGTTTTCTGCCTCGAGAAGTGATACTGCTATATGTAAGTGTGAACTTAAATTGATATGCTGGTATAAATTCATTGTTTCTTTATAAGATAACTTTTCACAAGTCAGCTTGCATCACTTTGAAGGGGCCTTAAACCAAGGAGAACAAGAAAAGGCACCTCCTATTCTGCAGCAAGCATTTACACGGGGGATTGTAACACTTCCTTTTTTAACATGATTTCTGAAGTTACACTTATACGCCCAGTAAAACTCTATCTTGCACAAAACATAGAATTAATTTATTTCTGATGCAGGAGCACTTTTTGCGTGATTCTTGCAGATATTGTGATGAACTCAGAGATGACCCTTTCTGCAGTGATGATCAGTAATACCATAAGCAGGTTGAGCTATAGTTCTCAGATTGTGCCTGGCAAAAAGGCACAAGATAATCAATGTCTTCTGTCTGCAGGCCAGTATCTCAACAGTCAGCTGTGGTTTGTAGCTGGATGCGGTAAGATGGAGTCATCTGTTATGAATTTGCCTGTGCATGGGGTGATCATGAGCATGCTGCATGTGATCACCATGACTCCTTGCATCTAGTGGAGCACAGTATTCTCCAGACACTGCAGTTCATCTTTGACTGACACTTGCTGGTGTTTGGGTTATGACAGTTCCATTGACTTAATCCCTGGAGCCTCTTGCTGAGAAAGCATTGGGAAAAGCAAATTTTTGTTAAGTAGAGCCTTTTGGAAACCTTCTTGTTTGTTACAGTGGTAATAAGAAATGTAGCAACTGCAGACCTGGTGGGTCATCTATTTCTTCCTTCAACTGAAGGATTAGTTCATATACTGTCTTCTGTGTACTCAAGGCCAATGCTGAGATGCACTGCCTCATCATTTAACCAGGTACGCCAATTATTTTATTGCAATTCAAATCCTGATCCTAGATCCGATGGGTAGAAAGCTTCAGTGCCTCTAGCTCTGAGTATAGGTATCCAAATAACGTTTTGCCTAGCAGGAATCTGCTTGTTAGAGAACTGTAATGGTCATCTCATAAGAAGTTTGCATAAAGATTCATGTATCTTTCTGTGTGAATCAGGTCAATGAAGACATTGACACATCAATTCTTGTTGGCTTCTAAATGGTCTAAATCTAGGAGATTTGTAGGTGATTGAAGTTATGTTTTAAGATCATAGAAGAAGTCCTGCCCCTTTAGAGGTCTACAGGGTTCTTCATTGAGAGCTAGACATAGCATAGGTCCATCCTGGGATGTAGTGTTACGTCTGGTTTAGTAGGAATGTGGAGAAATGTGAATAAAACAATAATTCTCTGGAGCTTAGTAATGATTCCCTTTTAATTGTAAGTCTTGTTGACTGGCTTCTAAGAATGTTTTATTAAGTCATCTTCAGTCAGGAGAATATTGATGACAATGGACTGTTATAGAGCTGTATTTGTGGTGGCGTGAGAGGTACACTGTGGGAGGGCTGTGAAGGCCACTCTATTTTTGGGATATAAAATTGCAGTGCAAGGAGGAATGGATGGCACCTTGCTGTGAAATAATATAATTCAAACCTGTTACTGCCCTTTGAATGGGCAGTGACATGGCAGCCTTGTCTAAAGGCAGCTGCCCAGCCTTTCCTGGTCCATGTTCAATGCAGAGTTTTAGCTCTGTTAGGAATTGTTTGCATGCAGCAGATCTCATTCTCTCTCAGTTGCATTGGTGCAGTGCCTGTCAACCTGGGGAGGAAAGACAAACCTGTTAACAGGAGCTTTTGCTTGTTTACTGTGTGTTTACATATCCCCTTCAGTCTTTTTTTTCCCTTAAAATTTAAATATTTGATGTCAGTTCATTTATTTTTATGATGAGGTTTGTTTTTGCACTCACTTCCCACCCATGTACAGAGCATGCCTGAGTAATTTTTTTTTTTCCCCCAGCTACTGGTGTCATCCATTACAATGTGCCTATCTGAGTGTTATGCCAAAGAGAGATCATCTGTGAGGTCTTAAATGCTGCTAAATGATAAATAAAGGCCTTTGCATCTTTGCATGCAGTTGATTTCCAAGGGTCAAAGCCTCTGTCCTGTGAGGTGTGTCCTCTGAGAAGATTCTTGCTTTTTCCTTAACGTGCAAAATACCATCATGCAGATTAATCACGAATCTGTTACTTTGGAGTTGTGATATAGTAACCAATGCTTTGTTTTCTCTTGTGAAATGCCATCTGCCCTCCCCATAAAAACCCACGTGGGTTTTTTCCCTTGTATTAAGAAGACAATCTTCTGCTGCCTTTCAATGCCTTCATATCGAATCATATCTCGGAGACTTCAAAAGGATCTTAGAGTTCTCACTTCCAGAACTGACTAAATAATTTCTTCTGGGTGTCATGGATTGTGCCTGTTCTAGATCCCTTTATACTTACCACTACAAGTTCAGGTCTAATCTGGTTGTTAGAATGAAGGAATGAATCCACTGAGACCTGTAGTCAGTAGTCACAGCTAGTTTTGCTAGGAGCCTTACAATGATTTCAAGGAAAGGAGGAGGAAAAACCTGCATCAGGAAAAGGAAACAAAAGTTGGGCCATAAAACCATAATAGACTATCCTGAGCAGGAAATATATATCTAATGGCCCTCTGTTTATGTCAGTGGTGGAATTTATGAGGCTTTCAAAGGGCATCAGAAATGGGAGGTAGTGAATGTTGTATGGCATAGGAGAGTTTAAGTGAGGTCACAATGGAATCACCAAATAGATCATGGGGAATAATCTTGTTCTGATTGTGAGTGGAATGGAAGAACTGTCACCTTAGCTGATTTTCTCACCTCTAAGTCTCATGTGGGTACAACACTTTGAAGTGCTGAGAACATCCACCAATATCCATCGAAGTCTGTGATAACTAAAGGCACAGCTCGTTCTGCAGTGAATGATATTTCTTCTCTAGGTTTGAAGCATCCTTCTCTCTTTTCTGCTTGAAACACTGCTCACTTTTCTGCATGTTTCAGCACTCTACATATTTCGCTTTCCTCACTCTCTGCTTCACAGCTGCTGTATTAAATCCATCCGTGGACACTTAAAAGATGCTATGGAAATGTATTGCTTGCCTTCAGCAATAGCAGTGGTTGGCCAGCACATTGCTCCCCTAGTCCATCAGCCCCAGCACTGTGGTGCTCGTGTTTGCTGGACTGTTCCTTCTGAGTGTATGGAGGTGAACACATGTTCAGTATTAATCTTCATTTCAATGAAGTTGTTTTAGTTCATGCTTTATTGCAGCGCTTTGTAATAATGCATCTGTAATGGCAGCCCTTGGGGCAGCAGTCGCATGTGGCAGGCTGAGTGCCTGAACTGCTCCTGAGAATGACTCCAATCATACAGAATGAGGCACTCCCTGGTGCACCATCTGAATTTATAATACCAATTTATATAGTGCCCTAAAGCAAGGTTTGTATTTGCTCTGGGACATAGAGACCAGGCTATAGAAGGGGAACTGCTCTCCATCTTTTTTTGCTGTCCCTTTTTTTGAATATATGCATTTGTCTAGCTTTTCAACTTGCCTGTCTTAAAGCCTAGACTGAGCCCAGAAAATGCAAGAATATGCCTTAATACAGAGTGATGGGTACAGAACCTGTAACTGGGCAACAGAGGCCTGCTGCCAGCCTCACAGCATTGGTTAAACCTTTCACCAGGTGTGGAGGTGAGACATGCAGGAGGGCACAGTCCTGTAAGAAGTGTAGGGCAGAGTCGTGGCTGCTAGCTCATTATGGACCTCCTTGTGTGCCTGGGAGTCAGTGTTCGTTTAACCTCCTTTGAGAAAAGGCGTGATGAGACCCAAGGTGGTGAGGGTTGGATTTTCCTAGATAGGTACTCAGTAGGATTATCAGAAAGTACTTAAGTAGCATGGATACCTAATGCTTATTAATTTTGAAAAAGAGGCGCATAGTGTTTTAAAAGTCAAAAGTAATGCTTTAGGCTTGCCCTGGAGATATGCCATGCATGTCACCAAACAGAAGCTAAAAGGCTTTTGTCAAAAATAGTGTTTGCTAAGTGAGAAGAAGGTATGCTTTGCTCTTTTTGGCTCCTAAAAGGATTTTGTTGAAGCTACAAAATTCCCAATCCCCACTGTTTTATAGCAGCAGGAAGAGAATTTCCCCCCCTTGCCCTGTTTAATTGGAATCCTATGCAAGGTGTCTCACCTCACCTTAGATCTTCACATTATAGATTCATGCCAAAAAAAAAAAAAGACATTTATTGGCATCTGATTGTGAATGATAAGTACTTCCTCCTATGGATAGAATGATGTTTGAAGGCATTGTGTTGTCTGGCATGTGAGCAGAGAAAATAAAAGGGGTTCCATTTTTATCATGTTTATCCAAAATAATGCATAAGATTTTAAAATGAGATAACTGAACCATTAGAAAGGCACTGGTTGGAGCAGTTGTTCTTTATCCTGAGAGCTTCCCAACTGATCCGTTACTTATGATGCTTGCAAACACCTTTCAGGAGCTCACGGGATAAAAGAAATTCTGCAGGGGAATCTACACTTAACTCAGACACGTGATGGGTACTGCAGTCAGTCTGAGGGGTCTGCTTTTTGGGAAGAAAAGAGGGCAGTCTGTCTTGTTGTGCCTCAATGCTGTTATTCTGCACTGATGTCTTTATTCTACCTGCTCCTGTTGGCCAGGAAGGGTTTTTGTCTTGTGTGGATAAATGTTTCACGTGAGACTGCTAGGGGTTAATTCTAAAGACTGAATGCAATTCAGATACAAATGCCCAAACTGTCTGTGTTTGGAGTGTTAACCAGTGGATTTCCTGTTAACAGCAGGAAATGTCCCTATCTAGTACCCATTATCTTGAGCAATCAAGGTGTATGTATTTCAGGGTCACTGAGGGGGTCAAAGGCAAAAGGGAAATAATATTTAATTTTCCTTGAGGAGCTGCTGAAGTTCTTCAAGGAATAGTTCCTGTGGATGCATTAGATTAGCATTTTATTAAAGAGAGATTTATCTTTCACTCTTATTAAATCCAGCTTTTCTGATTGCATGTCTCTCTAGCTCTTCTTCTTTTAGTACTCATCAATTCCTATTCTTTCCCAACCCTGCTGATGGACAAGCAGGTATGACATGATATTTGTTGCCAGGGAAGCACGCTGTTATGTCATTGGTTAATTTTCATGGCTGCTTCTGAGGATTCAGAAACAAGGAGAGGAGGCAGAATCCAAGTGAAAGAGATAGTAAGCAATAAAGATCTACTGAGTCTTACTGCAGGTGAGGGGCTGGATGACATAATGGAAATTGGAGTGATCCCATGGAGTTATAAGATACAAGAAGCAAGAAAGGATGGAGTTCAAAACTGGTGGAAATACTTGTTGGAAGGCTGTGCTTTAACTCTGAACTGTGGCTTTGGTTTTGGCCATTTCACTGGATGCTACATGCTGCCCATAGGAAGTGGTTCTCTTCCTTTTGGCCTGCACTGAGTCAGGGTCGCAGTGGCCTTGTTGACAATGGGAGATGGCAATGGATGTTGTTTTAGAATGAGATGTAGATGTATGTCTAATATCTGGTAATGGAGGTCACAAAGCCAGTGTGACAATTATTAAATTTTGTATTGCTGGCTTAAAGAATATACAGCTTTTATTTTATTCTCCCTTGCAGAACTGAGTGTGCACCCACATCTGTCTCATCTGTTGTTGTTAATGTTTATGTATAAATACACACATACAGTGCATCCTCTTACAGTGATGCTCTTAAAGATGGTGGAAAACAGTGTATGGAACTTGAAGAAGGACTTGCATAATTTCTTTCCTCAAATCAGTTGATGCAATGAACTATACTTTTTTCCCCCTACGTGATTTGCCTTCAATTTGCTCTTGCAACGTTTGCACACACACCACTTATTTAATCTCTCTCAAGCATTCTTCCCACAAGGAATCCTTTCACCTGAATGGGTTCACCCTTACATTCTTGGCTGCACACATCAAGGTATTTTTGTTCATTCATAAAATTCCATACATTCAAAATTGTGTCCGTATAGTGTCTGTCCCCTGTACACTCACTTAAACAAAACCGTGCTCAGAACATTACTTCCTATATAGAGTGTGTACAGTTTCTAGTAAATAAATGCATCAGAACATGCTTGGAGGAGGAAAAAGCCTTTGAATCAAGAATAAATGGTGATGTCCTGCAAGTGGTCAGAATAACTTTGGAGGTTGAACCTCCACCTGGAGTTAAAAACGGTGTTTGCAGGAGAACTTAGAACTAATCCTCTGAAATGATGGTAAAGGGAGTTCTGACCAAGCACTGTTGTGATCACTTTCTCCCATCTCTGTTATTTCTTATTATTGTAATGAGTTTTGCTCTCTCAAGTAGAATAAGGTCACCAGTGAGATAAGATCAGCTTCGTTTGGCACAACCAAGAAGATCTGATCACAATTTGGACTGCAGCTTGTAAATTCACCTTGGGTATTAACTTCTGGGCAAAAAGACACTGAAAATGCTAACATGGCCAAAAGGAAGGAGGAAAAATCCCAAAAAAACAGAGAGATAATTACATAATTGTGTTCTTGCCATGTTGCACAGGTTTTTCTGCCACTGTTTGAATACCAAATTCCCCTTGAGACTCATTTCCATTAAACTGTACCATACAAATGCTTAATTTAAAGGATTTGGTGAATGCCATTTAGAGAATCTAAGGAGGAATACCAAGAGACTATCGTCTATGGGTCCATAATGCAGTGCATCCCCTTTTCCTATCCCCTGCTGTCATAATCAGGGCATTAGCTTAGAATGAATCTTGTAGATAGTGTGGCATCGTGGCATGATGGACGATGCCTTTAACTTCTGTCTTCAGAGTCTTTTCTAGGCTCTGATCCCTCTCTCTCACCATCTCTGCATAACAGGAAAAGGGAGAACCAGGAACTGGTGGTAAGAGCATGTGTGTTTTCTATTGCATCAGGGAGATGGGGTAATTCCTGTGAGCCAGCTTGCTCCTCTAGCAAGACCTAAGCAAAAGCTGTGTGTGGTGTCTACTACAGCTGCTGCCCTGAATTAGCAAGCCCAGATCTCAGAGCACAATAAGTACCTTGAAGATGAGCAGTCCCACGTAGCAATTTATTGAAATTGCACTGACTGAATTGCCCCAGTTTATGACAGCATTTTGTCTTTTAGTTATAAAAAGCCCATTGTCTTGGTAAAAAGTTTTGGAAATTTATTCTAAAGGGAACAAGCAAAAGCAGATGAATGGCATTTCTATGAACGTATATTCTTACTTTTGCCTCTTCTCTCTGGTGGTGTTGGGAGGAAATTGTCAGGTGCCTAGGTCTATAAATCTATGCCATTGCTAATTTTTAAGGCTCTTTGGAAAGGAAATTGGTTATTTTCTTAATGAAGACACTGAAAAAGTCTGATGTAGCTAATTATCTTCTAGATGGGAACAAAACACTTTATCTAGAGAATGTCATACATTCTAAAAAGTCTCACCACAATACCAGTGACATATACTGGGAAGACAAGTAGTACTAGAGGGTTCTAGTACAAACCTCACCATACAAATCATGTTTTTGTTTTTTTTTCCATCTGTATACAACTTATTTGCAAACTACAGGGCTAGAGTGAGACATGAGAAAGAAAGAATTAGAGGAATTAATCAGGAAAATCTACTCTCCTGTTGAGCAATTAGAGCACTACTTGCTGGACAAAGAACTTCTTGTATTGCATTGCTTTCCTCTTGTCTGTTTTGCTCCACACTGCAGCAAAGATGTGCCTTGCAACCTTATGAAACCTCCCTGCTCTTCTAATACTTTCTCACTATTCTGTGCCTATTTATAAAATGATGTCTGCTATTTTGGTGCCTAACTGTAACAATCTTTCAGAAGTAGAGGTCCATGCGTCCAAGTTAGGCACAGTAAGACTTTTTTCAAAGTAATTGTTATCTTCCTTGATTCTTTGCTGCAGTCTGAATAGAAGTTTCTCAGTTAGATGAAGTCTTCTATCCCTCTTTCTAATTTGTAGACATTTAATGTATGGGTGTCCTAGTCTTTTCTTTCCAGTTGAAAGGATAGGATAAAATCAAGCTTGTTTGCCCCAAATCTTTCTGGGCTCACTTTACCCTTGGTGATTAAGCTGGTTAAAAGTTGCTAGTTTGTTTTTTCTCACAAAGGACATGCTGTTTTCTGTCTGCTAAACCAAAGAGGTTAAATTTTGGAATTTTAAGTGGAGACAGTGCTGTTGTCATTGATTTGACATAGAAAACTCTCTGCTGATAGGCAGCCAGATCAAAATACGATGCAAGTATATGCATGCATGGTGTTAGAAGACCTTGGACAGGGAAGAGGTAGATGTGGTGCACTTTCAGAAGACTATCGCAACAGATCATTATTTTGATAAACTGCAAGCTACAAAATACTAGATTGCCAGAATTACCAACAAGTGAAGAAATGTACCAGAAGCCAGATTTTACTGCCAGATGCACTTTTAAAATCTGGAGTTAACTACTGAAGTAAATGAAGTAATACTTGATTTTTCTTCACAGTAATGGAGGTCAGGATCTAGTCCCACGCTCTAAGGAGGGATTGATAATTTTTACTGCTGTTATGTTGTCCATATAAAACAGGTTACAACCAACAGTAACCTGCCTTTGCACAAACATATAAAGGGATAAAGTCTTGCTCTTTGGATGCTGCTTTTGGGTTAGGAAGATGCCTTTTTGTTGGACCGTTGTCACCTTGTTGAAATAGGTCTCTATCATCTCTGTTATGTATATGAATTTGTTAGGGTGTGTGAAGGACTGTGTTTTCCAGAGAAACTTCCCAAGGGGCTCCTAATATTTCTTGTAACTATTATTTAGTGTTTCATGTGGCTATTATCCACCTCAGACACAGCTGCCTTTCAATAGTAGGAAGGTGATCAATACATACTGTATAAAATAATAATTATTTATTATTTATTGAGTACTGCGGGTAGGCTGCCTGCTATGCAAAATACAGAAAAAGACAAAAACCTTTGGGTACATGGTCAGAGGGGGAAGGAAAGACAAATAGCTTTGCAGTCTGTCCCTATGGCAAATGTATTTCTAAGAGTCTGGCGTTGCAGAATGAACATCATACTCAAATTTTACAAGACCATCGAGTTTGGAGAGAGGGGCCAGAAAATTTCATTCCTCACTTTTGGGTTTGTGTGCACTTCGTGTGTAAAATGTTCCTGTCTGCTATTCTTGAGGTGGACTTTTAGCATGATAACATACTAAAAAACTTTACATTTTCCCCACAGTACATTTGCCATGTTAAGTACTAACGGTGATAAAATGATAAATATCTAGGATGTACACTCTCAGTGGTTGAAATACTGACCCAAACATAGTCGATGGAGTCAGATGCTGTTGTCTCTACTTTTAGAAGTGAGGAAACGAGTGGATAAAAAGTTTGAGATATTTGTACAAGGAAACTTAGTGGCTGGTTTAAATGAAATGGGTAGCGTATAAATTGACTCGAGATACGCAGTAGGTTTGGGTGAAACTCTGAGCTAGAAGGGAAAACTCTTTGTGAACTTCAAGGGTTTTGGGGTACTGATGAAAACGATTGTCTGAGGTAGAAGCTTCCGCTGCTCTGACGGCTGGTGCTTAGTAGCAAACCGAAAGAAAAAATAAGCCGCATCTGCCCGGCTTCGCCTTGCTGGGACCAGAGGGGCAAAAATCCGCCCCCTTGCTGTGCCGGCCCGGTGAAGGAGAGCTCGAGGAACGAGACGGTGACGGGCCGAAGGCAGCCGAAAAGCAGCCGAAGCTCTTTTCTGGGAGGAGGCGGCGGAAGCGTGGGAGGCGAAGCCCGGCGGAGCGCTGCCGCCCGCGCCCGGGGCCGTGCCCGCTGTCGGGGCCGTGCGGGCCGTGCCGGGGGCCGGGGCGCGGACCCGCGGTCTCTTTAAAAGCCGGGGCCGGTGGGGCGGGCGCGGCGGCAGCAGGGGGCGGCGGCGGTGGCGTGCGCGGGGCTCGGGCTGCTCCGGCACCGCGGCGCGCTCAGCCCTGCGCAGCTCCGCCCGCGGCTCTCCCGGCTCGGCTCGGCTCGGCTCGGCTGGGCACGGCCAGCCCAGCCCAGCTTTCCCGGGACCCCCGCAGCCTCCGCGGCTGGGGCCACGCTGGAGCCCCCTGTCCCGCAGCGCAGGCGAGCCGCGAGTTGGCGCGGCGGCCGGCGCCCGCCCGGCTGCGGAGGTGAGAGGGGCGGCGGGCGGGGGGCGGCTCGGCTCGGCACGGCTCGGCACGGCACGGCACGGATCGCAGGGAGCTGCCCGCCCGGCGAGCGCTGGGCGCCGCCGCTCCGGAGCTCTGCGGGCGGGTTTCTCCTCACCCTTGTCACGACAACTATTTCGGATCGTTTTATCCCTCTCCCCGTTCGTTCCTTGCTGCCCCGGCGGGGCTGGGCGCTGCCCGCCCGGGCGGAGTGGGCGCGCACCGACCCTCGGGACGCTCCGGCTCCTTTGGTCAGACTTTTTGGGAGATCGCAGTTCCCGCGGCGGGGCATTTTGCAATGGAAAATTGGTGTGGGGGGGCTTTCGAAAAAGAAGACACTACGCTGAGTTACAGCAGAGAGACCCTTAGAGTGAGCCTGCTGTTTGACTAAAGCTTAAGGATTTAAAAAAAAAAATACTAACGAGAAAAGAAGAGAGGGTGAAGATTAAAGTTTTTTTCTTTAATATTTTTTGCCTCTTCCAAGTCTTCGGATCTATTACGGTAGCGCCTTTCTTCCCCGCCTTCCATTTGTTTGTATTAATGATTTAGTAGCCGTCTTGCCTGAAAACTTCCATCGTGAGTGACTGCTGTGGGTTTTCAGGCAGTCAGTGACCTTAAAGGTTGATTCAGTGCTTTTTTTCCATGCAAAATCTATGTGAAATAACCGCTGTGTTGTTTTTTTCTTATTTTTTTTCTCCAAGAAGAAAAATACACCTGGTTTATAATTTAAAAGAAAACATCGTTGAGTCAGGGAGTGATGTAATTCTCCTACCTAAGGGCACCGACTCTGGTGCTTTGCAGGTGACTTGTCTTTTGCTTACTCTTAAATTTATTTTAATGGTAATCTTTTGTGGCTAGGAAATATTTAACAGTGCTGTTTTAAGAATGTATTTTTTTAAAATTGAACACTCTCTAAAATTCTTTTTCTTCCTGATTTTTGCCCCTCCTCCCTCAAAAGAAAACAATAAAGAAGATTAGGCATGAGATCAGCGGCAAAAAAACCAAAGGATTGGGGAGGCAGAACCGGGGCTAAAAACACTGAATCGTTTATAAAAAGCACACTTTCAGCTTTTTGCTTTTCCAAGCTCTCGTTCCACCTTTCTGTGGTCAAACTGTTCAACACTTCGTTGCAAATAGTTTTAAGAAATTATTTTGTTTTTTTTCTAAATATTATTTGTCCCTCCTATATTTTTTACTACCCGTAATTGTTCTGCGATAAGCACACAGCCCTCCTAAAAAGGTGAATATTGAAATGACCGCTCACCAATACCTCCTTATTGCATATTTTGAGGGGCTATTTTTTGAGGGGGCGAACTCTTGACTAGACTGGTAAAAAGTCTAAGAGAGATGTTGAGTAGGTGGGGGAAAATTTGATCACAAAAGGTTTTGTTTGCCGTGATGATACGGTCAGTTATTAATTATAATGTACACCAGAAAGGTGTTACATCTGTCACTGGTTTCATTTAAAATGGTCATCAGTGTTACGTTGAGCAGGTTTATATAAGGGTTAGTAGTATTTTGGGGGGAGGAGGTTGCAGAGATTATTGCTTGTGGGTTTGCGACTGAACACACTTTATCAGCTGAATGAACTGGATTATTGTATAGACATAATTTTCCATTTGTCTATCAGTTTCTTTCCAGTATTCGGCACTTTCTTAAATGTTTATCTCTTGCTAATAAAGTCTCTGATTTTTTGGGAGTAGGGAGGTGCAGCTGGGGACACTGGAAGTTTGGGGGTAATGTAAGCAACAGGACTGTATTTATTTATTAAAAAAAAAAAAACAAACAAACAAATCCCAAAGTTAGGAGGTGAGGATTCTCTTTCTGGAGCATTCGGGCACCTTCTGGTGGGGTATGTGTCTAGGCTTTTAATTATTTATTTCACTTTTGTCCTTTCAAAAATGAAGTAGAGCGAAACCAAAATGAAACAAAGTAAAATTAGAGTAAGCGTTGAAAAATAAATAAATAAAGGAAGGGAACGGCTGGAAGCCCAATACTTGATTTCATCAACCTGGTGGCGATGGCTTCTCGATAGAAGCGATATCTGCCGATATCACCCCTGTTCCATGGCTGTAGCCTGGCCTCATTTTACGCTGCGTTTCCACTGAACATGTTGACGTGCTACTGCTTATATAAGGGGAAGAACAAATTCAAGCAGATTAGTGCTTGGGATTTTGAGATCGGCTACCCAGATCACATTGTGGGTTTTTTCCTTTCCTTGGGGGAGCTGATGGGGGAAGGCTGGAGAATGACGGGAGGGGTTGAAATCAGAATGTGTGGTTGGGAGAAGATGGGGATGATGCGGGGAGCAGCTTATTCGCATAATGTCTGCGCTGCGTCCCTTTTTCTTTTCTTTTTATAAAACCCATTATCTCTAAAAACACATTATTCTTCAGCCGGGTCTAAAAAAAAAAATAGTGGGAGGGGTTATCATAGTGAGGGGGTTTGGTATGGGAGTCATTAGACCCACTGCTGCAAAACCAAGATACAGAAATCCATCTGCACCAACATTTCGGAGGGAGGGAGGGCGTAGAGAGGGGGGAAGGGATGGATTGTCTATCTTGGATTAGCGAAGTGGAGCTTTGTATTCTTCATTTTCCTCCCCATTTTCTGCCATTTTCCCCTATCCCCCCCCTTCCCCCCCATCCGCACACCCGCTTTCCTCCTCCCAGCCCCCACTCCCCCGAAGGTTTCTCATCCCTTGACGAGAAAATTCTGTGTTACATCCTGATGGCTCTGCGGCTTTTTTTTTAGTGCATCACAACAGTGGCACGATGACCTTTACTTCATGCCACACAGATTTGGGTTCCCGATAGGACTGTGACCACAGCTTGGGCACATTCGCACACCCATAGTCACGTACCTTGGATAGTTGGCGATTTAATTTCGATTTTTGCATGTGCATCTTTGTGTGTCTGTGTGGTTGGTAAACACTGGCAGAGGGTAAGGAACGCAGTAATTGCCAAAGGCACGTCCATCCATTTCGCCAGCCCTTCTTGCCATTCTCTTTTCCTGGACATTGTGTCACACATCATGAGATTTTGTGCTGGGGAGGGGTGTGCCCTGTGTGGATGGCAGGGGCCTGGGGGTTGGAGGGAGTATTTGTGTACTGGGGAGGGAGAAATTGTGTGGGGGGAAATGGACCTGACGATGCTAATAACATTATTTTGGTCAAATGAACGTCTGGTGATAATGATGCAGTGTAACCATCCGTGAAATACATGCTTGCGACACACTGGAATAAAGGTTACTCCAGGGAGCTCCGTCAGAGCCAGGCATGCTCGGGGGAGTGAGCTGTCCCCTTGATAGGGGAAGCAAAAATTCATAAGCATCCCAGGTCCCCTCCCTTTCCAATGCCTCCTTGCATGTCTGAACTGGAGGGCATTGCGATCGAGAGAGGGGGTAGGCTGCATTGGAGCCAGGATGAAACAAAGCATTCCTGCCTCATCCTCCCATGCCATCCTCTCTTGCCCTTCTTTGAGCTTATCCGTACTGTTGATCCACAGGATACAGGAATATCGCCATTTCCATGCAGTCCCTGCTGGAGCCTGGAGGGTGGTGAATTGAGAGGCGGAGAAAAGCTCCTTGTGTTTCTGTTGTAGGATGTGCAGGAGAGCCATGGCTTTTCAGGTCTGAGTGGAGCAGGGAAAAGGCTGGGGTGGGGAGGCAAAGGGAGGTAAGAGTCTCTCTCCCTCCATCCATTGTTCTCTTCCTTCGTTCCCCCAGCTAGAGCATGGTGTAGGACTCGACAAGCCTCAGTGAGTGTCTGTGGTGACTGGCATGTGGGGATGAAGGAGCTGAGACAGTGAGAGGGAAGCTTTTCCTGCATTTCAGGATGTTCAGGACCCTCTCTGAGGCTCACAGTCCCTCTCAGCACCCTCCTTTTCTGTTTGTGATGGACGTCTTTGGTCATGGGCTGCTTGCACCCAGGCTGAGGGGAGATGTGGTAGGAAGGTGCTCCTGTGGTTCTGCTAGCTGCTACTTCTCATTTCCTCTATGTGGTTGTGCCTGCTCCAAGGTCTCTGTGTTTCTGGATCTTTCCACTTCATGAAACAATAGCAAAAGTTGAATAAACAGAGCAGTCCAGAGCTACTGGTGTTCATATTTTCCTTTTCTCCTTTCTCTGACCTTGAGGTGCAGTGGTAAACTACAGCCAGGAAGATGGGGCAGGGCTGTGTCTGGTACCCCACATGGTTGCTCTAGGTGATGCCTGGAGAGATTCCTCTGCTCCCCTGATTTTTGCTCACTCACCAGAGCCAATCTAGCTTCAGCTGCCTAGCTTCACCTCTTTGATTTCTCCCTGCTGTCCCTCTTAACGGCTGTTACTTTGGAAATGGTTGTTGTGCTGCGGCTCCTGTGCTTGTAGAAATTTTACCATCATACAATATCCTCAGCTGGAAGTCCAACTTCTGGTGCTGCACAACACACCCCAAGACTCAGACTGTGTGCCTGAGGGTATTGTCCAGATGTTTCTTGAACTCTGTCAGGCTTGGTGCTGTGACCGCTTTGCCTGGGGAGCCTCTTCCCAGTGCCCAACCAACCTCTGTGTGAAGAACCTTTTCCTGACATCCAACCTAAACCTCCTTTGACTCAGCTTCAGGCCATTTCCTCGAGTCTTGTCACTGGTCACCAGAGAGAAGAGATCAGTGCCTGCCCCTCCACTTCCCCTCATGAAGAAATTACAAGGACTCTGATGAGGTATTCCCTGTCTCCTACAGACTGAACAGTCCAGGTGACCGTAGCTGTTTCTCATAAGACTTGTCCTCTACGTCCTCCACCATCTCTGTAGTCCTCCTTTGAATGCTCTCTTATGCCTTTTTATCCTCCTTACATTGGGCTGTTATATGGCTGCACCATAGGATGGTGTGGTGGCCATCTGAGCAAGGGCAGAATGTATTGCAGGGCCCGTGTGCCTCCTGTCGCATAGAGACGGCCTCCCTGGTATCTCTCTGGTGCCCTGAGAAAGAAAGGTGGGCCCAAGGTTTTATAGTTCCTCCTTTTCCCCAGTGCTTCAAGTACTGGCGTGTTCTTGTGGCATGGTTAGCTTGCTTTTATGAATGATTTATTAACAGGAAAAGTAGGAAAAGTGTTATTGTAGGTACATTTCAATTATTGCAATGTGAGTTTTGTAGCTCACCCTGACTGTCGTGCTTTGCCCTTCCTTGAGCTTTCGCAGCCAAGCACTATTGACATAGTGCTGGAATTTACCCCTGGCCCTGAGTGTTTTGCATCCTTGAAGTGAGAGGAGAAATCAGTTCCTGCAAAGCATTCAGAGAGTGAGAGGTGGTGCCATGGATAATTTGTGGTAGCAGCAATGGTGAATTTTAAGGTTTAAGTCCCTGTGCAAAAGGGAAATAAATATGCCTCCTCCATCCCTTTCTTCCCTTTCCAAATAAATTGCCAAGCCATCAGGTACAGGCAACTCTTCTTTTTGTGTTAGGATTGGATTTAAATCCTTAACATAGAGGACACCTTCAGACTGTACAAGATGGTTGGGCTCCTGTCTGGATTATTCCCGGGAAGGTAGAGTTTAGTTCCCTTTTTCTTGTATCAGCAGTGGTATTTTGGTGGATTTACTGAACTTCTTTTCCTACAGCTTCCTCCAGGGCTATTTAGAGTATTTTTCTTGGGAAGCAGAATATGTTTTACCCCCCTGATCTGTTTTCCTTTGCCTTCTCCTTTAGCTCTGTGCTCTGGGATGTCAGGATACTGGTTGAGTTGTGGTAGGCTGTATCAATGATAAGGACACACAGTGATCTGTCCAAGAACAAACTGAAGGAGTCAGAAGCTTTATGATGACCAAAAGACGGGATAAGAGATGACCTTTGACAATGATGCAGGAGACATGATGTTTGATTTAAAAACAAAATGCATCCAGCTTTACCTGCCCCTGCACCCCCACCAGCATGAAGAGAAGATAGGTTTTATTTTCAGGCAATTGGCCAAGCAGCTGGAGCCAGAAATTACCCAAATTTTGGTTAAGCTTTGAAAGGTTTTATTATCTCTGATCTCTCCCTCATCCCCTTCTTCTAGGTAAAAGCTGTCTGTCAGTACAGCAGAGCTCTTTTTTAATTAATACAGTAAGTGGTGAGGAAGATACTTCTAATTTTGGAAACCAAGATACAAGAGGGATTGGTAACTTCTTGAAACCAGTACACTACATAATCTTGATTCAGGCTGTTTGCTTTTTCTTTTTGTTTGTTTCTCCTCACTTGGGCATTGACAATGGCAATTCACATGTAAAGGACTCTGAGCTGAGAATCAGCAGCAGTGTTTTGACTTCTCACTGCCATCCAAACAGCCAGACCAAGACATGTTTGTACATGTTTGTAGAAAGGTGGCATGGCAGAAATTTCTGCCTTTCTCCTTGTTGTGGGCAATGGACAGCACTTTTAGTGCTTGGTTGATAGGCTTATTTTTTAATTTTTAAATTTTTTTTTTAAATTTTTAATGGAAAAACCACGACTTTTAGTTGGGCTAGCCTGAGTATGGTTTTACTGAAGTCTAGAAGGGATAAAATGCAGTGTTGTATGTGTGTGACGTTTTTGAAAAGTTGAGAAATGAGTCCTACTGGAAATACACCAGTGATGTTGGAAGATCCTGTGTTCTTCCTTAAGGGAAGATCAGAAGACAATTTCTTTCATTAACATTCACAGAAAACAGTGCTCTCTGAGCACTGTGGACAGTTCTTGTGAACTGTACACCGCACAGTCAGCTTGGCAAAGTGCTCTGTGCAGGCTATAGCCTTCAGCCTCTTTAGACTCCAAGCTGCTGGGGGCATCACTATGTTGGTTTTCAGGGGTTGGTGGAGGTTTGCTTACAGCTGTCAGAAGTTCAGCTCTGTCTGAAATATGGCCCCTTGCTACAGGGTGGATTAGCCCTTCATCTGCGTTGCTTCCCCTTGTCTCAGAGCTTTCTTGTATTGCACAGCCATGTCCCTGAGTTCTCTCCCAGGCATACTCTTCTGCCTGTTTTTTGCCTGCTGGCAGAAGGAGTGAGCTGGGGTGGTAGGAAGGGTATATATCAGGGGTTTTGGGGCTGTCAGCGTATCTGTCGTCCCTCAGTGGTATGCTGAGCTCTTGTCCTTTCCAAATTCCTTTCCTGTGCCCTTGATGGTGAAGGATGACTTATTCCAAACACAGTCTGTTTGTGTCATTCCTATCCCTGCTGCTTGTCATCCATCACATTGTGGGAACTAATTAACACTAGTAGCTTTGGATCCTGGGAATGACAGTGCTGGGATGGTAGACTCTTTCAAAGATCCCAATGTCTCTGCTCATAACTAGGGCAGCTCAGCCCACGAGTTCATGGACTTTGCTGTCCTTCACCGGCTGCACCAGCCCTGGAGTATGGGTGCCTGTGTGAGTGGCCAAGGAGGGCACTCAAGCCCTAGACCTGCCTTATAATGCCCTTGACAGTGCTGCAGCATCCCCTGCATCAAATACCTCCCAGCAGTCGGATGAGAGCCAAGGAATGGGATAGAATAATAATTGATGAGGCTAGGGGGAGGTATGATGTGAACTTTTTGAAGCTGCTGGTAGCATCTCTGCTGCCTTTGGGTACATACAGCTGTGTGTAGTCCAGGATTTGTTTGCGAGTTTGACCCTCTGAGAATTCCCTGCTCATGGCACAGCACGCTGTCCTGTTTGTGCTGTGCTTGCTGTGTTGATGGGGTGGTTGTCAGGGGAGTCAGTGTGCTGCTCCTGTGGGGATGGCAGGATTAAAGATGAGGCCTCAGTCATACTGAGAGGCTACACAGAGAGCACTTGCTCCCCTTCTCTCTCTACCTTGTCTTTTCTGCTGTTGTGGACCACTTGTAAGAAAGGAAGGAGTCTTGTGGGGACAGAAAGAAATGTAACTAAGCAAGAGGATGGTGTTTGCTGTCAGCTGAAGGAGGATGAGGAGAGGAATAACTTTCCAGTGGGGTAATTGTCTAATGGGACTGGCTCTAGAGTAGGGTAGTGCTGGCTTTGTTTCAGTCTGCTCTTGCATCCCATTTTTTTCCCAATAATGTGTTAATTAAACATTGATTTCAGGGGGAAAAGGAATCTGCTTGAACTGCAGAAACTAAATGGAGTGTGGAGGAATGGGATCTGGTGAGGGATGTGTGGAAGGACCTTCTGTTTTGTCCTCATGACTAGTCATGGAGGGAAGCAAGGAGAGGGCTGTAGAAAAATCTGCTCACCTTAAGCTTGGAGTCCTTCACTCATCTTAAGTGTGAATCTTTCTGTAACTGCACAGTTTTCAACTGATATGAGTTAAGGACTTAGCAGGTAGACAACAGTATTTCTTACAAAATATTTCATTTTTATTAGAAAGCAAAATGGAAGAGAGATTATTTTCAAGGTGTTTGAGAGGCTTTCTGTCCAGTTTGATATTCTTCTAATTTTGTACGCTTATAGTTGCTCTTGTACATGTAAGTGAATCAAGTTGTGGTGCAAGTTAAGACATCAGTTGTAATGCTCTTGTTACTTGCAAATATCAAACTGACCTTCATTTACTACGTGTGGATGTCAGTCACTGAACACACATACAGGGTTGTGATGTGCACTTTATGATACTTTTCTGGTCCTTGGAGCATTGGAAGGTGAGACAAGATTATGATATGTCCTTCCCTTGCTTGGTTAACTCGCTTCTGTTCGTTAGACTGGACGAGCCAATGGAAGGCTGTGCTGCCCTTCTTTTGTGTTCCAAGGTGTTAGGGATGCACAGAGAAGGTAAGAGTCCTTGCTTAAGTCTTAGCTGGAATATCTTGCTTATCTTACTTGGAATAAACTTCTCTGCTGATGTGAGCAATATATTCGTAACAGTATTTCAACAGTTTGATTTGAGTTTTTTTGACCACTGTGCTTTCTGTCTTTACTAGTTCTGGGAAGTAATGCAAAGGAGGGAATGACCTGTCTGACCTTTCTGAGCATTGCATAAGTCTGAATTAAAGTGATCTCACAAAGATCTCAATCAGTTCATGCAGTAAGTGAAATAGCAGCATTGTCCTGAGGAGGAACTCATCCTAGCTGTTAAATTTGTTTCTGCACCATCTGCAGTATTAGTCTACAGAAGGATCTGCTATAGCATCTGGACACATTTGAAAAAGACTAGATTAAGCCACACAGCACCTATTTTCTAGGAAGATTTTTGGCATGCTGATGGCTTGTGAAATCCACAAAATCACAGAATGGTTAAATTTGGAAGGGACTTTCAAGGTCATCTGATCCACCCCCTTGCTCAAGCAGGGCCACCCAGAAGTGATGACCATGTCCAGATGGCTTTTGAATATCTTCAAGGAGGGACACTCTACAACTTCCCTGGGCAGCCTGTGCCAGGGTTCACTCTTCCAGTAAAAAAGTGTTTCCTGATGTTGAGGCAGGACCTTCTGTGTTTCAGTTTGTGCTTGTTGCCTCTGGTCCTGTCACTGGGCAGCACTGAAGGGAGCCTGGCTGTCTTGCCTTTATACCCTGCCTTCAGGTAATTATGTACATTGCTCAGACACTACTCACCCCAGACACCCTTTAGAGTATTTTCTCCTCCAGCTTTCCCAGCCTTTCCTGGTATGAGAGATACTCATCATCTTGTTCATGGCCCTTTGTTGGATTTCCCCCCCCAATACGTCTGCCTCTCTCCTGTTCTGGGGAGTCCAGAACTGCATACAGTACTCCATGTTTGGCCTCACCAGTGCTGAGTAGAGGGAAGGATCCCCTTCCTCAACCTGCTGACAACATTTCTAATGCAGTCCAGGATACCATTAGCTGCCTTTTGTGCAAGGGCGTGTCGTTGGCTGATATTCAGTGTGGTGGCCACCAGGAACTCAGTTCCTTTTCTGTAAAGCTACTTTTCAGTGAGCTGTTCCTCAGCATGTGCTGATCTGTGACCCATGAACCTCATTGCAGTGGTACTGAATATCACCAGAGCAGGCAGGATGGTCCTTAAATATTAACTTAAGAAGCATAAGTCTGGAGTCCTTTCCCAGAGTGTGTTTAACCGGTTTTTCATAACAGTATCCCTTTTTCCATACACTAAAATTTCAGAATTATCATTTGTAAAACATTCAGTTCCTTGAAAGGACAGCTTCATATATCTGATAATAGAGTAGAATAGTTCCAGTTGGAAGTGACTTAGAAGGATCAAGTTGTCCAACTGCCTGACCACTTCTGGGCAGACCAAACATTAAGGGATATTATTAATGGCATTGTGCAGCTGTCTCTGAGAGTCATAGGGCATTGACCACCTGTCTGGGAAGCCTGGTCCAGTGTTTGGTCACCCTCTGTAAAGAAGTGTTGTCTAGTATTTGGTCTGAACCTCACCTGCTGCATTTTTGAATCATTCCTACATGTCCTGTCACTGAATACAATGGAAAAGAGCTCAGTGCCTCCCTCCAGTTCCCCTCCTCAGGAAGCTATAGATAGCAGTGGGTTTGCCCCTCAATCCTGTTTTTTTCCTAACTAATAAACCCAGAGTGCTCAGCCACTCCTCAGAGGAATGTGTTCTAGCATTTCAGCAGCTCAGTTGTCCTCCTCTGGACACATTCAGGTAACATTCTGTTTAATTTTGAGGCAAGAGAAATTCTGGCAATTTATTGTTCTCTTATGATGGCTGGCTACACACTGCATTTTTTTTTTTACTTTGACTTTTTGAGGGGGACGAAGAGTCCTGTGGGGAGACTAAGGCCAACCTTCTCAAGGAACTCTGAATGCCTCTTAGCACACTAATATCCCGGTATTAAAATCTGCCCGTTTGTCTGGTCAGCTCAAGCAGCATTTTCAAAGAGGGTGTGACACAACATAATTTCAGTTATATGCATTAAAAATATGTGCTGCATATCTGGGAAACAAATGCAAAGGACTTCATGGAGAAAATACAGGGAAACACTGATCCTTGATGTAATTTCAGGTAGGTCATTAATCAAGTATATATTAAGGCTGTATCTAAATCCAGTGGACCAAAAGTAATAATTTTGTTTAGTCAGGTCTTAAGGATTTAGTTCAATATCATTAGTTTTATTAAATGTTGGTTCTTTTCCTTGTTGGTTGATGTGAACTGATGAGTTGCTAGCAGCTCTGTTTGGTACTTGGGTCATAGAGTGATGTGGTGCCTAGGATGTTGCTGCTTTTTTTGGCAGCAGATTGTAATTTTATTGAGTAAATGTATTTTATGAAGCTAGAGGGAGCTACTGTTAATTGACGAAGATCACTGTGTGTGTCATTGTGTTTGCATGGCCAGGTTTTGGTAGCTGGGGGGATACAGGGTGGTTTCTATGAGAAGCTGCCAGAAACTTCTTGCATGGCCGGCAGAAGCAATGCCAAGCTTCTGGCTCCCAGATGGATGTTCTGCTGGCTAAGGCCAAGCCAGTCAGGAATGGTAGTAACATCTCAGTGAGAACATACTTGAGAAGCAAAGAAAAGTTTTGCACAGAAGTGATTATGGCCAAAAAAGAAAGGAAGGGGAATATGTGACAGTAGCAACTCTGCAGACACCAAAGTCAGCAAAGAAGGCAGGGCAGGAGGGACTCTGGGTGCTGGAGCTGAGATCCCCCTGCAGCCCGTAGTGAAGACCTTGGCGAGGCAGGATGTGCTCCTGCAGCCCATGGAACTCCACTGGGGTGCAGAGATTCACCTGCAGCCTGTGGAGGGAACCCCACATTGGAGTTGAAAGGAAAAACCCCACACTGAAAGAAGGTAGTGATGCCTTGGAAAGCCTATGCTGGAACAGGCTCCTGGGAGGATCCATGGGGAGAGGAGCCTGCTCTGGAGCAGGTTTGCTGACAGGACTTGTGATCCCATGGGAGCCTACGCTGGAGTAGCTTGTCCTTGAAGGACTGAATCCAATGAAGTGGGATCTGTTTTGGAGCAGTTTGTGAAGAACTGTAACCCGTGAGAAGAGCTCATGCTGGAGGAGTTCATGGAGGACTCTCTCCTATGGAAAGGACCCCACAGCAGAGCAGGGAAAGTACTCCTCTTCTTGAGGAAGGAGTAGCAACAGAAACAACATGGGATGAGCTGCTCATAATCTCCATTCCTCATTTCCCTGCACTGCTGGTGAGGAGAGGGTGAAGAATTGGGAATAAAGTTAAGCCCAGGAAAGAGGGAGGGGTGTGGGAAAGGTTTTTAGGTTTTACTTCTCATTATCCTGCTTTGATTTTGATTGGTAATAAAATCAGTTTATTTCCCCAAGTTGATTCTGTTTTGCCCGTGACAGTAATTAATGAGTGATCTCTTATCTTAACTCATGAGCTTTTCTTTATATTTTCTCTTCCTGTCCATTTGCAAAGGGGTGTGGTAGAACGCCTTTGGTGGTGTGTACCTGTCATCCAGCCAGGGTCAACCTGCCCGAATCAGGTAGAATGCAGAGTGAAAAGGGAGTAGCGAATTGATAGGCTTTTGGTAAAACAGTAACTCTTAAAAAGAAGTTTGAACACAGCAGTAACACTGCAGTTCTTCCTTTCATGTTCTCTTTGTTCCAGTGTGTAACATGAGGTTGGAAGTTGATCTGCTTTCTTGGCACAACATTGATACAATTTACCAATTAAACTGGAAAATGGCCTAAATTTAATAGGAAGCAATTTATTAAAGACAAATGTAAAGTACTGTACTTGGAGAGATCTACTCAAATGCCTGTATATAAAATGGGGGATAACAAGCCAGGCAACAGAACTGCAGAAAAGGATCTGGGAGTCACTACTGTGAGTCAGAGACTGAATATGAGTCAACAGTGTGGTGATGTTGCAAAAAAGCAAATCCCATTTTGGGGTATAGTTAACAGGAGTGTCACGTGTAGCACACAGGCAGTAGTTTTTCTACACTAGCAGCCACTGCTGAAGCCATAGCAGAGCCTTGCATCCAGTGAGAGCAGGAAAACCAGAAACAGTGGAAGGAGATGAGGAGGGAGCAGCCAGAGTGGCAAACGCCGTCTGCAAGGAGAGGATTGGTTGGGTTGGGTTAGACTAGAGAGAAGATTGACGAGGGAAAAGCCGTCCAATATTTAAAAGCTTGTTTTAAGAAGACAGTGATTAATTGTTCTCTGTGTCCACTGGGGATAGGACAAGAAGTAATCAGCTTAATTTGTGGCAAGGAAGATGTGGAAGTAAGTGCTAGGCAAAGCTTTATGAGTATTTGGAAAGTTAAGCAGGAAAACAGTGTCCTGAGGGAGGCTGTAGCGCCCTCATCAGAGGAAGTTTTAAGAACAGATGAGACAGGAGACTCGAAATTTTGCAGAGGTTGTTTTATTATAGTTTTGACAGGTTCGGAAGGGAATGGGCTGCCTGAACTCCTGATGTCTGGTCCCAACCACTTTTGCAGTGCCTGAGAAGACAGGCTTGTCCCCTCACTGGCAGCTGTGGTGGGAGCGTAGGGAAGCAGGGCCAGGGTGAATCACTCCCTCTGCAAATTGCCCTACAGCACCTTCCATGCCCCTGGCATAATCCAGTTTTATAGTGCACATCCCAAAAAGACCTGAGGGAGCTTGTGTGTTCAGCAGTGTTACATTAGCATCCAGCCCTGTAAGCCTTTCTGTTTCTGCAGCTAAACAAGCAGAGGGCTGGCCCAACTTCCTATATCTTCATAACTAGGAATTTGAAGTGATTGGAGACTTTTATCCTGGTTACTGATTAATTTACACTGGGAAAATTTGGTTGGTGAAATTATTTAGAGGTGGAAAAAAAGGATTACACTTCTGCTTTCACTTACTAAAAACCACCACAGATTTGTGAGGTGTGTTAAAATTGCAAGATATTTTTTTCTGTTCTCTTCCATCAAAAAAAAGTAGACAAGGGCAAAGGATTTTCCTCACTGCAATATCTTTCTTCCAGTGTCTTCAAGCAGAGCAGTGTGGATGAGGCATTGCAGGAGGTGCCTTTGTACCCAGTGGATTTGAGAAGAGAGAGCCTAATGCTCGATTTAGTAGACATACACTTTGGTACTCGTGAGAGGGGCTCATGGCACTTTCAGAGAGGAGGATGTTTCTTGGTGAATGGGACTTTTCTTCCCTCAGAGTTCAGCAGAACCTTTCAGCTGCTAGCAAGCATCCAAGACATACTGTGTAGCATGTTACTGCTGTCTTTTCCTGAGTCTTAGATTTACACTAACAGCCTGTCTGGATCCAATTGGGCCTGGGAATGAATTTCTGAGTGTCTCCAGTGCAGAGAGCCAGTTTCTTTAGTGAACCTCAAGGAAGGAAGATTTTCCTTTTTGTTTAAAAGAACATCTGGGAATGCATGCTTGTTGAAGTTATTCAGTGTTGTGCTTGGCGGCATCTGTGTGCACAGTTTATAATGTAACTTTTCCACCATCTTACATAAACTTGTAACTGCATGCTTTTGCCATTCTTCAGAGGGAGTAGAGGATGAAGATACCATACTCTTCTTCTTGGCACTAGAAATGAGTCAGGGTTGACACACAAAAGTAGGAGGCAACAGTTTGTGTGTAGGAAGCTTGTTCTGTCCAAAGAAAATCTATGGGTTATATGCAGGGTGTTAGTCCTGCTGCACTGCAAGGCTGGTATCTTCTGCTGAAACTGAGTTCACACACACTCACCATTTGGAGCATATGGAGAACTCAGCAGATCCAGCCCTCGAGGGATGACTGGTGAAATGGTTGAAGGTAGGTTGGGATGTAGTTATTTATGAGGCCCCATATTGCACCAAGTTATAATTGTTTATGAACACTGCTGTGAAGTCATGAGGGAAACATTCCAACCCAAGGAGATACTAAGATATAACCTAATTATTGTTGTTATTTTTATTCCTGCGTATTGTGATAACACCTACACAATGCTTGTTCAAACAGGGCAGAAAATGTTCCCTGTCCCAAAGAGCTAGCAAGCTAAGGATGAGACAGGAGACAACAGATGGACACAGATAACTGAGGGAGTACAGAAAACCCAAAGATTGGTCAGCAGGACTGGTGGTATGATAGCATGTTGACAGCTTAGCTGTTGTCAAACTTTCTGTAGGCATGTGGCAAACAATTATAACAATAATTCAAACTGTGTTTTTTGCCTCGGTGGTGTGGTGTGTGCATCTTCCATCTGTTCAAATACAACATCTTAATTCTCACTCAATGAGGCTTTTTCTGCCCCAAAACTTCTGTCATTCATCTGGTATAGACAGGGAGACACACTGGTCCAACAATGAAGTGACCTCACAGTGACATCAGCCACCATTGCATGACCCTGTGATCTTGGGACATCTTGTCACAGGGACTTGAGTATGCCCAGTTTGTTTAAATGGTTCTTAACTCCGTCTTCCTCCACTATGGGTTGTGTTTCAGTCCCCTGGATTCTTCCACTGGGCACATGGAGCAAAAAGGCTGAGAACAATCCTTGCCAGTGATGGCTAAAAAGGCATCGAGGACCTAAATGTTTTCTTTTTTAACACTGCTTTCTTGTTCCATTCAGCTTTGGGCCCACAGATTACTTAGTCATGCTTTTGCTAGCAAGGTGCATTAAGAAGCCCTTCTTGATGCCTTTCACATTTTATGAATTTTCATGCAATTTCAAGCTTTCCTAATTTCCATCCTGACATGATGAGGCAGAGTTTCAGTATTCTTTCTGAGAAGCACACCCCCACTTTCACCTTTCATTCGCATCCTTTTGTGTTTGAGTGCTGTCAGGAGTTTCCCATTCAGTTGCCTGCTTCCTTCCACACCCACTTGGCTTTCCACAAATTGAATTGAACTGTTCTTGTGCTTTGAGGAGTTTGTTCTTTAAGATCTTTAAGGTCTCTTGGGTCCCTTTGCTAGATTATCCCATGTAAGTGCTCAGCGAATGATTTCTTAAAGCTCTCCAGTGATTATTCTGTCACTGTAATTGTGCTGGGAAAAGGGTTCTGTTTGTAAACTGATTTGTATGTCATTTCAGATTTGGTTGTTCTTTTCTGTAATTTTTTGTTTATGTTAAATACATTATACCTCTTCTCTCTATTTCCACTTAAGTCTCTTCTGTCTTGCTTCAGGTGGTTTGACCCTGGCTCGATGCCAGGTATCCACCAAAGCTGCTCTGCCACTCCCCTCCTCAGCTGAACAGGGAGAGAAAATATAACAAATGGTCCATGAATTGAGATAAGGGCAGGGGGAGATCACTCACCAAATACTGTCATGAGCATGAGACTTGACTTGGGGAAAGCAGTTGACCAACCAAAATCAGAGCAGGATAATGGTAAGTTTAAAAAAAAAAAAATCCTAAAAGCACTTCCCTGCAGCCCTTCCTTCCTTCACAGCCTTAGCTTTATTCCTGATTCTCTACCTTCTCCTGCTTTCAGCAGTGCAGGAGGATGTGGAATGGGGGTTACAGGCAGTTCATCCCATGTTATTTCTATTGCTGCTCTGTCCTCAGGGAGAAGAGTCCTTCCCTTGCTCTAGTGTGGGCTCCCTTCCACAGTTCTTCACAAACTTTTCCAATGTAAGTCCTTCCCACAGGCTAGAGTTCTTCACAAACTGCTCCAACACAGATCCCTTTCCACAGGATGTGGCCCTTCAGGAGCAGACTGCTTCAGTGTGGGTCCCCTGCAAGGTCACAGGTCATGCCAGAAGCCTGTTCCAGCACAGGTTTCCCAAGGGGTCACAGCCTTCTTTTGGGTATTCATCTGCTCCAGTGTGGGTCCCCTCCATGGGCTGCAGGTGGATCTCTGCATGCCCACGGATTTCCATAGACTGCAGGGGCAAATCCTGCCTCACCATAGGCTGCAGGGGAATTTCAGCTCTGGTGCTTGAGCACCTCCTGCTCCTCCTTCTCCACTGACTTTGTGTTCTGCAGAGTTCTTCCTGTCATATATTCTCACTCCCCTCTTTTCTGACTGCAGTTAATTCTGTGCAAAAGCATTTTTTTTTCTTAATAACTTGGTTATCACAGAGGTGTTACTACCATCACTTATGGCCTCAGCCTTGGCCAGGGATGGGTCTGTCTTGGAGCCGACTGGCATTGGCTCTACTGAACATGGGAGAAGCTTCTGGAAGTTCTCAGAAAATCCACCCCTGCAGCCTCCCAGTTACCAGAAACTTGCCATGCAAACACAGCTTTATAGCCTCTTTTTTTCTGAACTTAGTAGTATCAGCAGATGCTGCCAACCCACAATGTTCTGTGTTGTGCACCATGTTGTGCACCATCCTTTTCCCTCTGACTTGTAATAGCATTGCAGTTAAAAATCCACCTGAAATAATACTGTGGACTAACAATAAATCAATTGCCAAGACCCTAATGATCACATGTTTAGCAATAGAATTATCAGGTTATATATTCCATGTAATAGTGTTGCCATCTCTTTATGGACATTCTTTGCGATTGCTCAGCAGAATAAAGACATAGGTTCCTTGTTTAAATTCCTTCCTGCTCAACCCTCTCATGACGAAATGAATGGGTGTCCATCAATACTACAGTCCTCCAGATTCTATGGAGAAAAATCTACCTTAATATTCTAATTGTACAGAGAGGAGTCTAGTTGTAGCGACGATTACTCTATTGAATTAAATTACTGTATTCCTCAGTCATACACAAGAATTTTGTTGTGTGATGCTGTCTAAATGTCGAACAAAAGGTTTTCATCGTAAGTGATTTGTGTCTGTAAAGCACGCCCCTCTGTGGCCTCTAATAGAGATAACTTTCTATAATTGATTGAGCCTCAAGTACTGTGCCCAGACAGAATGTCCCTGAAGGCTAACCTGCAGGAATAAGTGAGTCAGATGAGTATTTGTTAGTATACTTAGCAGGACACTGTATTATACCAAATTCCTGTGGGCCTTCCAGTTCGGGTAGGTGCTGCAAGAGCCAGAGAGCTTCATTTAGAAAAGGTTCTGGAACAGAAAATTACTTGTACCTCCAGACAACTCTCTTTTGGAATGAGTAGGGCTGCAGAGGATTTTGCTGAGTGGTGTGAAGCTATGACAAGGAGTTTAAAGGTGTAATCTGGGCATGCATGCAATACTAAAATACTGGTTAAATCCCTTAGTTCATCTCGTCTGTATACTGTGCTTTCCCTTGTACTCTCTTTCCAGCACTAGATGGTAACAGTGAATAGTGGCAGTACATGCTGTGCACCTGCATATCTGTTTGTAAGATCTGGTTTTAGACTAGCCTTGCAGAGAGAGGAGTGAAGATGGGCAAGCCAGCCTTTGCTTTACATCTCTGCTGAAGTCAATTACACAGTACTTATTCTAATGCCATTGGTGTTGTGTCTAATCTGAAACGTGAGCAGACATAAGGCTTGGTAAATTGATGACCTCACTGTCTTGCCATCTTTGTCTCTGGATAACTACATGCCTAAGAGGCTCAGGCAATGATGAAGCTGGAAAACTCAAGCTCACCTAAATAAAGCTTGCATTTTGGATGGCTTAGTATGCTTAATTTCTTCCCTCAAGTCCTGGCTTCAAATCCTTGTGAGACCATAAGTGAAAAAGGCATGTGAAGGTCTTCAGTTATTCCCTACTTGGTGTATATCTCTGTGACAGAAGTAGCCCAGAAAATCTGGTATATGGCAAGCGTAGAAGAATCAAGATTGTGAGGAAGTGTTGTGGTAGAAGATGGGATGGATTGTGGTTGTTTGGCACACAGCTTTCCTCTGCTTTCCCAAACGTCAATCAGGCACGTGCTCAACACTTGCAAAGTTTGAACGTATGCAAACTCTGATTGTACTCTCCCCCCCTGTGCCAAGATAGCACTTGATGGCTCCTACTTGGATAATACCTGCTGACTTCTGCCTGTACCCAACACAACTGAAGCCCTTTGTGGTGCTGATGCTCATGCTGGCTGTGATGGTGTTTTTGTAAGGCTCAAACTTTTCTTTTTCACCTCGTTCCTTTGAACTCTGCCCACCACTCTGTGAATACTAACACCAGCCTATAAATTATCCAGCAGAGCTCTGGCACTTCAGCAGTCTGTGTTTTCAGTGGCGTGCATACATAATCGATCTGGGAGACTGCCTCTGCTTTTACTCAGGCATTTGCAGAGACCTTAGGCTTTCAGAGTTTTCAATCACTGCTGCCTTGTGTTTGTTCACTTCTCTGACTGCCTTTTCCTCTGCCACCTGCACACATACCCTTCTGCATCTGCCTGGGTGTAGTGTGTCATGTCACACTGTAATCTGCCAGAAGTTTGGGGGTGATGTTATAGGCAACTTTCCTATGAGGTGTGGAAGCAACAAGTCACTGCAAACACTCTTCATGTAGAGTATTGCGCATCAGAATTTGAAAGACTTTGTCCTGACTGAACTTGGAGTTGGGGGTGTGCGTGTTTTTGTCCCATGATACCTTATGGAGCAGCCCACTGAGCAGATGCTACTGTCCTTTTCTACTCTCATGCTTCCAGGTGAAACTCTTACCATCATAGATGCTGACCCCGTGACTCATTGCTCTTAGCTACTTTAAGTAGCTGGAAAGTTGCCTTCCTTTCAGTCAGTTGCCTGCTGACTGTCTGTAGAGTTTGAACTCTCAATAGTTTAATGGTTGCTCTAGTATCTGGCTGATGGGGCTGACTTCTCTTGCCTTGTACCTCAGCTGAATCTTTTTTCTCTTATGGTAAATTGCCCAGAATGGTCAGTGCAAACCTGTGTCTAAACTACAAGTGGAGTCAGCCTTGATTATCAAGGTTTCACTTATCTCTTCTAATCAGTTCATAGTAAATCACCTTCGTAACACTTACATATCATCATGTGCCCCTGTGAAAACTTTTGGGTATTGCATCCTATATGAACAGTCAGTTCCAGTAAAAGATTGTGCCATTTAAGAGAAGGGTATAGATTTGATGTCTGTGTGATTGGGAATTGACTGTGCTAGGACTCCAAGGAACAAATGAGGAAAATAAGTAAAAAAGGAATCTAATAAATGATTTAACTGTACTGTAGATGTGGTTGGCACTAACAGTATAGATGACAGCCTGATAGCAAAAGAATCCAAAGGAATTACCTGGAGAATATGTAGGGAAAAGGAAGTTTTAAAACCAAGAAATAAAAATATGAAAAAAGTAGAAAGCTTTTGGTGAGGCAAAAGTATATAGGGAAGCAGAAGAGACTGGGAGAGAGAAGGATTAGAGAAGAAGTTTCTGTATGAAGAGTGTGAATAAAGAGAAGAGAAGAGAAGGCAGCTTTCTGATTTATGAAGTGTAGATCTAACAGAGCTTCATGTGTGTGCTAACCCTGCTGACATCTGTAGAAGAACCTGACTTTGCACGGAAAGGAAGAGGGGAGAGCCAGGAGGCAGCACTGGAAAGTATGTCTGGAAGGAGCAAGGTTGAAAAGGAGACAATCTCTGGGAAGGGAAAGAATATCAAGCAGTGGGTTGGATGTAGGGAAAGTGGGGGGGAATGCAGAAGGGAAGAATTAAGTGATGAGGCTCCTTTTGAGGAGGAACAAAATCCCAAAAGAAATGCAATGCTTTTAATATTTTTATTCCTTGATGTAAAAACAACCCCCAAAACATTCAACATGCCTTCCTCCTAGGTGTGTGATTGGAGAGGTGGGTTGGAGAATGAATCATAGATGTCTCATCCTTCTAGGGTAGAGTGTGTGTAAGACTGCAACCAGTACTGACACTGTCTGTTGAGCACTGAATAAGTTTTTGTGCCTGATGGGAAATGTGTGTTTATTTGAGGGAGAGGATTTTCTCTGTGTGTTGTTTAAGGACTGTGCAGCAGCTTCATTTTACTTAGCTGAAAAGAAAAAAGTGTTCTCTTTGGGTTCGTTTGCTAATATTTGAGTTTCTGCAGTTACATTTCCACATGTATTTTTCCTTCCCTGTTTCTACGGATCTAATCCAAAGGGGATCTGACTGCTTACAAGAGAAACAGTCAAACTGGCTTGACACAAAGTACTATCACATGCATGGAGTAAGCACTTAGGTGAAAGGCATTTTCCCTTCTAATCCTTCAGTTGTATTAATCTTAGGTGTTGCTTGCAACAATAGCAAATTAAAAAATACTCAAATAGAATAATGATTTCTTTTAATTGGTAGTATCCTTTAATGGAATATATTTTGCCAATGCCAGTTTATTTTTGGATCCAAAACAAATATCAAGAAAGCTTTGTAATTTTTGGTTAATATAATTTGCCAATGCCAGTTTATTTTTGGATCCACGACAAATATCAAGAAAGCTTTGTAATTTTTGGTTAATATAATTTGCCAATGCTAGTTTATTTTTGGATCCAAGACAAATATCAAGAAAGCTTTGTGATTTTTGGTTAATTTTAAGTGTGCTTAAAATCACTGTAAGCTCTGTTAAAAAACAAGAGCAAGTTTCTGAATTTTATAGCCTTCTAGGAAAGAAGATGCCAGTCTTTAACTGCCTTGATTCCCACTCACTTAAAAAAATATATATAATTATGTGTGTATATATATATATATATATATATATATATATATATATATATATATATAGTTATGTGTGTATATATATGTATATGCATACATCTGTGTTCATGGTGAAAAAGTTTGAAGAATTGTATCATGTTGGACCACTTAAATTATTGAACAGGCTAATAATTCATATTCATAATGATAAAAAACACATGGCTCAGTTATATAGACCATTACAGGAAATGAAAAATATGGGAAAAGCATTAAGAAGAAATCAGGAGGGTGCAGGTCTGGATAGGATAAGGAGATTATGTTCCCTTTATCTTTTCTTCAAATCCTACAGTCTGACCAAGTTCCTAGGGAGTAGTCAATCTGTACCTTGTGAGTGGAACGACAAAGCATGGATATATTGGAATGCATGTATATATTGGGAAGAGATAATATTGTGGGCACAGCATGGCTGCATCTGCTCTTGGTTCATTTCCTTCTCCAGGGGAAACAGGGGACTTGGCAAGAAGATCTATGCAGACTCTTTCCACTTTTCTTCTTGATGGCACTGCTTTTCGAAGTCCATAACTACATTTTCTTTGATTAAAACTAGGAATTAAAATCCCACCTTCTATCAAATGATCAGCCTGAGGCTGAGATTTGACACTGGGTATCCTCATCCCTCCTTGGCTTCTCTGAATGGAGAGGTAGTGTCTTCTGCTTCCCTTGGAAGTGCTCAGCTTTCTCTGCTTGGTGTGACAGTGGAAGGTCTCTTGAGGGAGCTGATGTTGGCTGTCCTTCCTGCTGTCTGTGATGAGGTGTTGGAGGCTTTCTTTTCAGGAGTTGGTGTTGGAGCAAGGAAGGAGTGAAGCCCAAGCAGCTCTGCTGAGGATTGAAAGGGAAGCACAAATTGTGTACGATCCAATTTCTTAGGCTAAGAAAAAAATCTGTAAATTTAAAATATGAGGTCTCCCTGTGATTCTTGCTTTCCCTGATGAGAAAGGAAGGGAAATTCAGAATGCAAGGAAACACTGTATGTGCAGATTGAGACCTTGAAGACACCAGTGAGTCTGTATGTTGAAAGAAATGAGGGGCCAAGAAATGTGTTTTCAAAGCAAGACTAGAGGAAGACTTGAGAGCCTACTGCCTTCTTCAGATGGGTGAGCTTTGTCACATTGGGTGAGGTTTTCCTGTGCAAAGTAGTTGGTGAGGCTCCCCATCCCCTCCCTAACTACTGAGATCTGTTTGTTGGTAAGAATTAGCACTCTGCTGTCTTATTTGTTTCTGATTTAGTGCGCATGATTCTGTTTCTTCCATATGGCATTTCCTTCTGCATGAACTAAAGCCAACATGAAGTGATAAGGGCAGTAGATGTCTCTTCTGAAGACAGCAGACATTCACTGTACTCTTGTTGGGGAGGGCTCATGCTGAGTTACTGGTTCATACATCAAGCTCGTGGCTTAAAGAGTTAACGACTGATCACCCCTGAAGACAAGGAACAGGGCATTCATTTTTGGCATCAGTGCAGTTGCTTTTGCATTGATAATGTTTAAATGAGGGTTGACTTCAGCTGAGCATGTCTCCTGTTTCTTTGAGATAGATGGGAGACACTTCAGATTTGTGTGAGTTCTCATTGGGTGTCAGCTGTTGAAATATATGGTGGTGAATTATATATATGCAAGATATATGATGTGAACTAGATACTTCTTGTTGTATTCTTCTCTGGTTTCCATGTTTCTCTCTTTAGCCAAATGCTTCCTTTTGCTGGGGGCTGTGCTGCCTGTAGCATGTTCTCCTCATCTGAGGCTCAAATGACACTTGGTTTCTTGGCACTGCACCAAGACAAAGACACACTGCTTTACTGGGGACTGTGGTATCACACTTATTGGGAATAATGGAGTTAGACTGTGTGAGAGGAGGATATGGGATCCTTCCTCCAGTTCCTGTGAGATACATCATCTCAAGAAGTATATGGAGAAAGCAGCAGAACCTTCACAGTAAAAGCCACATCAGAGCAAACCACTGTCAAAGCAGAAAGAAGCTCCTTCCCTGCCATCTGCTGCGGTTTTTCATGTCCGTGTCATGCTTTCATCTCTTAAAGGTCTGAAAAAGATTTCCACCTGGTCTTTCTGCTATGGGCACAGTGCCAAAGGGCCCACCTGATTAGTGTACAGGGTCATCCCAGGAGACCTGCATTAAGACTGAACCTAAGCCCGAGGCTTAGTACACTTGATGAACTGTGCTTTTCCCTGAGGGTCTTTTTTCCCCATATAACAAAATAGCTCTCACAGATTGGTGTGACTGATGATATCCACTCAGGAGGAGTAAATGCTCTGAAGACAAACAGTTTGGTATGGATAGGTGTTTTGGGATGAAGCCAAATAGTGAAATAGAAATGCTTCAGGTTGTGTCTGACATCATGGGAGCTAGGGGTCAGCACAGCTTCCTTTTGAATTGTAGGCCTTGATTTTCATTATGATGTTGTAGCTCATTTATGTATTCTGTTACGACCATTATGTGTGCCACCTTGCCCCATCTGCCTTCACTGGGTATCCTTGATTTCTCAGCCTTTATAGTTGAATTGACCACTGCCTTCTTTCTCAGACCGACCTAGCAGTGCTTATGTACAATGAGTAGTGAGGGGCGGAGTACGGGTGGGGAAATTGGGAAGCATGACCCATCCCTGAGTAGAGGAGAAGAGCGTGTTTCCTTGGGCTAAACTTCTGTTTTGCCTTTTTCCTTTCTGCTCACTGCTTTCTCGACAGTACTCTATGGTGTCATCTCCTTTAACCCTTGTGCAGCAAAGGTTAATGTTAATGCTGTGTATAAGGGATGGAGTCCCTGCTGGTACAGGAAAAGAATTATTTAATAAAAAAACAATCATTGATCAGTGGCTCCAATCAGTCAAAGGTCACTTATTGATCCTCCTCTCACTGTGAGTCAGTCCCTCTGTTTTAATAACCTAATTCCCAGGTAAGTCTCTCTGTTCAGCAGAAGTGGTGCTAAGAAACCCTGCTTCTTTCAGAAATGTCGCTTTTGGCATGTCATACCGGGGGTGGAAAAGACTTGAAGTGATCTCAGCTGTCCATGTTTTAACATACTACCAGTCCTGTTTGTTTCATACATTTACCAGCTGAAGGAAACCAAAAGTTGCAAGGATCACAGAGGTTAGATGTTCTTTTGCTGCTGGGGAAATCTTTACAGGCCAGAACTGAAGTACAGTAACAGGCAATGCAAAGACAGCTGTAATTGTGAAGGTGTAATTATTTCTTTTGCCCTAGCTTAGTTTGGAAGAAGTAAGGGCAAATATAAGAGAATTCTCACAAATTTTATTAAAAGTTTCTGGCAGGCATTTCTCTTCCTTCTGGCCCTTTAATATGAGCTGTAGGAGGGCATGCAATGATTTGTAAAGATGCCACATTTCTGAGTGGTTACAGAGGAATTGAAGAGCAGCATATCATCCACTCACTGTGAAGGATAGCATTCACCAGCATTTCTAGTGTGATATCCCAGTAAAAACCTCTTGAGATATAAAAATCCTATGGGCTCAACTAGCTCTGATGCTTGTAGGAAGATAAGTTTTACATAATTCTCTGCAAATCCCATGCAGATGCAGGTTGCCGAAGGCTGCTGCACCTGGATGGGAGCATTCCCACTTGCCATGTCTCTCACTTGGTACCCTATTCCCATACAGCACAGAAATACACAATCCAGTTTTTTGCATATTCTTTTTATAGGCATACTAAAAGCAGCATTAAAAATATAGGACTTAATACATCCTTTGCTGCAAAGGCTGCTACATGTAATATTCATATTGTTCTAGAGTGCAGGTGAGCTGGGTAGCTCAAAAAGGCTGCTGCCTGCTGTGCACGTCTGAATGGGAAGAGCAAGAAGAACCCAGGCCAGAAGGGCTGTGGCATAAACTGACAGCCTTGGAAACTGAGATGACATTTCATGACATGATATTGTAAAGTTAATAGTTAACCAGGTTTTATGTCTTTATCTACAATCTCAATTTCTGAAACAGGATGCAGAGGCTTGATCTGAGCCAGAACAGGAGCATGCTGGACTGGAGAAGGAAAGCGTGAATTTCTCTGGCAATTTGCATCTGCAATGGTATATGCATCATTGAGGCTTTGTCCTGTGCTCCAATCTCAACAAAACACAGAGGAATTCTGTGCCTCTCAGAAATGCCTGGGTTAAACTTCAGGGGAAAAGAGCAGCTCAAAATTTTATCTTCAGGACTTGTTGGTGTCTTTGATTACAAAATATCCCGTCTAAAGTATCAAATAAAATATCTGGGATAAAAAATACTTTCCACCCTCACTGAAGCCAATAAAAAGTACTTCTAACTTCAGTAGTGCTGAATATCGCACTACGGAATGATTTCCCCTAATTCTTTGGATAACATTAGTCCCCATCGTCTCCCAGCAAAAGGCTCTCTACACTAGAAATGTGTGCATCTGAGAACGACAGTGACTGAGGAGGTTCTATCTTTGGCTGCAACTGTGACTTGTGGCCTTTCTTGCAGTCTTGACGAAGTAGTGAACATCCCTCTTTGTTTCTTTGCACCATCTTGGCTGCTTTGCTCTCAGAGGCTGATATTTATCTCCTAAAGCATTTCTTCTTGAATGTCATATATCTCATGGGAGTTTCCCAAGACGTGTTGTGTATTGATACCCACAAGCAAGGGCAGTTTGCACAGTAGTATTTCACCATGTGCTGGAAATGGAGGTCACTGATTTTCTACTTTTCTCTTGTGGGAGCAGATATGTTTGGCACCTCTCTGATATTTCACGGGAACCAAGTTCTCAAAGATTTGGTAGTGTGTATGTCTGGAGTGTCTTCAAACAGATGTGTAGAGTTAAAGAAATGCTATAAAATTTCCCTGTGGATTTCATTGCAAGCTGCTGGAGCGATTAATGAATAGCAGCAGGGTGCTATGTGGGTGTTTGCTCCAAGGCTGTCTCTGATTATACAGGACAGGGACTTGCACTTTTTCACACAGAAAAAAAATAAAAATCTGAAACAGTAGTATTTTTCTTTGGGAATTTTTTTTTTTTCCCTAACAGAATGAACATGCTGACTTATGGAAGAGGAGTGCTGTTCCTCACTGGTGCGTGGATATCAGATGAAGCCTGTAGTACTGAGCTACTTAGTGCTGTGGTTCACTGCAGACTACATGGGTAAAGAAAGATTTTGGAGAAGGAGGTTCTGCTCTGGCCTCTCTCAGGCTGCATTATTTTCTATGGTTATTGATGGTCTTGTAACTGTCAAGTGACAGTGCGGAGTGGAGTCCTTAAGGGAGTTACAAAAGGCTATCAATAACTTGGAAATAGCATACCAAAAGCTGGTCCTTCTTAAACCCAGTTGAAAGCAAACCCTGGTTTTAGTCTATCTCTTGACAGAGTTTGTGGTTTAGTTAGGTTTTCACTTAAGGTCCTGGCATGACCAAGGTGGCTGGCTATGCTATGGAAAACAACTGCTTTGGAAGAGAGCAGAGGGAAGGCCTGGGAATGGAAAAGGAACTTGATTCTTTTTATTATGACAATTGATGGAAGGAAGAAGGAGGAAATTAATTCTAAGGGCTGCAGCACAGAGAGCACAGAAATATGGACATGAAGTAGTCTGTGGGGCATGTGACGTGAGGGAACATTTAGTCTGCTACATTTTTACTGCTGGTACCCAGCTCTGGGTTTCAGGATCTCCTTCAGTGGTAGAGGATGTTGTTTATCCTTACTCAGGCCTGGGAAAGAGGACACAACTGCAACTTTTTTTTTGTAATTGACAGACATGATAGATAGTGTGTAGCTATATAATATAACCATTGGCAAATGAGGTGAAGAATTCACTTCTTTAGGATTCACTTCTTTATCTTTGGAAAGGTTTGGTCATGGTGTTACCTCTAGAGAACTTAATGACATACAGTTCAGCATGGCCAAACTGGACAGAGTTAAGTAGTGGCACCATGCACTAGGTCCAGTTTATTTTGAAAGATAATTGTTGCCATCAAATTAAGCAGAATATCCCATCAATGACATACAATTTTAAATTTTGTGTTTTATTTTTAGATCTTTTTATATGCATTAAAAAAAAACCTCTCAGACTAATCACAGCGCATCTTTAAAAAATGTCCTGGCCTGTATCATGACCCTTGATCATGGAAATGTTAACCTTAATAGCTTTACCCATCTGTAAAACAGAAGTTGTGTTGGTTTAGGCCCTTTGCTGAGGAGTTAAATTTTGCGACACACAGTCAATTGCTTTAGATCAACATATAGGGAATCATTTGCTAGATAGTCACCAACCTTATGGACACTATTATCTTAATGAGGAATATAAGGTAATCTCATTTGGCTTAAGCCTTTCTTGTTATGAGCTGACTTTAATTGCACTGTTTTCTGTTGACCAAGGACTTAGACCCATGAGCCCCTCAGCTGATGGGTGCTGCCTTCCTATGCCACAGTGCCTTAACTGTTTCTATATCCCTGATATGTTAACCACACCTCATAGTCCTCCATCCACCACTCCCTTCTTCAGTATTTTTCCTAGCTTATACAAAGAGATTTTTGCATCAGAGACTTTGTACAAACAGGCTATGATTGACCTTTTAAACCAAACAAGCTTGCATGTTTCCAATATGAAGAGACAGCAGGCAAGCCTCTGGCTTGAGGCATAAGATGGAGAAGAAAGGGAGGGATAAATATCAGGGGAGTAGGAATAAAGAACATAGCCTTGCTATGTGGAGCAGAGGAAAAAAACACAATTTCTGCTTGCTTTGTCAGTATGTCTGACATGTTGCAAGACACTTTGTAGTGGGAGTTTCTGCTCTGTGGAGGAAGGAGATGGAATGTGCCTTTGTATACTTACAGACCATAAATATTTGTTTTTGTGCAGGTTTTAGATACTCTCATCTGAAGATCCTCAGAGTTCTTCTCAGTCTGACTTGGCATCTGTTCAGCCACACAGAGGACTTGTGTGCGTGTAAATTCTGCTGTAAGAGTCAGCACTCTCTTGCGCTCTCTTTGATTACCTCTAGGCAAGAAAGGTTTGAATTTCATCTGAGAGGTCAAAAAGAAAGATGCACTGAATTAATACCACATATGTGTTCTGGCCATTGCCCATCTTGATTATTTTCTCACTTTGCCCACATTAGAGCTGCGCTTCTCTACGGGCGTTTTCTAGAGTAAGCTCAACTACCACTCTCTTCTTGTATTTTAAAGAATTAAATGTATTTTGTCCTTAGAGTGGGTGGGGCTGACTCACTAAAGAGAGTTCTGGACAGAGCACTTGCTTGCCAACAGCTCTTATCAACGTGTAGAGGGCAGTTGGTGGGGTGGACCATAATTGCAGGAGGTGAAATGTGGGTGATTAATGCAGGGATTGTGCCTTGCCTGTTCCTATGAAGGGCTTCTAAAAGTCATGGCTATGATTATGCATAGTTATTCTTTGAAAGTTGTCCATAAAACTGCAACTACATAGTCTGTTAATGTTTTTTAAGATAAGTGGTTTTTTTCCCCCTTAATACTAATGTTAGGCTATGTTTACTGTATTTACTTTGCACTTTTGATCTATAGTTTCATATTCTTTACCTAGGGACTGACATTTCTCCAGATCATGTTAAATGATGACAAATGCGAAAACATTTTGTCAGTGCTGTAGAGGTATCTCTGGGCTCTTACTAATGCACATTGGATGTTTTGGAGTTTACAGTTTACCACTGCATGAGTCCTAGGTCAGTATTGAGTTTCTTGTCTTTCTTTCCACTGACATAGTGCTGTGTTTTTAATTTAGGATGAGAATACTGTTGATAAACACACTGATGTTTAGTTGTTGCTAAGCAGTGCTCACACTAGGTCAGGAACTTTGCAGATGTGTTACACTGCCCCACTAGTGAGTAGGACAGGGGTACACAAGATGCTGTGAGGGGAAGCAGCCAGGACAGCTTACCCAAACTGGTCAAAGGGATATTCCATACCAGATGGTGTCATGCTGGACAATGAAACCGTGTGGAGTTGGCTGGCAGGGTGTTGGTCTGCTGCCTGGGGAATGTCTGGGCGTCAGCCAGTGGGTGATGAACAATTGCATATGCATCAGTTGTTTTGTATATTCTTTTGTTGTCATTATTATTTTTTTTTCTTTCCTTCCTATTCTGTCCTAATAAACTGTCTTTATCTCAAGGCACGAGTTTTATCTATTTTTGTGATTCTCTCCCCCATCCCACTGTGGGGTACTGAGCAAAAGGCTGTGTGGTATTTAGCTGCCTGCTGTTTTAAACTATAGCAGTCATTTTTGGTCTCCCATGTGCAGTACTAAGGGTTGAAAATAAAGATAAAGCTGACCAGACCATGCTAAAACAAACTCATTATAAGCATTCATTATATTAGTTTAGTAGTTACTGATTCATGGATACCTTGGGGGAGGCTACAGCAATGAAAGCAGAACAACTGACAGGACAGAGCAAACCCCTTTGAGTCGCTGGGTTGTGGCAGGATGTTGCTGCCTGGGGAGAGAACATAGTTGTGAAAGTATGTCAGGTAGATGCTCAGGACCCAAGAGTCAGACCAGTGAAGAACATCAGAACAATGGGCATATTGATCAGGCTGCTAAGACTGAAGTAGCTCAGATCTGTCAACACAAAGGTGAATTGTTTCCAGCTAGGTGGGTCCATGACACCCCAGGTCACCGAGGAAGAGATGCAGCATGTAGGTGGGCTCAACCATGGACATAATAGCACAGGCTATTCATTAAGGTGAAAAGTGTGTTGTGATCAAGCAGGGCAAGTTGTTAAAGCCTCTGTGGTGTGGTGAATGATGGTCTAAATATGGGGAGGTCTGGCAGACCAATTATATCAAGGCAAGCACTATGTCCTTACAATTGTGCAAGCAGCCACCAATTGGCTGGAAACACATCCTGTGCCACATGCCACCACCCAAAACTTGCCTTGAAAAGCAAGTCTTAGGGTGAAATGACACCTCAGAAAGAATTGAGTCAGACAATGGGGCTCATTTTCAAAACAACTTTCATGTAGACATGGGCCAAAGTGATTGGTAGTCACACTTCTTATCACGCAGCATCCTCTGGGGAAATCAAATAAACTGTTAAAGACTACACTGAGAGTAATGGGTGGTGGGATCTTCAAACATTGGAATACACATTTAGTAAAAGCCATGTGGCTAGTTAACACTAGAGCATCCACCCCTCCCTTGATGGAGGGCAGTGAGTGAACATCTGTGGAGTGTTTAGCTGCCTGCTGGGTAAAACTGCAACACCTGGCTGGGAAAATACTTGAGATCTGAATCAGCTGTCAGGTTCTAAGTGTTGAGTAAATGTGAGTAGAATTTTGGGTTTTCTCTTGATGTTCTATAGTTTTTACCTTGCCTTGTGATCCATGAATTTTAAGGCCAGAAGTGCCCATTATGATGATCTACTCCAATTGCCTGTGTAATGGAAGCTGCATGAGCTACAGCATATGCTCATATAGTGAAACTATTGTGGACACTTGCAACATTTTTGGGAACAGTACACTGGGGACAGTTTCTCTCCCTCACCAGCCTTCAGCCTTGTCTTAAATACTTTCTAATATTTATTGGTTCTTTGGAACTCAGACTGTGCTTTTTTGTCTTTTTTTTCAATATCTACCTTGATTAGGGTAGGAACACAGACTGCAGAGGACCTCCTGAGCCCAATGGCATGCAGATATGTATCTTCTACAGCAAACAATCCCCAGTATTTTTTTAATGTCTGCAAGTCTTCTGGGTGGATGGCCATTTCAGATCTTCCCTCTGCTGATGGTTAGAAATGCTCTTTTAATTCCCAGTGTACTTGTACTTATTGCCAGTTTGTGAACCTTTATTCTGGTGTCAGTATTGTTCTTGAGATTAAATAAATATCTCTTTTTTTCCTGCCTTTAAAGTATTTATAGTCAGTATTAATTTCTCTTTGCCTTCATCTTGTTAGGCTAAAAGTGCCATGTTGTCTCAGTCTTTTCTTGTGAAGTAGGCTCACGGTTGCCTGGTTCATCCTCAGAGGCTTTCCGAAGACTTGGTTTCCTCCTTCATGAGCAGAGGTGGTCAGAATAGTATATGCAGTTTTAGAGCAGGTCTAACCAGTGTGATATGTTAGAACCTTTGCTCTAAGACAACTCATTGCCAACTTTGTGTGCAGATCCACCTGTTAGGACTTAACACATTTTAAAGATCTGCACAAACTGTGTTAGCTCATGCGATGTTTGTAAAGATCTCTCTTTTCATGGCATTGGATGATGGATGTTGGTCCTTGTGGCAACATGGACTCAACTTCTGCTTCAGAGGCATTGGTAGAATTTCTTCATGCCCGTAGCTGGTGATAAAGATGTGAACTGGCCAAGTCAGATTTAATTCACAAGCCAGCATTCTGAATTTAATTCTGAAGCCAGCATATCTGCTGCTTCCTATTAGTACATCTACGTTAAGCATCTACTTAATGTAATTGCATGGCCAAATGGATTTATGAAGTCAAATAACCAGATGGACAGTGCAAATAATGCAAAATAGGTCCTCCTTTAGTGTAGTTCAGGGCAACATTTTTCTTGATAGGGTGTGGATCTGAAAACATCTGTTTTCTGAGAACATGGTATAGTTATATGTAATACTTCACATATGAACCTAAGCATGCCTTAAATAAGTATAGATATGAAGTGGTTACATATAAACACACTTGTAGTATGGGATTACATATTTAAATATTTTGTTGATGATTAAAAATGAATATTGTAAGACTGAATATTATGGAAATTCTAATAATCTAAGGGGAAAAATGGTGACCTGCTACACATACAAGTCTGTGGGGCTGGATTGATCTGCCCAAGGGTACTGAAGGCGCTGGCTGAAGTGCTTATCAGGCTGCTTTCCATCATTTATAAGCAGTCTTGGCTAACTGGGGAATTTCCAGTTGACTGGAGGTTGGCAAACATGATGTCACTTACAAGGAGGGCCAGAACGATGATCCAGGGAAATTATAGTCCTTTCAGGCTGACCTTGGTGCCAGGGAAGATTATGGAGCAGATCATTTTGAGTCTCATCATGTGGCATGTGCAGGACAACCAGGGGATCAGGCCCAGCCAGCAGGGATTTAGGAAAGGCAGTCCTGCTTTACCACCCTGATCTCCTTCTGTGACAAAGTGACCTGCTTCATGGATGAGGGGAAGGCTGTGGATGTTGTCTGCCTAGACTTAAGTGAAGTCTTTGACAGTGTTTCCTACAGCAGTCTCCTGGAGAAGCTGACTGCTCATGGCTTGGATGGGTGTATCCTTCACTGAGTAGAAACACTGCATGGCCAGGCCCACAGTGTGGGGGTGAATGGATCCAGCTTGCAGCCCGTCACTAGTGAGGCTCCCCAGGGCTCAGTACTGGGCCCAGTTCTGTTTGACATCTTTACTGATGATCTGGATGCAGGGATTGAATGCACCCTCAGTAAGTTTGCAAATGACAGCAAGTTAGGCAGGAATATTAATTTCATGGAGGGCAGGAAGGGTCTGCAGTGGGATCTGGACAGGCTGAATTGGTGGGCTGAGGCCAGTGGCGTGAGGTTCAATGAGGCCAAGTGTCACTTGGGTTCACAATAACCCCACACAGCGCTGCAGGCTGGGCAAGAGTGAGTGGAAAGCTACTTGGAGAAAAAAGGACCTGGGACTGCTGGTACAATGAGAGCCAGAGTGTGCCCAGGTGGCCAAGAAGGCAAATGTTATCCTGGCCTGTATCAGCAATAGTGAGGCTAGGACAGTGATCACCTCCCTGTACTTGGTTCTAATGAGGCCATACCTCAAGCGCTGTGTCCAGTTTTGGGCACCTTGCAAAAGGAAAGACATGAGGTGCTGGAGTGTGTCCAGAGAAGGGCAGCAGGGCTGGTGAAGGGTCTGGAGCTCAGGTTTTAGGAGGAGCAGTGGAGGGAGCTGGGGATGTTTAGCCTGGAGAAGAGGCTCAGAGGAGATGCTATGATTCTCTGTAGCTGGAAGGAGGCTGTAGCAAAGTGGGGGTCAGCCTCTTCTCTCCAGTAATAAGTGAAAGCATGAGAGGAAATGGCCTCAAGTTGCACTAGGGGAAGTTTGGATTGGATATTAGAAAGAAATTCTTTACAGAAGGGTTGTCAAGCATTGGAACAGGCTGTTCAGGAAAGTGGTTGAGTCACCATCCCTGGAGGTATTTATAAGACATGTAGATGTGGCACTTAGGGACATGGTTTAATGGTGGACTTAGCAGTGCTGAGTCAGTGCTTCAACTTGGTTATCTTGGAGGTCTTTTCTAACCCAAATGATTCTGTGGTTCTTTATTCTATAGCCCTACTGTGTTTCCATACCACCTTATAGTGTGATAATATAACAGTTTAAGTACCCAAACTTTGTAATTTGAGAATTTCTGTTTCCATAATGCTTATAAACTCACTTTTCCATGTGATGTGTTCAAGCCACAATTAAGATAAAATCCACAGGAAAACAAAATCTTACATTTGTTCTTGGGACTACATCATGGTTATGATGGGAACTGGATGTTCATAATCTTTGAATTTTGCATTATTAAATACTCAATAAATACATTTGTACTGTATATGGCACAATTGTAAAAGAAAGGGTCTGCAAGGAAAAAAACCCAATATTTATAGCATGCTGTGGTTGTATTTCTTAATATTATGATAGTTTCCTTGTTTGAGTTTGAAACTTTGATGAATGAAGGGGTGCCAGGACACTATGATATAAGTCTCACCCCTCAGAAAATATTGCATATTGTCTTTTATCCAGAGAAGAAGAGGGCCTTTTGCACTAGGTTTTCCATGTGAGCAGATAAAGATATATAACATTAACAGGTGGTTAGAAGCTGAAATAAATTAATTTGGACTAGAAACAAGGTGCCCATTTTTAACAACTATGATAACTAGGCTCTAAGAAAGTGTTCTAGGAGTTGTTGTGAACTCTCCATTAATAGAAATCTTTAGGACAGGAGTGGATTTTTTTCTGTCCTGCTTCAAAGAGAAAATTAATTCAGAGAAGTTCTCAAACTAGATGACCTTTAGGGATGGCCTTTGGCTTTGTAATTGGTAAATTCTCCTTAAGTCATATTCCAACCCTGGTTATACAAAAAAGGTGATCTTTGTGGTTGACAGACACAGGAAAGTGTTTCCTCCGCATGGTCCCCATACGACACTGGACACAAAAATTGTCTGTCTTGCATTCTAGCTATAAAATAGATGTAGTATATTTTTCCTTCTATGGGTGTAGACAATTGAGACACTTCTGTGCAGAGAAGCTTGGGATCTATAGGGCTATTTCCATCTGAATCACACTGGCTGTTTTTCCTTAAATACTTGCGAGTAAGATCTGGAGACACTTGTCTCCAGTGTCGAATAGAAATGTATCATCTGCCAGAATGTGGTAGGGTGGAGGTAGATGGCATCACTGCATATTTTGCCTGTCTGCATTTCTGGCATGTGTCTGTGGAGCACAGTGAGAACATGAACCTGGATGACACACGTGCTTTTCACTCCTTCCTTCAGCTGCAAAAGCCTCTGTTCAGCAATGTCAGGCTGACTGCAAACAGAAATGCAAGGGAAAAAAAGAATCCCTCTGTTTCTGAGTGTATTTTTCTAGGTGATTCAAGATCTTTAACTGCCACTTCTTCATCAGTCTGTTGTATCTGAGGGTATAATGGAAGCCAAAGATTGGAGTGGTGCTAATGCTGAAGATGAGAAGTCAGTAAACAGGCCTGAAAGCAACAGAAAATTTTTCTGACAAGTGCTTGAGAACTTTTTCACGCCTTCCCTGTCTCTGGGAAGGTGGCATAGACACTGAAAGTCACCATGGCCCCTTAAAATGTGTGCACACAGAATTCATGGTCATTGAGTCCTTTGACATGGGCACTGGAAAACTTCCACCTGAACATGGTAGGGCAGGGCTGGTTTACATTTCTGCCCCATCACCAACATTTGGTTCTCTCTCACTCCCTTTCCTGCCTGCTGCATGTGTAAAGGAAGTCCTTAGTCCCTTCTGGCTCTGGAGTTGCCCTTCCAGCTGCATACTGCCCAGCATGCTCAGCTTGCCACCATGCACCATCAGCTTTTTAGGAGCTAATTGGATAAACTCTACTCTAGAGCCCATTGAACTTGCCTGTAACAGTGCTTAATTAAAGTGCACGAAGTTTGAAGAGATAGCAAGTTAAGGCTTAATGCAAAAACGAAATGGCACTGTTCCACCATCTGCTTCCCACAAGACGTTAATTGCTTCCACATATTTGTTTGTTTTAATTAGGAAAGAACCTTGATTAAAATGGAATGAGAAGGGGTAAGAGTGGAAGGAGAGGAAGATGAGAGTGCAGGAGAGTGAGAAAGGAAGGAAAGAGGAAGGTTTGACCATGCTGCTGAGTGCTGATCAGCAGCTGTGAAATAGCTGCCTAGGAATAAATATTTTGGCACTTGTGGACGCAGCTTGGACAAGCAACATGGTGTTGTGTCACTGAGACACTCACTCATGAAAGATGAAAGGAATAAGTAAAAAAGCAGAAGCATTTTCCATGGAGCAATCTGTGTTATAACTACTTCTTACCCACTTCTGCAGAATCTTCCCTGATTGTTCACTGTGACTGCAGTGGTTTGGGTTTTTTTTTTGTTCAGTCTTAGGTACTAACCCACATGGAAAGAAAGGTAAACAGACTTCTCCCATTTTTGCTGCTTTCTACTTCCTTGAAGTACCATCATCCTCCATTAAGCTCATCTTGTATATTCTTCAGTTTCTTATGAGCAGCTCCAGATAAAAGTACTTTCTAATGATTGATAACCATGTCTGCTTGAAGATGTCAGAATTTTCTGAATAGATGAGTGATAAAAAGAAAATTTAACAAATACTTTAAAAACTCATTCCCCCATATTCCTAAGTAGGGCCATTGTCTGAAATTTCAGAGATAGGAGGTTAGAAACTTTTAATTTGATTAATCTGACTCACCATTGTCTATTCTTATTCTATTACCTTCTCTCCGTGTCTGTTTTTTCTCCTTCCTTTTCCCCCTTTTTACCCTCTTGAGAGTGAAGTCTGATTTCCCAAGCAAGTATCAATGTAATTAAAGTCAAACACATCTCTTAAAAAAGGGAATCGACTAATTTATTTTCTGAGCCATTGGTATTTTGGCCAGATTTTGATAATGGAAAAGCATGAACTCAGGAGCATGAAATGGGGATATTGTAGTCACTGAAGTATCAAAATGTTTAATAACATGATCAGTAAAAATGCTTGCTTTACAGGAGACTATAGGCCTTATGTTTTCTATTCTTGACATTCCTTCCCCATCCTGTTCTCTGACAGAGCCTGCAGCTTTGACATACCCAAATCTACTGTCATTTTTTTATATCCCACTTGGGATTTTTTCTAAAAATCTCTTTCACTAGTGGAATGTAGGTCCATTCTGCTTTGGCAAGTTTAAGAAAGCTTGTGGTCAAAGAAAAATCTTTTATTCACTTAATCTCTTACCCCAAAATAGAAAAAAAATCCTCAAACCCAAACCCTCACATGAATACCTTGAATACATTGGTAAATGTTTTATAACTGTGGAAAATATGTACTCAGTTATTATCCAGTAAGTATAGATAAATATTTTGTGTCTGGGAGATTTAGTACAAGGATGGGAGCATGGCTTTTCACCTGTGGATCTCTGGTCCAAAATCAAGTGCTTAAATTTTGTCCTTACAATACAGTGTAATTGTTCCCTTGGGGCCGGATAGGAGGCTCACTGGATCAATTCTAATCACATTGCTTAGTGTTATGCACTTGAACACGTCCAAGATGCAAGCTATAAAAGAATCAGAGGAGAATCCAGGTTAGTAGGAACTTCAGAGTAAACTGAGTGGTATGCTGGGGTACTTTTTTTTTTTTTTATTGTTTCCTATTTTAAAATTAATTTCCTTTTGTTTTTCATTATAAACTCCATCAATCACAACTCAGTATGGTACAGCTTCTTGGCTTCATGCAGTTCTGGTGATCCCACCTAGAAACATGGACACCATTCACCAGACTCCAGCTGGTATGTTAAGTGAAGAGGCATGGAAGGGCTGGGACATCTCAGCTTATGAGAACAGGACTAGGTCAGGGAGTGCTATAAAAGCCAGAATGGTCTTGAGATGGGGAATGTGGCCTCCAATTTTGGGTTAGAGCCAAGACTCCAGGGGTGAGGAGATGGATGGCTTGGCTAAAACTGTGTGAATGTGTCTGTAGGTCTTGGAAGCAGGATGCAAAATGATTGAGCAGGCGGTTGACTTCCAGTCTGGCAGTGGGCAATAGGAGATAGCACTGAAGCAGAATTCTGGTGAGGAGGAAAGGAAGAAGCACACACTAGTACCTCTTAATGCAAAGTTATTGCGATATAGACAGGCTAATTTCAATATCCAGGGTCTTGTGTTTTGATTGTGAAAGTACTGAATGAGGATGTGCACTGGATGGGGCAGCTAGACCAGTGTCTAGCTGGTCTAAGGAAAAAGACAGCTGTCTGGCAGAATTTTCTCAGCCTAGTGTTGCAGAGTCTGTTGGGGATGAATGGCTGAAGAAGAAGATGTCCCTGTGGTATTCTTAGCTATTGTGGGTGTGAATATTAAGGGAAGTTTGTTCTTGAAGTCTGTGAAATCAGTTTAATCAGTGGGGTGTCCTTTTATTTTTTTTTCTCCAGCAGTGCTGCTTAAATAATTTTTTCTGACTTTATTGCCATTACCTACCTAAATAGGAAATATTCTACTGAACACTACCATTCCCTCTTCTGCTCAATCATGCGTTCCTGCTTCTGTGGTATTGTTACCTCAGACTTTATTTTCTTCATCATGGAACAGCCTGCAGTCCTGTGGCTTAAAATCAACTAGTTGTTTAGTGAATGGCAAGTGTAGATGGTACAGTTGCAATCTTAATCTCTCCCAGTAGTCAGAAAAAGCTATTGAGAATAGATATTTTAGGAGATATACCTTGAATGCCTCTAATTCTGTTGCCCTGGACCTGCAGTGTTTGCTATAGTGAAGCTGTAAAGGATTCTCTTGGGAGGCATCTGACAGAAAGCCAAGAGAGAGCTGTAGTCCAAGACAACAGAATGGCTTAGTGATGCAGAGTAACTGTACACCTTCATCAATATGTATTTTTTAACAGGTGACTTCTTCTAGCCTGTATTTGAGGTAATCAGAAAACCCATGGACTCATGGGTTTTCCATATCATCTTCCCTTTTCATTTAATTCAGTAGGAAATCCTGCTTTAGGGATTTTGTAAAAGCAGTTTACAGTGATGTATGTCTCCCCTTTCCTGTAAACTGTGGAGACACTTTTACTTTTTGCTGTAGTGTACATTGCACTTGTTTGAAAACCAGCTGCTTTGAGAGCAGCTTTTCATTTTTTAAAGTATTTTAATAATTAAGTGAATCTGAAACCTCATATATTTTCATAAAAGACTTTGTAGATTTCTCCCTTTATTTAGATCTTTAATTAAATACATAGGGAGTCTTTCTTCTGCAAGATGAATGTCTTTTTAACTTGCTTAATTTTTGACTTTTAAAAGTCCCAGAAAAGTTGAGGAAGCAAGTTGAAATAGTTGTACTTAGCTGATCTTTAATGCTGAGCAATGCTGCATACAAGCAGCCTGCCTGGATTTATGTCTTTCTTTTCCTCTGAGCCTTTCAGATAGTTTAGGTGATCACTGGTCAAAAATGGAGTTAAATGTACCCATTTTTTCCCCAGATGGTTGACTGCCTGTTTCTGGAACCCCAGAGATGAGTTCTCCTTAGGGAGATTTTTTGGGGGAAGAAAGGGGTTGCAGTTCCCCTGAGTCAGTACATAAACACAGAGCAGCCATTGTACAGATTCATTTGGATTGTATTGAAATGGGGAAGGTGAGTGCCCCAGTTTCCTGGGTTGTATCACAGGAGGGAGGTATCGTATGGCTGGGCATGGCAGCCCCCAGGGAGGTGCAGACGGGATCAGCTCTCTGTGACTGAGCTGTTCTGCTCTGCCAAAGCTGTCTGGTGCAGGTGGAGCGAGAGGGCAGCTGCAGGTAGGTCAGGAGCTGAGGCAGGTGAAGGCTTCCCCACTCCCCCACCATTGCTCTGTCTTTCTCCTTGCCTGCTGAGTAAACCTGTGCCTCTTTGGGACTGAGGCATCAGGAATAATGGAAGAAAATATGCTGTGTTTTATAGATATGTCTTCCCTTGCTTAATTTGAGAGCAGACTGTTAATGTCATAAAAGAAGATGGATTACTCTTCTGTTAGCTTGCCTTTTGAGTGGTTTGAGCACTTCACAATGACTAATTAAACTTTACATTGTGGCTGCTGTAGCCCCAGCTACATCCCTTGCAAGAGCACTTTGCCTAAGGCCAAACCCGGTCATGAGCCTCCTTATTTTGACTCTTGTATGTTCTCTGACTGCTAGAACATGAAGTTCATTGCATGAATCTTACTCGTGAACAGCAAAATATTGGCAGCCAAAAACTAGGTGCTATAGATAAAATGAGTTAAATTAATGTGTGATGAAGTTACATGGGGGAGAGGTCTAGAATCTGGCAACTGGCAGGTTGCAGGAACCATCTGTTGCCCATGGTATCAAGTAATCATTTTCATTAGTTAATTCTAAATCTCAGTTACTCAAGATAATTTGGAAGCAGAAGTTCTGCCAGGTTATTACAAGCACTTCAGGTATTTTCCATGTAAGTGTTGATTAGAAAAGCTTTTCCCTGTTTCTCCCAGACTTATTTTTGTACCTTGACAGGTGTGGGGTGGGAGACTGGAGTACTCAGTCTACCCAGGAATGAGTGCTCTCACTAGTGCATTTTTTTTCTACCCACATGTTTTAGCTACATCCTAGGCAGAGTGTGTCTTTAGGTGTAGAGAGGAGTCGTACTGTTTTTTCTTTCCTTGCTTGCCTTACCAGTGGACAGCAGAAAAATATTAGTGAGGGTTTGTGGTGTTTAATTTAGAAACTGGGGCTAATCCTGCAGCATTTCTCTCGATGGCTTCCAGTTTGCAACCAGCTAGCAAAAGCTGTATGTGGAACAAGGAGGTGAAAATTGGGGCCAAAAAGGAGCGAGACCCATCACTGCTTCATCACTGATCTCTAGAGCTATGCAGGAGTTCCCAGACACATGCTGAGCTGAGTGCAGGGCTTGGTATGAAAGGGAAAAAGTGGGTGCTGTTAGCAAGAACTGCTCATAATGTTTTTGTCAAAATAATGGCTTTTCAGACTGTGAAAACAATGTTAGCAGAAAGGATGTATTATTCAGAATGTTCAGATTTTTTTTTTTGTTGAGAGGGAGGGTAATACATTTAAAATTGATTTGAAATGAAAAGTTATGCAGTTGCTAGGAATGAAGCTATTTATATAGCAGTCTCAGTTTTCCCACTTCTATACTCCTTCCCTATTCTATACTTCTTTCCCAGAAGAAATAAAAATAAACTGCAAATAATGACTGGAAGTTACTATATCCAAAGCCAGGTAAATTAGAATATTTCATTTTTAAATTAAAAATAGAAAATTGAATTAAAGCACCTCAATATAATAAATGTTATTTTCATTTTCACTAGTAGCTTTCATAACAAACAATTGTCCTTTGTCAGCTGTATTGCTAACCATACAGAGATTCATATTTAGTATGGCAAAGCAGAAAATATGTCCCATGCAGCTTTGGAATACAGTGTAGCCATGTCTTCAGAGCCATTATTGCATCTGTAACCTCAGAGATTCTGCCTTGGGGAGTTGCAGGAATTAGGAATTAAAGTTTTTTCCTTGCACTCTCTCTTTTTTTTTCCTTTTATTTTTTTTTATCCTCTCCTATTTTTAACGTATGTGAGTTTGAATCCTGGCTTGAGCAGGTTGAGTTGGGATTTTGAATTCGCAGCCCAGTCACTCAGAATGTCAATTGTCTTCCAGGGCACTGCACTGTGAGTCCCAAGGCTGGAAGCTCTTTAAAATACCATCTGACTTTTAAAGGAACATTTGCAGGAGAATACATATATATATATAGTCTTTCTAAATCTACCAAGTATAATTGGTTTATCAATATGTTTGGTTTATCAAACTAATGATTAAACAAAGAGACATGTCTTCTCCAGTGGTGTTAAAACGCTCCATTAGAAAATTTAAACTAATTTCTAAAGGCATTAATTTCCTTAGTGCTGCTAGCTTTTTCTTTCCCTCAGCTCACTTGAGGTATTGAGCTGGCTGACAGGGTTTGCTTCCTGGTTCTGTGGCCCTGGCACACAGCATTTGGGGCTTTAATATAGAGAGAAAATAGAAGAGTGTTGTGCAGTGGCCTAGTCTGTTTCTCAGGTGTTGAAGGGTTATTCTGTTACACTATTTCCTAGTGCTTTTATCCAAGTTAATTTTAAAATAAAATGTGGTTGTGGAGTCCTTTTGCAGTCATGCCCAAGTACTTCTGAAAGCCCAGGACTGTCCAGCCTCTGGAGTTCTTGGTTTAGCTAATATCTGCCTCTCTGTTGCACTGTGTATATGATGATTGCTCTTTGCTACGTGCACGCATCCCCTGCCTTTTTGGCATCTTGTGTGTTGCTTACTCCAGGAAATGTAATTTCCTCGTCATTAGGTGGTTCCACTGAGATAGGCAGATGAATCCTTTAAATTTGAATTTTGCATAAAACCCTTTTGCTTTGCACATCCTAATGTTTGGTTCTGCATTTCAGAGCAGGAAATTTCTGAGGAAAAGACAACTAAAGAGAAAATTTGTAGGGCAAAACAGTGTGAAGCACAGAAATACAGTCCTGGAAGGTGTAAATGAATTAAAAAACAAAAATGAGAGCCCTGTTCTGTGTGCAGCGTCCCGCTGTCTGGGCTCATAGGACTCTTAAGACTAAAATTACCTGTTCAACAGCCTTCCTTTCAAAACACGTTGTGCCAAAAGCATTGTATTTCTGCTTTGAGGGTCCCTAGGGCTCCGGAGCTTAGGTAGCCTTTACAAGGTTGTTTTAGTCCTTAGCTGTGAGGCCACTGCTATGGCAGAGTGACAGGTTTGTTATTCCAGCCTTGCCCGCAGGCAGTCTGTGTTAGGTGGAGGGTTGCTTGGTGCACTGTCAGATCACCATGTAGTGCTGCAGACACAGGCCAGGCTGAAATGACTCCTTGCAAGTGGAGTGTGTTTAGTGTATATTTTACCTGTCCCATAATTGCTGGTCAGTTTAGAAAGTAACCCCTGTTGTGCGAAGTTACAAGTAATGTCCTTGATGATATGGAAAGTTTTCAATATCCCCAGCCATTTAAAATGTTATCCTTTTCCAGCCAAGACAGTGACACTTAAAGATTTTTGCAACCAGTCTGTCTTGGCAAAGATTTCCACTTCCATTTCCCCAGCATGCTAGAACTGAGAAATCTATCTATCTATGCGTAGCTTCTCATCATGTTCACCCAGTTACCCTGAGGTAGAAGTGGGGAGGGGGATGGGGTGGAATGAATTTTGGCAGAAATTTGTTTATCAGAGGATTAAAACAACAGATAGCTGGAAGAATGCATTGATTTCCCATGGCAGGGGATTCCCAGCCTGCTGTTATGTACACACCCACAAAAAGCAACATGTTTTTGGAGCTAGTGGTAAGAGGAGAGTAAGGTTCAGAAAGCGGAGACCTGTAACTCAGGGTGGCTGAGACTTCCAGAGTGCTTACAGGGCACCAGTGTGAGCTCCCTGGCTGTTCAAAGAGCTTAGGAACTGAGAGCACTGCCTGCACTCTGGGCAGCTTCTCACACCTGTCTGCTGCGTTTGGGTGTTTGTGTGAGCTTTGTGGGAAGCGGAGTGTAAATTTTTGCATGAGATTCCTAAGTTGCAGTAAAACTTCAGAGAACTGAATTCACTGATAGAGAGTGCTAACCTTTTATGTAATAGGAAAATCCACTGTAGATTTCAAGATGTCCATGGAATCTGTATTTCCTTTTTAAGTGGACAATACTTATTTTCCTGTGAACCAGCAGACTAAGGGAATGATCTACATTAATTACTAGCCATACTAATGACAGGGAAATCTGGCCAGGTGCAGTGTCACCCTCTATACCTGCCATATTTTTGGTGCAATAACAAATTTGATTGCTTCTGCCTGCTGTCTTTATAATATATTATCGCAACATTTAAAAACATGCAGTCTGCTCTGACTTACTGGAAATAGGTCTAAGAGTATAAAATATGTTAAAGAAACTGTGAATTGAATATGACCTATAAGTGAAAGAAAAAGTGAGTTAAAATTTCGTTCTTATAGTCATTCTGAGAGTCCTTTTAAGCTTTTCTTCTTCCTTTATTTATTTATTTTTATATATATATATTTCTTTAAATAAATTTTTACACATCAGCTGGAATATAAAGGTTATATTTTAGGGCTAGCTCAAGTACATAAAATCACAATTATTAATGTGTACATATGTAGTACATTATAACTCTGCTTTTGACTGTGTTGTGCTAGATTCTGTCAGACAGAAAAGAAAATGTTCTTGCTCCTGAAGAACATAAAATGCATATGCAAAGAAGAGGCAGATGGGTAGACAGACAGGTAGGAAGAGCAAGGTGGTATTACTTAGTATGCTGACCATTTGTTTTATTTTGTTGTTGATTTTGTGCTTTGTGCCTTTTTCTAAAAGTAGGTAACTGACAAAACAGCACACCAGTGACTTTTTTCCTCTGGCTTCAAGGCCAGGAGTCCCACCCACACTCCAGTTGTGTCTCCTTTTGAAGACTGTCTAATGCTAGTCTGTGTCTATAATATCAAATACATTTTTGGGGAAAAGTAAGTCCATTCTGCGCTGTTAGTCCTTGGAAAATCTTCTCGGAAGCAGCCTTATTTTCAGGCATTAATGATGTGCTCAAATTTTGGGTTTTGGTAATGATAAGCACATTTTCAAAAGACTTGATTTTTATTAAAAGAAAATGGAAATGCTATGTATGTATGTATTAAAAGAAAATGGAAATACTGTGTACTTCTGGAAGAAGCATTGCCTTTGTCAATAATGCCTGCACTGTGATATCACCAAATTTCCCACTAACATTCCTTGCTGAATATGTGTAGCCACTGGCTACATTTGGTGTATTAGGATCTGCTAGAATAAACAATACTACAAATCTGTCCAAGCTTTTTGATGGCAGAAAGGACAGGATGTGGAGAATGGAGACAGACCATCTATTGAAGGAGTAAAATAAATGATAATGATTCAGGGCTCTCCAACTGTTGAGCTTCAAAGACTTTAGAAAAGCAGGTATTCTTTGTTCTCTTCTAACGATGGTGGAATTGAGGCAAAGCCAGTGTTCCCAGTGCAGCTGCCATGGGAATTACAATAAAGGCTGTTGAGTTTTGCAGAAATCGCTCTCCTGGTTAGTACCAGCTCAGAGATGGGGGAGTCTGGTTTCTCCTGCGTGGCAGTACAGAGCAATAACTGCTCAGCTGCTGCCAAGCTTCCTTTTAGCTACTCCTTGTTAGTGGAGAGTTTGTGGTAATGGGAGTAATTAACACACTGGGAGTCATTTCTGTGTCCTGGAAGGGAACAGAAAGCCATCAAGAGCAGCCCCAGACATGATTGCTCTGCAGGGTTATTTTCTGTCTCTTTTTCTTTCTTTTCCATTGTGCTTGGGTTTTGATTTTTCTTCTTTGTGTTAGGAAAGCTGGAGAGCTGTAATGGTCTGTAAATTGCATTCATGCTGAGCCGGGGCTAGGTAGGTTAGTTAAAGGTCACTCTCATGGACTAGATGGCTTCCTCTGTGAGGTGGTGAGAGTGTTTAAGAAGGGAGTCACGATGTCCCTTGTGGCTTTTTTAACCCTTCTTTTTCCAGGATAGATTTGTAGAGCTCTGGTTCTGAGTTAAGTTTGTTTAAATAGGCCCAGGATGTAAAAATGTGAAGGGTGGTTATGATAAAACAGTAACTCCTTCAGCAGTCAGATGACTTCCCAGCCTGATAAATTTGAAGTGAGGCTGTTTATTGAAGTCATGCTGTTTATGGAATTAAGCACTTTACTCGTTTGCTCATATCCCTTCTGAGGCTGCTGGTGACATTTCAACTGTATGTCTTGCTGCTTCAGGTGAATTCAGCTCTCCCATGCATAGGTGCCTACTTTGGGTATTGTGCAGTGTTTCTGGAGGTGAGCTCCAAGGTTAACCATATCATAAGCAGTCATTCCTGCCTTCCCCAGGGAAGAACTTGGAATGGGGAGAAGGGCTGTGGGCTTAAACCAACTGCAAATCACATACCCAGGTACCAGGTAACCAACCAACAACCTACTGGTTACAATTGATGGTGAATGCATGTGCATGTGTACGTACTAATCCACTACATGGAAGCAAAGACAAACTAATTTAGCTTTATAGTCTATTTTTTTCTTACTTTAAGGGGACACTCTTGAATTGCAGCCCCATACCCTGTTTCCTTGCTTTTTGCTTGATACGGTTTATTTGCAACTGTCTCTGAGGGAGCTCAGTGCTGAATTTAGATGAGAATTAAGTAACTCCATATCAGTTTTCAAGAATGGAAAAGTTAAGCCTGCAAGATATATCAGTAGGGTGAAGAACCAAAGAACGTTGAAGAATACATCTTCTACTTGGGTTTGGAGTTGGCCAAAGGCATGTGTGGTTTCACAGTGATGTGAGAGACTGGCATGAGTACTATATCCCTGGAAACCATGCAGAAGAGGTCAACAGGTGCTCCGTGTCACCCTCAGTCGCTAATTTTAAGATGCTGGTCTTCATATGCACATATCTCTACATCCAAGATAAAGCCTGAAATATCACTGTTTCTCTCCTTACAGCCAACCAGCCAGTGATGTAATGCTGCATCCCATGAAGTTTTGCCAACTTCAGCAGAACCTAGGTGTGTTCAGCTCTTTGTAAAGCAAAGCCACCATTTTTGACCTCACTTCCAGCCTCTTCACTAAGCAGAGCCCATCTTGCCTTACCTGTGACCCCTCTGAGTTGTGTAGTGCCACTGAAATCTCCCTTGGTAAGAGAATGATGGAATTGAATGAAGATAGCAGCTCTCCATATCTATCTTCATCCTAGTTCTTCTAGCTCAGCTTCCCTGGTACCACCCCAGAGTCCTCTCCATCCCAGCAAGGGTATGAGCCAGTGTCAAGATTTATTACTGAGATGCAAATTCTGCTAGAGGAATTAAAAACTAAATTAGCCCCTGCAGTTTTCTCTAGTCTCATGAATTTCAAACCTTCCGTGTCCCCTCTTAGTTCTCTGTAAACATCCCTCCATGCATCCTTGCTGAGGTGGTTGTGTGATGGGAGGATTTTTATCTATACTGACCATACCAACTCATAGTTTTCACATCTGCGTTTTTTATTGGAAGGTTTTTTTGTTTTTTTTTTGTTTTTTTTTTGTTATGCTATCACTCTTTGTTTTTAGCCACAATTCAGCTGGGGATGGATTGCGCAGAAAGATTTCAAAGCACTGGCCAAAAGGAGCCCGTTGCTCAAAATGGATGAGTGAATAAATACTATGAATTCGCCATTTTTCTCTCTTAGCAAGCTTAACTTTTAATATCAGTTATTGAGGATAAATTTTACTGTGTCATTGTGAGCAGCATATGTCATAGAGCTGTAATGATTTGATTGCTGTGCTTTTCACCAATTGAGGGAAGACACGTGGATGCGGAGCCAAATTAGGATCCTGTTTACTGCTTCCTAAAACTCTGCTGCTTCATTAGGGCTTGGGGAATAAGGAAGACACTTGGGTTCTGCTTGTTTTGGAGTGAAGGAAAGGACAAAAGTGAGTTCACATGGGGTATTATGTATTCATGGATCCTAGGTGACCGGTGTGTATTTTTCCTTCTGCACAAACTGTGGTATAGAGAGTAGTTCTGGTTGAGGAAGAAGATATCAGACTGGGTGGGTTGTACATTTTTCGTCAGTGTGTCAGTAGGATTTTGTCCAGCATCCTGAAGTGGAATAACAGGACTTACACAGGCTTGCACAGGGCTGCTGAAGCAGGGGTTTGTAAGGGATAACCAGCCTGTCTTTGAATTAATCTAACTCTGTTCTTCTTTCGGCTGAAAATTACACTTTCAAATACAAATAAGTCCATCCCCAAGCAATTAGTAGCCAGAGAGGGAGTTAGTGGAGGAGGGAGGACAGGGAGTGACAAATCCATCTCCTGCAACCTTTCTGTGCAGTTGGGTAAATAAACTGCAGAACAACAGCTTCTCACCCGCTTTCCTAAGCAGGTGTGTTTCAAGACGTTTGCAAAGGTATTAACCCTGCATACAGAGTGTGCCAGTCAGTTATTATGGAAATTAGTTGGCAATTAGATAATGTCACTCACTCTCCATATACAGCTGATAAGTGGTTGAGAGCCACTTCAAAGCAAGGGCTAGACCCCCTCCGTGGGCTGCTGAGCAGCTGGCTCTGACCTGGCATTAATAGACTGCTGTCACGTTTGGGAAAGTCTGCAGTGGTTAGGCAGCATTTGCCTTTGGCACTGTGGTGGGGCTGCCTCCCTTCCCTGGCTGGGAACTTGTGCAGCTCTATCAGCCCTGTGAGTGGGATGTTTCAATAGTGCGAGTGGGTGTGTTTCCTACAGTGGGTTTGGTGTGTGTGAGATGCTGAGCCGTCTGCTCAGCGTGCAGGTTCCTCGCTGTTGCAGCTCTCAGGTGGGCCAGGGAGGTGGTACAAGCTGTTGGAAGTGCAGTGGAGATAACTTGCTTGCTGCTGTCCATCATGAAGTCCCTCTTTATGTAAGATGTGGTCATGCCGTGACGAAGAGATGGCTCAGAGACAAAATATGTAAGACAATACTCTGGGATTCTCTAGCTTTTGTCCCAAACTGTAATGTATTGCTATGGTAGCAGTGTGCTGTATGAGGCTGCTAGGGTAGTATTTATGCTAAAAATAAAATGGTAAGAGCAGAAAATTATTCATTCTCAGCGTGTCTTGGAGAATCATTGTGGGAATGGGTGAGGCACAGAATTGGTGTGTCAGGATTTACTCTCTCAAGGCTGGGACTCAGGTCCTGCCTCCTGCTATAAGGGGCACTAGGACTCCTGAACTCTTCTTGAAGACCCTGCTACTGTGGTAAGATTTGCTCTCACAGACTTAGCAGTGTGAGACATGAAACTGGAGTAATGGGAAGCACTGTGAGTCAGGACTGACGTGCGCTGACAGAGCTCTGGGGGAGTCACAGATGGTCCTAGCCTGCTAGTGGCTGGGTGTGGGAAGCCTTCCCAAAACCTGAGCTACAGTGTCTAAAAGGCAATGAAGCACCCAGCAATGACACCTATGTTTCATGGTTTTTGCATTGTCTTCCTCTTCTGAAGCAGAGCTGGCACTGTCTTCTTTCAAAACAGCTAGAAAGGGATTACTTTGGCTTCTCTCAATCAAAACAGAAAGAGGAATTGCCTTGGCTTCCCTCAGTCAAGACTGCTATTCTTGTTTAATCATTTCTGTATGGTTTCCCTTGTTGACTATGCCTGCTGTCATGCCCTAATGAACTTGTGTCATTGCAGAAATTTGCACCACAGTGGCAGCCTACTCCCATGATTGTACCTTTGAAATATTCCAAGGATTGAAGTGACCAATGGAGGCTGGGATTTGTCTGTGTAAAACAGAGTTTCAGCATCCTGAGACTGGGAGAGATTGATAGGCTTTTCAGACAGGAGTTTGAACTATGTGTGGGCATAGGCGTCTCATCTATGGTTATCTATAATGTTCACACCTGCTGCTGTGATTTACAGCATCTTTCACTGCTTATCAAAGTGTAGGTCTTCTAAAACAGAGAGAGAAGAGTATAAGACTGAGGGCTGCTGGGGCAAGAGCCCTGCTGCACTGGGGTCTCTGTGGATGGTTGCTGCCATGCTGGGCTTGTCGCCCTTCTCAGCTTAGGCTGAGCACAGAGCTGTCTGATGGACTAGTGAATTTTGCCATGGTGGTAGTAAATGATCCAGGAAGCTGTGAGCTGCTGGGAGCACATCACTGGCTAATTTACACACATTATGATGTTCCCATTTCCATCTCATCAGTAATTCCAGGCTTGGGTCATCACTTTCTCTCTTACCTTTCTCTCACTCTATTCTTCTCCATAAATCATGGGCTATTTTAGTAGATCCACTAGGGAGCACAGAGAAGAAAGGTAAATGGACAAGAACCACATAATTTTTTTCCCAATTAATTTTTCAGACCCCCCCCCAAAACCGCTATGAACTTAGCTAGCGTTGTGATTATTGGGAAAACAAATGAATTGAGGAATTGGATTCTGTGTTCAATTCTTTGTTCATTTTATACCTCTCCTAACACCTCCTTTTCCACCTTCCATTCTCCTCAGCCAAGCTGTTAACAATTAAAAGGAATTATCTTCCCTCTGGTTTTGACTTGATTTTATTTGTGTTTATAGCAGTTTAGCTAACACGCTCCACTCAGGCAGCTGCAGGGAACAGGCCTGGTTTCTACTCGGCACTGAGAGCTCACATTTCTCTCCAACTTGCTTTTTTTTTTTTTTTTAAATCCCTTTTGTTTTCTAAGTGACTTGTTTTTTGGGCTGGCTAAATTTGTCAGACTGACAGCCCTTGAGACTTACGGCTGCTGCAGGTCCCTGAGGCAGGTGAGGGTGTGACTGTGTGACCTCTCCCCTTAGTTTCCTCCTAGTGATTCTCCTGTCCCTACCAAACAGAAACTTTCCAGCACTGCCCACTTCTGCAGTGTCTATGTGCCTTCTCCTTCAGAGCAAGATGGGCAGTGGCATTGAAAGGCATTTGCTGTGAGCAACTCTTATGGTCCACAGGACAAAGCACTTTTCCCAGGCAAATACTGCCTCACAATATTTGTGTTCCAGTTTGTGGAAGCTGTGTTCATGCTGACTTCTGTGAGGCAGAAGGCCTTGATTCTCATCACCTCGTTTCCTGCTTTGTATCAATGCCAATGTTAGCTATTCCCAGAACTGTTCTTGTGTCCAACTCTTTTTTTGTGAGCAAACACCTGTGTTAATAGAAAACTTACTCTCTTTATGGATAGAATTTTCAAAGAATGAACCTAGCTTTGTGCTGCCTTTACTTGTCACTTAAAACATCCTCCTACACTAGGCATACAATCACCCACATGCCAGTATGCAGAAGTGAGTTAAATACCAGTGTTAACAGATTAAACTCATTGCAGGCAGTTAGAATTCTTTGCTCTTAATTCCTCTGAATTTGGCCTTTTTGCCAAAAGGCCACTAAACCAGGGTAAATGGTTAAGTGCTTAGACAGTTCTTCGCATCTAAGCTACAAGTTTGCTATCATCTAAGGTGCAGGTTGCCATATATAATTTGCACAGCACGTGTTTCCAGGTTGCAGAGGTCTGTGGAAGTGTCTCTGAAGTATGCAAGATATGTAAACTAAAAGCAGCTATTGTGTGATAGGCTAATAGCAGGGTTGTCTTCTGTAATGCTTCCTTGGTGTGCTAGGAAGCATAATGTAAGCAGTGGAATAGGAAGTTTGGATAATGGTGTTTCTTGCCCTTACCAACTTTTAAACTCTGAGGAACTCTGGTATTTGCCCTCATTTTCATGAAGAGGTAATTGTTACTGGGAAAGCTCCAGCACCATTTCTCAGTAAAGTCAATGAGATTGCATCCATAAAAGGAGTTAAATAATTTGGTGTATTTTTACATTGCTCATCATCATTATGAGTGCAGATGACTTGGTGAGTTCTTTATTTTGGCCTCTTAGTTTTGAGGACCTAGATGTCCTTGCTGCTTTTGACACCTGTACAGCTAGTTGCAAGCATGAAGAAGTGTCCAGAGTATCAAGAAATGTAATTTAGTTAATTTGACTTATTAAAGATGTTAATAAGCTTCATAGTAAAGATACAGTGAGTAGTAAGATTAACTTTTCCCTTTCTTTTTTTGTCTTGACCCCACAGGTTCTGCAAGCTCCGTGAGTGCCAAGCAGTGAATTATGGGCTGGGTATCCACCAGTGCATCATGAAGATTGACTTTATTTTTGCCCTCTTGAAGTTCACGTGCTTTATGAATTCACTCTCTCTTCTGTCTCACTGTCATCTCCATCAATATTGTCATCACTTATAGAAAACAAGAATTTTAGGCTTGGGCTTTGGCTCTCCTTTTCCTTCCTCCTGGAACACCAGTGTTACCTTTGTGCTCTATCAAAACAAATCACTGTAGGTTATTTTGCCCTTCAGAGAAGTACACCATCTGGAGAAGTCACTTCATGTACCCTGTACTTCTGAGATAAAAGCCTCTGGTTCCTAAAGGATAATCGAGATCTTTCCCTGGGAGGAGACACTTCCTCTTGGTCACTTGCACTTGTAATCTCACTTTCCACTTACTCTCCTGCTCTCTGTCACTCTCTCTGCTCCTCTTCCATTTGGATTTAACATTTGGTGTTGACTGCTGGGGTTCTCCTCCCAGTAGTGTGGCTTCTTTTGTTCTCCTAGGGAAGAGCAGATTCTTGAAACAATGGGCTTCACTCCACATTCTATCTACTTCACCTGGAAGGTGAGTTTGCTGCTGGGCTCCTTGCTTGGTCTCTGTTTGGGTCTGGAGTTCCTGGGCATTCCCAATCAGTGGGCCCGCTACCTCCGCTGGGATGCCAGCACTAGGAGCGAACTCAGCTTCCAGTTCAAGACCAATGTCTCTGCTGGGCTGCTTCTCTATTTTGATGATGGTGGTGTCTGTGACTTCCTCTGTCTGTCCCTGGTTGATGGGCGCATCCAGCTGCAGTTCAGTGTGGACTGTGCAGAGACCACAGTAATCACAGACAAGCAGGTGAATGACAGCAACTGGCACTTCCTGATGGTCAGCCGCAACCACCTGCGGACGGTGCTAGTGCTGGATGGTGAAGCCAAGCCAGGCGAGGTGCGTCCACAACGCCAGTATATGAATATCGTCAGTGATCTTTTTATTGGTGGAGTCCCACTGGACATTCGTCCTGCTGCCTTGACTCTTGATGGTGTTCTGAGTGAGCCTCCATTTCAAGGATTTATCCTGGATCTGAAATACGGCAATTCTGAACCGCAGCTCCTGGGCAGTCAAGGGGTCCGATTGGAAATGGAAGGACTTTGCTCAGAAAACCCCTGTGAAAATGGTGGCACTTGCTTCCTTCTGGATGGTGAGCCACACTGTGACTGCTCAGCCACTGGATATGCTGGCAAGCTGTGTTCTGAAGGTAAGAGAATACTTCCCTGCTTCTCAATGACCTTTGCACAATCCAGAGAGTTAATTTATTGTTTAGCAGAGCTATGACAGAGTTCTTATTCCTGTCAGAGGAATTCAAGTTCCACCATTCTTTTTCCAAATGGAAGTAATGAAATGGGAGTAGAATAGAGAGTGTGAGCAACTGCAGCAAGTGTCTTGCTGAAAGGATGCTGCACTTGTAGCATGGGCAAATTTTCATCATCATCATCATTCATTGCATCAGCAACTTATTAATAAGGGTAGAGAACATAAATTGGTAAATAAAACTAAGAAGTACCTTAAGTTAGTGTTGGTAAAAGCAATATATATATGTATATATATATGGCTCCTGTTTGCTGACACTTCACTCCATTTTTGGAGACTACTGAAAAAAGCCCGCCATTGCTTTTACCAACACTAACTTAGGGTACTTCTTAGTTTTACTTATATATATATATATATATATATATATATATATCACTGACATAACTGATTGACAGGACACTGTATAATTATTTGATGTTAACTGTTGCTAGACTGTGAAACCCCATGCTTCCTTTCAATTGCTTGGATACTAATCACTGAATGGCACCTTGATTGTTTTAGCATTCTTGATTAAATTGCTTAAATTGCTTTTTAAATTGATCTTATTTAGTGTTCCAAAAGGAAGAGGGATTTGAATGTTTCTGCATTGATTTGTACTCTTTTTGAATTTGACTTCAAAAGTTTTAAGTTGCGCAAACCACATGATGAAGTGTATTTCAGATTTTTCCTTTGGTCTTTAGCAATGTGATAGTATTTAACTCTGTATGTGCAGGAGACTTAAGTAAGTCAGCTGAAAATCCCTGTGTGAATTTGAGAATCTCATCACAACATTATTTTATGACATTTGGCTTTAAACACCGTAGTTTGATCTTAAACCAAAGATGAAACCTGGACAAGAAGTGTCCAGTCTCAAGGAAAAAAACCCTACCTGAATTTTTTTTCAAAATGGAAATATTTGCAGTAATAGATTTTCACGACTACTATGTGTTCACTTCTTTTGGCAATGATTAACCAGAGTTTAGTCTGTACAATGTGAGAAGTGGTGAAAACAATCCTTATACTCTTGATATCTAAGTAAAAATCCCTACAGCTCTACGTTTACAGTCTGCATTTAGATGGGGAAGAAAAATGTTTTTATAGGAGGGGAAGGTTTGGAAAATAAACAAAGCATCCATATGTGCATTCATTTTAAGGTGATTTTAATAATAACAGAAAATTTGGCTTTATATACAAATAATACAGTAACAGTACATGAGCATTAGACAGGAGATGTGAGTCTGTGAAGTGTTGGACACCAGAATTCTTCCTGGCTATGTGCTCTGACCTGATTAATCCAAACCCTGAATGAGCCAGAACTATTTTCTGTGCTTGAGCCATGAGTTATGTGGGGCTGGACAAACTTTTGGTTGTGACCAGGCAGTTCAGGTGCTGGGCCACTAGCCTCACACATTTATGGAACAAACACACCTCAGGTTTAAATGCCAGGTATGGTTATAGAAGATTGCAAGAGCCACACAGGCATGTGGACCCTGAAACATAAAGATATGAGGCTCTGTCTACTGCTGGGCTAATGGGTCCAGACTCCTCGGGGAGCTGCTCAAGACATCAACAGCATATGGTTTTCAGTGAACCTTTTGAGAAAGTACTGTAAGTGAGCAGGAATTCATGTACCTGTGGGACAATTGTGAGAACTCTAACCAGTGCTCAGGGGGTGGACTTTCTGCATTCCCTGGGTGGGTGGAACAATCTGAAATACATCTTCTAATGAATCCAGGGATATTTTTGTTGTAGACACCATGGATAAAGCAGTGCTATTGTTACTGTTTGAAGCCGTGAGTCACCATTGCTGTTTGTTTCCTATAGTGATTCATCAGTTTCCAGCCCAACCTGGTGTTAAGGGTGAACAAAGAAGTTCATCACAATGTGCCTTCTTAAGCAAACAATTTTAACTCACTGTTAGCTGGGGTCTTTTCACTCTCAGAGAAGATGCTGTGCAGAGGACTTCTCCAATGGATCAAATCTGGAGATTTCCACAGTCATTACCTTTTTAGGTTCTTCTTGTTTTCTATTATATTACTAAATTGTGTCTATTTGTTTTTTTTGTTAGAATTTTACAATCAGCCTTGTTTTCTGCCTCTTTATGCTGTAAAAGTGATGATTTCTGTGTGTTAAATGCTGTCATCATAAAAATGTTAGTGTCTGTGCAGATGAATGGGAAAACAAAAAAAAGGCTGTTTAGTAAGTGGAAACAAGCAGACAAAGAAAAGTGGCAAGAAAAAAAACAGGAACCAAATTATGTATAGCTACCTTTTTGTCTGACTTTGAAAAGCGTAAGATGTTGTCTTTCAATTCTGCAACTGTGGCAGAACCTTCACTGATAAACAGTAGGATGTGGCAGGAATGGCAGAACTGGCTAAAGGCTCTTCCTGCCTGTGGCTTGATTGGCCATTAAACAACTTGTATTTTCTTTGTTTGCTTTTTTTTTCCCCAAGAGATTGAGATGTTTGTTGTCAGAACAGTTCCCTTTTGTTTTGTATCTTTATCATGCCTTTGGATATATGCAGAAGTAACATGGTTATTTTATTCTCTGTATCACTTTTGAAAAAGATTGGTCTCTTGACTGGATATCAACAACTCTCTTTTTGAGAGGGGAACCTTCACTCCATTACAGTATTTACTAGTCTGTAGTCTCTGTGCATATTTTAATTTCATCACCAGAGGTGGCTCTTTTACTGGGAACTGATGGGATCCAATCAATAACAAGTTCTGTTTGAACAGCTAAATGTAATATGTGCTTTTTAAATAATGAGTTCTCTTGACAGTGTCCAGGCCATTACTTGGCTATTGACTGATACCCATGTCTGCAGATGGTAAAACCATAGCAAACTCATTTATTTTGTGGCCAGAAATAGGAGAAGTAAATAGAGAGTGGAACCTGCTGATGCTGTACTGTAATGAAATGAAGCTCCATTTACAGTATTATAGGCTACTGTAACTCCAAGTTATGGTGAATGCCAACAGAAAACAACCATTCCATACTGAGATGAAACTGTGAATCCTGTCCAGGATGTGCCCCCAACGAGCAAAACAAAACAAAACAAAAAATTGGCACTTCATGTGCACCCAGAGTTAGTAGGGTTGTGTACATCATGGCAGTCACGTGCCCAGATGGTGGCTGAGCAAGTACAGTTTCTGTATCTGAGTTTATACAGTGGGAGTGAAAATTTGTGCACTTTGGAAAGTTTGGCTGTTTTGAATAAAATGTGGTACTACTTTTATTGCAGTTGGAGTAAACTGGTTCACTGAATCTGACAGCTCTGTAGGGTGCAAAGGATGGCTAATTTGAGTTGCTATTAGTTTGTATGTGTATGGGCAATCGTGGCATTAGACATGAAAGCTGAACTCAGAGACATCTTCCCCTCTAATGAACCTCATCAGCCTCTGTGGAATCAGACTGCTACCAAAAAAATGAGGTTCCTGTAGAATTTGATCATCACAGATACATTCATATTTCTGGGAAAAAAAACCAAAACACCTCAAGAAAACCTTCCCCATGCAAATTTCGTAAGCTGAGCTGCTGTAGAAGCCAGATGACATTGTTCCTATCTGCTCATTGAGGACCATGCTGTCAGTCTGCAAGAAATTTTCTCTTTTGCTGACACTGCTGTGTAGAGAGAGAGCTCACAAGTGTGGACAGTGTGAATGCAGCACTGTTTGTACAAGTGTATTTTGGCCTAAACCCTCACCCTTCTTCCAAGACTCCTGGACTTTCTGAGGAAAGGTGAACAGAAGATGTGCTAAGAAGTGCATTAACTCTGCTTGTAGTTGCAGAACCAAGACGTTGATCACCAACTTCACAAAGCACCATGCTGAAGCCTTTGTGTTGCCTGCAGGGGCTGTTTCTAAACGAAGGCTGAATATGGGCTTGATTGCACCTCTTCCCTTGATTACACAGCAAGATTTCCTGGGGATGCTGCCTGCTGAATGACAGAGGAGCCCACTGCTCTGTAATTATCACACTTCTAACTGCATCGGGAACAGATTTTTCTATAGCCCCTCAGCTTCATTTAAAGTGACAAGTTAATGCGGGATTTATCCTCTTCTGTCCCTACGGAGCAGCCCAGCCTCGGCTGTATGTGAAGGCACTGCCCAGCCTCACTTGCAGTCACTGTGTCTCCCTGCCAGCCACCCCAATCTTTGTAACACTAAGGGATAGTTTGGCACTTTGCCATGAGCCTGATGCTTGCACTTAATTTGCATATACATTTACATACATTTTGTAATCAGAAACAAATGAACATGACCATAATATTTGCTTCTACTTGCATATTCCTTGATAGATGAATATAAATTGGTTGTTGAATTCACCAGCAATAAACAGTTGCAGACCCTCCATTTGATCTTGTACTCTGCTGTTCTTGAGGACAGCAGGCAGTTCTTGCACATGCCTTGGATGGGCCCAGATCTTCACCAGTGCAAAACTCTAGAGCTAATCATCTCCAAGGATGATCCCATCTCCAAGGGGCAAATCTGCTGGTTTATGTCACAACACTGGCCATTGGGCAGAAAGCTGGTAAGAACTCTGCCCATGACTTCATTTTGCAGCAATTCCGTTTTCCCCATCTCTTTTACTTGCTCATTCTTCCTCGTTTAAGTTCATTTGGTTGTATTTAATTTTTTTTCCAGTCTGGTTGCAATTTTTTTTGGTGCATTGCCAGATGAGCACCAGAGAAAGATGATGTGTTCATATATTATTGTTTATAAAGTGCTTTGAAACTTCAAAGTGGAGTTTAAGCACCATTTGTTGTTCTTAAGGATAAGTATTAAAACTGAGCAGGAGCCACAGGATTTGAATTTAGACCCTACATACCCTTTCACAGAAGATGCCAAGGACCCCAAAGCAACTCCAGAGTTGGCTGGATTTGTTTTGTAGCTGCAGGGAGATTGCAAGGCCTTGTGTGGTGAGTGCCATTGATTCAAATAGTCTGACTGCAATACATGCTGACACATATATTCTTGTAGTTTCCCTCTCTTGCATTATAGATGACCACGGGGTTACAATCCTTTTCTGCTGGATTGCAGGTCAGCTGCAGACCTTGGGCAAAAGAGATGTTAAACCCCTCAGTTAGGCAAAGCTTGGACATCTCCTCTGATAAAATGAAGCAGGTGGTGATTGGGTGCAAAGGAGATTGCTATTTGGTGTAAGGTGGAACTGGTGAAGAGTGACAATAATTTGTGGGCCAGGAGAAGATGGAACTCAGGGGGAAAAAAGCCTCAGAATGCAAATGTTCTTTTATAAAATGTTACAGAAGAGGAAACCATAGCACATCAAGACTGTTTACAGTACCTCCCCCATTATTGGTTTTACCTGCCTGATAGAATAAAAGATTTCTTGGTTCTTGCAAAGAGAACGGGCTGACCAAGTTACTGGAGGACTAAATCTAGGTGGAGTTTGGATACCAGCATTCTCTGTGAGCCCATAGACCATCCTGCTGCCTCGTTCTCTAAACCAAAGTGTGCACAGCCTGGATCTAAACTGCAATTTCTGGGAATTACTAAATAAAGATTGACATTCAAGTAACTAGTAATAATTAGTAAGAAAATTAACAAAGTTAGAAATTTCTCTTTCCAGCTTATGGATCCCCAAATTGATTTCTGAAGAAGGGTTTATTTTCCTTTGGTTTTGCCATAAAAAAATAAAATGGTGGGGGGGGGAAGGCATAAGAGTTGATTTATTATTACTGTACAGACTTCTGCTGAGCTAGGCAGCTTGTCATGGAGGTCAATCAGCAGTAAATATAGCCCCAAGCAAGACAGCACATGCCGTAGCTGTTGCTTTCGTCCTTATTCTGGTACGGAGGCGTGCAGGGCATTTGCCACAAGGTAATTTTTGTTATGTTTTGGTGAAAAATGGAGGGCAGCAATCCTCCCAGATACCTTGAGGATGCTGGAAATCGTGCCACAAAACTCCAGGGAGAGAATCGAAGGAGGAGCACATCTGTCCAGTGAACTCTCACTACTCAAAGAAGATGAGCCTCTGCAAGTCAACGTCAGCACTGAGTGCTCCCTGGTGCAGGAGAAGGTGGTAATCCATGTAATGGTAGAATGGCCACCTGTCCTTGGCTAACTTCTAATTTCACTTTTACCTCTCTGTTTCTTTCCTGACCAACTTTGAACTTGATGGGCAGAAAAGCTTTTTTTCTGTCCCTATAGAAGGCAAGGCAACTGCCATGTTATTGCTGTCCAGAGACAGCAAGGTGACTTCTGGTGTATGTGTGTGTCTCTCCCAGAATCCTTCATTGCAGACAGGTTCACTGCCATTGTAAACCCACCCCGCAGGGCAAAGCAGTTGCCCTTCTTCCATCTGTAAACAAGTCCAGGAGCTGACAACTGGGTGCAAAACAGCCCAAGGGCTGAGAGAAGTAGATGTGGAGGGGTAGAAAGGACTGTGGATGTCACACTATACTTGAAGCAGAACTCATTTGTATTTGAATGCGTTTGCTCTGAAATGGGGCTGAGACCTGAGTACATTGGATTCACATTCTGTGCTACCTTTGCCAGTTACGCTGTGTCAGCTCTCCAGGCCCTGCCTGCATGTACACTTGTTCAGCTCATTATTCTGAGAAGAGACCAAGGTAAAATGTATAAAGGAAGTGGAGCAGGGTAGCAGAACTTGAGTGGCCTGGTCATAAGTGTGTTGGCACCTAAGAGGCTGATTTCCATTTCTGCCACAGTCTTTCTGTGTCCCTGGAGTGATTTGCTGGCAGACTAAAGGACTCAAGACTGAATCAATTGACCTTTCTTTGCAGAGGATATGTACCTGGTTACCCCCTGTGTCTCAGTTACTGTATCTGAAATATATAGCCAGTGGGGCTTCCTATACTCCAGGTATTAAGGATCCCATATGCTTCTGTATGACAGTGATAGAGACATGTAAATATCTTAGCATGACAAGTAAATGATGATAATGCATGAACACCCAGTAGAATTACCTGGTTTGATTGTCAGTTTTTTAGCTAGGACATGCATTTAGAAATTAAGGTGGTTTTCCTTGTTAAATATCCATCTTTAAAGAGTGCTTCTCATCTTTCTTTTTAACAGAAATCTCCCAGTTTCCTGCTACTCTGTGCAGTGTCATGCTATAAGTAGGCAGACCCTTCCCAGGCCAGGCTGCAGTTGTGCTGATAAAGACAGAGCCTGAGCAGCAGTGTAGCCTCTTCCCTGTTGGTGACATGGAGCAGATGCTGCACTGCAGGGTGCTGATAGAAACAATAGGAGAAAGAGAACTTTTGATCGTTATTACTTTTATTTATTTTTTTCGTATCTGACCCATGTTCTCCACTGACCTCCACCAAATGTCCTCTGCTGTGAAACCTCAGATGCTGATCAGATGCTTTTCCTTGTACAGTGGCCCACCTCTGCCTACCTGTCTTCACTGGCACTCTTCCTGCTGTGGCTGCTGGTTTCAGCCTGCCCCTTTCACCCTCCATACTCAAGACTTGTCTGAACCTTGTGCTGTCAGGGGAAGCAAAGAGAGCATAAAAGGCTACCCAAGCAGAATGGCACTTTCTCTATTCCTCTATGCATTAAAAGGCAGGATAGCAAAGCCCATTGGATTGTTTCTGAGTGTTTAATTAGCATGAATCTGGCAAGTGTTTTGTGGCTCTAAGGCACTGAAAGGGTGTGTAAAAATCTTGCCTTTCCTGTTAACTCTCATCAAAGCTCTAACTGCTTATTAAATAAAGCAGGTGCATTTGTCTGCACTTTGCGATGTAGGGCAAGGAGGAAAGGTATACTTGACTCTCAGGATTTTGCTTTGAGGTGTGCTCTTCCTCCTCTTACTCATGGAATTTGACCAGTTAATTAACTTGAGTGAATATAATGGACTGGGGTTGGCTCTGAGTATTTGGTACAAGACCTTTATCAGAAAAGAAAGAGGGAATTCCTTGGTAGAAGAAGGAATTTAGCTGTAGGTTAAACCAGCCTTCAATCTCTAATAGAGCTGACAGGCTCCATAGTTTGCTTGGCTGCTGAATTTATTCAGAAGTCTTTCTTGGCCTCTGTAGTCTCTTGGGTGGATTTTCATTTCTTTGTGGTTTGTTGCCTTAGTACTTGAGAAAAGTGACACAGTCTGAATTTTCCAAACCTCTGGTGTATCTTCACAGGCATGTGTTTGATTTTCTGGTTATTCCTGCTGCGTCCATCTTGCAAGTCTGGCTTTCATGGTTGCAGAGCCTCTCAGTACCTTTCTTCTCAAGGTAATATAGGAGAAATCCTTGGAACTAAAGGCACGTTTCTCCACTAAGGGTGGTCAGCAGCAAGAGTTGAGGAATGGCTAGCCACGAAGAGAGTGGCTAGTGGTGTGATCTGCAGATTTCATAGTTCACTTGTTTGCAACTGAATTCCTTAAGCTTCTTTCTGTATGTGGCTGAAATTCCTTATATTCCCCAAAGACTTTTTTTTTAATGGGGAAGAAGTGTGTGGAATAGTTCCTTAATAAATTTCTAGTTAAAAAATAAAGGAAAAAAGAAAAAGGTGAAGTTTGTGAAGAGGAAGTGGGATTAGATTTCTTGTCTTGGACTACCTAAAGAAAAAAAAACCTGCTAAAGTAGCCAGATTTTCTGTATTTTCACTTCTGTCATTTTCCTTTTTCTCTGTGGCTTCTTTGAGACCTGCTCTGGGACTTGGAGTGGTAGGAGGCAGGGGGCTATGCAGAGGAGCTGCCCTGCATGATGCCTGCCAGACCAATGGTGTAATGGGAGATCTGTGTAAGTCCTTGTAATTCACATAGCTTTGACTTTAAGGAAGATAACAGGAGATAAGTGAATATAAAAAATTATGGATGGATACATTGCCGTTGTGAAGCAGTAGCACTGCTAGATCCCTTAGGATAACCAGAGCTAGACGTAGGTTTGTATTAATGTCAAAGATGGGGCAAAACTCATACAGGCATATCTAGCTGAGAATTTGGCAGATTAGGTACTGGTAGCTGTGTGATCCCAGAGCTTGGAATGTGATGATATTGTTATGACTGTAAGTTTATTATTCTGTGGAAGACCTTTTCAGTTATCATCAGATGCTGCAGAAAATGGCAAAATCCTCTTTGTTTAGAGTTCCTCTAGTGGGCACCGTGTTGTTGGAGATCTGACTTTTATTTTTTCTTCACTGAAAAAGAAAAGTAGGGCTCCAGTGATCAATTTGCAATTTAGCTTGCTGGCTGCCTCCTCCTAAATTTTCTTTTCCTTCATTACTTAAGCTGAAATGTGCAATTGTGTCTCAACTGCAGCACTGAACGTATCTACAACAAATTCCAAAGCCTGCTGGTTTTGAACAGACATGAGGCCTATATACCTACACGCATTATCTCTACTTTTCATCTGACACAGAAATGTGTCTTTAAGGCAGTCTGGTGTTTGGCTGCCCTATCATGTGCCATGTTTGAATGACATATGAAGTTACATTTTGACCAGCTAAGACACATCAGAATCAGACAGACTGAAAATGTTTTCCTTGTGAAAAATGGTGGTTTCATTCAGATCAAAATATTTAGAAAAAACACCCCAACTGATTTGGAAGAAAATCTGCAGAAAAAAAAGCAATGTGTTTCTAATTTGTAGAATTTCTGAATCCTATTTTTTTTAATGTACTTTATATCTATTACCCAACAATGTAGCTTATTTTATAATATACTGATGTGATTACCCAAATATGGATCTACTACTGATGAACTGCAATATATCATAAAAATGTTGAATTGTTTTAAGGAAGGGGCATGTACTCCCACAGTGACCAAATTGAACTAATGAAAACCCATGGATTCAACCCCACCACGCTCCTGTGGAAGCTGTTAGGTTCAGAAGAGCAGGCAAAAGGAGACCTAAGCATAGGTTAAACTTAACCAGTGAGAACAGATTTCCAGCTTGAAGACAGCAAGTGGAGCCTGGAGTACAAATACAGCAATGACCAGATCTGTGCCCTTTGAAGCCTCCCAGGAGAGAAGAGTGGTGTGAAGCACTGTTACCCTCTCAGTTGGAAGTGACATCTCCATAGGTACTGCTTTCTGTCAAGAGCTCCACTAAAAGAAAGGGTCGAGGGATAATTATAAGTGGATAGGACTCGAGTGGGCTCTTTCCCATTTGACTTCTAGTATGTATCAATGAACAGTGCAGTCTCTCAACAGTGACAGTGAAGGCAGCAAGGCTGAGTATATTAACAAAGAACCACAGCTGCTGATATGAGAGGCTGAGATTGTCAGCAATTTTTTTTTTTTTTAGCTTTTTAGCATGTTGGATTGAACCTAAGTAGTTTACAATGTAGCTGGCCCTAATGACTGGACAGCAGGTATTCCCAAAGAAGAGCAAAACAAATACCTCTCTGTGCAAGAAATGCTCTTTGAAATGTAGCCAGCCAAAGCTGAAAATTGGGCTGGATAAGCAAGGCTCTGCCTATGAAAATTACTTGGGATCTGCACCAGTGTGGCATGACAGTCATTCTTGAGATCTGGGATGTTTTCCCTGTCATTGCTGCTGCCAGTGTGGTGACTCCCAGTTTGCCCGAGGCAAAAGATAGCTAAACCGAAGTACTAAGTAACAGATCCTCTATCCCGGGAGAACAGTTGGCTGTGATTTCAGAACTCATTTGTCAGTGGTGTTTAATTATAGCCTTGCTACCACTTACAGTGGAGGTCACCGCTATACTGTAGGTCTATTTAGTGCTCCCTCTGGTCTTAAAAAATCTATGAATCTATATCACGCTATTTTGGGGCATTTGTAACAGTCTCCACTAGTTTTCTTCCAGAGCTGAAATTGCTTAAGTTTCCTCCTGCTTAATTGACAAAATGTGGTTGTTGGAAAGCTGACTAAGACAATTTAAGCCCCTTTTCAGGTCTGGGAGTGAAACAAAATGTAGGTTACATCTGGTTTAGTTTCTATCCTTACAGTTGCCCAGCTGTTTTCTCCTTGTGTACAGCTCTGCTGCAACATGGACATGTAAATTATTTTAACTTGCAGATACTGTGTCATCAATGAGCTGTTCTGTAGTAAAAATATCAAAAGTAAGGATCATTGTATAAAATGTTTTCTTGCACATCTGGTCCTATAAATAGTATTCAACTTAAAATTAACTTCATACATCAAGTACTCTTTATTCAAGCAAAGCTTTCATTCATCTGATAAAAGATGTCCTTAACGAAGACCTAAACACAAATCTACTTAGATTTGTTGATCTTGTCAGTTAAAAAAGTTACTTTCAAGTCTCATTTTGAAAAGTGATTTAGGCAGCTTAAAGCCTTGTGACTGATCTGGAACTCAAAACAGTAGTTTTGATCATTTTACCTTCATATGGTATTTATTCCTGTCCTTTTTCACCTCTAAAGATTTGGCCCAATGAGTACATTGTTCTATGGGATTCTTTCCTTGCCTGTTTGCCTTTAATAATTTTAATGATCTGATTGATGATCTGATACTGAACTGAAACCATGACCAATCAAATGTTCTTCTTTTAAAACTGAGTGAAGAAGGAAAAATAATTGCAAAAATCCTGCTTAAATGTGATGTTAGAGTTGTGAATTTCAGAATTAAATGGTAGTACCTGCTGCAATCTAAATGCCACATGGCATCCATTCAAATGTGCTTCAGGCATCCTGCACTTGAATTGTGTGCAAGGCAGGAAAATAAAAGAGCTAAAATGCTGTCAGGTTAATAATAAATTGTGCATACATGTGGCACATTTCATCAAAATATTCCTAAGCATCTCACAACTACTGATAAATCAGTCAGCTTTCACATCACTCTGCCGCACTGTGAACTGCATGCTATCTCCATTTAACTGATGGCAAAACTGAGAGGCAAGCAGAATGGGAATTATTGAAGGGTATCAAGTCAGAAGCTGCCTGAGGTGAAATTGGAATCCTGAATGCTAAATCCTAAGTATTAAACAATGTAATAGTTTATCTAGTTTTATCCAAGTGTGCTAGAAAAGCCACAAAATACTGTGGTTTACATTGAGTGTGAAGCTAATACCATAGCATTGGATTTTAGGAACTCTTGTAAAATTTCAGTTGAAATTCAAAGAAATAGCTATTTTTATCCTTTTTGTTGGATTGGATTGTCCATAGCCAAGAATTTCTGGCTTTGGGGCTGTTGTCTCACAACTCAGTCTGCTGAAACCACCTTGAATCAGCTTGTTCTGTATCATGTGCCAGTAGGCAGCACTGCTTGGGCTATGCTTTATGGATTCCCCTGTTCAGTGTTTTTTTTAGAGTCAGTAGTGAGGAAAAATAGACTTGTAGCAATAAAAGTTTTATCTGGTTTTTCCTATCTGTGGTTTATGTGTGCTTCAATAAAACTTTTCAAGACAGGATCCAGTTCCTCTAGATGTTTCCAGTAAAAGAAAAGCTTATGATTTTACTTAAAATACCAAAAAGAAAGAGTAATTTCAAATATTTGAATACTTTACTGGACATACGCTTGAATGGAAGGTGATAGGAGAAAATGTATTGTGGTTTTACATTTCCCTTCCCTTCTTGAATTTGAATTTCTTCAAACCTGCAAAGGTTAGGCTCTCGTGTAACCTTTGGTTTCTGTCCAGCCTTTGTTGTCCCTAGAAACAGTAAGTTCTACTGGGAACTTTGTTCCAGAGTGGAGTGGCTCCAATGAACCACTGAAGGCAGAACTCTGTTGTGCTGGACTTCAGCTGAAGTAGAACTGTTTGTATAGAAGGTTGTTCATACGTGATGGAGAAAAGAAGAGCCCTACCACTAGGGGCTACATCTACACATTTTTTTAAATGCCTCCAAGTGGAGGTGACTCAACTACTTTCCTGTGCAGCCTCTTCCAATGCTTGGCTGCCCTTTCTCCAACCTGAACGTCCTCTGGCACAGCTTGAGACTGTCCTCTCATCCTATCAATTGTTACTTGAGAGAAGAGGCCAGTCCTTCCCTAGGCCAAATCTACTTTCAGGTAATAGTAGATAGGGATGAGGTCTCACCTGAGCTTCTTCATCTATAGGCTTTTTCTCTTCCCCACTCCCTCAGCTGCTTCTCCTAAAACTTACTCTCCAGACCCTTCCCCAGCTCTGTTCTCTGCAACCAGGTGCTCCAGCACCTCTGTGTCTTTCTGAGTGGTCCAGACCTGAACACAGGACTCAAGTTGTGACCTCAACAGTGTTGAGTACAGGGGGACAATCCCTGCCCTGGTCCTGCTGGCCACACTATTTCTGATAGAGGCCAGGATATCACTGGCCTTGGTCACCTAGGCACACCCTGGCTCATGTTCAGCTGCTATTGACCAGCACCCCCAGGTCCTTTTCTGCTGGGCTGCTTTCTAATCACTCTTCCCCTATGTGATCCAGATGCAGGGTTGTTGTGATCCAAATGCAGGACCTGACACTTGGCCTTGTTGAACCTCATGCCATTCATTGGCCTCAGCCCAGATTCCCCTGCAGATCCTTCCTGCCCTCCAGCAGATCAACACCCCTACCAAACTTGGTGTCTTCTGCAAAGTAAGGCTGCACTTGATCCCCTCATCATCCAGATCATTGATACTTAACAGAACTAGTCCCAGTACAGAGCTTGGTGAACCCCACTTGTGGCTGGCCACCTGGATCTAACTCCACTCACTCCCACTCTTGGGGCTTGGCTATCTAGTTTTTTTACCCAGCAAAGGGTATACCTGTCCAAGACATGAGCAGAGAGAAAGTTCCATGGAAAAATAGATTCCTGAAAAGACCTTTTCTTTTTTTAGCTTTATTCTCTTTGAGCAGCTTAAATATTTTTAAGAGTTCTTCTGTATTTGTTTCCCCAAAATCTCTTCTTTAGACACTAAAAATGGTTCCAGTATGCCCCACTTCTAGTGTTACCCTTGAAAATAAAGAACAATTACCCAAGTGACCAGCAAGTTCAGGGTGGAATGAAGATGGTGGCAGATGGGGTTTGATGACATTGTACTTACTGTGAAAACAATAACATAATGAGAAAACATGAGTACATGCTCTTTAGCCCAAAAGCACTCTCTTCTTTTCTATCTAGTTGTGATAAACTACTATACAGCAGATACTCTATTTTACTGCATAGCATACAGGAGTATGAGTTGGACTTTTCTGCTTGGGGTAACTAACAGTTCTGACTGGCATTTGTTATGGAAGCTGTTTAAATTAAATTATTTGAAGCTGTAAGCACCATGTATGAATTAGTTTAGTGCAGTGCACAACAGTTTAAGTGTTGGTGCTGTGAAGAACCACATCAGTGGAATTCCTTTATGTCTGTAATAAAACTTATCATCAGAACTAGGCCAGAAGGAAACAGATCTAAACTAACAGGCAATCCCAAGATCAGGAGTGACATTTGTTGGTAGCGCTGTCAAACTGGATCTCGGGATACTCACACAAAAGCGAGTGGCCAGTCCAGACTCAGATGTATTTGTAGAGCTATTATCTCCATGATGGATGCTTGGCAAGTGATGCGCAGACCTGTGACTATGTGGATCTTTTCCTTAAATCTTTCTGGCAGTCTTTTCTAAGCCAAATCACACCTAAATATCAACATTCCAGCTGTTCCTTTCTCAGAGAAGAAGTGTGAGCTGACTTTTGTATGAGCAGCTTATGGTTTTGCTGCTTTTCACAGCTTTTTCTCCAGCCCAGTTGTCCTATTCATGCTTGTCCCTGGCTCTGTTTTCCTTATCACTCTAGTGGGAGAAGGAAGGAAGGAAGGAAGGAAGGAAGGAAGGAGTGAAGGAAGGAGTGAAGGAAGGAGTGAAGGAGTAAGTGCTCTTACTTTGGCATTGATCGTGTTTCTTCTAGCCCCCAACCCTAAAGTGGGAGATGGAGGAGGCTGATTTCAGAGAGGGGAGGTGCAGTGAGAGAGATGACAGCTGATGTGAGGAGAAAGCAGAACTGTCAAGATGATCATGGCTAGCAGGAGAAGAGCCTCCTGGTTGTGACTGGCCAGGCTGGCTTTTGCATACTGGCCCTGGGAGGCAAAGCTGTCTTTTCTGAGGCAAAGCTACAGGAGGCTGGGGGTTGAGCTTTGCAACTGGAGAAAAAGAAGCGAGTCAGCAAGGGAAAATCCGGTCCTTCTGTGTGGTTGTAGCAGGAAAGCTGTCCAAGCATGGAAAACTGATCAGCTTTCACGACACACAGTTGGAAGAAGAAGCTGTACTTCCATGCTTGCGTTCTAGTATTTGTCTTCAGCTAGGTGAAATGTCCACATCTTTGAGGATCTCTTCCATGAACATAATTTAAATCTCCCTCCTTTTGATATCTGATTCCCTTGCTGGATTTTTCCACCTTATACTAGAGACACACTCTTCACACCTTCCTAGGCCTTGTCAAATGTATTCCAAGAACCTTGCCACATAAAAGAAGAATGCAGTGATGCATCAATCTTCTTTTTTCCTACAGCAGTCCTTTTTTTTTTTTAATCTCATTTCTCTGCTCTTGGCTTTGAGGTGTGAAATCTTCTAGGTCTTCATATGTCAGTATGGATCCTGTTTGGCCTACACATTCCTCATAAATGAAATTAGAAGTGATGTAGGAACTTTGGGTCTCCCTTTCCTTTAACAGGATGATGTAAAGGTAGTGTGACTTTCTTTCGTCTCCTTCCAGGCGTTGGGACAGAGAACTAGATAATGGAATATTGCTAATACTCTCAAACTAAACTAATTTCTGAGAAAATACTCATCTCTCTTTATCTCCTTAGACCATCTGTCTGAACTGACTCCTCCTGACCCCTCTGGATTCAAAGCCCTGCCAGTTTTAAGAGTTGTGTATTTTCCAGGGTTGATCATTATAGGGGATGAACACAACAGGTTTCTCTTCTGTGTGTGGGAATTTCAGAAAAGAGCAGATGCCTGACTTGTCATTCTCCACAAAACTGTGTAAATTGCAAGATATGAGGTAAAAGCTCCATCTGCTGGAGCAGTTTTTGAAGGTCCTGTTGGAGACAAGCTCTGGCCTCCTGCTCCTAAATGAAGTGGCTTCATTCAGTGCCTAGTGTAGCAGACAGGAAAGCAAAGACTGATGTGGAAACTATAGTAGGCAGAGAACAGCCAGGGTTGATGTCACTCATGGGCTGACACAGCAACACCAAGGCTGTCCTGATCATCATTGGTAGTGGAGCCAATTTCTGTATTTTCTAAGATGATTGCAAAGGTCCTGCCTCACACCTTGACAGAAATGGCCTGAAGTTGGCCAGTACCCAGCAAACCAATGATACTCTATATGCCATGAGGCTGTGCACTGCTGAGTGATCTGGAGTTAGTAAGAAGGTGGTGTTCATTGCATTTGAGACAATGGAAAATGTCTTTCCCTACTGGTATGGAGAAAGACTGTGAAGAGTAAAATCTAGTGAGAAAGCAGTACTAATGCTCACTTGAGATTTCAGAGCTGTAATTCAGAGCTGAGCTGAATGTTCTGAAATATCAGAAGGCCCAACTTGTCCTTTCTAGGGTTTTGCATTTTATCACTGAATTGCAGTGAGTGCAGTTCTCAGGTCAGTAGATTTATCTTTCTTCCCAACCTGAAGTTCAGTGAGATATTGGAGGATAAGTGTTGTCTTCTTCCCTGATAATACAGCCCCCACACATTATTCACCTGCAAATTTGCAGTGGTGATTAGGAGTATTTCCAGAGTTCAGTGAATAAATTTTTGGAAACAGACTCATTCTCTTTTGTAAATTCATTATGGCTGTAGCTACTTGACCAGTTTAATCTTTTATATCTTTTTCTCTATTCTTTTTCAGAGTGTCACTCCTAAGAAAGCTTGCCCCAATAGAAGTGGGCATTGCTTTCTTTGTGAGTGATTCAAAAGACTGGATAGGATTGAAGAAGTGGCTTTTGCTCATACTCATGCCAAATAATAATGGAGGTTGTTTCCCTCTTCTGGGTCTGAATGAACCCAGCAAATGCATATGTACTGTCTTCTTTCTGAGGTGCAGACTGGTGAAGTGGGTCCTTATTCTCTGACCTCACCAAGCTTTTTTACCTTACTCTTCATGTTATTGTAAAGTGTTCATCAAGCATTCAACATTTGGAGTAGAAGAGTGTTCCACTTCCCTGGTAGATAGAAGCTACAACAGTTTATCTTTCACTCATAACAACCAGTTAAGTTCATGGACATTATGGCTGACTGGCAATATCCTCCTCTTGGATAGTTTCTTTTACTGTATGGTTTAAATTGGATCATGCTGGTGAGAAGGAATTGCTTCTCAAATGATGGTGTGCAGAACTGATGCTAGTTCACCTCTGGCCTTCCAGAACATTACCGAGGTCAATATATTCTGTCTAGGCACCATATAGCAATGAGTTCACATGTTTTTAACTCCTAATCCTGGAGAAAAAGAATATTCCTTTTGTTCTCACTGCAGTGACAGTGGTCATGAGTATCCCAGGGCAGTATTATACATAGATAGCTTGAGCTATCTGCAGAGGTGAGTGGTGTGCTCTAGGAAGGAGATGATGCTATATAGTAATATCCTGGATTAGAAAGTCATCAGGGCTGGTCTACACAGTGTTTCTGCTTCTTTTATAGGGCTGTGTTGTGGCATGGCTGATAAGCAAGATATCCAAAAAATGCTACATGATATGAACAGCCAGGAAGATGCACTCAGTTGCTTCCTCACTGGGAAATCATCAGGATCTGGATCAAATAGGAATCTTGTTGCTCTAAACCTCCAAGCTGGCAACCTTCCTCACCAGACTTTTGAGACCCAGCAGCTGGTGGCTGCTGAAAAAAAGTCTTAATAAATCTCCTGTACATTTTGCTAATACAAATATTCCATGACTGACTTGTTACAAGGGAAGATACTGAATGCTTCATCTGCTTCTCTATGTATTGCCTGTGCTAGGTTTCTATTAGGTGCCCTAATTTTGCAACTGTGTAGTTTTCTATTACTTCCTGATGTATGCTGCCTAATATCCAGAGTTGGGTGGTACAAGGCAATGATTTATCCGACCATCTTTTACCAAATGATGGTGTTTGGATTGTAATACTGGTCTAGATGTCTAAATATCCCCCCCCCCCCCCCCACTTCTTCTTTCTTGCATGTTTTATGAATGTGTACCAGGTTTTATCAGCTCTCCTTAAATGTATGTCCTGTTTTGCATATCCAGGCTCACTTCACCAGCTATTGCAAGGTCTTTCTTGCTTGAATACAGAAAAAACCTGACTAGTTAAAATTCTGAGCAATTTGTTCTACTTTGACCTTGGGCAGTCAGAATAGATGGTCATGAATGTCCCTTCGAACTTCAACTGATATTTTAATTTTGTGATCTCAAAAGCCCATGTTAGTACCTGTTTCTGCATCATGTTGTGAGGTGACAATACAGAATAATCAGATTTTTTAATCTTGTTAAACATTATTTCTTTGAAAACCCATCTAGATCAGATGCCATTTCAGGAATACTGTCCTCCAATCACTCCTTGATGTAGCTGAAATACTTTCTTCTACCATCCTGGAAGGCTACTGCTTTCCAGCAATTCCTTGTGGGATCCATACTGACATATTCCTGAAGAAGAGAGAAGAGCTATTACCCTTTTAGTAATTAGAAGGCACAGAAAAGAAGGTACCATCCCTCTTCCAAATCCCTCAGCAACAGTGCTTATGACTATCACTGAAATCCAAAGATGAATTGCATCTCTGTTCCCTAATTGCTATTGTTTTATTTCAGGGCAGTGTCTTCCTAGTGAAGGAAGTTTTTATTAGCTCTGTAACTGTGGAACTGATTACTCACCTGGCAGTGAATGAGGCTCTGTAAGATGTAATCAGAGTAAGCTGAATGGCTTTCCCTGGCTCATGCTGCAGTTAGAAACCCTGAATTACTCAGGGAATAAAAAGGGGCTGTGCTTCTCTTTGACCTCATCAGACATGGAGGTACAAATGCTCTGGAACAGCCATCAGTATGCTGCAGCTTCTAGCACCTTCCTTTTCCGTGCTTTTAGTGCATGAATACATAGAACTGGATCCTGGCTGTTGAGTAATTACAGTTCCTGGATGAGAGGTACTGGCTTTTACTCATACAACAAGCATCTGGTGAAATTTTCTGCAAAGGGATGACATTTAGAAATAAGAGACTAAATTGCATTCTTTCTGTGCTTGAGACCCAGATGAGGTATCAGTGCTAGTGTTTGACTCTGTGTTTGGCAGCCTTCTTGGTGGGAAGGGAGTTGTGCTCTCACGGTTTATACAGTGCTCAACACATTTGTGTACTGTTGGAAGCCAGTTATTGATGGTGGATTTTCTGGATTCAGCAATCAGCCAGGAGTTGAATTGAGGGGTCTATTCATCTGCTTCCACTTAGGTTATGGAAAGGCTGCTAGCTGGGAATAGCTTTGAATGTTTATTGACTTACAGTGGATTTGAACTGGTGGCTTGGAGGCTTCATACTGTTCAGCAGTGTCTTTTGTATGAAAAATCTGAGATAATGAGTATGGAAGCTATTTGTTGCATAAATTCTTTCACAGATTTATAAAGGGCTAAGATTTTAAACCATGATGTTTTTCTGTACCAATAATATGTACACCTTTTACCTATACCTTCTCTGTCTTCTGTTTTTCTGGATATGAGCTTATGTGTATTATGTTAACACATTAATTGAAAGAAAAAACAAACCAATTTTTTCCTCCATTTGAATGCTGTTAATTTTAGGGGCCTGGGCCTAGTCCATTCAATGAAGAGAGACATCTGCTGAATTCAGTGGGTATGAGGTCCTGTGATTATGCACTTGGGCCTGCATCTGCATAGATTCTGCTGCAAGTCTACATTTAGACAATCACACAAGAAAATTTAGCATTTTGAAAGATGGAGAATGCAGCTGTTTCCCGTCATTATATTTCACATTTACTGAAGTCAGCAGTTACTCTTTTTCAAGCAGTGCCTTTCAACAATAAACAAGGCAAATGCTTCCAATAGAACCTCCTGCTGACTTCTGTTTAATTTAAATATATATATTGCAGCAGCAAATACAGCAATAACATGGAATATAAAACCCATTAACACATACTCTAAAAATTGTATGTAAGTGTAGAAAGAAGAGGAAAAGAAGATGTATTTCTTTTGATTACTCATTGCTGTATTTAGGATGATTCTTGTATGTTGGAGGAGCATGCAGTATATATATTTTTATGTGTAATAAATGGAGTTCTCATTTTTCAGGCACACTGGAATTCTCTCCTAATTGGAGTTGGAGTGAGTGAATCAATAATTGATACTTACACCAAATCCAGAAGCATGCTTAGAGCATTATAAATAGCAAGTAAATTCAAGAGAATGGTCTTTATTTTCAGATCAGTAGACAATTCCGGGAGATGAGTGTTTAAAACAGGAGACTGTGAGTGGTTCCTTGGTGAAGAGACCTACTGAAGCACAAATCTTAGCACCTGATTTAGCACCAGGTGGCTAACCGGAACTGTGCCAGTTTTTTTTTGAGGAGTCTCTCCCTTAGTGCTGGGGACCAGCTTTGTGAGAGAGAGACAGTGTGCAGGGATTTTTCTGGAACTAAATAAGAAGGCTGAAAAACAAATGGTGAAATAAAATAGAAATTGTAATAAGATATAATACAAAGAAGAATACAGGTAGTGAGTAAATTTTGTCTCTTCAGAGTCTTGGAGTCCTGCTTTTATGCTCCATCAAATGGACCTTGGCTGCCATCCACCTTGAATGGATTTTCCTCCATTTCAGCAAACGGAATCACTTATCTTTTCCTGATGGGTTAGGGTATTATTTCTGTTCTAACATCCCATAACACAGGTTGCCACAGGGCACTCCAGCAGGCTCTTGCAGTGACTGCTGCTGCTGTTGTATGGGCTTCTGAAGGCTGAATGGGCTTTCTAAAGTAGGCTGGGCAGGAATTAGCAGTGCTGACGGTGAGAGTCAGGTGGGTTTGAAGAAGGGATCCCCTTCTCCCTCCACGCTTGCTTGACTAGGCTAGTCACAGCGTTCTGTGGCTTCAGCTCCACCTTTTCAGATTACTCTGAGAGGAATACTAACATCCTTTAATAACTCTGTCAGACATATCAAGGGATTTGTTTTATTAATTCCAAGACTGGGTACAGCAAATAGATTATAACTTGGGCCATTTCATAAGCTTAACAAACCTTTCTCTGCTTACTTATAATTTCCCCCCCTCACCCCAAATCTCCTTGGGTTAACTCCTTTTTTCTGTTCTTTGTGTTACTTTTTATTGAATATTCTCATTGATGTATATGTCATAGGAAATATGCGCAAAGTTCATTTCCATCTGTCATTTTTTAGATGATAAGAAAGGAATAGAGGCAGCACAATTTACAATGGATTTGGCAGTGGTAAATGTCTTTTGTAGCTGTCAGGGTGATGTTCTGAGAACAGGACAAAGATGAAAATCCTTAGCATGTGTGCAGGTTCTTCCTCAAGAGAACAGGAGAGTACCTCTCCTCCTGTGGCACATGGTGGGTAATGCCTGGGTTTCCAGTCTCTGTGTCAGCCTTGCAGGTGATGTGGATAAGGGTGAAACACCATGGGCCTGGTTTCAGTGCATTGAGCAGATTGCAGACTGCCAGCAATGAAACTAGTATTAGGTTCTTGGGTCATCTGGCTAGTTCACTTTTTAGTGTAAGTTTACAAGACTGCTCAAGAATAGGTTAATTTTCATGGTGGTCATCTTAGCAAAATTCACTGATGTGCATTGGTATCATCAAGCTCTTGGCTGTTTTTATGTCCTGCTAACCTTCAGGCAGTATTGCCTTTGCTGGATCTGAGAGGTCAGAGAGTAAGTAGCTATGTTGGTAAATCCAGGGAAGGCATTCCTGACAGTGAGGGTATTTCATTTAGGGACATTCATCCAATTTCCGTCCTTTCCTGATGCCTAAATCAATTAAAACAAGAAGAGCATTGGAGAGAAACTGACTCCTGTATCCCTGAGATCTCTTGTGTGCCACCTCCAGCTTACAAGAGTAAGTCTTGCTATGACACGATGTAGCCACTGAAATGTCACATTAATTGATTTAGTTCTTGTTCAAGTCAAGAGAAAATTTGGCTTGTAATGGAAAGGTAGTTTCAATTGTAATTAAAACATGAGGAAGCAACTGCCCATGGGAATGTTGCAGTTTTTGAAAGGTTTTTGAAAGGTTTTTCAAATTGTGTGAGACTTTTCACCATGAACAGAAATCTGAATGAGGATAGGAGTTTCTAGCTGTAAGTGTGTGTATGGAAGCAGATACAGAGATGCCTGGGCAATGATGTAGAAGTGTGGCGTAGAAGTATGTCTGCATGCTTTTAGAAGGCCATAGGTTCTGTTCTTGTTTCATCCAAGCTGGGAATTAAAGAGGAACCATCTTCCTCTCTTTACCTAAGAAAATTGAAAAACAGCTTTCTTTGTGACCATGCCACCACTCCTAATATACGAATGCTTTACAAATTGTGGTCCCAAATATTGTAGCTAAAGGCTACACTTAGGTGGAAAATTGTTGTAATTTCCAGTATGTAACACAATGAACCATATGGTGACTTCTGCTGTTTGCATGGAACATTGAATGACAAATGGTAGTGCTTGTGGAGGAGACAGTGTACTGTGTGTGCCTGACTTGGGCACATGCCATCAAGAATGTCCATGTTATTCTCCAACATACTTCATTCTATGGACACAGGGGCAATAGCTTGTTCTTGGCCCAAGCATTTCAAGTGAATTCTAAGGCAGATAAATGTTCTTTATAGGACTGCAGGCATGATACTACTAAACAGAAAGAGAAGGGGCCTGGATCTGCACCAGCCTCTGGTTAGGTACAAGAACTGCCAGAGCAGTAGGGGATGATCTTAGTCTGACTTGTTCAAATGCACTCTGCATTTCCTACTCATAAACTTGTCAGTCTGTGTTTCTGATGAGAATAATAGCTTTGTTCTTATGTAAGTTTTGGTCAGATTGGTACTTAGGTGAGGAAAGGACTTTTGATGGGTTTAGACCTGTGCTAAAACATACTAGTTATACAAATGGCCTGGCCCAACTAATTCCAAGATAAACTTCAAAACTGGTCTTGATGTGGATAACTTTGGTGCCTTTTTCACTATAGGTGAGAAACACAGCTGCCCTCTGCAGAGGGTGTTGATGGACCAGCACTCTTCAGTTTAGAAAAGAAGTGGCTAAAGCAGGAGGTGAAGTAGATATTTATAATCAGGATTGCTGTGGTGATGCTGAATAGAGAATGCTTATTCATGTATTTTAAAAAGCAACAGTTTGGGGATGCCCAGTTGCAGGTTTTAAATGAATAAAGAAAACCAGTTTTACACTGCATCAGTTTTGGTTCCAGAAGAGACCTGACAAATGCAAGGAGGGAGAAGTCCTTCAAGGAGTGAGATCAGCATTTTGATTGTGATGCAGCCTCCACCAGTCTCATTGTTGGAAATTGTTGATAATGGTACTGTGATTTTTCTTAGTTCCTTTGATTCTTCCCTGAGTACCTGTGCATGGCTGCTGTCAGAGCCTTGACTTTGGTGTCTGCCCTGCTCCATTACTGAAACTGCTGGCTTATGATGCCTGGCAGATGCTACTCATGGGATGCCTGGCTAGAGTGTGTTTTGAATTAGAGTAATAAAATCACAGAAAATGGGATTGAAAAAGGTCACGAGGGCCAACTAGTCTTTCCAAGACAAGAGCAGGTGAATCTGAAAAATTAATGTGAAATACTTGTGTCATCTTTTCTTAATAATCTTCAATGCTTTCGGCAAGCTCTCAGAGCAGTCCAGAGCCTCACTATCTTGTTCCTACCAATTTTTTCTGACATTAAGCTAAAACTTCTCTTTCATCATAAGTTTTTTTTCCTTATCCTATCTATGGTGAATATGAGGGATGCTTTTTTTTCTGCTTCCATCTGCCCTTGAGAAGTTATACCATTATGTATTTTTGTGTTCTCCACAAAACTGGGAACATAACTGGCTGAATGTAGATGCATGAGGGTGTTGTGCAAAATAGCAGGGAGCAAATCCTCTATTTTGTGCAGTGCCCAGAAACCTAGGATGAAACATAAAGAAGTTTACTCTTGGGAGTACTCAGGCACTCTATCTAGGCTGCCTAAGTAAAGATCAACAGATTGTTTGGAGGGCACTGAGTAACTAAATTCCAGTTAGATTTTTGCTAGTAGTGGGCTACAGAACTGACTATTGACTTTTCCCCCAACAATGTAGGCCGGGCCCTGAGGAATATACACGAGCATATTTGTTAGGATGTGTGGGAGATGATGGTACTTTCACTGAAAGCTGTGAAATCAGCAAAGCAACTTTATCTAAGAATAGTAATGAATGAGAGTTAATTAGAGGGATTATTAGGAATTAGTTTCTCTAAGATTTTTTTTCTTACTGCAGTTAAATAACTCTGTGCATTGGTTGCTGAAAGCAACAAGCATACTTAATCAACCTATACCATGTTGATATGGAAGCCTTTTTCTATATGGCCACACAACAGCAGCAAAATCATAGTGGTTTGCAAATGTCTCCCCAGCTAGCTCGAGCACTTGCTCTGCCTGACTATCTTGGTTGCCTGAGAGGACAAAACTTTGCCCCTTAAGGTAAAGGGTCAAATTTGCTTAGTAGAAAAAGGCTCCACTCAAATTTCCTATGCTTTAGAAGGTGACATACTCGGGTATAAGTTGGTCGACCTCACATTTGGCCCCATGGGGAGAGTAGGCTGCCCACAGCGTTAATGTACGCAGTACAGAGAAAAGGATGGGCAGCCTCAAATCACTGTAATTCAGATACAGTTTGAAACCAGATAAGTTTTGAAATCAAATCCCTTCACCTCATTTAAATCATGAGTGGTTTAAAGCCACACAGCACTTTTAGTAGAATCAGCGAAGTTTCATTCTGCCTCTTTAAGTAATTCTTGTTGTTCTAACTCTGACGTGCTAAACTGCTGTATGGCTTCCTATAAGCTGTTAAACATCTGTCTCTTTCACTTCAGAGCTGGCTGCTTTTCAGTACTGGATGAATGAGTCCTATATTCACAGCTAATAAGTGCTTTGGGATCCCAAGTATTAGCTGTGCAAAGGCACAGTACCACAAATGTGTGCAATTCTATGCAATGTATCAAGTGAATAGTATTCCCAGGAGACTGGCAGCCTAAGAGATCCCATAGGACAAAGAACACAGAGAAATGTAATTGATTGTAATGAACTTGTTTGTATATGTGTCACCACTTATCTCTACTGAATAAAATCAGAAGTGTTCAACACTCCATTAACACAAATTACAGGGTCCTATTCTTCTGGAGTGAGACAATAAGGCCTACACCTGCTAGTACTGTGAAGTTCTTCATGATCCCAGTGTGTTGCTCAGTGACAGACATCACAGGCTGGAGTGGTCTTGGATTTGTTTCAGTATCCTAAACATTTAGTAAATTAAGCATTTAGCAAATTAATCCCATTGGAATCATTGGTAGGACACCAGGGATGCATTTTACTACCATTATAGAACAAAAGATGTGAAGTAAATATGAAGGATTAAAATTGTGACACTCCTAAAGTAATTTTCAAGTCTTTTATGGATTCAATGAAGCCAAGATTTTAACTTGGTTAACCATAAATAACCATAAATCTTTGAAGTGTCTGTGTCCAGCGTGAGCACTGTATCCAGGGATGTGCTAATGCTTGGAGTTGATCTCATTATTGAGCCCAACTTTACCCAAGTAAATTGTTGTTATAAGATGTTTATACAATGGAAATGCTATTTATTTTTGGGTTGCTGTAACCTTCCTTGATGGTTTTCAACTGCTGTGTACTGAAGAGAAAGAAGAAGAATCTGTTGGAGGTGAAGTAGGACCTTGTGTTAACAGACCAGATCAGGATAGAATGAAACCACTTGCCAGATCAGCATATGAAATTAACACTTTGTTTGATGAAGAATCAAATTGGTGAAGAATTTGCTTTTGCCTGTTTGAGGTGTTTCCAGCTGAATCAAAATGCAGCTCTTCATATTGTTAAAATGTTCCATCAGAGCTCAGTTAAGAGGTAATCAGCCAGTTCTGAATCACCAACATCTCTTACTACCACACTTCAGGAGTTCAGGCTGGCTCGTCATGTAGCTTTTGAATCGTTTCACTGACTGCCATATCAATCTACGCTCGGAAGAGTTGACATACACACACACACACACACACACATATATATATATATATGTCAGATTTCCCAACCAGTCATGCTTCCGTCAGTGAAATTCTACCCATGTCCATTTTCTGCATTTGAAGAATGATGAGAGCCAAATCTACTTTAGAAAAGCTTTTTTAGGAGTCAATATCTGAATAATCCTCAGAATATGGTAACTTTTGTGTCTAAAAGCTGGATTTCCTCTCATTTGGGAGTGGGTCTCCTATGACAAAAAAATGCCTCTAAATTTTATGGCTTTTGCCCTTTTCCTCACTCCGGTTTCTGCATGCTCCCCAGTCCTCTCTGTACAATGCTGTTCAGAGTGAGAGTAACAAGAGAATGCTGGAGGGCGATGCTGGAGAACTTTAGTGCCGTTCACTTCCAAGTGTTTCCACTTAGCCTAGGATGCTTCTGCCTGGCAGCTTGTTTGTGACTTGTGAATTCAGTCAGTAGCTCACAGTTTAGCTGGCAGAAGACAGGTGTCCACTGCACATCAAAGTGGGGGACAAGACTGAATGGATTGCAGAGATGGAAGTGAAAGTTGGTCTCTTCAAGGCAGCGTGATAAGTACTGGTAGGGCTTATGCCTTCAGAACGTTGGTATTGTTCTTGTCTTGCAGCTGGAGAGAGAAGTGTGCTATCATGATACCCCCCTTCTTTTGCTAAACTTTGTGTTAAAAAATGTTAGAGTGAAAAATACCTCCGACGTTTCCTGTACAAGCATGGAAATTATCTGAGCTATAATATCGTTTGCTTTGTTCCCGCTGCTCCCCTTCATCCTCCTCCTTCCTTTGCACCCCACCCAGATAGATGGCTGGGGCTGCACCAGACAAAGGCAGCAGCCCTGCTGATCCCTCATTCAACAAAGCTATTATCATCGAAGAACAAAAGCAAACACTGCTGGCTTGTGGCTCAGCCCTTTACAAAGGAGCAATAAATGGACTCTTGTGTACAGAATAAAGCAAGCTCTGCCTTGTCTTGCATTAAGAGGCCGACCTTTCTGTGTTTGAACTACTCTGAGCTGAAGGAAGTAGAGAAACCTCCATCTACGTGGCCGTAAGTCCCATGGTCACTGAATTTTTTTGTTGGCCATAGGTTCTCTGTGCTCCCTCTTTAACTGGAATGCTCAACCTCCTCAGTTCCTGTGGCAGGGAGGAGGTCTGTGTAGGTAGAGGAAGGTAGTGCTAATGGAAGAAGAAGAGAGTGGGGACATGTTTTAAACAGTCCTATTGTAAACAAACCAGAAAACCAAAGAGAATTTGAAAGAACATCTCATATGACAGGGTCTGAAGGAGTGTCATCTCAGGTCCCCCGGTCTGGTCTTGCTAGCTATATGCCTTCTCTGTCATTTACCTTTCTTGAGGCATTAGATGTCTCATTGTGGAGCTACCAGCCATATGGTGTGGTGGGTCCCTTTTGTCAATATCTGCAGCCACAGTTTGAATTGTGAACCAAAGTGGAGTAACATTCCACACTGCGAAAGTGTGACGGTGTTTACCATGGGGACTCATATTTGATATTAGAAAATGATTTTTTCACAGTGGTGTTCAGGCACTGGAACAGGCTTCCCAGGGAAGTGGTCACAAAACCAAGCCTGACAGACCTCAAGAAACGTTTGGATAAAGCTCTCAGGCACATGGTGTGGTTCTTGGGGATGGTGCTGTGCAGGGCCAGGAGCTGGTGATCCCTGTGGGTCGCTTATTACCCAGACTATTCTGGGCTTTGTGATTCTGTGGCTTGCATGGCAGTTTCACTTCAGCACTTGTATGCCACAGTGCTATTTATTGTAGGGTCTTTGTGAGGACTGCCGGGTTATATGTAATTTTTTTGTCTTTGCAAATAAATCAGTGCTTTCTCTTGTTTTAAACTCAGAAAATAAGTAGCTTCACGATTTGGAAATCAGCATTTGCCAGCAGATACCACATGGGGGTGTGTCTGCAATACAAGAAACTTCTGCATTTAGTATGGGAAGTAAAACTAATGACCTGGGCTGCCATGTAGTTAAGTACTGTGAAAGTGTCACAGAAATGCAAACAGTGACTTTAGTGATGCAACTAGTGTATTCCAAAGTCCTGTTGGGTGGAAACTTTGCAATAAAAGATACAGCAAAAAAAGCTAAATCAGTCAGGATGGGGGATGCCTGCTCTTGGGGACATTGGCACAAAAAAATGTCAGGTAAAAAGAAATCCCCTTGCTGTTACTTGCCATTGAGAAACTGAATTTTTGAGATGCTTATGTTAGCTCTTAGCACTTCATTTCCCTTTTTAACAGCTTCATGACCTGTTTAATTTTCACACAGTTAAGTAAGTATTATTTCAAGCAGTGTATCAGTTACAGCCCACTGCCTCTTCTCTTACTTGCTTAATGTGTTTATCCCTTGCTAAGCCTTGGCTAGCTGTTTCCTCTGCCCTTTCTATCTGCTGATAGTTTTTATTTCCCAACCATTCCACAGATTTTCTGATGGAGCAGACATACCCTGGTGACGCTGTTCCAGGCCCCCATTGGTAGCCTGCATTGCAGTGGTGCCTGCTCCATTGTCAAGTGTGCAGGGAGGCTGAGAGGACAACATGGGTTGAGAACTTTTTACCCACTTAGAATAGAATTTCAAGTGGATGCTGGATTATCAGAAACATTTGCAGTACTTTATGGTAGTCACTTCTACTCTTCTGAGATAAGTGATCATCTCTAACTGCCACTGATTTTTCCCAAGCAGCACATCAACTCAAGACTGCTCCTAGCAGTGGTCTTGTAAATTTTTTGTCATCGTGTTCACATTCTGGAGTGGTGTTTAAGGCTTTGCTCCTTCCTTCTGCCCCTGCCATCACCTTTTTTTGCTCTCCATCCTCAGTGCATGCATTGCTACCTGACACTTGTTTTCTTTTCCTACCTAAAAGTAATTACTTTCAGGTAAACTTTCAGTGCTTTGTGTCATTCTAGGACTGCAAACCAAGACACTGGTTCTTAGATGCAATTATGGGCTAAAAGAGGAAAGGCAGAAAATAATCCCCATCAGACCTGCCATATACGTTTAGCACAAGCTATGGAACTTAAATGAATTGATGCAACAGTCCCTCCCCTCTTTGTGCATTGTTTTATTTGGGTTACCTCCTTAGGAAAGGACAGCTGGATATATGTATCATGTTCTACAGAGACTTTTCCTCTAATAGTTTTGGAGCCATTACAAAGTGATAAGCAAAAAGCAGCATGCATGGGACTCACTCACTGCTGCATTGTGAATGTCTCAGGAGAACAAGTGGCACCAGTTTCACAAGAGCACAGTGGGTTTGGACAGGAAGGTGGAACACTGATGGAAATTGGAGGACACACTGGAAGAAGGAGAATATAGCCTTAGACCTTAGTGTGAAGCCAATGCACTCAGTATGTCATGCTCCTAGATTTCTGGCAGAAATAGTCTGGGATCTATAGTCCAAATCATTAATATATTTCTTTGGAGTCTTACTGGAAAGGTGAGAACTCCACCAGCCCAACTTCTGGATAAGAGTACAAGCTCCCAGGGGAGAATGCTCTCTATGGACCTGGCCTCCCTGTTTCCTCAAGCAAATTGGTGTTTTTTGTTTTTTTTTTTTTTTTTCCTGAGGGCTGCCTTGTAAGGAAAATATTGATCTAATCCTATGACATTTCAGGGAATTCTGCCTCTTGGTTTTATGATAAGTTTAGCTATTCAGAGCAAGACTAAACTTGGGATGACTGAAAAAGGTTATGAGAGGCATTTTTTGGAAGTACTTTCTTTGGGATTATGGGCTCTGCTCAAAACAGACAGTACATTCAAATATATGCCTTCTCTGTTATCAATACTGTGAATTACAGTGTCTTGCTCCTCCCTTTTTAAAGGACTTATTTATTTTGAGATTTATGTGATTGATTCCGAAAAGTGGTCTTATGCCACAGAAAGGAGAAGTACCAAATGTCATTAGTTTTCTGAATTTAGCATCTTGTGAAAGAAAATATGTGGGATGTGCAGAGCTCTGGAACACTCCTTCTTCCCCACCTCTACTACTGTCTGCAATGAAGGATGTTTTTTGGAAAATTATGGACAGAAAGAATGAAAAGGAATGGGCTCTCTTCTAGACTTTGGGACTATGTTGTATGTCTTACACCATAAATTCACATGGCCCCTTATAAAAGGGGAGCAGGTTCTTTTCTATTTTTCTGGAAACTTGCTTGAATTTATGTGCTATAGAAGCCTTCTGCAGGCAGGTTGTTTTTTGTTTCCCTCTTTTGCATTTGTGTGCGTGAAAAACATAGACTATTTTAACTAATTCTTACAGGAACTGATATGGCTTGGTTCTATCTGATTCCAGGAACTCTCTCTCCGGACAGATATGATGGTGGATTCACTTTTACATGCACAGTGGAGAGGGAGCCAGTGCCTCCTCCCTTGCATGGCGGCGTGCTTGGATGCAGATGGGTGGCCTTCAAACAAACCTAATTACTTCTGGTTTTGCATGAAATTGATTTCCATGCAAGGATGCTGAGTTGCTGTGTGCATCTCTAATGGCTTTTTTTTCTCTTCTCTTTCTTTCTCTTTCTTTTCTCCCTTCTGCTTGCCATGAACACACCTCGACAGATGTCAGTCATATGCCAGGTAAGTGTAACTTTTGCTGAACTGAAAGGCTATTCATTAAGGAATGGTGGTAAGTTACCAAGGCAGGTCTCATCTTGCTTCCTACTGGATGTCATGAGGTGTGGATTGCACAGTCTTTGCTGAAAGAGGGCCTTCATAGTAGCAAAGGTCACAAACTTCCCTCTTCAGAGACTGCATTGTATTGGTCAGTTAAAGGGATGTTTTCTGAATGAAAGTTACATTAAAAATGGTTGCTTGTATTTTGCTACTTGAACCTGGCATTGAAAACTGCATTGTATGCAATTTATTTCTGTTACATCTATGTGTAGTCTGGCATAAAAATCTAGTTTAATAATTTTCTTTCGCCTACTGCAGTTTACTCCATTTGCTACTCCCACTGATAACATGTTAAATTTCAGTTCTACTAACAAAGGGGTTTTTGTTGTTGTTTTCCTTTGTTTTTATAAAGCAGTCAGTATCTTTGTGGCTGAATCTGAATGTATGATCTTATTTAGGTATCAAAATTTTATTCCCACCAGGGCACAAGTGATTATTTAAAAGGAAAAATGAATGTGTGTTTCACGTGCTTGTTTATATGTGGAGTTCTTCCACAGCAGTGTATGTTACCACAGAGAACTCCAAACCTCCCTCCTCAGATTGCTGTCTCATTTCTCAGGATCAGGGTCCCCCAACTTCAGCTACAAGTGTTAGATGCAGTATGCTGCTTTACTCTAGTCCACATTCTGTTACCAGTACACCTTTAGAAACAAATTTTTACTTCACACTTGGGTAGTTCCACCTACTTTATCATTATGTGAAATGGAAACGAGAGCCCAAGAAAGCACCCTTCGTTGCCCTGGCTGGAGTGGGATAATGGACAAGTCAAAGCTCTTTTCCTTCTCAGCATTCTCCATATCTTTTGCTAAACCTAATCTGGAACAAGTTATCTGGAATGTGTTCTCTGTTCAATTTGCTTCTTTGCTACACATGGATAATCAGATCTTGTGCATCACTCTGAAGAGTTGCAGGGAGGGCCCATCACTTGGGTATTTTCCTGGCATATTTAGCCTTTTGGCTTCTCTCATCAGCCACATTTTTGTTCTGCTGAGAACTTTTACATTCTGTGTGCATCTCAACTGACAGCAGTGGGAATGGAAGTGGTTGAATGGCAAATGTCGCCTGGCACACTTCGGAAAGAAAGGCTCTGTTAACTTTGACATGCAATATTTTAATTTATCAATGAGGCCAAAACTGTACCATTTCTGCCCCAGTGTGAGGTGCCCAGGAAGTTATTTCCTTGGCAGGAATCTAACAAGACATATGCCAAAGGCTTTAAGTCACAAGTCTCTCCTCAACACCCTGAAGATGTTGATGTGTGTGGATGGGAAGGAGGATGAGTGAATTGGGGAAGCATGGCCTTGCTATGTTCTACCAGTAGGACACATGATATTACACCAGTCATGAGCAATGCCTCAAGTAACATCAGGGACATCTCCTGGTGCACAGGAGCTGATGGCATTACAGGTAGGAGCCCAAGCGTAGGTGGCACATCTAGTTCAGGACTCTGTTGCTGTTAGTGTGGGCACCATGGAGTGGTCCATCCTTTTACTCTCTGACTGTGCTCTTCTGCCCTACTGCCCTGTTATTCTCATGATTTACATGCTTGGATGTGCATTTTTTATTCTCCCCATTGCTCATACACATGTTCTTGTTTTCAGGACTGTTATGTGCTTTCTTGTGTGGATTTTTAGTCACATGTGGATTTCTAGAGACATGGCAATGCTTTTCCATGCGTTCTCTCAATCATTGGTATGTTTTCAGTCTCACAATTACCCACACCTCATTACAAGGCATTGTCACTTGTTTACTCCTAGGCTGTCTCATCCCTCTGCTCATCTCACCCTCAGGGGTGCACTGACACTGCTGTAGGATTGAGCAGTGACACGGACCTCCAGGGAGTTTGGTTCTACACTTCACTGCCAAACTGTGCAGACACTTTTTACCTGTTTGGCCATCCAGCTATCTGTATTGCAAGGACAGAGCCTCAGGCCCCTATCAAAATGGTTACTTTAACCATCTACTGTTTGAAAGACAAATTAGGGATTTTATGTGCTCATGGTAACTACCCACAGGCAGCAGAAGGGCTGTAAAGAGTCCATTGATTAAATAAGTATTCATTATTGTTGAATAGATTGGTTCAGACTAATTCCCCACTAAGAGGAGGTAGCTGTGAATAGGCTGGGGCTGGCAGCAGTGGGCACCACAGGATTCTGCCGGGTGCAGTTACTCCAAAGTGAAAAGAGGCTGTTTATTTTTAAAGTAAACAGGAATGTGTAGCGTAAGCCTTTCCTGGCTGTGAGGTCTCTGCTTGTGGAAAAGGGCACTCCAGCAACAGGGGCTCAACGTTATACTCTTTCCAAGAGCCAGCTTGATCCCATCTGGCTTATTCCACGTATAAAAGAAGTTTGTCAGATTTTAGCCCACCTTTCCTGCAAATAAATATATATAATTATAAAATAACAATGTCCCATTTTGAACAGTGTCCTGGAGTTGGGATTATTGCTGTCTGCACTCAGATGGGTCACCGATTTGCTGTGTCATATAGTGGAGAAATAGCTTCTTTCAATACTTCAGTTTTCCCTTTGGGGTTATAGCTACAGCCTCACCTCACCTTCACAACCTGGTTTGAGTGCTGGGGCTGAACATTATGGAGTTTAAGAGCCTTAGTACAGAGGTTAAGTGCCTGGCTGGGAAGTGGCATGTAGCACAGAGCAAAATGGACACCTCTGTCACTTCTGCATATTATCTGCTTCTTTCTTTGCATCTTCTGTTCTTTACCAGTGGTATAGATTCTGAAAGATAAGTAGTTGGAAAAAGACGGATAGATCAAAGAGAAAGTTATATGCTCCTGTCTCTTTTTTTTTTTTTTTTTTAAGTAGAAGAATGTATGCAGAAGAAATAACTAAATATGGTTCCCTTATATTATGGAGACTGTTAGTGATACCTGGGGAGAGGTGTGTCCAAGTTTAAATAATGCTTTTCCTATTCATCCCATACTTATTCCTGTTGTGGGAGAGATTTTTAAATGTTTATCGGGAGGAGGCTAAGAGATTAAGTTCTGGGCATTTGGCTGTCATCATTTTACTGCTGACTAGTGTTTGCATGTAACTGAATGGGCAAAATCCAGTAGACATTACCTAGGTAGTTCCCAGAGAAAAAATTGGTCCTTGTTTACCTGAAAAAATGTTTCACAAAGACACGGAGATTGTTGAAGGCATAAGCATATTAGCACATTTTTGATCCAGGTCTTTAATCTTTCAAATGCCATCTTTAAATGCTTTTTTCCCTCTTCATCTCAGGTCTGCATGTAATAGGGTCATTTAAACAGCACCTGTATGCTGCCTTCTGCTTCCTTAAAGAAAAACTCTGTTTTTGGGCCATGAAAATGATGGGCTTCAGCCCACCTGAAGTCTCCTGTTTGCAAAAAGTATGAGGTCAGAGTAGGAATCCATCTATGCCATATTGTCAGTGGCCCTCATTAGAAGTTTGAAGCCAGTATGTATGGGCTTAGGTTCTTCTTCATAGGTGCCACCATTATTTTGATTTTTTCATGCCCTTTGCACAGATACTGTCCCCTAATGCAGTTTTCTTACACTGGAATGTGAATGTTGTTCAGTTGCATACAAATCTATTTGTAAAAATATGGCAGTAGTAATCACTAGGGTAAGAGCAAGAATTCCTGTATTCCAGAAGTGTCTTTTTATGAAAGTAGATGCTTTGGAGGATGCTTAAGAAACTGTGATAGCATAGGTCTTCTCCCAATACCTTGGTTTCTAGTAATTACTTTTTAAGGACTTTCTGACTAGATGTTGCATCCAGATTGTGTTTTACAGCCACTGATGAACATTTTTTTTTTCTGGACATACCCAGTCTTTGTTTTTCTTAATCCACTTGTATTTTTTAACTCCACTGTATCCTGTGATAGCAAGTCCTTTTGTTTAGTCATTGAAATGTGGAAAGTACTTTATTCTAGTTGTTTCTACATCTGTTACTTGAGAATTTCATTCAGTGACTCCTATTTTTTGTTTCCCACAAATAAAGAAAAATATATTTCCTATTCACCTGCTCTGTCTCAATTGGAGTTTTATCTCAATTATGTGTTTTGTCAGAGATATCTTTTCTAAGCTGAAGAATTGTATTCCATGTCTAACAGTTCTTTTCCCAACTTTTGCACTGACTTGATCAGGTGCTCTGATATGCCGTGATACACGTTTTGTGGATCAGTCATAAAATGCATTTACTCTCAGGTCTTGCACATGCACTCTCTTGAGCATGTGGCTGTCTTTGTGAACACTTGCATGTTTGTTTTTGTTTTCAAACACCACCAGGTTTTTATCCCTAGAATGTCCCATGGAATGTCAGAATACTGTTTCTGCTGGGAGTGAAAGGAGATGGTATGGTTTTTCCACTATTGCTTCCACAGATGTTGGGGTAAACAACTTTCTCTTTGGTTTCTATCTCATGTTCTTATTCCTTTGATCACTCAAAGTAGATGTCATTTTCACCCTGACTCACTGCCCCTGATAATGACAAAACCTGTTGTGGAATTACATAGCAGAGGAAGGAAAGGGTATGGGAAAGAGGAGCTAGCACAGCTGTTGTGTGTAATTGGATTGGAAGTGGGCCTGAGGCTACAATAACAAAACTGCACTCCTGGCTGGGCTCACTGCTGGGGCCTGAGAGCAGCCCCTTGGCTGTCGTGCATGTCATGGTTGAATCAAACAGAATTGACCTCCCCAGCCTGTGCTACTGCTTTGCTGGGTTAGGAAAAGGAAAAGGCTCTGTGTACACCAGCAGCCAAGAAATCAGGTTACCCTCTTGGCAAAACTGACCTGTTTAGCGGGTAAAAGGTCTGAACTAGGCTGCAGAATGATTTTTCTTCTTTATCCATTCTTCACATCTTTCACGACAAGGGTTTTGCTGCTTCTTCTGAGTCCCATTGTTTGGAATGTCCTCTTTTTTGGTACCTGGAGATTCTTAGGGAATTTTTCTTGGGCTTTTGGTTTTAGAAAACCTCAAGAAACCTATTTTATGAAGAACACATGGAAGACAAAGAGCTTGTCAACTCTCTTCCCTAACAGAAAAGGGAACTGCTGGTAAAGCTGGGGTATGAGGCTCAGAGTAGAGAAAAGCCTATTTCTTAAGGAACTGCTGGTTTTAGGATATTCAGAAAGGAGGTGAAAACAACAGACTCCAGTACTCATCTGAGTGCTCTTCTCTATAGTGGATGTCATTTGATTTCTGGAAGAGTCCCTGGTTTGCATGATTCCTTTCTTCATCTTTGCCATAAAGGATTTTGTGCATAGCCTGGACCAGCAGGTCTGATGTCCTGTCTCAGACACAGATTGCAGCTGGCCCTGTCTGAATGGGTTATGCAGCCTGATACCCTGAAAAAGGGTCCTCTCTGGGCACACTTGCCCCAGGGGAGATCTGGGTTGCTGCTGCCTGGCAGTCTCTTTTCCCATTCATTAAGAGCTTTTGGGCTAATAATTTGGTAGCATCATTAAAAGGGAAGTGCTGAGGCTGCCTGCCTTAGCAGAGCAATTCAGCAGTGCATGCACACCCACACACACGTGCACACCCCCACATCATTGGCCCAGTAGCACAGGAGAAGCTATAATTAACTAGATGAACGAGTCCATCTTCCTTTGTTGCTGCAATCACTTGTCACTCTCAGCTGTGTTTTGTGCTATCCCCATTTTCTTATGTTTTGTGGCATTATTTTCCATTTTAAGTGCTAAATGTGGGAGGGAGTAAGATTCAAACTGTTTCCAAGGTTTCCCATATTTTCTCCTCTACACTGAAAATTGCCCCTAGCAAACCCTTAAAGATGAGGACTGCTGTTTAACTATGTTGCTCTTTCATATCTTTGTATTCTGAAGCTACTTTTAAAAATGTCCTTCTGGCTTCATAAGAATCCAGTGATAGCCCTTGGTACTTTGTACAGTTAGAGCCACTTAATTTTACTATTTTGACATAGAAAGCAGATGGCTTACATTATTTTTTTTTTAAAAAAAAGTAGTTTGAAATGTTTCCTTGAGATCAAGGGAATTTGATTTTTAATTTTAAAGAAAATAATACTGATTGGGTAGTAGGTTAAAAAATTATTGAAAAAACCCTCCCAGACCTAAATAGGAAAAGTCAGTTGTGGCAGGCATAAATCATGGCCAGAGAGCAGAGTTTGGGTCTGTCTGCCCTCAGCAATGGACATATTATTTTAATAACAAACTGATGTTCTGAAGAAACAGGCTGCTTTCTCTTCACATTACTGCTGAGTGTTCAAAGAAGCTGGGTCTCCAGAGGCTGAGTACAAGCAGATGTTTATCAAAAAAACCTGTCGAGAGTTTTCTTCTGAAGCTGTGTGCTTGTCCTTACTGTCACTCACATTTGAAGTTCAGAAATAGAAAGTCACCAGATTCTTCACTTTGACATAAAATTTCTTAACAGGCAGATAAGCCATTTATTCTGAGGTTTTCCTTAACCTTTTCCAGACCACTTACTACACACTATTTTTGCTGGGCAGCAGTTCTGTCCAGCCAGTAAATTTTTATAAGTATGACTTGATTGGTTTAGAAAAAGCATGAAGCCCCTTGGCTATTAGAGCTTGTGCAGATTTTTATCAACCTTTTCCAAGTTCTGCACTGGCTGGGTTTCCTTAAATCTGGGGCTATAATCAAAGTTTCTTGTTGAAAAAAAATTCCAAGATTAAAAGGAAAACATGTTTCACCAGGGCTTAGGTGGAAAAATCATGTTTTCTGATAGGATTCTTCTGAAATGGGATTGCTAATTGGCACATAAAATGGTAGAATATGTGGATCGTGTGCTATGGGGCCTAATGAGTTCATTTGTATCCTCAGCCTGATAAAAAAATTTGCTTGTCTTTATGACTGCTGCCCAAATAGCATGGTGATAGGTGTCCCCATTGATCTGGAAAAATCTGCTCGAGTTTGCAGGTCTGAACAATTTGTACAGCTCTTGCATTACTGTGTTGGATGCCATATTAGTTTCTTACAGTCCAATAGCAAGTGTTACACCATTCCACCTCGAGGTGGCTTTGACTTTTACGATTCGAAAATTCTTTTAGTATCTTGTCATGTCTTGAAACTGATGTAAAGGTGAGACAACTATGTCAGTTCACATTTTCCACTTTGAGTTTATTCTGACTGAGGCCTTTGTTACACATGTTGCAAATGTCACAGATTTTATCTCTCAATGGTCGAAGCTTTTGGTTGTTAATGACATTTTCTTGGAGATAAATACACTCATTTTCACTCCTAATTTAAATTGCAAGGCAGAAATGTTTTCAGATGAGAAAAGCTTGTATTTTATTTTATTATTTGTATTATTATTGATGAATCTGGAATTCTGTTGGTATTCTCTTTGCTAAAATAAGGGTCTCTGTCAATGAACAACTTATGAAACAATACTATTTTTTTGTTCTGTCTCCAGGTCCACCCTCCTTTTTCTTCCTATTTTAAAAAAGGAAAAAGTAGCATTGAGGGGGAGGACATTATTTTTCATTAATCTCCCTGCTTTTGTTATTGAGTTGGGACTAGAAAGTCAAGAGGTACATGCAATACCAGTACCATGGCTGCTGTGGTATTTAAAATCTGTGAAGAAGCAGAAAGTGCCAGAACATTTCTTAGGGATACTTTCTTTTGCAAGCATTTGAACTAAGGTCAAATTGGGGGCCACAACATTCCATTTATTTGGAGGTGTGCTCACTCCTCATCTGCAGGCAAAGGACTTGTGGGGATGCATCTGGCTGATGTGCCTGACAGATAAGGCACATGGCATTGGCCTTCTGGGGATAAGGACAAAAAGGGGTGTTGACAATCCTGACCTTTTGAGATTTTTTTAAAGCTCCTCTGTGGCTGGTGGAGAGAAAATAGATCTTATGGTGTGATTTAGGGTGTTTAATGTAGACTCTTGCTTTGAACCCTCTTTGGAGGTTCCTCTTTCTTTGTGTCCAAGTGGACAAAACCCCTGCCATCCCCAGTAGCTGCACCTGTCAGTGCTCAGCCTCTTAGGTATGACTTTCCTGTCCCACAGTGTACAGGATCCCCTGTAGGGATCGGGATCCCCATCTCTGCTTTGGATGTGATGTCCCCTCCCTGTTCAGCCAGCTTCTGCTGCATGTCATAGTGACACCTTCTAGCCTTTTCACTTTTTTTGGCATTGGTATGGGGATTCTGTGCATTCTAACAATTATACTTTTCTCTTCCTGCCTTTTACGGTGACTTTCAAGTGTCCATTTGATCAGACCTAAGATTTGCCTGTCAAGAATGATGGGGTCAGTGGCCATAAATAGAGACAAAAATTCAACCCACTCTCCTAGCAGAGCAAATGATTCACTGAATTATATCTTGTAATTTAAACCAGAAGTGTCCTACAGTATCAAATCTGCTAGGTTTATTTATAGCTAAAAGACCTAAAAGAATCTAAACCTATGTTATGTTTCTGATTATTTTTTATAAATCCACAATAATCTTCAAGAACATTAAGGTATTTGCATTCCTTAGACTGTACAGTTATTAATCCCCTTATCTGGCTTGAAGTTCTCTGTGGGTGAACATATTCTTAGGATGATCTGGATTTTAGATTTCTTCAGCCAACGCAAAGGAAAACCATAAAAGAGAAAGGAATAAACAAATTCAAACTCGGCATGCTGCTTGTTGAAAATTCTCATTCTAATACATTTATTTGACCTCTCAGCCTCTGTGAGATTAAAAAAGTCATGGCCCTGTTTGACTAAAAAAATGACTTAAAATACAGGGTGTGTGGTGTGTATGTGCATGTATCGAAGCCCCTGCCATATTAAGTGCTATGAGAGATAGGAGATGTGAAAAGGAATCAAGCAAAGGGAAGTTGGTCAGAAAACCAAGTATGAAAGCGGTCCCTCGTGGAGTAAGTGTGTAGGACTTGATTTTTGTTACATTAGTTCTGTCATGTCTTGCATCACAGATTGGCAAAATTGATTAATGGGTCAATTCATGCTTAATGGCTTGTGCATGGATATATATATACAGACATATCTAAGCAACATTTGTATGAATACAATAGGGTAAACCTATTTGAAAATTTGGCCTAGATGTAGAATTTGATTGAAACAAACAAGGTTTGTGCCAGAAAGAATTATCAGAGAGTAGAGCAGCCCAAGTGAACACTACAACCTCATCTTCAGAGCTGATAATGGCTGTCTCTACTGAGAGGGACTGTGCTGCTTTCTGGCTGTACTTTCAATTCTGAAACTGAAGAGTTGCTTTAGCTATAGAGCCATAAAGTAACACACTGTCCTAGGAAACTGAATCTGTAGTTCTTCCCAGAAATGGTGGGGAGGTGTAGTTAAATAGGTTGCAGATAGTTTTGGGTTTTTTTAGTACTTGCTTTGTCTTGTGTACTGGTGTCTAATTAGTAAGTGTGAGCAGTGTTGATAGATTCCTAAAAATACACAATGAAGCCACATGTTCAATAACGATAGCTTTGTGTATATGTATGCATTTAGATCAGAGGATTCATCTGAAGCAGGTGTGGTGTGCTCATTGTCTCCCTTTTACTGACCACTGCAATCTTGAATTTAAAGTCTTTAGCTGAGGAGAAGTTATTTCTGTATCTCTCTAGAGGAGCAACAGCTCACTGCTGCAGACTGTCATTGCAGACCTTGGCTTTCATACCCCTTTTAGCCCATAGTGGTGTACAGTGTCTCTGGAGTTGCCCCCACCTCCAACGGGTGTGCTGAACCTCAGACACGATTCTGCAATGAGCAGCAGGTTTTTTCTACCAGTGTCAGGTGCTTTCCTGCTCAGTGTGGATAGCAGCACCTGCAAATGTTTTTGACCTGTGTGCTACAACCATACTTGGTCTAGTTCAAGTATGTGAGCTCTAATCCTGATGGGTATTGGACTGTGGCTAGTGTGCATGCATATTACTGCTTCTTTTTCAATTTTGTTCTTTTTCTCTTACTTCCTCTCTCTCTCTGTCTCTCAGGCCTCTCACACTTGATGATGGGTGAACAAGGTAAGTCCTTCCACTTTTTCTTTGTTTCTGTCACTGATCATGAAAGAGCCTTGTCCCTGCTGCCTTTCTGGGCTGGGCTTTGCACAATAAAAGCAACTAAGTTTATAGAGTGCCAGTCAAGCCATTTGCATTTTTGCCTCTGTGTCTCATGAGCCAAGGCTTCTTGTCAACCTAGGACTCAGATGGCCAGGAGGGAGCATGCAGTGATTCCATGAAAGTAGTGATCATGCAAAAGGTATGCATCCCTCTTCCATGCAGCCCACCAACTACTTTATCTTGCCATTTCTTTCTTTTTATGCCAACTGTAATGACTCCCACTTCTGCCTACTAAATGTAGACCTCAGTGTTGGTCTTTATTTTAAGAGTACAATTATTACAAAAAGTATGTTAATAGCCCTTGTGGCATGATCATAACTCATTATGAATCCTGAGGAAATTTGCATATAATGGCCTGTAAGTCCTGTGCCTGCAATTTAAAATACTCAAATACATACAAAGCAAAGTGGTTGAGAACAACAGGGCTAACCCCATATTGGGCTACAAATGGGATCTAGGCCCAGATCAGAGATCACATTTTAATATTTCAGCCTACACTGATCTACAGATCTATTGGCTGTGACAGGATGGGATAATTAGTCCTATTTTGCACTGCGAGGGTGTCAAGTAAGAAGCTGGTGAGAACAGGTAGAGCAAGGAGAATTGTGGTTCTGTTTTCCTCTGACAGTGCCAATGTCTTACTGACATGGGTGCACAGGAGTTAGCAGCACTCCTGATGCCTTCTAGTATTTTGAATGCAGGAGTGAAATGACTCAAGACTTAATGCAGGGTGTGTGTAAGTGGTACACTAGGAAGACCAGACCAAGTGTTTGGCCTATAGGGAGAAAATGAATGTTTTGACTCAAAAGCCTGGTGAGCCTTTCCTAGACTAAATGTACACAAAAGCATTTTTTGGCTTTAAGTAAGCCTGTATCTGAGGATAGACAGCCCAGAGAATTAGTAAGATAGTACAAAATGCCTCTGAAGGCTAAAGATTAATTAGGTGCTTGAGTAAAACAGACATAATTTCTATGTAGCTCAGTGAATTGTAGAAAGACATAAAACATAATTAGTTTTTATTCTATTTTTCAAGATGGATGTCTGCTCTGAGGTCATGAAAAGTTAAGTAACAATCAGAAGTGAAGTAGGGGCTTACTTACCAGTTTCTATACTGCTTAACATCCTGTGTGGTAGGAAAGGCAGGAAAATTTGGCTCATTATAGGTGTATGTCAAGACCACAGTGTTTGGCATACGGAGCATCTGATTAAACTCTGGAAAGCATTGAGCTCCTTCTCTGTCCCCACTACTGTGAACTGGGCTCATGGCTCAGAGGTTGTGCTTAATGAAGGATCATCCAGCAGACAGGTCCTTTCAGCACGTCCTAGTTTCTCAGGATGCAGCTGAGTATGGCAGGCTGTTTTGACAGAGGAAGGCATATTGGAAGTGATCAGAACCAGTTGATGGCCACTTTCATTCTCAATAACACTGAATATTTCTTTGTAGTAGTCTGTGATTTAGCACTGGATTATGTAAACCGTTGCACTTGGACATTTAAATTACAAGTTGCAACCCAGCTGGCTCATGAAGACTTGCATGACCTACTCAGGCCAGTCATCAGCACTTTCTATGTTCCCTCGTCTGGCAAAAAATGTGAAAACTATTGGCTTCTGGCAACTTTAGCCACCCTTGTTTATCTATAACACATCAGGGAACAGTGGCTTCGCCTTTCTTGCCAACAAACTCACAGATACTGCCTTTTGATAAATATTTACTCTCTATAAAAATATGATGGATATAAAATATGTAAATGTATATGTGTGAGTAAATATGCAATGTCAACATTATATACAAATACATTAGCTCTGGTAGGTGAAATGTGTTTAGCAAATATATTACCATGAGATTTATTTTTTTTCCTGTCCTATTCTGTTGTTTCCCTTGCTGTTTTGAATTTGACGTGGATTGAGGCATATCACTGGCGTGGTATTGCATGAGCAGTTTGCATTTCTCAGTAGAAAATCAAATTAAAGCTTAACCAGGCAGCTTCTGATTGTACTGTCAGTGGTTTAAGCTTTGCTTTGTGCTTTATTTGTGGTGTGTCTCGTTTTTCCCTTGACATTGTGTTTTGTTGGCTTTGGCTGCTAGATAAATATGCTCATTTCCTTGTTTTTCTAAGTATGGCCAGTGACATATTTTTCTGTTTTTTTATGCTTCCTCCTTCTCTTCTCTTTTGCCTCCTCCGTGGTGGACACCTCTCTTGTTCTTCTTCTTAACTGGACACACGCCTTCCTGTCTGTAGGTAGAAGTAAAGGTAGAGATCACATTCTTTCTAAGACTTCATTACTTGTAAAATGTTTGTTGATGGGCAAAGTGTATTTTTATGAATGTGTTTCATATTAGAACTTAATGCTTTTAGTTTTAGAAGTCTCATAACAATATTTTGTATTGAATTATGGAGGAAATATTTATTAAGATTAATGCTTTGAGGTCTTCCTAAGTGATGTTATTTTCTCCCTATTCACACTAAATATAGGCTGTGCAGTGTCAGGCCACATGTAGTTGGTGATGCTGGGGTGCAAAGGGTTTGTCAGGTCAGTCAAGGATTGAGCCATAGGCCAGTGAGCTCATCCTGCTGACACTTGAACTAGAGTGATGCCACTGCTGATAATTTTGCTACTGGTGTGGGTGGCAGCAGAACCTGGGCTTGTCCAGTACCCTTCAAAATTGAGTTTTTTTGAGCTATTGTTTCTTCCCCTGGCTCTGCTTCTCATCATTTCTGGTAATGCTAAAGTGTTTTTCAAAGGGAAATTGAGTTGCAAAAAAGCTGCAGAGGAAGCAGAGGTGATCAGCACTGCTAAACAGGTCCATTTCCTTTGCAGCCCAGTACAGCTCAGGGCATGCTAGACTGCTCTGGGGCTCCAGCTTGCTCTTTGGCAGCTCACACCTCTCTTAGGCATGCTGAGGGCAGTCTTCCACCCCTTATCAAAACTGCCAAAAAGGCAAAATGCTGCAAACTTGCTATGGGTCTTCAGTTGGACTGGAAGGAAAAGTGGAGATTGATTGATAAATTATAAACACGGCTTAAGAAAAATCTTTTCTTTGATTGTAATTTCCAATGAGAAATATTAAAGGGTTTTGTTATGCTGAGGCTTACTCTGTTCCAATGAATACACTGCTAAAAAATCTGATCTATTTATTAGCATGATTTGAACATGTTGGAGGATGTTGCTTTTGTCCATGCTGGTTAGACACAGGGGAATGAAGTGGCTAGTTGTGCAGCTATGAATTTGGGAGCCATGTGAGCTCAGAGGATTTGCTCATATTAACTTTCCTTTGAGGCACAAGCAGTCTCTGCTCAATAATTTCTACTCCTGTAATATGTGAATTCTGGGGAGCAGAATGGTGTATTAAACACCTTAATTCGCATGATTCCTTTTTCTGATGCCCAGCTTTCTTGTAACAATTTTGTATTGTTGAATTCTCTGTGATGGAAGACATTATGTAATCAATACTTGTTCTATTTTGAGGTTGGAAAAATATTCCAATAATTAATTTCATAGTTTTTCTAATCCCTCTAAACTTGGGTGATGGAGGGTAATACCTAAGGTGTACTCAGAGCTATCTTCTCAGCAAGAGGTGAACATCAGAACATAGTAATCACATATATGCATTGTTAAAAATATGAGAACCTGAAGCTCTAAGCAGACCATATAAAATGTTACTGTGCCTCAACACAGCTGCAAATAATTCAGTTAGCTGATGTATGGCTTAGTGTGCTTTAAGGATCGGTGTAGATCAGGGCAGGTCCTGTGTGATGTTAGTTCATGTTCTTTTCTTGGGTGGCATTTATGCTTCAGGCGAGCCTATGCAGGACTGAGCTGAAAGTCTTCTCCGAGGCAATTTTCCTAACTGAGCTGCTAGGCATGAGGATTATAACATGTAGTCCACAATTAATTAATATGCACAGAAACTTAATTTATTGTGTCACTGAGTGAAAATATCATTTCAATTTCCAGCTGCATGTAGTTTTTAGCTCTAGTTATAGCAAGTGACTTTGTCAGAGATCCATCAGTCTGCGTGAAAAATGGCATTGCTTTCAGAGGGCTCAGACTGTAATTTTGAACCCACACATGGCCTTCAGCTCACAAAGTGCTACCAGATGCCTTTAGTACTCACATAGAAGATTGATATTTTTTTGCATTCTTGTAGCTTTAAATAAAAACTGGCAGCAGCTCTGTCTCATGTCATGTATGTATGTCATGTATGTAACCAAAGGATATGATATATTTGATTTCATTTTGGATATGATGTATTTGATTTCATAAAACTTTTTCACAGCATATAGTGGTCTGTGACCTTGCATTCATAATTTAAAGCAAGTGTTTGATTAGTTGTTTCCACAGTAGTAAATAGGCTTTCTCTGCATCTATAATTTTTAAAATGTTCAGGAGATTTTAATTTATTTTTTGTAAGTTCCTAGAAAGTTAAAGTGTAGGTGTCCTAGGGTAATGGCTGGAGTAGTTGAGATACAGACAAGCACCTGGATATCACTTGCATTTTAATCTGAACTGAAGCTTCAGGTTAAATGCATTGAGTGCTTATTTGAGGTCTGGAGCCTAGTCATGGAGGTAAGGTAAGTACGTGATGAGCAAGAAGTTTAGTTTGGCAAGAATTGCAGAATATCCCCTCTTCTGGAGAGGTACTGGCAATTAAGGAATAATCATATTAAGTTTACTTCTCTAATGTCCCCACAAGTAAATGATATCAAAGGAAATTATAAATATCCAACTTTAATTTGCTAGTGGAGTTAATGTGTTATCACCTTCTCCCATATTATTTGTTCTCTTGAAAGTCTTTATTAAAGAAGTGATTATTTGCCATTTTGTTACCTTCCATGATCTGGGTTTTGTTTTACCATCGCTCTTGGTTTGGATCTGACTTCTACTGAGGCTCATGTCCCCTTTGAAAATTGTCTGTATTCCTGGTGGGAATCTCCTATTTGTGGTGAATTAAGTCCTTTGTCTTCTTGAAGGCAATAGCAAAATTCACATTGAATCCAGTGGGCCAGGAACTCAAAGAACTGACGATGCTCTCTCTGACACAGAGACGACACCCTCACGGCCAGTGAGCCTGGTTTCTGGGTGTGCACAGGACACCCTGTAGCACCCATTGTTGTCTGCAGACTGCTGGGTCTTCTCCAAGGCATCTGGCTCTTTCCTTCCATCAGTAGTTGTGCTCAGTGTGAATTACACAGCTGCCTGCTCACCTTCAGTATGAAGTAGGTATTTTTCTTTAAAAAGAGAGAGAGAAGCAAGAGTGGGATCTTTGAAAATACATGTTGTGTGGACCAAAGGCCAATTTTGCAGTTTAATAATCAACATTGCAAAATTGTATTACCCGCTTTGGTCCTACCTGCTCTTAACTGAAGTAGATCTTTTAAGTCTTGGAAGGTTTAGTATTGCTCTCAGAGAATGAGGTTCTTATTTCTCTGAGCTGTTCAATAATATTGACCTGAAGGTAATGGCACAGGAAAAATGAAACAACATTTGTGGGCTTGAATAGAAGGAAATGACTGGACCTTACTGATCAGGAAAATATTTTCAAGTTTTTTCACCAGCAATACCATTAGGACTTGTATTGGCTTGCTTCAGAAACAGAGTAGCTAGCAGGACCAGGGCCATTGCCATCCCTTGTACTTGTTGAGGCTGCATGTTGACTGATGTGTCCAGTTCTGGCTCTTCATTACAAGAAAGACATTGAGGTGCTGAAGTGAGTCCTGAGAAGGGCAAGAAGACTTTGGAGCCCAGATCTGATGAGGGGCAGCTGAAGGAGCTGGGGTTATTTAACCAAGAGAAAAAGAGGCTCAGGGGAGACCTCATTGCTCCCTACGAGTACCTGAAAGGAGGGTGCAGCAAGGTTGTAGGGTGTAGCCTCTTCATCTCAGTAACAAGAGATAGAATGAAGGGAAATGGCCTCAGGTTGCACCAGGGATGGATTTAGATTATTAGTAAATGGAGATGTTTAAAAGATGCATAGATGAGGTACTCATGGACACAGTTTAGTGGTGGACTTGGCAGTGCTGGGGGTTGGACTTGATGACCTTAAATGTAATTTCCAGACTAAATGGTTCTGTGGTTGTATGTGAATAAGTCCAGCTGAATGGCCAAGAGTTAATGCAAATGTTGAAGTGAAACATCAGTAACAAATTAAAATTGTCTGTGCTCTCTAAAAGTCTGATTATACAAGGGGAAAACAACATTACATTCATCTTGCCAGCCTTGGCAGTGTTTTTTAAGCTCTGCTTTGCCTTGTAAGGTATCTTAGTATTTGGGTTTTAAATGGGAATACTGCACTGGTTTGGTTTCTATAATTCAAAGTATTAATGAAAGGACTCTAAAATACGTGTGGTAGTGGGTTTGTTTTCCTTTGCTAAGAAAAAAATCATGTATAGATAAGGATAGTGACTTTCAGTTTTAACTTTATTCTTAATGACTATTTTTTAAAAAGTCAAGCAGTTTATTTTATGATTAGCTGGCATAATTTTTTGTAAGTGATTTTTTGTTGCTGGTTTCATATTTTATTTAGGGAAAAAGAATAATTTAATGTAATTTCTTAAAGTCTAATTAGAGGTGATTTATAGTTAATAAATTTAAAATGTAAGATATTGGGTGGCATTTCTGCAAGGCATTCATGCTATTTCTTTATTTCAGTGGTGATGACATTTTCTAAATTTGGGGGAATGAAGTTATTTAAATGTTCAATATCAGCTAATGCAAAGGAATAGATGTCTTCTTTTTATACCCTTTGTAATACATTTATGAGCAAAACCATAATAGGACAGTTCTGGTGAATTATTTTTGTTTGTGCTTATGAGCATGTGTGTTTACAAATATTGTATATACATAAGGTATTTAATAATGTCTTAAGTATTCTGTAGTTTATAGGTAATAAAATTTTTCTTACATGTTTTCCTTCTGCTTTGTTTTAAAACTGTGTCTTTCTGATATGTGAATAAGCAGCTGATTCTTTGTGGCTTTCATTTTTATTAAGAAGAATGATTCCTGTGAGAGTTAAAGGCATTGTGGTTGTGTTGTGTATAAAAAGGAGCTAAAATATTGTCATCTTAGTCTCTGTTGTAGTCTTCTGTTTTCAGTGAAGCTCAGGTTTCTCTCTGCCCAGAGAGAATATTTAATTGATAACATTGAAAGGTTCCCCCCCCCCGCCCTTCCTCTGTTTTCTTCATTTGAGGCATTCAGTGGTGTGTAGAGATGCAGAAGTAGCAAAACAGGCCACGTGCTTTATAAAAGGCAGGCTAATAGCACTTTTGATGGATGTCTGATTTTTAAAGTGCTGTATGTTTCATTAAAATTTACATGTGAAGTAAGGGCAAGCGCAGTGACATGAAAGCTAATGCAAGTTGCACATCTTGACATAATAACAATCACAAGAAACTGGAGATCCCAGATGGCAGCTTGGCCTTTGCCATCCATTTAATAAGCTACTAACTGCTAATTATTGCACTGTTACGGGCAAGTTAATTTACTGTTGACTCTTAAAGAGACATTGTGCATTTTCCTGACATTTAGGTTTTCCAGTTTAGATTTGAAAGTGTTTTTTCTCTGCAGATTGAAGCCCTTCCAGTGGATGGTAACAAAGAGACAAAGAAAACAGAGCAGGAAATGGAACATAATAATCTGTGGGGTTTTTTGATAATAGCAGAATATAGACTTGTGGGGGTTTGGACCTTTCTAGGGCATTTGTTTTTAGCTGAAAAGAACACCAGCGTGTATATTAAATCTAGGATTTAAGTTTTGCATTTAACAGCAAATGAAGAGTTAGTATTGTTGTTAAAAATAAATAGAACATCTTTCCCTTAAGTAATTGAAGCTTGAGATTCTGAAAATAAGAGAAACTAGAAATAGAAAATCAAAATTACAGGTTCATTTCTTGCTCCAAAGATGATTTGAAGGCAAAATTTCAACTCGCAAATCTGAAAGCTAAAATGTTCACTGTATTTTTGAAAAATTCTTCATTTTAATGTTACTTACCTGGCTGTCGTATTACAGGGAAGAAATGTTTCCATAAACCACAAAATTTTTTGAAGTGATCTTTTTCTTCTTCGAGTTGAAATGGACATTCAGTAATGAGACTAGTCAGGGAGGTTTTGATCTAAGAACCTATTTAGGAATGAAGGAACAGCTGCAGTTTAAATGGACTCTAATTCTCACAGTTAATGCTGTTTTGTGAGTGCATGATTGTCTGTGATAACGTTTGGGAGGAGTGTGGTAGGTAATAGCTTATTTCCTGGGCTTTATGGTAATGCAGCAAAGTGATGATAATGCCATCAGGAACTGAAATAGACCCTGTCACACACCCATCAGACAGTCTTGCAAAAATAGGAAACCTTGTGAAAGAGGGGACTTTCCTGTTTTAAGGCTCCTTGGGCCTTCTGTGGACTAGAGAGATAACATTATGGTATTGAACAGTTTAGAAAATATGCGCTGTGTAAGCTGGATCTTGTATGTTAAAAATAAGAGCTTACAAAAGGCAGCCTTATTTGCTGTGCTTTACCAACTGGTAAATATTTTGACTAGAGATCAGGGAATAACACACCATGCAAATGGTTGTAAAACTGTTAGTGTGCAGAAGGTCACATGTGTCAGTTACTAATTTATGTCTAAGGGTGTGTGATTTTTTAGTTCCCCACATCAATGTTGTGGGTTTTGATTCTGATTTTGGAAAAGCACATCTTCCTGTGACACCCAGAACTCTTCATTCATTTGGCTCTCCTCACCCTTTCATGAAGCTAGAGCTCCTTCTTATGCTGGTTTTCATTTCCTTATTTGTTTCAAGAGCCTTGATAATTTTGAATGCACATATAGAAATCGGTACTGATAGCCTATGAAATAAGGGAAGATAATAGAAAATACTACTGCAGAGAGCAAGGAATCAGGTGTGAACACAGCTCTCACAGGCTGTGGCATATTCATTTGTTTTGAAAGCCTTTTTGTTTTGAAATTTTGGTTCCTGATAACCTACCCTGCTAGTTGCTGTGCTGAGTCTACTGCATTCCCAAAACAGCTGGAGAAGCCTATAGAAATTAATGATGTTTTGCACTTGGGAACATGTTGCGTACCTGCAGGGATTAAGTCCCCAAATTCTGTTATAGAAAGATTTTCTGTGAGATATTGGTCTTATACTAGATGCGCTTTTTATACTGAGAAGTTTGATGCAATGATATGAAGAGCCATATTCTTCACTGCTCTGAAAGTGTTTTATTGTGGTTTACCTGATACTGAAGCAGAGGAAATGCACTGATGTAAAAGAAATAGTGCAGAACAGAATCTGATTCTAAAACTGTTCCAACACTAACCTGAGGGATTCTGGATCATTCTCACTAAATTATGGCCTTAGTTCTCTTGTTAAACACTGCAAAGCATTTACTAGAAACAGTTCTTTACCAGCACTGCTTTGTGAGGAAGAGCTTTAAACAGAACTGGTACTTTTAGGATTTGTGTACACAGTTGTCACCATTAAAAAGTCGGTAGCATTTGCCAAGCAGTACCACACAGTGGTGCCTGAGAAATCACCTCCTCTCCTACAGTAGAGCAGGAAGATGGTATGTAATATTTGTAGGTAAGTGTTTATGATTTGATTCTGTCAATTGCATGCATTTTAATCGAGTTTTTCTCTCAAATCACATTTTGTTTGGGGAGCTGCTTATGGGTCAGATTATTTCTAAAGCAGAACATGATTCCTTTTAATTGATCAAATTATTTTTATTGAAGACTTTAAAGAATTCAGTATTTGCTCTAAAATACTATATCTTTGTGATTTTTCATTGTTAGTAGTAGTAACAAAAATGTATCAAATGTTAAAAAAATATTATTTTAAAGGGAGCTGGGGTCTTATTAGGTATAGTGAATTGTATTAAGCCAGCATTATGAAGCATACACCTTTATTCCCCTAATTACTGGTATATTAATAATTACCAGGTTGATGATGAATGTTCTGATCACCAGCTGGGATCAGATAATTACATTTGATTATGTAAAGAGTTAGTTGCTGTAAGCCTTGAAATATTAAAACTTGGATAGAATAAATATCACTGAAGAACCTTTGTCTTTTTCATGTGTATTCAGCTGCCTGTTCTCTGAGCAATTCCTGGTTCACTTGATAATGTTGGGAATCAAACTGTGAACAGTTATTTTCCAACCCTGTGAATGTTGATAAAAGGATCTTGCATAGCTGTTGGCTTGTCCTGTGAGGGGAGAGCACGTTGCTGCATCGCAGCGCAGGGATTACAGGCTCTCGTTTAGCTCTGCGTTAAAGATGTTGCAAGCTTTTATAAAACCCAGGGCAGCCCTAGCATTGCTGTGCATTTGTATTTCCCAGCTCTGATGAAGGTCACGCGTGTTTCAGGCACCAGTGCCTTGCAGGACTGGCCAACTCCATCATCCAGATAATACATTTATCTGACCATTTTTCTTATTTATTTTTGATAGTCTTACTCTGCAGACAATCTCAGAGAAGTCTGTAGGCATGTGTGCAAGCTGCGTTCTACATGTGCTTTTTCCTTTTTCAGTTTACCAAATCTTTTCCCCAGAATTGTTTCAGTTCCTAAATATCCATTGATTTGTCTTTCCCATGTTGTGAAACTGCCGAAAAGAAACATAACTTTTTAACTTGTCTCATGAAATACTGTTATAAAGAACGCTTTATGACATTGATCATTGGCAGTTTGAACATAATATCATTTTTTCCATAACGTGACAGACCATTTATACCAGGTTGTGGAAAAAACCTTTGCCTAAAATTGGAAAAATCACAATTTTCAGATTGCAAGGCCTTCTTTAGAATTTACTTGCTGTACTTAAAGTACTCAGTTCCAGGCTCAGCATTTCAATTTATCAGTCAATTTTTTGTTAAGATATGATACTGGAGACACATGTTAGTAACTTTTCTTTGCTACATTCTTGTATTTTATTTCTTCTCTCTATTGACTCCTTTAAAAGAGATGTATTTTAAGCGAAACCTGTGGACACTGCATTTCCTGCTATGTTGCCGGAAATGCACTGGACTTATGGACATTATGGACTCTACGTCCACAATGGAATGAAAGTATTATATGGTGGATGCACTTACTGTATTATCAGGCAGAAGTATGAGAGTTCCCTTTGACTTCCCAAGTGCTGATTTTTTTTTTTTTTTTTTGGTGTCCGGGAAGAGAAGAATCTCTGATTTTCTTTCTTTTTGTCTTCTAAGGTACTTTTATTTAACCAGTGTGGTTTTCTTACTAATTTTCTCCTTCAGGTGTTTGCTATCAATCTGCTGGGTTAAACTTTGTGCTATTTCATCAGGCAAGTTTGGTAAATGTTGATCAGTGCATGAAATCAGTTCTTAAATGGTTGCAAAATTGCCTTCCTTCAGACTGTTTTGATCACAAGGGCTTTCAAGTGTCAAAGTCATTTGGAGAACTAGATAGATAAAATGCATGAGCACTAAGCTTTTTCCAGGATAGAATAAATAAATGTATTTTCTACTGTGTGCTCTGCCTTTGATAGCGATTTGTTAAAAGGGGAAAAAAAAGAAAGGCAATGATATTAAATATTTACAAGAGTGATTTAGTTGTGTAATCTTGTGCTATGCATCCCTGTTTAATAGTGAAATCAGCTAATGCTGAAGTAAATGGCATTAAACTGGTAGTGCTGTGAAGGTCACTGCCTATACAATGTCAAAGCAATTTATAGAGAATAATGATTTTTGTCAGCTTTCCAATGTACCAATGTCCCTCCTTTTTGTCTTCCAAAAAATAACTGAAAATAAATTTATTTCAGAAATAATTTTGTCTTTGACTCTTCTCCCATCTGACTGATTTTGGAGATTGAACCCTCTTTACAAGTTTTCATATTGAGAAGCTCAGTGGATAAACACTGATTCCCTTCTTTCTGGCCTTGAGCTTGTTACAGCTGTATTTGCTGGGATTTCCAGTTGTCCATTTCTCGGCAGTTCCTTTTAAGAGATACTGAATTATGGCCTCCATTCTTATGAGTGATTGCTTTTCTTCCCTTGTATAGCCATATCCACCTGTGAATCTCGTGAAAAAATCTTTTTTTCTGTGTGCTGATTTTTTTTGTCATCATCAGAGCACACATAGCATGTTGACAACTCACCAACCTCCTGAGCTGGTGTCTTACAAATAAATACTTGGAGTACATTCCTGCACAGCATCTTGCTTATTGAAGAGGCCTCAGAAGTGAGAGGTGTGTTCTTGGCTCTGGAGTGACTTTCTCTGCGAATTGTTGGGGCCTTTGTGGCTCTGCAGCAATGGAGTGGGACAAAAGCCCTTCACCACTGCACAAGGAGCTGCTGCATTGACACTTAGAGTGTGTCCTGCAAAAAATACTCAGCGAGTGCAAAGCATTATCATTCAGCTTCACATCCGTCCAGCAAGAAGGTTAATTATTTGTTTTCTGTGTTTTACAGTTGAATGAGCAGAAGCACAGAGAGATGGAGAGAGCTGGAGGAGAACAGGCAATAAATGCCTGACTTCTCTTGTCCATTCCTGTTTCTCTAAGCACCAGCACAATCTATTTTATAAACCACTAAACTTGCCTCCTATACCAAGGACTCTCCCAATTAGATTCCACTTGCTAAAGCAATACTCTAAAAAGATTAAAACTGTATTTATCTTTGATAAACATGTACATGACCACAGAAATAGCAATCATATTTTGCAAAGGGAACCGACACATATTCTCTGTAAAAAAATTCAACAGAAGGGAATAACCTATCATAATGCAAAGGTGCCCTGAATGTGCTGTGTAAGGATTTTGTTGGGAAAGTACATATGAGCACACAGAGACAACGTGGGTTTCTTTTTGAGGGCATGAAATTTAAGGGAAAGTGGAAAAGAACTAAGGTGTTTAAATAGTTCAAGGAGTGAAAATGCTTTTTCAGTGAAGAGGAAGTGCATCAGCAGTGAAAAGAGGGAAGGGAAGCAGAAGGAAGAGTAGTAGAAACATACATACTTTTATCTGGGAGGAGTCTCCTAGCTGAAGTGGTGGAAGAGGAATCTGTTGCGAACACTGGTTTTCTGGACAGAATAAGATAGGGAGATACCCCTACAGATTTTGTGTTATTAGGCAACGAGGTATTTCTGTTGGTAGCTTATTTTAGTATTTGATTTTTGTGATGTCTCATTCCACAGTGCAGTAGGAGAAGACTAAAGCCTTTATTTACTGACATAGCTTTTTATGGCCTTCTCTTCCAGGCCCATTAGCAGACCTTTCATCTGTTGTGAAAGAGGCTAGTTCAGCAGGGTGTCTGGAATGGATATGTGTGTGCATGATTAAATCAGGCCTTGTGATTTCCTTTAGACTGTTTTATCTGGTTCTTTGTCTCTTTTTTTATACAAGTCTATGATTAGCACGGAGTTCTTCCCAGAATGCTGGCAATTATCTCACAGGTGAAAGGATTAAGAAGGAGCAGTGGGAATTACACTGGGATTAAATAAGACTGCCTTTGGAGTGTGTTTGTGGATGTGGTTTCTTTTTTTTTTTTTTTTTTTTTTTTTTCCTCTCTAAGCAAAGAGAAAGAAGTCAGCTCAGTCTTCAGGTCTCTCTAGGGAGGAAAGTAATACCTTTGAATACGGAAAAGTAGCATCTCAGCTTGGGAGGAAGTCATGCTGAGAAACGAAAGGTAGTGTTAAGGCACAAGATCTATGGTCTGCAGTTAAGTTCTTGGTTGCTCTGATTTTGCTTCAGGCTGTTCTGATTGCCCACAGAACCTCAGCTTGTCCATGTGTGAAATGGAAATGGTGATAAATTTCTTGTCTTATGTTGTATGAAATGATATTAATTACTCTGTAAGTGTACTTGGTATTTGGGTAGTAAGTACAAAAGAAAAGAATGGAGTATTCTTATGCCCCACACTGCCACACATTATTTCAGATGTTTTGAGTTATTTTTGTTCCTCTATTACTTCTCCCTCTGTGTAATGGGCAGACACAATGCTGGTAGAAAAGGGGGGCCCTGCACCCTCCTGGGATGAAAAGAGAAACCATCCCATGGGATTGGCATGCTCGGACTCTTTGGGGGCAACACAGTTTGCAAGGTTGGGTCGTGCTCTACCTTGCCTGGAGACTGGCATATGCTTCTAGAGGGCCTGGTGAAAGTCACCCCTGATGGGAGCCTGGCTTTGAGCAGTAACCCTAAGCAAAGGGTTGAGTTCATCTTTAGCTCTGTTATTCAAATCTTCTTACTCTGGCACTGCATGGGTTTACAGTGCAGCACTGCCTGAAGATTCTGAGAAATTGTGCTGTGGTGTTGAGAAAGCAAATAGCTCTAGAAAACAGGAGATCTTCAACTCGATCAGGTTGCTCAGAGCCTCATTCAACCCGACCTTGAATGTTTCCAGGGGTGGGGCATACACTGCCTTTCTGGGCAACCTTTTTCAGTGTTTTATCATCCTCATTGTGAAAAATTTCTTCCTTATATCTAAACTAAATCGACCGTCCTTTAATTTAAAGCAATTACTCCATGTCCTGTCAATACAGGCCCTACTAAATTGTCTGTCCCCGAGACTAATTAGTTGCAGCTTGTACTATTCAAAGGAACACACTTTCCAGGAAAGAAAGGAAGGATGTTCTCTTTCCTACAGGAACTATGTTCTCTATTTCTACACAGGGTAGTTGAACCAGAGACAGGCTAATTAATATTGGTGGTGCTGGCTTCCCACTGTGGTGCTGTATCTTACCTCTGAACCTGCTGTTGCTCTCCTCTGCAGTTTCCAGCTCTTGGAAGTCACTGCTGGCTTCTCCTCAAGCAGCAGCCATGACTGACAGACACCTAACATGTTTCAACTTAGTGTGAGCTCTTCTGCAGAGTAGTGACCCAGGCAAAGACTTCTTTTGTCCTACCTTTGCTACTGCTCTCACTTTGTGTTTCACCACTGTGTGTGCTCCCCCCATTCACTCAAATCTTTCAACTCTGTTCTTAGAGACCACAGTCAGAACAGTGGCTATGACTGTATGACTATATGGTCTTTACACTTCTATGTTACATCTACCAAGAAAGAGCCAGTTAATATTTGTTGTCATGGCTTTTGTGATAGGGATCAGACACATCCTAACTTTACTCATTTTATTCTGGTTCTGAGTTGGAGCAGTTCTGTGCTTCTGTCAGTTGAGGGTCAGGCAGCAGTGAGATGGGGTATAAGTAGAAATGGGAGGATGGTGCCCTGTTAAGTCCACACAAAGAATTTGGGTGGAGTTATTTCATGGGCATTGCTGCAGGCTTTTTTGAGAGCTCCAATATTTTTTTTGTTAACCCATCACATAACTCATTTAATACTACTCTTTGTCTCTTACAACACATTTGTTGCCTTTGATTGGAGTATCTTTGGCTCATGGGTCACCTTGGGAACTGTGAGTTCCCAAAGCTTTGACCATGTAGACTATGAATTTTCAGAAGTTATAAATAAAAGTTTTCCATGATAATTCCAGTGTTCTCATTCAGTAGTTCCATCATGATTGCCTAAACATCTGTTTTCTTTCCATCTGATGATCATTATGTTGTATATTTCATTCTGATTTTATTCTTAGTGTGTCAGTTTCATTTACCTTGGTTTTTTTATTGATGGGTAGCTATGATTAAAAAAATCTATTTTGTTCTCAGTATTTTTTTGTCAGAATAACTGTCTGTATCTTTCCATCTATGCTAAACATATTTTAAAGTGTCTCCTTATATTACCCTGCCTGCATGACTAGATTCGGAGCTGTAGTACAGCTGTTTTGTTTTGTCCCACAACTCTACCACTCAAACCCCGATTCGGCCTTGCTTTGACTTGCCATGCAGTGCTGGGTCCCTCTGGTGCCCTGGTCTTGGGCACTGATGCCATCCCATTGCTCAGACTCAGCATTAGGTTAGTGCACATCACTCTGGACTTCAGTAAGTTATGGGACAGCAGAGTTAGAAACAAGATACACTGGTAGAGCTGTGAACAGGAGGTACTGTGTAGTCACTCAGAGAACTTAGTATTTTCCGTTTAACAGAAGACAGTGAAGGACAGAGGCTACCTGATTTTCCACAGAGATAGGATGAACCACTAAGGCTGGGAACAGAACCCAGAGACTCAGATTCCTGTTGGCACAGAGTTATTGAGCTGAGCAAGCTTTCAGCTGAACACACTAGGTACAGCAAGTCACATCAAAGCCCCATTTAGAAGTTAGCCTAAGCAATTATGTTATTCTTAGGCAATGTAGAATTTGCTTCTGTTGCATTTTCCTAGTCTTTCGCAGGCATATAATATTAATTTAAAAGTCCCTACTGCATTTGAGACACTGGCTTGCCAGGAAGTGGGGATATTAACTTTATACTGTACATAGAGATTTCACTTGGGTAAGAGAGTGCTTTGAAGAAAGGAAGGAAACAGTGAAACAAGAAGGCTGATTCATGAGTCTCTTATTACAAGATTATCTGTCTTTTTATTGAGCTGCATATTTATAACATGGCTAGCCTCTGGTTACAGGCCAGTGATTGCCTAGGTTCATGTATTTACCTGGTGATGGCTGGGATGCCACATAAACAGCTGTAAACAGAGCCAGTTATTCAGTCCACTCCTAGAGAGGTTTGACTGTAGATCCCCATTTTTCCCAGGGTGCAATGTCCGAGCCAAAGCAGGCAGGAGGCTGTTCTGCTATCTGGTAGAGCTCTCTGCTGGTGCCACTGCTGGAAGTGGTTAGAAATGTTCATATGAATTTTCAGCAGGAGAAAAGCAAAAGGATCTGGGGCAGTTGGCACCCTGGGGATGGGGCAGGGAGTGTCAGAGTCTCTAATCCATCCAAGTATCTCTTGCTGTCATGTGTTGGCATGGTGGGCTGCTTAGAGTAGGAAAGCGAAAATTCCTCATTCTGTCACAAGGCACTGGGGATTCATCCCCTTTCCTAACTCTTTCCCTGCCACCTTACAGGCATTGCTTCAAAGAAAAACATTTAAGTACACTTTTCCTATTGTGATTTCTAGTGTGTGAGACCCTGAAGTCCATGAGATACCTTTGTGCTGTCTAGGATGATAATGAAATACATGACAATTAGCCAAACCCACAGACAGTAGGATCACTGGTCTTTTGATCTGTGAGGCTGTTAAACCTTTCTGGAATTTTCTAAAAGCTGTGCTACATTGTGTGTATGCCTTAACTGTATTACAGTAGCATAATGTTCATATTATAGCCTCTAGTTTTTGTCTGCTCCTGTTTCTTCTGGTCCTTTATATTACACTCTTAGGAGAATCAAAAATTATGGCAGCTTTTCAACAGTTAGATTCTGTGAATGGCTTAATTTGAGTCCTTCCCCAAACAATTCCCTGAATTTACTTTCAAAATGTTTCTTAAGAGCATTATTAGTGTCTAATAAAATAATGTAAACAATATTAAAATGATGACTTTGTAGCTGTAAGGAGTAACAACCATGAGCAATTATCAGTGGCATTTAATAAGCAAAACTCATAGAGGACATTTGATTACTTTTGGACTCAGTTACAAAATTAGTGGATGAAAAGAAGATAGTGATTGTTTATACTCCAGTGTGTTGACAAAATGCCCTCCTTTTTAAAAAACCCCACAATTGAAGTTTGGCTTTAACATGAGTTTTCTAAAATAAATTAATAATTCAAAATGCAACAGCATTTTCATGAACTGAGAAGGCTAGACAAATCAGAAGTTACTGTCATTTCTGTCTAGTGCTTTTCTTAGTGATCACAAAAAGGATAAGAAATGACATATTAATGAAATGTGAGTAGATTGAGTAGAATGGAAAGAATTGCAATCAACAGTGTGGATAGAAAACAGCATAAATGTTGCATAAGTGCCATGACATCCTTCATAAAGCAATAGGTGGATAATTCATCTGTAGAGAGACCTGATAAGATGCACCTAGACTAAACTTTTGAGGACCTTAAAAACTGTAAGGTGAAGATATGTCAAGCAATTTGTTAGTATTTTGAAAGGGCTTGATAATTAAGATTATGCATGACTTGATTAAGAGAGAACAGACAAAGGCCTTGTATGTATGCTAAGTCTTCATGCTGAGGGAGTGGCAAGAAATGAAAGCTATCTCCAAACACATATGGAGCATAAATACTCAGGAGATAAAAGTGTTATCCTGGGATTGTCTCAGAGGAATTATGTAGAAAGGTTCAACTGGTCAAAGGTGTTCTAGGTTCAGTAGCAAGAGAGAATATCTTAACAGTGAGCACTACAGGAACAGCTTATAGAGTATTTTAGCAAGTGGAAAGATGTAAGCCACTGACTTTTGCCAATTTTATTGAAAGTAAACCATTCAAGGGAGCCAATCTTTCTCTTCCACGCCTAGTGAACATGAGATGACAACTGAAAGGAAGATAACTGAAATTTTCTCCCTTCTCCAAAGCTCGGATGTATCAATAGATACATGGATTTCCTTAATTTTTCAGTGGTTCTTCATCTACTCCACGCTGAAATCATCTGTGTGTTGCTCTAGGTGACATCTGTATCTCTGAGGGAGCAATAAGCTGTTTTTGTATCAGCTAGCAATTAAAAAATAGTCCACCAAATGCAAACAAAATGCTTTCATAAAGGAAACTGGATGGTTTGCCATAACTACATTAGTACTAATGCACTACCAGGTCTCTTTTTTTCTTTTTCTGTGTGTTAATTTTGTTCTTCAGTCTCTCAGTCTCTTCTTGCTTAATTACCCTCCCCAGACTAGAGACTGCTGCTGCCTTTTGGCTTCATTACCAGCTTTCATTTTCATTAAGAACTTTGTGCTAATGGACTGTTATAAAACAGAGTCATCACTGGCAGGTGTTGCCAAACAACTCTCAGCATGATGGCATTCCTGTGCAGTGGAGCAAGCAGTCTGGACATTGCATTCATGGAGCATCCAAGGGCTTGCAATGGCAGGCTAAGAGAGATGAGTTTGGTGGAACAATACAAAGAAGCTCTTAAATATTCACAATGATAAAAAAGGAAAAATGATAAAAAAGAGCTTTATGAGTAGTGACCTTGTTCTGAGACCACCAAAAGTTCCAGCATCTCTTCAGGTTGCAAATATCACAGAACTTCTTTTCAAAGAGCTCTGTAGTAGTCACAAAAAACCAGTCCTTATGCCCTTCCAGTTTAGAAAGGAATGAACATCTGAAAACCACCTCACTGACTAAGTGAAATCATATATCAAAATAAACTCGGTGGCTCACATCATCCAACATTGGTAGTGGGAATGCATATTTCTGCTGTAATGATACTGGTCATAGCTGCCTTTGTGTGTCCTCTGACCTGTTCTGCTGTTGTTACCAGCATTCATCGGGAAAAAGCAAGGACTTCCTGTATTGTCCTTCAAGAAGCTGATTGTTGCAATCAAATAATTAGAGACAAGTCCCAGAAGAACTACTTTCAGATTTTGTCTCTTAAGAGGGGAATAAGAGTGATTTAGCACTGAGGAGTTGTAATAAAGAATCATAATTCTGTGTTGATCTGAAGTCTGGTAACTTTTGGCATGGTTTCCAGAAGACCATAAAAGCTGCCTTGGTATGTACTGAAGCAAGTCCTGAGCAGGGGGATATGATGGGTCCACTTGCAAATAAGCAAATGCTATGTATTGCATATTCTTTCCTGGCCACTTTTGTATTTGATTATGCTTCCCATTTGTCCTTTTCAGTCTTACCAAATGAAAGCTTCACATCAGCTAAGTGATCTATGTGTGCTTAATCACAGAGTGACAGTATGGTATCACTTGCCTAGAAAAGTGATTTTTTTTTCTATCAGTTCTTTTTTGTCTATTCTCAAGGCACTGCTCCCTTGCAATAAGGTCTTTTTTTGCAGATGGACCCACCTCACAGAGTAGTCAAAGAATTCTTAATCTGACTGGCTGCAGGATATGCATTTTGGCTGAGTGTGAGAAGGTGTGCTTTTCTTTAATTCTTGACCTTTTGGCAGTCTTTTGGCCACTTCTGATAAAGAGTGGCTTTTCACAGGCTAGTGCAGTTAGTCTGCAGCTGTTCCTACAAGAGAGTAGTGTCCATAGTGACATGCAGTGTACAGCCAAATGTAGATGCTCTTCCTTAAGCAGAATTTTTTATAATTATATGGCAGATAGGATTTTTCTTACTGCTTACAGTGCCACTGTCTCCTTAAAATCATTGTCTCCTTCAACAGATGAGCTCACAGAAGACTTTTCAGACCAAAGAAAAATGTGTTTCAGTTTGGGACCTGTATCATATGGCTGCGGAAGACTTTCTGGGGTGTGCAGGAGGCTCAAAGAAGACAATAGTTTTAGTGGAAAGGGGTTTTGCAGCACAATGTGGCCATGGAAGTATACTGACAGGAGTAACCAAAGAACCAGATCTTAGATACTGTGGAAGGACAGTCCTTTTTCTCAGGGACACTGCTAGGACTGTGCATGGTGTACTGCAACCCAGAAGATTATGAAACTGCATGTTGAAAGTGTGAGGCAGGAGGGAGAAAAGGCCACTGGTAAAGGCAAGGCAGCTAACTTTAAACTTTTTTTTCCCCTCCTAGTCTGTCCTATGTCCTTGATTTTCATTTTGTCCATCCTAAAAATGTATTTAACTTAATTTTGAATATAAAGTATTTGTGGTCCTGCACCCACATCTGTAAGCATGGACTGATGTACCTTTAAGCTCTAATCACATCAGGATCCCATTACAACTTGAAGGAAACTTTTGTAGTGACTACAGGGTGTACATTGTGGCTCTCAAGCAGCATTGCTGCAGGTGAGACTATTTGACTTCAGGCTCTGCTGGTCTTGTATGACTCTTGCTCTTTGCAGCACTGAATAATGCCAGAAACTTTCTAGACACCTAAGCACCCCTGTGGAGGTACAACTACTGGACTTCCCTTCGGTTTTGAATCCTGTCTGAGACAGAGTTTATTAGTAATAATAAAACAATACGTTATTGCTGTGTTGTCATTTTCTCAGCTTAAGGGGTTGCAGCTGAAATCTCATTTTGCATCTTTTCTATGAGCAAGTCTCATAGAAAATTTCAGTGTTTTAAAGTAAGGGTAAATTGCTCCTGGTTTGAAAGGATAATTTAAATAGGTATAAATCTCTCTCTCCTTTCCTCTGGTAATTCTGTCTAGGTCATACTGTAGAGCTTTTCCAACACATACTTAACTGTGACCTTGTGTTTCTTCTGTGTCTTTTCTTTTACTTACATGGATGTTGTGTATGTCTGGAGGATTCCACTTGTAAGTGATCAAAGTTAAACCTGTGCAGAAACCAGAACTCAAATAGCTTCAAAGTGGATTAGACTAAATAATGAGACTACATCACTGGAAAATAATCTTATAGTGAATAGCAGGTGTTTTGGGGCAGAACATAAGTTGTAACCTGATAAGACACGAGGAAAGGTGCTAAAGAGCATTCTAATGGTGAATATAATTTATTAATACTGTTGCATTTATGTTCTGTCCTTTTTCCATTTTTTTTTTCTTCTGTCAGGCTCTGTAGTGAAAGGAAGAATTTTGTGCTAGGAAGTTTCTCAGTACAGATAGGTCTGTTCTCCTTATCCTGGCTGTTCTGTTGGAGCAGTAGAAAAGTGAGGAGCTGGTACTCCTTACTCTCCCAGTGGCACTTCCAATCTGTGAGTCAGATTTCTTTATCACTATTGGCTGTGTTCTCACAATTACTGTGTGGGCTAGGGAATGATTAGTGTCTTGTCTTCCAAGGGGAAGAGGAGGAAGAGGGTCCCATAGGGAATCAGTAGTAGAAGAGGGTATAAATCTGAGATATTCTTGATTATTTTTGGGCATTAATACCATACATAGTCTAAACATGAAATTTAAGTATTCATCAAGAACGGGGTAGAGTTTTGTCTGATAAATTTTAAAAAGCCTATGGTAGGCAGAGCCATTATCTTTCTCCAGAAGGTGATTTACTTGTTATTGCTGAGCTGTGACTCAGGCCTTTCCTCCTGAAGGGATAAATCATTCCTCACAGAGTAAATGTCACACAGAGATGTATCGGTGACTCTAGAAAAAGTTGCCCTTTACAGCCTCCTGGTAACATTTCCCTTGCAGCGCTTGGGTAAATGCAATGACAAAATAAAGGGAGCATCTATCCCCTTCTGCTGCCCCTCTTCATCACAGTCTATCAGTCCCATCTTAGGGCTGTTGTATCTTAAAGGGAATGACTCAGACCACTGGCAGAGCAGATAATGCCAAGCCAAAGGAAGACTGGTCATGTATAAATCTCAGGTCTTGGGACAGGAGCCAACCGGGACCTCTTGATTTGTCTTTCAAAAAGCAGACCAAAACTGGATCACATGAAGGTTTAGAGTAATGCAAATAAGTTAAGACCAAACATAGTGGGGTATATTAATATGCTTAAAGAGATTCATCATGAGTGGGATGTTGCATCAAGGAAGGAGAAAGGATAAGTCAGAGCTGTGAGAAAAGGCTGCTGTATTACTGTCCAAAGAAGAGAGACTTTCTTGATTTACTGATAGGAGGAACAAGGCTTCCCATGGGTGTGAGTACTGCCACACAACTCTTGAGGTAACAAAAGTGTTGTAATAGAATTAAAAGTAGTTGTATGAATATATTGTCTGACTGTACTTCCGTTTCTAAAAGCTGAAAAAAAATTCTAATTGTAACATTAAACACCTTTCTTAACAGCAAACAGAGTGTACAGCCAAAATGCTGCAGGCATAGCAGCAGGAACAATAACTTGGATCCAGAGATATTTTAAAATGGAGCATGCCCCAAAGTACCCTGTTTAAGCACTGCAAAACCAACCCTACAAGAAATGGAAGAATGAACCTTGACACTGTCCCTACAAAATATTCTCTCTTTGGATCTTAATGGTATCTTCTAGTTTTGTGCAGGTCTAGTGATTTCAGCTGGGTAACTTCTACAATTGAATATTACACCCTGTATTTTCAGAATTTCTCAAAGTTTTGACACTGGAGACTCGTAGAGGTCAGTGAAAGAGAATAGTGAGCAATTTCTCTCAGGAATCTTGAATAATAGCCCTTTAAGGTCATGTTATTGCTGCAGTAAATTCCCAAGGTTCAAAATTTCTCTCATCTTTAAAATGCTTTATGATGTCCCAGCTGAATTAAGGAGGCCTGCATCTTTCTGTTTCCTCTAATGGGATAGCTTAGGTCTTCCCCTTCTCATCTTCTTCCAGAGCTGGAACTACTGGTGTAAGAGTGTTTCCCTGATCAGCACCAGTGGTTGAAACAGCCTTAATTGTTTCAATTTCCTATTTCCTTATTCTTCAGCTGTTGTATTTTATAGCTCAAAACTTTGAAGAAAATTAGAAGTGATGTGAAAGAGAGGACAGAAAGTTTTGTTGCATTCATAAAATGTTAGACACAGTCTCCTCTTCTTGCTCTCACTCATAAGAATCCAGGAAAAAGCAGAACCATTTAATAAATAAGCTAGATACTAAACTTAGTTTGTAAAGAGAAATGTGAGTCAGGAGTTAAGGAACTGTGAAAGCACCTCATCCATTTCCCTGCTGGTGCTTTGTATGGCATGAAGTTAAAATAGCAGTGTCCTTATGACACATTTTCTGCTGGTGTATGCACCATGTGAAAAAAAATGCATCTGTGTGTGTGCATATGCGTAGGCAGCTGGCTCATTTGTTCCGTAGGTATTCATTGGAGATCGCTGTCATTGTTCCTCATTTTATTAGCTTTTGCCAAGTACTTCCACTTTTCCTAAGGACAGCAGGGTTTATGGCAGTGATATTTCTCACCGTGTCAGAGATACAATACCAGGCTAATCACAGACTCTCTGGTAATGTAAGTTGCAAAGGAGAAGCAGTCTTCTTTTGAAGAAGTCTTGCTTGGGAGTGTTAAGTCTCCTGTTGGATAAGCAGTCTGGAGAATTTGGTACACTTCATGGTCTCTAGGAAGGTAAATAATTTGTCTTAAATAATGGGGGCAGAGAGGGGAGACATCTAATTTCAGTTACTGTTTTCCTTCCTGAACAATAACTCAGACTCTCTCATATTTTGGGTTTCATCTTAAGCAGAGCTAAGCACCCTGAACTCTGCTGGTGTCAGAAGGAGTTTGAGGTGTTTGGTTTCATATTGAATGAAACCCCTGAAGACAAATGCTTTCTAAACAGACTTTTTCCTATGGAGGGGGGAGTTAGGGAAAGGAAACAAGGACAAAACTGTTCTCCCTAATCCACTTCCTTTCCCTTTTTGTTATCTCTAATTTTTTTCCCTGAAGATTAATAAAATCTCTTCCCTTTGGCCTCATGAGAGGCATGATCTCCCAAAGGGAAGTGAAGAAATAAAAAGGGATGGTAATATACTTTTTTTTTTTCTGGGGGAAAAGACATTGATTCTACCCTAAAGTTAGGCATGTACCCAGTGTTAGAGCTAGGCTGCTGGACAACATTTCTTTGGAGGAAGAGAGGTCTAGATTCATTTCTGCTAGGACATGTGAGTGTCACATCCAACCCTGTTTCAGTTATTCCAAGGTCTTAAAACTTAATTATTCTGAAGACTTGCTAGGATAACATACATATCCTTAGGATAACATATAACAAAATACATAGCATACAGTATCTAGCATGTGCTTTGTATGTATGCATATTCTGGGACACTTGAAGAAGCTGCTGCCAGTCCTACCACCGTTAGGATGAAATTAATGTAGAACCTGAAATCGGCTATTCCAAGAAAAACAGGGCCTGAACAAACAAGAAATAAAGGGTAGACTATCTTTTGGCAGCATAGAAGTAATTACAAGCTGATGGGCTGGTCACCTTCATTTAGAAGCAATGTCAAGTTTGAGAGGGAGGAGAAGGGAAAATCCATTGCAGAAGACGCTCTGAAGAGCAGTCTGCCTCATTTTGGCAGAGTTTTTAGAACATTAAAACAATGATGAAATTAGGTCACAGATTCTACTGATTCAGCCCTGATCAGCTTCCCCACTTCTAGTAACAATTAAATGCTTATCTCTTCCTTTCACATACATTAAATTAATTACCCATGAACTAAAAGTAATACAGTGCTTTGGCTTAGACCCACCACATTTTCCTTGTAGCTTGGACCTGAGCTTTCCTTGCAGCTTGGCTCCGTACACGTGCAGAGCACTGAGAATATCTCTAGGAAAAGCCAGTATAGTGTTTCTAAACCAATGGACTACTATAGTACTCACTCAATCAAACCATTTCAGTGAGAGGTCACTAGAGGAGGGGGGATGTTTCAGTATAATATTCAGCTAGGGAAATTATAATGATGTCTGTTTCAGCAGCACATAGGTATTAAGCCTGGTACTATCCATCTGCTCAGTAAGGGACAATCCTTGAGCTAAAAACTGCAAACCCCCACAGAGCAAATAGGCTTTTGAGGAGGAAGAAAGACAAATCATTAAGAGATCCAGAAAAAGAAGGTACTTTTCTGTCCCAGTGTATATCCCAACCACTTGTTAACCTTGTGTCTCAGAGTCACTGAAAAAACACATGCTGGAGTCAAATACATTTGAGGGTAAATGTGTTTCAGGACTAAGATTTTCTAGGGAATAGCTGTATGTTTTGGTGGACGTAAACTTGTTGTCAGACACTTCCTAATCTAAGTCATCCAGATGTGGAAATTTTCTTCAGGATGGTTAATATAATTTGACACTTGATGCTCAGGAATTTCATTTGACTTCTGTTAGTGTAGCATCACACCTGAGTTAAAGTGCCCACACTGTTTCTTGGTAGAACTAGCTCACATCTAGACAGCCTGCAACTTAGAGTTGCCTCTTGATGGCCAGGTAAATGTGTCCTCAATTTCTATTAGCTTTGTTCCCTGTTGTGAGGCTGCACACACAATTTGAGAGACAGCTATGATGTCTTTGGGTATCGATGTTAGATCAAGACTTTCAAGAGTAATAGTACCAGATCTATCACTTTCTGTATGGCTTTGGGCATGCCTTACAACCAACCCTTTTGATTTTTTTGCGTTTTTGGTCTATGAAGTTGAACTAATACATGCACTCGGGGTTGCTTTGAGGATAAATTTGCCTGCAAAACCCACTATGCAGAGCTATGAAGATCAGTACATAGAGAAGAACAGTTACTAAAATGTTTTCTTGGTAAAGCACTTTGGTGCTTCAGCAGAGATTTCTGCTGCATATCTGAGTCAAGCTTGAATTTTCCTTGCCCTAGGACACAGCCTCTCCTTACTGTTAGTGTAGTCTATCTCATTTAAAATGCATTTGGGAAATCTTCAGACTACATACGCTCCTATGCATCTAAGGGAAAACCCTACTATAACTTTGAATGCCATAAAGTTAATGACAAAGATAAATATATGTACTACAAGTAGGTGTTGAAGTATAGTACTCAGGAGTGTGGGTTAGGGAAGATTTCCCAGCTTTGTCTGCCTTTGTGATGTTACCTTTCAATTTTATGTGCCTTACAACTATTGTAAAGATGTAGTTTTGCTTAGTGCCTTTTCCTGATTGGAAAGAGCATTACTACTTCCTTTGACAGTATGTTGCTATTTGTACTCCCAGGCCAAGGAAGCAGTGACTTACATCTGTGAAATACACTGTTAAGCTGATGGAACTGCTGTGTGAATGAGGAAACTTGGCCTTTGAGTTTCCTAGGGGAGAAAAGGTGGGGAATAAGCTGTTTTCTGTGTGTAACATATATAGGTCTTTTGGAAGTACTTGCTGAAGTGTTGATTTGTAAGCAATGGACTGAGCTGGATTTGAGGATAAAAGAAATTTGAAATGATAAATGCAGGAGGATAAGAGTCAATCATGGCTGGAAGTCAGCTGAGGCTGGGCACAAACCCAGGCGTGTTAGCAGTGCCCTGGCTGCCATCGTCAGGCAAGAGCAAGGGTAGGCAGGGGTGATGGATGGCCCCAGGGAGTACTGCAACAGAAGTAGTTCTGTGATACAGGGTGCACACTGCAAGCAATTACAATCTGAATAAGTTAGCAATGGAAGCAGGTAGGGGACTGGAAAGCAGCTTTATTAACCCCCTGAAGCTATGTTCACAGCATTTATAAAAAGTTTATGTATTGCTGTGAATTGCAATCATGGTGACAAATGCTGGTGCCTAGAGAGTTTGTGATCACAGCCTCTTTAGCAGGCAGTACTTTACCAGAACAATTCAGAGCAACAATCCACATATATTCAAAATAAAGTGAATGAGGAAGACAAAGTGTAAAACCTGGACAAGGACAAACCTTGTAATAAATCCTGCCTCAGGTTTTCCTACTGTGTTCTTTGGCTTTGCTGTCTCATGAAACAAACATTGCTGGTGCTATCTATCCCATTTTGTGCTCTGATATGGTCATTTAACTCTAGCTAAGCTGAATGAACAGGGAGAAGAAGATTACTGCCAAAATACTGGTCCAGATCAGGGTTACATATTCAGGACAAGCAATAGGGAAATACCAACCTGTAAGTAAAACAGTAATTATGGCTTTGCACCACCTTTGTGCCTCCAGGTTTTAAAACAACTTGGTGGAGGGGTGGCAAGACTGCCTTGTGAATTTTGATCTAGCAACTCACAGCTGCTCAGTTTGGGGGGTCTGTTCATTATGGTTTGACTCACGAGCCATGTCCTCTCTTTTCATCTGCATCTCCTTTGGTGTATCACTTGCTGCAGCTAGTGAAAGGGCAGCAGAGTGACACATGCATTATTTATATCTCCCTGGGTTCTCTATTGTAAGAAGTCCATAGCAGGGCTAAAGTAGAGCTTATCAAAACATTCAGTAAAATATATTTTTGACAAATTTCTGTAATGAAATTGAGTTTCTCTCAAGGGGAGGCAAGCAAACTAGAAAAAAAATCTAATTTTGCATGTCTAAATTTAAATGCTTAGTTTTATTTTTCTAGTAGTAGCCTCAAAAAGTCACTTGATACATTTCAGTGATGAAAAAATTTCTCACAAGTTTTGACCTTTCTCAAAGTCTCAAGCAAAAAAAATAAAGGCAGAAAAATCACAGTCTTTATGACAAAACCATGCTGTAAAATAGCAAAATCTGCCCTGATGATTTAGTAGGATCATAGAATAGCCCACGTTAGAAGGGATCTTGAAAGTTCATCTGATCTTTGTTAGACTTTTTCCTTCCTCAGCTTTACTCAAAACTAATGTTCACCACCACAGCTAAATGTACCATGACTGGAGGTTAAATATTTCAAAGGACGCCCTTTTTATTTACAGTCTTTAAAAACACTGATTTTTTTTTTCCAGAAGTCTTGGAGTTTGCACCCCAGAGTCTTAATTCTCAACTCAGGTGATTCAATACCTGTTCTGCATTTACCCTGCTGTTTCACTTGATAGCAGTTCAGTCTGTATGCCTGTTTTAAATAATCTGCAGAGTGCATTTAAACAGCCTCTATGCTGTAAAAAAGGTAGCTGTGTATCAGGGATGGGAACAGTGATTTAATAATTTTTAAGTAACATGCTCGGAGATCTGTGGCATTGAAGTTGATAGGTAAACAGAGTTCTGTGTAATTATTGCTTAGTAGCAAAGCTTATGAAGTTTATCTAAGTTTAGACTTATATAATTTCAAGGTTTAACTCTGTTTCCTCAGTTTTCTGAATATCTTTTTCCCTCTTTGGCATCGTAAGTAGTTATACTTGCAAAGAGTATGGCTGAGAGTCTTAAATGATGTATTATTTGATTTGTAAAATAGTATCATTACATTTATTTGGAATTCGGTTTCTTTTTCTTGCTGTCTAAGGGGAGAAGCTAAAGCATTAACTCTTTTCCTTTTCTTTTCCTTTCCTGATCAGCTCCCAGGGGTCACTGCACAAAGTGTGCCTGGGGAACACACAGGCCTGTTTTCATACCGACATAGGAAGATTTTTCTCTATGGTAATTTCTGTCATGGTGTGGACAGACTATATCTGAATTTATCCTTCTGTAAAAGAGATATGGCAATAGCTACCTTATGGGGAATTTTTATATTTGTTAGCATGTATTGTTTCCACAACACTGCAGCTGTTTAACCTGCTTTTCTTACAATTGGACAATACAATCAGTGACTTGAAACATACAGTTTTGCTGATATGACTTGCCGAAAAGATATCTTGTTTGCTTATAGCGAGGTGAAGCAGCATGTGAATGTGAAACATTGTTTTCCCATTTATGAAGAAGTTGGTGTGGGTTTCTGAGGGGTGCACTCAGCCGCTGTGTCCAGAGCAGAGCTGCAATGATCACGGGCTCCGCATGGACTCCTCATGGACGCTTCTCAGGCCCCTCTGGGCTCCTTCTCGGGCCCCTCTGGGCTCCTTCTCGGACCCCTCTGGGCTCCTTCTCAGGCCCCTCTGGGCTCCTTCTCGGGCCCCTCTGGGCTCCTTCTCGGACCCCTCTGGGCTCCTTCTTGGGCCCCTCTGCCCCTCTGCGCTCTGAGGCGCCGGCTGCCAGCCTGCCGAGACAGCGCTGCTGTGAGACAGAATTTGCAATGCGGCATTGCGTGTGAGGCCCTAGGTTTGTGACATTAGCTTAGAGAGCACCGAGTAACGCTTCTTGCCTGAAAATGGGTTGTAAGGCCTCTGAGATGCTGGGGCACGGGGCAGAGCAGGAGAGCTGTTGGTCTGGTGCCGTCCTCTCCCGAAGAAGCCGGCTCCGCTCCTGTAGCATGACATGAGGAGGTGCTGCAGTTAGGCCGGCTTTACGTGCGGTCACCGTGCAGAGGACAAACCAGTGGCCGATGCATTAACTGAGAACAAGTTCATTTAGATTAAAGAAAATGTTAATGAGCACTTTGAAACACTGAGAGTCTATAAGGGACCGCCCGCCTGGAATGAGCGTTTACCATATGGTGCCTTTGAAGGCTAATACTGATTCTCATTATTTTAAACGATTGCAAACATTGCAGGTGTTTTGTAATAATCTCTATTGTCTAATTAGAACACTCTCAAAACTGGCCTGTTCTGCCTGCTAACGAATATTGATTTGAACAGCTGAGTTTGTCTTGTATGAGTGATGTGATTGTGCTGGGTGCCATTTTGCAATCTCTCTTGCTGAGTTTAATCCAGGAAGAAGAGACTGGAACTGAGTGAGTAGATGTCCTGATTCACCTAGAGGTGTGATTAGCCTTGCTAGGAGGACCTACAGCTTACACCAGAATTTTCCATTGCATGATATACTTAGGAAATTTTTCTGGTGGTGGTATTTTGGACATTGAAAAAAAAAATAGTGAAACTCGTTGCAGAAACATTAAACAGAAATATTTGTATAGGAATGGGGTACTTGAGTTTGTACATTTGTTGTATTTTGTTTTGAGTTATTCTGTCATTGCTGATGCACAGTCATTCCTTGGAAAGTACTGGATAAACTTCATGATCAGATAGCCCTGGGGAAGGCCAATAACAGATGCTATGGAAATGCTTTTCTTCCCTTCCCTTTTGTAGTTGATACTGATACCAAAATTGTCCAGAGACAAACTTTCTAACACAATTTTGAGTATTAGAAAGCAGTCATTCTTTATTACAGTGTGCTGGTTACTCAGAGGATCCTTTCTCTACCTGAGTGGCCAGAGCATTGGGTAAACAGAGTGTTTATCATGCACACTGATTACATATTCATTAGCTATTCCTTTCATACTTGATGTGTATGTATCATTTTATTTTGCATAGTTGCATTCCTTATTGGTTCTTTGGGGTCTGTCTTCTGTGTCCGGTGTCCTTTTTAGGTGGCTGTTCCTTGAGCCCCACTTTTGGGTAAGCACAATATGGTTGTGCCTAACTTCTAGTTTGTAGGCTTTGCAGAACTGAGCCTTCTGTCTGCCCAGGTTACATCCTTTATCTGCTTCTCCAAGGCTGTGCTGTTCTGTTCCACTGTCCTTGTCAGAGTAAAATGCTGTTCTGTTCTACTGTCTTTATCAATACTGCTTCTGATAACGTGGATTCAAAGGATCAACGTAGACTAGAAGAAAGACTTAAAAGACTAGTTGAGAAACTGGACTCTCTCTCTTTTTTTTTTTTTTTTTGTGAAATTTAAGTTGGTAAATGTGAGACATACATTGGAGAAACCTGAAGAGACTCCTTTATCTATTTTCATTAAGTAAATTTGCTGCATGTTAATGTGGCAGTTTTCTTCCACAAATCAGATCATGCTTGTATTTAAAAAAGGGAAAGAATGCATGTACTGTGAGCCTTTTGAGTTCTTGGCCTCTCTAGTTCATAAGGAGTTAGAAATGCAGCTTTCTTACATTTTAAAACAATTTCTGATAAAGGTGGATGTAGATGACCATTAGTGTTTGTGGGCTTCTGAAACTTCAGCATGAAAATTACAACCTTAAATGTCAAGCATAGGTAGATATGGCATCTGAAGATAAGAGGGTAGGGACATCATTTGGTTATGACCTTTTTCTACAGGTTTATGTACTTTAGTGATTATTATAGTATGAGAAAGCAGTGTAGACTGTTAAGTTGTTGCTTTTTTAAGGTCTTGGAGTGTAATAAACACATATTCTCCCCCACACCTTCTTTGAGAGGCTCATTTTCACAGCTTGATGGAACACAGACAAAACAATGATTGATGTTCATATTTCCAGAGCTGCCAAGTGTTGTTCTTATGCCTGCTTTGATACATGCACTTTTGATGGGTCTTTCATGGTTTCCTCTGTGTCAAAGGAGATACTGAGACAAAAAAAATGAGGCACTATTCCATAAATTAGCAGGTTGCCTAGGGTTTGGGGTATTGTCCTTGTCTATAGACTTGTCTATACTGCTTTTCTTATCTAATTTTAATAACCATTTCTGAGTCCCTAGTAAACATCATTATATTTATGGTGGAGTTTTTATTTCATTGGGAAAAACTAAGTGCAAGGCTTCTGAAACAGACTACAGAAGGGAATTTTGTTCTCTGATAAAAATTGATCAACAGTTAATTTAACAGTTTACTTTTCAAGGAAGGAAAGCTCTTTGTACTGGGACAACCTTCAGGGAGGATTGCCTATGTACTGGGACATCTAATATCTCTTGTTGATAGATAGAAGGGTACACTGACACCCAAGTCAGTCAGGGCTGCCTTGCCAACAGTAGTAAAAAGTTGGGGTCCTGGCATCAATTGCTGGTGTTTCATGTGTTTTGTACAGTTTGACAGTAACTGAAATAGTTACAGAGAAAAAGGGGTGGAAATCTCATGGATGTGTGTTTAAATTCAGTAGTGGCACCTGATAGGGGAGAAAAGGAAATCACATTTTCCTTCTTGATTAGGGCAAATGCTTATTTTTACTTAATTTTTAAATGCTTTTCATTAATGGAACGGGGTTGGGCAATTGGTTGGAGGGAGTTTGAAGGACTTGAAGGATGAGGAAGATTTTGTCTCAGTCCTAGAGAGCAGAAAAAAATGCCTTAAGCTCCAAGAAGTCTGAAACACAGTTTGGTAAACTTACTTCTCTGAACAAGCAGCCTTATTCCCCAGGTGCATGATGTTGGCACATCTAACAGAGCAGAGGCTGCAGGACACTGCTATTGGTGCCATTCATCTCCATGTCATTGTTTCAATCCAGAACAGGTGAATAGGAAATAGAGGATGGTTCTTGCTGATAAATGCTTGGTGACTAAGTTAGTGATCAGTTTGCAGGGTTTTAGTTCTTATTTTTTGGGCTGCAGATTCATTAAAGTTTTTTCAGACTGCTGGGGCCAAGATGAATCTGAGAAAATACTAACCTGTTCCCTTTTTTTAATGTTTGCTCCTACTATTTTGAAGACTTCTCAGAATAGAATGAGTATGAAACCATATTTGTAGCTATTGTGAATTTGCTACCTTGGCTAAATCAGTCCATATTTTTGAATTTTAAGTTGATAGCTACATTCAGTTTGTTAGCAAAATAATTATTTGATTAATATAATGCAAATTCCTTAATACTGTGTATAGAGCTATACAAAACTTAATAACTGTATCTGCTGTAGAAGTTTTGTGTTCTGTGTCTTTTGCCTCTTATTGCAGCAAGGATGGCAAATTCTGTTTTTCTGAGAAATGAATGAACAGTCAATTCAGTACTTAGTTTGAAATTTGCTTCTGACTTGTCCTGAGGTTGGGAAAGTAGAAATGCTTTTCTTCTGCTATCCTGAGTCTTTGTATGCATGGATCCTAGCAAAAAGAGGCTTTTCCTTTTTTTTTTTTTTTTTTTCCCACACATAAATTTATACAACAAGATCAGGGAATTCTTCCTCTGTTTTATTCAGGACTGCTGTCAGGAAATTCCCAGCCTGATTTTTGCAGAGTGTGGAGGATTTCAGCTGAACAAGTGGAAGAAATGATCTCACTCTTATTTTGTTGCTTGAGAAGTGTCAGTCTTTTTTCAGAACAGGGAAGTTTAAAAGTGACACTTGATTATTTCCCACATTATTTTAATGACTGCCATGATTCTCCTGTTAATTTAAAGCATTGTAGTTGAGAGCTCCAGATATGACTCTGTCATTAAGTCCTGAAAGATACCTACTTCTAAAGTTTGGCAGTAACATACTACTTAGGATGTATGTGAAATTATGTAGGTGAAAATGTTGGACAGTGTTTTACTGAACTGATCCTGAGAATGTATCTGATAGAGCCAGAGACTGCTGTTCTTTTCACTTGGGTGTAAGGGTGATACTAGTTTTTCTTAGTTTGGGAGGTGGAGGAAAGGACAATGAAAATCAAAGTGTAGGTGTATTTAGAAGTTGTAATGTGAAAAAGCCAGATTTTTTTGTTTGTTTTGGTGGTTTCCATTGAAAAAAATCTGATATTATATATATTTTTTTTAAGGCTTTACTCATGTTAGAGTAAAATTACAAAAAAAGCAAAGACTCCAGATGGTCAAGAGCACTTAAGCTGCTGCTTGGGGTTAGATGCAGATCCATGCAAGGCTCTTTGAGCTGGTGGCTTCAAAGAGGGAAAAGCATTTCCAGATCTGTAATCTGATATAAGTCACTGTGAGGTGCACCTGACAATGACTCTTGCGAAGGGAGATCCTCAAACCATAAACCTGAAGTAGAACATTTTTGTATTCCTATGTAGCAAACAAGGAGGATAGAAAAACCAGCTTTTGCTGTGGATGATGATTTTTTGTAAAAACTGTGTAAGAAATGTGAGAAGTATGGGAAAAATTATTGCCCATGAGCCACCACTTTCATTGCTGCAAGATAAAAGCTAACTGTGAAAATGATCAGCACTGTAAAATGGAGCTTTTCTCACTAGCACCATTCGAATGTTATGTAAGAATAATTAGGGGTATTTTCTTGCCCAAGACAACATGTAAATGTGGGACAGCACCCAGTGGAAAGATGTCGACATATACTGATCCTATCTTTGTGGGTAATATCTCTGTATCTCTGTCTACCTCCATCCATTTGGCTTTGGCTTCTGAGACACAATCCTCTTCATCTCCTTGTCAGCCTCCTCCATTTTCCCTTCTCTTCCTTTGTTGTTTAACTGAAGTCTAGAACAGAATGTCTGTAAAAATAAGCTCCTAGTTGGAAAAAAACTACCAAGTAATGCCTCATATCTCTCTCCTGAATCCCAAATTAGGGAAGCCTTGTCTGTTTTGGCTCAGATTAGGTTTCAATTCCGGACATTTGATAAACCCCTATCATGATGTTTGTTGTAGTGTGAGACTTTGCTATGGAAGAATGTGTTTAATTTTTTTTCAAAGAAGAGAGAGATGCATAGCCCTGTTTTGGGTGAGAGGCAGCAAATGGGCTTTGATGGAGCAGGGCTGCTATAGGCAGGGCTTGCCAGAGGTGCCAGGGCAGTGTGAGTGCTCCCAGCATAGGCACAGATGTCTGCCTGCCCTGACAGTGTGGCCAGGGCCAAGCTTGGCTCCACACATCTGTGGCTGCATTTCAGTCTGCTTTGGAGCCACAGACTTTTACAGAACACTCAGCTCAAAGGAGGAAATTAGTGTCATAGGGGCTGTTTTCTTTATGGGAAAAGACTCGGTTGGATGGAGCAGCCATTGAAGATTTTAATATATTTTCTCAGTGCATAACCCATGTATTTCTGCTCCCTGGATGGGGTCTTTATTTGTGTGGTGAATGACTGAGTTTACTGTTAAAATCATTATCTTCTAGATTTTTTGGGATAAGGTGTGAGTTATGATTCTTAGAAGGTGGGATTTAGAGTTTAGACCTGTAAGGCTTTCGTGAGCCAAGGGAATGTGGTGAATCTGCAGGGTTTTGAAGCTGCAAATTGCATTACAGATGGGTGTAATGCCCAGGCTAGAATGAGGAAGTGCTGTGGAGGACCTATCTGCTCCCTTCCCAGAAGAGATGTACAGGATGTTTGGAGACTTTGGTCTGAAGGATTTCAGGGTAGAATCAGTTTCCTGTACTTATTGTCTGGGTATTTTTATGTTTAGAACCCCAGGAGAAATCTTAAGGGAAAGATTAGGAGTGTCGAAGTCCAGTCAGGCTACCTGCCACTCTTATTTATTTAATGTTTTAAATTCCAGATTGGATTTAGGCTTGAGGCCAGGAAGTGTTGTTAGACTACCTAGGTCAATTATGTTCACGTTTTCTATCCTGTGTAACTAAGGTGAGGTATCTTGACTCCTGCTGTTGTACTTATCTACTAAGTAACAAAACTAGGGAATTGAAGTATTGCTTGTATTTGGCTACCAGTTTATTTGACCAGAAGTTGCTTATCTCAAACTTTTGTGAATTCATTCTCTCTAGATAGCAAACTAGAGGGATGGCAGATCTGTCACTGTTGTTTTTATACTGCACGTTTGTCTAGTGAGGTGGAGATTATTGTGGGCAGCTCTAAGTTACTGTCCATAATACATATATATGTAAGAGAAGTAAAAAGTACTACTAAAGAACTGGTAATATTGATTCTGTATTGCTATGGAGACTTGGTGTCTAACTTGATTTATGGTACTGATTTGGGCTAGACTTGAATTGGTAACTATGTGATAAAAGCTGTAAGAATAACATAACTGGCTACCGAGTTGGGTAGTCCAAAGACTGAATTTCTTATCTACTTGAGCATCCATCTTATTTTTTTACCCTACCTGGAGCAAAAGAGATCTGTCTGTGCTGGACAGGAAACAAGCTGAATTTGGCTCATCCACAGCAGCTTCAACATTTTTCTTCCTGTCATCAGTACGTTTGGCCCTCCTGCTGTTAGCAGTACTTGAACATCTATCTGTATGTATGTAATCTTCCAGGGAAGCTATTGAGACTATCTTATTTACTCTTATGGAGACTGAAAACACATCACATGTATCACTGGCCTTTGCTCATTTAATGGGAGGCAGCAGCCACTCTTTGTCCATTTCTTATTGATGGATGAGAGGACTTGCTTGTGGAACATATAATCACAGATTTGTCCCCAAATCTCCTAAAAGTCTACAAAGTGTAGATAGAACTTCTGTAATGAATTAAATTATTATGGTGTGCATCTTCTAATTCTTGTTGATTTTCATTTTTTATTTCATACTGTTATCTCTTTGTTTACTGGCACAGTAACACTACAACCTGTGTGACTGCTATTCAGTATAATTATGGGTAAATGTTTAGTGTGTTAAAAAAGTATATAAATTGCCATTGTCTAACTGTAGGTAGTTTGTATGCATAAATTCTCAGAGCATAGTTCAGTTACTATATGAATACTTGGTTTCTGTTCATCTCTACCTATATTTCTTTAATAATTCTTTCCCTCCAGTCTATTCCGTGGTCTTTTTAGAACTGACATGTGTCACAATCTTGGAAAAGCAGCAGCAAGATTTGTCCCAGTAAAAAACCTTCATTGTTTCCTGAGCAGGATTTGTAGTAATTGAGGATTTAAAGTGCAGTTGTCATGGTTAATGTTTGAATGGAAAGCAGACAAGGAGTTACATTTTATGTTTTTCAGAAGTGTTGCTTCTCTGAATGGCCAATATGAGCAGACTAGGTATTGCCTGAATACAAAATTTAGCAGTGAAAATCCCTTTTCAGAGAGGGACAAAATGATTTGGTTACTTTTTAATGTGCAGAATAAGATAACAAAAATAGTTAATGGAGAAGGAGTCTACATTGTGTTTCCTCTTGGAAGATCACTCAAGATAAATACTATTCATTTTACATTTCAGTTTTGAAAGAATTGCAGTGCAAGAGAATGTGAGAAAGAATGTGCAGGAATCTGAAAATGAGATAGTCCTCAATTCCTGCAGAACTGGCTGAATAGGAGTGATAAGAGAAAGGAAGGGACTACCTACCTATATTGAATTGCCTGTGTGAAAAACTAAAGAAAGCTGGCTATCCTTGGTAGAATCAAGATTGGCAGTTTGCAGAGACAGAATGAGGTTTGTTGTTTAATGTTTGTAGCTTAACAAAATTCAATATATTTCTGAAATTTGCCTGCATTTAAAGTTTGGTTTTACTTTTTTGGGGGTTGTTTTGTTATTTCTGAATGAAATGGAATTAATCAGTGAAAATCTTTAAAGTGGTTACAGGTAGAGAAGATTTGCAGGAGTGACTACAGAGCTGGACAGACATCCCTGAGCATCTGCCCTCTTCCATCCACTTGCAGTTCAGTCATGGCTGAAGTTCAGAGGGTTTGGGATTTTTAACTTGATTTTTAGGTGTGGTCTTCTTGGGCCAGTGAAATGGAAATGGAAATCTCTTGAGAACTATTTTTAAAAGTTTTGTGGGCAGATTCTCTGGAAAGTGCCTTGTAAGACCTGAATGAAAAGGAAAGAAGAGTGCCTAGATTCCTACATTTCCATCACCATACTGAATTATAATTTAATTAGTCATCATGTCATGGTACAATTCTCAGGCTCTGAATGTGGCATGAGGTTGCAGAGAATGATAGTAGAGTAAGTCTCTGATGTAAGTAAGTAGGAAAAGTTGTCCAGAAGAGAGACTTAGGTAAGTAGCTAGGGGTAAATTTAGAAGTGGAAAAAAAGGAGACCACGGATGGACAGGAAAAGAAATGAAGTGATCGGTTGAGAGAATAAAAAAGACACAAGAACAAGAGCATGTAGAAATGTACAGTATTGTTTTGCAGTAAAGTCAGAATTAAGTAGGGCCAGAAGTAAAACAGAAGCAGGAGTAGTTGTATATTTACTAAATGGAAAACTGAATGATATTGTAGTTGTGCATAGTTCTTAATTAGAAGAATGTCTTGGGATAAGGCTTGTCAGAATTATTCTGAATTAGTAGATATTCTTGACCCTGGATTATGGTTTAGTATATGAACAGGAGAGAAAGACTGTTCTTCTGCTCCTTTAAGGAAGAGCAATTTGAGTTCAACAGGGATGGTGCTTGTCACTGGCCTTTCTGGAGGTGGGAATCCAAAGTTATGGGAAGATTAAAGACAGCTGTCAAAAGTAACTACCAACCTGCATCTTCATTGTGATGTGACTAGTGGAGGTGTTTTTGATTGGTTTGTTTTTCTTTTTTGTGCAGTGACCAAGTAATCACTTCCACTCTCACTTGCTGGATTAAATGGGTAATTTAATAAATTCCTCTAAGCTTCAGGACTAATGTGGTTCAAATCTGAAATACAAAGTTAAGCCATTTTGATAACAGTAAGAAATTTAAATATTGCATTTGGCTACTTGCCTATTGTCCTCACCAGCTGTGGTAGAGTTTGGAGCTGAGCAAAGCAATCCCAGCTCCTTTTGCTTTGGCTTCTCTATGCATTTTGATCTGCTTGCATTATTGCAATAGAGATGGTCTTGGGAGGAACAGATGTTGAGGGGTGCTGGACTTGGTATATTTACAGCTCTTCCTTAATTGTCCTTGGATGTGGGAAGTTTGTACAGTCTTTTTGATAAAATATGCAAATAACCTTTTCCCTGTCTTGGCCCTTTTGGGATCAGAAACTAAAATTAATTGAGTGGGAGAGAATACTGTCATATTCTGGTCAAAAATAATAGCACTGTAAACTAACAAATATTTATTTTCTGGTAAATTTGAATATTCAGCTGCCTTAACAACACACTGAGACATGGTGTATTTGACTTCGCTTTCAAAGAACTTTGATCCATGACGAGAAAATTTAATCAAGATTAAGAACAAGTAAAACTGAAAACACACAGTTACTAGGTTCCTAGCACAGCTTATGTAAAACCTAGGGAATGGAGGGTATTTGTTCTGTGCTCAGATGGAGATGACTCTGTGCCAGAGGAAAACCACCTCTCTTATTTCTTTGTCTTAGCTAACTGGGGAAAAATCTAAGTGACTTACTAAATCTGAATGACTTTTGGATTTCATCCCCCTGTGAAATTCTGCTGATTTGAGAGCAGGTTCTCCAGCCCTCCTGCCAGCTGGACCAGACTGAAAGCTTCATATGCTGGTTGTTGTATTGGAAGGGCAGTTACCACTGTGGAGAGGTAGAACATATCACAAGAACGCAAGTCTAGACATCATGTCTCATACCTTGAACACAGGATTTGTGCTGTTGCACTAGTAAAACTGCTTTGCTAATAATCTTATGTGGATTGTTTTAACTTGGTTTGCTTTGATTTCATCAGCTGAAAATTTAGCTGATGTTTTTTCATATCTTTGGAGATGCTGACTTTACAAGCACTACCTGAAAAGAACCAACAAAATGATGCTTGCCTGTATCTGTAAGTTGGCTGAAGGTGCTTCTTTTTGAAAGAATGGGACTGCCTGTCTCAAGTGGCCAGTGGTTGAACTTAAAATTATTCATTTTAGGTCATCACTGCTGGCCTTCCCGCTGTTGACCACTGTAGCAGGAAGAGCTGCTGTGAAGAAGCATATCCCACAATCTGAACTTGCATTCCTGACACCTCATTGTCAAAAGATGTTTTTGTCAGCTGCCAAAGCATAGTTGGTTCCCTTGCGTTTTCTTTCATGGATTTGCTTAGTTTAGAAGTTTGTGACATGTGGAAAATATTTAGACACCATGAAAGTGGATTTTATATAAAAATAAAGAACACAGAACAGCCATTGTGGCATCTGTATGTGTGGTCTCCTTTTGTTAATATTTGAAAGAAATTAATTTTTTCTTACAACTTCTGTGACATGTTAAATAACCTTCTAAGTACAGTGATATTTAGAATTTTCTATCCTCAGAAGCAATGTATTTATTTTCAAGTTTTCTTGAGGTCTTAAATTATGTTCTGAAGTTTATAGGTAAGTATTACTAATCTGAATTTTTATTTAATTTCTTTTAGAAAGAAATATATTTAAATTTGCATATCTTAAACCATAATGCAATGAAGTATTGTGAAGAATGAGGTAAGATTTGATTAAGACCATTTTGTTTATTGATAAGGTGGATGTAATTCAGTGCCCATTACCATCATTACCTTGGCTGGGCTTTCAGCTGGACTCTTACTTGACACAGAAAAAAAGATCTTTGGTTATTGTACTACTTTCTGTATCCTGATAATCTAGCAGGCAAGATTAGCAAAAAAATATCAAACAGCACACCATGTTAGGAGTAAATTTTGTACATTGTGTGCTGTTACTCTGTGTTACAGATTGCTTATGCTTGTTAGTTCACTGGTCTGGCACTTTCTATTATGCAACATTTTATATAAATATTTTACAAGCTGAAACTGTTTGAATTTTGGTTTGTCTTGGCCTGAACACCATCTTAGGGTGTGCAAACAGCCCAATGAAATGTTTTAAGTTAAGAGTACTTGGCCATACAGTATATCATCTATGTAGTACTATGCTATGTGATTGCTGGTGTTTTTTTGTTTGTTTGTTTTTTTTTTTTTTGGGGGGGGGGAGAGCAGGGTTTGTTTGTTTTTTTGTTTTGCTAATTTTTTTATAAGTGCAAACATCAGGCATAGCGTTAAACACTTTAAATTGCAAGAATTTTTGCCAATCATGTTTTAAATTTGGGCATTCCTTTCATAATCAGACAGTGCTTTTAGCAGATAATTTGTCTCCCTATTTTTTTTCCTTCACAAATGAATGTCATCTCCAGTTGAATTGATAAGATATGGGATGTGTGGGGAAAGGAACTTGGCTTCACTCACATAGTAAATACATTTCCTGCTCTTATTTTACCTGTTTCAGTGAGTCAGATGTATTCCTGACACAAAGAAACTGTTAGTGGTGAGAATGCTGATGTCAAGGATTGCTAAAGTTGTGTTGCCTTTTGCTGCCTCTGGCTCTTCTAGCCGGTGCCCACCTGACTTGCTTCTAGCACTAGCAGGAGCTAAAAAAAGGGGGATTGGAGACGTTTTTTTTTTTTTTTTTTTTTTTTTTTTTTTTTTGGACCTGGAAATTTTAGATTAAATATTTTTTGGTATTGCAAGTGCAACTGAAGGTGTCGTGTATGGAAGAGAGCTCAGTGCTGCACATAACCAGACTGAGAAAGATACTCCATAAGGAGCAGAAAGTGGGAATTAGAAAAAAACCTGATGCCCACAGGAAGTATCTGGGGGTTTGGTATATGATACTTGTTTGGGGGTGTGGCTGTGCTTCTCTTGTCTTTGCCTTTTTGATGGAATCCAGACACCTTTTCTCTTTTGGAATTGGTTACGACACAAATCCCGTTTTTACTGGTGATGAACTACTGAAGTTGCTACTTTGCATGCTTGTCAATGAAAAAAATGAACAGAAACCAAAAAGAAGCCAGTGTGGCAAAGGAGGCTGGGTCTTGGTAATATGCTATTAAAGGTAATGCCATACAATTTCCTATTCTCTTGTTTCTCAACATTTTGTTGCTGCCACCTTTGCCACAAAGTCCATGGCTAATACAAATTGGTCCTTCCTTTTCTGATACATCATTTACATTAATGCAGTTCCTGCCCCTGGTGAGGTTGCAGGGCCTGACTTGCCAAGCCTTGGAGTGTGCTGTTGTCTGGGACCAGCTTTCCCATAACCATTATGAGTTCAGCCTGCCTTCTTGGGCACAACATGAAAGACGGTCAAATCCTATGTTTGGGTAAATCACTTAATAGCTTTCAATTCCATCTGTAATTCATTTTAGGGTTACACGCTTTTTGTTTTAAAATCCTCCAGCTATTGCTTTCTTTAAGTAGCAAAACAGCTGCCGAGCTTTAATGTAATCTGGTCATTGTGTGATCAAAAGCCAAGCAAGATCTCTGTTTTATCTTGAACTGTTTCTCTGCATGATGAAATCTTTCTTTGTACTATCAAAATCTCTGCTCATATCACTTCACTTTTAAATTTATTTTCCTGCTTTTTTGGTGTACAGACCAGTAATTGCATCTTCAGATCCAGAGATATTTTAAAGACTTAGAATTTAAGGAAGTACAGGATTTAGGTCACATGTATGTTGCCTATATACCCCTCATTATTTGAGTAGAACAGAAGAACTAGTGGATTAATAATTTGGAATAGGTTTGGAAGCAACTTCCTGCTCCCACCCCAACCCCCCCTTCCATAATGTAAAATTACAAGAAACAGAAAAGAAGCAAAAAGGGGAGGGGGGGGGAGGAGGGGGGGGGGGGGGAAAGTGCATTGTTCAGGCAGTGTTCCCTTCTGATACTCAAATAGTAGGAGTGGCAGTGAATTTATGGGGTTATGACCACCATCTCTGTTTCCCTCCATTTTGCCTTCCAACCATTGTACATTTGCCTTTCTTTAAATGAGTCATTCTTTCTTGGAAATTGAGATTTTGTTCATCTTGAAGAAAAATATAATTATCCTACTTTATGCTGCCTAGATCAAAGGAGAGGAGAAACTGTAAAGAGGGGATGTAGAGACCGTGTTTCATATAAAACACTTTAAAGAGGGACAGGGGAAAGTGTGGCTGCAATGCAAGAGATTGGTGAACCACATGCAAGATCCTTCACTGAAATTTACTTCAGTCCAACTCTCATCTGAGGGAACTCAACAGCTCTGAAGTATTGGCAGTGGAGATCGGGAATATTTATATTCCAGCCTGACCCCTGTTTAAGCATGTCTGGCTGTGAGGAATTAGAATGTGGTTTGTAAGTTCTTAGAGAGTCCAATTTAAAACAAGGCCCAAAGCAGCTCTGTGGTCACAAAATTATCATGTAATGCTTTTTTGGCTTGAAAGAAGTGGATTTTATTTATTTGTGTGCACATAGGTGCTGAACGGACTCTTGATTTTTTTTGGGTATTGTACATGCTCTGTGCTGAGTTTTCTCACAGTATTGGACCCCAGGCTGCCATCTGGGTGAGACCATGAGATTAGAGGATGACCAGCAGCACTGGTCTAGCAACATGGCTCAGAGGAAAGTTACTGCCATCCAGGAAAGAGGGATTGTATCATTTGTCCATCACATGAATTAGGTGACTTGGGACTTTTGGATTGAATCTTCCTATAGTCCTATGTTCCATCAAGTACCTAGTTTAGAAGCTTGTGAATGACTGGTTACTTCTTTGCTGATTTGGCCACCTCTTTGGGTGCCGCTGAATCTTCTTGCTGGTATTCCCTTTTCCAAAGCATTAGTTTTAACCTGTCAGAACTCTGTGATAAGTAATGGCTACATAGACAAATGAGGAGCTGCCTTTTTTGCTTCTTTGATTTCCCTCCAAGTAACTTAATCTTTTTGTCTGAAGCTTCCTTACAGGAGAGAAGAACCTCCTCCTAAGATTTATCTTAATTAATTGTCTTGCTGATCTGTAAGACCAATTTTACTAAAGTGTCTCTGGTTTGTGGAGACTGCAGGGATGTACTTTGGGTATGTTGTAACTGCATAGTAAAGGAAATGCTTACTGAATTTCTTAGTCTGCAGGATGAGAGTGATACCTTGTTCTGGCCTTGGATGGATGCTGGAGGACTAGGGGAGTGCAATTGTGTCCTGGTGTACCAAACCAGTAAATCCTATTAATTTTTTTTGTCTGTGTTTGTTTTGTTTTGTTCTTCCTCCCTCATAGCCAAGCTTTCAGCTTCTTCTAGGAACATTTGCTACATGAATGGAATCAAGGTCATGGTAGGAAAAAGTAACCACATGTCTGATCTGATCTTTTCTTGGTTTTATGGTGTGACTCAGTGACTTATTTTGACCACAGTGTATTGCTCAGGATGTTCTCTATGCAAAAAGATTCCTCCCCTCCCTGGGCTACTTAGGGGAAGACAGATGCTTCATACTGCTATGGATGCAAATAGAAGACACATAGTAAGGCTGAGCTTACCATTCCCACAGTTAGACCTTCTCTGTATGTGGGCTTCCTGACCCTATGTCAGGCCTTCAGCAGTGTGATTTCCACTCTATTAAGCAGCATGACTTCCTCTTGAAATTCCCCTTCCAAAACCAAATGTATGCTTACTTTGCAAAGGTGATTTATTTATTTATTTATTTATTTTTCTCCTCTGCTTGCAGGAAAACTAGGTGCATGTGGCACGAAAGCCTACTGATTTATGTACCCTTGTTTTGTGGGAGAGCTGGATATAACATGTTAGTTTTGGCTTTTGACGGGACTCATTTTAGAATGGAAGTGTGAAGGTTTGATTTTAACTGTGGGCCTTGAAACATGCAAATCTTTGCTTATCTGTATAAAAAAAAGTTAAAAAATGACAGATGCTGAAAAAATTTTTGTTTGACATGTACATACAGCTTTCATAATGTCCTCTGTAATATTATGAAAATAATCTGCAGACTCTTATATTTTCATCTGAGAAACAAACTATGTATGTTTTAAGCCTCCATGAGGGTTTTTTTTGGTGCATGTCAAACATGATGGCATGCAAACAAGATATTTTAAATTGAGAACTTCAATAAGACTTTGAATGGCTTTCAGGTGTGATCGCCGAAGAAATTTTACTTGTAGCCTTCTTCTGACTCTTAGGGTATTTGAAAAAATTTAACATTATAATAATGTGGTTGGTTGTTCTCTTTTGGAGCTCTACACAGGCTAAATTTACAACTTTTCTGTGATTAAAGATTAGTATTAAGATCAGAGTTAGTATTTCAGCTTTTTTCCTTTAAAAATACATTCAGAGGCATAACGTTCTTTTTTTGGCAGAGATTCTTTTTGAAATAATTTCTGACGTTTGTCTCTTGTATTTTTTCTCCTTACCTCTTGTGGGTATTTAAACTGTAGACCTGGAGGTGTTTTCCAGCTTTCAGGTCTGGATGTGACCACAGGGTGCTTGCTGACTCTGCGCTGGACTGAGGCTGGGGCGAGCAGCCTTCGCCATGTGTTTTGCTTTCCACCAAGCAAAAACTTATAGGTATATAATGCTCCAGTGAGGGACTAGGGCTGTTTATGTGTACATATAAATGCATAGTAATTTCTTGATTAGTTCTCAAATATCTTGGGTTTTCATCTATGCATTTGTGTAGAGAAAAATGCCTGTATGTATCTATTAATACACCTCTATAGACTCATATAATTGTTTAGATTGTAAAAGACCTTCAAGATCATTGAGTCCAGTTGTCAGCCTTTATCTATATACATACACACAAAAGCTAATGCTTTTCTCTTTGTTGTCCTTCTCAGATCAAATATTGCTTTTTAACAACACAGGATTGTCCACAAGGAGGGAAGCTTAAAGCAACTGAAAATAGAAGGGGTCAGGGGAAGGAAAAGGATAGAGGAAGAAGTCAGCTGCTTAGAGAAATATATGTATAGTTTTTTTACTTTCACTTGGAAAGAAGTGGGAGCCAAATTCATACCAGTCCTTTTGTGCCTTAGAATTACATGGGTATAGCCCTTCCAACATATTTTGGCTAATTGCTTGATTTCAGTTGTTAGACCCCCTTTTCATAAAAATACAACTATTACCTCATCTCTGGGTTAGCATATTTAGTCATGTAAACAGTGTCAGTAGGTGTAGTTGCTACATTAGAAGAATAGAGGGAAGACTGGAGCAAGAAATGTAGTGGAGAACAAGTTGTTGAAAGTGTGAGTTAATGGGAGAATGGAGATTAATCTGTTCTGAAGATAGTTGTCCTCTTTATTTCATACCCAGCTCTGGAGATTAGTGGCATCCTGGGTATACAGGCTCTATAAGGTTGTCTCCTCCCCTCTCTTTTCCCCAGGGCTGGGCTGATGAAGGTATTTTGAGACATTTATATAAATCAAGTAAATCTATTCTATGTTTTTTTATTCATATTGAGTTGGCTCATTGGCTTCTCATGAAGGCGAATGATTTTTGTGCTGTGTATTTCCACATTGGTCCCTCTTTATCCCTCTCAGCAAGAGGCAGTGCTGAAGGTCCCCACAGTAATTCAGTGCTTCCCTTTCTTCCCACTCCTCTCATGTTTTATTAGTAGCTACCTTAATGGAAGAGAAAGCAGACGGGTAGCTGCAAATGGTTGATGCAGGCAGCAGAAGTCAATAAGGCAGTCAGGGAGTGAGATTGAGGAGGGCAGCTATAGATTTCTTTGCTTATTTCTTGGGAATTTTTCAGAACTTGTGTGATTCACTCTTGTCAGATACTATTTTGAGCCAAGCAGAGATGAACACATTCTCATAGTGAATGAGAAAACCTGTCTTCATTCTTGCTTTTTTCCTTGATTTTTAGGAGATCCTTTAGTGATATGGTGTGAATGGGAGATGACAGAGATGGGAGAGATGATCTTTGTTCTTCCTGCAATGAGGTGCTCCACTGAAAGACTGTAAAACATGGAAAGGCTAACAGGCATCCTAAGCATGCATAAACTGGGGAAAAGAATTTATGTGCAACTGAAAGTTAAGTAGTGGTAGCAGAAATGCCTGGACAGGGTAGAATTCATCTGACAACCAGTAATAATTGTCTTAATATTTTTCAGTATCAACTGATTGAATATGAATGTATATAGGAAAGAATGTTTGATGATGAAAGAAAGAGTAGTTGGAAACTGGTTGGCAACTTACTTCAGTCAATCTTGTCCTAGCCCTGAGCTAGGATTAACTTTATGGCCATCTTCTGTCCTTAATTCCCATCTATCTAGTATTGCTGCCTGTTTTAGTTTTCTTAAGGTTACCTGTGAAATTATTTTACTGAAAGTGTTTGATTTCGATCTGATTTGTTTCTATTGTGCAGAAGCTTTGTTGATCTGTCTGGTCTAATTTGCTCTGTGTGTGGGAGCAATTGTTTTTGTTAACTTGCTTTATAGAAAGTGAAGAGATGAAGAGAAATCAAGGTTTCATTTATGCTTTTTCAATGTTGAAATCTTGGAAATGCGAAGTCAGCCTTTTATGTCATACTTACACAAGAGCAATGAAATAAGCTGGAGATGGAGAAGGTCTGTTCAGCCATCCTCAGGGCAGGAAGCCCAAAAGCTTTTTCTTGGAATACAGGGCCTGTAGGGGCAGGCAGTGCCAAAGAGCAGTAGGGTAACACAGTTGTGTGGGTGAATTGGCTCATTGCTTTGCTCCTGCCCAATTGGATTACCTGCTTACTCATCCGTTCTCCTGAGCAGATGTCAGAGCAAGGAGGTGAGAAGAATTCATTAATGCTGCAGGAGGTCAGTAAGCTTGCACAGTAGAAGCTGAAAGGAATACGAGATCCTCTGTGTGAGTATGTGCAGGCACGTGCCAGTCTCTGCCCTCCCCTGGGCCTAGTAGAATTTGCTTTTAGAAGCAATTACAGCAAGCCTGCTCCATCCATGGATAGCACTGGCGTTACTCTCTCCTCTGCTCTGGGATCATGTGGCTGATAGCTTGCATCGCCCCAAGAGCTTGACAAGAGCGCAGGGAACCAGAGGCAGTGTGTTTCCTGTAGGTGCCTCAAAGGTGCTTATTTTGGAGTTGCAAGACAAGCAGTTGCTTGTAGAAAGCACAAGTGTTAATCCTCCCAGTTGGAAGGGAGGAAGCTGTATTCCTGTAGGGACTGAAATCCGCTACAGCTAATGCAAAGAGGCAGCTGCTATAAGGAGGAATAGTCTTCCTCTGCTGCTCTGTCTCTGAGCAGCAAAGATGTGAAAGCTCTGTACAGCTGGGCAAAATCTGATTTTTATAGAGAGCTAGTGTGGAGGTTTGGAATGGAGTGTTCATCTCTGTGGCTACCTGAACCAGTTTATTTTAGCCACATACAGGATGAATTTGGTTATCACCTGTCTTGAGACCAAATATGTTACCTTTTCCTTTTTATGTGTTTCCTGGTTGTATGGTCTCTGGGAAGAAGACAGCATCATTAGTTCAGTCTACTTAGACCTTTGTGTGGTACTGCCAGTTTCTTATTTACAGTGGTAACAGAATGAAAAATTTGTTTTGACTGTTTTCCAATGGATTTCAGCCCAGAAGTTTACAAGTGAGCCATCTCTTTCTGGAGGAAGAGATATGAATAGAGTGTATGTATTGCACTCCTACTGGAATAGGTTTCCCTTTGCCAGATCACCAGAGGATATGGAACTGTTAGATACTGTAGGCAAAAAAGGAGACCTTTATGAAATTGTAAATACTTCAAAAGGATGTTTCAATAGAATTGCTGAAGGCTTGGAAGGATGTAATAAGATGTAATAGTAGGAAACTGAACATAGTGGTATACATTTAAATACTAAAAAGCCCTTTGCAGGCTGTGAGACCCTTTACATTACTAAGGAGTCAGGTGCTTAATCTATCTGAAACAGCTATGAAATAACTGGCAAAGCCAATGAGATTAGATTGGAGGGGCTGGTACAGAGAATATCAGGTAAGTGGTAAAATAAGTCCTCTCTATTTGCATGGGTCTACGAGTTGTGTCAACTGCTTCACTGAATTACTCAGAGCATTTTGATTTAAAGAAGTAAACTCAAGATGGGAGCCTTTCATTATACTTCCTAGGGGACCAGATGGGAGTAGCTGATGAGAAGTTTAAATGGCAAAGTGTGTACAGCTTGATTAAGCATTGGCTGAGGGTGGGTATGTGAATTCGGCCACGTGGTTCAAGGGTACTAAGGCCAACTAACCTGTCATAGCTTATAGGCAAGACTTCTTGTCAGCAAGCCTATCAGGGATTTGGGAGAACAGATGTGCTGTTGTCTACATGCCCTGTAGGAGCACAAGGGGAGAAAGAGGCACTGTTGCTTTCTGTGAAGTTACAGTGTTTTACGCATTTAAAAGCAGGGGTAGTTTTGTGGTTGCCTTCTATGCACAAGATGCTCAGCAGTTTTCTGGTCTCTGCAAAGTTTCTATGGACAGAGAGGACTTTTCTGAAGGAAAGGTATGATACATTAAGTGAGATAGAAGAGGATGAATGAGACTACTAAAGAGAAAGGGTGGTCGTGAGGGAGAAATCCAGTCCAAAGCAGCAACCCTTCCATGCACTAGTACTTGTGTTGCAATATTGATGGTTGAATTGCCCATATTTCTAAGTACTGATCTTGGGCTTCAAGTGTCATTCCCTTCTGCTCAGTGTAACTTCCTTTCCTAGTGTTCAGTGCCTTCAAACCAGAAGCTTCCAGAACAGAGTGGCACTGCTGAGGCTGTGTTCAGCCCTGATGCAGCTGAGTGAAGTGTGCAATCCATCCCGCAGCAGGTGAAGGGGGATTGTTCCATGTGGCAGCTGGATTTCACATACCTGCTTTTCTTAGGTGTCTTATTGCCTGCACAAGAGACTTTATTAGAAAACAAGTGCCTTGTCTAATATAAATATAAGTGACTCCTTTAATGGCTGCAGGCTGTGCCTAGGACCTGCCTCTTACTTCTTGAAGGACTACCCCAGGTCTCTGTACATCTCCTGTGCAAGGGTGCATGCTGACAGTTGCACCCAGAAGAGGAGTGTATTCCCTGTGAAAGAGTCCTTTCTGGGAATCTGAGTTTAAGAACTAGGAGGGAAGAAAGCCCAGAAAAACTAGTGTGTTTTGAAGGGATTGGAAGGAGGTTGCTATTGTACACAGTCACTGCAGCCCTCTGAGATGTGAAAAGAAGTCAAAAGTTACTTCTAGAGCTGAACTAAGGAAGTGCAGTCTCAGGATTCCACCAGTTGAATAGATGTTACAGAGATCAACTACTGAACCAAATAATAAAAAAATAAAGTCTGATCCTTGGAAAACTTGTGTGCCTGGGAGCTTAGCCCCAGGAGCAATTTAATCTTTTACTGCCACATCAAGGAAGGATATTGGAGACTGGCACAAGGGAAAAATTAGCTCCAGGGAGGAAATCAATTTATTACTGAAAAAATTAAAAGATTGCAGTAGTCATTGCAACGTTCCACAACTGTTCTTAAGCATTTTTTTTTATCCTGAAGGATCCCAAAGTACTTTCAGAATTGTGTAGACAGGAGGATTCATTTAGCTTGCAACTGATGTTTGTCATTTAACAGCATGCTAATTCAACTTGTGTTTTTAAGTACAGGAATGAAGAAAGATTTCCCATCTGATTGTAACTTAAAAGGAGATACTTACTGATTTTGGAAAGCAGCCAAGATATCTTAACTAACTTTGTTGCTCATGAGATCTTTAAAAAGCATGTTGGGAAAGCCTTTACTTTTTGTCTGTTTCAGGTATGTCCTCTCCAGGGATGCTGCAGCCTCTAGTAATTGCAGTCAACACAGTTTTAAAGTTTGAGAACTGATACCATGTTGCCCTGTTTCCTCAATGCAGCAGGGCATTTCCATGCAAAGGCATTAGATTATTACAGATTCAGAGACAAATGATTCTAGAAACTCTCAGTTCTTTCCACATCAATCAGAGCTCTGGAGGTTATTCATCATAGAACGACATGAACATCTGCATGTCTGTAGGTCTAGCCAATACTTCCAACACTGTTTTGAGAGAGAATTGGGTGAAACAAGACATTTTCTTATTCTAAATGTTACCTAATATTCCATTTAAGTGTAAAGTGAATGGGAGAAATCGTGTTGAAATTCAGTCAAAAAGGAAACCCGGAATACCAAAAAGACACGGCATTTGTTGCACACAAATCTGGCAAGTATGGTAGGTGGTAGACAGATCTGATGAGGATGATCTTTGGAGGCAGAGTTTCCCACTGATCAGTTGTTTATGAGGATAGATTCATTAGTTATTTGGCACCACTTTGGTGCTGTTGAAATTTACAGCTGAAGCTTGGGGGGGGGGGGGGGGGGGGGGGGATGATTGGTCTGTGGTCCCAAGGTGGGTCCCTATTTGAAACCACTCTGTTCTCTCTGACTTCTGTTAGGGATAGCTTTCACTAGATCAGGTTACCCAAAGCGCCACACAACCTGTCCCTGAACCCTTCCAGGAGTGAAGGGTTCAGTCCATTCTTCCATCCATTACCTCATTGAGAAACCTTTTCCTGTGCTTCAGAACACTGAGTAAGGAGCTTCTTCCTAACATCTAACCTAAATCCCAAAATCTCTCCTCTTTTAGTTTAAAATGATAGCCAGTTATCCTATCACTATATGCTAGTGTAAAAACCTCTCTCTCCTTTTTATAAACTCCTTTTAAGCCCTGGAAGGCTCTCTGGGGACTCTTAACACAAAGGTGCTTTAGCCCTTGAATCATCTTTGTGGCCCTGCTGGAATTCCACTAAGAGATCCACATCATTCTGATGGTGGGGACTCCAGAGCTGGATGCAGTACTCCAGGTAGAGTCTCATCAGAGCAGAGTAGAGGGGCAGGCTTGACTGGCCACGCTGCTTCCGAGGCAGCCCAGGATGTTATTGTGCAGAGGGGATGGAAAACAACCCAGCAGAAAAGGACCTGGGGATGCTGGTGGACAGCTGCTGACCATGAGCCAGCAGGTGGCCAAGAGGGCCAATGTCATCTTGGCCTGTAAGGAAATAGTGTGAACAGTAGGAGCAGGGCAGTGGTTGTACCCCTGTACTCAGCACTGGTAAGGCTGCACCTCATGGACACCATACTGGACACTGTGCTGTGTCCAGTTCCGGATCTCTCAATTCAGGAAGGACATTGAGGTGCTGGAGTGAGTCCAGAGAAAGACAACAGATCTGATAAAGGGTCTAGAGTCTAAGTCCTATGAGGAGCAGCTGAGGGAACTGGGGTTCAGCCTGGAGAATGGGAGGCATGGGGGAACCTTTCTACAACCCACCTGAAAGGAGGTTGTAGCCATGTGGGAATTGGCCTCTTTTCCCAGGCAGCCAGTGACAGGACAAGGGGACATAGTCTTAAGCTGTGCCGGGGTGGTTCAAGTTGGACATCAGGAAGAATGTCATCACAGGCTGATGAAACACTGAAATGCCCAGGGAGGTGTTGGAGTCATCACCCTTGGAGGTGTTTAACGCAAAACTGAATGTGGCACTTAGTGCCATGTTCTAGTTGACATTGGGTTGTTTGTCATAGGTTGGACTTGATAATCTCAAAGGTCTTTTACAAACTAATTGGTTCTGTGATTCCGGGCAGCAAGTGCACACTTCTGGGTCATGCCCAGCTTTTCATCTAAAGGAACTCCTGTGTCCTCTTCTGTAGGGCTGCTCTCAGTGAGTTCATCTGCCATTCTGTGCTCATGTCTCGGATTGCCCTGATTCAGGTGTGGCCCTTGCACTTGGACTTACTGAGCTTCATGAGGTTCTTACAGGTCCACATCTGAGTTTTGTCCAGGTCCCTTTGGGTGGCATCCCATCCTTCTGTTGTCACTGCATTGCTCATCTTGGTGTCATCTGCACACTTGCTGAGGCTGCTCTTAATCTCACTGTCTGTGCCACTGGTAAAGGTATTAGAGAGCATCGGTGCCAAGACAGATCCCTGAGGGACCCCACTTGTCACCAGCCTCCACCTGGACATAGAACAATAGAGACACAGAGTTTGTTTAGAATCTTTTAAATACTGTGGCTCTTCTGTGGGTTCTTCTAATCTGTTGGTTATGATAAATATTATGTGTGAGCAAAAAATAACCTTTATTTGTGTGTGTCTGTGTTTACTTAAAGCACTGAGACACATCATGATTTGGATAGGCTCAAAAGACAGATGGCTTCTGCATTCTTGACTATCTGCTCTGTGGCCACCTAAGCTGGCCATGTTCTAAGGCAGCTTTTTACCAAAAAATCTTCATCTTCCTTTCAACCCCAAATTGGGGAATGAATCCTGAGGAGTTTGTAAACAAAGTTAGAGAAGTTATTTGATTGTTGCTTTGATTTGTTTCTGAAGGAAATAAATTTCTGTAGCATTTGTTGAGGGTAGGGAACGTTAGCAGTCATTTGCCATTTAGAGAAATACATTGGTTAGTCTCTCTGCTGTTGAAACTTTTCCACAAATGAGAAAAATCTGCTCCTTGAAAACTGCTATTTCAGCTACAACGACACACTGTACTTTATTTCTAGGATAATATTTATTCTGCAGAAGGACTAAATCTAAGTAAGATAAAAAAAGTGAGAATGGAATGATACATGGATAATAAAGTCAACAATGTTGTGAAAGAAATAATATCTTAGCATTGAGATCAAGAGGAAGAGCAGGAAGAGCAATGACTTTAAAATCCTTTACTTGGGTGTGTTTAAAATGTTGACAATAATAAACATTGTTTTGGTCCTCTTTTTGCCCCATTTTCCTTTGTACTTTGATTTAGAGAGAACGTGGTTCATGCTTTTTTAAGTTGCTTATTCTCACTTGATAAAAGTTTCAGATATGTGAATGGTAAAGTCTCCCAACTCTACTTCTCAGCCCTTGTCTCATGGTTTTTTTCTGTGAGAAGGTGGATGTACTATGTGCCTTTTGAAACCGTGCAGGATTCACTGTTAGCAAAGGTAACATGAGCTCAAGACAACCTGACATAAGCATGCTCTAGTAGCTACACACAATGGTGGCATATATTTTGTAAATATCTGTAGATACATGGATTCTGTTTTTGAGTCGTGCTTAATTTTTGCATTAAAAATAACCCAGAAATGTTTTCACTCATTTTATACATAAAAAAGTAATGTTGTATGATTGGTCAAAAGCAGTTTTCCCTAGAGAGCTTTAAGTATATGAAAAATAAAAACCTATCTACACTAGCTATTATTTCATATCTTCAGAGCATTTAGAGAGCTTCTGCATTCATTTCTGAGTGAAATTATGCAGAGAAGAAGTGGAAAGAAGGTTTTTTACTTTACTAGATTTTTTTTTTCACTTTAATAAATTTTTCCAAGGAAAGAGAGAGAAATCCTATTACTATTACTTTGCAAAGTGAGCCTTGACAAGGTACTAGTAGGGCAAATATTTGTGAGGATGGAGTCCTAGGCTTGGAAACTAGAGCTGACTAAGCTTTTCCATAGTTGTTTCCGCACCTTTTGATCTAAATGCTTATTTGAGAGTCTCTTTCTTCTGTCTCTGTGTTTTCTGGCAAACTTACAGGATGCAGAACAATTAATGTCAAGTCAAGTGACCCTTCCTCATCCTCACCACACAGAACATCATAGCTTTCTAGCCTGCCTCCTGAAGAAATGAAAATGTGAAAAGCAGGTGTCTGGCACCATGACTTTGTCACAGCCAATACTTAGGGATTAGCCCAGCCAGAAATTAGGCAAACAGCTTCAGCAGAAATGCTGCTTATCTACGGCCATGACAATAGTTTACTGGAAGTCTGGACCTTGTTTAGTTGTTGATTTAGGTACAAAAGAGCATGCTGCATAGTCAGGTGTCTTATAGCAACAGAGGCAGCAGGGTTTGATGCAGCACACTAGATGGGTCTCAGCTGCATGGGTAGTCCAGGGTGTGGAGATTCTTTTCCTGTTGTACCATGGATTTTTGTCTTCCAGTATGAATCAGTGATATACAAACTGAGTGCCAGTGTTTGGGCAGTGAGAGACTGTTGTCCAGATGGGCCAGGTGGTAACAGTAGTAGCAGGAAAGGGAAAGAAAGCAATCACTTTGGGCTTTTAGTTTGCATAGTTTTGAGAAAAGTGTTTTTTTTTTTTTTAAAAATTGATCCAGTAAATGTGACTTAGTATCCAAGGACTGGTGAAGTTTGTTCACATCTCTCTAGCTAGCTTGCAGTGCATCTTGAGACAAGCTTTTCCTACATCTTTCTGTTTCTATATCACTTTCACTAGAAGAGAGATAAGGGTTGTATAAGATGCTTAGGCCCTTCAGTTCTGCAGTCACGTCACTGATTTCCCCCCCCAGTGTGACTGTTAAAAGCATTAGGCTTACATTAGAATCAGACTGAAGTCATGCTCTGATGATTCAGGCCGTTGTCATTTTAACCTTTCTGTAAAAAACTAAATATGGTGATTATCTGGCACTTGGATATGGACACTGAATAAAATGCAAATGTAACATTCGGGCAGTGCTTCTGAATGTTGCCTTCAGAGAAGGGGGAGCTGCAGAGAGGGATTCAAGGATGGTGCTTGTGATTTGATTTGTAGCCTTGAATTATATGCCTTCCTTAGCCCACATAACAGAAAATTCTTAAAAATAGTAATCTCTTCATTGCTACTCTTGCTCGGTTTTGGCTTATGTTATTGCAGGCTTATGTAGTTTGGTGTACCAAATTGATTGTTTGGATTTTCTGAATGCTGTAAATGTCATGGCTTTATCCCTGTCTAGGACACAGGTTTAGTGCTCTGTCCATGATGATGCATTAGATACTTAATTACAGGTCTATATGCTTTACTTCTAGAAAAGCTGTTATTGGTGTGTTGAGAAGCATGTTTCCATATGAAGATTGTCTCTGTCTGTTTAGGAGGGTGCAAATGAAATAGCATTTCCCTGTGTGCTCAGTGATGTAGTGGTTCAGTCTACGGCCATAAATTATGCTTCAAATTAATTTATCTTGAAATTCTTTCTTTGAATAATGATTTTGAGGATATTTAGTCATAAGATTAAAAGGGGTACCCTTCAGATGCAGGAGGATATTATCTCATTTGTGCACAGGCTTCAGGAGGTGGTGTGGCTCAGGAGATAAAGCTGTCAGCTATTCCCCAAGGCCCATATTGTTTGGGTTCCCTTGTTTCAGAGTGCTGAAAAGGGGGGTTAAAAGCCTGCCAGTGAGGCACCAGGGGCTGGAGAATGGCAGTGCTCTACAGGCAGCAAGAGGAGGGCAAGGGGATGGGCCAGGAAGGGATCAGCAATCTGAACAAGCGAGTGCCAGGAAGAACTGCTGCTATCTGAGCGGCCTGACACTCTTTCCCAGTGCTGTTCCAGAAAGGGCTCATGGCTTGTTCACAGGCAGGTTCCCTCTGTTATACTGCTGGTGGTTTTGGTAAATCACACAAAATGCCGGGGGTGTGTCAATTAATTAATTAAAGTCTTTTGTGTTCAGGGGAGTGTAAATGTATGTAGGGTGTATCAGTGTTTTGGTACTATTTCCACCTGCGGGAGGCTCAATGTGGAAGGAGAGGGTTTCCTTTGAAACACCTATTGCTTTGTGACTTGACTATTGGCTCCTGGGCAGAGAAGTCCTCTAGTGGAGGTTCTCAGAAAAGCTAGGCTATGTGCATCAAGTCGTAAGTGTCTTATAGAGCTAAAAAAAGAGAAAGCAAAAAAAAAAGTACTAGTGCTTCCTCTGATGTGTGGGTGGCAGAGGCACATACTTTTGAGAAGATCCTGAATTCTCCTCCTTGCTGTTCTTGTGAAGTCTTAACTGACTGCATTATGTGGCACTGAAACAGCAAGCAAGCCTCATGGTGCAATTGCTATTGCTAGTTTAGTGGTGGTGGTGGTTTTTTTAAATTTTATTTTTTTTTTTATTTTTAATCTCTACTTCCTTAGAGAAAGCGATGATATTTTCTGCCTAGAAACTCCTTTTACATTTACTTAATTGTGTTGAATTCCTTTGTTTTTTACACTGCAGCAGGAATAACCAGTGGACAGGTATTGCTGCTCATGGGTGCTTTGCATGGGTGTCAGCACTGAGAAGTGAAAAGGGTTTCTGATACTTTGCAGTCAGCTTGATCCTATGAAGGAGCTTTCCTGGGCCAGTTCTCTAGAAAGGGCAGGGAATGTTTTCCACCTTTGTGTAAATAGGCTTCTGACTGATAATTTTTCCATCTTTCTCTGGGGCAGTGCAGATTAGATTCAGTTAGAGATAGCCTGCAGGCTGCACCAAGCCTCTCAGCACTCCTATTGTTACTGCATTATCCCAGATGCCTGATTTCACGTCCCCTTCAAGATGTCAGGATTAAAGCAACGGCCAGATTCAGGGAGAGAAAATGCAATTTCTTCTGGTCAGATTGTCAGACTTTTTTTTTTTTTTTTTTTTTTTTTTTTTTTTTTTTTTTTTTTTTTAATCACCTTCCACTGTGGAAACAGGCATGGTTTGTTTCAGGAGATTATAGGAGACTTCTCTTTCATATAGTCTCTGTGTGAAAGAGGTGGGGCACTTGGAGCGGGGGGAGGGTGATCCTGAATCTCCTCTGATCTTCCATTTACAGTGAAAAACTAGTTTGTTGGAAGTAGTTTGCTGCAAGGTGTTGAATGAAGGTGTTCTGTGGCCTGAGGTGCTTGGGCATGAGTGGAATAGGGTTGCTGGGGAGCTTGAGCCATACACTTACTGAAATGTGTGGTTGGTTGTTTTACAGAACCTACTAAATGACCCAGGTGTTTCCAAACCTCTGCTCCAGTGTTCCTAAAACAAGGATTGTTCCTGTTTGTCTTAAGATTAGCTTGTTTTAGAGTTACCAGTTGCAGGTTTGTCTCTTGTAATTTTTCAGTGTTTGAGTGAAGGGAAATATTAGTTCAAAATCATTCTCGATGGAAAGTGTAATGGGAATTTAACCTTTTTCTTCTGCTGTATTCACAAGGCAGTGGTATCTAATCTAGTTCGAGATAATTCAAAGCCTAGGTTTACCTTCTAGTTTCCTTCCCTCTGACTTGCTCTGAAAAGATATTTCTCTTTGGTGTTTGTCTGAAGTGGGTGCTGGGGCTGGCATGTGTGTATGTAAGCCCAGGCTTGGGGGAGAGGGTGACACACAGTTACAGCTTGTGGTGATGAAATATTTGGAATCTGAATGTGCTACCCTTGTGTTCCCATGTTGTTGACCTCTGATGACGTGGCCCCTAGTCCTCTCTGCATGAAGACATGCATTTTGTTTTCAATTGTCCCCCTTCTGAAGTTTTTCTGAGTATTTGTATTAACTGTTAGGGGTGATTTTTCTACAATATTCCCTATGTTGTCAGTGGCATAAAATATTCAAAACCTAGTGTCTGTTGCTTTTGAATGACAAGACTAGTGGGACAGGATCTCTGTAGGAGTGGAGAGCTGCAGCTACACTGATCAGGGCAGTACTGATCACTGCAGGCTTGGGAAACAGCCTTGTAGGCATTTGGGCAGACATGGATGTTGAATTAAGGTGACAGTGGGGCATCATTATGTGGGCTGTAATCAGTGGTGAGTTTTGGGATGATCCTTTCCCTCAGAAGACTGTATATTTCATGGCTGAGGGCCGTGCTTAGGGGGCTTACAGCTTTGTTGGGCCTTGGGGATGCCACTTGTCCTTGGACCTGGAGAGACAGGACTGATTCAGGCAGTAGGAGTCAGCCTATGGAAACTTGTCCCTGCCGCAGTATCTGTCTGGCATCATTAGTTACAGAATTCCAGAGTGTGAGGTGAGAGCTGGCAAATGTGAAGTGGGCCTTGCAGAGTTGAGTACTTAAGCCCACCAACCTCCACCTGAGAGCATGGGCCTATGTGCACATTGCTCTTTCGGCTGCAGCTTTATGTAACACATTCGCAGGACTTCATTTTCCAGTAGATTGAAAGCAAAACCACTGTTGATTTTCTCTGAAAAGATCTATTTGAAAGTGCAATTGCCTGGAATTACATGGTGGCAGTGAGAGGCCAGACCTTGCTGTAAATAACTTTCTCAGCAAAACACATTGAGTTCTGCTGTCTACTGCTTTTTCTCTTTAGATTATTTCAATTGAAAGGAGGTGGGTTTTTTTTGCTCTGGGTTTGTTTTTTATTTGTTTGTTTTGTTTGTTTGTTGGGGTTTTTTTAATGCTTTGTTTATTCTTGTCAGGAACTGATTCTCATTTTCCTATCTATCTTGCTTTTACCAAATGATGTGATTATGGTGGACAGGGCAGGTCCTCGTTCACAGTAAAATTTCTGTGTGTTTTTATAGCACAGGGCTATATTAGGGCTGATGTACCTTTGCTAGGGAATGTAGCTTTGCTGCTGTCCTCTGATGTGCTGGTGCTTTGTCTGTCACAACTGTACCAGTGGGCAATAACAGTGCATTGGCTTTGGCTGTGATTATCATCTACAAACCAGTGAGTGAAAGCATTGTAGCAATGTGTGATTGTGTTATTTACTGCAAGCATAACACCACTCACACCACTGTCCACCATCAGTTTTTCAATTTAATCTGAGCTGTGAAGTGGCTATTCTGTCTGTGGAACATGGCCCTAACAAATCTTTATACTATATTTATATATATTTATACTATTCCCTCCCAAAGAACCATCGCCAGTAGTTGATGTGTCTTTCTCTTTGAAGTCATTAGTCTCCAAGAGTGGATCTTCAGCCTTCATCAGAAGGCGGTCCTGTGTTCTCCCTGTTGTGGTGGCTGAAGGGGAGCAGAGCTGTTTTTACTATACTGTAGAGCATGGTCGATTTTGGCTTTTAAAATTACTATTTTTATGGGAAATGTAGTATCTTTTAATGGGAAACTTAATCTCTAACCTGTACTAGAAATCAGTATTGCAAGGAAAAAGGCGAATGTGTGAAGGAAGGGAAGTTGCACAGGTAGGACCAAGTACTGATTTATAGGGTAAGTGAAACATGACTCAGTTGGCTGTGTGTGTGGCAGTGGGGAGGCACTGCCTGGAGGGATGGATAAGAAATAGCTGTGAAAGCAGTCCAAAGAGAGGAGAGTGGGAGGTTATTTGCAAGGGAGTATCTTGATGTTGGTAAACTTATGCTTTTAAGTATCTAATTGTCTTGTTTCTCCCTTTAGCAATGGAGCACACCTTTTCTGGTTCAATGTTCTTTTTCCCTGGAAATATATACATCATCCTATCTCCTCATCTTCACTGTTTGCTTTTTTTTGGTTTGCTTTTTTAAAAACTAGCTGATTTATACTAGTAAATTATTCCTTATTCCTGCAATTTCCTGATCTTTTCCAATGTTTTTCTTTCTTATATCCTAAGTTGTGGTATCTAGAGTTAAAGTGTTTGAGATAGGACTTGCCGTAGATAATAGTGGGAGGGGATTTTGTGTGCCTTGGTCATTTGTGTGTGCATCATACATTGGCTTTTACTTTCTGCTGTATTTCACTACAGGTTCCTCTTCACTTTGCTCCTTCCTAGATCATGTGTTACCTTCAAGTGTCTGTTTTTCAATGGCAAACAAGCAAGTAGACGGTGAACCAGTCTGAAGCTCAGTGCTGGCAGTCCTTGCTCACACAGAAATGTTACAGATGCTAGGAAAGTGGCATTGCTATCATCCTGTGCAGACATGGCTGGCTTCCCTGAGTGTAGAAGGAAAGGCTCAAGCAAATTGCCATTTCTGTTCTGTAGAAAAAAAGTGTCAGGGCGTAGAGCCAACTAGACCTGGCTTTATCAGGAAGGTGAGTCATCTAGTTTCCAAAAATAGCAGGTTAAAAAGAGAAGGGATGCAGCTGCAGGTGAAGTAGGAGGAGGCAGTGGTGCTTCCAGTATGTGAATAGCTCAGTCTGAGTGTTGGGCTGTGCTGTGCTTGCACTTCCCTTTCCCCATGAATCAGCTTGATCTCCACCTACTGCTTACTGGCCTTGGGAGCCCCAAAGGACCAGGGTTCATTCAGAGGAATAAATAATAGAAAACTGTGTTTTCTTGTCCTGGGTGGTGCCTCAGCCTCCTGAGCTTTGGTCCCTTGGGAATTCTTTGGCAGTGGTGGTTGGAAGTCTGGCAGTGAAACCATCTGGCATCAGGCAAAGCAAGGGTTGGCTTTGTAAATTGGTTTGTTGTTTTTATTTTTACACATGCAGTTTAATAAAATTTCCAAATAACCTGCAACAGAAAAAGCTTTCTCCTTGAGATCTTGCCCATTGAAAGGTGGAGCCAGTTTTTCCTGTGTGCATGTGATTTGAGGGACAGATGTGCAGATGTTTTTGCCCCCGTTAAAGAAAGTTGAGGACATACTAGTCTGTTCTACAGCTAAATACCTCTTGTAAATATCTAAGCACATGTGTTTAAGAATACCTTCTTTATTTTCCTTCCTGTAAAAATCCTTGTTTCTCTATGGCTTTTTTTGGGGGAATGGCATTATTTCCAGCAACATCCTGGGCTTTCTTTTGTGCAGTGATCTGGCGATTTTGCAGCTCTTGTGAACCTGAAAGGCCAAGTTTGCTGGAGTAATCAGATTTTTCAGTTCTCCCTCAGTGCTCAAGAAGACTCATGCCAAGTCTCCTGACAGGGCATTTTTGACACAGGACTACAGAGAAGATCTGGTTATGTGGCACTGGACTGCAAGGTAGGAATGTGCTTTACAGTAGCATGGCACTCAGTAGTGTGGTCCGTGCTTACTGTGCAGTGTCGTGGCCTTGCCTCTTCTTGCTGATCTCATGAGCTGGCTTGCAGGTCTGTTGACCTAATCCCGACTGAATATTCCTACTCGTACAAGGATCAAGTCAAGTGAAGTAGTGTCTAGTTCAGACAATTCTGTTGCAGTGGATCCAAGTTTTTTCCTTGTTCCATCACTGAAAATTGTTTCAGGAAAGCTGCTTAACTAAATTTTTGAATGCCTGCTTTGGTGATTTGGATTAATGTCTTTTCCTTCTCTATTAACCCCATCTGATAGGGCATAGTCCTATTCTTTTTCTGTTCCTTCCTATACACTTTCATTAACTACCTTAACCATATGTCATTGAAAAGCAACTAAGAGTAAATGTCAAAATGAAGCTCTTAGCACTCCAGAAAATACCAGCCATTGGATGTTTCAACTGTGCTTTCCTTATGTGCAAACTGGGTAAGTTTAGCCATTTTTGTAGCTAACTTGCCTCCAGCTAAGTCAAGGGTAAAGAAATAGACTACACCACATGGATTCTGGGAAGTGAAGATGATTTTATTTTTTTTTTAAATCTCTCCTTCTTTATAATCTTTTGTGCTACTAATAACATGGGCTGATTTTTGGTTTTAATATCTGATTTCTATCTTGACTCCATTCCCTTAGCCTTTCCTCAGAGATTTTGTTTTCTAAACCTTTGATGGATTTTGCTGCTCTCCTGCTGATGTTTTTCATCTATTGGAGGAGAATAAAATAATAATTATAACAATAAAAACCACTGTTTCACTGGAGGCAATTCGCTGGTTGAGGTTTTCATGCGAACGCAGCCCTTTTAATCCTAGCAAACAGGATTCTCCTCCTAATCTCTAATCCCTGTGTATTTTAGCTATTAATCTTGAGAAGCGTTTCCCCCTCCCCATCTGAGATTAACCTGAGAGTGGTTATTCATGGTTACTGGCCTCTTTTTTTCCTTTTGCTTTCCCATGAGGCTTGGAGAGTAAGGGAGGTGAGTGACAAATTCTGGCCCTTCCATCTGTCTGCATTCAATTTCTGGGCCTTTGGACACCCTCTTTCATCTTATTGGCTTGATGGATCCTTGTTCAGCAGCAAAAATATAGACACATCCTTGCTTGGCAGTTTCCAACCAATCACAGACAAGGACATCTGAACCTGTTTTTTTTTTCTCAGTGGAATAGCTTCTTTTGGCATCATAAAATAAAAATTTAAAAAAGAGTAATTGTGTGAGATGAAGGAACACTTGAGGTATTTGTCTCCTTTCAGTCTTTCTCCTTTAGACAGTAGCTTTCTTTCCCTACATAATCAACTGTATCCTGGGATGTGTCCAAAGAAGTGTGGCCAGCAGGCTGAGGGAGATGGTTCTCCCTCTCTACTCTGCTCTTAAAGATCCCTCCTGGAGTTCTGCATACAGCTCTGGAGTCCCCAGCATAAGAAGGATGTGGCCCTCTGGAATGAGTCCAAAGGAGGGCCACAAAAATTATCAGAAAACTGGAGTACCTCACCTATGAGAAATGGCTGAGACAGCTGGGATGTTCAGCCTGGAAAACAGAAAGGTCTAGAGTGACTCTATAGCACTTTCCAATACCTGAAGGGGACCTACAAAGAAACTAAAGAGAAATTTTTACAAGGACATGTAGTAAAAGGGCAAGGAGGAATGGCTTTGAATTGAAAGAGAATAAATGTAGATTAGATAGTAGGACGGAATTCTTTAAAGGTGGTGAGACATTGGAACAGCTTGCCCAGAGAAGCTGAAAATGACCCATCCCTGGAAGTGTTCCATTCCAGTGTAGTTGGAGCTCTGAGCAACCTGATCTAGTGGAAGGTGCTCCTATCCTTGGCATGGGTATTACAACTAGATGATCTTTAAGGTCCTTTCCAGCCTAAACCATTCTGTGAGTTTATTATTTACTTCTGGGAGTTGTAAAGTGAATTTTGGTTTCTGCTACCGTTTTTTCCTTATGAATGTATCATGTTGTTCAGTTATTTCCTGCATGTTTTTTTACAATCTTTGAATGCGCTTTGCTGTTTTGCTTTGAGGGCTGTGCACATGTGCACATAGAGCTAGCCTGTCAGCTTGGGATTCCTGCTGCAGCTGGTGACTCCTAGACTTGCATTTCTATTCTCCTGTGTAGGCTGGGTCCTGCATAGTGCTCCCAGATTTGTGCATTTGGAGCTGTTATATGGGCTGCCCATTATTTATTTACAGGTGTTCATGTCCTGAGCTGTATGGGTTGTATTCCTGTTATTGTGGATCCAGGAGTACTTGGTCTGCTCTATCGCCTCCTCTGTTGGTACGTTCTGTCCACACCTGACTGTTCTTACCCTGTATTTTGGGGAGAGCCATTTCTGAGTATGTTCTAATACTCCTAAGTGTGAGCTCAAAGATGCTCCTGGGACCAAACTTGCTTGCTCTGCAAGAAAGCAGTTTTGTGAGCAGACATGCAGTGTGTCCTCCCAGGAGCCTCCTAGGTGTCAGCATGAATGCAGACAGCCTTCATGAAGGCCATGGGCAGTTGTCAAGACAGCAGTCCTGTGCTGGAGTGAGGGTGTGCTTGATTATGACTGCTGGTGGAGCTGCTGAAACAGCATGCCCAGCCCTAGGGGAGAGGGATGCAAGCCATTAACTGAGGACACTGTTCTGTAGTTCACCATTGGTAAATATTGCCTGACTTTTTTTTCAGCTTGCATTTTTTTTTTTTCTGAATGGAGATTTTCCAAAGAATTTCTGGTTTTACTTTCTTTACCCATTAATTCACTGCATAACAAGTCTTTGGTTCCTGAGTTCTAGTTTGCCCTTATGATTAGTATAGCTGCTAAGCACAGAGGTTAGTACAGATGGTTCTGAAAGGTTTGTGGAGAATTTCTGTTGCCATATGCTGCTAGGAGAGAAAAGGAAAGTCCCTGTTTTTGCTAGCTGTACAGGGAAGCAAAGAGGAGAGTGAATGCAGGAGAATGGGGCAACTTTTGAGGAAGAACCCTCGTTTTGGCATCATGGCTAGCTGTGAATTTTTGGGGAAAATCCAAGAGATTAGAAAAGACAAGGGTATTTCTTCACTACAAGGATGGAGTAGGATTTTAAACTCGTGGTTCTGTTTTTGATGATTTTGCTTAGAATCACTGAGATTCTGATGATATTCCTTAAGTTCTTGTGTCCCTTCTTATCTTGCTGTTCCAGGTAAACACATTAAATTCACTGCATATTTTAAATAAAGTAAGAATTCAAGATTTTCCTCTTTGGCACACATAGGTCCAAAGTGTTTAATAAGGCATTTATGCAGGATTCTCTCCATACCTGAAGGAACATGTCACCACCAAGCAGAAAGAACACACTGTGCTGTACAGCAGTATGGAGGGAAAAGAAGCTTTTGTTCATTGTAAATGCTTGAGGACCTTCGTGCTTAAACAGAAGTGCAGAATCCATCTCGTGTAACATCATAATGCTCTCTAGCAAGGTGTGGAGGTGATTGGTGGCAACTTCTCAGGAGATGTGCTCTCTCCTGAGTCATCTGAGTTTTGTCCTGCTGATACAAGCACTATCTTTAGAGGCCTCCTGTTTTGTCCCCAGAATAATTTTACTCTGTCAAAAGGTAGTGACAAAATATGGTCCTTCTAATATTAAGGATTCATGTAATTTGTTTATGGTGACTGGGAACAATGATGAAATCAATTCTTATATAAGCAAGCAGGTTTGTCTCATGGTCATCTTCCTGAGGATGGACAGATTGTCATGTCAAACTTTGCTCAATTACATTGCTGCTTCTTTTCTTCTCTGGTGGTCTTGAACAGGAAACTCCTCTGTTTAGTTTGTTCCTCACTAAGAGTCTGTGCTTGTTTGCTGGTGTGGTAAGAATACAGAACCAGTAATCGCCTGTAACTGTCACAGGGATAGGTGAAGGTTGGTAAGAAATATGGGAAGCAGTCTGTGGGCTGCTTTATACTTTCCTCTGTGGGAAGTCAGGTGGTTTCTTTCATGGCATGTCTGACAGAAGGTGTGCAGCCCAGTGCTGTCCAGTATGGCAGGGCAGTGCAACAGAATATGAGGGTGTCATCACCTATGCTGGGGCAGGTGTGTGAGGTCAGAGCTGTAACTTGAGTTTGTTAGCAGGCAGAAGAAGGAACAGTGTATGCTGCCCAAAGATGTAAAACTGATTTGAGTCAAAACTGAACGGGTTCCTATTTTCTTTGCTTTATTTTTGAATTGACTGTACTTTCTAGTTCTAAAAGCTATTCCTGAAAAAAACTAATTAGTGACTCTGGAGGGACTGTTTTCTGCTGTTTCCTGCCCCTGACATGGAGTATCTGTCCAGCTATGACTCTTGAAAGGTCCTTTGATCATGAAATAGTACTAGCAATAATACTACAGACATATGGCTTAAGAAAAATGCTGTCTCTTGTCATCAGTCTTGACATCAGACACACCCAGATCACTTCCTCTGTCTCTGCTTATCTTTTGTACTGGCTTTTCCTTCTGCTGCTGTTCTAAATAATTTAAAGGTGTTTTTGGCAAATGTGTGACAATGCATTTGAAGATGTTAGGTATGAAATGTCCCATACACATAATTTTGATGTGTCTGGGTCTATGTATATATGCCCACATATACATGTATATGTATAGCAGCACAGCTGAAACCTGTCTACATCCATGCGTGGATGTGCTGATGGGAACAAGTCTTAGGCCTGGGAGAGAAGCAGAAGCACTTCAGTATCAGAAATGGTACAAGGCCAGCTTGACTACCCCTGCTTCCAGCTGGGAGCGGAGGTGGGTACTCAATGACAGGTACTCCTGGGGCTTACTCAGTGTTGCCTTCACCCAGAGGTCAGGCATTACAAACTCTTGCTCTTCCAGGTTTCAGGTGACAGCCATCCATAAGAATACCAATTCTGAATGTTTTATTCTTGTTTTCTCTCCTGTTTCAGATGTCTTTGGCAGGCAGGTGCAGGTAGTTTACCTTTATGACAGTGTGGGACCAAACAGAATGTAGCAGGGGATGTTTGTGACACATTTCAGTGAGTTGTCTGTGTTTGGCAATGATTAACTTTTTTAAAAGACCCTCTATTTGCTGGTGATTTTAATTTTTTTCCCTTTTACTGCTTTGCTTCTTATTGATTTAAAGAGGGAAAAAGAGCTAAAGCCTCGTTTGATAATGGAATATTGATGAGAAGGCTGGGGAAAGAGAGTAAAATGGTGGAAGTCTTTGTTCCTGTTCGACAAAAGATGGAGAATACAGGAGAAGAAATGTAAATGTGTATGGGGAGGGGGTATAGGGGAGAGAAGAAAGAGTTATTTAAAATCACAGCTAGGAAATCACTCTTCCCGTCTACTTTGCTGCAGAGAGATCAATTTTCAATTTTGGTTTCCCTGCCTTTTGTGATTTGAGACAATCGCGTGCCAATAGAGATGGGGGATCTGGCTGCAAGTGTTTGTTTAAAACAAATTGTTGGTAGGTATTTTTTCAGATGAACTGCTTTCTGGATCAATTTAGTGTGCTACAAGGTGAAAGAGGAGATGACCACAAGGCCCTGCTCTCTCAAGAGAACATTTACACCAGTGCAACTCTGACTATGTCCATGGTTTTACTTCTCGGTTCAGTGAGGTGCAAGGAGAAAATCGAGCCAAGCCTTTGTGTCAGAGATCCATGAACTGTCACATGATATGTTGAGTATGAAAGAGCAAATGCACTAGAGGCAGTTGAATGGCTTGATTTTAAGCAGTGTCAGTAATTTGTACCTCTGTAGGGCCTTGGGTTAACAATAGACCACCTCTTTTCTCTGTAGCTAGTGTATGGCAATACAGGATCAGCTGCTATTGACAATCAAACCTGTAGACCAAAGACTCCACTGTGTAAATCAGTGTCATTCATTTCATTGAGCACGTACAGATGAAGATTTGGCTCTGAACATATAAATCATTGCTTGACACAAATGCTGTTATCTCTGCTGTTTCTTCAAACCAATGATAAATTTGAAAAGCAAATAAGGTCCCTTTCCCATCCTGATTAATTTCTACAGAAAGTTTTCTACTAAAAAACCCCAAGAAGTTCTGTGGAAATATGGAGAATGAAGATTGTGTCTTGACAAATGAAATATATTCTTGTTATTAGTATTTTTTTACCTGACACAAATCTAAAACCTCATGAAGAAAACTTGCAAAAATTGTAGTTTGCTCATCACAATTTGGAGAAGTAGATTAATAGGAGGCTGAGTTTACAGTACAAAATTATATAGACTAATAATGTATTATTTTCAGCACTTTTAATGAAAGCTCTTCTTGAAACTAAATAATTGGGTGGAACTATTTTGGAATAAAATAACTGAACATTTTAAAATCAATATTCAAATTTTTTTCATGCACAGTCTGGGCAAGTAGTTTCCTCCTAGTAGTCAGAATAATTGCCAGCACAAGTCACTCTTGAGCTATTCAGCTGTCCTTTGCATGCAGAGCTGTAGTAATTTTTCAGGGGCAAACTTGAAAAGTTTGGGTCTAATTTCAGATACAAGAGTCAGAGTTGCACTCTGTATTGCTATTGGTTTATGTAATCCTGTTTTTCAAGGCAATTTTAAGCAAGAAGCAGAAAAAACAACTCCTGATGATAATGTTTCTATAAATTAGTTCCTTCAGCTTATTCATTCTTAAAATTGCTCATTTCTGAATCCTTGCTTTTGATGTCACATTATCTAATTGGCTCATACTTAATGATTGCGTTGTTCGAGTGTGAAACTCATGACTGGGTGGAGAGCTCTCTCTGTCCTGAAGGACTGCTATATTTGTGGCCACCGAGTAGGACTGAGTCTAGCCAGTGTGAGATTCTGTGGGGCAGGGGTGCTGGTGGACAGCACAGCAGATCTGTCCCTCCTGACAGTTCCTGGGAAAGCCAGGCTGCCACTCCTGGGCCAGAATTCAGTGCGCATGAGGACACTAAGCAAGATACTGCCACAAGTGCTGCCAACCCTTGCCAGCAGTTGTGTGCTCCTCAGCATCTGCTCCAGTGTGTCTGGCAGCTATGACAGATGCAGGCTGGTTTTGCAGGGCTTTTGCATGTCTCTTCTTTCTTTACCTTCTTCCCTTGGGCAGGAACTGCTCAACAACTTTGTTTTCTTCATAGTGGGAGGAGGACTAAGATTGGTTTCTATTACTGCTGTACATAGTTCTCAGAGAGACCAGCCAGTCTTTTTGTGCCTATTATCTGAAACAGGCCATGTGTCCCCAAAACATTACTAAGGGGCAAAAATCTGTATGGAGAAAAGACCATCTTTTTGTTCCACTCTGTTTGGTGCCTAGCCTGACAGGATATAGGCCTAAAAGTGTGATAAATGGCATGTGTCCCTCATCCTTTTGTTCTTAATGTCCAAGAGATGCTGGTGAATTCTTGATGAATATTTATGTAGCATCTGCCATGAGCCAGGTACAGGTTCTGCAAATCCAGTTATTTGCATCTCTGTCAACACATGTCAGTCTTTATTTTTAACTCCTCTTGATGCTTTGATTTCAATGGTATGTGTTTCTGCCAGTGTGACACAACTCTGAGCATTTCCTTTCTGTCCTAGTGTGAGAGAACCACAGAGCTCTGCTGATGCTTGTCAGTGCTATGCAATAGTAAAAATAGACAGAAATACAGTTACATGTCAGTTATACAGTTAATATCTGTTATAAATAAAGGAAAGCAGAGAAATAAAGATTTTTATAGAGATGTGATAATAAGTAGGATAGTAAGAAGCTTCTGAAGATGTTAGGAGTAAAATCTTAGCTCCATTGACCTCAATAACAAAAGTTATCTGAATTTTCTGGTACTGAGATTTTACCCAACTAGTATGAAAGGGCATAAGCAAAGTATTTGTGACCTGCACATTTAAGTCACTTTTTGTTTTTTGACAAGTCAGTGATAAGTGTGAAGGGAATTCACTGTTTTAAAACGGAGGTAGGATCCATAGTTCTGTTAAGGCCACCTTTCTATAATATGTAATAACTTGGCCAAAAATGTTCAAATACCTGCAGCTGTTTTGACTGCTTTGGTGTCTTAACCTTCTGCTGTCTCTGAATTGCTTTTGGCTGTGTGCCTTCTCCCCAGCTGATGAGGGTGTTCTTGTCTGATTAGGAGAAAAGGTGTTCGACATGGTTGAATTACTCCTTTTTTGAGACAGTCCTTTGTCCATGATAATTTGCAAATTCTGGCTGCCCCTGTTTGTTTGTTTCTCTTCCATTTTCTTACATTTTCATCTCTCTCTTGTGTTAATTTCCTTAGGATAAAGTGATTCCATTGCTGAATTTGAGAACAAAATTTTGCCAGGAGAGCTGCTCAACTAGTTGAAACTGGTGCTGGCTGTGAACTTGGCCAGTATATGGTTTGCTGTTGGGAATGTATCAGGTATTTATCCTGAGTAGCAATGCATTTTTGGTCAGCAGCTGGATAGGGAATCTCTAAGAAGAGATGATGATGTTTATTCAGGAGACTGGTTTGAGTTACTTCATACATTTTCAAGAAATTTGGGATAGTTTTAGGAGTTAATAATTCTGGACTTGTTCTGTTATGTGTGAGAAATCTGAGGTCTAGATTATAGCTCACACCTTGTGAGCTCCAGAACATTCTTTTGAAGTTGACAGCCTAATGGAATGTGAAGGTTTCCCTGAGGTGTAGAGCCTATTATATTGCTTTGGAGACAGCGTGGAAAGATGTAGCTGAGACAGAGCTCATATATCCCACCACTGGCTCTACTATTGGTTGAGAGCAGTGAGTGGGTCACTTTGGACATGGTTTCCAGTAGCAGTCACCGATTCTGTTTGGGTGTGTTTCTGGCCTTCAGCTCAAGACATACTTGACACTGTTCCCTGTCCACCTCTACCTCCCCCATGCCACATGTATTGAGCACCAGGAGTTGTCGTTAAAGCCAAGACAGAACACAACGAATTGGCATTAGAAATTGCCTGAGAGTAGGAATATACCTGGCAGCAGTAAGTGTGCAACATAGGAGCTGTGCAGGCTATTTGCAAGGGAGGATCATTTTAAGAGCAAATCTGTGAGTAGATGAGGTAATCACATTGCCAGTGAGTTTTATCATTATTCCAATTGATTACTGTCCATAATGAGGATGAAATAATGAAAGGAAAGCAAACCACTGTGTGGAAAATGCATCAGTCTAGTATGCACTGTCCTCTCTGTGTATTTCTACAGTGTCATGCTTTCTATTTTGGTTACGTACTTTGGAACAAGATCTCTCTTTATATATTTTTTGTGCAATGCCTGGCTTATAGCTGTGTATCTTGGTGTGTCATAATAGGAAAGGTGGCTGAGTGTGCCCTACCACCATGAACACAGCCTGGTGTGTATTGGCAGTCCAGTGTGCTCAGTCCTTTTCACTATAATGGGATAAAGAGTCTGGGAGGCGGGAGACCTGAGCTGACAGGGCCCTTTCTTATCATACTGTTATTTTAGGGATATGAGGTATTTAAGTGAGATGTTTAGTTTTATTCTCATTGTCAGTATGTGCTGGCTGAGAGTTTGACTGTTGCTCTAACTTTTTTTTCTCCTTGCTGAACTTACTCATTTTCCTGGTCCTATTTTAAGGAAGTAGTGGCTTGCAGGGAATATCAGTCCCTTATTCAGAGAGGCTTTCAAAATACCAGTGACAGCTCCAAGTTGGCAGGCAGAGGGGAGGATTCTCTGCCATGACCTTCAAAATGGCTGACTGCAGTGGGTATGACATACTTCTCCCCTTCCAGTGTCCACTTGCCTCCCTTCCATGATGTTCCTTAACCTACTGAGGCTTGAGAGGTGAGAGCTGAGGCTGCTCCTTGTTGTGGGAGTCTCGGGAGAGCAGCACTGAGGCGGAACTGCTGAGCCTGAGCTGGGAGGAAAATGAAGACAGGGAGTTGAGTCGCAGCCTGCAGAGCAGTCACCACTGATGCTGTTCACTTGCTGGAAAGTAAATAAAGGAGAAAAACAAGGGCAATTGCTTTATGAGAGAAGATGAGGGGGAAAGGACAGATAGAAAAATATAAATGGGCAGAGAAGGTGAAATTGAGACAGGGTAGCAAGGCAGAGAAAAGGTGTAGAAAATGGGAATGAAAGGGACCATCGTCTTGTTTTTTGGGAGACAAGGACCAAGGAAATTTTCAAGAGCTTTTGCAATAGCTATCAAATGTGCTATTGTCCCATATATCCAGTAGCCATTTTACTCTCCTGTATTGCAAAGCTGCCCTTTTGATCCTGCATACCTGGGATAAATCCACACTGACAGCTGCTTAAGAACTCTTACCAACATAATCTGCCATGGCAGTATAGTATGTTCTGTAGAAAACTTAAGAACTGCGAGAAGATCCAGTTACGGGGGTCCATGACTGATGCTCTGATTTGACTAAGTGGGAAAAGTGTGGCAATTTTGTGTCATCATGGTTCAGCCTTTTCCTGATGGGTATTTCCTGGGAGGGCTTGGGGAATTCTATCTTATGCCAGCTCCTGCCTTTAGTCCTTGTATTAGGACCATTTGCCCTACAGACAAGAAGTACATTTTCCTTAGTACAGGGCTGTGAAGCTAAGAAATGGTCAGCTAAAAGCATTTTAGTCTTGTCCATCTTGTAGCAGAGAAAGGGCAGATCAATGCACATGGGTCAGCTATTTTTTGTGATGACCCCAAGAAAAGGGGCATTAATTTTCTCAGCTATCACGTGCTAGACAGCTAGCTTTGTATTTCTATGTGTGAGGCTCAGCTGGGTGTGTTTAACCTTTATGCTCCTTTCTTTGGATGAACAGCTACTTATGTTCTGATTCTCACTTCCCTACTGCTGCACTTGTGAGAAGGAGTATCATATCTATACTGTTGACTGATGAATTCTATTTCTTCCTGAACATGAATTGGAGAATAAGTTCACACGTACAATGTCATTTCTACAGGTTAAATCCCAAAGGCAATGTTGTGTTAATTCAAAGTGTTGGACAGAATGCAGCAAATTGTGGGAGTTTCAAGAAAATGGACATTTTTGGTAGATTAGTCATTAATGAGGACTTCAGCACTCTTGAACTTTGCAAATTCCCGGTTTCTCCACAGATTTGCTGTCAGATCTCAGACTAGAAGCAGTCAGTGACTTTGGCTATTAAGTTTGGGTTGATCTTTGTTTCCTTCGTGGCTTTAATTCTTCTTTTTAATACATTGAGAATGCTGTGAAAATTGAGTTCCAGCTGTCTTACATTGGACAACTCTAAAAGAAAGCATCTAAAGTAAGCAATAAATGGGAAAAATTGACTGAAGGTGCTCTGTGCTTGATTTTCTTATCTGGTGATAGGAATGACTCTTCGGCTGAATTATTTTTTTTCAGATGTTTTAATAAGAGTAGCTAGATGGGCATAGGCATAGCTGCTGTTAGAACTGGGCATGTTGTTTAATGTGAGAAGAAATTTGGATGTGGCTTGTGGAGGACAGAATAGGCTTTACTCTTGCAAGATAGCAGTGGCACTTCAAAATATCATCAGAGTGAAAAAGGCACAGATTTGCTGTTATATATAAGTCAGGAAAGTAAAAAATATTATGTCTAAAAGACAAGCAGCACCATATCTTCCCCCAGCAGAAAGGAACGTGTGCAAACTAGTGTCTGGTAGGTGGTGGGGACTAGGTTTGTTTCCTGTTTTCTCTGTTGATACCGTGAATCTATAACTCAAGACCCTTCTTCATGTGTGTGTCTGTTTTCTCACTCATTTGGGATGGCAGAAAAAAGTACATGTCAGTAAGTCTGTGTTTCTTTGTTCTCTGTGATAATTGCAAATAAAAGTATTTATTATTTTTTCAGTTAGGTGTCTCATCCTGACAGTCGAGGGATCATTGTGTCTGCTGGGGACACTTTGGGCCTGTATTTTCTACCTGTGTGATTCTAAGGGCAGCAACAGTGCTTGATGATACACTGAAAATCGAGTTAACAATTTTGAAAGTATATATTATTTTTGTCTTTTGTTTCTTGTCAAATTTTTATGATATGCAAGTTGCACTTTGGCTTTTTTTATGAAGATGAACTTTGATTAGGTAACGGTGACTTCAGCTCTGAGGTAGCTTTGTCCGGATTTCAACTGCTGATTTAATTGTATTGTCTTCTGTCAGAATCACATGGTTACTTCTCTCATACACCTCAATACTGAGACATGCTGGAGAATTAAAAACACAGTTACCAAATTTAATAAAAGAACAGTGACTTAGTGAACAGACCATAGTTAGTATAGGCTTAGAATAATAACAGAGTAGCAGCTTGCAAGAAGGGATGAGAACAAGTGAACAAAAAGTGGATTCCAGAAAAAAAAATAAAATAAAATAGTACTTTTAAAATGGGATCAATAACCTGATTTTTTTTTTTTTTTAATTTACTGGCACTGCTGCTGTGGGTCAAACTGTCAGTGAGTAAGGGGGAGCAGGAGGGTAGAGTCTGTGCTTCTCTGAGTGACTTGCTAAGCCTCTTAAAGCATTTATTCCTTTCCTCATGATCATTAATAGATTCACTGTTTTGACAGGGAGATAGGTGCCCAGACATTTCTCTAGGCAGTTATTCCTGTTTCATCTGGAAAAAAAAGGGCTTTATTAAAAAACATTTTCTGGTGTAGGGGGAGGCCTGGGAGAAGCAACAGACCAAAGCTTGGGCAGGGGATGCAAAGTGAAGAGTGGAGGGTGAGAAAGGCATTGTGACTTAGCAGATACACCAATTAGATTTTCTTTGCTAAGAAAGGCAACCTCTGGTAGCTGCCCTGTGTTTTTATGAAATTGGACTTGCTTTTCATGACTTGCTTGTCAGATAAAATGAATGTGTATGTGTATGTGGGGAGAGGCTGAAATTAATTACTGTCAGTAAATGAAGCATATGGAAGCTTGTCTTGATGTTACAGTGGCTGTGAATTAGTGCAGAAAACACAGTGGAAAAGCAAACAGTGGAACACTGTATTTGGATCAGAGCTCGCTGTGTACTGGCTTGTTAATGTTGCCCCACATCCAAACCTACTTACTTGGGTATATTGAAGGTCTCTTAATTACACTTGTATTTCTTCTGTGCTCCTCCTGGGATTCATGAGATAGGGCATCACAGTGCAGATCATCATTGGTGTTTCCACTGACAGTTTCCCAGGTGGGTGAGGGATGCCCCAACATAAACGGCTTCATAGGGAATTTGAGGGTACATGCCCAGCTTCACAGCTGTGCAGAAAATAAAAATTCCCAGCAATGTTGATGGCATTATTATCGTAACATACACTTACTGAAACCTTCTCTGTCTCAAAACCCTCTGTCTCAAAAGGGAGCAGGAGTTAAGTACAGAACAATAAAAATTAAGCTTCCTCTTGTTGGAGCCAATGTCTGAGCTGCTGCTGATTTCAGGGAAGTAGAAGGGATACTAATGGGGTAAAGATTATTAGAGTTAATTTCTGAGAGCTGCTTGGCAGCTATGGGCCACCTGAAATACTTGTCTACTTTAATGTAAGTTGTGCAGTCTTAGCAAAACTGTGGGCTTGAGTGTTGCACCTGGAGCAAATGTTTGTCCCAGTTAGGAAGGCACTTAACTTATATAAGCCTGCTGAGACCTTGAGTAAACATTATGCATTGGCAGGTCCTAGTAAAATTTCCTTAACAGATGCATTTTGTTCCCAATGAGCAGAATTAAAGTCTCTGTTAAACTGTAGTTACTGCCATTAAGTATTGCTGGCTTATACCAATTCCTTGTGGAATCTAGTAGGTAAACATACTTCCTTGGGGAAGCATGTCCCAGTTAAGTGGATTACAGAGCAAGTTATATCCAGTCTAATGCAGCAGTGAACCTGAAGCAGCTTCTGCTGATGCATTTACAGGGTTTCAGTATCATGTCTTCTGAACTGAAAATTCATGAACTACACTGATCGGGGGGGTTGTTTCAGTCAAAGGTGTCAGCAGTTGTAAAACAGGCACAGAAGTAAACTTGGATATATGAATTGTGAGAACAGTCCAACAAATTTTTGATGTATATCTTGGACTTTGGGTAACCTAAGGTCAGACACTATTCTGATCATAAATTTTGACATTTCCAAATTTAGGGCTTTGATGTTACTGAGTCTTGAAAAATGCGTCTGCCAGAAGTCAAGGGTGAAACCAACTTCTTTATATAACATCTGATAAAGTATTGGAAGCAGCAAGTCTTCATGTAATTGCTTTCAGCCTGGATGTAAAACTGAGCTCTTTGACTTAAATATCACGTTTTTATTAGTGATTATTAGCTTTTCTGTCTTTTTTTTTTTTCGGTCATTTCTGCACCTTTATTACCTCCCAGTCTCAGTGCTTCTCTGCCTGTGTTCTCCACTCCATGCAGAACACTTCTCTGCTATGCTCTGATATTGTGGCTGATCAGCTTACCATCTCTCAAAGTAGGTGGAAGAAGTTGCATTCTGTGATATTCAAGTGTTACATCAATTTCAAAATGCCTCAGAATACACCAGAGTAGATGGAGTTGTAGAAGTACATGCTATCCTTTTTCCTTGGTGTTGGTGCTAGATGGATCAGGATGTACTATTCACAGCTACCTGAATAGCTAACTGTACTATTCACAGCCACTGTTCAGGGCTACATGCCTGGGCTCTAAGAGCTAAACAGTCCTCATCAAGTGTTCGCAGGATGATCCTGCAATCAAACTTCACTGTCTTCCTTCTTTTCCGAATAGATTTTTGGGCAGAAGGGAGGGAGTGGCAAGTTCCTCAAAACACTCCCTATCTCATGGCTTTATGTTGAATTTGCTTCTGATTATGTGGAGGAAATTATGCGTGGACCTGTGAAACACACAAGTTTCTGCTATGGGAAAATGTAAGGGAGGTGTGGGTGTCATGTGAGATGATGTTGAGGAGAGAAGGTGAGCTTCCTCAAACTTCAGAACTGGACACTTTTCTTGCAATTGGAATCCCAGGTAGGGGGAATTAGGGTCGTAAATTGGGAGGAGGGAGGAGGCTGGTTGTGCAGGTTTACAGTTCTTAAGTTTAGAATAGTTTATCCATTGGTTTAGAATGATATTATCCAATTTAGTACGCCCACTGAAAATAGCACAAACCCCATGAATAGGAGGCAGAAAAAGTAGAGATCGTGGGTTGAGATAAGAACAATTTACTGAAAACAGCAATGAGATAAGAAAATGAACAGAAACAGCAAAAATATTAATAACAAAAGTATACAAAAAAAGAGAGTGATTCACACACAAAAATTCTTTCTGAGCCTGAGACAATGGACAATAGTGGACAGGGTTCCCCACTGGAAAAATCACACCATTCCTCCCCAAAGCCAGAGAGTTCCCCACCTCTGTCCCTGGTAAATGGTGTGAGGTGGTACGAGTAAATTCCTAGCCATGCACACCCAGCTCTTGGTTCTGCCTCCTCACACTTACTGCAAAAATAGGTCTCCTGGATGGAACCAGGACAGATGCCTCTTAGTAAACCAGTATTAGGAAGCTAAGTATTAAATAAATATTAGATTAAGAGCTGTTCCCTTTTGAAAAAAAGCCACTCATACCTGGTCTCTCAGTATAAGTTGTGCCATCCATGACAGGGAGACCTGGTTTCAGCAGGTGTTTTTTCATGTCCCTGCTGCCTCTGCGCACCAATTGTCTGGATGAGATGGTAAGGCTGCTCTGAATGTGTGGAGTGGGGGGCATTGGTGATTCATCTCCTGTGGTGCAGAGGGGATTGTATTTTTTGTCATTTAAGCATGTTACCTTTGAGGAGAAAGTTCCTTCTACACGACAGCGTTTAAAAACTGCAAGCTCTCAGGAAGGCTTTGTTTACAGCCTCAAGTATAGAGGGGGTATTGTAGGTGGCAATAAAAATCACTAAACAGGATCAGGTAGTTACTTATCACCTGGTTACCAGCTCTGCTGCAGCTAGAGGAAAAGCTGCTTCCCTACTCTGTGACCTAAGTTTCTGCACCTTTGCACTGGACATAATAGTGCTGGCTGGCCTACCACAGGAGGTGGAAGAATATATACCAGATTTTGAAACAAGTAAGTGTGAAATACTGTGACTTGTCCGAAAGTACTCCATTTGCTTCAAGACACACAACATCGAACTGCGTATCTTTAGATGATGACTTCAGAAATTAAATGGAGTGTGATACACTGCTTGAGATGATAAATGTTGTGAATTCCTGGGTCGGTGAGGACAGGTGTATGAAAGTGGGATAAAGTTGCTGATAAAAGTTATGCTATGTCTGGAAGTCTTGATAGGGAGGTTATTGGATGAGTATGAGTGAATATATTTATCTTTAGCTGGAGCTAAAGAAGGAGCTCTCCCACTTAAAGGAAGCTAAACAACAACATATTCTATAATAAACTGTTGAATAACAGGTTCCTGGTGTACTTGAAAATAGTATGAGAAGGGACCACTCCTGCTCTGCTGGAATTCCTTAAGGTCCCAGATGATGCCTCAAGATCCTCATGTAATTCCTTCCTCAAAGTCCCAGCCCCTTTGGGAAAGCAGTGGTTATGCAGCATTGGTTTTGACTTATCCCATAGCATCAGTCCATTCTTGTAGTGTCCTCATGCAAATTTATAAACATCTTCATAAAATACCTTTCTTAGAGTCTTTACTACCTTTCCTACATTCTTTCTGCATTAGCAACATTTAGTCTGGTAATCATATCCTTTTTGCATCAAGGATGCAGAAGTTTATTAACAATGCTTGCTGGTTTTTGATGATCCATTTGATTTATGGTAGTTACATAGATGGTAGTGAAAATTTGAGCAGTTCTACACAGAATGCACTTTTTGACATGATGCACTTTGGGTGAAAAAAGGAACAAAAAATTTTGTAGAGTAAGGCCTGCAATGGGAAGTGCAGGATGAGCGATGTCTGCAACTTGATCTGAATACACTTTGAGCATCCCAAGTGCTTGAGTCTCAAGCTTAGCTCAGTGTAAATCCAAAAATCCTTTTTCTCTGCAAAGAGCTCGAGCCAGACTTCCCCTGGAGGAGGGATATTCTGGATGCAATGCTTTAATACTTTCTTTTCTAGTAGGAGACCTGAGGTAGAGAACTGACATAAGGAAAGAGGGTGTTAATGATACTTTTCTTAATCTTCTGAAAGCATTGCTTAAGGTTTCATTTCACTCTTGGAATGACATGCATTCCCCTCTTTTCTTAGCCACTTCAGAAGTTCCTGAGGAGCAAATTGCTCAGGTACCGTATCTCTTTTTGAAATGTTTGCAAACAAACCCCACAACATATGAGCATCTTGTAGTTTCATGATTTGTTGTTCTTTTTCAGCTGATTGTTGTCTGAATTCTGAAGAGTTTTCTGGGCACTTGGCCTGACTCAGTTTTGCATCCAAATTGGGTGAAATTCTTAGCTGCTTTGTTCTGGTGTGAAACTTGGCTGGTGGAGCAGAGTTTTGCTGTGAGTGCTGGAGCCCATGTTGTGTTTTGACTGTAAGGAATTAGTCTGATTAAGCTGATTCTTTATTCACGCAAACACACAAAATTGCCGCAGCTCCTACCAATCAATTACTAGTTTGTGTGTCTGCCCATTACCACTGTGCAGGCTTTGTTCTTTCATCCCTTGTGTGCCACTGCCTACAGCAGTGCCCCACTCTGCGGCTTCTGTCACTGCTTTATTCAGATAGAATTGACAGTGCAAGCTCTTTTACAAGGCAAAGTGGAGCTTCTTTCTTGTTTGATTTCTTTTCTTGCCTGCTCTCCCTCTAGTGTATACAAGTACATAAAACAGCACACCCTTGCCATCATGCTATTAATTCTTTAGTGGCCACTGGTGTGACCCAGCAAACTCTCCATCTTGGAGGCTATGACACCCCTCTCAAATGTTGAGTGGACAGCAGTGCCAAACTCTCCGGGTGTGTTTGAAGGCAAATAGAGCTTTGAAATACAGCAGCAGAATCTTTCTGCGTTCCAAGCAACGTTTCACCTCCCTTCCTCTCCACAGCAAGCAAATTGTATTGACAGACAAAAGCAGGATTATGGTGAGGAGATTTGCAAAACAACAGGATTATGGAAGCTAAAACAAGCAAACATTGTGATTATGTTAGGGGGTGGGCAGGAGGAGTTGCGGGAGGAAGGGGGCAACACAGAAGCAGTAACTCAAGCTGTGGTGCTGGTCTGCCACAGTGGTGGTGAGGCAGCAGGGAAGAGGATTTAAGGTAATTTAGGACAAAAACAAGCAAAGTAATTTCTCCCTTTCTCCAAAGTAATTCCTTCCAGTGCATGGAAAAGTTGCACATTTGCATTACACTTGTCAATTTTTGCTTTTCAGGAGTCTGGGGACAAAGAAATAGAGCAAAGGGAGAAGGGCACGTTGGCCTAAACCTCTGAGTCCTGGAAGCTTCCCTGCTCACTCAGGCAGGATAGGCACCAGCTGTCAGCTGATCTGAGCAGAGATCAGCTGTGACCTAATTATTGGCCTCTTAAACCTGCATTATTCCTTTCATTTTCCAGCTCATTGACGTTGTATAGAGAGAGGGTGAAAGAAAGTAGAAAAAAAGAGTTATTGATAATCTACTTCCTATGTGTCTGCCACTCAACCAGGGTCATGGCTGGATGGCCTCCATCAAGGAGAATGAGGATGGGCTTTTAACCCTTTTCTCCCCTGTGGGAGGAAGACAGCTTTGTGCATTTGGGGGAACAGAAGCTTGAAACAATTTGAAATCAGACATTGGTGTGCTCTGGGTCAGAAAGACTTGATAGTTCCTGTTGGCACTGAGAAGCAGTGAAGTGAGCAGCTGATAACCTATGAGATGAAAGAATGAACAGAAAATACTCATCACCCTGTTATCACAATGGCTGGCAGAGGCACTTCTGACAGATTTATAATCCAGCCAGTTTGAAAGGCATGATGCATGCACATTTTTCAGTAATCATTAGACATGTATTGGCCTTTCTAAGTTGGACATGGCTGTATGACAATGCTTTGGTTGGGCAGCAGGAAGGTACCAACCCACTTAGTGACCTTGGATGCAAATAACATACCAACTCACAATTCTTCAGTGTATCTGGTTGCTGAGAATAGCATGGCAGCCTTGCTTTACCCATCCAGAACATGTTAGTTACACAGTTATTACCTGCCCTGAGAGTAGTTAAAGCAACCAGCTGGAAAATTTGGAGAAGCCCAGATATTGGTAGCTAAGATGGTATCAGGCTGGGTGTGTGGCACAGCATGGTGGCAACAGAAAAGCAGCAAAGGACTGCTTTCTGGCAATGGAGATACGGCCTGGGGAAGGCAAATATCGTGGCTCTGGCAGGCCAGTGCAGAAGGTAAGAGAGATTGTGAGAGAAGGACAGATTGTGTGAAATTATAAATTTTGCTGTGCTAACCTACTTTCCAACTACCAAATCTTTGTCTCTTCCTCCAATAACTGATAGTCCCCACCAATCAAATTATCTTCTTGATGATTCAAGCATCTCTCTCCTGTTTGCTGATTTGTCATCAACCCAGTCCTTCAAGCTCTTTAAACCCTTCTGCAGTGCTTTCTACTTAGCATATATTTTCTAAGTCTGAATTTGCCAAGATCACAGACAAACAATTATTTGATGATTTATTCCATGGTATAGGTGCCCTGTGCTTTCTGCTATTTCTGACATTCAAACTGGCTAAAGAAGGGAAGATGGGGAGATAGAGTGATGAGAACTCTCTTATTGTATTATACTCTCTAATCAAGCCAAATTGTTGAGACTGGCTGTAAATTGCTGGGATAATTGACCTTCAGTCATTTGAAATACACTTCTGGGAGTGAAATACATTTTACTTTCTCTTCCTGCCTTCCCCACCCTTCCCCCTGCCCTGTTTGAAGCCTCTTGCAGCCTTTCCAAAGCATCTTCTGACAAATTTTAATCAATAACCTAGTTAGTGGTAAGCCTGAGTCTATCACATCTATTACCTTGATGACAGGGGTACTGGAAGCTCTTATTCCTTCGCTTTTGACATCAAAGCAAGCATCATGGGAAGAAAGAAAAAAAACAAACCAGAGGGATCAGAGTTCAAGTTAAATGGGCATGGTTTTAAAGGCTGATCACTTTGAAGCCTGATCAAATCTATTAGTTACTTATTACTGACTGAGTATGCATTGCATATTTGGGGCTGTATGAGGTACACAGCATCTATAGCCATTGCCTCTGGAGCCTTAGCTTTTTGGCCAGAGTTACACACTGTATGTCAGAAGTGTACACTGTGTGCTCAACATGCAAATGTCAGGAACTAACCACCTGGGAGGGAGTCTGCGACATCAATATTTTTTTTTCCCTGTCAATATATATATGCAGCATTATTTACTGTGCCCTTTTTTGTGGTGTTTCTGTTGTGACTGTTGCCTATTGCTCTTGCTTTAATGAAAACTATAAATTTCTTCGTATACTGGCCTGCATACCTTAGATGTCTGAACAAAAAATATTTTTAGAAGCCCCAAAATAAAAAAGTCCTTGTGTCAGGGATGTGGTGGGATGTATGGTCTCATTGCTTATCTAGTAAACAAAAATTACAGCAGTTAGTTCTTGAGTTTTTTGGTTTTTTTTGTTAACTGCAATTTTTTGTTTGCAACAGCAAAGGCAACGATTAGTTATCTTTTTCAGAATGTCTGCAAGGTAAATGATGACATTAAATAGTTGTAGGACCTTGGCTAAATGAGTTGCCAGTCTTGTGCCTCATTTTAATGGACAAAAGTTTATAAAACTAGATTAAGCTTATGGTGTTTTAAGTGCTGTGAGATTTTCAGAGTATACACTTTGACCTCTGCATCCTTCTTGGCTCTGAGATATACTGAAGGATAATCTAGAAAGATCCTGACAGTGGATCAACTGTAGAAAATTTTTCCCATTCCTTTTTTGTGACTTGCACTTTTTTTTTTTAATTTACGTGAATTATTTCCTCATAAGAAGGAAGCAAAGATGTGGGTAATGATGCTGCTAAAAAGCATTCTGAGGTTCCTAAATGAAAGATGCAGTTTTAAGTAACAGAACAGTGGTATTATTGTTAACACCTGCTGGAAAAACAGGCAGCCTTGAGTAAGTTCATGTCTTCCTGAGTAAGCCAATATTTTGCAGTATGGTGAAGTGTTGCACAGCTGGAAATACTCACATGGCCCTCATGGAGCCAGCCAGACAGACTGGTAATGGTGAGATGGACCCCCTCAAGTAGGAGACTGGCTTGTGACTACAGAATGAAATGAGATTTGGCCACGAGCCTCAACCTGCAGCACAAGCTTAGAGAAATTTCTGGCAGTACCCTAGGGAGAGGAGAAGGCTTAGAAGAGGGATGTAGCAGCTACAGCTTGTAAGGCTGCAGTGCACAGCCCTGGTGCTAAAGCAGTGCAGTGCCCTCAAGGGCAAACTGCATTCGAGGTCTCCTGAGTCTGTTACATGGGAGGTGCTATTTATCAACCCCAGCTGCAGGCAGCACCAATCTCTAATGCAATGGAATGCTGCCTCAGGCCAGTCTATACATGTATAAGCATGTTAATAAATCATCATAAAAATAAACTGTTTATTGCAGATACAAATTTACATGGAACAGTTGTTATCTGTAGGTCCCTTTCTGGCTGTTTCCTTACCCTCTCATCGCCACTGATCTGGATCAGACACCACAGATATGAATATGGGAGAAAGAGAGTGCAGAACAAGTAAGGACTTCCAGAGATTAGGACATGAGGCCAAACTGATGCCCTGGTATGCCAGTTTATCCATGGGATAGTTGGTTATACCACTATCTTGTAATCAGGGGCCCTGCACATCCCAGTCGTTTGTGAAAGCCAGAGAGGCACCAGGGCATCACTACCCTGTTTCCATTTTAGGGAGTACTGGGCAGAGGCCTGTAATAAAACCGTTGTGCCCTGTGAAGAACATGGGGCAGCCAAAGAGCATAGCATTTCTGCTTCTGAGCTATTGCAAAGACTCTGCTGGCCAAGCTGCAGGGTTACCCCAGGAGAAGAAGATGAAGACCTGCTTCTCAATGGTCCTGCCACCTTGAGAGCAGGAGGACATTTTCCTGGTTGGGTTGCTCAGCCCCATGGCTGTGCTTTTGGGTCATTTGCCACAACCTGCAAGCAGTCACACCAGGACTGGCAGGTCTGCCAGGTCTGCCACATGCTAACTCCCTTAGTGCCCTGAGTTGCTGTGTTTGGTGCAGCAGTCTTAATGTGCTGGCTAGGTGTGTGGTATTGTTCAAGGGACTGGGTGCTTCTGAAGTGCTTGGCAAGCTTTGATAGGTACTGGATTACTTTCTGAGTTGCTGGACTCTCTTAAAATTTCAGGCTTTGAGAGGTCAGAGGTGTGAGTTCTTAGAGGTCTGAGGTGTGACTGGCCACTCGTGTGGAAAAGAAGGTAAGAGAGCTTGTTGTCTGGCATTTCCTGATAGTTTTTTAGCTGATTCTGAGCTTGGTAACTTAGGCTAATGGATTTTTGTTAGGTTTTGAGACTGTGACTGGCATAGCAAAGGTTTTTCACTGGCTTTAGTAGCAGTCTGTCATTTGTTTCCTCATACTGTTGTTATTTTATGAGAGAAGCTGCCTGGGAGTTACAAGTCTCCCAAAGAATCCAGCTGTGATTTATGAATTGGCCATCAACAGTTATTATGCCAGCCACTGCATACATTCATTCTAATAAATTTCCTGCACCTTCTATAGCAGCTTGTTTTACTCCTGTTTATTGATACTGTGGTTTTAACAGAAGCAGCACATCAATTACGGTAATTGTATTCAGCATGGCTGGAGCTATGGTCTGAGGACAGGTTGTGGATCCAGGGGGATTAAAGGCTACTGAGAGGACCTAGAGAGGAGAGAGCAGATGTGGAATTGATACCCAGGTGTATTTCCCTTGATGTGATGTAAAACTGTTGTTTCAATATCTTTCTAGGAAAGAGAAAGAGGTGAGATCGTTGCAGATGTGGCCCAAATGATCTTTCTTGCTGGGCTATGCCAACTCTAAATTATTTTCAAATATGATGTATGTCAGGGTTTTGCACTATTTTTTATTGCCTTTTTTCTTGTTTCAGCTTTAAAAAGGTTTTTAGTGATTGAAGCAGTAAATATGGATTTAATGGGTGGACTATTCACTGGATGACTGAATCCAAAGTGTTGCAGTCAGAAATCTAGACATCCAAGTGCAGATGAGTAAGAAGTGGTGTCCCTTTGGGGTCTGTATTGGGACTGGTACTGTTCAATATTCTTGCTGTGTGGCAGCCTCTCTGTGACTGACACAGGTAAGACTGATGTTGTTCCTGTTTCCTCAGCCCTGAGTTCTTTTTTATTCAGTCCTTCAGTTGTAAGAGCTAAGTGCTTTTACCAGATCCCTGTGCATCTTACCTGGCACTTAACTCTGTCTAGTTAGATCACAGTTAAGTTTGCCATAGCTCAGCACTTGGAGTAGAATTGCGGGGTCCCTGTAGTAGATCTGTACGTGGAAGTCAGCATGGAATAATAGAAGGTTGTAAACAGGATTCTGGTGAACTGGTGGAGGTGTGAGAGGCTGAGGACTAGAGAAGCAGAAGATACTATGCAAAGTTAAAAACATTATGCACACATGTAGTCATGCTTAAGTATATGTACATACATACAAGATTCTTGCTGATATTAAGATTATGAAAACCTTTGGCCTGGGTTAGCCCTGTTCTGTAGTCAGTCAAAATATTCTGTTTTCCAGTGATGCTGTTATTCCTCCAGGTGAATGAATTAATAGTGCTCTCCATAATATTCCTTTGTGTAGTAGATCCCCAACACTACAACTGCAGCCCTGCTGCTTTTATTCTTTATTCTTGGATTTAGTCCCAGTTTTGTCTATGAAATGATCATTTAGTACATGAGCAATATGCTGATTTCCCCTTATGGTTATTGCATTTTCTGTTCATAAATCAGGAATTAATTTGTCTTCTTTGGGTCCCTTGGTGCCTTTTTGCTTAATAGCCAAGTGTGTTTGTTCTGTGTAATTTAATGAAAAATAAGAGCAGTAGATAGTGAAAAGTGATATCCCCAGCAACCTCTCATCCTCTCCAGAACCTGGCGGACCCTAATTTTCTATTTTTTTTATTTCCCCATTCTGGGGACCCACTTGCATCTGTCATTTACTGATAAGAGACTCCTGTGCTCTTTGGTAATTCAGAGATAGGCCAGGGCTGGAGGGGAGGAGGGCTTAGTTGTCAGTCACCTGGGAGCGATCTGCAGCCTTGGCACTAAATTGTTCTGTGACCTTCACCTCCTTGCATAGCACAATAATTGAAATCAGATATAGAATAACTGATCCCGTGAGTCTGTTTCACTGCCAGTTCAGTTCTAAACTGCTGCACTGTAATGCATATGCATATTGGTTTGTGGAGTTTGAGATGTCTAAAATGCTTTTCTTTTTGTGGAGCTTACTAGAAGTGTGTGTTGGGAAGATCATGGCAAATGTGTAACAGCATGAGCAATGTAAAGGGCACAGTTCTTTCATCCCAGTACTGTTTGTTTTGGAGACCAGCAGCCGGAGATGCTCCTGCTGCATGAAGCACTTTCTCTTTTCTCCGTTGAGCAAAGTGACTCTCCATGCAGCATTTGTGTCCCTGCCTAATCCAGGGCACAGAAAGCTAGTGGCTAGATTCTGAGCTCACTTTTGTGGGTCTTTCTCCTTTATCCTCACTGCTGTTACTTCAGAGAGAAGAATTCAGACCCACCACTCTAAATCCTGGATGCTTTCCAGCAAGGTAGGGCAGAGAAAAAAAAAAATCATGAATTCTAAAGCTTTCTGTTTGAGGCTTCTCGCTGGGGAGCAATTCTCTTCAGGAATGTGAAGGAAAGTGCATATTTGCACAAGGAGGGAAGGCACCCAACACCAGGTTGCTCAGGAATGGTGATGGTAAGTGTGGTTTGGGATGCAAATGCTTGAATCGCTGGCAGATAAATCCCCCTTGCACAGATGAAGAGGTATGGAAAAGTCATTGCTGTTGTCCTCATTTCTGCAGGGTTTTTCCCTCCTCTTGAAAATATTCAGTCCATTGGAGAAGTGTTATTTTTGCAAGAGGGTAAAAGATGGGGAGAGACCTTCTGACTCTTTCCTGCTGGGTTCTTGTGCTGATACATAAGCCCTGGCAGATGAGAGGCCAGCAGGAATCCTTTTTATGTGTGAGGCTGGGTTTGCCAGAGAACATTAATGCTGGGAATGCAAGGCTGGTTTCTTTGTTTTCGGGGCATGTTTGATATTTGTCTCCTGCTGTGTCATCTCCAGCCCCTTTTGGAGGGCTTTGAATTTGCCAGTTTGTAGAATGCCCGGTGGGCTATGGAAACTAAACAGTTAACCCCAGGATTGTCCTTGCTACCCAGAGAGGAAGGAAAAACACTTGCCTAAAACATTAGGAAACAGCAATTCCCATTTAAGTAGGCTTCACCCTGTGTCACCTTCTCTCCTGAAACAGGCAGCTGTTGCAATATTGTCTGTGTGATGTTGGGGACTGGGGAGGGTGGAGGGAGAAGGCTGCAGAGGAACAGAGCTGTGTTTTCCCCTCTTGCCTGGAGGGCATTATTGTCTAATAGGCAGTTTAGTCAGATGTTTACTAGATGAGAGTCAGGGGAACTTGAGATCTCTAGGGAGAATTCATGCAAAGCTGGAGACTACAAAAATGCCCCTGAGCAAGTGAGTTTCTAGCAATAACACTGTCATTTTTACTGGGAAATTAAAAATTAAAAGGGGAATAAATCATGCTTTTAAAATATACCCTGCCATTTGTCCCTCTTGGCCTTATACAATTTAAAGAGAAACACTAAAATAAAAAAGCTACACAAAGAGCCTTTCAACAACATTTGCTTAAGGTCTATATTTTATTAGCTGTGGACACCTGTCCTTTGTTCCAGCTTCATTCAGTTACTGATCTCTTTTCCGTAGTAGTTAAAGATATTGTTTTGTCTTAGCATCCAGAGTTAAGTCAGTATATCCAACAGTTTAATTTTTAATGTCTGTGTGTATGTATAAACATAGTTGTTTCTTTAATACAAACTCAAGTTCACAGAATGGGGTACCTCCATGACTTTAGATGTATTCTACGCTTGAAAATCAGAACATGGTTTATTTATATTTATATTAATATCCTGGTAATTTATGAATTTGGCCTTCTGAAATGTGAGTCTGATTAAGTCAGTCTTTTACAGATGTAGGACACAAATTGTATGTTCTGTCTTGAAGCAATGAAGTTTGGAGCAGTTTTTAAAGTAGTTACTCAACATGCAGATACCATGTAGAGAGAGGCCTCACTATGTTCAGGCAGATGAGAACTGGAAACTGGTTTGTCTTAAAAACATGCTAGTATTTGTTTAGGAAATGTTAATGGGTTTGTAAGAAAATATCTTGTACAGAGAGGAGATTTAAAAAAGTGCAACTGAAAAGAAAATACTGATTATGTGAGTTGTTCATAGAAATGCCCTGTTGTACTACAGCCCTCAAGTTGCCCTGCTGCAGCTGAAGTCTCTCTTTTGGTGGTGGGATGTGCTGGATAGGAGGTTGGGTTGGGCTGCTTTGGCTGTGGTGTCCTTGGCCCCTTGGGACAGGGCATGGGGTGTTGCACAGTGGTCAGGTTGCTGGAAAGAGCACCGGCTGTGCCAGCTGAGGCATGTGTGGGGTGGGCTGGGGTGGAGGGAGCAGGGATGGGCAAGCTCCAGGACTGTCAGGGTGTCTGGACTGTGTGGGGATGCAGGTCTGGGATGGTAGGTGACTGCTTCATTTCTAGGATCCCTGCCCTGTGAAGGAAGGGTGCTTATGCATGGGGTTGATTGATGGACTCTGTGTTTGAATCAAGATGCATTTGCAGAACTGCATGCAGAAAGCATCCTGAGTACTTGTTACCTGCAATCACCTTACTTAGCTTTAGGAGTTGCTTGCTTTTGTGGGTGACATAGAAGCTCCTTCATATACACTGTGTGATGTTTTCCAGATCTTAGACTGAGCCTCTTTTCCAACTTATAGCTACTTCATTGTCAATTAACATTTTAATGCTGCAGGAGGATGATAATGAGGATAATCCCAATTGTGACAGTGACTAAACATGTCAGCTTGGAGAGGGTGAGGGGGATACAGAGCAGTTCCTCTCTCTCCAGCCCATGTCATGCCCTCCCTCAGCAGTGCACAGAGTGTTGTCCCACAGCTTCTCTTAGGATAACGCAATTATCAACCTTACTTAGGGAACTTTAATTTGCTGGCATGGAAAGTGCTGATGCTACAGCACTAGCACATGGTTCTCTTTAACGTGGTAAGAGGAAAATACCTTATTTAAATAAGAAACTACTTTTGTTGTAAACAAACCTGTCACACTTGAACAAGCACTGAATCCCTGCTCTAGTTGCCTTCTGGAGTCAAAGTGTTGATTACAGCTACAGGGTGGCAGGATTCAGGGGTATTAGTGGTGAAAAAATTTTCCAGCATTTTATGTGGCTATGCCCTGAAATATATTTCTGTCAAACCTTAAAAGAAGGTGGCCTAACTGGTGTAATGGTGACTTCTGACTCTGAGAGCTATACGTCCTGTCCTTGCTGCACTCTGATTGTATAATCACATACTTAACTGGTTGGAAAAAACCTCTGAGGTTAAGTCCACCATATGACCAAACACCACCTTGTGCACCAGACCATGGTGCTGAGTGCCATGTCCAGTGTTTCCTTAATGTTATGTCATATTTCCATAATATTATGTCAGCAGAAATAAGCTATAGTATTCAAAGTCTGAGTGTCACTGCTAGGGAAAGAGTTTATGTCATTATCCTCATGTTGAAAGGGATATGTCGAAGTCAAGGTGACAAGTCAAGGCAAGCTTTTTGGGGTAGCTGTGAGACATGGGGCACTATCCTCCTTGTTCCTAGCCACTTAAGATCCTTTGTTTTTGTGCTTTTGTGATAATCACTTAAAAATTATCCATGGTGACAGGGGGTGTAATTGTCCATTTCCAGTCTTGATGCAGGGAGTAATGGTAAGTAGGCTGTCACTCTTCTGTGACTGGAAGGAGCTCTGTGTCTGTGTGCAATAGGCTTTGTTGTGACTGTGTGTTCTTTCTGGTGTGTGACTACACCTAACCCTGTGCCTTAATCCATTTCTCTTTTCTGTCTTAGACAAAATTGTGACCACAAACAGGGTCGTAATTTTTAGAGGTCACCATTGCATAGAGCAGATAGACTGAGAGAGTTCACACCTCTGAAGAAGCTGTGTGGAATTGGCTCTGCCTGGTTGCAAGGGAGAGAGAGGAAGAAGTAAGCCTCATATCCACAAAGAAATGTCATGACTGCTAACACATGTTGGAACTTCCAGAGAGGTCCAAGGAAACTGGGCACCTAAGCATCCGTATAGAAATTTGGGCCAAGATCTGCACATTCGCTAGTACATTTCCCTAGGTGCAAAAGATGTGTTTCTTTCTGGGTTTAACAGCACTTCGTGTACAGATTTCTGTACATTAGTCTTGGCTAATACTGAGTTGTGTGTAATATGCTATTTTTTATTACTGAGATCAGTCATGGTGTGACATGGTTTCTCAAATACTTGTGGAAGAAATTATTTTATTTTTTAAAGAAATCTGCTAAGATAGTCCTGTGTGTTTTTGTTGAGTTGAAAGGAAAAGTAAACAAAAGGAATGAAAGAGTAGAAAATATCTGGTTTATAAGCAAATAATAGCAGAATACTGTGAATAGGAAAATAGTTTCTCTCCATCTATTATCTCCATCATCTGAGAATAGATGAGTTCAGAGAAAAAAAATCTAATCTTGTGACAGTAAGCATGATTAGCACTATGGGTAAATGTTTAAAATACAATATTGGAGTGACAGAAGTTCTCATCTTGTTCCATTGCAGATATGCATGACCTAGGGGAGACTCACTATCATGTCATGTGCCTCAAATTCCCAGTCTCTAAGAAAGGATGTTTGCTTGAGTGTAAGAAAAGATTGTGAGACTTACTCCTTTATGTTTCTAAATTATTTTGAAGTATGGGATGGAAAAGTTACAGAAGCAGAGATTTTTTATTTATAAAAGAGGAAAAAATATTTTTTAAAAATACATGGAGTTAATTCTCAAACTTAGTGTGGAAGGATGCTATCATAGTACAATTTGGGATGGTGCTGTCACAGACTTTAGAAATGTGTGATGAGTATCTGTGTGGTAGCTTTGGTCATAGAAAGTTAATTTTGGGTCCTAACAAGCATGAGGCAATTCCATCACAAATGCAATTGAATGATGGTTCATTTTATCTCTTTGTCTGTAAAAATAGTCTGTATCAAACTACTTAAGGGAGAATGATGAAGCATTGATCTTTTGGGCCTTTTCATATATTCAGACTAAAGTTGTGTGGAATGGAAAAGTTTCTTTATTAATGAACAACAAAAAAGGTTTGTTTTTATTTCTGCTGTGAGCAACACAGACCACCTCTTGTCTGTTTTCATCAGAACAGTAAAAAATCTTACCTGAAACAACTGAAAATTTTGTCTAGGGCAACCTTCCACAGGGGCCAGACTGCAGAAGCATTTTTGCTGGAATGAACTCATGCACTATCCAAGTACTTTGTTCTGTGCTCAGTGCTGCAAGATCAGGGTCTTTAATTCTTCTGCTTGTTTATTTTAGTGCAAGAAATACTCTGGTTTACTTTTTCTTTCCTGTGTTAGTATTGCCCTCTACTGGAGGAAATCAAAAGTGCCCACCTGCGTTGCAAGCCTGAGGTTGTCGGCAGATCTCACATCATCTGCTTTCCCTCCTCTTTGGGATCCTGGGCTGACAGAGCAGGGAGAAGCCATCCTTGCCTCCGACAAGCAGGATGACTGGCCAGGCTGTCCACATCTGAGCTGCTGAATGGCAGCATGTTTTTTGCTGTACAACCAAAACATTTCCTGAGTGTTGGTACTTAGGCCTATATATGAGAAGTTGTTCTAAAGGTAGCATTCTCCTGTGCAGTGAGCAGACACCTGGAGTTAGTGCAAGATTTGGCAAGTGAGGCTGCTGGGGATGAGCTGGAGACTCAGGATGAAACAGGTCCTCTGTGGCCAAGTTTGAGAGCATCTGAAAGCAGGGCAAGCTGATGAGTCTCCTATTATTGTCTGCAGCAGCCTTGCTTTTGAGACCTTGTCAGGTACTTTGGAGAGAGATGTTGCAGTCTCTTGGAAGAGCTAGCACTGGGCTTATGTAGTTTAAACTTGAATTGCTTGGATGATCACTTCGAACTCACCCCAGCCTAGTGTAAAATCTGACACCCCTTACCCCCCATGTCTAGCACTGAATTGAGCTATTTTTGCCTACAGGCCAAACCCAAAGGTTCCAGTGGAGGCAGAAAAATTATTCTGGCCTTAGGAGCTTCAGGCATTAATACAAGAAAGGAAGGAGATACAAGGGAACATAAATGTCACAGAGTTTAATATAGACAGGTATCCAAGATTAACAACTGGCTGATAGAAGTCTGTATTCCCAAATTCTAGGGCATACGTTTTTGTAAACATGCATGCATGGTATTTTCTCTTAGAAGTTTGCCTTGTAGGTGTTCACTGGGCCTTGTGCCTTAATGTGTTCTGTCACAGCCCATAACTGTAAGGGATGAGGAGTTTGGGAGGAGTCTAGAGAAAAATCTATTTGGTGAAAATATATTTTCATTGCTGAGATATATTGCTCTACAAGGTGAAATCTCATCATGGTACCTCAGTGAATGTACTTGCTGTGTCCAGGTTTCTTTTTGTGATGTTTCAGTTTTAGAAGTCTCAGTACTCATTGAGGTCTTCTCCAGGCTGTTTGGTTTGGGAACAGAAGGTGGTTTGGAAAAGTTTTGCTTCACTGCATGCTGGTGTCTGTGCAAGGAACCTGCACAGAGTTTGTTGAGTGCCTCTGTGGGCAGCAGCCATGGTATCTATATTTTGTAAACTGCTCTGTCTGCTCACTGCTGGCCAAAACCTGGTAGGTTTTACAGATCTGTTGCTAGGAAATATGCTTGGTTCTACAAAAGTGCAGAAGGCTTACCTGTGTTAGTCTAGGACAATGCAATGCTTAATTTTACAAATCATCAAATTTCTAGAGCATCAAGACAATATACTTTATTAATTTCATTTAATATTAGTTTTCTATCATTTTGGTGCTTGGTAGCCTGAAGATGTGGCTACTGTGTATTACCAGTGCCCCCTCCCGGATAACACCAGGTTTGTTCTCAGCTGCCTGGCCCCTCCAGTGCTTCCCCTGAAGCACAACCATGCTGAGCCATGGCTGGTGAAAAAGCTCAGCTCCTGCTTTCTCTGACTGTTGCCAGGTGACCCCACCACACAATGACAAAATCGCAGGAAAGATTCTAGATTGTTTTGATCAAGAGACAATTTTCATAAATGCAAGGGCTTGGGATTTTTTTGTCCTTTATAGAGGGGGCAGGTCAAGTGTTTGCTGCATTTATTCTGCTTTTGCTGCTCACTAACTAGATAATAAAAAGGCTGAATAATGCTTCATGTGATATGAAAACCTGGAAGTCTCATATTTCTTAACTCTCTAAGGAATAAGAAACTTTCCTGTGATAGAGAGTGCTTCATAAGAACGTATTGTGAGCCTGCTCTTTGTACAGTGAAACCCAGGCATGAGGAGAGGAATTGGCTTAGCCAGAATATTCTAACAGATTTGCAGGAGCAGCCTTGAGTTCTTGCTTTACTGTTCTGTGCCCTACAGGTTGAGTTCTACTGCTTCAGTTCAGTATAAACTACTGAGCAGAGTGATAACAGACTGTGGGATCTGATTGGGATTTTGTCAAAGGTTTGAATTTATAAGATGCTGTTCTCATACACAATTACCATGTAATTTCCGGCCTGTTACAGATCTGTCTTTGCCCATGCCAAAGGAATACTTGTCCCTATGTGCTTATTATGTCCTCCTCTCTCTTCTGTTCCTTCTTGCACAGGACATTTTTGTTGTTGTATGTTTTTTATTTTTTTTATTAGGGTCTGGTTGCTCTTCATCAGGAATAACTCCTGTCCTGCCAAGACAACTGTTGAGCTGAAGTGTTTTTTTCCCTTGATAGGTGCCCAGATTGGGTCATTTGCTGTTTGTGGTGTTTGGACAAATTTTATTTCTTGCATGTCTTACTGTTCAGTAAATTGCAGCCACAGATTTCTGTCTTTAATGGGGCAATAAAGAATCCTGCAAATCTATCTCCCATCATGGTCTCCTGTGGAAAATCTTTGGAGTTTATATGTGCATCATGCCTCAGAGAGAGCCATCAAACAAGACTTGGGGCTGTACTGGGAAGGGATTTATTAACCTGACTGATGTGAATGAAGGCTTCAGGATACTAAGAGACTTAACTACTGAGGGTGGAGAGACTCTGTAGATAAGAACTGCTTATGGAAGGACAGTTTAGCAACAGGGTGATAAAGCTGCAACCATTTCACTCCCCTGTGAGTAATGGAACAACAAAAAATTTTGTAGGAAAGTTCAGTTATTATTATGGATTAGGTTTCAGGATAGATTCTGGGGGTCTTGCTTCAGGAGAATGGTTTATGGTTCACTAAGTTATTTAGAGCTGTTCATCCAAGTGCTCCCCTTGAGCTGTAAATAAGCCCTCCATCTGACAGCTGCAAAGTGATAGTCTTGGGGACAGATAAGAATGTTCTGGTGAATCCCTAGGCTTACCAGCCTTACATGAGATCTGTGTATATAGATCCACATACATAACTTTCTCCTAATAAGGTGGGGGTTTTTTTATGTGTATTTTGTAGTATCTGATCTACCAGCAGATGGGAGTCTGTCAGCACAGCTCCTTCCACAGTGGTTAAAAGCAGATGACTTCAGATGGGTCTCAGGGACCCTTACTTCCCCTTCATCATGGCAGGTCACTGGAGACAATGTTTTATTGTTTGGCAATTAGGGTCTTAGTCTTTCTTCTACATGTATTAAGCTCAGGAGTGATATCCCTCTGTCAAATACATTGCTTTTTTAAATTTATTTTCCCTTTTTTTTAACATTTTCTATTTTCTTTTGTCTTTTATTTTAAAAAAAAAATACTTCCCACTGCATCCAGAAGAAAAGCTTCCTAGAGGATATAAAGCAGATTATCAGCAGAGATGTAGATAATGCACTTCTTCACCTCTGAGGTGCTGGTCTTCACAAGTCAAATATTAGTTCCTTAAATGCAAGCTCACACTTGGAATGTTTTACACACTGCTGTGTAGTTCAGCAGTTGGTGGATGTTTCAGGTGTCTAAACTGTTCTACTAGTAGGGATGTGTAAGTTGAAGCTTGAGGGTTGTAGGGGATAGCTTAATTATCAAAGGCTCAAGGAGTGGGCCAGGTTGGGGTATATTGGCAAAGCAGTTTCCAGAGTTCAAAACAAAATGGCCTTTTGCTGTGCATATCTCATTTACTTTCCTCTAATTGGTCCCTCATCACCTGCTCTAGCAGGACATATATTCAGAAATTCTGCTTACATTGACAATTGTAGTTTATTGTTGAGGGAATCATGGCATCTCTGCATTGCTAAACTGCTGTCTGCCTCTGGCTTTAGCACAAATCTCATTCTTAATGAAAGATCATCTAATTTATATTTTTGCATTGGAAGGAATAACCTCTTGGGTAGTTAGGGGGAGCTATATTATATGACATGACAACTGAATTTACTTTCACTGCATCCAGATAGTTTTGCTGCTCTATGAGATTCTAGTTGATTTGCTATAGTTTCTCCTTATTTCTCTGTTTTGTACTTTTTTCATCAGAATGAGAGACTGGAACAAGGCTGCAGGGGCTACTTGAATCCTCTCCATTCAGTTGTCATAAGAGTAAGAGCAGAGGAATCTTCTCTGTTGTCAGCCTCTCATTTGTGATAGTAACACTGCTGTTTTCTACAGCCCCTGGAATGCTGTATGGATGTTTCTGATGTGTGTGGCAGCATCATAGCTAGTGAGGAAACTTAGGTAATCTGGGGGAGAGGACATGTACACCAGTAGCAGGGGTTGGGTTTTCCCCTTCCTCAGTATGTTGTGATAGAAGTATGTGTTTGGCTGAGGACTCTGTTTGTAATGGGCAGGATTTCTCTGGCCTCCAGCCAGGTGTCAAGCCTGTCATGGCAAACTGAGTGAAGGCTGGCATGAGGGATTTCAGGGGAGGAAGGTAGCCCGGGTTTGCAGGCATGCAGCCACAAAGTCCTGTTGCTGGGACTGGAAAGAAAACCCAACAAGCTGGTGGGGCTGATCGGTGAAAACCATGGTACCTGATTATTTGTTGTTCTGTGGAGGAAGGCCAAACATCAGGAGCTGTTGTGAAGAGGTGAGGAGGCAGAGATCATGGGCAAAGTTGAGGTGACACATGTGTATTTTCAATCATTGTGGTAAACAGTTGAATTCCTTCTGATAAGGGATGGGCATGGGCCAAACCTTCTGAACACCTCCTGATGGGTGTTTTCCCACTTTTCTCATTTGGCACCAAAGTTCTCCACAGAACAAAGGGTGGGTGGTTATTTATGACTTCTACTGAATGGAATTAAAGATCTATTTATATTTGCTTACAAACAGAAAGCACAAATAAACCAGGCTTTAGGAGAGAAGGTCAATAGACAGTGGTCTGGAACATGTGCCATGAGGAAGACTCTGTGTGACCTGAACTGCAGATCAGTTTGGAAGACATAAGGAGAGGTCGTAAGGAGTTCAGAGGCAATACTCAGAGCTAAGTATGGTGTGTCAAAATGCAGTTGATCTCTAGAAGATGGAAACCTCCCATTCTGGAGCCTATGGCTTAGTTTGTAGGAAGTTTGCCATGTGACATTAGCTAGAGGTGCTTTGCCACGCATGTGCATATTTATGTCCATGGAGCCAAAGTAAGTTGACTTCATGAATCATTTCAACAATGAGTGCTTCTAGAATGTTAATTTTTTTTGTAGGCCCGGTGAAACTGATGGTGACAGGATTTACTTTGAGTGGTATTGGGTGAATTGTTATATAGCGCTTTAAATTATTTGATTGTCAGATGTTTTTACAGCACATGAATTACATACAAACTTTGAGTTGATTCATAATTGTTTGGAAAAGACTATGTTTATTTTAGCCTATAACATGTAGCATATGCACAGTTGTTTACTTAAACTCTTGCTTTCCATAGTGTGGCTGGTCCTGTGAATAGTATGGTATTTCATGCTGTGCTTTTGGATGCCTGTGGGTTTATATTGACAAGTTAAGCAAATACGAAACATGCATACTTTGTGGATACATTTCATTGCTTCCTAGTGCTGGTCCTCAGTACATAGTGACCTTTTCCCAACACTTAGATCTGTAAAACCACTTAGAAGATAATTGGAAAAATCCTGTGGATAAATGCTTTCAGTGCAGTCCAAATTGGATGGATTCAACATTGGGAGAAAAGAGCAGTGTTGTATAACTCGATGAAGGTTATTCAGTGGATGCTGGTGGGCTCTTCATCCATAACTAAATTACTTGAAAGAGAGGTGAAGGTAGTGTAACACACAGGTGATGCTATCATGTAAACAGTGGGTTTTTGGACAGTAGAATGTTTGGAAAAACAGTTATGTTCTTGGCCTCATCCATTTAGGGCCTGCATTCTCCCTGGCATCTGGCATTCCTGCTTGCCACCTATCTAAGACCAGCTTTTATCAGGACCTGTGGATTTTGGTATGTCCTTGGCCAGCTTCATAGTCTTCCTGCTGCTCTTAGCCTAAGAAGATCCTACCACATTTCTAGAAGCATCTACTTGACTTCATGCAAGTCCATCATGTGATGTTAATAACTTCTCAGGAACATAAAATGATTGAGAGGAAGATTGAGAATCAGAAGAGAAGGGAGGGAGGGAGAGAGCAAATAAGGACGTGGAGCATCGTTAGTGGGTAAGGGAAGTTGGGATACTTGTTCCCGATTATGTTTAAAGAGGAATCATGAGTCTGATGATCTTTGTATTCTCAAGGCTTCTAATCCGCTTGCTCTAATCCTCTTACAGCATCTGCTCTATTGGACTTTTATCTGATCTCTCTGTCTCTCAAACAATCTGTTGAAGCTCCCCATGTTGAGTCACTTTTGCCCCTTCCCCAGAGAGATATTTTGGTATCTTCTTGCTCAAATGGAGTCAATGGATTCTGCATATTCTGCAGTCCTTCAGGCTCATCTGGAGTAATTTAAGCCATAATTTGGCTACATCCTTCGGTCATCTGGATTTGGTGTAGCAAATGGTTGCAATCAGAACTGTGGCATCCCTAGTTCTCTGCTATATAGCAAAATTTACAATTGTGGTAAACTAAATTTTTGATATTTGAAACTGCAAAGAATGAGCTGTAAGTGTATTAATTTTTTTTTCACTGGTGACTAAAACAAAAATAAAATCTGGAGAAATTTGGTTTTAGGCTTCTCTGTTTATTAAACCACATGATATAACTAGAGTGGCTAAACTACCCTATTTCCTAAATTCATATTCTCTTCCAGAGAGTGTTCACCAGTGACTAGTAAAACACAATATCATCATGTCAAAAACTGAGATTCTGTGTTTTGAGCTGGAGAGCATTTAAGGAAAAAATTCCAACATCTTTAGTGAATTGTTCCAAAGAAAACAGTGACATGTAATAACTTTTAGGAACTGTATTCTTTTCAGTAGTGCAGAGTGAAGAGTTATTAGCAGAACTATGAAGATTTGAGGCTGCAATTATATCTTATAAAGTATGGAAAACTCGGTCTCAGTTATTGGTTAAGCTCCAGCCAGGTAGAAACAGCTGAGGTGAATAATTGCAATTTGAATAGAAACAGAGTTTTCTCTTTGAGCACTGGGGAGCACATCCCATGCCCTTGTGTGGGAGAAGCTAATGCCATGGAATGAACAAAGTGGAGTCTCTTTTGCCTCCCATAATGCTCTTTCTCCTGGGCTGTTGAAAGATCAAGCACTATTTCTGGGAAGTATGGAATAGAAGCATTTTAGCTGTATTTGGTGATCCTAAAGGAAAGCAGACTGCCCCGTCTGGGAATTCTGATTTATCTCTTTAAAGTGGCATGAGGACAAAAGCCATGATCAGTACACTAGCTTATTATTTGATTTCCACTGCACAAAACCAAGTAGGCAACAGCAGCAAGATCTTTGGGGTAATAAAATGTTCTAGGATCTTGATTTTTTTTTTCTTTTTTTTTTTCTTCTTTATTTTCTTGAGCCTGGAATGCAATGAGGCAGAAGCTTTTGTAGCTTATCAAAGCATAAAAAACCCACTCAGATATTGCTCTTTTTGAGGACAAAAGCCTCACATGTCCAAAAAACACACACACTGTGGGACACAGATCCTGCTGGCTTTCAATAGCTTCTCCTTCTGGTCCCGCTGCCTCTCTACTGGAGTGCCAATCCACTGACTTAATGAAGGCTAACGGTATAATTAATCACACGCACCCGCAGCACAGCAGTTCATGAGACCTGAGTAAATGTGACAGCTGCTCTGAGGGAGAAAGGGGGGAAAAGCCCACAATGATGACAAGAAGGAAAACAAGATCTTCGGCAAAAAGAAAGAAACAGTCAAAGGAAAAAGCAGAGATGGGCTTGGAGCGTTTATGAGCGAGGCAGAAAGCAGTCTCACTCTGCTTTCCTGTTTTAAAGTGTCTCCAGAAGTTTACTTTCTTCAGGTTTTACTTTAAGGCTTCTCCTCACTTCAATTTCTCTTGGATTCATTCCTTTTTTTTGTTTCTTCTTCCTTTTTTTTTTTTTTTTTTTTTTTTTTTTTAGAAAAAAAACAATCATTGTGCTGTTTGGTATTTTTTCAAGTAGTACATTGTAATCTGGGCCTTTTAGGTCTTATGGACAGAGCAAGAAGTTTTTGGTAACCAGTGCTAGTTACACTTTGTGGAGAGTGAAGTGTAGCTAGTTTAGTTTGGAGCTGATAAAACTACTAACTTTTGCTTCTTAATACATACATGAACTTGTTTTTTTTTCTCTGAATCTTTTTCTCTCAATAGTTTTATTACTTCTGCTTGAAGTCCTTCTGTTGTCTTTTGTATCCTTTGTGCATCTCAATTATCTTTCTGAGGGTGGTGATAATGGAAAATTTCTTCTTGGTATAGCACAGAGGCCTGTGGTGTGATCTATGTGGCCTTTTGTGATCTGATGTGGTGCATTATTTTCTAGAGCCATGGAAATAGGGGCAAGCTTTAGAGATGGAGCTAGAATGGGAAGATCTGAAGTAATTGGTATTGTAAATAAAAATTTGCAAGGCTTTCTTGTTTCTCCTCTCTACAAGGTAGTTTTGTATCTTCATGAATTGAAACTGTATGAGTTGTGTTACTTGTGGCACATCAATATGCACGGCAAGTAGGTGATCCAGATACTTAGGTATTTTAGTTCAGAAACAGGGAGACATGAGGATGCAAGAAGAGTTTGTCTCTGATGGCCAGAATAAGGGGTTGAAAGGTATTACCTCTATTTCTGGTTTTGCTCGTAACTGTCTATATAATTTTGAACATATACCTTCATTTAATCTCAGCTGGGGATAAGGAGGAAGAATCTCTGTTGCAGGATAGCTTTACACACATAGGGCTGTTCTGAGAATTCTGTATAGTGCTGTATCAAGGAACAACTTCTGTTCTTCTGTCAGCCCCAGGGTGAGAGTAAGTGAGACACTGGAAGGTGTAGTGCATTATGATCTGGAGAATTTGGGCACTGACACAAGTTGTTCATGTTGTTGCTTTTTATTAAGGGGTATCTAGAATCTTGGGTGTGTGCATCCCTGCATTTGGAGATATATCCTGGAATTCCTGTGAGGCTATATAAAATTACTTGGGAGCTTTGTGATAAACATCAGCAAATAAGACTTTGAACTACATCCACAAAAGAAAATTATGTGACCTGGTGCCATGTAACTGCTTCTCAGGTGCTCAAACCCTCAACAGATCTTCCAAGTCCATTCATTTTTATTTTCCCCCACTACTGTCTTATGGTGGAGGTCATTAGGCTGCTGTTTTCTATTTCCTAAAGTGCCGAAAACTCTGTGTAGGGTTGTTTCTCCTGACAGTGCTGTTCAGTGCTGGTGCTTGTGTCTGTTGGGATCCATAATTTTGGCACTAGTTGTTCTCAGGAGTACAGCACCAGCTTGCTCATGGAAATGATGGGAGCCACCCTTTTTGTCTGGTGTCCCAGTGCAGCACATAGCCTGCCTATGGGAGCAACTGGTTATGCAGTATTTCTCAGGCTGCTGCACCCAGCAGATAATTTTGCAGTGGAAGGTATAACTCTTTCTTCCTGTTTCTGAAGATTCTCTTCTCTGCTTGAAGTATATAAGTAGTCATGATGTTTGAGAGCAAAGTAGGAGCAAACAAGCATACAAGCATGTACATGGATAAGGAGTTTAGTGTTTAGGACACTCACTGGGCAGGACTTGGGAATCTGGTTTCCTTCTCACAGAACATCTGTTAATATCTGAATGCAGCAGATTGACTCTTTCACACCCAACTCTGTACATCCATGAAAGGGTTACTGCCTAACTCAGAGTTGCAGTTTCAAGTAGATGGCAGAGAGGTGAAGCGTAAGGGTTTGACACACAGAGTTGTCCAGTTCTGTCACTCACACATGGTGATAACGCTGATTGTTTGGCAGGATGGTTGAAAGAGAGACTGGTTACACATAGTGAATATAACTGTATCTGATTTATCAGGATTTGTTCAGTGATCCTGTTTCAGGAATTCCCAGGGACTGTAGGAATGTGAGGGGCTTTATATGGAAAGATGTGTGCTGCTCTTCAATATTTACTGTATGACACCTGTGTTGAGGAGGAGGATTCAATTCTTCTTTTCTTTGCAAGGTACTATTATTTCTATGTGTTTAATTTTTTTTTTTTGTTCTGATTTGCCTTTTTAAAGGTATCTTCAGTTGTACCAGTAATTAGCTAAAATTTTTGCAGTAATAACTGAATAAGAGGGTTAAGGTGGAGGAGATAGTCTGCTGATCTCCCCAGCACATCTGCAGCCCTATTAATTTAATTAGAGCTGCACTGTATAAATATTTAACTAACTTTAATTTCTTTTGAAGTTCCTTTGGTTTTCAAATAATTTAGAGCTCCAGATTATCCTTTTTATTCTTCTGTATATTTGAGATAGAGGGAAATAAAAACACCAAACAAATCTCTGAAATGTAATCAGATGGAAGACTCATGAATTTTTGCCTTTGTGCCTACTCTCTTCCTAAATTAATTTCTCTCAGGCCCTCTGTTATGATATGAAATGAGGACTGGTTCTGTGGTTCCAAGGATGCCTTTTCCCATTCTCCTATTTTTGAATCCTGATGCTGGTGAGAACCAGCTTGGTGCAGGACTGCATAGAGGATGAGTAACATGCTGCTTAGAGATGCAGGAGTAGCTTTGGCTGTGGATGGCACAAAGTAGTATCATGGGAAGGTCTTCAGACAGAGGCCAGGGGAATGAGGCACAGGAACAAAGAAGGACATGCTAGTGCAGAGGTATGGGCAAAAAATTAATACAGGTTAGATACCAGAGAAATTATTGGGAGCTGCTGTATTGCAAGTCATCATTTGAAAAGAGATTTATGATTGCTGTCAGTAGAAGCAATAGAGGGGGCTGGCTTTTTTTTTTCTGATCACTTGTTGAACCATTGCCTCAGTTTCCCCAGGTGAAACATGGTGTGACAGCAGCTCATGGTGCCTGCTCTTGGAACTGGAGGGTTTGAATTCAGTGGTGTGTAGACACAGAAGATAACTATTTTTTTTGTGCAGTGTCCTTGATGCTGGGCTGTCTCCTTGAGGTTGTGCCATACCTGGTTGGGTTGAGGTGGTTCCTGAAGGATTGTATTAGCAGTCTTCCCAGCCCAAGACTTGCCAAGCAGCCTGCAGCACTGAGGTCCCCTTGTCCTTCTGTCCCTGTATGTTACCAGGCTGTCTGGTTCACTCAGCAGGCCCCTGTCACTTCGCCTGCTCTGGGGCTGCCACCATATCATCTGGTCAAAGGCCATGGGCTCCAGCATCCTGATATTCAGGGACAGCATAGAAACAAGGCGATGGACATAGGAGTTGTCATGATCTGGGGATCATCCAGCAAAACTGGGGAGCTATCCTGGCATTCTCCATCCTTAATATATTCCAGGTTCACTGTGGTACATTAATTTGATTTCTGTGTAATGGGCAATTTGCTTGGCTTTTATTTCTACTTTAGCATAGTTACGTTTTCAGCTGTGAAGGCAAGATGAAAGTAGGTGTTTTGGGGTGAATTTGCCACATAAAATGCAAGATGTAGGATGTTGGAAAGCCTGCTCCAATGGCAGCCATCCTTGCTGATGGCCAGGGAGCACTTTAGTGCCTAGAGAACAGTGTCTGTCTGTCTGAAAGGGATGCAGCCTGCCAGACTTCTCTGGAGAGCTGTTGTTGCTGCTGATAGGATCTATAGGAGGGATTTGGATATGGCATTTCATTGTCAGACATAGAATATTGTATCATATACTATTTCAATTTTTACAGTCCTAATGATGATCCAACCCATCCTTGTGATATTGTGATCCTCCTTATTAATGGAATCTCCTACCTGAATACCAGTAAATTACTTGAGCACATTCCTGTCCTGTGCCTAGTCAGATTAATAGGAGTATTAAGTGAGTTGTGGTCTAAAATTGAATCCTGCACAATGTTCCTGCAGATTCCTTCCCACCCAAGAGCTCTCCTGCAAGCCAGTCTGTTGTCATCACTCGTTTTAACAATGTTCTTACTTAGCATTGGTTATTCTGCAATTTCTGTTCGTTTTGACTTAACTAGGAATGACTGTGATTATAAGAGAATACATGTATTTGAATATCTTTGCAACAGCTATGCTCATTGCTTTTTCAGGGTTTGGCATTGCCTTTTAGTTCATTTCAGGACAAACAGAGTGTCTGAAATTTGCACAGTGGCTGTATCTCAGAAGGGTCTTTAGGGATACACATGGGAATTGTATATGCCTGTAACTGTGCCTCTGCCTGTTTGGTGAGGAAAAAGAGAAGAGAAAGTGGCAGATTTAGTGTTTGAGGGCATGTCTACATCACTGCTTGTGTAAATTGGTGAGCTGGAGTTTGTCATACTATGTGGAAGTGAAGTTTTGTGCAAATGTGAGAGTAAACCTGTCAATATAGGATTTGGTGATTTTCTGATAAGTTCATGTGAATGTGCAGCTGTTTGTGGGAAAATGCCAGCACATGTAGACATATGCTTATGATAGGAGACTTGGAGGTATGTTATATCATGCATTTGTGGGTCATCCCTAAGCTTAAATTTCTACACAGACAGGAAAGGACTTATTTTAGTTTGCTTTTTATCTTAATTTTTGTGACCAGCTGGTACAGCCATGAAAAGAGTGGTTGGCCAGACTGAGTATTTATACAGCTTAATGAGAACAGCTCAAACAAGACCACCTACCTTAAAATTGTCTCCAGCTCTCTGCTTCCTATCTCCATTACATAGCAAAGATCTCTGTTGCTTTGAGGCTAAGGGAATGAGGAAGTGCTGCCTGCCTAGTTACAGAAGCATTGTGTTTCCTTCAACATGACAAATGGTACAGTGTCCTGTACTGAGCTGATTGGAATGGAAGATGCTCCTAATCTCTTGCTGCAATACTTTCCTGCAATACTGAAGCCATTGTCTGTTTTCAGCTACAGGCTCTTACAGACCTCATGTTGTAATGTTCCTGTCACAGTTTACTATAAAAGTCAGGATCAGTGTTTGTCATTTCATTGGCCCAGGTCAGGACAAAGAGAGTTGCAGTGCTCACATTTGTGCCTTCTGCTTCAGCTGAGGAATTGCATCAGGCTCTCCTCAAAGAGGAGGGAAGTTGATGGCAGCTGTCCATCATAAGATGAACATGAGTGGCCATAATGACTCAACACGTTCCTGTTCTCCAACAGCATCCAAAAGTGGACGTCTGTAGGAGAGTATAAAAACAAGGCACACTGTATTACGTGTTTCGAGATGATTTCTATCCAACACTGTCTCCCAGCCTCCAGCCAAGTGCTTGAGGGAAAAGGTCTTGTATTGTCCTCCTTCTTCAGCACAGTAGAATCTGGGGGATGTGATGTCAGGAGAACCAATTTTCTTTTGTGTTTGCTCTTCTAAAAGTCTCTGGCAATTTGCTGAGGAAAGGAAAGAACATCTTTTCATACTGCCTTTGGTGGTGTTGCTGTCTGAGAGATTTTTCATGAGGGGTAAAAATGGGAAACAAACATTAACACTCTCTGTATGACATTAAAGTTTTAGTTCCTCTAGTGTGTGATAGAATTGTGTTGGGAGCTGGAGACACCCATGAACGGAGACTGTTTTGTAGAAGTCAGATGTGAAAACTGAAACATTGGTGTCAGGAGTGAACCTGGATCTCCAGGGGGCAGCTTGAGGACATCCTTCAATCTGTATTTTCTGTGTGGGAATTAACTCTGACACTTGCAGAGCTGATTAGTGCATGGGTGGTGTGCTCATGGCAGTGATGGAAGCTTGGAAGCAGATGATTTTAGGTGGTGAAGAAGGGAGGGTTTATCTCAGAGTACTGGTATTTGGGATGGGTACTCTGGGACAAGAGTATCTAGGAAGGTTGATGAGGTAAAGAAGGGCTCTGTGGTTCTGCCTTGTGAACTCAGTCACCCTTGGTTACCCATCTTACAGCTTTGAAAATACAGAGACTGCTTAAACTGATTTGTAGCTCTACATAAAGTGATAATATCATGAGGCCTATGAGAAGCCTGAACCAGTCTTCATGACCTGTTATATTGTTTATTTCTTGCAAAAGCTGCTGGGACTTGTTGCTATAACTAATACATTGATGGGCTTGACAACAGAGTCTCTTTTGACTGTCTTGTGTATGTTTGAATTATGGAAGCAGCTTGAGGTATTTCTTGTAACAAACTGAATGGCACCATAACTAACCAAATAGAAGGCAGTACAGGATAAATCAGTTTAGATTTATCTACAGTTTTAGTAAGCCTTTTATTCAAACAGTGAAGAGCTACCCATTGTAAATGGGGAAATACTGTAGGTCAGATCAGTGGCAGCTGGATGCTGTCTTACTGCTGAGGGTGTAAATTGATGTGAATAACAGAGGATTCAAAACTATCATAAGAGTTTCTGTTTTTGGAAATGTGGTCTGCCACATTTTCTCTCTCCCTTGTTTTATGAGAAGGTAAGGAAGTGCCTAGAGGAATGTCAGACACAGGTTAGTGGTAGACACATAGGAAAGGATGAGATTGTATTTTCTGGATGTTGCACTGTCTACTAAGATTATAGAGAAATCTTACACATGCAAAATTTTATATTGTAGCAACAGCAACAACAATTTATTTTGCATTGCTATTATGTTAACTTTATTGTATCAGATTTCCCAAGATTTAATGCTGGATGCTATTTCAAACTATGATTCTTTGGAAATTATACCTTAGATTAACTTGAAAAAAGATTGAGAATCCTCCTTAGCATATACTTCATGATGTGAAGCGGTCAAAGCCTTTATTTCTTGAAAACCTCGCTTCGACTGTATGGTTATCTGTCTTATCTATTTCTGAATTTGGAATTTTCATTTCATATGAATAACCACTCAAAATTAAATCATTTTAGTCCTCAACCTGTTCCTCTGAGAAGATAGACAACTGTTACTGCAAACCCAGAGAGCTGACACATTGGTGTATGGTGGGCTCAAAGAGTCTTCAGCAGAAGGCATCTTGACCTAGTTGTTTCATGTATCATGTTTCCAAACATGGTTTTGAAAGAGTGTTTCTGAATGCATCAACCAACAGCATTCACCAAAACCTTGTCTTTGAAAATATGTACTTTTCCATTATTGTTTTACATTAGATATTTATTCTGTGGGGTTATTTTCGTGTTTTTTTTTTTTTTTTTAACTTAATAGGAAAACTAAAAGTAACTGCTTTTGTAGCAAGTAAACCATAGCAGCTCTTATGCAGCAGCTGTTTTTCAGGTGAATGAACAAGTGCTGTGAAATGATCAGTGTCAAATCTTAATTTACTAATCTAACAGAGAAAGTGTATGGCGCCTCTCAAGATAAGGATTTGATACACTGTAAAGATTTTGAGGCTGTTGCAGTGCTGGCAGGAAGGTGGGATGCTGGGATGCTGTTAAGATGAGTAACAAGCAGTGTGCAGGATGTAAACAAACAGGTCTGCCTTATGTACCTAATGTTGTCTAAGTCAACATTCGCTTTTCTAAACTAAGCATGCATTCACAGTCCTTCCTGGTTTTCTTCTTGCAGCAGGAGTGGGGATTGTTTCAAGCAAATTAAAGCAAAAAAACTTTCTAGAAAGTACCAGGAAGGTCATAAGCTGGAAGAAAATGGAAGTTTGGAGCATGTTGGTGTGGTGAGGAAGCAGTGGTACAGGTAATGGAGAAGCACATCACTCTCACCTTGGCTTACCTAACTCTGTGTGTCTCTTGGTGGGTTTACCAGCAGGCATTTCTTAAATAGGTTTATTTGGAACCCAGGTAAACCAAAAATTGGAGGTTACTTCCTTAATTATTTGATCACTGGTGCTAGTGCTATTTTTATCTTGCTCCTGAAATTTGTGAGTTTTGGTATCAAGTGAATTGCAGAGGCTAACAACCTGCTTTTTAGGTTTTATTTAGGATGGCAAAAGGCTGTTCTGATTTGAAAATCACTGTTACTGTTCCAAATTTGGTCTGATATTCTAAGGGAGTCCTTCCTTCCTTTCTTCTTGGGCCTTTCATTGTCACATGCTCTTGGTGGAACCATTCACAAAGAGAAGCAGAAGAGATTTTTCCTTTCTTACTGCAAAACATTCAACAGGTGAGAGGATGTCTGCAGCAGGCCTGGCTGCTCTGCAGGGGACTATTGGAACAATCAGGGTTTTGAAGAACCTACAACAGCTCATACTGCCCTAATTAAACAGTACTTGCTCTGAACTCTATGCTTTTCTGCCTTGTTTGCAAAAGAATTCTTATGGCTGCTCTGTGGAAAGCTCTAGCTTTAGTTTATACTGGATGCCTTTAAATTTCAGTGCTGATGTTTCGGCGACCCAGCTGGGGCTGGGAGGAGCAGGCATAGAGATAGGGAGTGCTGTTGATGCATTCTTTTTGATCAGTAGTTTCCGTGGTTTGGTTTGGGTGCAGGCATTCAGTGACTCTATGGGAAAAGGAGTGTGGATGTAGGTTGGAGTGGTGAAGAGTCAGAGAAATAATGTTTTATAAAATTTTTAACCTACAACTGCAAAGGGCCTATGAAATCGTTCCAGCCTCTGGCCTTCTAATGTACATCATGAGCTATGGATTTTTACAGACTTATCCTTGAATTGAGCCAAACCACCCCATGTGTTTAACACATTTGTTCCCATTTTAATTTGAAAATGAGGCTTGTTTGTCTTATAACAATTAGAGATGGTTTGTCTGGTGAGATACTCTTTACTAGTTGTTGATTAAAAAGGGAAGCCTTATTTTTTTTTTTAATTTAAAGTTTTATTTATAAGGGATTGTAGCCACCAAAAGATGTTTAGGTGGGAGTGGTTCTTGTGCAATTGGCATGTGGCAATGGATGTTACCAATACCATGTGGGGAAAGATGAGCAAAGAGAGCTCTCAATCCCAGTCTGCCTACGTTTTCTTTCTGTAAAAGTATTAGAGCGATGGTCCAGCACAGCAGGAGGGGGAGGGTGCCCATGGGGCTCAGTGCTGCAGATGCTTTGTAACATTTCAGCTCATTGTTCTGTCTGAATAGAGCAAATGCGGCAGCCAGGCTAATTTGAAAAGATGCTCGATTAGGCATGGAGTGTTTAATATTCTCCACTGGTCCCTAGCTGCTGTAGAACCTCTATTTTGCCTAACAGAGCTCTAAATGGAGCCTGCTGCTTTCTCTTTATGAAAATCCTGGGTTAAAGGTGATATTTGGTGTCCGAGAGGCTGAAATGCTTACATTACACAAGCAAGTTCTCTGGTGAACCCTCCTGCAAAGTGCTTGCATCCCCAGGACAGCCTATGAGCTGCTGCAGGATGTGTCCATGCGTAGAGGGCAACCAAGGAGTCCACAAGCACTGTCAGCATCTGGCATCAAGCAAACTAGAGGCAATGGTTTGTCAATTAATGTGTCAATTAATTGTGGTGAGGCCTTGGTGTATTACCCACTCCAGATAAGTGGCCTTGCTGAATAAACAAGCATTATCACTATGTGTTTTGAGCAACCTCTGCAGTTTTGCAGCCACTGAATACTTTGCTTAATTTGGTGCATGCTGGTGTTGGAGGTTCAGAATGCCAGGAGGGTCACCTCCTGTGGTGGCCAGACAGCCCTGCTTCCAGCTGCAGTGGCTGTCAGCCTTCCTGCACTGTGCGTCCCCAGCGTGGCTGCAGCCACTGGTACAGCTTCTGTCACTTGAGTGTTATGTGCTTCTCTGTAAACAGCAATAACCACTGCTGCCCAGGAGGGCTCTGCAGCGTTTGGTGTTTGCTTTGAGATCTGTAGATGTACCTAGAAGCCTCCCTCTATCTAGTCATAAATGCTTACAATAAGTGTTCTGGTGAATATGCAAGTGTCTGGTTTTGTAAGACCTAGAAAGCTTGCTGTTCTGCTCAGCAAGCATCCTTCTTCAGCTGTTCTTTTTATTTCTTTTAAAAAGTCTTGTTAGAGTGCATCCTATTTCACATTTAAATACAGCATACTGAGTGGAGTAGAGGAGGGAAAACTGAATTTTGAAGTAGATGTTTTTCCTGATAACTGAGAAATAAAATTTCTGACATGCTTAAGAATGCACCTTACAAATGTGACAATTGTTACCGCTAGTGAAGCAAATAGTTTTCAATAAGGGAAACATATATGTTACTGCATGTGACCTAGTGGCAAGGACATAGTGGAAGATGTTTTTACTATTTCTTTTTATTGATAGGTCAGAGCTTTGATCAGTTCTGGAAAATTCCTTGTAGTCTGTTCTATCCAGAGCATTTTATTGTGCTATTGCATTGCTTGCAGCATTGCTGGTTTTCCCTGTTGAAAATAACTAAATCATTTCTCCAAATTTTGCTCATTTGTAATTTTTATTTTTTAATGAAACACAAATATATGTACTGCATCACCCATGATGGTCTCTGTGAATAGGACACATCAGAAGTTCTAAGGTGAATATAGATATCTTCCATTAGGTATTCAGTGTGTTGAAAAATGGAGCTATCTGAAATGGATATTGGTGCAAATGCACCCACAAACAGTTGCACAACAAGGGGGACTTTTGGTCTTTATTTTAAGTAGTAAAATATGCCAACATTGGCAGCTCCATTTATTTCTCTTTTGTAAGTAAAGCCTATCTAATCATTTTGTGCAAATTTAATAATTATGTGTAATGACTGAATTAGGACTATAATGTAAGGAAAAGACTCAATTCCTCACAATGTTTGTCTTATCATTTAATTGAAAACTTTTTTCCTCCCTCTTACATAGGCTGAGTTCTATGTACTGTCTCAGCCTCTTTGAAGTTAAATGTCCTGTAGACATTCCAATTGTTAATATTTGTAAGGGATGTAGGAGCAAGTTAGATGAGATTAGAAGGTGCTGCTCTTTTGTAAGCAGGCAGTCATGATGATTGCTGCATTTTTGGAATGTAGGAGCATCTGGAGCTTTGCTTATTGATGACATTTGAAAATTGTACAGACTTCTGAGTTTGGGAACTCAGTCTTTAAAAATACTGGTACTGTATCTGTTCCTCTGTCATGTTACTTTATAATATCCTCTCTATAAAATGCAAATGCAATAATTGCATAGACCTAACTTGCAGGTGGTCTGATCTTCTTGATTAGAATTGCAAAGCTTTTTTTTTTTTTTTTTGTATGCTACTTATTGAAAGGGCTGGGCTTTTACTCACCACTTGTACTACATTATTATGAAAAAGTGTCAGAGATTCATCTACCTTTTCCTTTTAGCTAAGAAGATTATGAAAGGCTAATTATAGAGGAGAGACCTAAAAAATCCTTTCTTGCCTTCCTGCTGAGGTATCCTCTGGGTGCTGGGGAGACAGACCCAGCTGGAGCCACCTCATGAATGAACCTGTGCTCAGTCCTGGAGAGAGTGGGAGCTACTTGAATAGGTGTGAATATTCTTTCTTTTAGGCAGACCCTAAGTGCTTGAGTCTGAAAGGCACTGTCCTTTCAGAGGGAGATTTTTTTCATTTTATTGTGCTCATTCTTGTGTTGTGCTTGGGTATCCTGCTGTCTTCATTACATTCTCTGCATTCCCCTATACCACAGATTCTGACAACTCTTCCTTCTTTTCAGTCTGGAGTCCTCCTTTGAACATCACCCCATGAGTTATCTCCCTTCACTGCCACAGTACTTTGTCTCCACTGTTGACTTTCACACGCTGCTTTCATCCTATAAAATCAGACCTTCCATCTGGCTTATTATTCCAGGCAGTGAAGTCAGCAAAATATGAAACAAAAAAACAAAATGCAGCACTGCCTTCCCAGAGGGAAGTGATGACATGCATGTTCACACTGCTGCACAAGCTTTTTGGCCTTTAAGAAGAGGCTCGAAAGAAATGTGTCATTTTTTTAGCCATTCTGGCTCTTGTTGTATTATGTTATCCAGGAGCAGGCTTGAGCATTCACCTCAGGGTTTCTCTGAAGTTTCTAACTTTGTCTGGAGACCTTGTCCCCTGATGACCACTATGCTCATTACTGGAAGCCATTTGGTCCAGTTTGTTCAGCTGCACTGCTCGTAGTTCACCTCGTACAGCTCAGTTTGACAGTGCTCATTAGACCCTTACAGACCTAAGAAAGATTTACTGGGAGGAAATAGGATTGGAAATCCTATAATGGCCCACAGTAGAGTTATTAGTTGTCTTCTAACTTTAGCTGTTTGGGGCACTGTAAAGACTTCGGTGACTTACGGAGAGGCTGTCTGAAAATATATCAGTCACTGTATTTTCTCTAGGAAAATACAGGAAAATAAGGACTGTCCTGTGCCCACCGGTCCCATGAAGCTCTGTTTACTAGATAAAGCTAAGTCAGAGAGTCATAGGTGATCACTTTTTCATATTTTTCAGTATTATTTGGGTAGGAAAAGGAACAGGGAGAGGTTAAATCACTTCTCTGTCATTATGTGTCTTTAGACAAGCCAGGAATGAAAATCACATTTCCTAGTACATAGTCCTTGGTATTAGAGGAAGGCCATGGTTGTACAAACTGCTTGTCAGACATCTTTTGGGACAGTAGTGTGCTCTGTTGAGCATATTGCACAAATCTCTTCTTTTAAACGATCTCTGAAAAATTTAACTGATCTCAACTCTTCACTAATTTCAGCAAGCTTTGGCTCACTGACAGACACTGCTGTGGTTAGAATGCTGGTGGAAAAGATGATTGTGAGGTGGGAAAGGTGGAGTGAGGCAGAAGACAGGAAGAGGAGGACCCCGTTCAGCCACAGACTTTGCAAAGAAGTGTGGGGGAATGATACATAATGAACAACCAAAAGTTCACTTGCAAATCTTCTTTGTATAGGTAGGAGGCTGCTGAGGGACAAGGAAGCAAAATTTGCTAAGCCTGACAGTCATGACTGCATGAGCTGGTGTTTACTTAGCAGCTCCTTGAGGGTGGAGATGAAGGGAAGCACCCTGGGCAGTTGGTGTCCTCAGGTTGTTTTGCCTATTCTGCTCCTACCTCCAGCTGAAAGGTAGGTTGTACCTGAGTTTATTATATTATTTATTTATTATATTTACTCCGGTTGTACCTGAGTTTATTTTAGGACCAGGCCAAACTGGATGTCACAGACACCACAATAATGACTGTATTGCAGAGGGTAGAAGAAAGCAAGAGCTGGGCATATTTTTCATCACTTTCTGTCCTCAAAACAAATACTCCCCATCTCCAGTAAGGAGCTGAGGCATTCCAAAGTCTTAGTATGATAATGTGCTAATAGGCACAGCTCGGTATGCAAAAGCAAACCCACAGGCTTAACTCAGGGCAAAAATTAGATGCCCAACAATAAAAAAAGCCACTTGGAGTGGAAGAAGAGCCTGGATAGCAATGGGAATTCTGAAGTTGCTAGCTAAGGCCTGGCATCCTGGGGTGGGTCTATTCTGCTTCACCTGCCTCAGTGGCTGCAATGCAATGTATGTTTTCTGTCTGGCAGCATCATGTAATTGCATTTGTGCTCAGTGGCTATCAGTGTTTCTAATGCATTTTTCTGAAAGGTCAGCTCATGCCAGAAGAGACTTAATGCCATGTCCATCTCAGATCTGTTGATTCTGTCTTAATGCTTAGCCTTTCAGAGGGAGAGACTAGAAAGCCAGTCCTACCACTTCATACCTTAAATAACAGTGTGGTTCAACCTCATAGTGGTGCTAACTTATGAATACTAGTTATATTTGAGCTTCTGGCTATGAGATATGGACTTTCCGTATATTTCAATGGGGAGGCTGGTTCACACAGAAACGTGCTTGCTTTGATTCTTATACCATATAATTAAAAAAAATTACAACTAAATCAACCAACCAAAGCAAAAAAAAATCCCAACCCAACAAAAACTCACTAGTCCAGTCAATTGTTTCTTAGTGTTACTTTGGGGCTTCCCCTGGTTCCTTCTGTCTGATGTTATGGGACTTCCATGCTCATGTCATGCCTGCTAGTCCCCTAGTTTCCCTCCTTCCTCTGTTGCACTGTTTCTATTAGTGGTCTCCCACAGCAATTTACTGAATACACAAAAAGTTAATTTGCTGGGGTGTGCTTTGTGTAGACCTAAAATGACTCTGCACAGCTGGGAGAATCTCCAACATCCTGTAAAAGCAATGAAAAAGCTGATATTAGTCAGACACACTGAAAGAAGTCTCCTTAAAAATTATTAGGGAGTAGAGTAGAAAGCTGTGGGAGCAGGGACAATTTATGAGTAATGGAAGCTAATCTAATCCCCTGTTGGTTTAGGCTGTCTTCATATAGAGGGATGGTCACTTCTACAATGAGATGCAAGTTTGGAGGCGAGAGAAAGCTGCAGGAAGTACTCTGGAGAGATCATTTTAATTGTCCAGGCTATTTCTAAAGCCACAGCAGTGTAAAATGGAGTCACTGGGGAGGTTTTCAGTTAGTAAGAGGGGGAAAAAAATGGCATAACTGTGATTAATTCTCTCTTTTTTCACTCCTTTTGCTTTCCTTTTCTGCCACCATCCATTAGCACTTCCATAAAAAAAGCAAAGAGCTGCTGGAAGCTACTGAAAAATAAGGTGGACAAGTTTACACTGCACAGTGCATGTTTGCATGTTTGCCCCTCACAACCTTCCCCTAGTTCCCTATACAATTAAAAGAGAGATGGAGTTCAACAAGAACAAGTGCAAGGTCCTGCATGTGGGTCAGGAGCTCAGGCACAAATACAGGCTGGCTAAAAAATGGATTGAGAGCAGCCCTGAGGAAAAAATTCTGCCCCAAACCATTCTATAATTCAAATTAGGAGAGATTTCTCTCACCAATCCCACTGAAGTGTCAGCCTGATACAGTTGCTCAGATCATCCCAATGGGAAGTGATCTTACAAGATGCAGAATCAAGTAGGGGCTGTGAGAATTAAGTTGTATTTCAGTTTGGTACATAGAATATGAATTCTTCCTCATGATTCTGTAGATGGACCTGTTTGTGGACACATTCAAAACCATTCTTAAAATATCTGACATTTTAGTGAGCTGGCAAGAGGCAATTTTTAAATTAAAAAAAAAAAGAGATTGAAGGGATTAAGGTTTGTTTTTACTTAAGTCTGTGTTTATAGGATGCCCAAGAATACATACAGGCATGCTGAGGACCTGAACCTGTGCCTCAGTTAAAGCCCCAGCAGCAGTTCCAGTGATATCTCACTGTTGGACTAGAGGCTTTTAAAATTCAAATGGGATGAGTTCACTTGGAGAAGTGAAGAGCTCGGAATAGCTTGAAATGCCTGCTCTGCAGTCAATTTAGGATTCTGTCAATCTGCTAAGGTATCCGAATCCCAGATTCATCCCTTCCTTGTTTTCCAGTTGTATAACTACACTTGGATCTCAAATTTCTAACACCTCCTAGTACTTCTGCTTCTCTAGATGAGCTCTCCCAGACAAATTACCTGAGAAGTATTTTCTCTCCTGACTTGACTGATGGCACTTCACTCATTTTGTTTCTCTCCTGTGTCAGATTTCCTGTGTAATCAGTGTAATTTCTGCATGTGGATCTTGACCTGAATGTCCCTGGAGAGAGATTTTCCAGTCTTGCAGTGCATTCCATGTGGTGCCAGTTTATGGTGGCAGAAATTGGTACGGAAGGAGCACTGGTGTTGGCAGGGTACCTAACAGGCATCTCAAACATCATAATATTATACTGTGACACATGAAGCACCCCTGCCCTCAGCCTCCTTTCCTAGTTTTCAAGTGTGCTGGCAACACATCCAAATGCTTCAAAACACAGAGCAGAGAGTAATTTTCTTTCATTTGTTTATTTGGTTATATTTTTTATTTAATGAGTACTTCAGTTGGTAGTGTGAAGGAGGGCAGAAGAGCAGGGATTCTGGTAGGGCTGGGTTTCATACAGATAAGGTGGCCACCTGCTTTGAGTGGTAGCTTCTAATGGAAACTTGTAACCCGTGTTTCTGAGGTCTAAGAAAACAGAATGTTGTGCACTTGTTTGCTATTACAAGTCCATAAATGACAAGGTAGGTGCTTATGAAAAGAATGGCACACTTTGGATATCTGATACTGCAATCTAGTCTGCATGTAGTTGTTTTGCATATCTTCTTTGGAAACAGTTAAAGCATTCTCAAGAAAACTCCCCTTGATTTGGGACACTACTGCATATTAGGCAGGGGTGATAATAGGAGATATTTCTCATCTAAGGAATATTTCAGTCGTGTTTCTTTAAAATGTTGTGATAAGGGCTGATGAGTCTTCTGAGCATTTATCTTCTACGTACTGTTGTGGATCAAGCTTTCCACTTGGAAGCACTACTCAAGGGTCCACAGAACTTATTATTTCTATATATTGGGTTTTATTGATAAAATTGCTCCAGAATTTGGTAAAGGGGGTTAATGGAAGAGAAATACAGTGTGTGCTACAACATGGAAAGAAATGACACCCTGCACAGCAAGTCTGAGTTGAAAACAGAGGAGAATAGATCTATTGTTTGCCTATCAGGAGTGACTAGAATACCTCCAGGAAAACAGGGCTGTTGAGTCTCTTTGGCTACAGCATGGATCTTTCCTCATGGTCTGTTGCTCAACAAAGAGGAACCTCCTTCTTTGGCTCACCCTGTTTCAGGGAAGCAAGGAGATACCAACTGACGCTATATGAAAGCAAATGTTGATTGATAACCTGAAATGAAAAATCTAATTTTTAAATTTAAAAATATCTTCTCTTGGGGTAGGATTTCCCATTTTCCTCAAGATCAGTGATCAGTCTATTGGCATGAACAGTAATAGCTCAGAAACTCCACAGCATATTTTCTAACATCTATTTCAAAAACAGCTTTTTAACCAGGGATATTTCTTCAACACTGGGATGTTTCACTGAGCTGCACAAGGTGCTTGGTTCTGATATGCATCCCAGTCTTTCCCTTGCTATCCTGGCATAGGAAAAAATATGTAGTTGAAAAAGCTAATTGGTGCTCCTTTAATGAACTGTAACTTTCTAATTAAATCCTTGATTGAAGTGTTGTTGATGCAAACTGAGCATTTATGGAACCTGCTGGATTTATGTCCCTTGCTGCTTGTCCACAACACGAGATCAAATTACTCAAAGGCACCAGTGCTCTTTTTGACTAAGGCAGCAAAAAATTGAGCAGTCAAACATGTCATAGTATCACTTGCGTGCCAAGGATTTTTTCACCAGCTCTGTATTCTGGCAATATCCCTAGATTCCATTCCAGTTGAGGAGGAGTTTACTAGCTCTTCTACTCAGAGGCCAGGAGGCACAGGGTGCACATGCTGCCATGCAGGGTTGGTCAGGAAGAGAGCCTGGTTTCCAGCATCTTGTGTGCTGGAATTGGAAATGTTGATGTATCAGGGAAGAAACAAGATTTTGCACAGAAGAAATGGGAAGAGGGAAGATGTGCTGCTTCGTGCAGGGCTGAGTGATTTGCAGGAGGGAATAACTACATGAAATTGTAGCAACCTTTATATTTTTGTGGGGGTGTATTACTGGTGACATTAGGGAAGGGGTTAATTGCTTGCTATGTCTGTCAGCTGGGGAGCAGCAAGGGGTGAGTAGGAGAAAATTTCAGTTCTATGAAAGTGGCTCTCTGCTTTGAGGCAGCAACAGTGATATTTCATGTCTTGTTTAGTGTCTCCCGCTTTTAAATGTCAGTCTCTGCAGCCAGCCTTATCTCCTGTAGCACATTTCAATTAGGTATTCCAAATCATGCTCTGTTCTTCCAGGACACATATGCCAGAGGTGATATTTACTGTTGCAGCAGCATTTTAATACTTCCTGCTTTTTTCTTCTTTTTTTTTTTCTTCTTTTATTTTAACCACATGAATTACAGTTACACCCTAATAATAAGAATTGCATTAGTAATAATAATTAAATAGTAACATCAGAAAAAAAAAATCTATGGCCACCACTGGCAGCTAAGTAATTTTAATGAAGAGGTTTTCTTTTCCTGTGTTTTAGCTCAGCTTTAAAAACTATGAATGATGCAGTGATCATGCACTGGTTGAGTTTGCAGTCCCGAGGGGTATGGGTCAGTTAAGGAATAAAGCTCTTCAGGGAGATTGTCAGTGGCATCCCTTCAGACACTGCCGTCAAGGGAGGGAGTGGAATGAAACTGGTTGGTCTTTAAGAAAATGTTCCATAGAGTGCAGGAGCTAGCAATTTCCAGGAGCACAAAAATCAGGTGAGAAAGGCAAGAGACCCCTATGGCAGAGTAGGGAACTGCTGGTCAAACTAAAGAAGCAAATGCACAGACGCTGGAGACAAGGACAGGTAGCCTAGGAAGAGATGAAGTTCTGTTGTGTAGGGCAGGGGTAAGGAACGCCAAGACAAAGCTGGAACTGAATCTGTCAGGGTACTCAAAGAATAACAAGAGGGCTTCTTCACTTATGTTAACTAGAATCAATGTGTGGACTGTTTGGTGGATAACAACATGTTTGAATGATTGCATCCAGAAGGTAGTGGTTAGTTATTCAATTTTGATGGACATCAGTGATGAGTGGTGTCTCTCAGTGATCTGTATTAGTACCAGTGTTACTTAATATGTTAATGATACAGGGAAAGAGATGCACCCTCATCAGGTTTGCAGATGACACCGAGCTGACTGATGTGATTGCCACACCCTGAAGGACGGGGTGTCATCCAGAGGGACCTGGACAAGCTTGAGAAATGGGCCCAATACAGATCCCATGGGAATCTCATGAGTTTTAACAAGACCAGTGCAAGGTGCAGCACCTGGGTCAGGGCAGCCATGGTATCATCACAGGCTGGGGTGAACAGATGGAGAGCAGCCTTGATGAGAAGGACTTGGGAATGCTGGTGGGTGAGAGGCTGGACATGAGCTAGAGAGCCAGTTGTGTCCTGGGCTGCATCCAAAGCAGCATGGGCAGCAGGGCCAGGGAGGGGATTCCTCTGCTCTGCTCTGGTGAGATCCCACCTGCAGTGCTGTGTACAGCTCTGGGATCCCCAGCACAGGAAGAACAGGGATCTGCTGGAGTGAGTGCAGAGGAGGGACGCCAAGATGATCAGAGGGATGAAGCACCTCTCCTACAGGGAAAGGCTGAAAGAGTGGGGATTGTTTGCCCTGGAGAAGAGAGGGCTTCTGTGATAACCTTATTGTGGCCTTCGAGTATCTGAAGGGAGCCTACAAGAAAGATGGGGAGGGATGTTTTGCAAGAGCAGGTAGTGACAGAACAGTGGCTTCAAACTGAAAGAGGGTTGACTGAGATTGGATATTAGAAAGGGTGAGGGTGGTGAGACACTGGAATGGGTTGCCCAGAGAAGCTGTGGATGCCCCATCACTGGAAGTGTTCAAAGCCAGGAAGGATGGGGCTCTAAGCAGATTGGTCTAGTGGAAGACATCCCTGTCCATGTCAGAGGACTGATGGTGTTTAAGATCCCTTCCAACCTGAGCCATTTTATGATTCTGTGGCTCTCTTATCTCTTCAATCAAGCACTCCATTACACTGCCATGAAAAAGACAAGGTAAATGTCACAATGTTTCCACTTTTGTGCAGAGGGTACTCTCAAATGAAGTTGAACGGAAATGGGGGTGCTGAATTTTTGGGGACCTAGGAGCCAGAGTGTGAAAATGTAGGGAAGTAATGGTGAGTTTGGGAAGTTAATTCCCAAGAAAAGGATATGCAAAGCCAAGGTGCTTTCCCAGATATTGTCATACTATTTTTTTTTTCTTTTTTATTGTCAGTTGCTTCCATAGAATATCTATTGTAAATGCTGCAGACAACTAGGTGGGAAGTAAGACTGTCGTTCCATTAAATTTGTTTGAAGTTCTCAGAAATGTTCCTATTTAGCATTGTCACAAGGAAGAAGTGAGAGATGAGCAGACATGCTTACCTGAAGTAGTAAGAGACAGATATAAGTTGTACACCTCAGAAAAGCAGATTACAGATTGTAATCAATCTTATATAGAGCACTGAAATCTTGAATGGTTTAAGGAACAGATTTGGCCTCAGTCCTTAGTGTATTGAATGAGCAATCTAAGTTCTTGACTTCAAATTTTATAGGGAGATTTGATGTTGCATTTAACAGGATCTGATGTTTAATTTATGGCAGCCTTGTAACGGCTGGATCATCTGCAGAGGAGGGAGGTGGAAATTTGTGGCCAAACCTACAAGAAGTAACTTTTGGCAATAGTCTGTATAAAACACTATCTTAGCTTCTTAACCAGAGAGAAAAATTATTAAAGAACTAATTTTGCCAGGGCTAGTGTGTGAGAGTTCCATCCTAGAGTACAGCTACAGAGCATGAATAGCATTATATTTGTCATACTTGCCAAGTTTTTTCTAATGCAAGAACTTGGCCCACAAGATGCATCCTGAGTACCCATGCTGTGCAGCTGCTAAATTCAAATTCTTGTTTCAAAGCATGAAAATCCAAGAGCTTCCTCACTGAAAAGTGTAGAACCCTCCAAGTTGTATTATTATAACTTAGCAAACTGAGAAATGACTGATAGTAGCTTCTCATAGTGAGAGACGGGGCAACCTGGAGAGCTGATAATTCCTTTGCCTTCCTGAGCTGCTGCTTGGGCTTGTAGAGGAAACTGGTGAGCTCTTGGTTTTGCAGCATGCTAAAGCCAAGCTACAGGGGCTGAACAGAAACTGATGTATGGTAATAGCAGCTCAGTGTGTTGGAGCTGAGAGTTTGGCAACTCTCAGACTTTCTATTGAGGTCCAGATTAGGCAAGGTGGAGAGAGAGAGAACAGGGCAGAGCTATGTGGTTATCTGTGGTAGTACTTTCTAAGCACAGCAGATACACGTTTGTTCTCCTTGGATTATCTTTTCACCATCCTGATCAAATCATGTGGAGAGCATATTCAATGTTGTATTAAATGCGTATTTTTAAGCAGGTGTCAATAATACAGGTTTTCCAAAGATTTTTTTCATAATTTTCTGAGGTATATTAAACAGCTATTTAAATTAAATGCAAATCCTGAATTGGTGACTCAGGTGGTTGTTTAAAAAAAAATCACATGATGGGTAAGGCTGGAATGGACAGTAGTGGGGGTCATCTGGTCCTATCTCCTCTGCTCAAGCAGGGTCATCCCTAGAGCACATTGCACAGGATTGTGTCCAGAGAGTTCTTGAGCATCTCCAGTGATAGAGATTCCATACCCTCTCTGGGCAACCTGTTCTTGTGCATAGTCACCCACACAGTAAAGAAATTCTTCCTCATGTTTAGGTGGAATTTTCAGTGCATCAGTTTTTGACTGTTGCCTCTTATTCTATTCCTTGGCACCACCAAGAAGAGCCTGGATCCTTCCTCTTCCCACCCTCCCTTCAGATACTTGTGTACATTGACAAGGTCGCCTCTCCGTTGTCTCTTCTCAAGGCTGAACAGGCCCAGTTCCCTCACTCAACCTTTCCTCATGAGAGAGATGCTCCAGTCCCTTAATCATCTTTGTTGCCCTCTGCTGGGACCCACTTCAGCAGCTCCATGTCTCTCTTGGACTGAGAAGCCCAGAACTGGACACAGCACTCCAGCTGTGGCCTCACCAGGGCTGAGTAGAGATCAAGGATCACATCTCGTGACTTGCTGACAATGCTCTGGATTAAAACGTTCAGCTTCTCTAGATCTTACATCCCACTATCTTCAGGTTAAATAGCATTTATCTCTTGGTCAGATTCACTGAAGCCTTAAAGAAATAGTTTTTCTTATTACTTGAAAAAGAGACAAATTTGAGAGCAGCTGCATGAGCAGCTAAATTCTGGTACTGCTGATCTGACATTAATCTTTATGCTTTAGTTTTTTTCCTTCGTAAAATGGAAGTTAACAGTTCTCCTTTCTTTTGTAAAATGCCATGAGGCCTTTGGATGCAGATAGAGCAGACAGTTTTGTTTCCATGGACATATCTATTTCTTGCAAGAAGCATATAAGCTTCTGCAAAAGACACGTAAACTAGTTGTGCAGAGTATTTTAGGTATTGTTATCACTGTTAATTCAAGTCTGCTTCATAGGATAGCAGCCCCTGCATTTTCCAGGTAGTTGTAGGCTGGGTTTTCAAACAAGCTGTGGTGATAAAATCTGCTTTTTTTCAGTCTCTTCGTTCACAAGTCAGTCCTAGTTTGTAAAACACCAAGTTTGGAGGGAAGGAAAAGTAATTACACTTCATATGTGCTATTTCTCCTGACACAGAGCTGTACTTGCTAAATTCCACTGAAGGTGGATCACCTTATTGCATAGTGTTTCAAATTTGTGTGAATTTCTCTTCTGGCTTTCAGATGGAAGCCTTTTGTATTCATAGAATGTACTTTTTGTAGTGTTATCTTATGAAGACACTGGTCGGGCCCAATCTATGACTCTGAGTAGATTCCTGGCACAGTAAATACTTTGGCAGATTTCCAGTGAAATGCCAACATGCTGTGCAGTGTGAGCATTGAACTCTCTAGCCTTAACCTGCACCTTTTGCAGCATTGCAAGAACAAATGCCACAGCATTAATTAGCAAACCCAAATCCCTACCACTAGCTGTGAAGAAAAATAAAGCTGTCTCTGTCAGGGCTTTGGTAGACATAGCAAACAGTTCAGATGCTGCCACTGGCCTCTGGGATTATTATAGGGAAACTACTGTCCCTTTCCAGGCTTCAAAAATTAATACTTCCAGTCTCTTAGTGAGATGATTATTCAGAGTTTGTGATCATGTGTTAAAGTTTGAGTTTGGATAGATGTGCAATATGCTTGTGCTTAAATTTGTTATGTAGAAGTCCTCCATAGCTCTATGTAAAAGAAAAGGAATGTCCAGTGCCCTGGACAAACTTGAATTTTTAATAAAGCTTTTGTAACTTTTGAAGTTGCCATTGCTTCAGGAGAACATGGATTTTTTTCTCTCCTCACGTCTCCCCGTGTTGAGCAACTGACCCACATGACGTTGCATAGCACTTCTGCAATAGTGGGCCATGTTTCAGCTAAGGGAACATAGCAGAAAGAGTGGGACTAAGTTATAAAGTAGAAAATGGAAGTATAAGGGAGGCACTCTGCCTTAAAATAAGCATTTCCACTGCTTAGCTTGCTTTTGGACAAATCTCCAAGACTTGGATCCATTACTCAAGATGTCTTCAGTTAGGTTAGTATGAAGGAAGAAGCTTTACCTAACTCCTCCCAGGGGATTTTATTATTTTTCTTGCTGACTCTCCCAGGTTTGTTCATCCTAGTAGAAAAATTAGGACACTTAGTTCTTGTCCACAGAACCTGAAAGTTTTAGCCAGACTCCTCTTCAGTGAAGCTCAAGTTCCTTAATTGCTGTTACCTATCTCTGCAAACATGGAAATAACATTACTGTGAGTAAGCAGGAAACTCATTTTGTATTCAGTGGAAAACCATGGATTTAGGACTACCTACCTCAGTGGATTGGGTTTTAGATTGAGGATCTGTATGATGGCTAAAATAGCAGTATATTATATTTCTAAGAGGTGCAGAAGTTACTGACTGCCTTCAGACATACATGTGGTTATGCTCCTGGAAGAGACTGATAGCCTGACTTCAGCACTGTGGAAGATCCATGCCCTTTCCTGTAACTTGAAAGGAAAAGTTCCACTGTCCAGTGTGAGGCATTGCAAGATTGTTTGAGTGAGATGCAAAGGCTTTCTGTGCAGAGGGGAGTGGAAGGAGCATGACTGTGAAGGGCAGGAGAATACAAGTACCACGGAGTGACGAACATGTGCCAAGCAGAGCTATTAGGATTACCTGTAATAATTCATTTTTTTGCCTCTGTTCCTTGTCTTTGTTCAATTTATTCCTAGTGTCCTGAAAAGTAGTGTTCCTAGAGCCTCCTGAAGGACACTGTTCATTGTTTTTACTGTGTTAACTTTTCCCTCAGTTCAAATGCAAACCCACAAATGAACTGAAGAGTGGGATAGAACCCAGAGATGGTGCTGAATCACCCATCAGCCTCTTTCAGCATGTCAAAAGCTCACACCTAACAGCTGTTTAAGTTTAATATGGAGCAAAGCAGTAAAAAGATGAATAGTTGACCCAAGATATTTTTTTTGTTGAAAAAGCTACAGAATCAAATTTTTCATAGAAAATGTGAATGAATTCCTTCAAAATACATATATTTTGACTAATAATGTAGTTTCTGCTCTATAGAGATGGCATGATAGTGCCTCTAGAGCAGCAGGTATTCAGTGGCTTCCTATCTTGGGGCTGTCTGACTGGCAGCTAGACTTCATCAATCTCTCTGATGGCCCATGGCCAGTGACTCCAAGTCTCATTTGCAGGAGGACACACTCTGATGTATCATAAAATACACACTTCAGAAGTCCATTGTTAATACTGAATTTTAAGGGTCTAATTTCCAGTTATTTACTCTGGTAACAATTGATAATAGAAATATGTCAATATAATAATAATAATAATAATTTTTGCCAAAAAGTTATTTCCTAAAGCTTAAAAATTCCATTTTTCTGACAGGCTGTGTGTGCACCATTAAGGTATTCTAAATCCACATAACTTCAGCTACTCTTATGTATTCTCAAACTCCATCTGCTATCTCTGCAAGATAATTGGCCACTGAGTGAATGTGAAATGATGAAAATTAATTTTCAGGAATGCTTATGGATATTAATCTGAGGAGATGTGGTTATGTAGAACTTGCTGAGTGTGGTCCATAGTGCTGTCTTATGATACTTTATTGGGGTATAGATTACTGGTGGGCCAAGAACATTGAGATTTCATCCACCCAGGGAGGCAGGAGTGGATGGTTTCTGCAAATTTTGAAGGGGATACAAAAAGCCTTAAAAAAAAAAAAAGCCAAAATCCCCCAAACTACCACCACCACCAAAATATAAAACAAACCTCCAACAAAAACAAAACCTAAAAACTAAACCAACCAACAATGCCCCCACAAGCCTCCTGAAACAAACAGAAAAACCCAGCAACCCAAAACTCCAAAACCAACCCAACCTCAACCCCCCAAGCCTCCTCTCCCCCAAAAATCCCTAAATAAACCTAAAATTCATTCACCTTTCACCATATAGGGCGCTGATGAATCAGTGGCTTTGCATGGAGTTGCTGTTTCTCTGTGCTGATCTCTGCTGGGTAATAGATCAAGCTTATTTTTCTACACATACTTAAATGTTTCTAAAAGGAGGTGGAGCGGCTAGTTGCAGATCTAGGGAAAGAAATGGTGATCATCCTCTCTGCTCACCAGGTCCTGCCTGCATTGGTGGGAGCAGCCCTCCCTGATCAATGTAAGTGGATAACAGAATCTGGAGATTCTGGCTCATAATTCCTATGAGATTATGGGGTTTTGTAGGGATGAGCTAGTCAGTTGGGGAATTACTAGGTACTGTGTGTTCACATTTTCCTTCTAAGTAAGTATTGATGTTGTAGGAAAAGCTGTAAAGATAAAGGCAAGGCTCTTGCAGACAAACGGAGAGAGATCTGGAATGGGGCATGGTGGAGCTGAGCTCAAGTGCAGAAAAGGTTATTGATAGTTCAGACCCTCCCAGTGCAGTGAAAAAGCCAAATATATTAACTTCTGTGCTACTTGTTGTTATCTATGTTCTCACTTTGCATAGAAATTAACTAGGAGTGCCTTCTCTGTGAGCCTGGAAGTAACAGGGAGCCAAAACAGGTGCACTGCTGTGACCTGACATTCTCATTTGTCACATGGAGGAATACAGAATAAATGCCAGTAGCAAAAGTAACGTTCATGAAGGAAAAATGTCTGTTTTCAGGTTGGCGTCAATGTGACGCTTCTAAAACTGCTATCAAAATTAGTATATTAGCAATGTTGCTACAACTGACATGTAAAAGGGCAGGCAGCTGAAGATGGTTGTTGTTACTCCAGTCACCTTTGACAGACAACTCCATTGACAGTTGTCTTTACCAACTTAGTACTTCTGCATATGTTTTAGAGGGTTAATGTGTGTTTTCTATAAATGTGTAAACACCATTTAATAAGTACATGCAGTTTCTGTTATCTGCCCAAGTGCTTCGCTTTATTTTATGTGCTGCTGGGCCTCTGGGCTTCAGTGTTACTCAGTGGTAGTGAATTCCACAGGTTGTTATGCATTGTGTAAAAATATTCCAGTTTTCTTGTTCCTGCTGTGTGAAGGTGTGACAGATGCTATAGGATGCTTCATTGTTTCTTGTGCTTCTACCTTATCTTTTATTTTGGTTAAATCAAGGATTTTCTGCATAGAAGTAATCTTTTCTGTCTCATAATTTTTTTCCCCACTCCTACCCCTTCTTGCCACCCTGTGCTCTTAAGAATAATTTTTGTTTCTGTTGATGCCTTCTTAAATTGAATGACCACATACAAGCATACTCTGAAGAAAACTGTTCTGTGAGTTAATGGTATTATGTTAGGGATATGTGTGTGTGTGTATTGCAGTGGCTGTACACAGAACCTTTATCCTCCATGAAAGATTTTTAACACTTCTTCAGGGTGAAAGCCTTCATGTTCTCTTGTACGGACAATATGAACGAACTAGATTGATATTAATTTATTCAAACAGATGTATAAAAGATGAAGTATCACAAAGATCTCAATGTTTCATTATCAGAAGATGTGAGTATCCAGAAAGACTCTTGTTTGTGAGGGGAAAAATGAAAAGAGTTTGCCGAGTCCCAGGTGGCACGTATTAGAAAATCTGTCAGACTTTTCCTCACAGGCCTTGTGTTAGAGGAAGCAGCACTGCCATGAAGGTTATGATTGCAGAGCACGGACAGAACTGTGTGTAAGCAGCCTTCACCTGGCCATAGTAATATGATGGATCAGAAATGCCACAGATGGGTGACACAAGGAGAGGGGGCTCTTTTGTTTCCTCTTTTTTTGTCTGAAGCACCTTCTCTCTCCGGAGTGGTCACTGACATATTGCTTCCACGATGGAGAGGCAGGCAAACAGCTCGCAAAGAGGAAGCACCTGTGGTACCCGAGGGGATGCTGTATGTCTGCAGCAGAAATGGGTGGTCGGTCTCACATCGCTTACGTGCACGTGTGCACACGCACGCTGAGATGCTATTTCAGATTGTAGTCAAGCAGTACAGATTTGGGGTATAATGCAATCCTGGATTGTGTATTCCTTCCTAGAAAATGTCCACACTATGCCTATCCTGTCTTTAGAGCAAAGCTCAGAGTGCGTGTTAAAATGCATTTATTTTTGTGCTGTATTGGGCTTTGACTCTTTACAGTCTAGTGCTCTGGGTTATGCACATGTTGGGGATTAACAGGCAGAATGATTGATTTGTACACAAACTATAGGAGTACATATAACCCCACAAACACAATGACTCAATGTATAATTTAATATAGCTTCAGAATTTGATAAACCTTTTAAATAATAAGTGTGTTTTATCTACTAAATCACATTACACTATCCAGCAGATGCAATATGAGACCAGCATACATAATCTGTTGCAGGCTTGATATATATATATATATTGCATGTAATCATATTAATTATTTATAACTTGCTTCTACCTACAGATGTATGTGCAATGAATTTTCATTGCAGTGGAAGATACTTAATACAGGAACACGATATTATTTAATCCTTCCTGTGAAGGACTAATCCTGCATGTAAGGACATTCATTAAGGCACATTCTGGGACCTAGAAAGATTTGCCTTTTCCGGGCTAATTTCAGCATACAATTTTGGACAAATGAGTATCCCGGTGTTTTTTTGCTTCATGTGTGAATACTCTGTGACCTTTAATAGCATATAGGTGGTGCAAATTTTATAGAACTAGATGAATAAATATTTTCAAATATGTGCAATATTCCAGTTGGAAGGTGCCATTGAAAGGGAGACACCTTCAGAGAAAAAATGAGTTCACTTGCAGCCTGTAATCTGTCATGTGAGATTAGGTAGTTTATTCCTTTTCTACTCCTCTAAAAGTGGCTTTTTAAAATAAAAATTTTAATGCTCTAAGTGTTATTTTATGTATGTCTAGATGAATATTTGAAACTATGGATCTTTCTGTGGCAATCAAAATGTCAGAAGAAGTCAACTTGCATATATAGTGGAGAGGAAGGGAAAGCACAAATGATGAATACCTGCATTTCTCTGGTAAAATTTACTGGCCTTGATTTAATAAGGAAGGCAGGGTGTAATATTGATGGTAAAATTGGCAGTATCCTATGATGCTGCCAATAAAGATGATGCCAGCAGGAGGTTTTTGTGTTAGTGGTGAAATCAGCCATCAGACAATTTCTTTTTTTTTTTTTTTTGTTAGAAAAATGTGATTCTAGTGGGTTTGGGATGAATGTTTTAATCTGACGTGCAGTTTTAATTGCATTAGTATGCCATATGCATCAGTGCAGGCTTCTGGCAAACTGAGGCAGTACAGATTTCTGAGTTTTGAACAAATACATAGGCTGAATTAAAATTTCTGATTAAAAATTTAGAGGTTGTAATTAAAAGAGAATCTCAGCATAAAACATTTGGAAATGGGCAATACAGATGGATCTTGCTGCCTGTGGCAGCTGGAAAGGTGAAATACCATTAAGACCCTTTTTGAGGGAGAAGATTCAGAAAATTGCTTTCTACCTGAGATGGTTTGGATAAGGACTGTTTACCATCCTTTCAAACTCCCCCTCTCTCATTGTTTCCAGAGTATTTCCTTCTTGATAATGTTATCACTCAGCTTTTCAAAAATAAATGCCTCAATTAAAACTCAGTAGCAGCTATGTGTGCTGAAATGCAGGAAACAGTGCCTGTCAGTCACTCAGTAATGGCAAGCAAAAATTGTACATAGAAGTTCTTTGCGGGGTTTAACTTGTTATCAGCTACTTAATACAACTGGCTGCAAATGTCTAGAGAGAATAACAATTTAGGTAAGGTGAGAAAGTATCTTCTACTCTTCAACAAAAAAAATTATCCACAATCTGCACATCGCTTCTGCCACACTTTGTCTCATGCAGAAAAACCCAATATAACAACGTCATCTTTCTCTTTCCATTTCTTCAATAATAGCAATAGTTGGTGCTATAAAACTGCAAAGTCTTCCCTGATGCCTGTGTTTCATTGTTGTTCATGATGGAGTAGAACTGCAAATATCACATATCTGCAATTCCTGTGCTGCTGATTATTAGGGAGATCTCCCTTATTTTTTATGTAGACAGGGCCAGAGAATTCTTTTTTTCCAAGCCTGTGGGTGCTATTTTCAAGCATTTCCCAAATGCTCACAGTGTGTAATATTGGTGAAGTACACACAAATTTAAATTTTGAACTCTTTAGCAGCTGTAATTTAGGTAATATACGCTTTTCTCAGAATACTCAGAAAATATTAGGAATCAGCTTTTGCAAGGGAGGATAAGAACTGATTATCCCAGAAATAGACTCTCGTACCAAAAGAGTCCAGAAAAATCTGATCCACAAATGCTGAGATTTGGACATAGTTGGGATTATTTTGTTTCTATAGTATGTGTCATGTTAAGATCTGACTGTACTTCGCAATCGAAATACCCAGGTATTAATTTTTCTGAATTTCATTAATGTTTTCTTTATTCTTACTATTTTTGCTTTTTTAAGTTTTCTTAGACATCAGCTTCTTAAGCATATATTAGTGTTTAGGTAGCTATATATAATAGAGGTGCATGTGTCATACTGGTCACTGATCTATGTGAAGCTGTGACACCTGTATTTATGGCTTTTGGGCAGCAATTCAGTATTTTTTTTACAAATTAATTGACATCCTTTGCTTTGTTACACTTGCTTTGTTATCCCTTTGACCTCTGCCCAAACATTTCCAAGGTATCTGTTGATGGAAATCTCTTCTTTCCATCAATTAAGAGAAGAGCAGAAGATACTTCTGAAGCAGACGTACTTAAATCCACATATTTGTTAATTTGTCTGTGTTTTTCATGGCACTTTTCCAGGTCTGCTTTTTGGATGACAGTCATTCTTTGTGCCAGCACTGCTGAACTCGGATATTAGGGCACTTTCTCTATTATGACATGGAACAGCAGTTGGCACAGCTTCATTACAAGACACATGTTCTTTCCAGGAATACTCTGGCTGCCAACATGTGTGTTTGCTAAACTCTTGGCACACAGGGAATGTTGTAACGTACCAGATTTACTCACAGAGGCAGCAAAGCAGCCATATGTCACAACACAGACAGTGTGGGTTATGAGTAAACTCTTCACAGTGATTAATAATCCTGTGTGAAACTACTTGGAAATCCTGTTCTCTCCTGCAGCACGGGCTGCTAATCAGAACAGCTTCTACAGAGGCAGAAGCAGGCTGAGATGATCATGCCAGCACCTGGATGCTGCACTGAGCTTGCAGCTCAGTGCCATAGGATCACTTTGTTAAAAAACAACTTTTGTGATAGACAGAGGTCACAGCAGTTCTGTCAGCTTATCTGAGCTTTCCTCCGGCCGTTGCAGAGCTTGTTTCAGCAAAAAGTTGTTCTTTGCAGAGTTCAGTCTTGGGATCTCACTGGTTCCCAACACAGCTGTGTTTCTTAAAAATCCTGCATCTTTCACCTCGTTGGTATTGCTTACATTTTCTGGCCACCTTTAGAAACAGCAGGAAAACCAGTCTTAGATGTCTGCAGTGCTTTAAACAGTATGTGTGCACTGAAAATGTGTGGAGTCATCATTGCTCAGGGATCACTCTGTGTTGAATGTTTTATGAAGTTTTATAATGGCGTCTTTATTTTTTAAAGGAGTACAATAGAAACATTCACTGTAACTGGCAGAAAATCCTTTGGGTAAAATAACATCTGTAAGAAGTGCAGACCCTCCAAGACTCCTGCAGTGATAATACTTGGCTATCTCTGAAATAGGGTTGCTTAAGAAAGATTCTTATGTATGAAGCTGGATGTTTGAGTTTTCCAAGGGTGAAGGAGAGGGGTTTGTTTCTTGCAATCTTGGCTGTGTACCCACTTGTATAGTGAATTAGAAAGCCTTGGCCTGTCTGAAACACTAATGTTTGTGTTGCTATTTGAAATTTATCCCCTAAAGAGCTTCTCCTGAGGCAGGAGAGTCAACTTATTCCTGGTTATTGGAACTGGGCTGTAAAATCAGGAAAACCTATTTAGCTGGACATAACTTTATGGTATTCAATGTGTAAATGTTGCTCAGCTCTGTTTCCTTAAATTTTGGAGGCAGAAGATGCTCATGTCAGGCTCTTGCCTGCTCATTACTAAATGGTGCTGTTCTTATTTGCATTTCCACAAATGCCAGCTGCTATCCACATGCAATTTTCTGGACTCCCCCGTGTTTGCCATGGCAGTCAGCGGCTCCAGCAGTGGCTGTGCGTAGGGCGGAGCAGAGTGTTGAGGCATGAGACAGCTGGATTGGCTGGGAGTGAGGTAATGTAGTGCAGTGCAAAAGGAGATGAGGACATATCCAGTCTGTAACTTCACTGGCTTGTGCCTGTAGGAATATTCTGGGCTGTGCACATCTCTGGGTAGTAGAGACAGGCTTGCAGTTACCAGAGTGTATCTGCAAAAAAGGTACTTACGACCACTTTTCTCTGAAATAAGTAAAATTTTAGACCTTCTCCCTTTGTGTTGCATAATTTCGTAATGTTATTCTCATTTTTGGAAGTTAGAACAGAAGAAGAAAAAGGGGCACTTAGCTGGGAATGATCATACAGCAGGGGAAAAGTGGTCGGAGCACAGGTGGGAACTTGCATGTTGCAGATATGTTTAAAAAGGGCTGACTGCTTCACTGATTTCATGAGGGAAGGATCTAGTTCACTGTAAAGATGTCAACATGTTCCAGGCTTTTTGTCACCCAAATGTAGGCAGAAAGTGTAGTCCTTGCCTCCCACTGATCTGTAAAAGAACGCTCTTCTGCATAATTAGTGACTTTGAGGAGGCAGACTCAAGTACAGTGTACTGCTGCAGCCCTTGGCTGCAGGGCTGCCATTTTCCTTTCCCTTCAGCTGCACAAGAAAAATCAGTTTGAAGGGAACATTGTCCAATTGCCTGAGCTTGCCCAGGGCCCAAGTCGCTGGCAGTTTGGGACTGTGACACACAGCTAAGCAATTTTCATTCTATCCAAGAGAGGGCACATTAACAAGGTAATTATAGCACATTACTTCATCAGGGACACATCAATTTTAATCCTTGAAGCGTCCTAGTGAAGTAGATAAGTGAGTACTATTAGGCCTATTTTACAAAAGTAGAGACTAAATTAACAGCTGAAATGATTTGTCCATGGCAAAAGCTGCAGTCTCGGTGAAGAGCAGGGACTAGGGGAGAAGGGTCTGCTTCACAGACCCCGTCAGGTAACTATTCCCTCTTAACCTTGGAGATCTCTCCATTAGTTTGAAGCCACACCACTCCATCTGGAGCAGAACGAATGGGGAAACCGAATGCTCTGTTAATTACATTTTCCTCCTTTTTTTTTTTTGCTGGCAAGTTAATTGTAATGTTATTGACATATGTTAATTTGAAATTATTGATTAATCTCTTTTGGCAAATAAAGTTTGGTTGGTAAACAGGTCATCAGAAATACACTGAATTTATGCTGCTGTTAGAGAACTCGGTATATTTTGGTGTAGAAACAACTGAAAAGTAAAAAAAAATTGTTCTCATTGTGGAATATTTAATTGTTAAATGAAAAAGCCTCTACAATGCAGAGCTGTGTTTTACCAAAAGGTAAAAAGCCATTGTATGAGACCAGTTTTCATTGTTGTTAATTAGATGTTCAATTTATGTTGGTCTTCATTAATGTTTAAACATTTGCCCCCAAAAGACTTATTTTACAGAATATTTCTGAGGAGAAGCCTTATATAAGGAGGTGCTTGCAGTGTATTTCTTCCCCTTTATTTTCCTGTATCTTCAGGGCTAAGTGTTAACGCATAGTTCATCTTATGCTGCAAGTGAAACAGCCTTGTATCACTAACCAGTTGTCTGGTAGACAAATCTGACACTGATTTCTCAGCCAGCTGATAGCATAATCTTATGTGAAAACAGTGCTTGTTTCTGGGCTTCATATTTACTTATTTATGGTTGTGTAGCAGGATCAACCATTGTTATCCCTGTGTTTGGTTCATATAGGAACTAAACTTACTGTAGCTACAAGGCATCACTAGAGGATGTACATTTCCCTGTGCCATGCTAAACACATGCTTCTACCCACAGTCCTAGACTTGCCACCACATTTGACATTTAAATAGTAGGTTCTATATGAAATTAGAAATTATGTGAAACAAGTTGGGGGGGTATCAGATCAGTTCTAAATGACTCAAGCCTTCATCAAAACTTTTGTCTTTGGTACTTGGGTGCTGTTTGTTACTAACATGTGGAGTGCAGACTGACTGTGGGGGTAGGATTCCTTCCCACCCCTTCAGTACACATGGGGGACTATTTGAGGAGTCGTGACCTTTTACTGTCCTGGTCCTGATAATACCTTTCCTAGAGCTGAAGAGAAATTTCAGCCCCCAGAAGGGCCATTCAGACCCTTGTTCTCTTGCACTAGGTGACTTGCAAAGTCTGTGGGCATGTTTACTGCAGCTGCAGGAGCAGAGTGAAGGGTCAGCTATGGGGCAGTGCCCTGAGTAGGAGACTTGGCCCCTTCCACCACACATGCATCTGTAGAGAGTACTTAGCTCTGTGTGGTGGTGTAGGACATCATCTATAAAGCCCTAGATAGTGTCCACTCCAAATTTGTGTCTATAAGATCAGCTGGGGCTCATTGTGCTGAATGTGAGAAGCCCTTTACTATTAGGTGTTTGTGTCTTTTTTTTTTTTTTTCCCGGAACTATTTTCCCTCCATATTTCTTTGATGCTTTCTTGAATAGTTGTTTAGATAACTATATTTTAAAAAAAAAATTAGCTCAGATGAGGCTCATTTACTCAGAGTAAAGACTGGAATGGGAGAGGGCTACTGAAGACTGTGATTATTCCAGCTATGTGTGACACTTGCTCTTATTTCTGGAATTAAGACCTCAACGAATGTGTGTGTGCTTTCTGAAGACTTTTTCTTTAATACTAGGCAAAACTAAGTGTCAATATTATTGTTTTGCAATGCTAGGGACAATTTATCCCGCAACACTTTTAAATGGCTCAATATCAGTCTTAATTTTAAGAAAAAGATGATCAAGTGATTTAACCATGTCTGTACATCAGGTTCATGCCAGATTTGAGATATGACAAGCACCTCGTGAAAGCTCAGATGTCTGAGATGTGGATTCATGACTCAGGCCTTGAGACCTCTCTCTGTCTTCAGCAGTTGCATATCAGATTGAAAGTATCTTTTCCAGTTTTTCTTTGAGCATTTAATTTAGGTATTTGGGTATCCTACTTTTTGTTCCAATACATTAGAATCTCTGAGGACTCCAAGGGTAATGCTTTTTACAATTTGCAAGTATATTTGCTTTATGTCCTGTAAATAAATAGTGCTTTTAAAAACTCTATTTTAATCCATGCCTATTTTTTCTCTTTCATGATAAGCATATAAAAGTCTCATTTTCTTGGAATTTGCAAGTACTGAAATAATGAATACTGAGAATATTTTATTTTCCATATCTTTGGTTTCAGTGCAGCCCCTGCTGTGCTATTAATATAGCACTTTTGCCAACTATAAAAATGAAAACAAATGCATTTGAAACCATGTAAGATTCTGTTTCTCTTTTCTCTGTAATGGAAATTAAAATACCTGCAGCAAATCAGAATCTCACCTGAGAGTCTAAGTTTGTATTAAACCGCAGAGCCTTTGGCTGCTCTAATGTCCTGGTTATGTAAAATGCAGTTTAAATGGGGAGAAGTGCTTTCCCTTGTGTTTTCATGACAGTTCTGGATCTGCTCAGAATCTGTGGAAGAGGAGGAAGTTAATTGACAAGTCAGCTTGAAAATAAATATTCTTTGAAGATTTAGAGGAGTTAAAGGACAGAAGGGGAGGGTTAAAATGGTTCAGCTATCCCTGGGCTCTAACGAAGGTAAGTAGTGCATATTAGAAGGATATTTTAAAGCTGCTAGCTGGAATAGCTGGATATTTCATGCTTATTGGGACAGCAGGACTGGATTTGCTGTGGATGGTATCAGTTGGCATCTAAAGATCTTGTGCTGCATCAGATCACCATGGGGGCTGACAGCTTGCTGGTGACTGGTCCAGTCAAGCCATTGGACTGACTGGACACAGTCCTGGTCAGCCAGGACATGTCCCACTGGCTCCAGAGTAGCAGCTATGCAGACTGGGGAGAGAGCAGGGAGGGAGGGGCAGTCCCCAGTGTCTTGGCCTACTCGGGACCCTGACTTGTCCTTGTTGGACATTCTTTTCTTACTAAATCAGACTCAACTGCAGAATCTCCTGCATGTTTTTTAAGTCTCTAATATCCAAGATAGGCCACTGTACCTAAAAGGAGCTGCTTTTGTGAGGGCCACTATCTATATAATGACTGCATTGGATTCTGCAAAGAGGAACTTCTTCTATCCATAAGCCCCCACAGAACTGTACTTTTTGGCGAGTCCCTATTGCAGGCTTGTCCTCTCCTGCCACAACAGAAGAAATGCTGTGTATTCCAGTCTTTGCACACCCCAGATTATCCTCTGACTGGTTGTGCACCACAAGGGCTCAGTGTTGCTTTGTGTGTTCTTCAGATCCCAGGGGCAGGTTAGGAAGTGATGCTTCATGATAAGGCACTAAATGCTTTGTCTTCTATGTTTGTACTGAAGGTGGTGGAAATTGCAAACTTGTATCCAAATGATGAGTTATTTTCCCAGTGTGCCGTTCTGGAATGTATTGTAATATTCATCTCTGCTTAGTTACATCTTGCCTTTTCTTTTAGACTGTCTTCTAGTGGGGATCCAAATTTTGTCTTTGTTTTATGCTGCCACTCACAAGTGTGTATAAGGTCCCACTCAAAGAAACTAGTGTTAGTGTGTATCACAAATAAAAGATTCCTGGGAACACTAGAAATGGCCATTTTTTCCTGTAGAATATATTCACTTGTACTTTTTTTCCAAAGGCTGATGAAAGAAAAAGGATTTTGTAGCAATAGGGAAGGGGAGGGGGATGAAGAATTGACTTATCTTGTCTCTTGATCACTTTGCCTGTTAAACATAATTATTCTTGCTCTTATGGGGCTTCTAAACAGTCACAATTAGGAATTATGCTAATAAAGTCTGTTGTGACATGAAAATACACTTCATTGCTTATACTCCTCATGACTATGTTATAGTACTCTGCAAAACACAGTGTCCCTTCCTGGGGCAATATGGAGTAGGAAAGAATAGGAAAGGAGAGGCTTCAGTGCCAAAAGGCTGCATCTGGAGGACTCAACCTTTTTTCCCAGATCTGCAGTTGAATGATTTGACTTACAAACAGGCAAGGCATAAGGTGTGCTCAACACCAGGGATGCTGAGGTTTGAAATCTGCTCCTGAATAGTCAAAACTGAGGCCACATTTTTAAAGAAAGCTGTGATACTGGGCTCTGCCCTTCTCACATTTCTGCCCCTTGGGCCTGTATTTTTGTGAATTGTGCTGTCCCAGCTTCTGTTGGAGTATGTATGGAGTGATGTACACCATTCCTTCACTAGTAGTAGGGATCAGAGTTAGGAATACCATCACCAGGAGCGCTAGTCCCTTAACGCCAGAACTAAAGAGGCACCTTTGTGCAAGCCTTTGTGTCACTGAGGGTTTGATCCTCAGCTATGTTGCCTTGTGTACATCAGTGCAAATAATTACAGCCAAACATGAATTGAGACAGTAGGCTGTAGGAAGAAAACTCATGGGTATTGTTCTTTGGAAAGAGAGAGTGGGGAAAATAAAGATGCAGAGATGTCCAAAGATAGATATATCATTCTTTCCTTGAAATCTAAGTGCTAGTTTTGTCTGCCTGAATGATTTCCACAAAGAATTTCTGAGTTAGAAATCAATACTTTTGATTAAAAATTGTTACTGAATAAATAAGACCTGTCTGTAGCATCTAGCAGTTAGGTTTCTTTTACATCTTTGTTGTCTTTTTTTGTTTCTCAGCCCAATGGAGTTGTTGGGTGTGGGGAGTATGGTCAGAGGAATTAATTTCAAATTCCCTTGCTCTTCTGAATGTATTCCTTAACTCAAATGGGACAGTTTAGGCAGGTTGTGGGAGCCAGTTTATCTGTGCTATATAAACTAATTTTAATTGTGGTTGGAAAAATTCTAGAAACTCCTTGAAATGATCACAGAATTGTTTGTGAGAGCTCTGTAGGATAATTTCCCCCTTGTTTCCTATTTGTTTTAAAACCTGCTCTGTCAATGCTCTTGCCATATTCTTTGCTGACCAGAGATTACATTTAAACAAAATCTCTTAATATACGAGCATATTTCTTTCTTCCCTTTAGCTTCCCTGACTCATTGTATCAAAACTAGTATCATTGACCTAACAGATTAAATAGTTCATTAGCATTCATATTTTCAATCGTGTATATTAGCTGTTTGTTTCCACTACTGTGTGCAAAATTCTCTTGGACTACAAAGATGACTTTGATCACACACTCTGAACTGAGGCATCCCCCAGAGAAAAAGATTCTGCAAATCCATTGTCAGTCTGGTACTCTGTGGCGCTTAAGATAGTTTCATATTCAAAAGCAAAAGGTTATGGAAGTGGATAGAAGCCAAAGGAAGGAATGGCATGTAAGCAATTCATGCAGAACTTTTTTCTTCAGTGTGGGACAGTCAGAAATTTTAAAGAGAGCAGTAGTCAGCAAGATAAGAAAAGATACATGAAGAGCAGTTCTAGGCAACTGCCATAGAGAAAGGTAGCACATGTCATTTGGGGGAAAGATCAACAGCAATGTGCCAACTGAATGTCACTTGAGGAGTTTCTTTAGAATCTGCTTTTAAAAGCTTTTTCAAGTTCCAGAAGGCCCAAAGTGGGAAAACATCAGAGTAAGGGGCTCTGATGAAAAAAATGACAAGATATGGGTATATTGCAACTAGGAGATGAGGACTTACATATTAATACAATGACACACTTGAATGCTTTGTTTTTTACTGTATCTTAGCATGGACCAGTGAAAACTAGGCAGGTCTTGAGAAACAGGGAGTTTTAAAATGGCTTCTATAAACCAAATATATGGAATAAAGTAAGAAGGCTGCTTCACAGTCAGGCACTGAAATTGTCTGTACCAGCAGGTTACTGGAAGAAAATGCAGTGGATCATTGGAAGGTACTACAGCTTTTAAAATTATTGAAACAGTAGTTTCCTGTTTGAGTGTTGAGAAGTTTTTTTGTTAGGTGATGCTGGACAGCATGAACAAATGAGTGAGAAGATTCAAAGAAAAGCATTGGGAAAGCAGGGGATATGGAAAAGAGGGTGCTTTAAGCTAAAAGGAAGCAGCAAATAATTTTAAAAGTTAATACTACTCAGTATTGCTGTGTTTCTTGGTGTTGCTTTTGTATATCTTCAGTTTCACCTGCGCTGAGATTAAACAGCAAGAGCTGGGACACTCCGCTGCAAACCAGCGTTGGGCCTGGGCACCTTTGCATCTTCTGCTTGCAACTTCCTAGCAAAGATGTTTGGCTTTGTTGCTTTGCAGTCTGGGAGTTTGGGGTGAAGAGACAGAGCAGAGGTTTAAGGGAGGTATAAGGTTTGTACTTTGAGAAACATAATCTGAAGATGGAGTGGGAAGCTGTAAATCAGAATTCAGATGTAGATATCACCTAAAGAGCAAGCTGCTTTGTGAAAAGCTGAATGCTGTCAGTGTCTGACAACATATCTGCATCATGAATTCACCTTTGAGGAGTAAATGTCCTCTGGGCATCTTTAGCCTTAATTATAAACACTGCACACCAAACATTTCCTTTTGGTATTGTGATATTGATGTAGAGGTGAGGCCTTCTGCAAGTTCAGAGTGTAGCAGTAGAATATTCCCATTTAGTGCTAGGGAATTTTGAGACCCAAAAAGTGCTCTTGGTATGTATCTTAAGGCTGTGATTTACTTCTTGGGCATCCTATTATCCTTGCCAGCTTGAGTGGGATTATTAGTCTTCTTTTTGTATTTATCTGTTTAGGAGGCTATATCTCAGTAGACTTATGGCTCAAGTATTCAGTGGCTTACAGAGGAGCTCTGACTCCATCGTTGTGTGTGTATACAAGCTGCATGATAAGCAGAATTGTGGAAGTCAGCCCTTTGACAGAGAGTTAGGACAGACAGAGCTAGGATATGTCAGCAAGACCTTTATCCTTGCTGTTTCAGACTGCACAAAGTACTGTCCTGGTTGTCTCCAAGCTGGATTGCCTGGTTGTCTCTGCTAATCATCTGAACATGTGTCTAGATGTTTCCTGGCACTGAAGCTGGCCATTGCAGGATGGTCTGTCTGTGCTCATAAACCTGCAGAACAAGATGGTTATATGAAAACTGGGCATTGGCAATGGTCATGGGCATATCCTAATCTCTAAGTTGTCCTCAGAATAATTTGCAAGACTGCTAGTTAAATGAGAAAATTTCTTCCATTTCAGTTGTTAATGTTGGTATACAGTCTATTAGTTTGACTTTCATCCTGTCAGTCCATTTCTCCAATGTTTCTAAAACCCTTTACAAGCAATTCAGAAAAATAAGGCCCTCAAGCAGAGATAAATAACTTATAATAACTATAAGTAAATGGAGAATGCTGTTGGAACTGGACTGCTTAGTTCTGCTGTGTGTGGTCACTTGAAGCACAAGTTTCTCATACTGGTGACTGAGATACCACTGGAGAACAGATGGGCTCTCCCAACCACTGCAGATGTGCTGATTGATTGTGAGTCTAAAACCAGCAGTGTTAGAGAACAAATCTATGCTAGATGCAGGGTTTGAAGTTGCCACCATAAAGTAAATGGTGCAGGGAGCCCCCAGTGCATATTTCCGCTAAAGAAGCTTTGTGTTAAGAAGTTATGAGAAGGAAATGAGATCCCTTTCATCCAGTTTGCTGTGTAGGCATCTCCTATCCACTTTCCTGTAGGGAACATCATTATATTTGAAGCAGGAAAATGGTGAGTGAAGTTACCTAGATTTCAACACATGTGTGGCAGCAGCTTGCTGCAAAAATCTTATTGGGAAACAGGGGCAAATCCAATCTCATTGAGCTTCATGTTCCTGATTAGTATTTTAGTGATATTAATGCTCATCAATCTGCTACATGCTCTTTGAGAGGCTTAATTAATCATTACTTCTAATAGCCTTCGAGATGTTGCTGCAGAGATACCTGCAGAAAGAAGGGAAGGATTGTTATCGTTATGGGACAGGGTCTAGGGAAAGGAGAAGGGCAGAGGGATGAAGGAGCAGTTGCTAGAATCTGTGAAAGTCAGAACAATGTCTGTGTGCTCGGCTGTGGGCCCCTCTGCATTTTAAGAGGGTTTTTGAAGTAGCTGTCTCTATGGTGCTTGGGTACAAGTGACCTGCCCTCCCCTTGCTTGTGTCCCTCCCCTGTTTGTCTTGGCTCTTTGCTCCCCTGCTCTGCAGTGCTCCTGCCTCCCCCTTGTGCGCATGCACCCCTCTGCTCTCAGCCAGGTTCATCAAAAAAACAAGCGTGTCTCCATGGTAACAGAGAGACAGCTGAAAAATGGCAGCTAAATGCAGCTGCCCCTCATTTAATATCGACTCTGGCACTGACAGAACAGATAATGGGCAATAACACACCATTATGCTGCGGGGAAATGAAATGCTTCAGCAGACGCATGTCATGCTGCAGGGATTTATTTGTTACTGTACCAGCAGAGATTTCTCTCCCCTTCTGTCTATCACTTTCTCTCATTCTCTCTTCTTTTTCTCCTTCTTTCCCTTTTCTGCCTGTTGTCTCCAATTGGCCCTTTTGCTTTCATCTGTTTCTTTGTATTCCTTCTTTCTTATTTTTCTCCTTTCCCCACGTCTTTTCCCACTTGCTTTCTCTATCATGTTCTCTGGATTTATTGTTCCTGGTGCTGAAAATTGCTGTGGCTGAAGCCCAAGGGTTTTGTGGAGCTCCAAGATTTTGCACCTTTCAGACTTCCCATGTTCTTCCTAGTGCTTCTCCCTTTTGTCTATGTGCACATGTTAGTATGACTGAAGTTTTCTGGATGAGCCTTCTACCAACATGTTTCTGTGGGCTGTGTTTTAATTTGGCCAGTAGAAAACAATGTAATGAAAGTTTTTGATGGAAATGTAGAGGAAAGTGCCAGTGGGGGGGATGTACTGCTTCTGGTGGTGCCAGAGTTTGTGACCACAGAGTGCCCAGAGGTTGGGCAGTTTTGAATCTAGGTTGTGGATCAGGTTGGCTTCTAAAGATTCCTAATGTTGTGACTCTTTCACGTCTTAATTATTCAGAGTTAGTTTCACTTAGTAACTGCTCTGGGTTTGCTTTCTCTAAATGTCCTGGTTGTGCAACTCTGATATGAGAACAAGGGGCACTGATGATAGCAAGTGGTCCTCTCTCAGGATCACTTCAAGATCACATCTCAAGACCCTTCTGTCCCTCTGCAGATAAAGCTTTGAACTAAACAATAAACATTCAGGGACCTACCTTTTAGCTGGAAGAAATCGAGACCTGTGAAACTCATTGCTGGGACTCAAAGGCTGCTCTGACATCAGTAAAAGGGCTGTCTGTGGATGCACTTCATGCAGGCAAAGGCATGCTCTTCTCAGTACAAACTATCTCCTCCACCATGAAATTCTCTTGACATATAGTCATGTGGGTGTAGCTGCATCCGTGGGAGTTGCCTTCACAGCTCATGAGGGTCTAGACATGCATTTGCTGGGGAGAGCAGAGAAGCAATCATGTTCTCCCACAGAATGTGCACCATCTTGCAGTATGACTTCCTAATCACACGAGGTAGCAGAGCTCTGGCACCTGCCCAGTCCCTAGTTACTGTAGCTATGTCCAGAATCACATCACATCAATCCCTGTCTCATGCTGGTGTCTTGGAAAACACACCTGATACAAGGTCCTGTTTGACTTGACTTGCTTGTACCTATGACTTTATTAACCTAGTTATGCAAAGAGCTCATTTGAATACAGATATACTTTAGAAATTAGTGTGCCTGGGCCCTTATAAAAAAATCCATACTAGTAAAGTTGTGTTTTCTGCCAGTGTAACATCTTCACTCATGATTTTGTCATTGTTGATATGATGATTACAGGGGATATATTGGATGGATTTTTCTGTACACCCAAATGGTGTCTGTGCCATTAAATCTTAAGGTAGGAGTAGGCCTAAATTCACTAAGCGATGCATTATACATATTGTGCCATATGGACCTAGAATAGGATCATTCTTCTTTTCCCTGGGTGTGATGGAGTGAGCAAATCTAGCTAAGCAGATTTTAGAAAGCAAATTTTGCAAGGGGTCATTGCAATACAGTTTTAAGCAGTACTAATCTTACAGACCCCCTTGTTATTTTAGGACAGCCTAGTTGTTATAACCCAGTCTTTGATAAAATACATTGACATGACTTGTAAATAATCTACATTTTTGGTACTTGGACAGTTTTTGATTTGAAGTTCCAGGGCTGTGAAGAAAGTGCCCATTGCTTGAATCCTAGCAGTTTCCCAGAAATATTTACACATCTGAGTAAAATCTGACTCTTAAATTTTCCAAGTTTGTTAGCCCTCACTGTGATTTGTGACAAATCAGGGCAGGGGGAATCTTTAATACAATAGCAGGTAAGATAATGACTGCTCGGGGAAAGTAAATAATGAGAAAGAAGGAGAGATTTTTTTGGTTTATGTCCTTGTATACCCTCATATCTCTGCAGAGGAGCTTATTTAGGAATATTTCCAAAATACCAGTATACATCCTAAATACCTGATTTTATTTACTTTTTCACTGAAAATGTAGAGCATGCTCCTCAGAAGTCTTCCTTAGGACTCACAGATGAAATAAGCAACTTTTGAGACACAGAAGCTTGATGTGCAGTTGAGTGGTAAAAAACCATGCATCCTCACGGATACCTTGGTTATGTTTCAGTAGACTTTGGGAGCAGTTCTTAGGCAGCTATGGGTTTCCCAGTTTTTCACTACTTTTTCTAGTGTCTTTAATCCCTGATGTAAGATACTGAAACAGTAGAAAGGTGATTTCTGCTTTAGATTTCAAAGAAAGCAAATTGGAGTCCAAAAATCCTTAATTGATCTAATTCTACCACTTCTCTGAACTAGATTTTTAAGTATAAAGGCATTTCAGAGCTCTCTCTCTCCACAGTTAAAATGATAGTGAGCTGCCTCCCATTTCAATTGCATGCCCTGCCAGCTTCTTGAGCCATGGCGCTTGTTAATGAAATAAACAAACATGGAAGTGTCTCAATCTTTTTTTTTCTTGTTTTTTCTTTTTCTTTTTTTCCCCCCACTCTCTCAACAAACCTGCAGTCATTAAGTGCCATCATGAGAGTGGAATCAGCTTGTTAAAAAGAAAAGCTCTGATTTTTAAAAATTTTTCATTTATGAAGAATCCCATCAGGAGCAGGCTGTGATTAATACACATAATTGGAACAAATTGCAGCTAACTGCAGAAAAGTGTCTCCCAGCTGCTGACAGAAGGAAATTGCTGACAGCCTTTTCCCATTCAATGAAGAAAAGAGAGAGAGGGAGAAGGGAACCCTGCCCAGCCCATGCAGACATGTGGCCACTGTGTGCTCATGCATGTTCAAAAGCCTGTGTGCAACCAATGTAATGTACATCATGGTGCATGAGTCTGCATGTGCAGACATGCCACACGTGCAGGTGCAAACCCAGTTTTGCATGCATTTGTAAGGACTGTACCTGTGTGCTTGTCAAATCCCTCATGTCTGGGTGCCTGCCCTGCTGACCATGCTGTGCCCACGTGCACTGTGACAGTAATGTCAGGTTAGTGAGAGCTGCTCTGGAAGCACCACCACAGAGGATGCTCCAGCTGTGGGTGTGCTTGCACACGTGAAGTCGTGTACTCACAAGTGAAACAACAGAGACTGTCTTCCTCAGGGATTTAGAAGGATAAGGCAAGCTCAGTTCTGGCTATGAAAATGTCTTCCATCACTTAAGGTTCTTCTGTCCCTTTGACCTTTTGTTTTTCATGCTCCTTATCTGTCATGAACAGCCTAAACAGGAAACACTTAGACTCTGGAGATGAGTCTGAAGCTGAGAGAGCCATCTTTGATTGAAGTGCCATACAGATGGCTAATGGGCATACATCTGAGCTTTGGCTCAAAAAGTTGCTCTGGAGAGGAATTTAATATCCATAGTTCATTCAGTTCCTGGCTTCTGCTAAGACAATCAGTGACTGGATTACGCTGATAGTTTTGTGATACACGTTTATCACGTATGTGCCATTTATAGCTTGCCCATCCAGTGAAGTGCTCCCACACGGGCATGTGACTGCATCAAAGTAAGCAACTCAGTGCCCTGAGTGGGCCACAGAAACACTAGCCAGCAGAAGGTGAAGTTAGAGACCTCTAGGGGATTGTTAGTAAGATCTAAAAATTTGGCTGGCAAAATCTGCAATGAGGTTGATGCTCTGATACTAACTGAACATATTTTTTAAAAAATGATATTTTCATCTTTTGATTTTATAATCTGAGCTTTTATTCACCACTGTGTAAGAGTGCTTTTACTTTTTTAGAAGCAAGCAGGAACATCAAGTAGGAGTTATTTTCCAATGTATCTGCCTTTAAAGCTGATTGCTACGGTGTGATGCCAGTTGGTAAAAAAAAAATAAAATCATCTTGTTGTAATTTTTCCTATTGAAATAAAGCCATGAAGTCTGTTTGTAACCACATGCATATTATAAGTGTTATAAAAATAACTTTCTTGATCTGGTTCCTAATCTGTTATTCCCTCTTGCTCTGTGCTGGTGTTCAGTGTAAACACATTAATAAGAAGCAGTTACCAAACAAACATTCCTTTATTAGAGGTGTATGTCAATCCCAATAGAAGCCTAACACCTCAGGCAGGCAGATGCAGCAGTGGGAAAATAACTGATAAACTCAAATGTTACAGGTTACGGATTGTGTTTATGAGTTAGTGATTCATAGTAGATGCAACGAGGGAAGTGAAGGAGGGCTGGAGCCACTGACATTTGAAGTTTGACACAGGAAATGGTGCATTTGTCTCTACCACTACTCAGGGAGTTTTGGAAGAGTCTGAGAAGAGTTCAGTGAAAAACCTAAATGCTGAAAGAATTTAAAATAATACCAGGTGGGCAGTGCTGGAAGGGAGATAGCTATCTTAGATTGTTACCATAATAACAAATCACTCAGAAGCAAGCTAGACTGAATTTGCCGATTAAAAAACAAATATATGTACTCTTTTAATTCTAAGGGAAAACAAGCTAAGCTAGTGTATTCACATTGAGGCATGAGCTGCCTTGTGTTTTCTGAAGGGTAAGGTGATCCATGTGGGCAGCTGCCATGACGCAGTGGATGTGATGGATGTGTTGCACATGCTTGCCTAGTGCACAGAGACACAAGTGCCCCACCTCTCAGTCAGAGTTACTCCTTGATGTGCAGAAGTCATGTTTCCCATTGCTGTAATGTCTTTCTGCCCCTTTGAAACTCTCGTTGCTGCTAAGAATAGTCATGTCCCAGCTGTGTTGTAGTCTTCAGTGGTTGTGGAGTGTTGATGTAAAGCAGTATATACAAGGTATGTTCTGCTCTGGAAAGAGTAATTGTTACAACCAGTAGACAGAGCTCCATTTCATAGAGGTGAAAAAGCAGGCACAGGTGAAGTCTGGAGGTTTATAAGCCTGCAGGGCTGTAACCACTTGAAGGATCAGCAGGGCTGACCGCAGCCTGTTCTGACTGGTGCTTGCATGACTCTCAGAAATTGTAGCTGGTGGGAAATTACAGTTCCTGTCAAGGATCATTTCTGTCTTTTGGGGCTGAACAGCCTCAGTTGTGCCAGATGAAGCAATTTTAGTACATATATATAAGCCGCCCACAACTAAAGGAACTTTATGGAGTTGTGGCAGTTCTTGTAAGACCTGAAAATGCTCTTTCTTCATTTACCCCTACTGAGAAGCAGAATCTTTGGGGCCAAGAATCTTGTTTTACTAGATGCTATGAAATATTGAGGTCAGCACTAACATGTGTCTCCTGCTATCTCTGCGGCTTGAGAACTTGTTTTAACTAGCATTCATTTTGAAAGCCATTCAAGAAGGCATTCCCAGGTGAGGAGAGCACAACTATGTCTTATGATTCATACATTGTGGTATGGTCAAACCCAAGCAGATCACAGAAGCTGAAAATCTGCTCATCTGTAGGACAAAGAAACTGGGAAGTGGTGCTCTAAGAAAGTGCATAGGCAATAGCAGGAGCAATTGTGATCCTCTGTGGGCTGCAGGTGGTAAAGCTTAATGTTGCAAATTGTCATGTACTTGTAAAAAAGCTTTCAGTATTGGGATATACTAAATGCAGTGAGTTCTCTTCTTCCTTTGTCTTCCCAGACTAGTTAAGTTATACAGTTTTCTTTTTTTTCTTTTTTGTTCAATCCCTTGTGGGATTGATGTATTGTGGCAAGCAAGAAAAAATGTGTAAAACTGGGAAAAAATATTTAATGAAGTTTCTTTACATTTTTCAAGTTATCTGTTTGTAATGATAAAACTGCATATATATGTATATCTAGATAGATCAACTATATGAATTAATATAAAGTTATATGATTTTATCCCTCTTATTTTTTAGTTCTGCAGAGCCAACAGAGCTGTGAAAAAATAAGTTATACCTTGTTCTTACATAGGCTTTAGCAGAAAAGCTCTTAAAATTACAATGTGAAGGCCAAATTTTGCCAGAAGTCCTTTTTCAGCAGCCCCATAATAGCTCATGGTTTATGAAGATATGGGTAGAACTTTGTCTGACAAAATTCTGTTGCTAGAGACAGCATGAAAAAGGATTTCAGCTTCTCTGTGATTCTAAAAAGTAGTGGCAGTCATAGAAGTTACAGGGGAAAAAAACACCAACGCGTATTTTTTTGTTGGAATAAGCACATTTGACCAGAGAGCTGTCAAGAGACAATCTGGAGGCTCTTGAGGTTACAAACTGGCAGAGTCCACTTTCAGAATTGTCTTGCATTTTAAACACATTGGTGTTTTTCACATAGCAAGGGCTTCAACGATCCTTCGTGCTGGCCACATGCATGGGATACACAAGGGCTTCCTCTATGGGTCATGACCAAAACTTCCAAGCTAACTTCCCAAAATCCCTGACCAGCTTTCAGTTCCAAAATGACAAGAATATGGTGTCAGGAGGTAAATGGAGTTGTTAATGTGTGGGGAAAAGGGGGACAGCACTTCAGTGAAACAGGAATTGGAAAATACTTATAAAATACACAAATACGCCTGGTGCTTAGGTTAGAATGAGAGTCTTTGCTACTAACAAAGAAACCAAGTCCCAGACCCCAAAACCACGGAAGTCAAGACCCTCTAGGGTGAACTTATCTCCAGGAAAATAATGGCAGCACCTTTCTGAACTGAAAGAGAAACACAGTTTTTTTTTCAACAGTAGTTGTAGCACAAGGGCAGTGTCACATCTCCTGCAGAGAGAGATTTGAAAAGTAATTTTTCTAGCAGTTGGGCTTTGCTTGCAAGTGTAAGAATTACATCAGTTCTGACCTTCTAGCAACAGGCTTAGTAAAATAACATGAACACGGATACCAGCATGATCGCTGTCTTACATCCAGCAGTATACCCTCACTGATTGCCATAAAATTGCTCCTTATTTTTATCAAGGCCAGTGAGTTCAGAGTTTGTCTTATAGTAGTGAAGAGAAGCATTGGTTTGGCTGTTTTTTCTTGGTTTTTAGTTGATATACAGTCTTGATAAGGTGTACAAGGCTTTAATAAGATTGTGCTACCCAGTAGTTTGAACTAATGAAAGCAGCTGGGCTTATTTTTGGTGCTGTCACATCAAGATATGAAAGTAATTTCATTGATGATATGAAGTTACTAATTTTGAATGAGCTGATAGAATAGCTGTTATCTGTTATTCTAAATAGCATAGATAATTTCAGAAATTTATGAAAAAAGATGAGCTGATAAGTATTTAAAGATAATTACAGTATATACTAAACGTCAATTTTTATTGGATTGAAATAAATGGATATAATATGTATATATGAAAAGACTACATGGGAATAGCTAAGAAACAATTACAATCATGACATAATTTTTTTTAATTTGAATACAAAAAACTTCTACTACAATGAAATATTTATTCTTAAAATATTTTTTGATTTGTTGAGGTTTGAAGAGATCTTAAATACTTCCAGTGATTAACTGGAACACTATTGCCTGAATACCTTTTCTGTTCATCAGCATCACTACCAGCCAGAGATGCTAAACTGGCCCATATTTGACACTGCTGTTGAGCTTCCCCCACTCCCTGACCTTAAATTACTTTATGTACGTTTCAACCCACTCCTGTGTCAGTCCTGTCTGGGTTGCATGCAAATATCTTCTAAAGCATGCTTTGTTGTCCACAGGTGACTAGACAAATTAGATGTTTCATCCAGATGACTTCTGTGGAGCTTCTGGCAAACTTTTTTTTCTGTGAACTTTCCTCAGTGTCATCTAACTCCTATTTTGAACATGTAAGGAGTTGTTAAGATGGAAGAAAATGTTCATTTTGAAGGTTATGCTATTCCATTAAATAATAATAAAAGCCAAAATGGGATAATGGTAGGCTGTGCTCTTTTGCATATGCAGAGAGACCACTGCACAAAAGATTGATGCCTACTTTTTCAAATTAGGATCCTGTGTGCCTAGGATCTGCTCCTGAAATCTGAGATACATTAGTATTGATCTTCAAGCATGTTGGGGCACTGTACCCATTGCATAAAATTCTGGTAGTGAAGAAAGACTTCTGAAAATGCAATATATGTGGTTTGCCCAAGTCTCATGCTGAGCTGGTAGCAGAGCTGAAAACATGCAGATTTTTCCTTATTCTTTTTCAAGCAACAAATGCCTTGAACAGCTGGCTAGACAGTCCACTTTATGTTTAGGTGCTCATACCTCCCAAAAGAAGCAACCTCCTGCTTACCTGGAACTGGAGTCGCACTCTTCACGAGCCTCCTTGTCATTACTGAAGGGACTATTTGACAGTTTTGTTATTTTTAATGTTTCTAATTCAGGGAATATTCAGGTTAGGTTTTTAAAGTAAATGTATTAATGTGTTTTTTCTTAGGAATTAGTCCCGTAACAGCAGAGGTGTAGGAGGGCAGGCTGATACTTGTCTCCACCTCCTCTGCTCTGTATGCTTTTGTTTTCTAGTAATGGACTTTGTATCAGAACTTTGCTCTTTGTATCAGTTTTGGATGTGTTTATTCAAATATATATTTATTTGTGCATGGGCTTAATGTCATGTACATCACAAAAATGATCCCTGTTCTCTATGCTTTTCCTTCTTGTTTTACATGACCCTTGTTTTTGCACATAACTTTGCTACAGCCAAGCTGTGAAGATGGTAATAAAGTGTGTGTGGCAAAATAAGGTGGAATGAAATCCTTATATAGATGTTTTCTGTCATTTTTATGTGCATCCCTCTCTTCCTTCTGATGTAGTGCTGTCTATAGTGATCTAGAGTCTTCCCTTCCTTCAGCTTTGTGTTTTCAGCATTGTGTTAATTGTTTGTGGTGTACGGGTTTTTCATCAGTGTGCAGTGAGAAAGGTCAGCTGTCAGAAACAGGCCTGTCCACAACTGATAAGGCATTCGAGAGATTGGATTTGACTCATTAAGCACCTTCCCTGTAGACATGGAGTCTGCTCAGCTGCAGAAAAAAGCTAAATCAGGAAGGAAAAAAGCCCAGGATGAAGTTGGAGCATGCGCCAGAAGCGCTGGCACACCCTCCCTCTCACCCCCATGCACAGTGCCAGTTCCAAACGCTTCCACCACAGTTGCATCCTCATGCACTGTGGACATCTATGCTTATGCCCTGAGATTGTGTGTATTCACTCCAGTATTTACACCTGGACAGGACACACATTCATTTTTTTTTCTGTTTGCTTACATGTGTGTCTAAGTCCTCATGTGTGTACCCTGAAATTACATGGCGAAGATGCATTTCATTTCCTGCCCTCAGATGTGTACTGTAAATTGTGTAAGCGTGTTAATTATCCCATGTTTTGCAGGTACACTAGTGCATCCACTTCAACCTGATTTTGCATGTTTCTTGCTCTTGTAAATCTCTTGACACTAGGGTTGCTTCCTTTCATGCTGTAACAAAGGACACACCTCCTCTTCCTGTCTATCTATTGTGTTTGTTCATCTGCACTTTGTCTGCAGAAATATGCTGTGTAGGCAGCTGTCCTGCCTATACTGCATATATGTGTCCATTGCCCTGGTAAGCACACATGGAACTTGCTGCTGTATGCGCATACCAGAAACCTAGCATGTTTCTCATTGCATACAAATGCACACGTTTTTGCCCCTAAATAATTGCTGGTCAAAGCTGCTCTGCCAGCTTGTAACAGTCTCTTGCCTGTGGCTTTGTTTGAGAAGAATTGTTCTGCCTCAAATTAGGTTTGGATACTGCTACTTCCATAAATGGTCCTAATGATGTCTCACAACGAGCATAAAAGAAGGGCAGCAGTAGTGTTTGGCAGTGTATTTGGACATCCTGGCAGTCCTGGGGTTCCACACATACCCACTCTCCAGTAGCACAGAAGCCGTGAGAAGCTGACATTACTGCAGTCTCGTGATGCCACTGGTGCTGCTCTGCCCTGCTCTTGTCTCTTCCACTGCACTTTTCCTTTTCACCTTCCTTTGCATCTCTCCTTTCCCATGGGCATGGCTTTCAGTGCTGCTCACTGATATTGAAAAGGATAATTCTGTGGATCATTATTGTGTTATTACAGTGATTAGCAGTAACTATTTTTCTACTCCCACTTCCTGCTGGAAGGATGCCCCAGGGGCTCCCTGCTCAGCAGCAAGCTGGAAGGCTGCTGCCAGCACAGACCCACGAGCATGCAGCAGCACACGCTCACCTCTGGCACTGTGCTGCCTTTCCCTTCTGCCCCTTTCTTTGTGAGCTTCCAGCAGCTCTTTAAAATAGTGCTGTTCAACAGAAGCAGGAATTTTGTCTCCTGTTGGGCTCCTTACATGCATTTTTGTTCTGAATGCCCTTTCAACTTCCTTCCCAGTGTTGGTGTAAATGATTTTGTTCATTCCTGGGTCAATCTTGGAAGACTCCCTCTAACAGCCTTCATGCTTTTTCTCCCAAGCAGGACTAGTCATACCACACACGTAGAGAAGACAGTGATAGCTACCTAATGTTCTTCTCTCTAATGGTGTGACTTTTTACTAAGGTCAGAAAATTTTGGAGAGACCTGGTCTTCAGTGTGATAAGGAACAAAAATGCCAAGTGTACCCTGTTTTAATAGCTGAATGTTAGTGCTCTTGAATCTGCAGCCGGTAATAAACAGGTCTAAATGCTTGCAATCAAGATTAATATTTGGTTTTTGACTCCTGGTTTTTAGTAGGCTTGAAGAGTAAGGGTAGTGTGAAATTGGGAATTGCAGCTGGGATACCGATTGCAGCTGTAGAACAGTAAGTCTCTTTTAGGGAGTGAATATATTGTTGCTTGTTGGCCTGCAAGTTGCTTCAGTTTGGTGTTGTGATTTTTTTTTTAATTTTGTGTTTGTTTGTTTGTTTGGGGGATTTTTTTTGTTTGTTTGTTTGTTTGTGTAAAGAAACAGCACATTTGGTCAAGAATACATATATAAAAAGCTGGTGAATTAAGAAGCTTAGCTGTATGCTTACACACTCTTATCGGTACTGTCATGTGTGCTCTACACAGAAGAGGGGTAGATACAGCAACCCCAGCAGTAGAGACACCTCTGTGAGAGCAGGGCTGGTGAGTGTTAGACCTGGAACTTTATGGTCATGGTACTGTGGTGTTCTCTCTTGTCAGTTTGCACTTTGCTGAATATTCAGCCTGTGAGGAAACAGTTTTACTGGGTGATGTGTTCAGTGACTGGCATCCTTACATTTTAGAGTGATGCAGCAGGAAAATGAGAAAAATATAAAAATTGCAGAGTGAAATAAAAACGTAAGAAAAAGTAAATATAGCAGGAGTGGGAATGGCCCTCACCCATGCTTAGCACTGAGGAATCTAGAGGAGGTCTGATGCTCAGTAAATCGTCATAGTTCTTAACAAAAATTTGTAGCAATACTTTGCTTTTTCTTTACCTTCTGGAACTAGGAGTGAGAGTAGCAAAATTGTTCAGAGAAATGAAAAGGAAGAGTATACTTTCTTCAACCAAAACAAATTGTGAATTTATATGACTATATCAAATTCTTTCAGGCAAATTATTTTAAAAATTGATTTATTCAGCATCATTCATTTCAAAATAAACCTGTTTCATGCTTTCATTTTAAAATGGAGCTCTAGGTTTTTTTTTTTTGTTTTTTTTTTAATGGACTTGTAAACCAAAATTTTGAACTTCATTTTGGGTTCAGAAAGACGGCGTCACAGAATTGCTTTTTTAGTCTGTATAGTCAGCTGATCAGAACATAAAGCACAAGCACAGCTCTAAGTACATAGTGCCATGGTCAGACCAATACCTGGAGTTTATAATTTCTTTGCTCGAGAATGCAACATCCCAAACTGATATCAGTACAGTTGTTTGTTCTAGCAAGCAATTGAAAGTAGGTGAAGAAGAAGATACTCAAGACACTTTGTACACTGCAAATACACTGGGTTGGTACAGGGCTTCTCCTCACAGATGTGGAACATTTCTTGGTTTTCGAAGTTTTATTAAACTCACAGAGTGCTCTTCTCCTATAGGTCTCAAGGACTTAACCTATATTTTTATCTTTATAGTACAGATGGAGGCAGCTGAGGTTAATTAAGTGCCTCAGGTTGCACAGTGAATCAGTGACAGAGTTGAAGATAAAAAGCTGGGGTTCTGAATTCCATGCCTCTACTTTGTCATTTACATCAATTTTAATGAGCAATTAAAAAAAATGTTATCAGACATATGCTGTAATATTTTGTAGACATGTCATGTATTCATTTTCATTTTTGTAGCATTAATACTTTTGTCATCAAAACATTTCAGCAAAAATGTTTTTATAGCTGTGTTTTTCAGCTCTTTTATGTGCAGTATTGAAGGAGTTTAGACTCTTCTGTTTTCTGCCTCTCTTCAGAAATAGACAGTATGTGGCTTAGAGTGAGTAGAGAACCTGTGGATCATAGAATTGGCAAAACTAGTTAAAAAAAAATCTGTCTGTGCTCAATATGTGGACTAACTAGGAGATTTTGTGTGGTATAACTGATTTACGTTTTTTCCTCTCAGAAGAGATTTTGTCAAACAACTGCAATATACTGTTGGGTGAAAAGGAGATTCTCATCATTGACAAGCAAACTAGCTTTTCATTTGGGTGAATATTTATTTATTTATATGGTAAGATCTCCAGCTGTATATTTGATAGTTGCATACTCATACTTCAGAAATATAAGGCAGTTGTGCTTCTAACATGCTACTAGTTCTGCCACTGTTATGTGACAGTGATATATGGAAACTGCTTTATACATTTAGTATATGTCAACTATTTTGAGGATCAGGCGCCTAGGAAGAATTTCTCATTTCTTTGGGCTAAAGATTCAGGCACTCTCATCCCTCCTCCTTCCCTTTGCAGTCAGTCTTTGCTATGCAGTGGTGCAGATTCATCAGGTGAAATAAGTCACTCTGCAGAGCTGGCTCTGTGTCTCTTAGGCATGGTTTGCAGTCCCACAGGTCAAAGCCTCCTCTGTTGGAGCCAGCCCAAAGAGTGTCATCCAAGGACACAGGCAGACAAAAGCGGAGGTGGAACATGCAGTTCCAGAGCTCTCATGAGGTATCTTCAGATAAAACAGTTCTTCCTCTTGTGTTCGTTAAGAGCTTAGCTGCACAGGGAAGTAATAGATTAGTCAGGTTTGACAAAAACCCCTGAATATTCGTTGTATTGCCAAGTCTCCTTGATCTCTTCCGGGCTTAAATTTGAGGACCTTTTAATAAGCATTCTGTTTTAGACTTGAAGGGTAATGGGTAAAATAGCAGATAAGAGAGTAGAGGGCATGATTCATGCTAGGCACTTGATGTTCTCTGGTGGAACATTAATGTTTCCTTTGCTCTTACTGGTGAGGTGAAAGAGGTTTTTGAATAAGATTAGAGCTGTTACACTACATGCAAAATTTGAGTTTGGCATTGAAAGAGCACTGTTGAATGCATCTCACCTTTGCTGTGGATTCCTGGGCTAGCTCTTTTGCTGTGGACTCTTGGCATCTCTTAAACATGATGGGAATTGTCTTGCATTGATTCTTCCCCACATTCTTTCTGATGTTGTTATGCTGATTCCTCTCTGCTTCCAAGTTGTAAGTTATGTAGGTGTAGTAAGTGAGCATGAGGAGCTTGAGGAAAAAAATAAATTACACTATTTATGAAAAATGTCACATTTCCCAGAATAGTTTAAAGCTAGTAAACAATTAAGAGACTACTCTTTTTACTGTGGGACTCCAGGTCAGCACTTAATTTTATCCTTTATAACATCAGTCTATGATTTTATGGACAATTTTTTTCCAACAGCAAAAATTATTTTTCTTCTGAAAAAATATTCCTATAATTTCCTTGAGGTTAGAAGTCATATTCTTTTTCTAAAATTTAATCAATGCAATCAGTTCAGTCATCCCATTATGACATTAATACTATTTATATGTTCTTACTTTACAGTTTGTGGAATATAAATGCAGGCTATGATATGGCTCTCACAGCTTCCACATACCAGTATCACTGTTGGTGGTGCTTGGAAGATGCTTCATGCACTGAAGAATGTATTGTACATGATTTCTAAAGTATTTAAATAATTGAATAACATCTGTAAGACTTTAAAAAACAGTATTTGTTTTTGAATCTTGAGACCACAAAAGTGAGCTTGTGAGGGAGAAAGCATGGGGCCTTATGAGAGAGTCTGATGAGTGGTGTTATTGATCTGATCAGGTGGTGTGAAGAATGGTTAGACTAGGAAAAAAATAATTATTTGGATGTATTATTTTTCCTGTTCAAAGGCTGGAAGGGAGGAATGCGGCAAAGGGATGAATGGAAGCTGCAGTAATCTCCTTTCAGCTACTACTGGATTCTGTCACTATCTCTTTAAAATAAAGCTTGATTTTTTTACTAAACTACTAAGCCTGGAGGTTTGTTTTAATGACATCAATCTGTGCAAGGTGCTTTGATAAGTTCTGAGAGCTTTCATTAGTTTCAACATTCTGTCACATTATGTTGATTGTAAACCAAACCCCAGTAAGACAGGGACTGCCTCACACAGCTGACCCTTGGTTTTTGGAGAGCTGCTTGTGGTTTTCTTCAGAAGACTTCAGGAAGCTTCCTGCCCATTTTATATTTTTCTAAATATTTCTTAATTTTGTCTGGGGCCAAAATTCCTGTTACATGAGATGCTGCTTTTGTTGACTATTAAGCTTCATGCCCCTGAGCAAAATGAGTGCTTCTGGGGTTTGCTGTTTTCAGCTTTGCAGTAATGAAGTATTTACTTTCAAGCATAATTCAAAACTTGCAGGGTGCTTTCTCCGCACCTTGCTGGGATGACATCCTGGAAGGACTAGAGAAAAATAGGAGGTTGCTTTCCCTCCACAAATATATGAGAACTCTGAAATGAGCTGAGGACGGAGAGATAGGAACTCCTAAACTCAAATTCTTTCTCTGTTATTGACATTCATGGTGGCTCTGAGTAAACCCATTAAAATGTCTGTGCGTTGGTTTCCTCATATACAAATCAAAATGCCAAGAACAGAACAGCAACAACATTGCACATAGAAACAGAAGCTTAAATTGCCATCTGACTTTCTTGAAAAGGCAGTATAGCTGTATACTGTATGGGAAGATCCTGGGGTCTTGACCTCTCCATGAGACCTGAGGCTCAGAAAGTTCTGGAGTTTCTTGCAGGATGAGAAGAGCCAGGCTGAGGTTCTTGTTTGCTGTGCTTTTGTACTCAACCTCTGATATGTGCTGATGGCTGGTTTGGGTTTTAAACAGATGTCTGAGACTTGTAAAGCTGGCTTTGCAGTGCGGGGTTGATGGTAACTGCTTAATGTGGTGAGTGTATCTGCTAGGGATTGATCTGAAAATGGTAACATTTTCCCATTAAAGTGATGGGTGACTCCATGCATTCAAAGAAAATATCTGTGCTAGTTTGAAGATTCTGAGTTTTGTTTCTATTTAGGTGATGTTTTGCATCTTGAATATGTGAAGGTTTAAGTCCAAGTGTGGAATTTTATACAAGTCTTGTATCTTTGAGAATCCCAGGTACTGCAGAGAATTTAGTTATGTGAAAGAATTAGGAAGTAAATAATGGATTTAGATTATTACTAACAAGAGGAATGGAAGATTTAATTACTTATATGTGCTGACAGATTCTGATTTTTGTATAACTATTTAGTATTAACTGAGTTAATAATTAAATCTTACAAATCATACAAAAATTCAAACATATACCATATATGTCTTCAGTAAATGTTATTTTATGCTGTTACATTGCCACACTTGAATAATTAGATCATCAATTCAATTTGATATTACAAAAATAACACTATCTATGGGGTTTCGCATACCAGAAGAATCAGGGTTTGATCTATTGCTTCAAGCAACATACCAGAAGAATCAGGGTTTGATCTATTGCTTCAAGTAACATAAACCAAGGATCACTGTTGACTTTGAGCTGGATCTTAAGGTTAGCTTGTTTGTTGCTATGCAGAAGCTGCTTGGTACACTCCCACTATTTAAGGATCACAGAAGATAAAATATCACAGTGCAATCTGTGGAGCCTTCAAGACTGTATAGCACAAGGGTCATGAGCTAACAAATCAAGTGGTTCACTGCTTTGTGGTCTTCCGGGTGTCACCAGACCGTGTCTGAAAGCATAAAGAAATACTGGGAGACCTGCAGCCTACTCAGGGCTTTTTCTCCTCATTAATTGTGGAAAGAACCTATATCCCTTTCACCCCTCCATGCTCTGGTAATTTTCAGGTGCTTTTTGATCACAACAGTGGTGTATGTCAGAGCATCCTAACAGTTAGAGCAGTATGGAGAGGCCATGCTTGGTAAGAAGTCATTCATGTGGCCTGACAGAAGCTACTGTGCTGTAGCTTGGGGGATACACAGTCAAGCTCTTTAGTGCACATATTAGGCTCGGACTGCTGAAGCCTTTCATGAGACTGATAAACCACATGGCCACTGGTAAACAGTTGAGGAATCAGCAATTCGGAAAATAGCGTCTTAGAAAGTGTGTTGACCTTCAGAGTTGAGCTTATGAGATGTGGCATGGACAGGAATGAATTTTGATTTCACAATGAACCCCAGAGATACTTTAGTGTGTGGTGATCTGCAAATTTGAATGTCTGCCCAGAGCAGCCACGGGAGGAAGAAAAACCCCATAACAACACATGAAACAGAAATAGCTGACATTTTCCCAAGAACAGGAAGGATACAAAGGTGGATAAAGTACAGAATCCCATCTGTGACAAGGGTCAGCAGCAGATGACTGGAGGAAACAGGCAGATGACATAATTGAATGCGCCCTATATTAAAACAAGTAGGGGTTATATGTCTTTGAATTTACTCTCATCTGTTTTGCTAAGTCTTCAGTGGTTGCCTTAAACTACTGTTTAGACCTCTCATCTACTCTTTGCCTTCTCCATTTCTCATAGACCAGTGAGATTTCATCTAAGTGGTTGAGAAAGTGTAACTGAACCCTATTAGTATGTCTTGTACTGAGTGACCAATCAACCCACTATGTCCCCCTTCACAAATGTGTGTTCAGTGCTTTACCCATCTTCAGCTGTAGGGAAAAGGCTCACTCACAATGATTGTTTTTGACTCCTGCCCTCAGACACTGGCTATTTGATGAAATTACCCCCAGGTACATGGAGCATGTGTCTAACTTGCTTCTAACACATTCTCTTCTGATGGATCAGGAGTGACTAGGTAGGGGATTTGTCAGTGTTGGGATAGGGTTGTTAAGTGCTTGGCTCTGACTTCCAGAACTGCAGTCAGCAGCAGCCCTCTGTGCTTAGGCTGGTTTAACACTGATACAAGCATAAACACTTGGTGGTGGTAGTTAAATGTATTCAGAATAAGATCAAAGAACCAGATAATTTGGAAGGGACTTCCAGAGGCTGTGTAATCCAACCATTAGCTCAGAGAAGGTCCAGTTAGTTCAGGCAGCTCAGGACTCTGCCTAATCAAGTATTTAGTATTTCTAGGGGTGGATATTTCAGTCTCTCTAGACCCTTCCTACTGTTTGACCATCCTCAAGATGAAACAATTTTTAATAGAATGAGAATTTTTTGTGTTCAGCTGCATCTGTTGCTTCTCATCCTTCTGCACAACTCTTAGAAGAATTTGACCCTGTCTTGTCTATGTTCTTCCATTAAGTCATTAAAGAGATTAGTAGGATTTCCCTTGAGTTGTCTCTCCTTGAGGCAGAATGAACCCAGTTCCCTCAGCCTCTCCACACACATCAACTACCCCAGTACTTGGGTATGGTGGTAGCTCTTTGCTGGATTGACTCCAGTGTGTTGGAAGTAATTTTTATAGGAGGGAGCTCAGTGCTAGACAGAGTGCTCCTGATGTGATCTCACAAGTGTCCATTAAGGGAAGAATCACTTCCCTTGGCTGGCTGACTGCATTCTTGCTAATACAGCCAAGGATGCAGCTGGCCTTTGCTGCAAGGGCAGGCACTGCTGACTTGGCTCAGCTTGTCCACTGGGACCACAGGTCTTCTTCTGAAAAGCTGCTTTTGAACCCGTTGGCTCCCATTGTGTGATGCTACATGGAGTAATTTGGGTGGCTGTTTGCTTGCAGGAGTATCTGGACACATGGCTCACTTACTGAAGTACAAACACAAATTGCTTCTGCAAGAGTCTCCACTTAAAGCAGACCTTTCACTTGAGAATGCTGTATGTACAGTTGCAATATTGTGCTGTTTTGTCACAGATTTTGCCATGTAGTTATTTTCCAAGAATGGTTATGACAACAAGTATTTTCCCTTCAGTCTTGTACTAATAAATTCTGGCTAATCTTTACTAGGATTGCTAAATGGAACAAAATGAAGCAGAAAAGTGCTATTAATGCCAATGGAAATAGAACCAGCATTTGCTTTAAGCAAATTTGTAAGCAAGGATAGCTGGACTGCTTTACTGTCTACTGCTAAGCCTTGCTTTCACAGCTGGGAGTCAGGAAGGTGCTGCAATATGGAGTGGGGGGTGGGATCTATGCAAACTCCATTGCAAGTACCATTTCCTTCCAGCTGGCACTAGCCAGCCCTCCTCCAAGCCTTCCTATCACTCTCCTCATTCAGTTGAAAGAAAGGGGCAGCTCTGTTAGGATTATATTCTGGTGTCTCTCTTATATTTCCTGTTGGATAGATTAAGATAAGTTCAGATGGCAGTAGTGCTGAATCTAAATACTGACCTTGGTGAAACGTTGGGCTTTTTTTTTGATTGACACCTATGTGGTGGCTGTGTTGTGAATAGTAGAACTTTCCATCTTTTTCCTAAAAAGGATGTGAAATGTCTTATAACAGTCCTTAAATGTGCTTTTCCTAGACTCCACTGCATACTGTTGAATGGTCCCTATGGAGACAGTGCTGCAGTGAAACTAAAAACACAGCACTGAAATTCATCGCTACCGACAACCCTGCAGTCAATTCTCTTGGTAGCCATATTACAAAAGGAGCTCTGCAGTTACTAGCATGCCTTGATATTTAGCTCTACAGTTGACAGGGCCATGAGATGCTTCAATTTCATGGCAACCTTAAATCTCTTCTTGGCTGACTGCTGAATAGTTCATTTCCCTTCCTTTCCAGCACGAGATGAGAACATGGCCACTTTCCGTGGCTCTGAATACCTTTGCTATGACCTGTCGCAGAACCCCATCCAGAGCAGCAGCGACGAGATCACGCTCTCCTTCAAGACGTGGCAACGCAACGGGCTCATTCTGCACACTGGCAAGTCAGCTGACTACGTCAACCTGGCCCTGAAAGATGGTGCTGTCTCCTTGGTCATTAACCTGGGATCTGGGGCCTTTGAGGCCATTGTGGAGCCGGTCAATGGCAAGTTCAATGACAACGCATGGCACGACGTTAAGGTGACACGCAACCTGCGGCAGGTAATGGTGAAGGGGAGAAAGCACTGGGGAAAATTTTGTTACGTTTTATTTGGGTTGGCAGAAGGGAAAGAGTAATAGAGAAATGGGGAAGCTCAGTGCTGTTGCTAATTTCTCCATCTATTCTGGATCTTGGTGCCTAAAGGACAGTGAAAAAAACATTAGTTGATGGGAATTTATCCCTTCTGCAATATCTTCATTTCCACTTTATTAATTTTCTATTTTTTTCCCAGTTTGATTTAATAACAAAAACTTGTGACATAACTTTACTTTCATCTCCCTTTTCCTTTTTTCTTTTTCTGTTCTTCCTTTTAAATTTTATTATTTCCTTAATTATGATTCAATCTTATCAGTAATATTCTTGTTGCATTTAATTACTGGGGGAATAATACCTACTGCCAACAGCCAACGCTTTACACCTCTCCTTTTTCTTTCAGTTTTGTTAATTGGTTTAACCATTGCCATGATGTTACAATTTTAATTCTCAAAGTCTTTTGTTTTTCTTGTCCTTTTCTTTTGTGTGTGCATATGAGTGTGCAGGTGTGCAGGCTGGTGGGTATGTGTGTAATTATTTTAACTTTATAGCTTTGGAATTAATTGGCTGGAGTCTCTCTGAATCTTCTTGATTCTCTGTTCTTCTTTTCTTCTTTTTGATTTTTTTCCTCTTCTTTCTATAATGAGATTCTACTTCATTTCTTGTCTCTGCCTTGAGACTCTTCTGTTTGCTGTGAGGACTGGAAAAGTGGAAGGATCAAAAAACCCCCAAGCAAACTCAGATCAATCCAGCACCCTACAATTCCAGTTTGGAAAGGTTTTTCTGATTTTACCACTGTAATTTTGCACATCTACATGCTGCTTTTCCTAGCAGACAGCTATATCAGGTGATGTATTTGGTAGGAGGCTAGTCTTAAAATGTCATAGCCTTTCTCATAAAATATAAACTCAGATGTAAATAGATAACATAAAATTAACTAACTTTACTCTGAAAGCTTGTAAATATATCAAGTCACTAAGGCCCATCCACTACATGGTAAACGAAGTTTATCTAATGTCTAGCTGATTGGTATAGGAGCAGAAATGGCTTGTAAACTAAGATTTAAAATTCAGTTAAAATCAATTTGTGAGTACAGTGTGGCCTGTTTATTTTCTCAGTAATGTCAATATTAACACAACCTTTCATGGTGGTATATAAATTTATTCAATGTAATTTATGGTAACATTTTGCACTAGCTAAGAGCAAATGTGTCTGTGAGTACAGGATAACCAATGCCAGGAATCAGAAAAAGTCTCTATTAGTGGAGGTCAGTGGATAATTTTTTTGTTATCAGGAATTAATGTCTTTCTTTTCAATATTTGGGTTTGGGGCTGAAGATTTTATATTTGTCTTTCCCATGTAAATCCCTGTATTTTTACATGCTTAGAATGTCTGGGTCTAAAAAAAAAATATCTGTCAACAAGTTTTCATGAGACTACAGAATTCTTACCTATGGAAATAATCAATCTGTTTTCAATAGTTTATATGCAGATGAAAATTTTAGTTCTTATGCAGTGGATGGGTCTTAATGATCCTATTTTGTTTATCCTTCCCCATCAGTACAGTAGAGGGAGATGTACCAACTGGTCTAGGTTTGTCAGTCTTGAAAGGTTGGAATATACAGCTTTATTTGATATGGTTGTTTTTTTGTGGTGTTTTTTGTTTTGTTTTGTTTTTTTATTAGGTAGTTTCAGAACAGCTGGTTCTTGAATATCTCAGTAGAGCTCATTGGCCATTTTAGTTAATAATACTTTTTATTTTTCATTTGAAATCAATTTCAGTGGGCAAATGTGCCAGAAGCAAAGTTAATCCTTGCTTCATGCCAGGATTGGTTTGGATCTTGAAGAAGGAGAAAGTTAAGGGTCACAAATGAAACCGTGGATGGGAAGCTGTCACATTCTTTTCTTAATATTTTAGCTAGTGATTTTTTTAATTGGTCCACAGAAGTGGAGCAAGAAAATGGGTATCTATCTATGCCTTCTCATATTTGATGAGACCAGGGCAGTACTTTGGCAATTATTAGAAAGTAGGTAGTCCCTTGCCAATTAAGCAGCACCGTAAATTTTTAAGCCTCCTGATCTATTCACTATGAATGTTTCTAAGTGACCCTGAATTCTTACAGGGTCCAATTTGACTGGGCAAGAGAGAGGATATTTTAATGAGATGGATGGGCTCTTTGCAAAGGAAGGCCTGTCTTCAAATAAAATTACATTTAATTAGCAGTGGTGATTTGACATCCAGTTCTATAGTTAGACACGACAGAATACAGTTCAGCCAATAAATATTAGTAAGGCTGGACTTTTTTTAAGTCATCTTTCCCCTGGATACTTGCATTTTAGCTTTTGATCTATCTCAAAATTAAGACATTGACTGAGAACCTAAAGCTGCCCAGATATTGGAATTGATAAGTCCTTGAGACAGAGCAGTCAAGATAGTACTAAAATTTGTCATCCAATATAATTTTGTAAAACCTAAATAATTTTGTATGTAGATTATTGGTTTTGTGTCTTTCCTGACATAAATTCACCTGTAACATTGCAGTATAGCATAGTTCACTAGGCAGTCTTGTTTCCAGCTGTGTTCATGTTTCCTTAAAAAAACTCATTCCAAAACCAAACATAAAACCCCAACAAAATAAATTGCCTCTGAATGTTGAAGAAAATCAGTTGCCTCCTTGTAATTAGTTGAAAACATTGCACTGGAGGTAGATATATTTTTCTTTAAAATGAACTTTAAAAACAATAATTTAGAAATTCCAAGAATATTATCTAAATCTAGCAATTCCAGCTAAATGGTCTATCAGCAGCTTCAGGATGCCATCTAATCTTTTCCTCTGATTTTTTGGGGGGCTAAGAGAAAGGGGAGGAGGATTTGCATAATTTTTTGGCTGTTTCTAGAATTAGAGTGGAACTTTAAATAGTTGGACTTTTGCCCGGTACTTTTTGGAATTGTTAAATGTTTTGTAGCTAAGCTGGGAGAGTACTAATGGCTGCATTTTTAAAGATCAAATGACTATCACAGCAGTTAATCTCCTTAGAGACAAACCAAGTGAATCCACAGATTCCCTTGAGTAGTGATTGTTAATGTCAAAGTAAATCTCCTTGTTTATTTATCTTATTATTTCAGTTAAAACTAAGCCCTCTGTCTGCCTTGTGAGAAACCTTTACTTAGCAGTAGGATCATGGCTGAATTTTACTGGGGCTTTCAGAGCATATTTGGAACAGTGTGGTTTGGTGGGGGAAAGGAGCAGAGGAGACTGAAGGTCAGACTTCCTGTGTCTGTTTTCAGGTCTGCTGCTGACACTCCTCCTTGTTTCTATCATGCTCTTCTCCCTGCCCCATGCTTCAACTCCCTTGTTTGTAGAAATAAATTTACTAACACGACAATTTGCTGTAAGACTTCCTTGGTGAAGAGTTCAGGCGTTTGTTCTCGTAATTTCCAAGTACAGAGTATTATTATTATTCATTCCCATTGGCAGATAACCTTGGGACTTCATGCTCAGTGCCACAAAGTTTTCAAAAACTATTTCCCTAGTCAGTGAAGAACTCTGAAGCCTGCAAGCAGATGGTTTTTCCATGAGGCAGCGTAGATCTTGCTTGTGTAATTTAGGATAATTCTTGCCAACTTCAATCACACTGGAACAGGGACTTGGAGCCTCCACAAGCTGCCTTTCCCTATTAACACTGAAGCTAGTCACAATGCAAAATCCACAAAGAAGATCTTTAGTTCCTTAACTGCTAAAATGAAAACTAGAAGCAAAGTGTAGGTTCTGACAGTTGGCATCTGTATGCCTTGGGACAGGTTAAAAAAGTTCTACTAAACCAAACCAAATTCTCCTAGCTCCTTTGTAATAGAGATGCAGTGAAACAGGAGGGATACTAAATCTTGTCAATCTTTTGTCTTCAGTCTGGACACAAGCGACACAATTCTTTCAACACAATTTCTTGACACATTTCTCCCAACAGTAGGAGAGGTTCAATTCCTATTATCTTGGATGACAGAAGTAAGCTACAGGCAAACAGGCACTGTTATGTACTTCTGGAAGTCACAAACTCAGCTGCTGTAAAGAAACCTGCAGACTGGGAAATTTGGAAGGAAGGCTCAGAGTCTTGGACTCATCTTCATCTGTATCCTCCAGCCGAAGGAAATACTGGCCTTGTTGTGATATTCTGCAACACTTGAGGGTAGTGAAGCTTGGAAGAGGAGTTGGCGTGGTGGTGGGTGGAAGAAGGGAGTCATGGTTGGGTTTGTGCTAAAGGGGTAAACTGTGTACTCTGTGTGTATCTCTGAGAATAAGGTTCTTGTTTGAGGGAAACACCTTGATGAGCATTCAAAGAGTAAGTATTATACTGTTTTAACTTTGCTTCAGGTCTGGGTAATGTTGGTTGAATGAGGGTTGAAGTAAATGACTAATAACAGCGTGGGAAGAGTAGGCAGCCCCCTGTTTCTTTACAGTCTAGATGGCATGGTTCCCCATAGAGTCCTGGTCATATTGTCCTCTTTCTCACTTTGTGTGTCTCAGGTGCCCCACGCCTTTTTTTGAAAAACTAACACTAGATCATTCATGCAATGTGTCATTTTTACTAACCAACTAATGTACTAACACCCTAACGACTCATCTTTGCTTTTAGTTATTTTAATTAACAATCGTTCTGTTCACGATTTTTTAATTTCCTTTCTTCCCCCTTTTCCGCAAAGCACTCAGGCATTGGACACGCTATGGTAAACAAACTACATTGTCTGGTAGATATCATTCTTATTGTCTCTTTTTTTGGGTTTGCCGTGTGTTACCTGCCTTTTCCTCCCCCTACCTGCTCTATTCCTCCCCTCCTTTATACTTACTGCTTCCTTTAATTTTATTCTAATTTCATTGAAAACATGTTGTTTTCCCCCTTCCTTTTTCTTTTTTTTTCTCCCCTCCTTTCTTCTTTTTGAATAGAAAAATGAGCATCAAAAGCAACTAACACAGCTCTTCTGGAACTGGGGTTTGGACATTTCTTTCACTGTTTTCTTCACCTCTGTCTTTAGTTATTCTTTTCCTTTCTGGTGATAAATTGTTGGGGGTTTTTGTCCCTTGTTTTTGAGTTTAGATTTCTTTCTTTTGCTTTTGTTTTCGTTTGGCTTTTTTCTTGGCTTTGTTTTTTTTTTTTTTTTTTGCAACTCTGAAGGTTTCTACATCAGAACCATTGCAGGACCTCTAGTCCGTGGTGGTGAAGGCTCTCTTTTTCTCTCACCCTTTTGTTGTGACAATGGCTATTACAGGCAAACTGGCCAGAGTTTTCCTCTTTCTCCTGATTTTCCCCCACTTCCCTCCCTCTGCTTTCTCTCCTTCTCCCTCTTGCTCTGTCTCTCACTTTCTCTCTCTCTCTCTCTGACCTCTACTTGCGTGGCCAACAGGAGCTCAGCCGGTTGTTTGTTTCAGTACACACTCTGCATGGCATGTCCACGTCTGGTGACTCGCCCGTCTCCTCCTGGCCTCGATCTATTTTCCTCCATCTTCCCTTGCAACCACTAACAACATCTAAGCAAAACACATAAAATTCACTTCCTCCTCTCCCACCCTTTCCTTCTGTCACCCTTCACCCTCCATGTGTTTGTGGTTAGAGATTTTGGGGACATTTCTGTTTAGTTTTGAGTTTTTTTGTTATTATGGAATTTGTTTGGTATTTTTATTTTTGATTGCATGTGAGTATGAGATGGTTTTCTCTACCCTTTTCTTCTCTCTATTTTTCTTTTTTCCTGTCATCTTTCTGGACCTCACATATATTGGCATGACATGTCAAAGTGCAGTGTGTGCACGCTTTGTATCTCTTTCTTTCTCATATCCACTTCTATCACATTTGTTGGTGTGTGGTTGATTTATTTTAATTTATTTTGATTTATTTTCTGCTTGTATTTTGGTTATGGGTTAGTTTGTAATTTTTTTCTTATATTTTCTTTTTTTCCCCCTTTTTTTTTGTTGTTTTTCTTGTTTGTTGGTGCTGGGTGGTGGGTGTGTGTCTATCCAGGTACATGGCATGCACATCCATAATGTATTGAAAGTGAGTTTCCTCTCCCTCTATCCCTGAATGCATGATCATCAGTGTGCCGTGAGCAAAAGAAACTTAAAAAAATAAAAAATACCAACCTCGTCTTCATTAGCGTTTTGTTTTTTTTACTAACAACCATAACTAACTTTAATCATTAAAATAAATTCTAATTAATCATAAAATCAACTAATACAAGAAATGTCTTTCAAGGACAGTTATATTTTCTGGCCTGAATAGACAGAAAGCATCTGGATGGATAGGCTACTGGATGAGCCTGAGACTGCTGATGCACCAGAAATGGGAGAAGCAGATGCTGAAGCATTTCTCTCTGGGAAAATCAGACCAGAAAATAGAGCTTGACTTAAGTAAAAAAAAAAAAAAAAAAAAAAAAAAAAAAAGGCATACCAAATCTCAACAAAATCCTTAATAAAACTGGCATAAAATTATAGGGGATGTAAGTGGTTCTGTTCAGGATTGTAAGGTCATTGCTGGGATTTTCTTTGTCCCTTGTGTCCCTCAAACAGGTGACAATCTCTGTGGATGGCATCCTTACCACCACGGGCTACACACAGGAGGACTACACCATGCTGGGCTCAGATGACTTCTTTTACGTGGGAGGGAGCCCCAGTACTGCTGATTTACCTGGGTCTCCAGTAAGCAATAACTTCATGGGCTGTCTCAAAGAGGTAACTATTTAAAATTAATTCTTGTCTCTGTGCTTTTGATTTGTTGAAGTCATCACTCTTTCCTGCCTTACACAAACAATTCATTCCCTGATGCCTAATTTTATACTGATAACTGCAACAGCTCTGTAAAGATAAACTTGTCATTCAACTGGTCAGAAGGCTAGAAAACTTATGAACTTCAGGGCAGAATCATACTTCTAGTGCTTGAATTACAGAGTAAATGCTCATGGTAGTAGGAGAGGTGTCTTCCCTAAGCTGTTAGCCCTTCATAAGAAAGCATTACTTTCTTCTAGGCACTTAGGCAATAGCCATTAGAAAAAAGACCAATGGCCTTTGATTACAAGTTGCATTTTGAGGTGAAAAAAATCATAATCAGACACTTATTTAGAGTACTTTTTAAGGTCCTGGATTTCACCTGGGAGTATAATTAGATCTGAATTTTCCAGGAAGATACAGGAATAGAATAAAACAGAAAAATGGAAGTTGAAGGTAGCATAAAAAGTGTAAATGTTGCAAGGAGAATGCCAGATGCGGGTGTAAGGGAGGTGTGGCAACCATGTGGCATGTGGACATGAAGTGTACCGTGTGTTAAGGTATGGTTAATGAGAGATGCTTCTCCCTGAATTAAAGTGCAAACAAAACCATATGCAGAAGTCAATAGTATGGGTTTGATTGAACAATAAAATGTGAGGTAGAGAGATAGAAAGAAATAGAAAAGAGAGAAGATAGTCACCACCTATGCATCCAGTTGCATCCCATTTATCCTCCTTCACCCTGGGCTTCTCAGGAGTGGACGGCCTGAGGTCACTCAATAGAATCACCTCTATCTCATCTCAAGTTCCCTGGTCATGGTGGCTTAATTTCCAGTCAAAGTTCCTGGTATCCATGGAGGCGTATTTGGGGAAGGAATTAGGAGGTGGGGGGAGGAGGTCCCTCAGTGGTAATAGATGCCATTTGTATGCAACGTGGGGTGATCTTTGTTTGACCACTAATATGTGTAGAAGTTGCTTCTTCACGAAGTTTGCCACAGTGAGAAATTTTGTCTGGATGCATTACCCAGGATGTGCTGACCATGTCTCACCTCTGCCTAGAAGTTAGCACTATCCTGTCACTCCATTCTGTACTCATCTCATGGCAAAGTTGTTCCGTGGCCTTAAGAGTATTTGAGACAGGTAACTATGATCTTTCAGGCCTTATACTGGGCTGCTAAGTCTGTGCACTTGAGGAGTGGCTGCATTGGTCGGTAAGGGCTGGTTCTGAAAACTGTGTTGTCTTCCTCTGGCTGGGTGCACTTGCCACATAGTTAATCCACAGTATTAAGAAAATTCACACATGGCCAATAGAGATCAGACTGCCTGGATAGCAGCAGGAACCAGATAAATGATTCTTGGAAAAAAAAAAAAACAACAACAAAACAAAACAGTTAAAAGATGAGTTCTTTCCAAATACCAAACTTGGTGCAGTTTAGTTTTGATGCTGGCTTGCAGTAGTCTTTGTCTTCTTTCTTCTCTCTTCTAATGCAATTTGTGATTATCACTGTGATTAACAGGTATTGATGTCTCCAAGAAGTGTTATAAAAAGTTTATATAGGAGTCATGGAAGCAGCAATGCTGACCTAAATGTTGTTCTGTGGCTGCAATTGCCTTGACAAGTCATCATCCTGCTGATGACTTGTGGTGTCAGGGTTTGTATGTTATGTGCCAGGCCTCTGATGTGAGGAAGAGTTGTGAGGGTCTGAAACTGCTCTCCTGCCTGACCTCTGGATTAAAGGGATGTACATATGCTAGAGATGAGCGTGTGAGCATCTTATATAGGAAATGAAACTTTGCTACTTTGAATACAAACTGCCATACAGAGATAAAATCCTTTTGGTTACATCTACAGAGCCTTGGGCCAGATTTTCCTAGGCACTGAGCATCCCAGTTTGATTGAAATCATGAGGAGATACAGCTTCTTAGTGTCTCTTTAAATCAGGATCTTAATTTTATTTATGGATGCTATAAACATAACACTTAGCAGAGGCCATTTTTATGTGTGCTCTAAGTCAAGCCAATGGAGCAAAGAAAGCAGTGACAAGAAAATCTTCAGCAGCTTTATTATTTATATAATAATTTGTATTCTGTTAGCTTGCACAATGTGCTAAGAGCTGCCAGCATAATCATCCCAGGCTCATAATGTTCTGTAAGAAGAAAAACCCAAGCAACCACTTATGAATGAGAGGAAGAAAACAGATAATCAGAATGTGCTTTGTAATCTTCACTTGACTTGGCAATGACAGGAGATGTGTACGAGCAGATGTCTTGACTTGATGACTGCTCTAGAGCTATAGTTTTCTTAAAAGCAACCCACTTAGAGTAGTGGTCCTGTAATGCTTTCAGCCAGCTTTGATCCTACAGGAGGCAGAACCAGATTAGTGCAGTGCTTGTGTTCTTATAATGTGTCTGGTTCCAGAACCAGCTACAGGGAACTTTACTTGTCTCTGTGCAGCTTGTCAACATATTTCATAAATCAGTCCCTATAGCTTATGTTTTAAGCTTACATTTTTTTCCTCCGTGGCCAAGAATGATGCTCAGTCTCATTAGCCAGTACTGGAGGAGCTTGGATTTTTAACAAAAGTAATCTAAGAAAGTTAGATGAAGGGGTAGGGTAGATTAATAGCAAATAGTGTTCCTTTCAGTTTATGCTTTCTAGCAGAGCAAAACTCTTCTTTCATAGTGAAGTCCTGGCTGTGTAATTGCCTGTTACCAGAGACACAGCACACTCCTGATTGGATTACACTGTTTGTAATGGTAGAGAACATTTCTGCCAAGCCCTGTACTGATCTCTTGAAGGTTTTAAAGCAGAATGGTCTCTGCATTCATTCAAGACTGCCTCTAGGGATGTGTCACTTTCCTAGGAATGTAAAGGGATTTCTGCAGACTCTGAGGTGAAACTTTCAGCCTTTCCCCTGTAAGCTCTTGTATTTCATATAGACTGAATCAGTATGAGAGTACACCAAGAAATTTGCTCATGTTGGGCTAAGAGGGCTCCTTGAGTGGCTCATTGGCTTCCCACTTTCTCTGAGTTGACACACAGGTGCTGAAGTGGCAGGGGCCAGAGTGCCTAGTGACTATCTCTGGCCCCTTGGTAGCAGGAGAGGACTTCTCCACTCAGCTAGGGCTGGTGGGAGAAGGAAGGGCAGCTCTGGCAGGGTAGATACTTCATGTAAGCAGAGTGTAAGCCTTGGCTAGAAGGAATTGGAGTGTCTAAGAATGTGTTCCTGACAAGGAACTAAGACTCTCAGGGCTCCTCTGCTGTAGTATCTGTATAACAATTCCTAAAATTAATCTAAATACCTAATTATCTAGACAATGTTTTCTTTAGGTCAGACAATTTCTGACTGAATGGTACTTCCTTTCACCATGTGAATAGATAAATAGATCCTCATGTCTCTTCTTTCCTTTGGGGTTGCAGGTTTTGACTGAACAGGTTCCACTAAGCTTATAGCAGCAATATACCTACATCATAAATACAAGTATTTAATGTGTAGTTCAGGTTGGGATTTTTTCCTCTATTTTCATTGGAATTAAAGATTTCCCTATGTGTGGTGAGCCATGTTTTTTTGCATTTCTCCATAGCCATCCTGGCAGTCTTGCAGTATACCTGACACTCTAATGAGGCAACAGGACTGGAAAATAGTCATACTAGATATGCAAATAGGGTAGTACACAGACATGAAATATAGAAATTGCATTGTACTCGCATAGAATCCAAGGCTGTTTTGGACCTTCATTCTTAAGATGAATCATTCTAGAGGAAATCTGGGGGGAAGCTGGTGTATTTCCTGTCATGGATGGAACCAGATGTAGAGATGGGATAGGAGAAGATACAGGAACACATCTTGGGACAATTGAGCAGAAATAATTTTAATGGGTGTCAGGGAAGGTGTGACAGTGCTTTAACAAATAGTGATGGTTAAAAAGGGAGAAGTACTGACTGAAGGTGGAAAGGGAAAAGGATCCATTAGTGGATTTAATGGCACTTCTATGGCCAGAGAGGGTAGGACAAGAAAGGTAACAAGAAACAGCTGTGTTTTGTATGTAATCACAGGGGCTTCAGGGAGGAGTTTTTAGTAATCAAGGATGGAGATGAAAAGTGGCAGGGTAGGAATTTAGCTGTGTGAGCAAAGAGGGGAAAATGGTAATTCAATATCCAGTTGCTAGGGAAGAGAATCAGAGTATTTCCTGGGGTTAGGGAGCCAGCCGTTCAGATTTGATTTACTTGGAGCAGGATTAAAATGGTACAGATGGAGGTGCTTTAGAAGAGCCTAAGGTGGTCCCTATAGAATGGATATTCATGGGAGAATTTATAAAATCTTCACATTTTTCTATTGATGCTTATTCAAATCTCAATTCTGAAAAATGTTGATTGGTACTAACAGCTTGATGGAAGCAGTGAGGCTTGCATATGGGTGGAATATGGCAGAAATTATTACAGGGGTCAGGCACCATCTGGCTGTGATGGGAGAAAGATGTGAAAGCTTAGATCATTTCTGTCTGCAATTTAACTTCTAGGAGCCAGATTTCAAAATGGTTCATGAGTGTGCCCAGTTGCTGTATGTAAATCTCAGATGGTATCTGCAAGCCAGGTCTTTTTCAGGACTATTTGATGTGTAGTGATAATGTGCTTTCTGTTTGGGGATGAGTTTTTTGATTGCAGTTCTCACACTTGGGAGGAGGCTAAAGGTGCAGATGGAAGGCAGCATAAAATTGGAGGCAGAGTAAAACAGGAAAAAAGGCAGACAGAGCAAGTTGTAGTTGCAAGAGCCCCTCCCTTAAGCCCAAAAGCTTTTGGGTGCCCAAGATAGCACCACCACTTCCACAATAATGATTTAACAGAGTCCCAGGAATACATAAGAGGAGAATCAGGAATCAACAGTGTGGGAATTGCACTGAGGTACATTGGTGGAAGTTACAACATGAATGCCACTAATTGCCCACATATATTAATCCAATACTGTTGCTCCAGCTGTCCTATTGTGTTTGGGCCTGTCTGCTTCCTGTCTGTATTATTTAATGAATTAACATTTGAAAAAGAAAGGGAGAGGCTAGTGGCAGTGTGTAGAAGCAGACAAAGCACAGCCAAAGGTTGAATATGATTCCACTCCTCAAAATACTGCTTGTTCTTGTATTGGTCTCTCATTAATGCTCTCTGCCGGAGCATTCCAAATAGACCAGATGATGATTATGACCCTGATTCCTGAGATTCCATTATCTAGAGCTCTATAAAGATTTTGGTTGCCTCTCACTCAAACTTCCAATTGCATTGCTGCTGCTGTTTTGGATCAGTCTTCTGTTGCAGCTGTACACTGTGTATCTTGAGAGTCAAGAATGCCAGTCATTTTCTCTGTGCATCTGCAGAACATCCAACGCAAAGCCTTCATGAGGTTTTCGAGTACCACAGTTGTAGCAACATAAAAAAGTAGAGACACAGGCCAGCATTTTGAGTTGCTGTTGATGACATTCTTAAGCTCATAAGAAAAGAAAAAAACACTTACTTCTGGAAAGATTTAATTTTGAGGTGGGAACAGAGGTGTTTGGAAATTGAGAGCAATACAGTAGAAGGCAAGATGCAGAGAGAATTCTGAGTAGACCGATAGATGGGGAGGGAAATATGATACTGTTTTCTCTTTGGGTAAGGTTTATAAGCCTAGGTCCTGGGCTAGTTTGCATTTGATATTTCTGTATAAGCTGCAGCCTTTGCTTTAGCTAAGGGGTTATTCAAAGCCTTTGTTCATTATGTAGCTTCTCCTTTGCCTTCTCTACCAAAAGGAGGTTTCTGATAGCATTATTGCCTTGCTTCATGCATGGCCAGAAAACAACTTGGTTACCTTGGCTTATATGCATCCATAACAAGAGCTTTTCTGTCATAATGCTATTAAATGAGTGTTTGTTGCAAAATTACATAAGCTAACCTCAGCTACTGGTCAATCTCTTACGTCAAATGTTTCTGGATACATGGAAAAATGAAAGAGTAATTACTCATTACTGTGGAAAGTTTACTCATTATCTCATATGTCCATGAAAAGTATTCCAGTTAAGCAGGAAAAATTTTAAATTGCCTCATGAAATTAACCTGTAGTGAATGAAGTATGAAAATGAAGTACTAGAATTATTTTTCAATTAGTAAAACATAGGAAATCCAAAGGCAGAAACTGAGTTCTGAGTTTTTAGCTTTGGGACAGAAGATGGAGGAGATTTTATCAACTGTTTACAGAAAAAAACTCTAGGCTCCTAAAATTATTTCTTTAATACAATTCATATTGCGAAGGCTGCACAATCCTACAGCCATAATGAATCCAGAAGTAAAAGCATGTTGGTTTTTTTTGTTTGTTTGTTTGGTTGGTTGGTTGTTTTTTTTCATAGCTCTATTTGCAAATTTAAAAAAATGCAAATTCTTGTTAAGGTCACATTTATTACAATGTAGTATTTTGTTCTCTGGAACTCTTATCAGTCAGGAAACAGCATCTTGTGGGCATTCTAGGTTGGCCTAAGCATACATATTTTCTTGAGGATTAATTTAAAGGATAATTCACATATCAACAGTTCAGTGGCATTGAATTCCTAAACTTACTGCACTATTAGAAATTTTACAAGAGTAATTAATCACCCAAATCTGAGTAATAGAGTATGTATGTAGATTGAGCATACCTTCTAAAGCGCAAGCATTGATGAGCAAACATAGAAACTGGATCTTTCTATGCATGACGTGTAAGAGGTTTTGCAGGGCTGTTTGAACTATATACTGCCACCACACAAGCTAAAGAGAATCTTTGGAGCTAAACCAAAGTGGGGTTCTCACCCAGGTGAACTCTCTTCAGCTGCCCACTGGAACAGGTGCCTAAGGAGGGAACCAGCAGCAGAGATCGGTGTCACTGCTGGGCAGTGTAGCCAGTGGGCTGATATGTCACAACAGTGAGGGAGCACTCCACTGAATCCTGACTCAGCTGTCCACATGTCCTCAGTCCTGGTGGTGTGGCCATCTGTGCTAACATTGCAATAGGATCATCAGGATCAGGCTTTTCTTCCCTGCATAATGAACCTAACTCCTGCTGAGCTGCTGGGGCTGCGGTGTGCTGTGGTTCAGAAAATGAGAGTGTTTACACGTGTAGAACTGTATTTATATCAACAAATTCAGAAAATGTAATGGGGATTGGAGCAACATAGCCTGTGTTTGGTGCATATAATAAAGTTAGTTGGTAACTATTCAATATTAAAGCAAAAATCCTTTACAAAAATATGTGGTCTAATCTCTACCCATTTAAGACTGAGCAGGATATATTGATAGACAAACATAGCTGAGTCCATAGTCATCTTGGACTGAAAGTAAATGAGCTTCTTTTACTTTACTTGGCTTTGTGGTTCACTGAGATCAGTAAACTCTTGGTTTGGATGAATACTGAAAAGAAATAGGAGATACATTTTTATTTGGTGCTCGTTATGTTGCGCTAAAGAGATTGCTAAGGATCCATCCTTACCCTGTCAGACAGAAATACAAATGGAAGTAATTTTGGAGAGTCAGGACTGCCATATGCTAGTATAAATAAAATTACATGAGATAATTTGCAAGACTGTTCTGTTTCATACATGTGTATAAAACAGGCACTTGCAGCTACTTGACAGGTGTAACCTCTTTGGGAGCAGCAGACCCTGAAGTTGGAGTGTGACTATGAAATGTGCACATGTACTGTGGGTAGTGGGGAAAGATTGACCTGCTGTTACCCACCACAAAAATCCAGGCCACTCAGCTGTGCCAACAAGGGAGGCAGGAAAGGATGATGAAGTTTGAATGTTGAGTGAGTGGGCTGGACAGCTCCTCCCAGGTCTGCCACTCCTCTGTAGCAGTGAGCCAGCTGTCAAGTGTGAGGAGCACAGGAGTGGGCAGGAAGCTGATGGGCAGCATTTGTTATTTGAACTGCATGGAGAAGGCAGTGGGCTTGATATAATACGAGCAGGTTTTGTATGGACTCTGTTCTGCTCTCTGTTCTAGTTCTTCGTCGTTGCTGCTCTCTGGCTTTGGTCTGCTTCTGTTGATGTCGTCCTGCTGCACTGAATATTTGTGCTTTATCTCCCTCCCTTTTTCAAACTGTACAGGCAGAATTCATTTAGTTGGAATTAACAGTGTGTGTATCTAGATTCCTAAGCAAATCTATGGGATTAATGTAGATACATGGAAGGATGCAATTTTAGCTCTGAAATTGCTACTTACAGGGTTTATTGCTCTTTGAGCTATGGTTCCATAAGTGGAAGCGTTAGAAATGGTAACATCAAGCTCAAAGGTGAAATTAGGGTCTGCCCCGATCCATAATTCCTGTAGCTATGTATTTACTACACAGATGTAGTAAATGGGAGTTATTTGAATCGGTCTTAGGGGAATATCAGGAGGATTGTTATATTGCATATGGTGTCTACTGGTGACTTCACATTGCTAGAAGGGGGAAAACTCAAATGCTCATATTTTCTAAGCACAAATCTAGCAGTTCAACACTTAATTCATCAGGGTGAGCATCAGTTATCTGTAAGCTGCATGGGGCTGATGACACACAACAGTAACAACTGCATCCAGGAGAGCAGCAATGCGTAGTGTGCGAGTCACTAACCTGATCTGTCCAAAATGGAAGAGGCTGAGAGGCGGCATCTCATTTCTAGCACCCAGAGAGGTAATTGTGAGTGAGTGATGTCTGCAAAGCATTCTTACTGTATCAGCGTTAGCAAGCAGAGGGAGCAGAGAGGTTTGGGAAAGGTAGCAGAGAAGAAAAATGGCATTTGGAAATGGGGCTTGAGAATGGCATAATCATTCCTGTTAAATCTGTGCCCTTCTTTCTGATTATTAGCCATTTTAAGTGAAATGGGTTTTGCATCTAGAACAAGTCTCTGAACAGATGATTAATGGTTTTATCTGTAATAACTTTACATTTTATAGAACCCTGCTAGGAGTCCGCATCTGGTGTGCCAAGCTATTTAAAGCTGTGTTAATTCTGTTAATTGCTCTACGTTTATTTGGATTGCTGGCACCTGCGGGCTTTAGGATAATGGGGGTGGGGGTGTGTGTATATTCTCTCTCTCTTTCTGGCTAAGAAAAATTGAGAGGACTATTTCCTCAGCTAAGAACAGCAACCTTGGCAGAACACCGTGGCTGGATTGGTTGTCCTTGAGATCTCCCTTTTTTTACTACAGCTGAATGCAGTGAGATGCCAGCCAGAGGCAAGATGCTCCCCTGATTGGGGCGGGCGGTAGGCAGACAATCTGCTTCTGCATGCACTTGCCAACGTGAGGCAGCAAGCAGCAACAGGAAATGAAGCCAGTGTTTTTTCAGAAGGCTGGTCAAGTCCATACCACTCTGATCCTGCTTTTCAGCTGCCTTCCAGTGCTCCTTTCCCAGTTTCTTCTTGTTTGTGAAGTGTTCTAGTGGGTTTCAGACCCTGAACAGATTGTGAAGAGAAGTATGCTGATGCTTTCTGGACTTCCATCAGAGAAAAGATCTGGCTGTGGAATTCAAGACATTTGAGGTGACTAAAACATTGCTGTGAAATGCTAGGAGGGCAGAATAGTTGTTTTCATGTTTGCGGTTGGATTGGCCAAACCACTGGAACAATCTGAAACAAAAATTTGTCAGATGACAAATTTTTTCCCAGTCTCTGGCAAGATTACTGCATGCGCAGCAAAATGGGGAAGCATGGAGATTTTACCTAATATGAGCTCAATATAGCTACTGTCTGCGTGGGTAGAGGAGGTGGTTATTCTGGTTATGTAGGGGCCAGTTCTCTCACACCTCTGACATGGGTTTCAAGCCTGTGTTTCAACTTCAGTGATGCTAGGACAACTTCCCAGCAAATAGACAATTAACTAAGAAGATCAGTTTACACTCTATTACTTGTTTTATGGTTCCTTTCAAAACAACACAGTTTCTTGAGAAGAACAGTGAGATGGTTAAGTGAAATCTGTTCTCCTAGTGCTGCTGATATGACCATGTGAGTATTTCTGCAGCTGCCCTATATAACCCCTTATGGTGACTGTCTAAATGGAATGTTGGTTGTAGCCTCCCAAAGGAGAAGGGTTGCCATATCACCCTTCTCAAAGATGTAAAGGAAACCACATATAGCAAAGGGAAGAGCTTTCTCAAGAGTTTGATAAACCAGGATCCTTGTGATGACTTGCCACTTCTAAAGGACAAGGCTGTTGTGTTTGTTATCTCTTTCAAGTAGAAGCTGTTATTGGGGATGCCCTCTTCATTTGTTCTACCCAGATAGTGGTTACACAATCAATAACAATATTAAAATTGGTTATAAAGCAAAGCTCTATAAAAGTATATGGTGTTTTCATATTTAAGAATGGGTAGCTTCAGTGTTCAGCTAATAAGGTGAACTGTCAACTGAGCACTTTCCTCCATTTCCCTGATTTGTGTTCCAGGGCTGATTTGACTTAAAGTAGCCTCGTCTAATATAGTGAGAACACTGAATGCCTCCTTTTTCCTTTGGTTTGGTGAGCTTGCTTCTCCCTCCTTGTCTGAGCCTAGTTCCTGTTATTCATAACTGACACTAGTACACCACATAGATATGCAGTGCTGTCACTTCCTCTCTCTTCTCAGTTTTTTTCTTACTGTGTATTTCTCATATGTTCTCTAATTTGCATATGCTTAGCTCTTCTGGCTTCAGGCTAGTTTTCATGTTTACAACCTCTGTGACACATTTTGTTAGAACTTCACAAATCATATATCATAGGAGAAATTAATTATGCATGTAACTTATTAGGTTAATAACTTTCATCTCATTGTGAACTTCACTTAAAGTTGTGCATTAATATTTCAGAGTACATCAAGTGCATTTTTTAAAGTACTTCTCTCCCTTAATATAAGTTTTGTATCCATGTGAAAACCACAGATGTTTTTTAAAAACTTGATTCCAGCTGTTTCCACATTTCTTCTAGAAGCTGGATTTGCCTGTGCATCCAGAAGAGGAAGACTATTAAATGCTAGTTTCTTCTTTGGTTTTGCAACTGGAGTTTAAGGAAAAACTTGCTATGTATGAGGTCACCTTTTGGTAGGAATCATTGAATGGTTTGAATTGGAAGAGACCTTTAAAAGTCATCTAATCTAACAGCCCTGCAATGAGCAGAGTCATCTTTCATGAGATCAGGTTGTTCTGAGCCCTATGCAGCCTGACTTTGAATGTTTACAGGGATCTTACCACCACTGGCCTGTGCCAGTGCCTCATTACCCTCATTATCAACTATTTCTTTCTTATATCTAATCTAAATACCCTCTTCTAGTTTAAAACTGCAAGCCCTTGTCCTATTGCAGCAGGCTCTGCAAGAAAGTTTATCTCTATTTTTCTTAAAAGCTCTCCTTAAGTACTGAAAGGCTGCAATGCGGTTTCTGCAGAGCTTTCTCTTCTTCGGGCTGAACAATTTGAATTCTCTTAGACTATCCTCATAGGAGAGGTGCTTTTGCCCTCTGCCCCTCTGCTTCTCTTTGTGGCCCTCCTCTGCACCTGCTCTGGAGCTTTCAACTGACCTTGTTAAACATCATGAAGATCCCACAAGCCCACTTGTTGAGCCTGTGCAGGTCCTTCTGGATGGTGTCCAATTCTTAAAGATGTGTCAACTGCACCACTCAGCTTGGTGTCATCTCCAAACTTGCTGAAGGTGCACTTGAGACACTGTCTATGTCATTCATGAAGGTACTGAACAGTCACAGTCCCACTTGTCACTGATCTGAATTTGGGCATTGAGGCATTAACCGTGCCCTTTGGATGCAATCATGTAACCAATTCCTTATCCACTGAACAGTCCATCTATGAAATCCAGATTTCTCTAATTTAGGGAGAAGGATATTGTGAAGAGCTGTGTCAAAAGCCTAGATCTGAAAACTGCTTCCTCAAACCCCAGGCAAGTCTAACAGATCAGCCTTGTGGCAATACGCCCCTAAAACCATTCCATAGACTCCATGCCTTTGGAGTGCAGCAGACAAGCTTTGATGGTGGTGCCAAGGACTTAAGACTAGTACTGCCATTGTGTTTGAGCTGTCACTGCCAGGAGCTGCCTTATTGAGGTTTTATTGAGGCCTCAATAAGTATATGGACAGGAGAGTTGTGGCAAATGTAATCTATCTTTCAAAAGTCTTTCAGTGATGTGTCCCACCAAAAGGGTTCTTCAAGAGCTGAAAAAGCAATGGCAGAGAAAGAAGGTCTGGTCGCAGAGGAAGAACTGGTTGGAAGGTAAAAATCAGAATGGAATAAACAGAATGCACTAAATAGTTTCCATGGGAAGGCCCTAGTGGAAAGACTTTTGGGATTCATGCTGAAGTCTGAAGATTCAGTAGTGGAATTATGAATGGAAAGGGATGTGGACAGCAACAGTATACACTTTACTGAGAACATGACAATTTTTCGGGTGAGTGTTGTCTGCAGAACTGCAGAGGATGACCTAGTAATGCTAAATGTCTGGACAAATAAATAGCAGATTAAATTGAAATGTGTGTAAACACAAATTGAGGTGTTTATATTGGGGGGGAGAGAATCCCTATCATGCATATGCAGTGATGGAGTTCGAGGTGATTCTTATGTTTTATTAAATAATTATTTAAAAATATTTTCTCAGTGCTCAGTATTGGGCAAGTAAGCACATCTAATATTATGCATTCCTAGGGAGGGAATAAAAACAAAACAGAAAATATAATGATGTCATTAAATACAACCACATGGGACACTATCATCCTGTCATCTTAATCTCAGAAAGGGGACAAGGGTAACAATGATCATCAAAAGTCATTAGAGAGACTTCTGTTCAGGAAATCTCAGTACAGCCTGAGGCTCTTTGTAACTGAACTGATCGAAAAAGGATGTGAGAATGGGGAATCATAGTGTATTTTCTGTTTCTTTTTGGATACAGGTACTAAGTGTAAGTTCAAAACACAAAGGCAGGGCAAGCTTTAGAACAATCAAAAAGAAATATGATAGCAATTAAAGTAATGGAAGTCCTTGCCATGGGATGTTACTGTGCCTGGAAAAATCACAGAAGAAAAATTATTGATGGTATATGAAACACAAAGACATAAGTCTATGCATGCAGACTCTCACAAGCCCCAGATAAGTGGAGTCTGTGAAACGGTTTTATGGATGGGTATTGCCACATAGATACTCTGTTAGACTTGCTTGGGTATTTGAGGAGGTGGTTTTCAGATATAGGATACTGATCCAATGTAATATTGAGAATTTTATGTTTAAATATTTGCTGGTACAGCTACTCCATTTATAGGCTCCTTGCAATATTTCAAAGTTGATATTCCATTTGCTTTGTGATCTATCAACTACAGTGTGCCACAACCCATCACAGGCTGTAGTACACATAATCCCTTCATTGCAAGTATTGCATAGCCAGGTCATGCTCCTGAAAGCTTGTACACAGCTGAGGGGGAAGGCAGCAGAAAATCAATTTGGTGTGATGTTTGGCATGCAGGTTTGTGCAGCAATGTGTAGATAGGGAAGTGAGATGTGTTAGGAAGAGCTGGAAGAACAGACATGCAAGGGTTGAGAAAAGGGTAGAGTGCCCCATGTTGGCATGAGGTGTAATGATGCCCTTTGAATGAAAACAACTGTTCATATGTGTAGGCAGCCTACATTTGAGGAAGTTGGTTTAAATGAAAAGAAAAACAAGGAGGACTAGATGAATCTCAGATGTTTGCAGGGAAGTGCAAAACAGCTTGACTTCTTTCTCCATTTGTAATTATTAAGGCCCCCAATGGAATTGATCGGAAATGAGGATATTAGAAGCAGTTTTACAGCTCTGCTTTTTGAGCTGCATTGTCTTTCATTAAAGTTGATCTTTCTGTGTATGGAATTGGGAATTCAGTAAAGGTTTGGAGGGAGATTTCCAATAGGAAAATTTCCCTGGATCACTACAGGCTGTGGTAGCTGCAGACGGCTTTCAAGCCTTTACTTGGATTTGGGGATTTTTCCATCCATGACCAATGGTCAGACACTGATCATCTATATTTTTTTCCCTGTGGCTGTAACTGTTAAGAAGGTTTATTACTGCCCAACTGGACCCCTTTTCTGAGCACTGAATTCGTCTAGAGTTGTCTTTTACAGGAGGCTTAAAACCTAAGGAGCCTTTTTTACTTCTTCAGAGAGGTGGACTGGTGCTGTGTAAAAAAGAGATGATAAGTGTTTACCCTACTGGGACAAACTCCAGAGAATAAGAGATGTTAGAAATAGTAAACATCTGTCAGGTCACCTTGTCCATCTTCTCCTGCCAGGAGTGCATTGTTCCTTTCAGTGTATTAACTTGGAAACATTTCTACAGAGTTATTCTCCATGGGACTGTCATTTTCTGTGTTCTGTTTACTGCTGCTAAAGATGTCTTAAGGACAAGTAAGGCTTCTCTTGCACCCTGGTTTCTTTGCATTGTGGGTACTGGAAACTTAAAAGCAAACATATATGAAAATAAAAGGCAACTAAATTGAAAAGAACTATTATTTGGAGAATTACATGTATTAGCACTATTTAGTTAATTAAAGACTTTCTAAACTAAGAAATCATGTTTAAAACTGGCCAAAGTTATTCAACAGACAAATGGCAGGACCAGGAATAAAAACCAGGAAACATAACAGCTGATTTGTTGCTTAATTCAGCAGAATATAAATGCCTGCCACTCAAACTGAGTCTGCAGTCATATTTTCTCTTCCTAATTAAGTTATTTGTGGCATGTAAGTGTTTCAAAATGTCAGAGAATTTTAAGGCCCAAAACCTCCTCCATACCCAGCTAGCTGAGCCTTAAGGTGATGATTCGTCCTCACCTATACATGGATTCAGAGTGGTCATAAACAGCAAACATAAAACCTCACTTTCTCCTATGTCCCTCACATTAAGCCTAATAAGTTGGACCTCTTCTTAAGTTTTTGTGTTGGTTAACCACCTCCTACTACAAAAGCATTGGGGCTTTTATAATCTGTTCAGAATTTGTTTGACAATGGCCCCTAAATGTGGATTATTTTGATGCAGTTTTCTACCGAAACAAAGATGCTTCAGAAATCTGGTGGTTTATCTGCTGTAATGAAGTCTTTTCTTCATTAGTCTTTTGAAAACAGTGGAGCTCCTTGTATTTTACGCTAAGGTATTATTCCAGTTTTCAAATCATACTAAAGCTGTTTGGTATGTTCTTTGCAATTGTTTAGAGTCTTTTAACAAAACATAGACATTAGAATTATACCTAGGGTTACAGTGCATATGGTATCACTGCATATTACTTGTTTTATCAATTTGTCCTGAGGCTGTACCAATCTTTTGCCCATAGAGTTTTACTGGAAGCTCACATTTCCCCTCTGTTGTTTTCTGAATTGTTTTCAAAGATGTAGCTCCCTTGCAGCTTCCCCTTTCTAGTTCTATAGTTCATGGCCTATCTTCCATGTTTCTAAGCTTATATATTTGAGTACTCAAATATTTTAAAAGCTGCTTGAAACGAAAGGGCCTAGAATTCCATGCTCTATGAATAACTCTGTATGACTGACATGTCATAAAGGTTGTTCAGTGGTCTGCCAGACTTGGTGTTACCTTCAAGCATCAGCTTCAGTACATTCTATATTTACTTTTAGGTAATTGATACAATATATAATACTATTGCATCAAACATAGATTCTTATGGTGCATTAGAAATGCCCCTTATCAGTAATGCTACCCCACTGACAAATACTTTGTGACACTTGTCAGTTGAGGACTGACTGTCTGTCTGTCTATCTGTCTGTCTGTCTGTCTGTCTATCTATCTATCTATCTATCTATCTATCATTGCATCGTGTTTTGTTCTTGTATGCTGTTTGAGTAGAGCTTCAATGTGTTCAGCCAAATACCTTAAAAAATGTTTCATCTGTGCTTTCACCATTGTAATTCAAATTATATCATATTTATTTGACAGAAACTCTTTTTACACAGGAAGGTCTAATGACAGTAAGTGTTGTATTCCTCTCCTTTAATGCTTTTATTAAGCACTTCAGATAGAAGCTGTTGTGCTTTTTCCTCCAGGGTTGATGTTTCCCCCAGGCTAAAACCTGTTACTGTTATACATCTTGTCCTGTTTGGCTTTTTAAAACATTCACACAACTTTATCATTCTTCTATTCTTCTGTTATCTTTCCGTTATTCCAAGATTAAAAATAAATCCCAGTGGATCATAAATCTCCTCATTCAGCTCTTTTAAGAAATTGGAGCAAGTGACCCAAGTCTGTGAAATTAAAAATAAAGCATATTTATTCCTGGCAGCTGATCAACATCCTCTTTTATTCTCATGGATTGCAAAATACTTTGTCATCTTCTTGTGATACAAACACTTAGGTTCTTCATGTATTTATATCTGACAGAGAAAAATATTTCATACTTCATAAATTATATAAGCTGAACCTTTTAAACAAACAATTGCCATCTTGGTGTTATGGTGGACTTTTGTGTCAAGATACAACTTTTTTAAACCGCTACTTCATCCTGTAGTGATTTTAAGACTTAATTTTTTTCATTGGATCATTAGGAAAAATTGCACATTACTTCCAACCTAAGTACATGTGATTTGGTTATATCATTATGCTTTTATCTCCTAAACTAAAGCAGATCTCTTCTGTCAGATGGAGATCCCCTGTAGCATGTAGATTTGGATCAGCTTGTAACCTACCTTTGGGTAAAATAGGTAGAATTCATTGGATAGCTCACCCAGTGTAGTATAAGATGAAAGATTTTTTCTTTGATTTTTAAAAATATATTGTTGTGTTTTTTTGATGTTTTTAACATATTTTTAAAGCATAGGCAAGATAACAGGCCACAGTATTATGAAATGGTTTCACTAGTACTATATATACAATCAGTGTCTTTTGTCTGTACTTTCTTGATGGTTTCCTACTTTCAGAGTGAATAATCACAATTAGTCTTCTTCAGAACTGCCTTTCAAAGGCATTTCACGTTCAATTGGTTATGCACCAAGGCATGCATGCTCTTTTCATAGTCACTGCTTGGAAGACTTAGATACGGTTCCCATTGTGTGAGAGTTGCTTACAGTCTTTGATCCTAAATCTATAATCTAGCAATGGCCAGAACTGAAATAATGTGTCTGAGTATATATTATTTTATCCATGTCAAAGTGATAAGTTATCTGAGTTTTAGCTATTTTATTGTTCTTTTCCATAAAACCACCTTAAGTGTCATGACTATTTTGTAATACCTGGAAGTTGCTCTGTGGTTGTTGTTCAGTCGAGGTAGGGCTGAAAGTTTCTGGCCTACATTAGAAAGTGACTGAAAGTCACTTTCCCCAGTGTGCTGCCTCAGTCTGTCTCTCTCTGGAAAGCTTTATTAATAACAATTCTTTCATAAAATTAGAAGAAACCTCAATGAAAAATATACCTGTTTGTATGTTTCCTCTGTTTGCCATTATTTTTTTTTTAATGCAAGTGATCCATTGAAATAAGCCTGCAGTCCTAAATTTTTGGTATTTGATGGTGCAGGATGATCCTTATGTTTGTCCATGTCAGTGGAAACTGTCACTTGCAGTTTGCTATCTGCCACTTGCTACCTCCTTACTTCCCTGTCTGCAGCATGTAATAATCAATAGCAATTGTAATAATGTAATGGTAACGTTCCTTTAGTGGCATAGATTTTATGTTCAGTCTGGCAAAATGAAACTTGGTTTTAGAAGGCAGTGGCTGTGCATCTTATACCTCTTACAGGAGCATGCAAGCCAAGTTTGCAGAATGTGATTAACAAGAAGGGAGGTTGTTTTCTTGCGTCAAACTAATTTTAGGGTTTGACTTTCAGGGTCTAATACTTCTGGATAAGCAAGGAAAAAATGGAAAGAGGCTGATGATCTGCTTTTAAGAGGCAGATTAGCCTATGTAGGATAAAACAAATTTGTAGCAGAGTGCAGGAAGAGCAGTTGAGAACTTTTCTCTGGCCTCTGAATTTCTGTGGCTTTGTGAGGGACTAAAAATGGGACAGATGTCTGCAACCCATCTTTCCTTTTAGAAGCTTTTGGGAAATAATTCTTACCCTTAGTAATACCTGTTGATAGACCTGCATACAAATGATGGGTTTGCAGTGAGAGATATCAGGCTTATGGATACCAGAACAGTGTGGGATTCTTGTGCTTTGAAGGGCAAAGAAATTGTGTTATAAAACCATACAGACGTTATTGACAGAGTAACTGAGGAGTTAGAGAAATAACTTGCCTGTTTTGTTTACTATTTATATTCCTCCCAAAGCAAAATGGGGAAGTATGAGGTAACTGAAAAATGCAACTCTTTCAAAGTTTATTTCTGTAGGGAAAGAAAGAGAAAAAAGAGTATAGTAAAGTATAGAAAACAGCAGCACTTTCACTGTGCCATAACCATCACCACTAATTCTCTCCTTTTGAGTGCCTTCTATGTGAAGGACCTGAGCCAAGCAGAACAATGACTGCCTGGGAATGGCAGGACACAGTGATGCTGGGAAGCATCATGGGCTGAACATGTATTCTCTAATAATGTACTTTTCAGCATTTTCCTCTTAATATGCTGCACATGGGGCTTTTTTATGTGGTTGTTGTGTTGTTTTTTTGGTTTTTTTAAGTTTTTTTTTTCTTAATTGCCTATTCAAAATAGTACAATAATCAGAGCTGACATTGGGTTATTTGGAATTGGAACAGGACTGTAGGCAATAATGTGCCAAATCCAGTATAGCTTACATTAGAAATACTTTACTTAAGCCCCTGTTGTCATTTTTTTTGCCTCCTTCCTTGTCTGTGCTTCTTTCAGGTTTGACCATGCCAGTGTGAAAGAAATAGAAATGTATGAGTGAGCATGGTTTTGTTCTGCAAAGTCCCAGTCAGCACACAGTCCAATGTCATGTACAGCAAAGTTACTTGCATCTTCTGAACTGGTATCTTTGGGGTATACTGGAGGGTGTGGAAAGGCTGAATTTTCAATCAAAAGGATTCTGGTGTAATCTCACCTCCACCAGTCTTTTCTCTAATACTAACTCCATCCTTGTGTGGTGTTTGTCATGATTTAACCCCAGCCAGCAGCCAAGTGCTGTGAAGCCAGTAGCGGGGTGGTGGAGGAAACCAGAAGGGCAAAACTGAGAGCACTTGTGGATTGAGATAAAGACAATTTAATAGGAAAAGCAAAAGCCATGCATGCATGCAAAGCAAAACATGGAATTAGTTCACTGCTTCCCATGGCAGGCAGGTGTTCAGCCATCTCCAGGAGAGCAGGGCCACTTCACACATAATGGTGTGATATCACTTCTTGGGAAGTCACCAAGACTATGGAAACACCATCACTCCAAACGTCCCTCCCCTCCTTCTCCTTCCCCTCACTTTCTATAGTGAGCATGATGTCACATGCTCTGGAATATCCCTTTGGACACTTGGGGTCACCTGTTCTGGCTGTGTCTCCTCCAACTTCCTCACCAACGTGGCAGTACACAAAGCAGAAAAGGCCTTGGCTCTGTGTAAGCCCTGCTCAGCAGCAACAAAAACCTCTCTAGATTGCCATCACTGTGTTCAGCACAGATCCATAACACATCCCCATAACAGCCACTGTGAAGAAAATTAACTCTAACTCTGCCCAAACCAGCATAGTATTTCAATAAGATATGCTCTTGCTTTCAGGGAAAGAGGATAGCTGTTACTAGAATGCCAACCAGTTTTTTGGTCACACAGCTGCCTAAGAACAGAATGTAGGAATCTGCATGCAGATAATGTGCATTCTTCTAATGCTGCTTTTACTGTCCTGGGTAAACATGGGCTAGGTATCAATTAGTGGGTGGTGAGCAACAGTGTGGTGCATCACTTGTCTGTCTTGGGTTTTATTCCTGTCTCCTTTGTTGTCTCATTATTATTATTACTATTATTATTAAACAGTTCTTATCTCAACCTACAGGTTTTCCCTTTTATTTTATTTTATTTATGATTCTCCTCCGCATCTCATGTGCTGCTGTGTTGCTGGCTTGGGTTAAATCACAACAGCATAGCCTAAAAGTCACAAGTGAAGACATGAGTACACATGTATGCACATACAGTAGAGTGCATGCAGGTACTGTTCACAAATGTGTATAAACCCATATATATGCCTTTAGTAGCTACCAGTGCAGATCTGTACACGAGTACATAAATATATATGTTTTTTGTGTATCTGTGGATATGTAAATATATGGAAGTATATCTAGGCAGACAAATACAGCATGTATGCATGCTTTAGAGATAGACATTACATGTCCAAACATCCAGCCAGTCCTGCACTGAGGAATATATATGTGTCCTTGCTTCCAGGAATATTTTTTTCAAGTTTTGTGACTATGTCAGCCATTTTCTCTTATTCCCTTTTTTCCCCATTCAGCTGCCAGTAGAACACACAGAGAAGTTTTCTTGACATATTAGGCAAAGAATGGCTGACTGATTTCTATGTATTTTGCTATTTTTGATAGTGCTTACTCAGTGCAAGTTGAATAAAACTGCTGTAGAGGACAAACAGTAGGTTCTTTGAGTGCCATGTAGACAGACCAATCGTTTCTATGTTCTGGTCAACGTGGTCTGGGTAATAACAAGAGCAGAGCCCTCTTCTCAACCCCCTTCTTCAAGGAGTCAACTCCAGAAATGGAAGTTCAGCATGTTCTGAAACTGCTTCTGTCCCAGCAAGTACCAGTAGTTACCTCGGTGCTCCATAAAGGTTGGAAAAGATTGTTGGGACTTAAACCTCTAAAGTGTATGGGAAGTCCACTTAAACAGAAAGGTTTAGGCAAATTTTTGCCAAAGTGTGGCAAAGGCAGATTTTGTTTTCTGCCTATTAGTGTTTGAGCAATGTAAGCTCTATTGTTCTGTTTATGATCTGGTATAGATCATTCTTAAGCAGTAAGATATACTGAGCTAATCAGAAAATATAAGTAAATTAGTCTTGTATCAAAGAGGCTTTCTTAGATGTGAGATCAGTTCCTTGAGCTCCACACAGAGGAGATGGAAACCCAATGCCTGAGTGCATCAAAATGGCATTGTAGCAAAAGTAAATATACTGAGGGAAAGGTTTATTATTGTTCATATTTACATTATAGCATTCTAAAATGGAAAGAGATCAGTAGGTTGTTTTCACTCATCTGTGTTACCAAAATATTTTTCCCAGCTTAGGCACAAGGTAGTAACTAGGAAGAAGAAATATTCTTTCTTGACATCTATTGACTTATTGTATGAATTCAGTTCCCTCTTTCAGGGATAAAACAGGGATAGTAGTCCTTAATGGGAAGTGGAAGTTAATGCAATATTAAGCAAACTAATGTCAAGACAGTAATATTCACTGAGTAACTTAAACTTTTCTGTAGGAATTTCTTATGGAAAGTATTTCTATGGCTGTGTCATCTTTTTTATTTTCTAGCTCCCTTTATGCTGGGAACCAGCTAATCAGGTGTCTTTTTTGTCTGGCATTCAATGCTGACTCCAGACCTGACCTCTCTCCTTTTTCTGAAGAGCTTTCTCTCTTCCTGATTGCAGCAGCCCGCCTACTTGGAGAAGGAAGTGTAATCTGGTGCTGACTTGGGTGCTGAGGTCCTCACCTGTCTCCCATTTCTGCTTCTCATTTCAGTGCTTCTAGTGGAAAATGTCACCTGTGTTTGCTTTTGTTTCTGTTTCCATGTGCTTTCCCCAGAGCTCTCAGTGTGGCTGCAGTTCTGGCTGTGCTGAATGCTTCCCTATTCCCCCTTGTTCCCCAGGAGCCACTGGACTTGCACTCCATGTCTACAGCTTCCAGATCTAAGCAAGGGATGACTGTGAAGTTTTGCCAGCACGTGTTATCACTCTTCCCCAAGAAACCTGTAAAGTTGGTGGGTGAAGGGGAGAATTTTGTTAATAAGGGTTTCTCTGGAGGCCAGATAAAACCAGATGAAAAGCTGAGAGGAACCATCCCATTCCAAACCTCCCTCTATTGGTCTCACTGTTGTGCTGTGCGCTAAAGCTGTGGCTGGTGCAGCTGGGTGGCTTCTGGATGAATGGATGAACTAGAACTTTTGCCATTATGGTAACTGGGGTTCAGTCCCAAACAGAAGATAGGTATTGGATTTTTTTTTTTTACCCCCCCCCCCCCCCCCGCCCCCATTCCTTTTATTAGTGCTGCAAGCTTAGAGATGAAGGTCAGAGATGATGGAGTTTTAGACACACGTGAGAGAAAGATGTAAAAGAACTTACGGTTCTTTTTCTCACACCAATTCGAGGGTTATAAGAGGACAGTATCTTCTCTTGATGTTTCTTTCAGGTAGAGAATTAACTCCATTTCCTGCCCTCTACAGCAAATATTCAAGCAAAAATTAGCTCATCACATCCCTGTTTTCACACAATGTAAGGCCCAGTGCAGATAAATGTATGGGGAATCCTACCCATGGAGGGTTTGAACTTTGTTCCATGCTGTAGAATTTGAAGAGATATGAGCAGAGAGATCCTGGAGAGATGTCAGTGTTGAAAGGTTTTTGCAAAGGGCAAAAAGAGAGGCATTAGGAAAGAAGTTTAGAATCCCATAGTATCTTGGACTAGACATGTGGAGACAGTCTTCCTCCTCACCAGAAAATCAGGACCTGTGACAGATGGTGTCTGCCATGGGATAGTGTCATCCTGCAGTGGGAGTTCTTCAGCAGACCCAGAGTGTCCTTGGTCCCTCACAGGAGGAGAGCCTAGCTGAAGGGATGCCTCTTTCTTTGGCTAACACTGCAGGTGGAGGGAGATGTCAGTGCCCCTGAGACCTTTGTGCTAAGGCTGATGGAGGGACACGTGCTGTGATGCAGCACCTTCAGATTTGAGAGTCTGGCTACAGTGACACCATCCTGCTGCAGTGGCGACACTTTAAGTTTGTAGGCTTAGTCTGTACAATACTAAATCTGCTAAATGCTTCCTCTGTGGCTGTAATCTCATTGTTACTTCAGCAGTGCTCACTTTTGAGCATGTGCTCTCCCATATGTAATGGTAAATATTTTCAATTTGGTTTTTGCTGGGCAAGTGACAAAAACATAGAAGACACTGCTGTGATTGGCACAATTTGCTTAGCAATTGCTTTGCTTATGTTGGAAACCTCAGCAGTGAGACTAATGCTTGCCTGGCATATGGAGACTGAACTACCTTCCTGTACCTTCCAGGGATATTCTAGTGAAGCGGGTTCAAGGCATATTGGCTAGGGAAGGTAGGTTGTGGAGAAAAACCACATATCTGTGAGTGAACAATATCTATTCAGTATTCTCACAGAAGACTTTGCACATTAGTGCTCTCATTAAAACACATTTTATCACTGAAGTGAAAAGCTGAGTGAAATTAAGAGTTTCTGTTCCAAAGGAGATTCTTCCAGCTGACATTTGTTTTCATTGCTGCTGGTAAGATTATTTTTTTAAAAGTGTAAATCCATGAAATCTTCAAAACTGAGTTCATATCTAACATTTTGGTATTTTCTGAATCAAATTATTTCATATTGATTATTGAGCTGACCCCAAATAATCCAGAGCCAGTTTAACACAAACTGTTTTCCCCTCCAATGCAGTTCTTGTGTCCTGTAAGGCCCTTGTGTCCATTCTCCCAGAGGAATATTTGGTTAAGTTGCTTTGTGGCAAAACCAGTCATGTGTCTCTGCTGATACCAGGTGGGACACTGACATTGTGTCATGTAAAAGTATTTTTATAGGGAGTGGAGACTAGAGTGGGACCACTACTGAAGGTAAATGCAGTGCCTGAAAAATACTGGTTTATGTTATGGCTAAGTTCATGCAAAAGCTTTTCTGTAAAGGTTGATAAAACTAAACTTGACATTTTGGTTTGTTACAGATTGAAGTGAAGCATTTCATTGCTAATTCTGTGTGAGAGAAATGGAATTTTCTGTTAAAAACTCATTCTTATAGAAGCATTCACCCAGCCATACTAAACAGATTTATTTCCTGAGATAGGTCTTTTGTACTTGCACAACCTTAGGTGGATTTAAAATACAATGAAATCACTAAATGGAGTCTTACTTGCTAAGTCATTGTCTGATAGACTTTTCAGTGTAGTAAGGTTCAAGCCTTAAATGATCATTGGGGCCATCCTAAAATTATTCCTCTCAGCCTTTCAGATGAAATTCTTGAGACACTTGACAGTAATAATTTCCTCACTTAATCATCACTGAACCAAGCTGGACAGATTTAGCCTGTGCTTGCTAGACAAATCTGAGATTTCAGGATGCATTTGGGAGGAGCAGAGTATTCTGTAACTGGTGAATGTTTGTGTGAAATCACTACAGGACTAAATGTAATTGAACTCAACTCGTGCATTCTGGTAAAGAAGCTGTTGTGATGATGTTTTTTTAAAGTTTTTAAATTTTTAGAAGTTTTTTATTTAAGTCTCAACCCTTCATTTGCTAGGGAGGTAATTTGTAAATTTAGGCTCTTCAAATTTTTGAAGTGTCAGTATTGTGTTACTATAAGGTTTATTCTTCCTTCCTGTCCTTGAACACTATAGGAAAGTCTTTAGATACATAGTAATTTGCTCTTTCACATGTTCCTCTGCTGTCCACCTCCCAGCACAGAATCATAGAAAATAAAACTAGAATGGACCATGAGAGACTATCTAATCCTTTACACTTCCACTGTCCCGAAACAAAAACAATGACATCTATGTGAGTTTTTACAGTAATTTTTTTGGCTTGAAATTAAAGGTCTCCAGTGATTGTGGCTCTTCAGACAACCTCTTCTGGTGCTTCACTGTTCTTTCATTAAAAAAAAAATAAATTCTTAATTAAGAAATTAATTAATTAATTTCTTTTCTCTCAAAATTTCTTGCTGTAATTTTTTGCCAATTATTTTTTTGTCCTTTTCAGCATGGGTACAAATAAGAGATTGTTCCTTTCTGCTTTGTAGTAGCCCTTTAATATTTGAACTCTCTATAGTGTCTCCTTTGAAAGTTCTATTTTCTAGACTCCAGATTATTTTCATTGCTCTAGTCAGAAGTCTTTCCAGTAGTACCACTCCTTTCTTAAAGTATAATTATCCAAAGTGAACATGATCTCCAGTAGAGTACAGCACTATCTCTTTCTGTGCCTCCATATGTTCCAGCATGCATCGTTCAACCTATTCAATGAATGATTTTCTATGTGTTGCTAAGTGTTTTTTTCTTCTGTTTTGTTTTACCTCTGCACTAATCTCAGTGTAAAACAGCGAATTTCCTCATTATTGTATATGGATGGATATTTTTAAAGTACAGACATATCTTCTCTGTGTCCTTACACACAGAAATACATCTAAGGTACAAACTGCTTTTCAGGGCTAACATGAGGTATCTCTATGTCTGTGGCACAAGTGAGGAACATCACAGCTTGCTGTCTTGGCCTCCCTGTCCTGCAGCTTTTTTTCTTCTCTGTTACTAGGCCAAATGGAGGTTGACTGGAACACAGAATAGAGCAAATTTCAGTTGGTGCATCTGAATCCACAGTGAAATGCCTTAAACACTTTGCTATAACTTAAAGGTGAACTATGTTACTGTCAAATACCAGGCAGTCAGTTTTTTACCTTTGTATTAACAAGAATCAGCTAGATTTTTAGAAACGGAATGACAAATTTGAATCTAATTTCTCAGAGTATTTTTTAGGTTTACCAGAAAAGACAAAATATCTCCTTGTATTCACTTACTGATTTTGGCTAGTAAGCACTTCTGCAAAACCAGTTCCCCAATCTCAATTTGGATGCTGTGATACAAGGAACATACTTTAGAACATACTGAATTTAGATGCTTTCTTAACATTTCTTAGAAAAATTGTGGGAAAGTGATATTTTTAAGAAATATAGAAATGATAACTTATTTCCTGTGATCCCTTTCTTCACATACTGCAGAACTTGAGGTTTGTGTAGCAAGGAAAGAAGATGACTTGATGCTTCCATCACAAAAGAGCATTCATCCTTAAATCACAGTTCATGCTAGAACCAATTCTACTTAATCTTACTGCTGCCTTTTCTGTAGCTGAGGAAACTGCTTAAGTATTGGAGGCCATAGAATCCTTCAGCAAAACCCCCATCTAAACAATGTCATGACTTTTTTTTTCACAAATAAATGTGTCTAAGTTCTAATGTTCCCACATCACATTTATTTCAAGATGCAATTGTGGGGTCTGCAGTGACATGCCTGTGCCTGGCTGTACATGCACAGCTGATGCATGTCACTGATGGACATGTGGCCATTGTGGTGCCCCTTTTGGGATCAAGGGATAGTTGTCACCTCAGTGAAGTCCTGGGTCCTCTGTCTTCTTTATTTGTTAAGGAAACATTTTCACAAAATCAGTTAAAGAAATTCCACTCTGCCTTTTTCACTCATGTTATACTGGCATCTCGAAAGCCTTTCTCTTTATATCCTGCTTTAGGGAATGCTTCTCCATATCTTCCTAGGAGTCTTTTGAGACTAAATCAGTCTATTTTCTCTTCTGGAATTTTCCACAAAACCTGAAGTTATTCAGAAATTATAATTGATTTTAAAGGTGGAAAAAAAATCTTTGTAGGGAAGCTTGAAATACTTCTGTCTTATTATTTAGGCATTCTATTCACCATACTCCTATTTTTAGCTGAGAGTGAAGGAAGCTTTTCTGTCTGATCATCCAGGAGCCAGCCACTCTGGCAGTCACAGTTGCAGCACCTAAGCTAGGTAGAGGCAGACCCCTTTGCAGCTACACTTACAACTCTCACATGGTCAGACAATATTTCTTTACCAGCTCAACTCTGGGTTTCTTGTAGCAGAATCTCAAATCTCTGGATCCTTATATAGCTTAATCTCAGTTCAATAGCTAAATAGCAGCTTGAGTTTGGTGCCTCTGAGGGGGACCCTGAACAGAGGAGTCCCTGGGCTTTTATACCCCCAAAGTCTGGAGTCAGTGGCTCCTGTGGTTTCTCTGAGTGTCTGATCACCTAGCTGGGCCACAGGTCACCATGTTATCCAAACCACTGGCACTTCATGGCTCTTGCCTTGGGCTGCTCCCACCCAGAGCTCAACCTGCAGCTCACGCTGCAGCTGCAAGCTGAGGCACCTTTACTGAATGGATTCTTCAACACTGGGTGAACACATATTCTTTGTTAAGCATAATTCAGATGATCTCTAGACTTGAATTGCTCTCGTCAACATTGTACAAATCATATTTGAGTCTTGATTGTTTGGTTTCGGTTACTTTTCACCAATGTTCAATGTATTGTTTTACACAGTAGGTAAATTATGTCTTCTACTGTAGGGAACAGTGATGGCGTTTCTTACCTGAATATGCTTGTCATCCCAGTGGAACATCAAGTATGTTTATACTAGGTGTCCACAGTCCACACAATGTTTTTTTTAAATAAGTATAGGAGCTTTAGTTGTCCGTCACTGAAGACTTGGATTGCTTCACACATGATCTGCCCCAGACACAAAATAAAAGTGCTGCTAACCCGATGCATTTGTTTCTACTTGCTTGTCAGGGAAGGCTAGCAAAACACAGGTCTAATAGACCAGTGGATAAACTGTAATTATTTTCTTGCTGTAGAAACTTGCTTGGTTATGTGTAGGTGCCTTTAAAGAAGTCTTAGGCTCTAGCCTGAATATCTAGCAGGTATCCTTTGTGAGAATTGATATGGGCGGTTGGTGAAGGGGTGCAGCCTAGGACAGAAAAAAAGCAATATCCAGGGTGCAATAGGTGAACAATTTGGCTGGCTTTCAGCGGTGCTCTTCCTAGCTAGCTAAACATTGCAACCTTCAGGTTATTGCTCTTTATCATGATGGTAGTCATCTAATTTGCCAGGCTGTTGACAGCCATTCCCCTTTGGATTATGGCTGTGTCCAGCCTGTACCAAAAATCGTGTTTCCTGCTTAATAACACCAACTTGGAGAGGAATTTTTATATTGGCTACTGGCCAAACTAAACACATAATTTTTCTTCCCTTTTTGTTGCTCCCTCCCTATCTGCAACTTCACTTGATTGCAGAGAGATGCTTTTCATCATTGTGAAAAGCCATCTGATTAGAGCTGTCATTAACCCATGAGAGAAACTTATAGGAAGTTTAGCTGGAGAAATTCCTTGAATGCTTCAGAATTGCAGAGTTGCCATTTTAAAGAAACTTCAGAAGTAGATTACGAATTTGTTATAGCTCTGCCTAAAACAAGCTCTACTTTCTCAGCAGATTTATAGGAAACATGCTTTAATGTACATATTTTCTTCCTCAGTATGTTTCAGATGTCATGAAATTCTACTGTGCATGTTCATGGACTATCCCCTTCCTGACCATTCATTTATATTAGTGTAATTCATTAAATACAGGCATTGAATGGTCAATATTCCTTTGTTAAAGTATATTTATTATCCTTAATGAAAAAGGAAAAAAAAAAACTATGATTTTTTTATCATTCTTGTTTCATTTTTGCAATATAAAGTGATTTTAAGATTGGAAGAATTAAGGTTATTTTTCAAAAGCTCTGTGCATAGTTTTTGCTAATAGTTTTCTTTCTTTTTTCTACCTTCCCATAATTAAGATGGGTATGGCTGTATCAGGAGTCATGTCCTTGACTCCCTTAGACCATCTCTTGATGTACATATCAGACCTTGGATGAGTTCAAGCTTGTCTCTGTTTAAACAGACAGGACTGGTGTTGTTCAGAAGGCACCTGACATAAATGGAGAAGTCTATGGCACTGCTTTCATTGCTTTGCTTTCTTCTCAGTTGCTGTGGAAGACATGTGTGGCTCTAGAAGACTGTCCTAGAGCATCATTCTGAGACACTCATGGCCTTGTTTGAATTTAGAGAAGTGGCTTTCCGTAGGTATTTTGGCATATACTGAAGAGCCTTCAAGTTAGTTCAGAGGTTGCTCATACATTGAGACTGTGAGGTAGGAAGTGCTATGCAGGTGGTAGATTCTACTGCTGGCAGAAAGCTTCCTCAGTGAAACATGACAATGCATCTCTGCCTTGCAGCAGAAAGAAACTGTTTCTTGAAGCTTATATGTTAGAGTTATCAAATCAGGCTTTTTTGTCCAAGACTTTTTTTCTCACCTTTCTTTTTAGTGGTATGTTTTGAGGTGGGATCCCAAGCATGTAAAAATATATAAAAAACTTCACTGAAAGCACTGATGACAAGTCAGAGCAGAACTGACAACAGCATATTCTCCTTTACCAGGCAATTTTAGCAGCTGGGAGGATGCGCTTCGTCTGTCCTGCAAACTGCACTGAAGCCTCTGTTGATTTCATTAAAACACAAAGATTCATAGGTTATGAGGCCAGAAAGAGCCATTATGATAATATAGGCTGATTTGCTGTATAATTAATTCCTGTCTCACTATGTCTTTTAGAGAAAACAGAATACTATTTTAATTTAAAATTTGCCAGTAGCAGAGAATACACTATAACCTGTAGCAAATTATTTCAGTAGCAAATTACCCTCATGTAAAAATAAGTCATAATATTTTAAAATGTGAATTTCTCTAACTTCAGTCTGTAGCCCCCAGATCTCATTGTCCCTTTGTCACATGCATTGAAGAACCCTCTCTTACCAAATTCTATTTCTGCACAGGTACTTGTAGATTGCAATCGAATCACATTTTAACCTCTATCTATTAAACAGACTGAATTTGAATGTTCTCCACTATGGGGCATGCATACCAGTCATTTAATTATATTCCCTCCTCAATCTTGAACTTTTGGTTTAACAGTTGAACTGTCATTATCAGAGACTGCCTTAGCATTTCTCTGCTCCTGACAGGGATTCACACTGGTTTTACACCCAAGCATTATTTCTAGCCTTTTCTTTTATTGTTATCATGAGAGTTCTGGTGTATTTGATTATACATCATGATGTTGATGTCCAGATGTGTCTGTTAATAATACTTCAAGTCACCTATGGAAACACTTGCACTTTTTCCATAAACACAGGTGCTTTTTTAAATTTCTCAAGCTAGGTGTTTTGTTTAGGGGTTTTTAAAAAGAAAATAATTTAGAACAACATTTGAGCATCAGAGATTTAGATTGGGGTGGATATGTTTCTTTGTTAAGATTGAATTCAGAACTCTTGTATCTATTCAACAGCCTTTCTTATCTCCCCGGGTCCTCCTTTGTGCTTGTTTTCTTGGTCTCTTTATTCTTGGCCTTAGATTCTTCATTGTTAGTCACTTTCTGATTACAGCTATCTTTATGTATATTTTTTTCTGGTTCCTTTGAAAGCATTCCATCTCAAGGATTCTCCAGCTGTGGTACTTGTATGATTAATGAAACACTAAGTGTTAGCATCACACCTCAAAGAAACTGAGGCAAATCCTCTGCATTTCCCCAGAAAAGATGGCATTGTTACTGAAGTATCAAATACATGAAAGAGGGAGATGTAACCTGTATGTGGCTCAACTGTGTGTGGGGAGCTGCTTATGGGCATGGTATTCCCCATTCCAGCAATCCACAGAGATTGCTGAACAGGTCACTGAGTCATGGCTCAATACAGCCCAGCACTACCCATCAATCACATGGAGGGTACTGTGCTGCCTGTCTGCTCCTCTCATGAAGGGAAAGATGCAGTTTAGAGGAGTGTTGGTTTGAGCAATTGATAGTGATGTCCTATAAGGGTAGCTCTCTTCCCTTAGGGTCATTAAAGCCACAGCTCATTCAAGCTTGGCATTCTCTTGCCCACCAAATCAACTCCATGTTGTGGTGAAACCAAAAATGCCATGTTGCACCTGTCATGAGCCCTTGTGGGCCTGAAAAATGGTCAATCCATGCAGCTAGTGTGGTGTCTCCAATAATGGAGGGTGCAAGTGCTGTTTAGGGAGAACACATAACCATGACTGCTGTCGGTGGTGAATTCCCTTACATTCCTGCAGTACCCACTTCTGCTGGTTTACAATTGCTAGAAGACACACTCCTTCCTTTTTCCTTTAGTATCAGTTTGTGGACTTGCTTTCCATTGTTATTTCTGGTTATTTTTGCGTCTTCTGTTGCACCCTACTTCCATCACCTCCCCTGGCAGCAAGTTCCAGAAGTTCACTACCCTCCATGTAAATAAGTACTTCTAAAAATTCATTTTATGCTGATTTCATGCAAGTTTCAGGAAATGCCTCTAAGTCTGTTATTGCTAGGTTTAGCAAAGAGCAGTTCTACATTAACCTTCTCCATCTTCTGTAAACTTCAATCATGTTTTTCGCAGTCTTCTCTCCAAATATGAGCTTGGCCTTTTCAGCCTATCCTCATAAAGCATCCTGCTCCATCCTTTAAGTTGCTCTATTTATTTCCTCTTTCTGCTTGAGGAGCATAGACAGGACTTCATGCAGTGCTCATAACTAAAGTCTGACTGAGGTGCACCTCATTGTCTAGCAAGAGAGGAGGCTCTAATGCACCCCCTTGCTGTGTCAATGGAAGGAGGTGTATGGTCTTTAATGAGAGCATTTGACATGATTAATCTGTAGAATAAAACTACATAATAAATTGAAAATTAAATTTATCCCTGTTGCAGATATTAATAGCTTTGACGTTTCTGATGCTTGTGTGAGGGCAGAGCATGTTATTAGGAATTGGAGCAAAACAAGTTAGTGTGGGTCAATACTGTCCTCTGCTGGGAAGAACTAGAGGTTTGGGTCATTTCTCCAAATGGGATTTAACAGCTGGCTTCTCCTTTCACTTTGTGCTTTGCGTTTGCAACAGGAAAATCTGACTGCACAGGGGAAATTCTCCTTTAATACTTAGAGAAATCTGGAAATTCTTTGCTATCTATTAATGTATTGAATCATGATTTCATTTGTTTTTTCATCCTGAAGTTACCTATCCCTCATTCTTTCTCTCATTTGCCTTTTAATATTTATTGCATGCACATTTCTCTGACTTTCCTAATAGTAGCAGTAACAATGCATATCTTCTTTCCTTTCTATTTTTGTAACAATTTGCTGACAACTCATCCTGATAGGATTTTGAAAGCAGAAATCAAATGTGTGTGTATATATGCTATATGTGAGAGACACTAAGTGTTGTAGAATAATAACTCCTTAGAAGAAATTAGAGTCTTCAGTAGTATCACTGAACAATAATACAATAAAAATTGTGATAGTTGCAGAAGTGGTTTTGCTTGCTGTACATGCCAGCTCTGCATTTAGCAAGCATGGAAGGTGATTGAGAGGAAGTACAGTTTGCAAGTATTTCAATTTTGTGTCTTCTCCAGTTCCTGCTTCTGTGAGAATGGTGTAGGGCAGAAGAGAGTCTGCTTTCTAGGAATTAATTCTCTACCTGTGAGAAAGAGAAAAGTAGGAGGTCTGGTCTCCTGAGTAAGACAGACATGCTCAGGAGTGCTTGCCTGTTTGAGACTCTTCTCTTGGCTAGTTTCAATCCATGTAGCAACAATAGAGCCCAGAGTCCTGGTCCTTAACCCACAGAAAGTGAGAGTCCAGGCACTGAAAATGTACGGGTTTTATATGTTAGCACATAAATTGTTGGTTTCTTGAAGCAAGGGTAAGCTGTAGAGATATTTCCATGGCAAGTTTGTGTCAGTAGTGATCGAAGATTTTTTGGTCAGAGAAATTTTAAGTCTTAGTTATTTTTTTCCTTTGGGACCCACAGGGCAATCACTAACAGTTCACAGCAACTTGCTGATTTTTTTTTTTTCATCTCTCTCCTAGTAGTTAAGAAAGGTATAGGTATAATAGAGAAATGACAGTGCTGCTACCAAGTTCCCTGCTGTGGCTCGTAGAGATGGACCTGGAGGTTACACTTTGTTACATATTTTGTATGGGATTTATGCAAATATAACAGCATGATACCAGACACACACTGGATGTTGTGTACAGAAGCTTTTACAGTCGAATGGGCCTGTGGCAGAGTTAATTGTTCTCATTGCCCTTCAGTTAAATATTCTCTTCTGACTGCTTATCTGATCGATAGTCATTGCAAAGTACCCATTGCTGTCATTTCTATACACTCTTCTGGTTCAACTCACTCCCTCTGTCATGATGTCAGACTCTTGCACTCTCTTCTTTGCTCTCCCCAGTGCCTTTTGGGAAAAGTTTATCTCCCATGGCTGAAAGTAATTGGGGTATTGGTATGTTACGCAGGATTGATGTATGATACTTTTCCTTGTGTCTGGCAGGTTGTTTATAAGAATAACGACATTCGTCTGGAGCTGTCTCGCTTGGCACGGATTGGTGATACTAAGATGAAGATCTATGGGGAAGTCAAATTCATATGTGAAAATGTGGCTACACTGGATCCCATCAGCTTTGAGACACCTGAGGCCTATATTAGTCTGCCTAAATGGAATACCAAAAGGATGGGCTCCATCTCATTTGATTTCCGAACCACTGAACCCAATGGACTGATCCTTTTCACCCATGGCAAGCCTCAGGAGAGGAAAGATACCAGAAGTCAGAAAAATACAAAGGTAGACTTCTTTGCAGTTGAGCTTCTAGATGGAAACCTCTACTTGCTGCTGGACATGGGCTCTGGGACCATCAAAGTCAAGGCCACCCAGAAGAAAGCCAATGATGGAGAGTGGTATCATGTGGATATTCAACGAGATGGAAGATCGGGTAGATTTATAACTTTTTAAAAAATAGATTCATATTTCAGATTCAGACCTAAGGCTGTGTAAATTCTCAGAACATTCAAAACCTATTAGATATGAGTCACCTCCTTAACAAAACTTAGTGTTACTCCAGTGATGTTTATCCAGCAAGGCAAATATGTGGATGGTTTTCATTAAATGTTTTAATTAAACTATTAGTGTGAACTTTGGATAGCACATCACAGAGGTAACCTGTTAATATTTTATTCACAATCCTCAGATATTCTGGACTTGTATTTGCAATTGCATGCATAGTTACAGTGATGACTTCTTTGTAGGCCATGATAAGGTTTAAGGTCCTTCAGAACCATTGTTCTCAGTCTGACAAGTTCTTACTGATCTACTTTGGGTTTCTGCATTTGGGATCTTGTCATGAGAAAATAAGAGCAATGGGTACAACCAGTAACAAAATTATGGCAACAAATCAACATTTTCATCCCATTCTGTTTCCTTTAGTATCCTGTAGTTTTGAGTTAGATTTCTTTACTCTTTTGCATGACAGACTATAGTCTTAAAATCTGAGACAGCGTTCAGTGGATGCTTCTTTTCTTTCTCTACAGCTTCTCATTTTCAAATAGGGGTTTTAGTTTCTTTCTAAAAATACACCTACCATGCAATTGTCAAGAGATATTTTTATTATTTCCAGTGCTGAATATCAAGCTAACATACTCATAACTGAAATTGTGGATGAAAATAAAAATGCTCAAGTACTGTAGCTTCATCTAGAGAATAACAATTGTACTTCAATTTTTTTCTGAACCATTGGCATCTCAAAGTCTTCACTTCTAAATGAATTTTGCTTACATTTGCCAGTGGATTTGAGATTTGTCTGGTGATCTCCAGATGATAGTTTTAGGTCCCTAATTTTATGTTTCCAGTTGCTGAATACCATCAGTATAGGGAATGCAGTGCTAGAATTTGCTTCGAGTTTTTAGAAGACCTGACTTTGAGGTACCATGTGAGGCCTAGCTGTTTGAACAGGTCTTTGCCTGAAGCTATTTCTTCCTTTGATGATGTGAGTAATTTCTTTGTATTTGGCATGGTGCTCTGCTTGGACTTAATATTCTGTGGTTATATATTGCTATCTCCTAAAGACATTGATAGGACCATTTTACAAGGAAGCCATAAATAAATAAATGGAGCTTTGATTTCTTCAGAATTGCTAAAATTTAATTAACTTCCAGGGATAAACTCAATTAGTTGTGTTTCATACTGACTTCAGTTTTGCTTGCTCACTGGGGACTGTCTCATCCCTGAAGAAGCAGCTGTAGAGGGAGAAGAGACAGAAATGACACAGGCTCTATGCTAAGAATGTTTGCAAAACCATTGAAGAGGGACGTATTTTTATTTGGACACATTCACAGGAGGGTGTGACAGATGTGTCCATCGCACTTGATGGATGACACTGTAGGACTGACTTGTTTTTCTCTTGTCAGGGAGGTTTATGATTCCTGGACACTGATTAGAGGTAACAGATTTTGAATTAGAAACAGTTTTCTCAACAAGAAAGAATGTGTCTGCATGATGTCTTGTGGTTTTTGGGTTTTCTTGGTTCTTTTTTGTTGTTATTTTTTTTAGTTGTGTTCTCTGCTCACAATGAATATTTGGTTAATGATCCTAACTGATGTCTTGTGTCCTGAGAAAACCAGGATAATTGATTTCTTCATATTTTACCTTCAGTCACTATTATCCAATGACACTTCAGATAAGTGTGAGAAGGGAGTTCAAGACCTCTTCTTGTTGGCTTTTCTTCCACATGTGAACTGGAGAATGGTTAGAGTTTTTCTTTCTACCACTAAAGATGACTAATTTGGAAACTGAAACAGTTAATTTACCTAATTGGAGCTAAAGATACCCATTTGAGTTTTATGGGCTAGTGACCTGAAAGTTCTTTTTCTCCTTACTAAAGCAGCAAGGCCTATGTTAGGTGTCATCTCTCCCTTTTTTTTTTTTTTTTGCATTTCTCTAACAGTCCAAAACTGTTTCGCTGATCTTAGTAAAATAGCTTAAAAATCCAAATATTCACTATTGCAGTGCTCTAAGGCAGGGAAGCTTGGCAGTCATGCTCAGATAACCTCTGGCATCTCTAGCCCCCTTAGGCCTTGTATGCGCTTCGGTTTGTGTTGGCTGCCAGAGCAACAAAACCTGTTTTTGTCTTTCTACTCTGACAGAAGCTGGCAGTGTGGACATGGACACCTAACATCCTGTAACCTTTCTGTCCATTGGGAAAGCTCTCAGCAGGTTCACAAAACCTGTCACAGTTCCTAGCTGGGGAGCAGTGAGCATGTTATGCAGGACAATGTTTTTTACTAGTCATCAGCTACAAAGCATACATGATTTTCCACTTCATCAGACACTGAAAATCTTACTGGATAGCTTGGTTTACAGTTGTATCAGTGCACTGTTTGGTGTGCCTGTTCTGCCCTCAGTGGGGTGTTTTGATCTGTTCTTCAGCACAAAGTAACTACAACATTGCAGAGGAGATGCTTAGGTGCTTCTGATTTCTCAAGATGGACTTGAATCTACTTGAAGCAGAGTGGATTCTGGGAGGGCGGGGGTGTGTGGGGGGGAAGTTTATGTGTGTGCTCCTTTCTAGGATCAATACAGGATTTCTATATCTCAGCAGCTTGGTCTTGAAAGTGCTGTTCATCCAAACTAGTCATCTCCTTGCAGGATTTACTGCAGGATACAAAACTCTCAGAATGTTTAGACTGCTGTCTAGCCTGTTTCTTGTTCATCCTCCCATCATCTTTCTCCAGGTTTTACAATTTGTGTTATCAAATGTTTCTTGTGTGTTGGGAGGTTTCTTTACCTTTGTGGCATTTGTACATTTGTTCTCTCCAGTAGCAGCTGTCTAGAGCTTAGCCCTCTAGTATTTTGGTTCTAAGCTTTAGAGTAATATGTACTCTACAGGCTGCTTTTGAGAAATAGCAGTGCAGATGCTGGAAGGGAAGTTGTGTTCCCATAGCTCCATGACATGCTGCCTGCGTGCCAGTCCATTTATTGTCACGTTTTCTCTTTCGTTATTTTATAGAAGAGAAAATGCCTGTGGTGATCCTGCTTATTGATATAAAATGATTAATCAAATAACTGTGGTTCTCGTTGAGCCTTTAATTTGTAATGCCTCTGTTGCTTCTGACACTCTGCTGCCTCCAGCATTATTCCTCAATTATTGCAGAACATCACACACATGGCATACCTTGTGTCAGTGTCATACATGCAGTTCTCTAAGAAGACACCTCTTACAGCTAAAGAAAAGGTGTGTGTACATGACTCTACTTTCTCACAGAGAAAATAGATAGTTAACTCTATTAACTCTCCTTCCTTATTGTAGGGGTGTCTGATAAAAATGCAGTGATGTGGAATTAATCTTAAAGCTTGGATAGTGTCTCTGAAGACAGACTGTCTTAATGACAAGGCAATTGGATGTCATGATTTATAGCTAGGGAGAGTGAATTGCTGATTTTTAGATCTAAGTGTCTAGTGGGCAGATATCCCTTTCACAGAAACTGCTGAATGTTCTTCGGAAGAGTACACTGCTGTGGAATGTGAGAGATGTGCATTATGTTCCCTGTTTTTCTTTGAATGCATTGTCTGACCTTAAGCAAGTCACTTTGCTTTTCTGTACAGGTTTTACGTATTCTGATTCTATTTCTGTATTATATGGTCTGATTATTTTATGTGCTGTGACAATTTCTTGAAATATGTGTGAATGACCTCAGTGCAGTATGCCCCACATTTGATTTCGAGCCTATGGAAGCTATCACAGTTTTTACAATAACTGTTGTTCAGATATAAGTTTGTCTTTCTCTTCCTCAATCTTCCTGTATAACATGGAAACTAGAAGACTTTCTTTGTAAATCCATACAATATTTTACTTTGGGACGAACTTCTGGAGATTCTTAGTTCAATCTAGACTTTCTTAAGTGTTGTGTGCAGTTGACCTTTGAATGCCTTCCGTCTGGTAAACCTCTCTGAGGTTTCTCTTTCCATGTTTGACCACTCTTGTGGTGAAAAATGTCCTTTTCTATGGAGTTGGAGGTTCCCTTATGTTGTGGCTTAGGAATGGTACTCTCCCATTCAGTGGTCCCACTGAGACTCTGCAAATCACATTTCTCCCTTGCTTCCCCTGGCCATGGGCCTCCCAGCTTCTGTGAAGAATTACCTCTGGTCTGGCTGGAACCAGGACACCTTACTGCAGCTTGTGTCTCTTGCCACTGTGCTAATTCACGTTCAAGTTGTCTGCCATATCTCCAGGTCCCTTTCTGCAGAGTTGCTCCTTAGCCAGCTGGTCACTAGCCTGTACTTACGTGTGCAGCTTTTGTGACTCAGGTGTAAGACTTTGTATTTATTTGTTTTGATATACATCAAACACTGCTATCAGTCCTTTGTTCCACCTTCCACTGTTTTCTCTAAATGGTAACCCAGTGCTTCCTCCAATGTGTCAGCCATTCCCTTCATGTCACTTACAAACATGTCTGTGTTGGTCCCTCATCCAGGTCCATGTTTGGAGGTACTGATTGTTTTCTGAAAGATCTATATAGTGGATATTAAAATGCTTTTGCTTACCTTTTTTATCTCTAATCTTTATGCCATCAGACTCCTGTGTGTTCTCAGTAAGTTTTTGCTTTGCTGGATGAATACCACTGAATAATGCTCAAATTTTGCATGTTATTATTCAGCCATTGAATTCTTATGCTTCTGACTTTCTGCTGCAATTTGCGATACAGACACATGATGATCAGTCATTGCATGGAAGTACTTAGGACCTGTGGATCAGGAGGAGAGGGAGCTGTGTGAGAGACCTATTAGAATGCCATTTGGGTAGGGAAGAATCTTAACTTTTCTGTGCTGAACCTTAAACCTCACTCAGTTATTGGAAAAAAAATGGACTAAACTGAGTCTGCAGTTGAAAGTGTTGACATCTCCTTATCTTCCTCATTTAGGTACTATTTCAGTAAACAGCCGACGCACCCCATTCACTGCTAGCGGGGAGAGTGAGATCCTAGATCTGGAAGGTGACATGTACCTCGGTGGGCTGCCAGAGAACCGAGCAGGACTCATCCTTCCCACAGAGCTCTGGACAGCAATGCTGAACTATGGCTATGTTGGCTGTATCCGAGACTTGTTCATTGATGGACGGAGCAAGAACATCCGGCAGCTGGCAGAGGCACAGAATGCTGCTGGAGTGAAGTCGTCCTGCTCCCGCCTCAGCACCAAGCAGTGTGACAGCTACCCGTGTAAGAACAATGCAGTCTGCAAGGATGGCTGGAACCGCTTCATTTGTGACTGCACCGGCACTGGCTATTGGGGTAGAACATGTGAGCGAGGTAAGCTGGGTTTTCTGACTTCAGTTACACAAAGCTGAAGGTATGTGTGAGAGCAAGAACAAAATCCTGTGTTCCCATAAGACTCTTCCCTGCCCTTTTTGGTCTTCCCAACACAGTTTCAGTCCCCGTAGTAGGAAAACTTTCTTCTCTGATTGTTTCTTTTCAGTCTTCTCCACCCTTGTTTCATGAGCTTATTTGGCCGCTTCACTCCCTAAGCCTTCTGAAGACTTTGTCTTCAAATTCCAGAGTTTCTTTGGCTAAGTATGGTTTGTCTCCTGAGGTGGAAAATGCAGCTGCATGTGAGAAGTCTCCAACAAATTACTGGAAACTGTACCAAGTGTGAGCTTTAGTTAGGGAGATTTTTCTTGCATGGGAGGCACAATGAACCCTAGTTCTGTCTAGGCTTCCTTTTTTTTTTTTTTTTTTTTTTCTTTTTTTTGTGTAGCAGAATTTCCTTAATGGCTGTTTATCAGTAAAGCCAGCTAATGCGGTAGTGTTAAAAGCAGCATCTTTTATCATCTCTGATAAGGTAAATCTGTAGGAGATTCATGGGAGAGTCTCTGAATCTTATTTGTGCTCACACAGAACTGTGATTTAAAGACTTATAATTTGGATACGAGGCCCAAGTGATGCTCTTGTTGGCAGGCAAATTTTTTATGTGTTATAGATCACATGGAAAGGATTTAATAATGGAAGATATGGAAAGGATTTACTAATGGAACATATTTGGACTATATATTTCTCAAGTACATAGATGGTTCCATTAATTGTTGTTATCTTTATTATGCTACTGCCACCATTAGAACAAGGTAGGTGAGTGGTTTTACAGAAAAATATGGGGCTAAGATCAGTTACAAAAACCCTCCACTTCCCTGGAGGGTGTTCTCTTATATTGAAACCAGTCTTTCTGTTAATATTTGGCCATTAGCACTGCATTTGGGCAAAATTGCATTCACAGTATACCCAAGAATTAACTGTAAACCATTAGCAGAGTCTTAGGGCTTTCAGTCCCTTCTTTATATCACCTCACTTGGCACCATGGTGGTAGCACGTGTCTTAGAACTGGAAATTCAGATATTTTTGAACTTCTGCTATAAATATTTGAGTAACACCTTTCCCACTTAGTGCGTTTTGTAATATTGATCATTGTAGTATGCCACTTATGAGGAAGAACATGAAATTTAGTTAAAATGCATAAAATATTAGACATAATTGAGATTTGTAATTCATTCACTCTACAGAGAATTTCCTTCTTTGCAGAAATTCTTCTTATATGGATGGGATTTTTAGGTTTTACGATACAAGATCTGTGATTGTTCATAAAACTGCTCACAGCCAGTAATTCACTGCATGCTGCCCTAAGCAGCAATAGTAGATAATTGCCAGTGGGCCTTAAAACAGCTGAAGCATCAACACTACCATCCATGCTGGAGGAACATGGGTGAAAATGTAAGATTCATGGGCATGTCAGCTCAGCAATTCTCTCTTTTGACTACATGGGATTTGAAAATTCTGGAAAACATCAGATAGAAGTCTTCTCAGCCATAGCCTTGGGAGCTGTTTTGTCCAATTGTTGTGTGATTAGGTTTTATACAAACATGATAAAAGGAAGCACTAATATAAATGCATCGTTCCCCCATAAAACTGCATGTATGTTTACCCTTGGTCTCTGTTTAGTATTAGGAGTGACCAGCTCTGTGATTCAGGACTTTGTTAGCTATGGCTTCTCTTCTGAGAGCCAGGTCTAGGAGATGGACATGAAACAGACTCCACAGTGACATAAAGAACAGAGTTCATATTGTGTACCTTTATATATTGATGGTGTTACCTTTTACTATTTTTATTGTCAGTGAAAATAAAACAGTAGGTTAAAGGCATATAAGCATTTTAATTTGGGAGAAATTAATATCAAGTCAGGCCTGAGATCTGTAACTTGGCTGTGCTTTGATGTCCATCAGTTTGAATTAGGGAGATACATTTATGAATTAATGTCTAGCATGGGAACTTTGAGGTCATAATAAATATCCTTTAGAATCAGAGTGTATTTAAGGTTAACAAAATTGTGATGAAACAGTTCAGGACAGTATAAAAGATGTATGCAAAGGTTCTAGTCCTGAGAAACCCCTTTTCTCTGTAACTAGAAACCACAGACCCACTGCTAGTTTAGTGCCAATGTCAGGTAAAATGTGGCTATGATGCCTGGCCTTCCTTGGCATTGTGAGAAGCAGCTCACAGGGAATAAATATTTGAGGCTGGACATGTGAGAAAAGTTGTACAAATTGTAGTACATTTGAGTCCATAATATTTATGTGGTGTTACGTAGGAGCCTCATACTGCTCTGATATAAATGCTTTGTCAGACCACTGCATTCGTGCCCACTGATTTTGCCTCCAAGAATATAAAGCATAGCAGGCTACCAATGATAGTTTTCGTTCTCCTGGTTGGACACCCAAGGATTATTGCAAGCCCTGATTCCATCTGGTCTTGTGATCCAAATGCTGTTGGAAGGTTCAGATGGAGACTGGGAAGGGAATCAAAGTGAGAGACTCTGCCATGCCACAGTGGCACTGCTGCGTAGTGACTGATGAGCTGCCACAGACTGGGGAGAAGCCAGGCTGGTGCATAAGGGTAGGAATGAAGAAGGAGCAGGCTAGATCTTCTCATATGGGACAGCTACTGGCTCACTTTTCCAGTTTGCCATCTTTCACTTTATTCTTTCCTTACATTTCTGTCCTGCTAAAAGAGGAGTGTAACTCCTGCAGCCCAAGATGTATGATAAAGGGTAATCATGTATATCTAGGCAGGGCAGCCTAGAATAAAGAATCTCCTGTGCTGGCGACTATCAGGAAAATCACTCTTTATCACAAAGGAAAGCACATACTTAACATTAGTTAAAGTACTAAAAACAGAAAGGACAGAGAAGCAGATGAATAATTTGTTGTTGATGATAAAGTCTACCTTCTACCTTCCAGATATAGAATTTCTACATTTATAATGCTGTATTTCCCATTAATTTTATACTTTGTCCTATGAAGGATATTATACATTTAAAAGTGACTGAAAAGGACATTGTGTCAAAGTCTGGGTTCCTTTTATTCATGGTGAAGCAATACAGATACATGGTATTCTGTATGCCACTTCTATCTAGAGCCTGTGGGAGTTTGTCTTATCAGTGAAATAATGCAACATAGACTTTGGTTACACTGGTCTGCTCAGGCAGTACTTCTGTGCAGACAGAGAAACTTTGCTGTAGCTGGAGTTTGACAGGGCACAGAACAGAGAACTAATGCCAAGGCCTCAAATTCATTCTTAAAATTCTAGTGTTTAATAATTATTTTGGTATTGGCAGTGATGTAAGCAGATTTAAGCAGACAAAGGTGCTAGCAGTCTGAAAGTGTCGTAGTTTCTAGTAGTAATGTCGTTTCTCCTTGGGTAATTGAAATTTCACGGAAGAGATGGGGCACGGCATGGAAGAGAGCAGATTGTGCTTTAATGGGCCATAAGGGCTCAGTGCCAGGCTGTGAGGCTGAGCAAAGGCAGCAGCAAATGCTTACAGATAGCTTGATATGGTCCCCATTTCACACCTTCCACCAGAGACTGTGATGACCAGGTAACACACTGTTATTTTCTTAAATATTTGCTTCTCATCCTCTGCCACTTTTCCAGAATGGTTCTCTACTAAGCAGTCTAACTCAGTGTGACTGTGTTGCAAAAAAAGAAAGGAAAGAAGCAGAGAAGCAGCTAAATAGACAGGACACAATTCCTCCCACAAGTGATGCTCTGACTGCTTTGCAATGTGGTAATGATCTCACCTCCCCCTGCTCCCTGAGCTCGCTTGCACTGCTGTTAAATTAAGAAAAAGATTGAATCATGTCAGAGAAATTCCTAAACTGAATTTAGCTTTGGATAGCTCTTTAACGAATCACAGGCACAGTGAAGTGGATTTATGACGGAAGTTATAATTGCAAGTGCATACTGAGAATTTGTACTGAGTTTTCTAGTTTTGGGTTGTGGTGTGCTGGGCATTAGGGGAAAAAAAAATCCCAAACCTCGGTGCCTTTACTGTTGGTAGTATTGAATCATTCTTGCATCCTAGTTTTAGGAAGAGTAGAGTAGCAGAGAACAGTGTCTGCAGTGCAGCCTCTCTCTTCTGAAGTATCTTGTTTCAACAGGTCCACTCTTCTGCTGGTTAGTTTTAAAGAAAGGACCTAAAATACCTTAAATTCGGTGGGAATGCTTCCCAAATGCTTTCTGATCATCAGATGCAGGGCAAGCTTTGAGGTAATTGACAAAAAGATTCCTCCAATGTGATGGGTGCCATTCTTCCTCCTGTTGCATGTGAGATGTCTGTCCAAACTGAACATAAGAGATATTCAGGTGAGTTGCAGGTTTTGTTAGCAAGGGTTGGATGGCTCTTGCAGACTTGCAGGAGGGTGGGAAATGTGGGTTAGTGCAACAGTTGTGAAGGATCTTTGGTGGGGCTTTTCAAGTACTTAATGTCTTCTTTACCCTTTGCCTTGTAATTGTCTAACGTCAATGTTTGACATCAGTTGTATCAGGTCATTGCAGCTTCCTGTTAATTGCACTGAAGATGTTAGAGGTAGGAGCTGGTATCTGGCTCATGGAGGATGGTGTACTACTTAGCTGTGATTACAAAGTACCTCCTCACAACCCTGGACTGTTCTGAAAAGGACCTCAAAGCCCTGGCATTAACTAAGTGGGAGGAGAGAATGTGTGTTGCATTCAAATTAGCTGTTTTCTGTAGCTACAGTGAAAATGCTTTGGGCTCAAAAAGATGCATGTGGATCTTGAAAACTCTCTGCACCCTTTTGTTCTACTGAAGCAGTGTAGAGCCACTGCAGAGAACAAGAGCCCAGGAAGGACACAAAGCAAAAGACAACTGAAAATCAGATAATCTTAGGCCAGTGAGAATCAAATGTTGTTGATCACTCACTTTGTAACATTTTCTCCTAGTTAAGAGATTTGTCTGCAGTTTGCTTGGATCTATTTTTCTTTTTTTTTTTTTTTTTTTTTTTTTTGGAAAAGGCAGGCTGGTATGAGACTTCTGATAATTTAAGACTGAAATAAAATATGTTGAGGTTTAGATTTTAAACCTCAAAAGTTATTTTCTCAGAACTGGACACAGTTCAAGTCCTTTCCAGGTAAAGGGGGGAAAAAAACGGGCTTGTTCCAGCAACCTCCTTTGCTGAGCTGCATCCAGTGTTTATTGCAGAAAGACAGAAGTATCCCATTCTGGTTCTTCTCCCAAGGGCTGGAACCACTGCTCGTTTCTGTTTGGGTTGGCTCACAGATGGACAGCTAACATCCTGAGCAAACCAGCTTTCCTCTGAATTTTATGGTAAACTCTCTGTGAGTAGCAACACATGTGCTGTTAACAATGGTGATGTTGAACACAGGGCTGCACATTTTATTATCTGCCAAGTACCTTTGCAGCAGTGTTTACTAAGAAGGTTTAATGACAATACACCTCTTCCCATTATGTATGCAATGAAGGCAGATGTTGTAAAATTACTAGTAATAAGAAGTGCTGCGGAACCATTTACTGCACAGGATAAGTGCTGCACACTTTGCTGTCTCAAGCATGGGTAGCAGCTTAGATTTCTTTTTAGTTTTAGTGAAGATGTTTTATGATAATCATATCTTTGAAGGTTTGTTTAAAGCAACTCAAAAGTGTTGATGCTTTTTGGACTGTCCAGACCTTCTGAGTATGCAGTGAAATTCTGGATAACTGCTGAGAATAGCTTTTCCTATGGGACTGATGGTTCCAAGGAGAGATGGACACATTAGGAGAAAAGTCTTTGCTGCAATGTTTTTAGTTCTTGCTAGATCTTGAACAGTCAAAGACTTAAGAAAATCAAAACATCAGAATAATTCTTATGATTTCATAACATAAAGTAAGATGTTAGAAAATAGGTCTGTTCTAGACCTCATCTATTCGCTGACTTACTGGTACCAGATAGGTCCCTATTGTACAGTTTCCCAAATTGTCTCCAAACTGCAGAAATAAAATGCCATCTGAGTTTAGAAAAATATTTCATACAATCCCTTCACACTCATTTCAATTTGTTTCTCACTAATTTTATGGTAAAATCTCTATTAAATGTGATCTGAATAATATTAACTTCGCTAAGAGCATTTTATGTGCGAAGTTAATTTTCTCACTTGCTGTCAATCCATTTGTAACACTTGTTGCTGATCCTTTTATGGCTGGCCCAGGCAGCTACTACTGTTCAGAGTCCTGCTCAAGAAACACAGGCCTAGCTTTATGTATCCTTGTATCTCTCCTTAAAGACTGACTGTCAGACCAGAAGGCTACTGTTTGTTGCGTAAGTGCTGGATTATTCTACTTACTAGGTTTTTATATATCCTCCATCTTGTAATTCTTTACTTATCTTCAATGGGATAACTTCTGTGCTAACATTCAAACAATTCCCAGGATGGTCATTAGATGTTGTGCTAGCTTCAGTAGGGACAGTGCAGCCAAGATGGGCTTGTAAGGGAAAAGAAACAATATTAAGGAACAATTTAAATGTTTCTCACTTTTGTGGATTTATATGTGACCTTACCATTCATTATAACTTTTTTGTCCATATATACACATTCAGTCAAAACCCACTCTGAATATATGTGCTTTCCAGACCAAGTAACTGCATTTGTTGAAGTCTAATGCCTGTGATATCTACAGTACAGAAGAGTGTGCAGTTAATTCTGCAGTCAGGGTGATTACCTCTGCTTGGGAAAAGACCATTTCATGGGTTTTATGCTCTCAAACTTTAACTTGGAAGAGTTTCATTGATGTGACAATCTCCAACAGCATCTGCTGAGCAGCTGGGAAATCTGAGACCGTATAAAAAACAACTGATTGTCTCTCCTGTATTGTATAATGTTATGGGTATGATTTTTTGTTTTTTAAATCCATGTGTTCCTCCTGTTTCTTCACCCTGATTCCATCATCATACCCTTTTGATATTTAAGGCCACTCTTGACTTCCGTGCTGCATGTGAATTTGTTATGCTCCAGGTGCTCTTATCTCATCTGAATATATTAGTTTTGGCACAGAAGAAGACAATAATTTTTCCTGTTTTTCTCTAAACTTCTGTACTTCTGGCTGTTTATTGCTGAGTGTAGCTTTCAAAAGGTCCTCTCAGTTAAAGAAATATGATTACGCGAAACTGGATGATTTTGTGTACTATCAACTCCTGCAAAGAACACTAGAGCAACAAAAAAGATGTTGATGGGTAGGTAAGACCATTGGATGAATGCTTATAGAATATGATACTTTTACTAGTATAGGCCTCTTCCACAGGACCAATATTGTAGTGATGCTTTTATTTATTTCCTGATTTATAAATGACAGTTCAGAACAATGGTTTCTCCTTAATGTAAGCCACAAAAAAGTCTAGGCACAAAACAACTCTCAGCTTGAAGGACAGCTTGTCATAGCAGATCAGTTTTGCCAGAATATCACATTGTCATGGTTTAACCTCAGCCAGCAACCAAGCCCTAAGCAGCCACTCACTCACTCCACTATGAGCAGGATCAGGGAGAGAATCAGAAGGCTAAAAGTGAGATAAGTCGTGGCTCGAAAGACAGTTTAATAGGAAAAGCAAAAGTCACACGTGCAAGCAAAGCAAAAGAAGAAATAAATTCACCACTTCCCATGGCAGGCAGGTGCTCAGCCATCACCAGGAGAGCAGGGCCCCATCACATGTAACAGTGACTTGGGAACATAAGCACCATCACTCCAAATTTCTTCCCCCTTTCCCCAACACTTTCTATATTGAGCACGATGTCACATGGTCTGGAATATCCCTTTGGTCAGCTGGGGCCTCCTGTCCTGGCTGTGTCTCCTCCCAACCTCTTGTGCATACTTAGCCCCCTCTTTGGTGTGGCAGTACAGACAGCAAAAAAGGTCTTGGCTCTGTGTAAGCCCTGCCCAGCAATAACAAGAGCACGTGGCAAACACTTTTCAGCACAATTCTAAAGCATAGTCCCACACTACTCTAAAATTAACTCTACCCCAGCAAAAACCAACACACAGAGGGAGGCAGAATTTTGTAAAACTTGCATTATTTGAAGTGGTAATGTTTCATGAAGGAAGGAAATACATTTTCACCTTTTTATGATATCTTTCCCAGGTTACTCCCTGCAAGAGACATGATAGTGTGTTATGACTCTTCCCCCACAAAGACAAGAATAACGCAGGTTCTTGTTAATAGATCCTTTTGGGTGGATTATAGTGAAAGGATACTGAATGGTCAGTGCTTGAAATATAAATACATATATAGGGTTTATTTTAGAACTGTTTAGTTGCAATGGAAAGCAGGTATGTAGCAGTTTTGATTATCTATAGTAGTATAACAGCATGAAAATATTACTTAAGAAAATGCATAGGGAAAAGAAAGCAAGAGAAAGATAGGATAAGAGTAAAAGGATACATTATCACCATCTGTAGATTCTGTTTTTTGAACTGATGGTCTTGATCCATCTTGATCTGTCATGGGGATGAAGAAGAAGCCAGCAAAGCACGAAGTCCAGTGGGTTAAAATGCGCTCTGGCTTTGTGGGAATACTCAGGTACCTCCTGGGAGAGGAGAATTCAGTCCTCTGGTGGAAGGCCACAGAAATGAGTCTGGGGTGCTTTGAGGGTCTTGGATGGTTTATGACCCCTTCTTAGCTGCCTCTGACATCAATAGGCCTAAGTGTGAATGTGACCCTCCCCTGGAGGAGTGAGCTGTGATGTGTGAGGGAGGGCAATTTGGCATGATAAAACACAACATCCTGTCTGCACAAGGCTGCCTCTGATCAGCCTCAAAGCTTGGTTTGCAGCCTGCAGAAAGTGAGAGTTCACCCCCTCTGTCTTATGCAGACTAGTCATTACACACCCAAAAGCTGCCCTCCTTCCCCCAGGGGTGCAAACCTTGGTGCCTCCCCAAATGGGCAAATGTTTCCAGTCAGTAATCATTAGTAGTGGAGTCTCACAGCGTGTCACATGGATGATCCAGAATGAGCTTACTATGAATATGCACCCTATCTGTTGTGATTTGTCAGGTGTCCAGAGACAAACTGATGACACTAAGTTCAAGAATTGCTTCAGACTACCTCTGTCTTTGAGTCTCTTATAGCTTGGTGGCTGATCTCAGTCCCTGTGGCTTCATACCCCACTTCCTTTCCATACCTTTCAATCAGACCAGTTTGTATTTTTGCTGAGACTGTCAATTGTCCTTACAACTAAAGGGAATGTCTTGATGGAAGAAGCCAGGATGAAGTAGATTCATTTGTCATGAAAAATTATTTCCAATATTTAAAATTGCTATATAAACCTTGGAGATGTTATCTGTGAAATTAGCTTTCTCTATCTCCCTGCTTTGCCCAGTCAAAGCCATCATGCTGAAAGGCAAGCACTGGCACAGTGCATTTTCTGTCTCATTTCTTTTTCACTATTCATCTCAGGGGGAGAGGAAAAACTTGGCATTCATGATGCTCCCTTAATTGACTCTTTCTGCATGTGGAGATAGGCAGTCGTCCCTTGGACACTTTGATTGATTGGATGAGGCTATTATGTGATATGGAAAAGATATGCAGGACCACAGCCATCACAAGCATGGAAAGATCTTATCTGGTGGTGTATATTGGCTCCCCCCAATCTGCTTGGTTGTTTCTCTTGTCTCAGACATTGTCTCCAATGCAGTTATCTCACATTGCAGCCCACAGGGTGGTCCTGGTGAATCCACTGCCACTAGGTACCAGACTCCAAGGCATGACACTCCCAAGGGAAACCCTTCTCACTCTCACTGCTAAGGCATCTGAGAATGTGTAAAGGAAAGATAATATTCATCATTTTAATTTTATTTCTTACTAGCATCCTCTTTTTATTTTTCCCCCTGGGTAATCAAGAACAAGAGGTTAAAATTGGGAGATAAGGTGCAGAAGAGGGAAACTGTGTCCTGATGAATCAAATATTAATATGAGTTTCAAAGTGACTTCCTGCTTTGTGATGATTATAGGTAGTGAGTTGGTGAATAGATAAAACATAAAACTTAGGAGATATCCATTACATTAAGGCAAAAGTTCTCCCACTGAAGGGACACAGCAGCAAGGAGGATGTACAAGAAAAGCAGCTTCATAACAAGTGCTGTTGATCTCATGATGCTTCAATTTTTTGTGTCCTACAGCTGTTGACTTCTGAAATTCTGCCTGTTAGGGCAGGATTGTCTTGTGGTCAGCCTGGACCCTTGGGTTACCTACCACACTAATCTTGTGTTCTTGTGATCAACAGCATTTTTCCATTTCTGAACAAAGAGGAATTGTAATTCTTGCTGTGATACCGCTAAAGGGAGTGAAAGACAGGGAAGGTTGAAGGAGATTACTGTTGGAAGTTGTATCAAAGCACCAGAGTTTAGGATTCAAACAGAGTCATGTGGAATTAGTCAAGTCTGACTGCTCCAATACCCACAGGCCCTATTTCAAAAGGCTGAAAAAGGAAAAAATATGGTATTTTATACAGTGATTTTTTTTTATCCACTACCTTTCATTAAATCAGTATAATGGAAAATAACAATTCAGCCCTCAGTTGAAAAGCGTGTTAGATTGACAGCTCTGGGAGCCCTAGGCTTGTACTTAGAATGATAAGTATATAGAGTAGCTCTCCTTTATATACCTTAGTCATGTCTTGGAGAAGTATTTGCATTAGAGGTTAGAAAATAGGTCAGACTTTCTGACTTGCCTGGTCTTTGGTAGAGCTACAAAGTAGAATGGTGAAATGAGGAACTCTTCTTCTATAGCTCTGATTTCCTTTCCTTTGTATGTGAAACTGCTGAAGACAGAGAGCCATGACGCAGCTTAGTGCACCCAGCCCAGGGAGCAGAGTAAGGTTTGAACTAAGCAGAACAAAATGGAATTTGTGCTGCATGTATCATCTGCCATGTGAGGACAAGATCTCCCCCTGAACAAGTGACTGGAAAAAAGCATGTGCTTGCTTGTTTTTAATAATTCCATCTTTTCATCATGTTAAACACGGGATTGGTCATCTGAGGGTATGAATAAAGTAAAGCACAGGTAATAGTTGGCAGCTCTCTTTTCTCCAGTCCCAGTCTGATGCTGGAAGCACCACTGTGCTGTGAAGAAGCTCCTTTAGCCACCTTGGTGAAGGAGGTGGAGATGGGCCAGAATTCAGCAGGGTGGTAATTAACTCCTGTTCCAGTCTGTTGCCCTCCCTTTTACTGGGGTGACATCATGGTTCTGGATCTTGTTCAAATTCTTGTATGCCATTCCCCTAAGCCTGTCAGATTCCTTCTGCCACCTTCCAGTTTGATCAAATTTCACATTCCTTTCTGGTGTGAAAGAACTAAGAATGTCCTGAAAGATTTCCTGGGATGTGGGAAAAGGGGACAAGGAAAGGAAATGAATAGAGTTTTGTTAAAGAAAAGCTCATTGTTCAGTTTCTTTTTTTTTTTTCTTTTTTTTTTTTTTTTTTTGGTGGGGGAGTGTATAATTTTATAGCCTGCAAGCTTTTTGGGTAAAGTAATTATGGATAACAAAAAGGATTAAAGTAAAGAGAAGCAGAAATTATTTATCATGACATTTTAAAATGCCTTAGTGTTTTCACTTTGTCTTTAAATTTTTGTATTTAAGTCAAAGGCACTTGGGCTGCTTTAAAAAAATAATCAGAACATAAAGGGAGACTTCAAATAGCCATGTCGAAGAGTAATGAATCCAGCAGACAGAAAGACTTGTGTCCAAATAAAAAAGGCAGAAAAATGTAGGCTGGAATTGGTATTGACTGTGTGATGTGCACAGTGCTAATGGACCTGCAGAAGAAACAGGAACATTGCAGCCATAAAGTGAAAACCTGGTCCACTGTGAATACAGATGAGACTGGGAAAAACAGTGCTTTTCTGGGGCTGCTTTTGCACACATGGCCTCTTGAGCTCACCTGCTTATAAAGTCAGAGTGACAGGATGTAGATTAGCAATCAGCATCCTCATTTAGCCATTTCTCCCTGACTGATTTACACTGCTGTGATTTCTTTTTTCTTTAGTCTTTTCCTTTTGGCTGGTGATGATTTGCTGAGCCCATCTATTCTTTTTTACACTGTTGTTTCTTCTAGAAGCTGTAAAAATCAAAATGCAGGTCATTACCTTTCTTTGTGTATCTGTGTGTGTGTTGCCTACAGTTCCTACCCTGGTCTGTGCCACCAGCCAAGGCTCAGTCAGTAAATCTTGCAGGATAAGCAGCTTTGAAACAGCTGCTATGTCCCTTTTGCTGTGAGTTGGTTTTCCTAGACACCTTTCATTCAGATTATGGGGAGATGCTTGATCTATGTGCTCTATCAAAGTGTTGGTCAATTGAATCCTATTTAACTGGGTGGGACCCATAACTTTCTTTACCCATGTCGATCCCTTGAAAGGCAGTATCCTGTTAGGCACTGAAGAGATTGTGCATGTCAAGAACTGTGGTTCAGCATCTGTTTGGGTGCCTGCAGGTAACTGTTTTTTCCTGCTTCAGCATTGCTTCTGGATTACAGACTTGAGCAGTTTCCTGGTACTACCGAGGGGAGCTTCAGGGCGGGAAGGAAGAACACTCAGATACAACCAGGAGTGAGAGGGCTCCTGGCATTAGGCTTGTTTGTGTTTGGAAATGAGATGTTTTCTATTCTGGCAGTGAACTCTAAAGCATTTGGAACGTGGCTTAGTAATGGACTTTAGGCTGTTTTCTGCCATAGTGTTGTGGAGTCTGCCAAATCTCACAGTATTACCTCTCTCTCTGTAGAAACCAGAGACAGAGGCTTGGGTGAATTTTTGTACCTTTGCATTCAGATAACTCATGGGGGACCATTCAAACTTAAAATGAGCAGGCAAGGTCATAGCTGGGAGAAAGCCAGGAAGTTGTTGACATCTCTACCTGTCTTTGGGCTATCAGAATATGCTAAATAAATCCACATTAAACTATTTATAAGGATGCAGATTGATAATCTTATACAAACAAGTGCCTTTTATTTCCCATATACAGAGCATTTGAGATTGGTATCATCCTAATTTTATATTTTGTGAGACTGTGATATAGAACTTTTAAGACACCCACAGTAAGATTCAAGATTACAAAAGTAATTAGCCACAGACCCTGATTCTGAGAGGGTTTTATTTACTGGGATTTAAGTGTCTGAAACTAAGATATTGCCTAATTTAGTCATTAGACCCTTAGGGAACTAAGCTACTCTTTCTACCTTGAAAAGGCTATCTGATATCTCTAAAATAATACTTGCAGATCTCTGCAGACATAGTGATATAGTCCTGGGATACTTGGTTAGCAGTTTCTAGAGATAAATACTTATATATTGTGATAGGATAGAGATAATTCATATCAGAACCAGAGCTCCTTCATCTTTTCCTCTCCTGTTTTTCCCACTCAGAAGAGCACTATGAATCACTTTGGCCTTTCAGCATGAAGCAATGAAAAGCTGATTTCCATATGGCAATACCCCAGGGGTCAGCCTCTCTCTTACCCAGCATTGCTCACTCAACTATCACTCCCTGTATGTCTGATCAGAATTCAGGGGTCTCCCAACTGACTGAAAACATGGAAGAAGTTAGTAGATGTGCTGATAAGGAAAATTGAAGTTGTATAAGCCTTAACTTAAGGAACAAGTAAAGATTAAGAAAATGCTATCTGACAGTGTGAGCTAAAAACCAGTGGTTTCCTGTGGACCAGGGTAAAAGCACAACAAATGCTGTTACTCAGAAATCTTTGCAAAGCTGCCCTGTAGATGCTGTTCAGAAGCTGTGTTGCAGTGTATTGGGCACAGCATCCTGTGCTACACTGTGTGTAGTCCTGCTTGCTTTGCAAGACCATCTGGTGACTGCTACAGTGGCAGTACCTGCAGATGAGCAGTGAGTTGTGTCACATCAGTTCAGTATCTCTGCCAGGCTAGAAAGTAAGTTTGATCAGAGCTTCTCACAAAACAAGCCTTGATATATATGGGACTTCACTAATTTGGTGCTTCACAAAAGTACACAATGCCTTATGTTTCCAGCCTCAAAAAACTCCCCCAAAAGCCAGATACATAGGACTTTCCAAAATCATAAAAGGCTTGCAGTGTGGAAGAAATCATGAATCACTAAGAGCTTCAGATTCTAGGATGAGAAAAGCTGAAGACCAGCAAAATGTTTATTTTTTGCTCATATTTGACCTTCTATTTTATAGTTTTTCTTAAGCTTAATGGACATCTTGCCATGAGAATGAGTGGAAACCTAACCCAATTAATGATACTTATTTTTGTGTTATCTAACTAACTTTCTTGTTACTGCTACTTGACACGGAGTATTTTATTCTTCATCAGTACAGAAATGGGGGCCACTCTTGGTGTTATGTGTTAATAATTTCAGTTCATATCCCCAAAAGAACAACATTGCCTAGACCAGCAATGTGTATCAAAATCTGTAAAGATCAGAGATTTTCTTTTAAAATAGCAGTAACTTTCTCTCTTCTCTACTTTTCTACACCTGCAGTGCTAGTGCAATCCTTGTGTGGTTGTTGAGACTCAATGCTGTATTTTTTTGAGATACACAAGCAACCTTTTGTAGATAAAATGTTGTAGTTCTTCAGCCACTCAAGGGGAAAAAACTTCTTGTTTCTTTGGCATTGAAAAGGTAAAATTATTCATTGCCCTTTATAAGGCACTAAACAAATGATGAAATTTTGTATGGTGTGTCAGCGATTGGCTGGATGTATTTAACTCAATAGTGATATGAGATTTACAGAGCACACAAGAAAGGAGCCTTAAATAGTTTTACCCATTGACCTTTGCCAAGATAATAAAGCCTGAATATCAATTCCTCACCACTTAAATTGTGTACTAATGAAGTACAATTGTGTACTCAGCTACACCTGTGCTAGTTAGAAAGTATTCCTAGTCACACAAGTAGAAAAGTATATTCAAGAAATGCAAATATAAAAGGTGTAAAGAAAGCACTGTTGTGCAGCTTAGAGTAAAATCCAACAATATGAAGGAAATTGGCAAAATAAGTTGAAATATAATCAGGAGGCTGAAGGGAAAAATTATGCAGAAAAAAGAGTTCAATACATATTGATTGGTAAATGATAACCTGAGGAAAGGATGATGAATCAGCTCTGGTGGAAGAACTGCTTTCCCAAGGAAGGGGAATTGTTTAAGGAAGTTCACAGGACACTTATTATGGAATATTGGCTTAAATTAAGAAAGGAAAATGATGAATATCATACCATCACAACAATGGGCTTGGGTTTGGGGTTTTTTTGTTGTGTTTTGGTTGTTTTGTTGTTGTTGTTGTTGGGTTGGTTTTTTTGGTTTTTTTTTTTTTGTTTTGTTTTGGTTTTTTTTTTTGTTTTTTTGTTGTTGGTTGGTTGGTTTTTTGCTTTATTTTGCTTCAGCAGGATTCATAGCAAAGGATGGAAATCCCATCTGTTAGACATTGGAAACTAGGGTGGCTAAAGCAGCAGAGCCAGGCCAGGTTGCTCTATACTTCAATGAAATATGCTTTGTTAGAGGACAGGAAGGGAAGAGAGCTCCATGATTTAGCCAGCTCTTCTGCTTCTGGCTTGAATTGACCCATGCGATGTGTGCCTCAGAATCAAAACCTGGAAATGTCTTCCAACTTCAAAAGACCTATTTTTCTTTCCAAATCCTGTTAATGACTGGATGTTTTCCTAATTAGAAAACACATGAATAAATTTATACAGCATACAAGATAGTTACTACCAAACTAAGTTTTGTTTGATTAATTACTTGTAATTTCTTGTTATAATAGCTCGTACTGAATTAGGAAGAGCAGAATAGTTAATGGTGTAAATAGCAACATTTTGATACTTCAGCTTCTTTGCTAGATCTCAAAGAGTTGTGGAACAAACTCAATTTTAGGCAAACTAGAAACAATATTCTGCGGTGTTTATTACAGTATCAGATGAGAAAAGACCGTTGCTACAGAAGGTTTTGTCAGCTGCACTGTAGGGAAAAGCTGTTGCCAAAACCTTCAAGTCCCAAGCTCAAGTCTCAGTTAGAAAAGGTAATCAGAGACTCATGTGAGAAGGAGAAGCATGGGGTGTTTACAGTTTGTTGGTAAAGAGAGCCTAGAGTAACATTCATTCTTTCCAGCCACTGCATAAGCAGAAGCAGCAAGTATGCTGCTAGCTATTCATCTTGGTGGCAGATGGAAGACAGGAACTTTTCTGACTGACAAGCTGTCATCCAAAATATTGTTCATCTTCATAAACCCCCAAAACACCAACAAAAAAAGCCCCATAGTACACTATTTAATTCACTTCCATTTAGTCCTGCTATTTGTTTGTTTTGTTTGGCAAATCAATTAGGTTTTGATGAATAAAAGCAGTAAACCCTGACAAACCCCAGTGTTGTCCCCTATAGTTCTTAGGAGCCCATCAGCTCTTGGAGTAAAATCCAAATATGTAAGTAAGGTGCTCAGGGTGTGAGGCAGCCACTCAATAAGGATGGTGTTCAGGACTGCCAGGGGGTGGGGGAAGCAGGGACAGGCTTCAGGCAGCCAGGGGTGCATGCCAGGAGGAGGATGTGCCTGTCCCCTCTCCTGGGTGCAAGCTTGATCTTGCTGCATCCTTGAGCTTGATGCCGAAAGAAATACGAAATTTGGATTCTAAAAGCTCACTTCAAGATTGAGATGCCACATAGCTGTGCGTGGTCATACAGCCTGCAGTGTGAGGCATTGGGTGCTCTGCTTAGCTGCATTGCTTTCACTTCCCCCTCTTCCCACTAAACAGAGGCTTCTTTGTTGCCATTCTATGCCTTGATCTCTGTACATGTCAAATTCGTCACAGGATGTCCTCTGCTCTGTCTGAAAGGTTTGCAGGCAACTGTTCACTTAGATTCCTATATTCTTTGTGTTGACAACCTTTTATATTGTGCAGGAAGTTTTAGTGCATGTTTAAAAGCTGTGGAAGCTTGGGAGCTTCTCACACTGGCAATATATCACTGAGGGGTTTTTTTAATTACATTAGTGGTGTTCTGTTGAGCTGTGTCAGGAATGGGTGAGAAAAGCACTGTGATTTGCTCTTCCAGATGCAGATGAAATTAGAGAAGTATGACAGTCCCACAGCAATCCTGCTGGTTTTGGTGCCTTTGTTGGAGCACAGCTGTGCCCTGCAGCTGGTCTGGAATCAGAGAACCAGGAAATTTGCACAGTTAGCAGATATAAATAGAGAATCTGTCACTATGAGAGATGCTTAACTCTGCAGTAAATAAATCCTAGTCCAAAAAAAAGGCTAATTGAAATCTTAAAAAACTGTCTTGTGCCTCAGTTCTTCCCTTTTGAGTCTCTCTCTCTCTGCAGAATTTGAAAGAAAAACAGGTGTTGTATCTATGGAGTCTTACCATCTCTCTTTCAAGTGGATCAGTCGCCTTTCTTTTACAGATTTAGATTATTTTTAGACTTGTGGATTATTTTCCAGTTTCCAAAGGAATTATTGACCTCTTCATTATTTTGACTTATTTGATATTCTAAGAATTTTTCAGGGTTTGCCTGATGAAAAGTACAGCAAGGCAGCAGGTAGCTTTTGGATCATCTAGAAAATGGGGCGGGGGGGCAGCAGTGCAGTTGTGGTGGACAATGTGTAGTGTCACTGCACAATCCTGGCTTTGCAGTGTGACAGTGGATGAGCTGTCTTCTATTTCTGTCTCAGTTTCTGCTGTGAAGGTAGGCCAGTTCAAAAGACATTCCTGAATGCATCTTAATGCTTTGAAATCGTGTGGAGGACTTCAAATAACAGGAATTGAGAGCTGGAAAACCATCCTATTAGGAGAGCTGTTTTTTCCTCTTTGGTCAGAGTATGTCAGCTACTTATTTTAGAAAACAGTTCTTTATGGCTGTATTGTGGTACAGAGCTGTGCCTAATTCTTTCCAGGTAAAAATTAGGAAAAGCTTCTTTTGAAATAGCCCTCGCTGATCCAGAACTTGCATAGGTGTGAGTGAAAACCTGGGACCTTGTCCAGCAAGTGACAGTGTGAGCTGCTGGTATTGACACTGCACAGAGAACCGACTGGGATCTGCTCTGTGTCTCTGCTTTCTCTTCTACCCCAGGGAGGAGCCAACTGCTGTCCCATGAAAACAACACGTAACAAATACTTCTCAGCACTAGTGGCACAGGTGGGGAGACAATTACAGCCTCCTTTGCCATCTAATGACCTCAGGCAGCACTGCCATCTGCCCCACACTTGTGCTCCCCAAAGTGTCTAAGCAAGTGCATCAGTCCCTGGGACCCATAGCCTTTGCATCCCCATTGCCTGCTCTGCTCACCCAGCAACTGGTGGCTCGCTTGATTTGCTAAGTTCTTACTAGCAACCCTTTTGGGGAAAATCTTGACACTGGGTTTGTCTTCAAATAGACTTCAGATACATACTGAAGTGTATTAATTCCTTACTACACACAGCTTTTCCACCTTTGGGCTTCCCCCGTACCCTTGCAGCCCTCCAGGAACCCTGAGGAGAAAGCAGAGCATGATGTTCAGTACAGATGTTGTAGTGAACTTTCAGGATCATGATTAAGCTCCAGTGTAAGAGCCTGTGATTCACTTTATATTGAAAATAGAAATTACTCTCTTTCTGCAAAAGAGGCCACATGCCTACTTCGATGGGTGAAGAGCTTAACATCCCTTTTCTCCAGTGATTTGAGGAAAAGATGGCTCATGTATTAAGCTCTGAGATTCTAAACTCCTGAATGACTTGGAGAGAGTTTCATGAAGGAACCATTTTTTTCTATATGTATTCTAGGTATTTGCCTTTCATCACAAGTCTGACAGCTTTCACTGTCCCTCACTTGCACATTAAAAGGAGTAGTAAATCGAGCTGTCTTTGGTGATAGTATGGAATTAGATGTCAATAACCTGTCAGAAGTGGATTCCAAGTATGTCTGTGCCTGACACAGTGTACCTTCAAAAAAAGGGTTCATTAGGTTCTATTTTTCCATTAGCATCATCCTTTTAATAGATTTGGCTTACTTTGTAATGATTGCTTAAGTGAGAATCTAGAATGTGTTGTTGAAGAGAGGTAAATTACATTCTTTCCTACTTTCAGATCAAATAAAGAAAATCACAAAGTGACTTGCTGAATAGATCTCAAGAGTCCTGATTTGCATCCCTCTGCTTTAGATAATAGGCCAACATTATTAGGCCAGGTTGGATAAAGCTTTGAGCAACCTGGTTTAGTGAAAGATGTCCCTCCCTTTGGTAAGGGGCTGGAAAGGTGATCTTTAAGGTCCCTTCCAACCCAAACCATTCTATGATTCTACAGTTATTAGGGGATCAGTGGAAGCATAATAAAGAAGTACTAATAATTATAGTTTAAGCAAAGTGGAAAGGTAAATACTGGCTTGTCTGAACTAGCTTCCTTTGATTTAGGTGCATAGCAAGGCCACAAATTCTGCCCATGCTTGAGTTACCAGGAAAGTGATTTGGAACCTGTACCGCCAGATCATGAGCTAAATGATAGATGACTGACAGTGATTTGGTTCTGGAATAGCTGAAATGTCTAGTAAATCTATATGACTGGAGTAATTTAGATGGTTTAACTCAGCATTTCTTCATTTGTTCAATGTTGGTAGGTTTTTCATCAGAAATTAAGATGACATTATCAGTCCTCAAAAGATACAAGCCTGAACTTTGGCATTACTGTGTTCTTTGTTGTTCGGTCTCTTATCTGTGGCATAAAACTGGAAGTCAGATCTGGCAGTTGGAGTCAGTAATCACATCCCTGATGAAAATATGTTTTGTCACTTAAAACATACACTTTCGCTTCACCAGCAGCTAGTGCTGTAAGGAAGCAGCATATAATTAAATGTTGCTGAAAAAGGTGATTGTCAATCTGAATCCAAGAGCTGCAGGTCAAAGCAGCATTTGTTTCTTTGTGTGCTGTGTGCTCTGCCTGCATCAAAGTTACAGTTTCACCATTAGATGGCAGTTTTGACACCATAGATCACAGAATCAGAATATCCTGAGCTGTAACGGGCCCACAAGGATCATTAGGTCTAACTCCTAACCCTGCTAAGGATACCCCCAAAAATCATCCTATGTCTCTGAGAGTATTGTCCAAATATGCCTTGAACTCTGGTTGCTCAGTGCTTGACTTTGTTTGGAAGAGTGAGGGCTTTGCCTGTCTTCCTTTGGTTATGTATTTTTCTGCTGTATTGCTCCCTTTGTGGTATTCAGTCTGGCCAACACAGGAGGATGTTTATGCAGTAAAGAAGTGACACGTTGTGTAAGGCCAAGTGCTGTAGGTGCAGCTGTGTGTTTGCCAAAGGAAAGGGTGTGATGTGTCTCGATACAACCCTTGTTGCTTTGATGTTGTGCAGAATCTTGTTCTGACTTGATAAAATTGCTGTTAAGTATAAGTCAGCCCTTAACTGTCATTGAAGATTATGGCATTGTGTATTTGGAAGCACTGCACATATTCTGATTTGTTTTGTTCCAAAGCTGGATGGAAGTTGAAAGAAGGACAGGTTTGAAAAATAAAATTAAATTCTATTTCAGATTAAAGGAAGGACTTTTCTGATATGCTTTGTTTATTTCCTGGTGTAGGTAGATTACTGTTCTTTGTATTGGCATTTTGCTCACTAACAGCAGAAAGAAAAATATGAAAGATATGAAAAAAGGAAATACCATACTGTGATGCTATGAACAGTACAAGGAGAAAATATGACAGGTGAAGTACATACAGATAGTTGGGTTTGGAGGGTTTTTTTTTTTGTTTGTTTGTTTGTTTGTATTTTTTTTTTGCAATGTACTCAGTTTTAAAGTGAAGATGTCCCAATAGGCAGCTGTTACAGTCAGGCTTAAAAAGAGCCTGTTGTTCTGAAATAATTTTTGTCTAAATAATTTGTGAAATTGTACAGGATCCTTTAGAATGCAGAATCTCCAGACTATGAGTTCTTCTGTTTCCTTATACTGGCTTTAATTCAACTTTACAACCCTTGTGGGAAGGCTTCTGGCTGGTGTCCCAAATATTTTTCAAACTGTAGGCCACTTGGGACACCAAGGCTAGGTACCAGTTTCACAGGAGGTTCCACTATCATGCTTCAGCCACAGGAAACAGCTCTTGGCTTCCCCACTCTGCACTTGTGGAACTTGGAGTGCTTGTTACCTCCTGAGCTGCATTGTGTGGCTCCTTTAAATGTGGGCAGATGTGAGTGGGACATCCATGTGGCTGGTCCTAACTGCTCCTGCTTGCCTGGCTGGCAGCCAGACTCTTCTCCCTGCAGCTGAAAGCTGCGTTTGCAGAGTTGCAGCCAGGATTTCTCAACCCATTCCAGAAACAGTAGGGGTGCAGATTGCAGAGCCCAAGAGCCCAGGAGAAGGCGTCAGCAACAAGAAGTGGAAAAACTGAAAGAATGCCTTCAGAAGAAGCCACTTTTTTTTTCTTCTTTCTCCCAAGTGTTAATTAGTAATTAGGCTTTTACCTTTATAAAGAATTACCAATTGGGAGAGTGGGAAATGTCAGACTCTCTCCCCTACCACTTTTTGTCCTTGTATAATGAGGGAAGAGAAAATTTTCATCTTTGAAGTAAACACAATTTGCTGGTGTAGCCCATTCTGGTCAGGCTTTCTCAGAGCCTGGAAAACCTCATGATGGATTTGCCACAGCCTTTATACAAAGTTAATCTGATAGCCACGCTCCCATCTGCTTTTACCATGCTCTGTTAAATTGTGTTGGGCTCTGTTCTAATAATCTCACTTCCTCTGATACACTCTAGAGATTTGGCCAAATAATGCATGTGAAAACATTTTCCAGTCCTCCATATATCTGAACTGGCCATCCCCCAAATTTACCTTGGCTTCCATCTTTGTTCTGATTAATTTCCTTCCTTTTGTTACCAAGGTAACTCTTACTAGGTACCTATTTCATATTCATTCATATCAACAAGAGCTAATTGCTGTAAAAGTATTGTGCATCTAATATCCTTTATGGGTAATTTTCAGCAAATAGGTAGTGATTAACTGTCCTGACCTTACCTGTGATCCCACTTATCTAAATGGGATGGGCTTTGCAATTTAGTCTCCTAGTTCCATCTCTTCTGCACTTAGGGGCCAGGGAGACGTTTTAGGTGAAAGCAAACTGTTTTTTCCACTGTACAGAGTGTTAAGACTGTGGCTGTTGATGTTTTTATCAAACACCTACGTTTTTATTAGGATTCAGAATCCATTCCTAGAGATTGCACTTTGTCTGACACCCAGATTAGCAAATATGTCACATTTGTGATGGGTAGCTTTATTCCTTTGTCTCCAACTTCTTCAGAGCACAGGCAGCCCTGCAGGTCATTCTAAACAGGGATTTTTTGGATATAGAAAACCTGGTCTTAGTTTGAGGTTACAAAATTCCAATTTTTCTCTGTTTAGGGAATTTCTGTACTCTGGTGTTTGGGAATAAATGGCTGATGTTTGAGTTTATTACCCCACCCTTGTGGCAGATATCAACTGTACCATCCTTAATGCTTTTCTGAACACTACAAGGAGTAACATGGATGTGGGTGGGGGACTAATTATTCCTTGCTATTGCTCTTTGAATATTTCAGGTTCTCAGTCTCATAAAGATATTGTTCAAAAACCTAAAGAGCCTGAAAAGACCACGGTGAAGTGAAGCTTTTTATTACCTGCCTACTGATGGCAGAGTTTCTTCCCAGGAAGCTCATTCTGCATGTGTGCTGCCCAGCACTGAGTGAAGGTGTATGGAACAGTCAAGAGTTGTGGTCACTGATAAGCAGACATTGAATTTTACATTTGAGACAGTTTACAGATCTGAGGAGACCCTCTTCCCTAATAGGCTGTGTTTAATCTGCTGCTAGCAATCCAGAGAGTAAATGTCCCTCTGGACTGCCTTATAGTGGACAGAAGTGCTTTAGACAGGATAAATAGTCAGTTATTCACCATTAAAGCTCTCTTGGAGTTTCTCATTATGTCTAGTATAAAGAGAACAACACATTTCTGTGTTCTGTAAGAATGTGGGTACATTCATTCTTACATCTTATCTGTAAGTGGATGCTGATGTCTTGATATGGGGTGACAATGTTGCAGCTTTCCAATTTCAGTTAGGAGCAGGAAAGATCCAAATATTTAAGTAAAAGTCATAGCCACCATAGAAGGTGATCTGAAAATCCACTGTACACAGATTACATTTTCAGTCTAAGATACCTGGTGATTTCAAGATTTGATCATTCTTGTTTTGAATAGGAATAGTCTCAGGCCTCAGCAGCTCAGTAAGTCCACGATAGAAGGAGCTGAAGAAAATCCAGTTTTGCTTGACTGTGACATCAGGCTGGTGCTCTTGGAGTATGACACTCTTCACTGGATTCTGACTGCTGCCCTGAATTTCAAGGACAATAAAATGGGCTGCATAATGGTGAATGTGAAAGATTTAGGGTCACAGCTGCTGTCATAATAATCTTATAAGTTGCCAATGCTGACTAAGTCTTCACAGCTTCAACAAGAAGTAGGATTTACTATCATTTGCAATTATCATCTAGATCACTGGAGGCTCTTGGAGCTCAGATAAGAAGAAAAAGGTTAATGGAACTCTTCCATGTACCCAAATCTTTGAGTTTTGAACTGAGGGTTTGTACTGGCTACCGCTATTATGAAACACATTCATTTAATGCCAGTTTGGGCAGTTGGACCAGTACACAGTGCTGCACTGTAGATCCTGAGTTACAGCCTTTGGCATTTGAGATAGGCTTGTAAGAATTTAATAACTGTGAGACAATTATAACCAGTGTCATGGGCTACGAATTTCTAACTGGGTCCTTATCAAAAGATACTGGTTTTGTTAGACAGAAACTCCACTTGGTCATGTTTGGAATCAGAGAGGAACAGCTCATGGACATTGCTGTAGTTGTCCAAACACTGAAATTCTGTGTAATTTGGGACATCATTAGTACATAAAACATCTTACATATTCATGCCAATTCCTTCTTCTTCCTTTTTATATCTGAAGTTCCTTTTATTTTAAAAATGTTTATCAACAAGTACCAGAGTTATAAAGTGGATTTTGGTCTAGAATACAATCATGTTTTCAAAAGGTACTGTCTTTTACTTGAAAGTAGAACTAAATTTCTTTTATCTGCTAGTGATATTTGCATACATGTACATATAACTTCAGCCTTCATGATCCTGGCAATATCAACTGCCATTCCAATACAGCTACTAGTTTCCGCTTCTCTTTACCTTTTTATCATGGTTCCAATAATTGAACAGTGGTTGCAATTAGCTGGGTGAACAGATCTGGCTGTTATATCTCTGCTGATGACTTCATTAGGAATGGACAGAGTCTGTGCGATGCCTGGACAGCAGTGTCATCATTTCAGCACTGCCTATGCTGCACTGAGTGTTGCTCTCCCACAGGGAGAGACATTCTCAGATTAGTGGTTTTGAGAATGTTTTTAGGTAGGACATCAGATCAGCAGGAGAAGAAAAGGCTCTAAAGAGACCTTCCTCCAGATCGTAGAATTATAAACTCAGCTTTGTTTATCTTGTATTTTAAGCTTGGAAGTTGTAGCCTGAAACCCCAAATTACATTATATTCTGTATTTTTCCACAGCATGTATGCTGTTGTTACCCTCCTAATCGCTACCTGCTCTGTTGAATCAGGCTTCCCTTCAAAGATGGCCTGATTTCCATCCTTTGCAAATGTTGTGACATTCTTGTTTCCATGAAGCTGCCTGACTTACATGAGTTTCATAAATAGTTACCTAGTTCTGCTCACTTATTTTCAGCAAAGCAATGTGTCACTTCTGGCCCTTCTTGCATCACTGATGGGCTTGAAGAATTTTTGCTTTTTCAAAACCAGTATGATATGGACAAGTTAGACCTACAGTTTGTAGATTAATGTTTTCCATTTACTCCCTGTTCTGTTAATGCGCCTCTTCCTGGAATTTACAAAGTTTAGGGATTTGGGGCTGTCAGATGAGGAAAAGGAAGGAAATGAAACTGAGGGTTGTCTAATGCTCTGAACCTTCCTTAAACCAATAGCCAGAGGCAATAGTAGTTTGTTTTTCTCTTCAGTATTGGAAAAACAGAACTGAGAAGAGGTTGTTCATGGACTTTAAAAAGGTTATGAATGTAGTTTACATTACAGACTTGCTTTTCAAAAATGGTAGACTGATGATCAAGTAACTATCAAGGTTAAAAGAGACCTTCAAGATCATCTAGTCCAGCTGTCAACCCAGCAGCACCATAATCACCCCTCAGCCATATTCCCAGGTGCCACATCCAGATGCCTCTTGGCCACTTCCAGACATGGTGACTCTGGAACCCTTTTCCATCTCAAATCAGTAGCTATTTGCAGGTGTAAGGTGATGTTTGTGAAAAGGTGCAATATCCAGTGAAATCTGGGCATTCTGGCACTTGGCATAGAATAATCATGTTTGAAAGAGATCTCTGGAAGTTGTCCCCAGCACCTGCTTCAAGTGAAACTAACTTAAAGAGCAGAATTGATTATTAAAGGCATTATCCTCTTGAATTTTGAAAATTGCCAGGATTGGGGTTTCTACAGCTGTTCTGTTGCAGTGTGTGTCAACCCCTCATAGTGTAATATTTTCCTTACAATTTTCCTGATTTTCCCTTGCCACAGATTGTGTTTGCTCTCTCTCCTTTTTTTTTTCTCTTTTGTTCGCTTTATGCTGAGGTAAACCAAACATTTTTTTGCTCTGATCTCCCTTTCTCAGTGAACACTACTCAGCAGGTAGTGATCAAATACTTCATGTAGTTTGACAGTGCCATGAAGAGGACTCAAAGATGTTTGAGCTAAATGGAAGTTGCTTTCATAAAGTGTCACCCATGGTAATGTAAACTCTCAAACTATCAATTTAATAGCATTTCTCCCCATTACGCTCCTTTGCATTGAGGAGCAATTCTTCTTCTACCCTTAACCTTCTTGCCAGAGATTTCTTCCCAAATAGTTGTACACAGCTCTGTAAATGTTAGAGTGACATTTGGAGTAGATTTGAAAAGCACATGTTCTCCTTCATGGTTCTCCTGAGTCTCTGCCAAGCTTCAGTATTGCAATATAACCTCACTCGTCACCTCCCAGGGCTAGCAATAACATTTACAGGCTACAGTTTCCTCTGCCTGCAAATATTTCCACTGTGGTACTCAGTGCATTTACAGCTCCTCTGTAGGCCAGTTCTTCGTGACTGCAACCCAAAGAATGGAGAAATAAAATTTATTTGCCTTTCATTGTGGAGTACAGGAATTAATTATTTTGGTAACTCCCCACCTGATAACACCCCTTGATTAGCTCATACTCTTTTTGTGTGTGGTGACAACAGAAGCTTAGGAAGGGCATACCAAGCTTGATGCTGATGGAGACTGGTACATTCTGCTCTGTAGGGTAGCCACAGGTTAACCTAAGGACTTGGAGATTTGATTAAATATAGAAGTTAAGCCAAGCTAGAATCCAGATGACAAATGTTAGAGAGGTTTATTAATGGAGAGAGATTTGGGAGCCCTGTTCCTAATAATGTCTTCCCTAGGTCAGTTTAAAATTTGGAAGGTCTCCATTGGAGCTTATGTTGTAGATGGGCAAAAATGTTGTGAGATTTTACATTACAATGGTAGAAGCCTCACAGTTTCAACTAGTTCCTTGAGATTTAGTCCACTTTATGATGAAAATTCTCAGGACAGCTTCACAGGATTTTGGTATAACATTGAAGTAAAAGAGCAAGGTGTTTATTTTGGACTCAATAAGAAAATTAGTGCTGTTCTAAAAAGAATAATCAAAATGACTTTTGCTCATAATCAAAGTAGTTTCAAAGTCTAAACTCTAAAGTAAAGGTATTTTTTTTTGTCTGAAGAACATTATAGTACATGCACTGTGTGCTTAGAGCTCTTTATTTCCCTTCTTCCCCTAGGTTTTTTGTATGTCTTCCATTTTGTGGATACTTAGTCAATAATATTATCTGCAGGCTTTGGTTATGTGTTTGGGAATACTTCAAAGGGATAGAAAATATATAAGGTACTGGAACGGGGGAGACAGTGATGCAGAAAGAAAATTGGTGAACAGAGTGTTTAATGTCTTCTGACTTTCTAGATAAATAGGTGTGGTTTGCACTTCAGGTTTCTTCAGGAATTTTTTCTTTTGTATGAAGGAACTCATGCTTCTGGGCTATGTTCCAGCCCAGAAATTGAATATTTTAATTAAGGTTATGAAAGAAACTTTTCAAGGTTTTGAAAAAATGTGTTTGGTGAAGAATATTCATCTGGATGTCATCTGGCCTATATAAACAACTGGTAGCAATTTATATCTATAGCAGGGGCCTTATAAGTGACAATTATTACTACTGCTCCACCAGTATTCTTGCATCCCCACGCAAGATGAGGAAAATGTGATTAATGCCTTGGAGCTTGCTCTGTTATGTCTCTCATTTGGGTGATCATTTGGAACTGTTCTGTGCACAGTGCACTGATATGGATGTTTTATGCAATTACTCTACTTTAAGTGCTTGTTTGGTCTTAAATGACATATGCTGTTCAAATTGGCAAATCTGAATTTAAGAAAACGGTATATGAACAAGAAAGAAGCCAGAGATGAGAAACATGAGAGGCAGGTTTTAGAAAATAAAAGCTAGGAGAAGCTGAGTAGAAAGGAGTTTACTTAGTTTAAAATAGAGTGAGGGAGCTGGATTAATGATTTACTAAGTTTCAGGATACAAAGTAAAACCAGCACAGAGATCCTTTTGTAAAACAGCCATATACCCATCTGGAAGTGGAGAAGGAAGGCATCATCTTAATTTGAAGCAAAGAAAAACTTGGATTGATGTTGAAAAAGTATTTTGGTCTTTCAGAGAGATTGAGTACCAGCAAAACCCATCTGATTTCTTTACTTTTCTATAGCTGTATGTATCAAATAATTTTACTGTTTTATCTTCATGAGTTTGCAGTGGATAACAACTCATAATAATACTATTGACATCTTGTCTGTTTAAAATCTCTAAAGCAGAATAGCTTTGTTCTTACTAGCACAGTAAACCTTATCAGTGGCTTATCAGTGGTATGTATTGTTTGCAGGGTATTTTGCTAGACTAATAAATCACATTCTTGTTTCTGATGTAATGCTTCAGTTTAGGAAAGCTTTTAAAGATGGTTTTGTGTTCTCTCTTGTTGTCCTTTTCAGTGCTAGTGAATTACATTTGCACCCCTTCAAATTGCTCTTTCCTGTTTGGTGGGCTAAGTTTAAGGTGAAGTCCAATGACACTGAGATGGGAGACACCCAGGGAAAATTCAGTTTTACTTCAGGAGGTGTCATAGCACATTTAGAAAACATGGATTTTTCTTATGGGTCAGTGGTACCACCAGCACGTTTCGACAGACCCTGCCTGGCCACTGGGGATCCCCCACGCTGCTCGTGGCCCAGGACCCCGTGGCAGCCCCCATGGCCATCGGTCCCCACACGCTGATGCTGTGGCAGGGCCAGTCTCCAGGTCCCCGCAGAGCGCCTGCCGCGGGGGCTGCCGAGCCAGGCCCGTGTTCAGCCCTGCCACTGTGGCCCTGCCTGGCAGTCGCTCTTAACCCTGGCCAGCAGATTGACCTCCTGGCCTGAGCACGGACCTGCCTCAACGCCATGAGGGTTCCTGGTCCTCGGCTGGATCTGGCCTCCATTTGCACATCTGTCCACTCACCTTCCTGTGTCTGTGGGACAGCCCTGGGCAGCAAGGCACTGGCATGGGGAACTCCACAGCTTCTGGCACCTGTCCTGCTGGATGATGTGCAAGGTCCTAAGCACTTGTGAGCACTTAAAGCTCCCATTATATCTTTTCCATCAAAACAGGCGCATTGTATCCTGGGTTGTCATTGGATTCAGTCTGAGTGATTACATTTGGGCTTCCTGAATTACTTCAGACTTCTTGTGTTGATACTTATCTGTATGGAATCCACTTGGACAGGATGGACGATTTATTTATCTTTTATTTTTTAAAAAAACTTGTTTAGTTGGTTTTGTTTTGTTTTAAAGTGTAATTTTGGGGGGGGGTTTTGGAAAATATGTTTTTTTTATTTGGGACCATGTGTCTGCTTGTGCATATGTGAAGGCAGGAGGTTAGCTGTGCAATCAGTGCCTGCAGGAAAGTGTTTGGTTCGTGAATACAAAGCTTAGACACTTCGGGGTATTTGAATTCACAAGAACGTGGAAATCTTTGGTCTTATTGTTTTGGTCTTGCAAATGTAGCCTGGGAAAATGGCCTGTACCCTGAACTGCTGTCACTGGGGACTTCAACTTTCATGAAGTGTAGATACTTTTAATTCTTTTTGCACTGTCACCTTTCTGAAAATTTCAGTAAGAAACTACACTGTATTGTAGTCTGGGAGGCATAGGGAAAAGACCACAGGGAAGAAGAGGAGACTAGAGAAAAACTAAAAGCGACGAGAAAGAAAAGAGGCAAGGAATGGAGATTAATACAAGAGAGAGGTTAGAAAGCAGGAGAAAAAGCATGAAGAAATCTTGAATAATTTTCTGTGTGCTAAGAATATGCCTGTTCCATCTCCCTAGGAGGTTTATGTGGAGCCTTGTGTGGAAGCAGCAATGAATTGCTCCTTTGGACGCTAAGTGTAAAATTAAAACTGGCAGGGTCTGAGAACACAAGACTGGGAAGCTAATTGCTCCTAATAACATATTGATTTTCACAGATTTCTGGCATTATGTCAGAGCAGTTTTTAACCAGCACCTGGTTTCTTCCTCTTCCCATCTCCAAACTAATGGCAATGAAGCTTCTAGCACTGGAATCACAAATAAATGCCACTCAGTATTTTTTGTCTGTACAAATCTGTGGGGTTCTAAAACATGATTTCACATATTGCTTCTATGCATCCAATATAATAGCTACCCTAAAAGTAGAAGGGTGGCAGAAATGTCCATGTAGTTTAAACTTGGATAACTTGCTGCTGCATGTATTTATGGTGCTGAACAAAGCATTACAGTCCCATTGCTGTGGATGGCTGAGGACAATTGAATAGATGCCTGTATTCAGGCAGAAGCTGCCAGCACAGGTGTCTGGGAGGCTGAGGTTGTGCACTTGTTGCCAGGTTACATTCAACACTGAGCAGATTTGCTGTATGTGTTGCTCAGCTGTAACATGCTTTTCTCAATCTTTTGGAGACTGACTGTCAGGAAAAGGAAATAGGTTTTATTTGTATGACTGCTGCTAGGCAATACCCTCCTCTGAAGGGGTATTTTCATAGCTGGAGGGAATGGTCTGCTTGGAAGATGTGCTGAAAGACTCTCAAATACTCCAGATTATGAAGGCTTGCAATGTGAGAATGAAATCTTATCATTTTTTAAATACGTCAAGTGCATAGGACACACACAGGAGCAAAACATTGTCTCCTGGGAATGTGTGGAGCCTGTTTCAAGTGTTCAAGATATTTAATTTTATCTGCTTAATTGTTATGAGTTTTCATTGCATTGTGTTTGTAGCAAACTGACTGGAGAAGGGACAGTAATACCCGATTTAGGCTACTGTGGGATGTCAGCTGAAACACTGTCCAGACTTTTATGTTATCTTAAGCAATTCTGAGTATTCTTCACGTCCTCCTTACATAAGTATAATAGTAAGGATTGGGATTTCTTGTCTAAGTACAGTAGTTATCTGGCAATGGGATCGGTAAAGCTGAAGGACACAAGTTCTTACTGAAGGGAAGAGACTCATTATTACCATGATTTTGGTTTGTTCTAGTCACTGCAGAAAAACTCATGTTTTCAGAACACCTAACTAATGCATGGCACTGTGGAGAAGGAAGCAGCCGAGCTGGGACACTTGTGTCAGCTACTCCCACTCATAGTCCTGATATCCTCCAACCCCTTTCTCACAGCTATTCATGTGCTAGGGCCAGCAACTGTTTCATGCAAGGCGCATCTGAGCTGAAGGCGTCAAAAGAGCCATTTCATGCTTGACTACATTTTCTAATACAATCTGCAGAGAGACAGAGGAAAGAGAGGAGAGAGCAAGAAAGGTTTGTGTGTACATAGGCATTGCCTTTGAGTGTATGTATAATATACAGTACATTTAGTTCCTGCTTGCAGCTGTGGGTGGCAAGTGAGATATGCAGACGTGAGGGGGAAGAGAACTGCACTTTGAAAAGTAGAAACTATTCTTCCACCTTGAAAAAGAAGCTTTCTTTCTTTCTCTGTTTCTTGGCCAAGCGAGATGTGGGACCCCTGGGCAGCACTCGCAGCTGGTACCAGAGATGTGTGTAATGTAATGAGTGAGTTGAAATGAGTGATGTAACGAGAGTGTAGAACACTTTCTGTGTACAGACCATGACAATGTGTGAGTGCAGCTAAGAAAACTGGTGAGTAGGGATGTTCACAGACATCTTAATGGTGCTCCCAGAAAAGTTTTCTTAATAAGTTTGTGCGGCCTATGGCTGCAGATGTGCTGCATACCAGCTATTAGTGTGGAGGGTTGCTGCACCAGCACAGCTGTAGTGATCCCCACGAAATGTTTTGGAACCATAAACATGTCTCCTCTGTCACTTTATCAGCTTGATATTTATATCTTTATCTATCACCTCATTTGCATATTTATTGCATTGCAGTTCTGTTACTGGCCGTTTTGGAGCTTGCCATGGGTGCTTTATGGCATGGACATGTGGCTGTTCCTCAGTTCCCCATCCATTTACCCTGCTGTAGCATCTAACATTTAGACGTTGAGAGGATATCAGGTTTGGCTCTGCCAAACTTGCTGTTTCCTGATGGAAGTTCTGCTCTCATCAGCTGGGAAAAATGGGACAGAGGGCTGAAACATAAGGAGTACATCTACATTCCAAATACATGGTTTTCAGTTGGTTAAACTAGATGGGTTGTTAATTTTCTGAGGGGTGGTGGGGTGGAGGTGCCTGGAGAGAATTCCAGTCAATTGTTTGAGAAGACTTCAGCTGAACTGACCTGGATGAAATACTGGTAAGAGAGCTTTATGGAGCAATCCATCCATGTTTCTAGGAAGCTGAACCAGTCTATTTTTTTAAAAAAACCCTGGGATTTTGGTATGTTTGGTATCTTGGTTTTATGGTAGAAGCCCTACATAGAGCAATCTCTGAGCTCTCCCTTTGGTACAGGTTGGCTGTGAGGAATACGAATGCTCCGATTCATACATTAATATATTTATGTAGATTTTTAAATTTTGCAGATAAAAATGCTTTTGACCATATTCCTTGAAGAAACAATGATTGCCATGCTGTAGTGTTTACTGCAGTTCTAACATGAGACTTTAATTCTATGCCTTGGATGAGAATATCACTTTCTGCAGGCAAGACCCTGAATAAATAGAGAATGCTAAATTTAACTCTTTTCCTCAGCTGAAATTCCAATTTTTTCTTTGACATCGTCAGAGATGATAGAAAATTATTACTTCTTTCTCTCCTCCTCCTGGCTTTCATTGTGCCTCTATCTTCTAACTTTTCCTGCATTTGAATGGCACTTGCAATGGAGTTTGGTTTGTTCCTTTCTTCATTTGCATTGGTTGTGTCAGCAGAGCTCTACTGATATGGGTTGTTAGTAAGTAGTGGGAAAATACAAAATCACGAAACAGACCAAATCTGATTTAGAAAACACCTATTAGGAAATTCACTTTATAAAGTTGTTTGTCTTTGAAGTGATATCAATGAAATGAAATTCCTCTCTAAATAAGCATAAACAAGAGTACCAGAAATTAAAACTCCACTCTCTCTAGTCATTACTGCTAGTCCTAGGGAAGGCTGGACTTCAGTGCATTGAAGGAGATTGCATTTTCTGGAAGGTGTGAAAAATGAAGGCTTTGCTAGTTTATAATCACGAAGGGACTCTGTCCTAATATGCTTGACCTTGGGAATTATGTGTCCATGGGTACTGCTGGCAGCAGTTGCAGTGAACACCGTATCTTTCTTTGCTGCTTGTATTTGCCCTGCAGGATTTCTGGATGCAGTTAAATGTTTGTTGCATTTTTCCCCAGTTACAAACTGTTCTGTGGCAACTGCTATGGTTTCTGTGGACATACTGCTCTATGGTAGATGTGAGGGTTCTTCAGAGGTGTACTTCTTCTAATTTTTTGCAATCGTTTGCTGATTCCTTGCAGAGGCCTCTATCTTGAGCTATGATGGCAGCATGTACATGAAGATCATCATGCCTATGGTTATGCACACAGAAGCAGAAGATGTGTCCTTCCGTTTCATGTCCCAGCGCGCTTACGGGCTGTTGATGGCAACCACCTCACGAGACTCTGCTGACACTCTGCGCCTGGAGCTGGATGGAGGCCGGGTCAAACTTATGGTCAATTTAGGTATCGTATAAACACCTTCCACTGCCCTCTTCACTATTAGTTTGGGCTTGTGATTAGTGGTTTTTGTTTTTTAAATGATTTTATTTATTTTCTGTTGGTTTGATTGGATTGGATTGATTTCTAAAATAACTGCTGAAACTTTTATAATTATATTCTCTTGCGGAGAGAAATTCTCTTCTGCATTGCTGCATGGAGATTTGCTGTCAGTTCTTCGTTATGGACAGTGTTGGTTTTTAAGTCTTTAAGTTTTTAAGTTTCCTTTCTTGGTCTGGGACTGGTGAGCTCTGTGTGAAACATGCTACTTGGTCCATCTTTTGATCAGTTACATCCCTCATTCATCCAACATCACTCAAAACAGTCAAAGGCAAACATGGAAAGGAAGCAAAATGGATGTGGCAAGCAGAAGACCTATGAACCCCCCACCCTTTGCATAATTTGGCAGCATTTGATACAGCTTGCCATATTTCATATATCTAATTTAAAAGCCTGCTGTTTTTGTTGTATCTTTACAAAAAAGAAATCAGCAATAATAAAAGTGCACCCCCCATCCTAAAGGGCTGTGTTCTGTCTCCTTAGAGTTATACTTTCCCAGAAAATAATTTAAAAAGACAATTAGAAACAAGTCCAACAATAACAACAATACAAAAACAATTGGGATTGAATGTGCTATTAGATTAACCTAAATTAATTTACTTGCCAGTCTTTAGGTATTCTGTGGAATAACAAATTTTACAAGAACGTAAATATGTAAGTTGAAGCTTTCTTTCACTTTTCAGTGATGCAGCTTGTTGCTTCATGTGAATTCAGGAATATGACTAAAAAGAGGTTCTGACTCAAAGAGGCAAAGCTAACATAATAGTGCATAATCTTATACCTCTTAATGTGTAGGTTATTTTATATGAAAGTTTGTGTATGGTCTGTGAAAGCTTCTGTCAGCATTCAGATTTCTAAGGCCCACTGGAACAAGTTTGACATTTTTGAGCTAATAGTATCACCATCTTCAGAGCCCTGCTGTGGCTATCAGGATAACACCGTGTAGCAGCTTTGTTTGTAGAATATGTTGTCCTCTGGAATTAGCTTGTTTTTTAAGATTGCATCTAGTGGGGGTTTTTTTTTGGCTTTGAAATTGTGAGCCAGACCCTATCATTTGCTTTTTGAATAAGAAAGTGAAGAGCAGAAGATGCATCAAACAAGTTCGTATCTCTTAAAAGGAAAGTGTCAAATAAAGAGAAAAAGCACTCTGATGATAGCCATCTCTACCTATATTAATTCTAAGTGAAGGAAAATTTCATAGATTTGCAGAGTTTCTCTGGAAAACAGCTCAAAAGAACTCCTGTTGAGCCTCCTTACATACGCAAAGAGACTCTACTGCAAAACCCCGGAGTGCTTCTGTACCTCTATGTGTTTACATTTTCTTTTGATTTAATTAGTTGTTGCTAATAATCAAGAAAAATGAGATTATATTTTTCCTGTTTCATTTCTCAAAAATTATGGATAGCCATTTTTTTTTCTCAGAAAAGAAAATTAATCAGAGAAAGGTTGGTAGTGGCATGCTTCTGATGGGGACGTGGTGAGGTGACTGAGTATCTGCCCAAATCTACAGTATCCTCTTGTAGACCAGAGCCAGTTTTTTTTTTTTTTTAAGCCCTAGTTTCTCTACTTGTTGAAAGGAGAATTCTTTGCACCCTGTGAGGAATGTGCTAGTATTTTTGTAAGGGCTACTTTTATCACCTTTGATATTCCCACATGAGAAGTACTACAGCATGAAAATTGCCACACTTCATCAAAATTGTCACTTTTTCTTCTGAGAAAGCTACTACTTGTTTGATTCTGTTATATCTTCCTAAAAGTGAATGAGAATTAGGGGAATTGCTCATTTTGGGTGTTTGTGGCCTCCTAGACTTAGACCTAAAGTGGATATGCAGAGGTTATATTTATAAAACTGTGATCATACTTATTTTTTTATAGCTTATTCTTCCATTTCTAATTTTCATTATATCATGCTGGCGGAAAATATTTTCTCTCAGGGCCTGTCAACATTCTACACCTGATTGGCACTGGTCTCTATTAGCTCTCACTGGGATTTGTTATGCCATCACCTAGCCTAGAGGTGGACTGTTCAACTCTTGCTGTCTGGCACCTAAAAGATGTGGCTAAAGATTTGACAGATGGTCTGCACACGTTCGGAAAAGATGTGTTGTTGACAGCTTAATGCAGGGACAAAAATCTTTAAACAAACCCCAGTGTAAACTGAAGGCTGATTCTCTGTAGTCGCAAGGACTGGAGCAATGTGTATGCCACATTTTGCCAGCTTTTCAGCTGTAAATTTTTATGAGGTTCTTCCCCAAAGACACTATAGGCTGGATCAGTGGGAACCTGTCAGGAATCTCATATGTCTAACTCAGCAGAGGGGTGGTTTAGACTGTTGGAAACCTGATTGAGCTCCACCTCTCCTTTATTCAGATTTATAAAACTGTCAGAAAATGTCCTTGAAGCAGGACTTTCTTTACCAAAACAGCAGTTACCTTGCTGTTGAAGAACAGAATTTGAGGAGGAATCACCTTACCAAAGCCATTCATTCCCAGCTGTTAGAATATTCTAAGTCACAATAACTCTGTGTGGAGACTGCTCATAGCCCAAATGCCACAAATGAGAACCGAATCTTTATCTGACCTTGCCAAAACCTCCTGACCAGTGTGAAATGGTCATCAACACCACCTCTGAAGATCTGAGTAAGCTTGGTGCTGACTAGCTATATGTCAGTATCCCCCGAGCATCTAACCCATGATAGGTGTGTATGAAAAAGGACTGTTTTGAGGGGTGAGTTATTTAACTGTGCTCTTCTTATGTCATTTAATACTATTACTAAGAGCTGTCTCTTTCTTCTCTTCTCTGACCTATTCCATTCAATTACTTATTATCATTTGTGTCTTTATTAAGGTCTTTCCTATGTGGTTTTTTCCTTTTATTATTTTTCTTTTCTTTTTCTATTTTTTTAAAACTTCTGTGTATTTCAGTTGTAAAGCTTTCCCATACCCCATCAGCCATGGTAAATCAAAAGATGGTATTCGACCCTTCAAAGGCCTGAAGCCTGCGGCCCGCACGGCAAACAGCCCTGAGAACAGAGCATACGGAGCAGCCTGCAGGGGCTGGCATATCCCTCTCACCCCCAGCACTCGGTGTCCAAACCAGGCAGGGCACAGATACAGCGGGCGTGGGTGGGCACGGACAGCCCCGTGCTTGCTCTGCAAGCTGGGAGGGGAAGGAACAGCAGCAGTGAATAATTCTCTAAGGAAGGGGGCAAGGAAGTTGCTTCAGACCTTTCCAGTGTGGGTGCCTGAGGCACTGCAAATCTTCAGTCGACAGCATGACTCCCAGTAGTTTGAGTTTTTGTTGTGCGGAGAATAGAAATCTAAATGTGATAGATATCTCACTTCCGCTGGGAAGGATTTTGAAGAAATGGGTCGGGAGTGGAAGGAGAGAGAGTGAGAGAGAAATTAAGTAAATCATAGCTTGGAACATGCTTAGGAATAATTTTTGATGCTGAGATGATGTGCAGAAAGGGAAAGAAATGGCTGGCCTCATAGGGAAATCAACATTCACATTTTTCTTCCCATTGATAAGTGGCAGGGTTATAATGTTATACTGACTTTCAGTGAAGAATATTTCAGGGTTTTTTCCTTCCTGGCCTGACATATCTTCAGGTCACTGGTGACTAGGATAAATATTTCCTGCCTCCTCTAATTTAACAAAGTGTAATCACCTCTCTCGCTTATCTTTTCCTAAGATAAATCCTGAAGGGTGTCAGAGCCATGTTTGCCCATCCAAAAGGGAAAGTTTCTTTTGTCATTTTTACATAAAAATAGTGCAAGTAGTAGAGAGGCAAAGAGCCTCAATATAATGTTGGGTAGGTGTGCACAGGACTTCATCTGGTTTTCCCATAGGAAATAACTCAAGAGTGAGCTTAGAAACAGTTGGGCCCTGATTATCTTTTTTGTCCTATTCTTGCCCTAAAGTACTCTTTCATAGCCACATATGGCTGCTCATCTGAAGGAAAATCCATTTTGTCCTCACACAGTAAAGGTGACTTTCTTTCTTGATTCACAAATTAAACAGCCAGAAGCCTTAGCAGCTTCAAATAAATATTACTATTTTCAGACAAGTCGATAAAAATGGTAAGAAACACAGGCCTAAATTGCAGATCTCTGTTTGCTGCTAAAGATACCTCCATTCAATTAATGGGTCCCCTATATTAGCTCACTGCAGTTGAGCTACTGAATCTTTTGGAAGGAGAGTGTCTTTGGCCCATTTTCCAGGTGATATGCTCTGGAAAACCTTTCATCTGAGCACAAAGGAAGGAACTTCAATTTACATTAGACAATTAATGAAAAGAAAGTAACTGCAGAAGGTCTTCCCAGCTAATTCTGCTCACCATGCCTCCATGCCACCACATTCCTCATCCAATTGCTGAACTGGCAGGTGACTGGATTTACAGCTGTTCAGGCATACTCATCTCCAAAACCTGTCTCAGAATTAAATACTGGTAACAGGGCTGAGTGCTCCAGATGATGATTATCAGAAGTCTTATTGCCCTGGTACAGTGCATGAGGAGTTTTAAAAATTATTCCTGAATTAACCAGATACTGCTGTTTTGAGCACAAAGACACCTGCACCTGCACCCTCACAAAAAAATCTCCTTTGCTTTGGATTTTTACTGTTGTACTAGTTTAGAAGAACTTAAGTATTTTCTTCCTTTTCAAAAACTGAAGAGGGAGAGAAAAAGAAAACAAATTCATCTATTAATGGTTGGAAAGTTTTTGGATTGCTTTGGGCAAGGCTTAAAATTAAAGCAACAAAAAATGCAGGTTTTATGATGGTAGTGTGGATGGCATGGTGGCACTGGTGTAACAGTACAAGCAGATGCCCTCTCTTACCTGCCCTGCAGGATCCCCAATGACCCAGTTAGATGAAACTGTGATGGGGAGCTGCTTCCTTTGGAGTGCACCTGGGTGTTTCTGTTTGGCTCCCAATTGCATGGCATTGCAGACTTTGTGATCACAGTCTGGAGATGTAGTAGTGCCATGTACTTGTCAGGGCAGCCCTCTCAGTGGCCTGGACTCCTATCCTTTGAAATAAGAATCTTACAGCCAAGATAAGGGTTACACTGGTTTTCAGTTTGAAACATCTATCCCTTCATCTGGAATAGTGTTTCAGTCTGAGTGTAAGCCCTAGGACATAAAGTTGTTTTGGCATCACTGAAAAAAAACAAAAAAAATCTGCATACATCAATAACACAAAACTGATTTTAGTATTTTTGATGAATGTTGTTGAGGACCAGCCATGTATTTTTCCCTTTCCAGCATACTTGCTCTTTAGTCCATAAGAAGTTCCCATGTTCCAGCTGTAGCAACTCTCTTGACCTCGGTTGCCTGCAGTGAGACTTTTGCTGTCACTCTCCTTCAGGGCAGAGAAGGAAGTTCCCTTGCATGTACTTCAGAGATCCCTTTACCCCACCCAACTCCTGTAAGGGATATAGCCACCACTGTTTGGTGATCGTAGCAGTTGCTCCAGGGCTGTTTGCTCCCACTTTTCTGTTGCGGTTGACGACACATGACAAACCTAATCGCACAAAACCAAACCCAGATTTTCTCAGGAGGAGTTCTGCTTGAAAACAGACTCTCTCTGGCTATGTTACTTGTTATTGGTATGTCCCTGCTTATTAAAACTCTTTGTTATTGATAGATTCTTGTTCTTTCCCCTCCTTCATTTTATAAGAACTGCATTTAGCTGCTGAAATAATTTTCCTACATCTGTCTAAGCAAACATAAAATTGGTCCAGTTAAGAAGCAAACTGCATTATTTTCTCTGCCATTTGATATAATCTCCCTTGCTGGGCCATATCTCTGTAATAAATACAACCATTCCTGGTGTATAAAGTTCTAGTTGTTCAGACAACTAGCATGGTGCTATTATTTATGGCCTTGATTTCCTGAGAAAAGGTCAGCACAGCCCGAGATATGTAATAACACCAATATGAAAGCTCTCGCCCATGTTAGACACCACAGCAGTGGATGTTCACATGCCTATAAATAGGCATTTATAAATGAAAGAGCCTCTTATGGATCATATCCTGACATATGCTGAGCATTAGTGTATTAAAACAGAGAAGCAGTGCTCAGAAGCCCTCTAGCTAAGCTGTTCTACCTCAACTTGCTTTCTTTGTGGAGGATACTCCTCAGTTACCATTTATTAGATTCCACAAGCATAACTCTGTTTTTCTCTCCTTATACCTTTCTTTGTCCCTCCCTTGCCTGTGACCTCTGAATGAAGCAGGGCCAGCAAAGGTTCCCAGATCTGCCACTTCACTGCCCATTTCATCTTCTCCCTGAATGTTACAAACTCTCCACTCAGTCGTGGCATTCAGACAGCAAGATGAGACTGGGCTCTGAGGAACTGGCAGGGCTGGGAACCTTTGAAAGAAATCCCCATCCTCCCTGCCAAGCCCCCAAAAAAGTATTCCCAACCTCCAGAGCTAGCTGAAATCTGGGCTGGGCGTTCGTGCGGTTAGCTGTTTGCAAGTGGCCATTTTATGATAGGACACAACTGGGCAGTATGTTAACCCTTTCCTCACCTGAGCGGACAGTGTCAAATGTGTCTGTGCACAAAAGTGTTTTGGGCTGGCTTTGGGGGAATGAGAAGAGGGTCTGTCTTTGGGATAGCTGGAAAGGGTTAAATATTGCACCAACAAATCTCATAGGATGATTTTACAGGTATTCTCTGTTGGCAGATGGTGTATTTATGCAATAACAATACAAATTAATTTAAAAGAAACCAAGTGTAAAGGTTCACTTTGAGCTTGAAGCTTCTTAGAGAAATTACTAGAGGTCTCTAAAAAGCAAAATGACACTTGAGCATGACTTGTGTCTTGAGGGAGATTTTTGTGCCTTAATTATAAATTTTTAAACTGTAATTCATATCAGTTAATGGTCCGGAGTGGAAGATTCTCTTAGATTTGTAGGTTTCTATAAAGAAAACAACTTTATCATCATGTGGCTATGTATGTATATTGGTATATTTCTCTATACATATGTATATGTATATGTATATATGTGTATATATATATACTTATGTAACAGATATTTACATAGAATATACTGTACATATACACCCACTCCTGAACTTGTACAGACTGTGTATAAGTATAAAATGGCCACATCTTTTTGCGTGTGTCTGTCCCCGGAAGGGTGGACTGATTGTTTTTGGATGTCTGCAGCTGTTACCTTGAAGGATGCAATTTCATCTTTCATTTATTTTTCCCCATCTAGACTGTATCAGGATAAACTGTAACGCCAGTAAGTTTTCCCTCAAGTTTCATTTTGTTCTCTTTCTATATATATTAAAATAACTTTATTTTCTTTGCTGTCTTATAAGCTGTTTTTCTTTTTTTGTTGTTGTTTTTTTTCTTTTTTTTTCTTTTCTTTAAAAAAATCTTCTGAAATTGAAGGGTTGGGTGGGATATGAAGCTGGAGAGGGAAGAGGGAAGACTTTAAGGTGATTGTACATGGAAAATTTTGTATTAGGTTTCTCCATGGAGGAGATGAACTGTTATTTCATAGCTTTACAGAAGAGCACCTGTGGAACATGATGAGCTGATTATATTTCACTGGTAACCTGTTGTCTTTATGAAAACTTTTAAGGAGACACATAAGAATAACAACAGGTACTGTATGCACTTCTCCACTACGAAAAGGCAGGTGTATCTAAAAACAAAGAAAACAACCTTCAAACTCTTGCTTTATTACCAAATGGTGACAACTTAACATGATATTTATTCTAAGTAATTTTTATTTGGTTATAGAATAAAGAAAAATAGATTTTACATTTAGAGTGTATTATATATGCTTCATATATATATATATATCTGGCATTTGCCATTCTTAGGTTTTTATAAGAAATTCCATCTGAACCCCTGGGTCACCTAAGATTCCTTTCAGTATTTCGGAGTAGGGAAGAGTAATTACAAAATTCTTGTGCAAAATAATAGTGAAAGATCATATCTATTTCTAGAGTGACTGAGCAAGACGAATTTTTTCTACTCTGCTTCAAAGAGCTGATCAAACTTGATGTAGGCCTCAAAGTAAAAAGCACCCCCCAAACAATGCATCTGTACAGCTCTCAAGTATGCTTTGAGGCTATTCTTAACTTGTTACCAGATTCCTAGCAGGTCCTCTGTGTTAGATTTTATGTAGAAGTATTTATGAAAGGCAAATGCCAGCTGACTGAGATCCTACTTTGCACGAAAGTGTGAGCAGTTAGTTTTTTGGACTTGGGAAGTGGTCCCTGGGAGCCTGTAGCGGGGGAAAGGCTGTGATATGCCACATAAGTTTGTTCATGGTAATTTACTTTAATTAAATTATTAAATTATTATCTCAACCCATGTGTTTTACCTTTTTCTGATTTTCCTCCTCATCCCACTGATGGGAGGAGGGGTATAAGCAAGCAGCTGCATGGTGCTTAGTTGTATGGAATTAGTCAGTGTATGACTCAAATCTTGAAAGGTCTTGTTGAATTCCTTTTGCTCTTCGAAGTTTTCACACTAAATTTCAAGACAGAATGTGCAATAGGAAAAAGTATCTTGAATTTGGTAGCTGAGATTGCTGGATTTTACATAGCAGTGGTGAGGACATTTACATAAAAAGACGATCTTTTGCTTCAAAAGAGTTCATATGCTCTTGCTGCTTAACCACCTGTAACTTTATTAGAACACTTTCCCCATTGTTCTTGATGTTTGTCATCTGAGGATCCATTTCCTCTGCTACTGGATAACAGTCTGATGTTATCAACATCTTCAACTTTTGATGACAGCTGCTGCTAAAGGCTTAGCTATGGAAGACTATCTTCAGTTGGGAAGTCAGCTTTAGTAGCAGGTAGCATTTGTCTGGTTTTTATGCAAAAAAAAGCTAGCACTAATTGGAAAAAACATTAAAAAAACACAAGGAAAAGAAAAAGGAGAGGAAAAAGAGAATCCTATAATGAAAGCAATGGGAAGACAGTTTGAATTCCATGTTTTTGTTAGTTTCTGAGTAAGCATAAAAACATCTTGAATTATTTTGCTGCCATGCATTTTTAATAGCTGAGCCTGTTGCATTTTTAAATGCAGTCTTCCCCTGACAGTTTCAGTTTATTTCTTTATTTAAAACACATTGGATCTTCCTAATTTATTTTTCATGATGCTTTGCTGAAAGCAAGCATCTCTACTCTTAGTCCCTCCAATACCTTGGTTTTATGGTGCCTGTTGCAATAACTTACATCAGCTGTCCTGTTTCCTAGAAGGGAACCTGCTGGGGATTAGTGAAATCTGTACCCTTGAATGAATAAAATATGGTTAGGCAGAAGCAGATCAAATATCACTGTAAACATTGCTGCAGTCACACTGACGTTTACTTGTGTAGAGGGAGTTATCCACATACATATATGTCTGCCAGGGTCTGTTGAAATGAACAGAAGTGTTTTAAAGTCACTTTACAAATGGGGTTCCCAGCAGTTAAATAGTTTCAGGTTGAGCAGTTGCCACTGGTAACTGAATAGAAGGGATCCAGTGCATGGTTTTAAAGGTAAACAGAGCTGTAGTTTTGGGGGTTCGTGGAATATGTGGCTTCAGAGCCCACTACTTCAAGCATTGAAACTCATGCTGTTTGAGAGGAGTCTTGCATATTGTCCCAGGTAAGCATTTATACTTACTCTTAATTTTCATTGAAAAGAATGAAGGCTTTTTTCTTATACATCTTTGGGCTATTGTGTATGTGATGCAAAATACTGTTTTCCATAATTTCATCTTCCCTTCTCTCTGTGTTCCATCCAGCTCTTCAGTTTTTTACTGTCTCTGTACTTATTTTAGTACTCATCTCATGCTTTCCTTTCACTCTTGAAGATACCTAAACTGATCTTTTCTGTTTCTGCACATTTATAAGGACCCAACAATGCTTTTGCTCACACATATGTAGATGTATAGTAACTCTCTTTTCCTCTGAATGTGAAATCAGCACAACCGAAAGCAGGACCAGGATCTCCAGATAAGCTGTGTGAAAGTGCATTGAACGATTCCCCAACATAATGCAGACATAATGGATAGGACAATTTTGTTGGTTGGATTCATGTGGAGAATAGGTGTAGTCTGAATAGGTATTGTCTAAAAATAAGTCTGTTGGATTTTTGCCTACATATATTTTATTGTGTTAAAATAGGATTTCCTAAGAAATTGGTCCCTCTTCTGTAAACTGTTTATTGAAATACATTGTTCACTTTGAAAAAAGTTGAAGTTGTGGTAATCTTATAGTATGTCACGTGTTAGAGTGTCATGTTTTAGACTGTCACATCTGGTGCTCTGATTTTTCTTCATTTTTTCAAAGGTATCTAGTCCTTAATTTCATTGTTCCATATCCAGTGACACCACTTCATATCAGGTTAGATGTGGCTAGTTTTCAACATTCTACTCAGTATTAAGTGTGGAGGACAGATCTGTGTGTGCTACAGATTTGTTAGATTTTGGAGGGGTTATCACTCTGTATTCTCTTTAGGCTATTACTCTTGGTCTAGTTCTCTCTCCTCACAAGCCTTTTATGTGGTGTGTCAATTTTCAGTCACATACTTTGACACTAATTCTAAGAGAGATCTGACAAAAGTAGTTCCTTGAGACAGCGAACACTTCCTTATTCATAATTGTTTCTTGTTATTCCTTGTTATTTCAGAATGAGGCATTTTCTTCTCACTAAAGCATGCCAGACAAGCTATCATCTGTTTTCGTGTCACTTTTGATGCCTCAAAACTTCCATATCTTCTTCTCTTACCTGATGCTAAAAGCATAAATGGAAGAGGATAAAAAAAATCAATCTAATTGCTACTACACAGTGGATTCTGTGTCTCTGAGATCTCATATTTAACATGTTGTTTGAAATCAAATAATTTTTAGCAATAATGACAGCTAGAATATGTTTGGTTCTCCTGTTTGAATTGCTGTGCTTGCTCTATTTAGCGCCTTATTCAATGCAGTGTTAATGTTTCACTTTATTAAGCACCACTGTAACAACATAAAATGTGAATCTATAATGTGTAACTTTCTGGGAGAGGTTTATTTAAAGTTTTCTTTTTTCTGTATCATCATAAGTAAATGGGAAGCTGTGCTAAGTCTAACCAAAATACTGTAAAACCAAGTGCACTTATCTGATTCCTAGTGATCTTGCTGTCATAAAATCTTAATAGTACTCAAACAAGAAGACAATCTTGAAAGTGAAGCAGTATGCATCTGCACAGCCCAGCTGAGAATGATTTCACCTTTGAGCAGTCTCACACTTGGGATGCTGGTCTGGCTTTGAGCTGCTGTTGCACCACAGTGTAGGAGAAAACAAGGGAGCAAGCCTGTCTTTGGAAGAGTTCTTCTGTCAGGTTCTTCTGTCAGCAGTCCTCCCAGATATTTGTCAGATGGCAAGATAAAAGTTCTGTTAGAGGAGAACCTGCCCTGCTAGATCCAACAGCCCAAGAGAGGTGAGGGTACTGCCAATGCTTGTTCCCAGGTTTTGTTTGTAGCAAGCTGAAGATGTGTTCTTGGCAGGCCCATTGCTAGAGTTCACATGATTGCTCATAGATCCACATTCTTTCCAGTTTCTGGCATCATGAACATCTGGGCCTGTTGATCCCATGGTCTGCCTCTAGTCACAGCACTTGTAGCCCCATAAACCCTCATGTACAGAGAATAAAGGGCTCTTACCCAGGAAAGACTTAGAAAGGAATTTAATAAGAAGACAGGACAAGCTGCACTGGTCAGATGAACATACTGATCAGCAACTATTTACATGTTCAGCTGTTTTTATCCCCTTACCCCTATATTTATTTCCCCACTCTTGCTCTTCCCAAAATCACCTAAACTTCTCTCTTTTTGTGCCTCTGGTTTCTCCCCTAAACATCCGTAGTAAGTCTGTCTGACTCCAAACTGCTTTCCCCTGGCATTGTATATATCCCACCCTATGCAGCAATCCTCTTAATCCAAAAGGTGATAATCAAGAGCTGGTCCAGCTATCATATAGTGATGCATGTCATGCTTGGACACTGGAACCAGTGGCTCTGCCAGAACAGCCCTGGGAAAGACCTGGACAAGGTTTTCATCGCTCAGGAGTCTGTGATTTGTGTTCCTGCCTGCTGCTGTTCATCAGGCTCCTCTGGGCTTGTGCATATGGGTCTCTGGTGGGCTGATGGCCCTAGATATAACACAGGAAGATATTATTTGTGCTCCCCCTCCTGTTGTTGTGCTCCTTTATGGATGTGCATATGAACTTCATTTCAAAGTGACCTCTTTTGTCTCAGATTTTCTTGATTCAAGCCCATTCCAAGTCTCCAGTGGGAAAAATACCCTCTTAATGTTGTATTTTAGGAATGGTATTCTCCAATTAAGTACTCCCACTGAAAAGAAAACCATGACCCACACCCCTCCCTCCGCCTCAGTGGGAGACAAAAGGCAGAGATAAGTTAAGAACCATGTATTGGAATCATCCATGAGAGAAGAAAATGAACATCAACAACACCAATAGCAAAAAATGAAGGGCTTTCTTCACAAATAAAGGGTGATTTACATGCAAAATGCCCACCAAGCCTGGAACAGTGAAAAACAATGGCAGGTGGACACTCTACCACCATGCTTCCCCATGACCAGACAAGAAAGGAATGCTCTTTCTTCCCAAACGGGAGCTAAAGAGAGTCACTTTCCCTGCCCTGGCAATTACATGAAATGGTATTGAATAATATTAGGACTTTGGCCATGCCCATAAAGCTCCAGGCTGTCCCACCTTATGGCTATTGCAAAAAAAACTAGCCCTGTCCTTAACCCAAACCAGGACACATGTTCAACTCAGGTTATTTGGTACCCCTACAAAGGGAAGTAGTGCTTCTGAGCTTGTTTTATAAAGATAGCATCAGAATCTATGTAATTATCAGTTTCAATTGGGGGAAAGTCCCTTTTTATGCTGGGTTCCAATCTTCCATCTGGGTGAGAGAGAAAATGTAATGCACATTTAAGAAACTGCTCCACTTCACTGATATCTAGACAATATGTCTTCTGTAGATTACATTGTGTAATTAGTTACCAGAATATTCACTTTTTTTTTTAATTCAAAGAATGTTAGCACAAAAATGAAAACTTGTGCCTCAGCATTTAGGAAGAACCAAGTATTGTATATGTTATTAATTTTGTTTGCGAACAACCCAGAGAGAGCACCTCTAATGAGGCTTTAAATGGTTATAAAGAAAAAGATGAAAATCAGTCAGCAAAAGCACTGCTTGCTATGTTGGGTGCCACCTGCTTTGTAAATTTAGGGCCAAATCAGTGAGCTTCAAGGATCAGTGGATATTGGATAAGGAATGACCGGTAAAGAAGTACTAGTGATGGCCATTACTGGGGGAAGAACATTGGCCTAATGAGCACAGGCTTTTCACAGCGTCCTCAATCCTCCTCATCCAGACAGTGCCATGAAGATTAAGATTTTGCTGTGGCATAATTGATTTGAGCAATCCTAAAGTGCAGTTTGCTATATGGCAAGGTCCCTGAATACCAGAATATTTTGTCAGGGGCCACAGATCTAGGCTACAAACACAAGCCCGTGTTTGCTAGAATTCATCTAGGCTCAGCTGTTAGTTAAGAGCAGTCCGCATTCGTCTTCCAGCAAATACTATCCCATCCTTTGAAAGTCTCAGTTCTGAGTCTTCAGTTTCAGTACTCAGGGAGACAGGTCATCAGTATGGAGAGATGGCAGTGATGAAAGCAGAGCTTGGCAGAATGTGTTCTGTGTTATTTTTACCTGAATTGCTGTGGTGAGACCTAACAAGAAAGAAAACTAACCTTGGAAACTCATCTGTCAGGAACCAATGACCCACTTCTGGAAAACAGCTCTTCTGGTTTACTGGCTATCATTCCTACACCAGCAGCTTTTCTTGATTCCTTTTGACTTTTGAAAAGATTGTGTTTGTTGTACATTTGTATATATATATATATATATAGTTTTCGATTCCTGTAGTCTTTCACTCCTTCTGTGGGATTATAACTTTAAAAAGAGAACTGTTTTTAAGGTAAAAAAAACCACCTATATCAATCATCCTGTCAGTCACTAAGATAGATACCCATTACTTAATGTTAGAAATTCTAAATAAGTACTGGGATCCTGGATGCTATAACATATGCTGTGCATAAAGATTATGAAATAGGAAAAGTTTATGGTAGTTTTTATTTGTTTGTTTGTTTTCCAATTTTAGAGGAGAAAGATACTGTTGGTGAAGCTTGTAGTAACCTAGAAAGATGTCTTGTGATGCTAGGTTTTGTTTAATTATACATTGAATTAACTAATTGTGATCAGCAACATTTCTGTCTTATCCACCAGTTTTCTTATTATCACCTTCCTTTCTCATGTCTGGGGAAAACAGTCTTGTCTCCTGTTTTCCTTTTGTATTGCAATATTTGTGGGATCTCAGCCAGGATACCTGGGAAATAAAGCTTTGATAGAAAAACTTGGAAGCACTTCAATTTATTGTTTTGGCCACTTTCCTTGTATAAATTGATTTGTGTTCTTTTCAGATCAGCTGTCATCACTTCCACTTTCCTCAATGTTTTGGTTTAACCCCTGTAGGTGGTTAAGAAGCACACAGCTTCTCTCTTGCTCTCTTCCTGCCTGTGTGTTATCAACACTGTTTTGTTGACAAATTCAAAACATGGCATTGTGTGTTGCTCTGAAGAAAATTAACTATCTCTCAGCCAGATCCAGAACATTCAGGAAAAGAACCTACCCTTGAAAGCTTGTGAACATTTTGATATAGAACTTAAAAAGACAATGCTTTTGCTGCCATACAGTGAAATAAACAGCTAAAGGTGGACTGAACCAATGTAATTCATAGTGTCCAGCCATCAAGTACTTGGCAATTTCTTTTTCCATTTCACTGATTTTCTTTATCTACACAAGTCACTAAATTTGAGCAAACTTGCTGTGCTAGAGGTAGCACCAGAGAGCTGTGTAGGAGTATGAAATGTGTTGTTTCCAGAATTAAGATGTCAAGCTGTTGACTATCTTAAATAGTGACTCCATTAGGACTTTATTATTGACTACCATTTCCATGAATGGTGAGAAGGCTGATAATAGAGAAAAATTGCCTTTCCACAGCTGAGAGGTTTTTTCCAGGTTTAACAATCCTCAGACACCTTGCCTCTTTCAGCAATGACTCTACTGTCCTGCCACTGTGACCCATCACATTGCCTGTATTTTCCACTGCTAGGCTGGTTTGTCTGGCAAAAGGCATTGCTCCTAGAAAATTTCTGTCTGGGAGCAGAGAACTGAAGTTGTGCACAGGAGTAAGAAGTTCACTTAAAAAATATCCATTGATGCTTTTGTGCTTAAATATTGGAGCTGGGAAAAGGTGAGCTGCAGATTTGTGGTTTGCGTCAGGAAGAAGCAGCTTAGAAATGTTGACTGTTAGTGGTACTTGGAAGCTTTGGTGGCAGAAGAAACCTGACCAAGATGCCACAGATGTGTCTGATCAGTGGTGAAGATTCATTATATCATCATAAATCACTTTCTACCTAGTGGAAAATGCAATATGCTGAGCATTTTCATTTTGGATGTGACAAGTAAGAAAGTCTGCAAGAAGTTATCAAGTGATTTTCCCAGTTAAATATCTTTTTGATTTGTGTAACTTCAGTGATTGCTATAATAAACAGTCATGTGAGCTCACTTCATTATGGAAAAATAACTTATTCTTTTTGGTGGATTTCTCAGTGTCCAGGCCTGATTATGAACTGGAAATCAAATCACCAGGTAGAGTTTTAATCATCTAAGGATATTTTATTACTTTTATTTGCTCATGAGATTGGAGTACAGAATAACCAGAAGCTTGAAACAAAACAGGGAAGTTATATTAATTACCTGTTAATGCAAGAGTAAGTTCAGGTAAGGGTTTAATTGTATATTAATAAACTGCGAGCATGCTGACACGATTTGGATTAGTGTGTTTTCTGTTCCACTTTCTCTTGTAGGGGATTCTTATTTGAAATTATTAGCCCACTGTTTTGAACTGGTAGGGAAAAGAAGAAATGTAATTGGTATTGCTTCTGACTTGCATGAGCATCTTTCAGGTTTCAAGCTGTTGCTACTTTACCAAGCTGTTAAACAAAGCACTTAAACAATTAAGTTGCAGTCTTCCATCTAGCATGGTTCTCCTCCTGAATTTGTGAAGTTTTGTTCTTAGAGGAGGGACACTATTTCCTAAATTGTTCTGCTGCAAGCAAAACTACAACCCTTTCTTACCTGAGTCAGGGAAAGATGTCATCTGTTCAATATTTCATGTTCCCAAAACCCAAGTCCATTTGCATGTACGTGAAGAGTTCTAGATATTGAACACATTCCCTACGTTACTGTTGATATGAGGAGAGTTTATAATGGTACAGGTTCTAATTTGAACAAAGGGGCTTTGCACATTCAGTGCAAGAGGAAAAACTGCCTGATGAAAATGTTGCTGGAATTTCATAATTCATTTTTAAAGACAGAAATAATATAGAAATGTTTGAATGCAAAGAGGGCCCTGGTAAAAGCTATAGAAATAGGGAAGGTTTTTTTCCTTATGGCCTAGTAAGGAGTATTTGCTTAGTAGATGGTGAATTAAGTCAGGAATTTATAAGGGCTCTTACATTTAATGTTCCTTAATTAATTTAATTCAAATTAATTAAATATTCATTGCTGCTAATATGTAGCCAGTTCTACTGTGAAGGATGGCATCAAACATCATGTGGCAACTCTGAACTTTAATGCAATATGGTAGAAGCATATTTGTAGAGGACTACAGAGCATTTTAGAGGTCAGTACCCAGTTGGCCAAATCATACACCAGTAGTTACCATTATACTGTAATTTTAAGTCCATATACCCCAATCACATTGTCATCATAGCCTATTCTGCCACCAGATTTCATTCTCCCATGAAAATACTGATCATAGTCCTAGAATTGCCAAAATATCGATGCCACAAATGTGGATAATATATCTTTTTTTTTGTTGTTGTTGTTGTTTTTTGTTTTTGGTGATGGACAGAATGAGGACAGCCTTATTTAATTCTGTGCTTTCTTATATTAAAAATATGAAAGATTGTTACTTCCAATTTATTATATTGTGATATTTTTTCTGCTTATGATAATTTTCGGTTAAAGGAAACTTGCTTCCTAAATTATCATTCCCATTTAAAGCAGCAACAAACAAATTGACTACTTCTTGTTCTAATAAAAGTTTATAATATTTCACTCACTAATCACACTTTATTTCAAGCATAATAAAATGCAACAGAGAAGGTGAAGCAGCATAAAAACATTTAAAAATGCAGAATATTTTTTTTTTTCCCCTGCAGCACAGGGAATGCTGTATCCAGCAGGGCTGCATAGAAAGAATCATTTGTAAGCCCAACTGTCTGTGTGTGCTTATGCTGGGAATGCTAGTACCCAGTTCAAGCAAACTTTCCTGACTCTGCTAGACTCTATGTGTGTCTTACAGAGGGGGCTGAGCACCATCTCGTGGTGCAGCTGGAGATTTTGTAGTTTCCTCTCCATTCATGTGCTGAGCACCTTAAATACATTTCCAAAGTGATATGATGATTTTCTGTTTGCTCTATTACTGTTTCCTACCTGTGAAAGGGTTAAAAGTATGTTCAGAATGCTTTGTGGAAAGCAGCAAACATGAAGATTCAGTTCAGTGGCAGAGCGGTTTGAGACTTGAATGCAAACAGGTACTTGACAGTAGTATAGGGCTCCCATATCTTTTAGGCTCTATAGGAAGCAAGTAACTCTGTCAGAGTGCACTGTACCATAGGCCAGGCACTGATTAAGACAGCAAACAACTCTGTGCTCTGCTTCCTTGGAGTTACTCCTTTTTGCCTCAAATGAAAACAGCTAATGCCATGCAGCTGAAGCTTTGTGCTTTAAATGCTATAAACACAAAAATGGAGACTGAAGGGACTACCAGGCCATAGCAGAAACTACCGTTCTGTGTCTCTGACAGCTGCACCAAATCAGGTTATCCTAACTTCAGTATTCTTTCCTAGAGCTTACATCCACATACTGTGGATACTGTACTGCATTTAAAACATTTATTTCTTCCATCTGCCATCTGATTCCAACATTAGGGTTCAGGAAAGCTAGTGATAACTAAGATCAGGCTTGATGTAATAAGAGAAGTATGCATGTATAAGTATGTACAGAACACCCTTAATAAAATGATCAGTTGTAACACCTATAGAAATGTTTAACACCTCCTGAGACTGGAAATTTCATGGAATACTTATGGAACGGAAGTATTTTATAACTCATACAGAAATGTGGATAATCCTTCATAATAGGAACAGCTGCAAGTGGATGTGGGCCAGCTAGGTTAAGAAGATACAGAAAATAGTTATTTAACCTGGTTATATTATCATAGCTCATTTTCAGTCATTCCTAACTAGTCATGAATACAGCTTGATTAAGCTGTAGAAACCCATGGCAGCACATGGAAGACATGATGTTGTTTTAACGCTAAATCCTCAGATGAACCAGCCGGAACCTCTCTGAGAATTCTGAGTAGGAGTAATTAAACAAATACATATGAAGTCTATTTTAAGCTAATATTGAAACTGCATCTGATGTTCGCTTGATAACAAAACCCCCTGACTTCAAATTTCTATAAGATCTTGTGCTTTTTTTTACCATAAATTCAGTCTGTTACTTTTTGAGGTGAGCCAAGGTAAACTTAAGAAATAAGGTGTTTCACCATTGCACAAAGAGTGACTCTGGCAAGGGAGCTAGTGAAAAACAGGACGAAGAACTTGAGCTCTGAAATTTGTTTAGGGAGCCAGAGGGCTGGAGAATGTTTCCTATCAAATTGCAAAGTGTGAAGGTGGGAGGTGGAGTGTGGGAAAATATTACTCCAAATGAGTGCCAGCCACCTCCCTCACTATTGGTAATAGAAAAGATACTTTCCTGTTGCAGGTGAACTTTGATGCATCATAAGAAAATATTTCTCCCTTATTTCAAGAGAGGTACTTTTCTGCTTTTCCCTTCCAAACAAAGCCTTTCTGTCTAATTCACTCAAATGGAATTAAAAGACAAATCTATTCCTCTTCATTGCATGGCATTTTATGGTTTTCAAATGTCAATTATTTCTGTATTGTAAGGGGAAAAGAGCCAGCTTTTTGTCATTCTGATTGCTGAAACTATGGTTTTCAGTAGTCCATTAGGAGGTTATTAAGATGTTTTTCTATTTTAGCTCTATTTTGCAGAGGTACTGAGCATAGTCAAGCCCTGTCAAATTTCACAGGATTTTAGATGTTCATCTAAAGTGAAGAATCAAATCTTAAGGCCTTAAGAGATCTACTCCCAAATACTGTGGGAAATTTTCAGAGCTGAAAGTATGACAAATGAGAAGTTCTGTATCTATTTTCCTGTTGTGAGGTAAATTAAGTAAATCCAGGTGCTTGGTACAGGCGTGTCTTCGTGTTGGAAGACTTGTTGCCTAATTCAAACACTGTGATCTGAATGATTCAGGTCTGAAAAGACTGAGGATGTGAGTCACTTAGCTTTGAATGCAAAACTGTGTGTTTTAATGTGTTACAGATATACCTCTGGGGACCTGCATCATGTTGAGACTCCATGGTTAAACATGAATATGTTTTCATGTAAGATTTCTGCTTTTGTTTTTTCTGACTGGACCAGAAATGTAACAGAAATGTAACTTTCCTGAGAGCTTTGGGAATATAGAAAAACTTAGAGATACTTGTAGAACTGCAGTTCTGGTTCACTAAAGAAGGAATATCTAGTAAAATATTTTAAACCACTTTTTTTTTTCTTTTTTTAAATTTAGGAACAGTAACTTAATCTGAAAATGGGCAAAGACATTGCTTTATTTTGGCTTCTCTTTTTTTTTTTTTGGTCACAGCACCAAAAGAATATTGGATTCTGTTTCACAGTGAGTTAAGATTTGAGCCTAAAATTAAAAGCCTTTTCTGAGGAGTCCTTAAGCATATTTTTATCTTTAGAGTATTATACCGATGCTGATGATTTAATACTTAAAGGGCTGCAGTAGTGGTGGAACTACTATCACCATGGAATTAGTGAAGGACAGAATGTACAGAAGCAGTAGCAGTGATATTATGGGCTTTCAACCCTGCCGTAATATGGTACCATTATTCAAGAACTTCTGACAGTGATGGAAGGCTTTGTTGTAGCCATTCAGTGTGCTGGTGCTACTCTACAAGTTTTAGTAGAGAGGGAAGTACGAGCAAGAAGAAAGTTTATCCATTCTTACTCTTGTTTCCTTGCTGCACCAATAATATATAGAGGGATCCAACTTCTATAAAGAGGATATGTGACTCAATTTATTCCTAATGCACTTTTTGGAAACCTGTGGGCTTCATGCTGATTGAAAGTGCTTAGCTGCTAACTACAAGTATACCTGAAACTGATCAGTTAGGGATAAAACACTACCTGTGAAATGTGAGCACTGTTAATTGCATCAGTACTGGAAAAAAACCCTCACATTCAGTCTCAGGTGACAATAGTTTCAGATCTTTTACTTCTAAGTAGCACTAAGACTTCTGAAACTGCAGTAGATCCAATGTAAAAGTCTGTACGTATTTTGCCAAGAGCAGAGGAAAATCTAGGATGAAATTTTCCAGGATCATTGAAACCACAATTAAAAATCACCACTTTCTGAAGAAAACTATCTGAAGTACTAACAGAATCACTGGTGTACAATTTCTTTGGCAGCAAACACAGACGTGAAACAAACCCAAACCCTAATTTCTAAGCATCAGAGACTGTAGAGAAGTTTGAATCAGTTCTTAGTGAGTATGGAAAATCTCACAGTGGAAAATCAAATGGTGATTAGTGGTGTACATTGTTCTGCTTACTGTTAGTTTATAAGAATATTATTAGTGAACAGGTCATAACGGTTCACTGTCCTGTGGAACTGTTGGTCAAAAGAGACAGATGTTTCTAAAGCACTTTAATCACCAATCCACTGCCTCAATTCTGTTCCTGTTTGGTTGGTCCATACTTCAAACTTATTTTCTTTGAGTACTGAGAATTCTATTTATAGCTTGTAGGATTTCCACAGTGGCTAGAGATGGAGCCTAGCATCCCTGTTCCTACCTCACTTCTGCAGCCTTCTACTGTGGCCAGCTCTTGTGTGTTCACAGGCAAGAGACCAGAATACTTGTATTTGAAAAGGATAAGGCAGTTTTGGTAGGTGAACAAATTTACATCCATAACCTGATTGCTACCTAGTATCAGAGCATACCAGTATGTTGACATTTTAGTCAGGTAGTCTGTCCTTGCTTTGATAAAAACATCATCTTGGTGCCCTGAGAGCAAAGGGTAGTACTACTGTTTTGATATTGTTTCATGTCTGTATGAAGAAAATCATAGTTTCAGTTCTTTCTGATAGAAATAGTATGTATGTATGGATAGCCATGTATTTTTTCAGGATGGCTTAGAGACAGAATCTGCTCTGAAGATTTTATTGTTCAAATATATTCAATGATAAAAGGCATAGAGGGAGTGTTTAGGCATTCACATTTAGACTAATGATTAGATTAAGCGGTATTTAATTTGTGGACACTAGTCTCTCTTTAGTCTGTGAAGAGGACTAAGATCTTCCTGAGAATGATTTGAAGCTGGAATCTAAGTCAGCCTCCTCTAGTGGACAATTTGCAGCCCCTGCACCTCCTGGTGATTGTCAGGAGCATTCCCTGATCAAGGCTTCTTAAATCAACATCACCGCACAGTCCCCAGATAATAGTAGTAGTAGTAATAATAATAATAATAATAATATTCTCTACATTAATCTGTAATATCAAGACTCTGGGAAAGTAATTTATTTACCAGAATTTCATCTTTCTAGAGGTGTGCAGCTAATAATAGTCAACTTTTGCCAGAAGGGTTTAGGAACTGAAGTCATGAATGTCTGTAATGGCTTTAATATCATAAGTACAAAGATATTGTGCAAAGAAATTTAGTGCCTATGAAATAATTGTGAATTTCTGTTTATTACCCACAATATTACAGTAATAAGTGGCAGTAAGTTGAAATGTTTTTCAAAATGTTAAAGGTCAGATTGTCCAGTTGGTTCATTTTGGTGGAATCACAGCAAGATAATTTTTATGTGTGGCAATTAGTTTCCTGAAAGAAATCAAATAAATCAAATCTATGGCATATGTGCAATTTTAGATGTAGTTATTTAGATAGATAAGCCATCAAGTTAATGAAAAATGCTTCGCCAATGGGAATAAGAAAGCCAAATTAAACTGCAATAAAGAAAAATAACTTAAATGAGCAGGAAGACATAGACATATTTACAAAAATGTGTGCAATGTTCTATCTATACATGATCTAACCTTACCATGAAATTTGAACATGTTATTAGCAGTTGTCTCTCTCCTCTGCTTTGATTTTTCTGTATTTGTTGAGGAAAGCACATTGAGGGAGATAACTGTGTTTCTCACCCTAGTGCCTTCAGAAACAGTGTGAAATGATGAACCTGAACCTTAAACAACAATGAAACGAATGCTCAGTCTCCTGCATCAGCAATAATTGGACTGCTGTAAATGTGGTTAGTATGTAAGGGTTTATACGTTTGGTATTTATGCACTGTACTTCAGATTCAGTTGTAATTTCCATAAAAATGACAGAATAATTAGGCCAGAATGATGAGGTTCATATTAAGAAATTATACTGGCTTGTACATTATTGCATATATATCTTTCTGGATGGCTGCAATATCTGCAGACTGGATGACAGGTTACCTGGTTTATGATACTCTCCATAGATGATGTTTTGCATCTTTCAATACTATACACCAGAACTAGATAGCTACCTTACAGACATGGCAGTCTCTTAGTTGCTATAGGAAGAAATACTAGTGCTAAAATTTGTTTGTGTGCTAAAAAATGATTAATTCTTTAAATGAAAGCAAAGAGATGATGCTGACCTTGTGCCATGACACTGTGATCTGTTTACCCTGTTAAATGTTGTGATGAGTTTTATGTCAGTGTGGTTTCCCTTTGGCCCGTGCACTGGGAAATATCATTACAGTTGTGACTGAAGCTGTGCCTGTTCAGATGGCTTTCTCTTTGCACTCATGGAAATGTCTGGAGCTGTGGCTCCTGTGGCTTACCTTGGCAAGTGGCAGGAGGTCAGCAAAACACTGCTGGCATTAAAACTTCACAGCTTTGATGAGATTCTTGTTTTGGAATCTGAGATGAAACTGAAGTAGATTGTTACTGATTTTTTTTTTCTAATTATGTAATTATGGCAAAGGCATCTTCATCTTATACTGGAATGTTCATATGATTATCATCTCTATACATATGATCAGAATTTTTCTGGTTTTAACTGTGTCTTCTGGAATTTCATTTCATATAAACTCAGAGAGAGAGAGAGATGTATGTACATACAAGGCCTAGAGACACTGATGTTATTCAAATGATTCTGTTACTTACTGGAGTAAGTAGGCAGTATTCCTCTTAAATTTGAGTCAGAATCACAAAGACAAGTATTATCAGGAAAATAATTATAATGTGCATCCTGTATAAAAGAATTAAATAAGTTCTTGGATGAGGTTTGAAAAGATGTGGTATGTTAGCTAGGTAAAAAGAAGCATGAAAGAAATGCAGAGGAAGAATACTTTTTGTCAGAAAGACTAAATTACGTGTGGTGAGATGGAAGGAGATTGAAAAGAAGCCAGTTTTAAATAACAAGTGAAGGTGAAAGATTGAAAAATAAAGAAAGAAATAGTTTTGAAAAGGTCAATTTTAGATGTCTAAAAGTAGAGTACAGTTATTTTTTTACTGTAGGGAATCAGAAATATATGAGAAGGGAGGGTCATCTGGTAATGAGAAAAAAAATATTTTTTTTAAGTGAACAAATATTCTCAAGTCACAGCAGAGAGAGAATGAGGATTTCCACTTCTCATCTGGGTGTATAATATGCAACATGTGGCAAATTGGCTTCCAAATTCACTCCGCTCGGTCTTAACCTGTTTGTTTTGGAGCCCTCATGTACCTTGAGAATAATTGTTCTCTGCCCTTCTATAAATAATGCCAAACAATACCAGAGCTCTGACAGCTGCTGCTTTGATCTGAACATACAAAGCAACGTCCAAGCCTCAGAATATAAAAGAGGAAATCATGCTCAAAAAAACCAAACCACAGCGTGCGTGTGCATGTAATTTTTTGTTATAGATTGGAGCCATTTTTCTTTACCTCCTCACTTTTGGGAGAGCCTCTGTCTTTAGAATTTCTCTGCTGCAATTGCTGAACACTCTTGCACAGTGTATGTTCACTGAGTACATCTATCAAGTGGCCTATGGGCCTTAATGGTTCTGCATGTTTTTGTGTCTTTACAGAATCTATCTATCTTGCAAGTCAGTCAGTCATTTCTTCTTTCACTCTGTCTAATCTTTTTATGTTTTTATTGATTTTTTCATGCCAAGGGTGCAGCAGAAAGAAGCTATTTTAACTGCTTTGTAAATAGCTAGAATTAGCCAGCTGAGCTTGCATGTCCTGTCTTTTCAAGGCAGGTCTAAGATTGTGTTTCTACTTTCACCTAAACCATTGCCAAGAAATGTAAGTGCCAGCTCAGAGAGATTTTCAACAGGAGCAAGTATTTTTTTGCCTAGATAAAAATAAGCACCAGGTTTAAAAATCTGTGCCTAGCATTGCTCATTGAATTTTTATTTCTCCATGGCACTCTGCATCTTCCATGGCTTTAGCTGCTTTTTCCTGAGGGAAAGATATAAATTACGCAGTTTCAGTGAAGTTCAATTTCTAAAGCTCTTGGGCAGCTTGAGAAAAAAGTTGGGGTGCTGATGCAGGCAACTAAATGCAGGTACAGGAAGTACATCAAGTCACATGAAAAGACAAGGGCTTTGGATTTCCATTAAAATAAGGGCAAATGTGACTCCATCAGCTGAGTTATCCAAGATCCTTGCTGTCCTCCTTACCCTGTCATCAGCAGCACAATGACTGCTGGTGTCCAGTGCCCTTTCCCCAAGCCTTTGCTTTGAGTCATTTCAAATGAGATTTTCCTCTTTAGTACTAACAAGCAATGATTTTGCTTGCTTAACAAAAGGGGCTTAGGAGTCTATTTAATTTTTCTATTCTTTCCAATGTTATTCCTTCACTGGCCATAGGCCTGGCACACCCCTGCAGCGGGCTGGCACTCACACCTGAACTCAGGCTGCCAGCTGAACCCTGTGTGCTCAGAAAATACCCCTCTCTCTATGCTCTACACTTCCACTTTTCAAGCAGGAAAAGTTATCCTGGACCAGTAACACCATCAAGACTCTGACTGCTGGGCTGGCCACTATTTTTTTTTGTTGCTGTTGTTTGGACTCTTCTGGGGGATTTTACTTGTGGGAAGTACAAATTTTATGAGCAGAATTGTCTGCTCAATCTTTATGACCTTCTGAAAAGGTAGAATCTGAAGTGTGAGATAGAAGACTGTCCATGATGTTTTTTTCAGCTGGGCTCAGATTTTTGAAACTGGTATTTAACTTTTGACATATAGATTTACAAAGATAAGAAGAAAGAATTTAGAAGTATCCTCTCACACAAAAGCACTTCCCTCCAGCCTCCTCACAGACAAAGGGAATTAATTCCCTCAAAATACTGCAGGTTTTTGATCCTACTCTCAAATTCCTGATTTTTGAGTACTGAGAGATTAATCCTATGAACTAGATTAGTTTTGATCCAAAAGGGGATCAGTTGGGAAAGTACAATTTTGCTGCTAATTGGTTTTGTGTTGATATTTCTTCCAAGCCAAGAATTCTCAAGGATGTTTTTGGACAGAAAGTTTAAGAGCACACAGTGCTAAATGGAACCAATTGTCTATCTACTGTAGAGCGAAAGCCCAAAACATCCCCTTCCCATTTGACAGATCTAGCATTTCTTTCTTCACTCTTTATGGTATTTAATCTGGTGACAATTCTTGGCACTCTGTTGCTTGTTAAACACTGAACTGTGATATCTGTTAGCATCTTCCCCTTTATATAAACACTCAAAAAATAATTCACAGGCTTAACTACTGCTGCTAGGAAATTCTCAGAAGGAATCTGGCTCTTTGTTATATACTGACACTGAATATCTAAATTAAAACCTTCCAATCTTTCATTTACAGCACCTAGAGGATGTTGAATAAATTAAAAATAAAATGCAATATTTCACCTAGATACAATATTTCACCTGGAGAGGGGATCTAGGGAATCAGGGAATCAACATTTTCCAAAACCTGGGGGTGATTTTCCAGCTCTCATCTTTGTCAGGACATGTTCTGTGTTCAATACTCCTAGGACTATGTATGTCAAAAACTAAATACTAGTTTTGATAATTTAAGCTTGTTTGAAGAAGCACTAAGGACAGTCTGCTGTCTCACACTTCAGACTTGACTGTGTCCCTGCATTAGAAAGGCATACAAATTGAGTAAACAATTTTCCTTGTAAGCCTGTACTTCAGTATTAGTCACAAACTGAGAAAGACTGGGAAGGATGTGAATCACTGCTAGTGGGATTCTATGAAAAGTATTACTAGAAAGAGGCCTTGCAGTTTTGGTAATTGAATTGTTAACTGTCACCCTGATGGGAATATGTGACTAATAACAAACGTCAAATTCAGATGTTATGCTTCAGAGCTAGTCTTAAATGCTACATTGAATACTTATTGTTTGATTTGAAAATCATGGAAACAGCAGTCATTGTGGTACAAGACAATGGAACAAGTGAAGTGCCCTATGAAGTGCTGGGATCATGATTTTAAGTACTCCATGGAGACATCCATCTTCTGTAAAACACACAGACACTGAATTGTCCATGATTATTTGTTTTCAGGAGTTCAGCCTTACTGGTACGGCTTTAGGTATTATCATTTGCTCACACTGTGTATTTTGAGGCCTGAAGACACCATCATGATCTATCCTGACCTGCCATATGGCACGGGACTGATTTCTGTGTTTAGATGCCCTTTGAACTATGAAACATCTGTGTAGAAACATTTTGTATCTGGATGCAACACCATTTGGTATATTTGTCTTAAAATTTGTATCTACACTAAGGATTTATAAATCCCTTAAAATCATAAGGGACATTTGCCAATTATACATCAAATATATGTAGTAAAGCCATAAATTAGTCCAAGTTATTAAAATCCTGTAATCACTGTACCCCATTCCTGGTGCTCAAAGTTAGGCTCCATCTTCTTTGGCATTATTTGGATCCTCTGGTAGTATTAGTACCACTGGGGTTTGATACATCAGTGACTTAACATCAGACACTGCCTTTTTAGAGACCATCTCAGCACCATTTCTTAACTAGAGTTTGCAAAAGGCTATGCAGTCTTCAGCCCAGACCAGTCTATCCCATACCATGTGCATCCTCAGCAGATGGAGACTTTGTTGGGAGGTGCAGTCCTCCCTGAGGTTCTGGACAACTTTGGGTCTTCTGTAGCAATGTGGGAGTTGGTTTGTAGCTAAGTTGTTGCCAAGGTGTGAAGACAGTAACTTGAGTCCTGAATCTAGTCAGAATCCCCTGAGAAAAGTAGAAGCCAGTGCTGGTAAAGCTCTTCAGAGTGAATGGGGATGTGCCTTGACATGAAGTTGGGATAGATGGGACCTGGTACCATTTCTGCATGGGCAGACCATGCAGAGAGTAGCCCTACTCAGTAGTGGTTGGGACAGAAGCTGTGTAGGCATTTCCTTTCCCCAAGGTGTGGCCCCAACAGCTGGGAATGTGAGACTGAAGTCCTGTGACTGCCCAGCCAAAGGCCTTCCCCTCATGGTCTGGCACCCTTCTTTTGTCCTCAGCTATTCAGGGGCTGGCTTTTCTTTGGAGGTGACTGGCTGTGTGTCTTGTGGGAGCTTCTAGCAGTCTCTTCATTGTGATATTTTTGTCTTCCTCCCCACCTTCAACAGCAGTGGTACCTCACCACTGTCTAGTGTGTGCCATTGCCGCTGCTTTTACAGTCTGAGGCCTTTTCATCCAGGTCTGTTGGCTCGTTGTATCTCTGCTATTAAAAGCCCCAGCAAATACTACATTTGCAAGTTCTCTCCTGTTAAGTAACAGATGGAGTGGGGTGCAGGCACTGAAGTGCTGAAGTCCAGCTGGTGTGGGACCATTTGAGGCAGCTGGGGACGGCTGTGCCCTGCCTCCTCTCAGGGGTCTGCTCCCCTCTCTGGGATCTGCTCTCCTCTCCAGGAGCAAGGGATGTGGGCAGACAGGCTCTGGACAGCTGCAGGTCAGCAGGTGTGGCTGTACTGGCACTGTGCCGGCTTTTTGTCCTTTGCACAGTTCTTTCCCCTTTCTTTTTTTCCCCCACAGAATTTAAACTGTAGTAGAAGTAAGTCTGTGAGGTATCCTGATGACTTCTGGTTTGGACAGGATAAACTAGCTGCCTTAGTCAGAATTTTCCCTTTTTTGCCTTCTAGACTGGAAATGTTGCCCCATTGTGTGTTTCCAGAAAGTCAGGGACAGGCTTAAAGCAAGTGCCTGGGACAGAAGGGGTTTCCAAGAGGAGTGACAGAACAGGGAGTGAATGTGGGGCTTTAAAACCTTCTTGTATTTGGAGCTTTAGCCTATGCTAATCTTACTTGTGATGCAACTTTTAAGAAACATTTAATAACCTAGGATGCTAGATGGATGAAACCTGGTGTTTACTTTTATTGTCTAATGCTACTTATTTTCATTAAGCTCCAGTGAGCTGGGCTTGTGCTCAGGCCTCTGCATTCCTTATGCCTTAAGGTGCAGACTGGCACCACTGGAGCTGTCCCAGCATGCATGAAGCTTCCTGATTTACTTGAGGCACACAGCTGAAACAATATTTTTCTTCATTATTACACCTGAAATGGCATATTTCAGAGTGCTGTTTTAGAAGAGGCAGCCCTGCCTGAGAGCATGAAGTCTAAACTGCCTCTTTCGTCTTCCTTTTCATGTGTTACTTATTTCATTAGGATGGACAGTAGCCTGAGAGACTCATGTGGCATGTTATTAGTGAAAATAATTTTTTTTACCAGTCCTGCTGACTCATAGTGTTTCTGAAGATATGCATTTTTCCTTCCTCTGCTCTCCCCATCATCTGCTAAGTAGCATGCATATATGTGGATGAAAAGAGTCTAAGGAAAAGGCTCTTGATAGTGAGAAAGGTGGTTGAACACAAAGGGGTGAATACGGGAAGACAAGGAGGGAGAAGGAATGAGAAGGTGACCAAGAAGCAGGTAAAACAGTATTTAACACAGGGTGGGAAGAAAGCTAACAGAATAAAATTTGTAAGCTGTGAACATTGTAAAATAATGCTAAATATAAAAGGTCACTGTTACTGGACCAGTTCAGCTTTCTAGAAGGCAGAGAAAATGAAACACTGATTTAATCCATCTCTGGCGGGAATGCCCCTCCTCTTCAGTGTGTAAACAGCATTTTTGGGTGTGAACATATGTTCATATATTATAAAGCCAGCAAAATCATTATGATACTGTAGCCTGAACTCTGGTATATCATAGGCCATCACACTTCAGAATTGCTGTCTATTTGCTTTGAAGCTTATCCTGAAGAAAATAAGATAACCTGGTTTCGAAAAGTCTTCTTGAGTTTAAAAGCATGTCTTAAATGTGAGCTCCAATGTTAATCTGTTTGTTGCCAAACATACCCTCACCTTTTACTGATGGTAAGCTGCTGTTCTTGTTTAGTGTTTTGTCATTTACTACAAATAATGGGCTTAATAATTAGCTTCTGTTCTGGGAGCTCTTCCTGAAGAGCTTAACTGGGCCCCTACCACCAGGTAGCAAGGGTTCTTTCTTTTCTGCATATACTGTGGCTAGAGCAACCTAGTGGAAAACATGATAGTGGGTTTGGATGTGGAAGTCAAAACCAAAGTACTTTATGTAGCTTTCTTGAGTATTTAATGGGAATAACTTGCAGTTTCTGAATTGTTGTATTGAGACTGGTGATCTGTTGTTAACTGGACCTGTAGTCCAGCTACATTTTTTGGAAGTCCTTTTGATAATGTTGTTAAGGATTTAATGCACAGGTGTGAAATAGTTGAAACTTGATAGCATTTGAAGAAAATCTTCCTACAGAGGAGGATTTTTAATGTGCATTGGTAGTTAGCTGTGCAGCATTTGGGCCACCAGTTTCCCTGGGTCTCTTTCTGACTTGGAAGCTGAAGGATTTCTTTCTGGACAAAACTAGATAACGGTTAACGTTGCATTTGTCAGTATTGAGTTCTGAACCAAATATGTCTGGGCTATGTAGCTATAAAACTATGAGCCATTTTTATTATACTGAAGGAATATATTTGTAAAAATAATTTCCATTTTCCTTTATGTGGCTGGGACATAAAAGGTGATGAAGTACAATGTTATTTGAGACTGATTGTGCATAGTGAAATGTATGAAAGTCCTTCTGGCTTTCTGTGATGTGCTTAAATGTGCTGTGATAGAGTTACAGAGTATGGTCTTTTTGGGTTGAGGGGGAGGAAGTAGAAATTGGGAGATTCAGTGCAAGCAACTGGGAAAGAAAACTACAGGAATTACATGTGCATTTGTTTAAAATACAAAAAAGCACAGCAAAACCAAGCAAACACAATAAAAGATACCTCACCATAAACTTGGATATGGTGAATAAGTTTAAATTCTGAAAAGTTTGTTTAATTAAAAAAAGATATGGAGTGTGAGTGATGAATATCTAAAATTATCACTTATAGTGCAGAGAAAGGAATGGGAATCAGCAAATACCTTACTCTGTCTTTGGAAGAATGCCAGTTATGATCTCAGAATAGTTCAGTGGCAGTCATCATAGAGTATCCCGCATGTGTTATGTGTACTGTATGCATGGGTCTTAAGCCTGTGAGACCTAAATATTTATTACAAAATTATTTTTAAGGGTGAAAGAATTGATCTGAAAAATGTCAGTTCTGATTTCTAGTAAAATCTAGACAATGGAAAATAAAGGGCAGTGTCATTTAATAGCTGTGGCACTGACACCCTTGAGGGAGGGGAAAGATGGCACCGTGGATGATGTGTGCCAAACATGCACCACTTTATTTGATCAAGAGCATAGAAGAGGTAATTGGTAATGTTAGGAGGAGATAAAGGACACAGCTGTTAAAATTACAGAAAAAGGTAAGGAAGAGACAAATACTGGTATGGGAAAATCAATCTAGATTTTTTTTTTTAATAGCTGGTGAGATGGGCTCATTTGGGTAGTTGATTTCTTAAAACAGCCTGTAGTAAATTCCTGTTTCTAGTAACAAAGAGCATTTCTTACTTTGGAAGCAGTAGTTCTGAAAAGGGAGCTGAGAAACCTTTTAGACAGTTAAGTATATGTCCCTCTAATTCTGTAGCTGAGAGAACTGGGCTGTACAAGTAGAGGAATATTCATGTGTTGGAATTACCTTTGCTGTGACATTGGAGACCATCAACAAAGTAAAGATTCAAAGTTTTGTCTTTTGCATCAAAAGTAGCATTTCCTAGTAAACTTGAAAGTGTTCAGAAGGAGGCTATAAAAATGATGTGATATCTTATTTCCTAAGGATGTGCACTTTAGGAGTGTCATAACTTGAGTAGTGAGACAAGGAAATTTGCTTTACAGAGTTTATAGAAGTGAAGGTTAAGAGGGGAATCGAAGACAGTCTACAGATACTTGTTCAGGGAAGAGATCTCTGATTGTAGACTGCTTCTTTATCTTTTTGGAGCAGAAAACGTGTAATGAGGATTGATGACTGGAAGTGAAAGCTAGGCAAATTGAGACTTAAAATAAGAAACCCATGTCTAACAGTTTGTGTAATTAATCACTGGAACAATTTTTTTAGTTGGATGGAAGATTTTCCATCACCTGGACTCTCTAAATCAGGGCTGAATGTCTCTCTAAAAGATAAGCTCTAGTTCAAACTGAAGTTATAGTCTGAGTGTTGAAATTACTGGCTGAAGTGCTGTGGCCTGAGTTGTGCAGAAGGTCAGTGCATATGATCATAATACTCGTTCTGCCCAGAAAAATGTATTAATCCATTTCTGGCTCTTCTGGAACTGACCTTGTTCAAACTTCTTGATTTTATGTGTAAACGAATGATTGATATTTACCTCCCTGAAGTTACAAGACCTTGATTAATAATAAAGGCTGTGAGGGCTGAAGAAATACTGTCAGGAAATATATGGAACTAGAAATCACAGTTTCTTTGCTGGTATGGCTGTATGCATAGCTTCCCTGAGACTACAGAAAATTGTGTGAGAACTTTTCTCCTGGTCTGCCTCTACTCAACAATATAGTTGTTGAGAGCTTCTGTAGTACAGACAGTATGAAAGGGAGGCGGGGACGTGGCATCACTTGGTGGGACACCTGCTGCTTGCTGCTCTCTCTGAGCTAGATACTTGCCAGCTCTAATTACAGTTTAGCAGCATTAATGATAGATGTGAGTACTGTTATGGGTTTGTTAGCAGGAAGCTTGCATTTAGATATGAAAGGGCAGGTCAACCCAAGTCTCTGTGTTCAGTGACTTTTAACTTTCTTATCACTTCAGTGATGTAGCTGTAATGGCAAGCACCTGGAAATCAGACATTTTCTGTCAGGGTTCAGGGTTTGCTGACAGAAGGAAAGGTTGTAATTCTTTCTGATGATGGTATTAAACTATAATTTGTGATCTTTGAGCAATAGTGAATGAATAAGTGAGTCTTGGGTTATGAGTGGTATGCCCTTCTGGTGTTTAAACACTGCTCATGTTTTGCAAGAAGCAAATCTTACTGTCAGGAAGTGCTTTAAGTCAGGCAGTGTCACCCTGTAATGTTCAAGATAATTCTGACAAGGCAGAGAGGGCTTTAAAGACTTGGGCACAGAACTCATCAGCTCCATCCAGCTTCAGTAACTGCTTCTGGTTCTTTCTCTAAAATTTTACCTACAATATATCAGGTATAGAAAACAACCATTAGTTTTAGGTGGTACCTTTCTGTATTCTGAAGGTCCAGAATGTCCAGAGGAGAGAGTTTCCATAATGCTAGAAAATAGCATTTTGACTTATAGTATGTACAATCATTATGCTTCTCTGTACAATATACATAACAGAAGCAAGCCTTTCTCCAAGTGGAGAAATGGTTCTGTTTATATCCACAAATCAAAACCTAGTCCCACCTGTGCCAAAAACTAGATTACCTGCACAGGAAAGGCAGTTTTGTAAGTTGAAGAGAGAAACCCATGTCTGTTTGCTGCTCTGGTGTCTCTGTAAGTCCTGACTTCCATTTTGGAGTGAACACCTAGGTGCCTCTGTGGTCCATCCTCTTCAGTGCATGACCCCTTGTAGAACTGTCACTTCTTAATTCAGTATTGAAGGCACCAGTGTCCAAAACTTACAGACTAGTACTGCTGCCACCCTTGCATTTTTCTGTGGGCTACTCTGAGGTCTAAGGCCTAAATGAGGTCCAAAAGGCACCATACAGGACTAAACTAATTTAAATTTTCTTTAATTGAGATTGCTTAAAATGAGAGTGATTGCTGAAGGTGCAGGATTGAGAGGTGTGAGTGTTTGTATTGTGCTTACTCTTAGAGCAGTTTGGATGTGTGCAGGAGGGACAGGAGTTTTCTGTACTGCTGGGCTGCTTTCTTCCTTGAATTGCAGGAGTGTTTGCAAAAGAGTGAGACCCTCATGATACTTTTATGCCTTGCCCCCCTTCTCAGGTAATGGATAAAGAATCCATCATAGCCGTGTGCCTACTGCCAAACTGAGAGGACAGGCACAAACGTTACAGTAGTTTTTCCTCAGGATATTTGGCTAAAGGTGAAGCATATTGGATTTTATTTTTAGAGCAGAACTTGCCTAAAATAAATGTTGGAATGATGGATGTCTTTGATGTATACTCATTTTATTGCTTTGACTATTAGGCCTACCTTATTCTTTCTCTGCAATGTTGTAAAGACTCTACTAGCTTTATTTTATGCTTAACTTTTTTGGCATTTCCATTTTTTTCTGTTGTAACATTTGGACAAAGCTTCCCTTTGCTGGAGTTTATCTAAACGAGATGGGAGTTTTCTGCAGTCAGCGCCCTGATAATTAGTAACTGAACAATTCTTTGCAGTCACATCTTGGAGTTTTGTAGCTAGCATCCTTTCCTCATTGATTTGAGGTACCCCTCCTCCAAGAGAAAATCTAAGTCAGCTGTTCATAAGTACAAGTGGTCCTCAATCTTCTAAGTGTTCTCTGGAGTATGGCACTACCTCTTCATGCCTCTGCCTGATAAGCCATTTATTTTCCATTGATACCAGAAACTTCTCCAAAAAATTGGGTGATACCTTTCTGGTACAGATTAGGGATGCAGCAACAACATTCTTGTATGACAGACTGTGCAAAACTGAACAGACAGGTGAGTGCTTTTATGTAAAGATGTATTTCTCCAGCAGGTGACTAATGTCTGAATGACCATATGACATGAAAATGAAGCTAATAGATGTGCTAGGCTGAAGGAATAAACAGCTGTTCCAGTTCTGATAGAGAGAAAGCAGTCATTTTCAACTGGAGCAAAATAATTAATAACCAAAACATCCCAAAAGCAGAGAGGAGATAGTTCTCTTCACTTTGATTTTTCTTTTATGCAGTCCTCCCTGAAGTGTTTCAGTAACACATGATTGATGCACTTTTTTATGAATACTGCTGTACATCTTTCTGGATTGATTACTTTTACAGCAATATATCTTCTTACTGAAAAGACAAATTATGCAAAGTATAGAGACATGAGGCACACTCCCCTGCTGGACACTGGATTTTTGGTTGCTCGTGTCAAGGTGTATAAACACCAACACGGGTTCTTAACAGCATAGAGAAGTATTGTGCGCTGCTCTTGCTGAGAAAGGGTTCAAGTGCTTCTGTAGGCTTAGGAATTCAGTCAGGTTGTGTTTGTCATGCAGAAAGCAAGGGGTACTGCTTTGTTAGTCTCTGTTTGGTCTGAAGCTGGTCATAAAATGGGAACTTTAAGAGAGCTACTTAGGAAATCTTTATAACAACATCAAAAAAGCTTGGGAATTTGAGATTATTATTATTATTATTATTATATCTTTATGATATTTTGGATGTCTTATGAAAAAAAGCAAAGAAGTTGAAGGTTCCTGCTTCAATAAGTTAATTTGCTGTCTAAATGGGGCACATCTTGGCTTCTGTGTGTGTATTCAGATGCAGTTAGTAGTAGAACAGGTTATTTATGTCTGCTGTGCTTTTACTTAGAGCCTTACTACTTTTTCTGATTGCCTTTCTGTTTCATTCATATCACAAAATTCTAGGAAAAGTTTAAAATTATGAACATTAACTGTATGTAGCCTAAAATTTTTGAATTCGGATTTCCTGAACTTGCATAAGAGAGCCTCTAGATGCTGTTGGTTGTGTTTTTATGATTTTGTCTGTGGCCCATGGAATTACTAATAGCAGAAGACAGTAGCATGCTTATGCAGGGTAGATTCACTTTCTGTACTTTTTAAAATTATAGTGTTTTTATATTGAACAGCAGTCAGCATTGGCAATTTGCTTTTCCACAGTAGCATACTGTAATTTTAGGGATCATGTATAGTGCTGCTTCTTGTGTCTTTGTCCATTTCTTATGTCAGTGTCACAGTGTAAGGTTGTAATGTTGGACATATAGAAGATCTTCTGGTGGTTGAAGGTGATGCCCATAAACTACCTGCCTCACTACCCAAAACACTTTTGAAAGCTTAAAAAGAAAAAACAAAACCCAAAGCCTTTTCTGTTGTTTTGGTGGGTTTTTTTTTGTTTTGTTTTGTTTTGTTTTGTTCTTCTGGGTTTTGGGGTATTTTTTAAGATACTTGAGGAAAATGTAGGAGTTAGTTCTACTATATTGTCCTGACATTTTTATGTAGTTCTAATTTATAGATTCGCTGTTAACAGAGCATGTATGTATGAGCCATAGCTTCTCAGTTTTATTTTAGTTCTGCTTGTAAACCACTAGGAACAAACAATCTGATTAAAAAACTGATCTCTGGGTTTGACTGTCACAATTCTAAGACTTCCATGCAAAGCAATGAGAATTTCCAAGAATGTGGGTTTCAGTGACACAGTAGGGTGCTTGACGCTGCTCAACATCAGGAAGACCCCTTAAAACCAAGCCATGAAAAGCTTGACTAAACATTAGAAAGTGAATCCATCTTTTTCTTATTTTTCCTGGCTGTAGAACAATGGATTTTTGGAGGACATGATGTGTCTCTACCTATATTCTTAAACAGAAGGTACAATGCATGTGCAAACTGACTCTGCATTAAAATAAACGGAGTTTCTACTGCAAATATTCACTTGATAACCAAGACTGTAATGCGTGGAGATCAGCTTATTTCATTAGTATGAATAGCTGTCATGAGAGGTTAAGACAGAGGCAGGTGGAAATGTTGGTTTGACTTTTGGTGTTGTCCTGATCTTAGCTGGAATAGAGTCAATTTTCTTCCTAGTAACTGGTACAGAGCTGTGTTTTGGATTTGGCATGAGAATGGTGTCAGTAACACAGTGATGGTTTTAATTGTTACTGTCAAGGATCTCTTAGTTTCCTGGTCTCTGTCAGCAAGCCAGTGCACAAGAATTCAGGACATGTTCAGGACAGCTGATCTGAGGTACCCAAAGGAATGTTCCATACCATGGGTCATCACACTCAGTGTATAAATTGAGAATTGGCTGTGAGGCGCCAGATGCTGCTGGGGGGCCTGGCTGCGCATCGGTCAATAGGTGGTGAGCAGTGGGTTAGGATTGTGAACCCTAATGATATTGGGGTTTTGGGGGTTTTGCTCCTCTCTATCCTTTCCTTTTTATTATAGTATTTTACTTTATTCAATTACTAAACTGTTTTTACTTCCACCCATGCATTTTACCTTTTTCTGACTCTCTTCCCAATCCCACAAAGTGAGGGCAGGAGTAAGCAAGCAGCTTGTAGCACTTAGTTGTTGGCTGGGATTTAACCACAACAGCTTTTACCTGCTCCTGTGCTGGATAGATAAATTTGATTTTGATTAAGTTACATTACATTAGAAAAGATCTGAAGTATATCTTGGGTTGAATAGTAAGTAGGAAAAATGAGCTATCCTTACACTGTAGAGTTAAAAGTATTTTAAAATACTGGGAGATGGGTCATGAGGCCATCTTGGAAGATGAGCATTTTTTAATCTGGGGAAATCCAGATGGTTGTGATCCTTCTGTGTAAGAAAATGTACTTTTCTGACTTTTTTGGAGGAAAGCATGCTTTATTTAAAAACCCATTATTTTGTCATTTCTAATTAGCTTATCTTGCAATGTTTATGTAATTGATCCAGAAACACTGTAGCAGCTAGGTTAAGGTGCAGTTTAAGCTAAACATTTAAGTGTGTAAATTCTGAATGTCCCCTATTCCCTATCCTTGAGCTGTTACACTCCACTCTTTACAGCCTTTCATGATTTTCTTGGTGTTATTTCAGTAGCCATGTAACATGAGACCAGAGCCTACAATGGTTTTAGAGGCTTATGACCTTGTTCTCTTCTTTTTAAAGACCAGGTACTGTGCTTATGGAGCAAAAATCAATGCCCCATTAGTGTAGCTTCAACATCACTTGGGCTCCCTCTGTTTGTGCTTAATAGAAAGTCTGTTTTACAAATGAACAGAGAACACGTTATTTGATTATCTGTTGACATACCATCTGATATATGAAAGTTATATCAGCCTGTCCCAATAAATTGCTAACACGGAGAACAAGAATGAAGGATAAATTACTGAAAGGTAACTAAGATGCAGCTCAGGTTGAGCTATGTAGAGAAATAAAATACCCAGTTGTCTTAATCTTTAAAAAGTACTGATGAGACACCTCCCATCTGTCAGCAGTCATGGCTCTGGAAGCAGCCACAGCATCCTTCTGCCTTGTCTGGAGTATTGGTAAAAGCTGTGCCAAATTAAAATGTCTTGAGTGTGATAGGGTTGGGGGTTTTTTAGAGATGTTTTCATTATACTCTGGGCCAGCAGGCTTTTCCCCACTGCCATTTGTTTATTTTCTTTTTAATCTATAAATGTTTTCAAATGGAGAGTCAAAAAGAAATCTTTTGAGAAGTGGTTGTTTGAAAGTTTATGTGTATGGAAGAACTGATGGCTTTGAAAACTTCTTTGTGTATGGAGGATGCTGTGTCCTCTCTATGTTCTTCTGTGCTTATTATAGGATATTCTAGTGATATCAATCCTCTACCTGGGCTCATAATTTAATGTGTTTGGTTTCATTATCTAGAGTGATGCATTTATTATTTATATGGGAGGTGAGTGGCTTTTTCTGCCTGATGTTCTCCATCGGATGCTTTAACTGTGTTTAGAAGAGATTTTTTTTTCCACGTGGTGCTACTTTCCTCTTCCCAACCTCTAACACCAGTTCCAAGTCCTTGTATGTGGGTGATACTTTGGATTCAAATATTTATTAGTAAAATCTGTTGTCATTTAGGATTTTTGGAGTCTTCCTAAACAGCAATCCTCTCTGAGAGAAAACTGTCATCATTTTGTTATCCATGGCTTCCTTTATGTTTTTGCTGATGTTAATGCATACTCAAGGAAGGAGAGTTTTCTATGATTCACATTCACTGATGCGTTTTTCCTCTGCTCTGATCCATCAAAGGTGAAAGATTTGGTTCATTTGAAAGAAAGAAGAAAAATATGACTATGCATATTTTCCCTAGTGGTTTCTTTTTCTTTTAGTCTTCATCTTTAATCACATAAACATTCATTACCTGTTTATCATCTCCACTCTGATCTGAACCCATTTAACCAAAAGGAACTGGCAAAGTTTTACATTTTTCAGTGTCTGCCTGAGGTTTAAATTATGCGTTTTGAAGTTTTAAAACTTAGAAGTGGATGTTTTCTTTACACCTACAGGTTATAAGGATCCAGCAGAGAATGTTGTGTTCTTGTTTTAGGATTTCAAAAGCTCTGTTTACTTTTAACATGCTTGGGTTTACAGCACAACAGTATGTAGTGGAGAAATGCATACAAGTAATTACGTCAATTACTATCAGCTCTATGCAATTCTTCTGTGATGCTGTGATTTAAATGTCATTATGTGTCTGGAAAAGGATGGGAAATTGTTGTTAGCTTCTGTTTGCTGCTAACAGCTGTTTTTATGACTGGTTTTGCTCATAAACAGGTGTTTAGAACATTCCTTTGACTAAGTGATGCAGCTTGTGCTGCTGTGAATTAAATTGTCTTACTTGTCTATGTAGCTTGGATTTCTTTTGTTTTCACTTCTTTAAAGAAAAGAAAAATAAAAAAGCAGGAAGGCTGCCAACATCTGAGGTTTTGGTATGTCATGCTTGGGGACACTGGAAGTTTGTGATGAGAAAGAATGTGTTCTTCAAGAAAAAGATGTTTTGCTATGGGTATCTGTGGGCATGGCCTCCCAATTAAATCTCAATTTATACTGGTTCCTGTCTATTCCTGTTGAAGGAGCTTTCTAGTACTTTCTCTGCTTTGGTTAGAAGTCCTGTTCCTGGTGCTTTTTTATGCCTCAAGTGTTATCCAAGGTAGGTGATGGAGGATTGGACATATGCACCAAAAGTAAGTATGTTTTCAGTAATATTCCATGGTGAAAACCGAACTCTGTATAAAGTGCTTTTGAAAAGTATCATCAGATGATGCTTTTGAAAAAGGTAAGGTGAATTCTTCCCCTGCCCCCAATTCTCATTCCTAACATCAGAAAGCAAAGAAGATGTGGTCTTTGTAATTTGTGGACTTGATAGTACTTAGAGGTGAATGAAAGCCTCAAAAGATCTTGGGTCCTGTTTTTAAGCCATTTTTCTATATGGATTTTGTTAAAAAAATATTGCTCTTCATTCCTTGCTAGTTGATCAGAGACTAGAAGGGCAAAGTTTTCAACCAAACTGGTCACTATGATTTCATATATGATCCAGCATATTTAATTTCTATTAAAAAAAAAGAAAAAACATCAAAAAAACCCAAAAACAAACCCAGCCAGGATCTAAAACATGCAGAGGCCACCTGCAGCACTCAGGTTGGTGCCTGAATGGTGAGGATAATCTCCTGCTTCAGTTGCATGTGTTGTGCCATTTATTTCTGACATAGCTATTGTTGACACATTTCTGATGCATTTAATATAATGGCATTTCATGAGGGAGACAGTATTGTCTCAGTTAATAGATTAATGATGAACTGATAGAGGCTTAAAGAGAAGCTGGGGAAGAGTTTAGAAAGAACCTGGACTGTATTTATGTCTCAATCCACATGAGCATTTTTAAAAATCATAATTTGAACAGAAATAGCAGTTCACCATTCATTACCTCATGGTCACACAGTGAAAGCCTCTGCCTTTCTGTGGATCCTTGCCAATAAAACAGTGAGAATATTTACTTATAAGGTAGGCAGCCCAGCTTCCCCACCCCAGCCTTGGAGTTTCACAGGCTTTTCTTCAAAAATGCTTCTTTAATGTGGAACAACTTTTACCTCTGAGTCAAAGTGTGTGTGAAAAACGTGCAGAAATGGAGGGAAGGCTTTGGCTGAAGGGATATTTTCATAATGGAATGGAGTGTGGTGACACACAGGAGTTGTAGAGAACCAAGTCACATAACCTGTTGATGTAACTAAGTTATGGGGCTATACCAATATTGATTGTGATTTTTGGAAGTGGTTTTGTGTCGGGATGGTTGGTAATACATTGACAATTGTACGCTGCATAGCTTTGGGAGATGTACATCTATCTGGAACCCTCATCTTCTCATATATGCCTGCATTGGTATTGTCTATGATTTTACTAGGCATACCATGTACTTTTCTTTAGACAGTGTTTGGATGTTTAGACAATAATTTTCTAACAGATAAAAGAGGAAATTCCACTGTGCACTCTTTTGTTGCCTCTTGTTTGGTTTAAATTTCATTTGGGAGAAAGAAAGAAACTCCTTGTTCTTATTTATTAAAATGTTCTTATGTTTTATCTTTTTAATTGTAACAAAACCAAAGATCCCTTGAGCTGTTTATTAATTTGAAGTGAGAATAACAGGAAAACAATACAGCTAAATGAATATTTGTGCAAGCCAGCAAAACTTAGCAGTGACAGTGTAGTACATGGAGATTTCAGTCTCTGATACATCAATAAATAGCCTCTTACAGTTATCTGTATTTTAGCCTGTGCACACATGTTCTGTAAGATGAGGTAATAAACTCAAATTTATGTCTTACCTTTCATAGTTTGCATGCTGTTAGAGCCATGTCCTTGTTCTATCTCTAGGATCCCAGAGACTTTAAAATTACTCCTCCTGAGATGCGTAAAAGACTTGAAAACTTTGTTTCTAATACCTCAGCTCTTTTTGGTGAGAAGCATGATAGTGTAAAGTCCATCCTTGGCCCCTCAAGATGGTTAGTATATACCCACTTAGGCAGATTCCTGTCTACCAGTCCCATTATCACCTAAGTAGCTTTTGATGGCACCTATGCATGCAGTGATCTCTGGACTCCAGGTGAACTCTTTTGTGAGTAATTGTCAACAAAATGCTGTTCTTGGACGACTGGATGAATAATCAGTGTTGCCAGCAGGAGAATTTATTGCATCTTAGTACTTGTTATGGAGAAGTGAATTGTCCTATGGAGTAGAGAACTCATGTCCTTGGATTAGACTTCAAAAAAGAGATGGGGCAGTTGAAAGTGGAAGGACTGAAATGCAATAAGTTTGTGCTTGTTTTCAGACTGGTGCTGACAAAAACTAAACTTTAATTTGCATTTTGACCGGCTGAAGGTATTTACATGAAAACAAACGAAAGAAATCAACTCTTAATAAATAAATATAGCAGATTCTGTAGAAATACTCTGTGTTCCACTAGGATAGCAAAGATGTGGATTGGATGGGATCAACTAACCTTGCATGTGGTTTTGTAAGTCTTTCTCTCCTTATTGTGTGTTGGTGTAGGGATATTGAAATTCACTGTGATTCCTTCCAAGCAGTTATTCAGAGTGGAAACCTGCATGTTTTTACCTATTACATAATCTACAGGTCATCCTACTGTAGTTGTGATCTTGTCAGACTGGGTATTCTGAGAGCATGGCAGAGATGATTCAAAATTTGCATTTCTTTTAAGTTGCAGGGCTGCTGCTGAAAGCTGCTGGTAATGCTGCTGCTGACTGCCTTCCATTCAGCTGTGGAGGCATGGGTTGTTAGTGTTTCTTACTACCAGTGCTAAAATCCACTGTACTATCATCAAGTTAAATTTCATCACTGGAATCTGGAGTTCTGGATGAAAAGTGTTATCTTTCAGCCTGTGGGCAGACCTCTGGGGCTCCGCTGGATTTCGTATGTTGGAAACCTATTTCTGGGATACTTCTTTCCCAGACTGAAGTGTGGATATGAGGACCCTGTTTATATCTCTTAGGGTTCCCCCTTTTGAAGGCAACAGTCAACATCGGCAGTCTCCTTGGACCATCCCCCACCACAAGATGCTTTTCCAAAGCCCAGTCATCTCACTTGTTCAGCAGCAATTTTGTCACCAGTGCTTTATAGGGAGGAGAGCTGCTGGCTGGGGGAGCAGACGAGGGGTGTGGACTGCCTCTGGCTTCTCCAAACCGTTGGGATGGGATAGCTGAATAGGGATGGGATTCAACTGACTGTAGGGTGGTGTACAGTGTCATTTTAAATATCCTTTGGTAGCTAGCCTGGCCTGTAGTTGGCACTCCAGGAAAGCACAAGTTTTCTTGTCGTATCTGCCAGTGCCGTGTAGGTGTCTTGGGTAATGCCAGTGTGTTTTAAGTGGTGGAGACATATGTGCTTAGGCAGCAGTATGTTGTGCTGACTGAAATTTTATAAGCCTGGCAAGACGAGGGCAGACAGGAGATAAATATATAGTAGGGCTACAGCTGCTGTCGAGAAGAACATGTGATTGTTGAGGATTCTTCAGAAATCTAAGTACTAATTGCATTTTATAATTTTAATCATGTTTTTAGTATGATTTATGTGGTGTATGGTGATACACCATGTGACTGTCCTCTGGTTCAATAGCAAACTGTAGCTTAAGAAGGCAAACCTGACTCTGTTCAGCTGGCATTTGCCAAAGATGGAATTGTTAAGTGGTACCCTTTATTTCCAAATTCTCATTTTTTTCCTTTTTCAGCTACCCTTACCAGTGACAGTCTTTGCTTGCTATACTGTGCTGTAGTATTGATTTATGCTTCACTTAGGAATTAAATGCATTTTAGGAGTATGTGAAGCAATTTGTGTATTTAACCAGTGGAGTATAAGTATTTAAAAATTCATTTAATGTCTAGTGATATCTGTTCATGGTTAATATAGTTGTTAATTTTGATGGAAATAAAGCTTTTACCTAGATCTGTGACTTTAGTTACAACTAATTGAGTTTGTAGTGAGTTTCTCATCTAAATGGACCTTTTTCTGGAAAAGGAGTAACATGCTGTGGGATGAGCTGGTCAGAAAGTTCTCTCTGCACTCTGCTGCTAAAGAATCTGATGTCTAGTGCGGGCAAGCTGCCACAAGCAACCCTGAATGCAGGCTGAAGGCTGAGAACTTAGTCTAGAAATTATCTTGTGATTTACAGAAGGAATATTTATCTTCTTTTGCCTATGACATTGAATGAGGCAGGTTGTGGGAGAAAGGAAACTGAACAATACACTGAAAAGCAGTAATGTTAAAATATTACTGAAGTTTCAAATGTCCTATTTCCTGCATGTGTTGATGCTGGATAGTTGCCAAAAGGACTAAGGATTTTTTACTGCCTTAGTTCAATTTTTATCTTTTCCTCTCCATTTCACAGCACTCTAGGGTCTTCTATTAATTTCCTCTTTTTTGAGTTGAAATGAAGCCCAAGAAAAGCCGCTTTATTCTCTGCCCTTTATTTGCCTGGAGGATAAGGAAATAGAAGGGAAAAAATATCCATTGGGGCTGGAGTAATCAAATTGTTGTTTGGGAAAGCTTTACAGGTTTCAGTTTAAACATGAGAGGAGAAAAGATGGAAAAATCTTCTTCAAGACTCCATCTAGTTAAACATATACAGCATTTCAGACTTTGATTTTAATACATGCAGGGTTTGGGAGATGCAAGGAATTTTAAAGCACAATATTCCTTCTTAAATCTTTAGCACTAGTTTCTTTGTTCTAGTTAGCTGCAGAATAACCTTGCTTTATTTAATTGCATCCAGCTGCTTGAATGCTTACTTTGTGAACAAAGGATTCTCTAATTTTAGAGCTATGTGAACTAATTTGCTTCTGCAAATACTTGGTTCTCAGTTCCTAAAAAAAATTGAGATTGTGTTTCTAGGTAAAAAAGAGTTTTTGTGTTGTGGAACTGGGTAAAGATAAGATTGAGAAGTATCTTTCAAATTTTAAAACTATATTTTTCAGCAGGAAGTAGGGAAGGACCAAAATACCTAACATAATAAATGACAGAGGAAATACAGTTTTATGAAAGCAATAAAACAATACAACTCTAAGAAAATCCTGTTAAAAATGGAAGGATAGAAAATGTAAAATTACTACAAGAAAATACTTTTCAAACAATTGATAAACTGTTGTGATCATTCAGATTGATGCTTTCAAAACCTCATTAAATTTTCAGTTTTCTATATAGGTGATTGGATTCTATTTTGCTGTTTGTCATAGAGGTTTGAGAGGAGTTTTATGGCTCAATTTTGTAGGCAACCTCTAGCAACAAAAAATTTGGGAAGAAATGTGATGCAGAGAACAGTGCCCCACTCTTGTTCTGCCTTTTAGCAATGCCACTGCCTCTGGCAATGGCCACGGTTGGAAATAGAAAAGTGGATTAAGTGGATTAGAGCTTGTTTGGTTTTTAGCTGCAAGTTCGCTGTGAGATATAGCCTCTCACTGTACTTATGATTTGATTGTAGTTTGTTACTCACTGTTTGTATACTTCCCAGTGAGACATTTCCTTCTGTTTGATGATACAAGGCTTTTTCTTTTTAATCTTTAGTGTTCTGTGCTTCTAAATATATTTACCTATTTAAGTAAAATTTAGCTGCAATAGCATAATTCCTTCTGAGAGTGTGTATTTTTTTTCTTTTCTTTCTTTCTTTTTTTTTTTTTTCTTTTTTTTTTTTTTTCTTTTCAGAGGCAAGTGATAAAAGGTTGGCAACAAAGTCATACTCCTAGGAGAAATCAAGAATATATCAGTTAGATATGGTGTGAGTGGCAGATAGCGACAGAGCTACTCAGCCATGAATGATGATAAGATGCATTGAATGTTCTTTTTTTCTTGAAGAAGCAGAAGAACGTAAATCATGGAACTAAGACTGAAAGGCAGCAGATTCAGCAGTAATTGATAAAATGCTTTTGACATGTTTGATAACTAAGCAGTAAAACTAATTACCACAAGGTATCATCAAGGCAAAGAGCTTAGCTGCCACTCTAATAGATAATTCATCAGGATAAAAGTACATCTAGGATTAGGTTATAATTTTCTTTTCATGGATTAGAATATACATAGGGGATGTAAGAGACTTGCACTCATTAATTTTTATTCCAGTCTTTATATCCTAGGGGCTTGGAAGATACTTCTCACATACAGAGATTCCTATCTTGATGATCAGACTCTGTGATTGTTTATTGCTGCTTTCCTCTGTACCTGCACTGGGACTCTCTTCTGGCTGTTCTTAGGCACAGGGTACCATGAACAGACAAGCCAGATTGAGAGGGGTCCACTAGTGAAGACTTTTTGAGTTTTGCTCACCTTTCTTTTCTTAACTGCTTAAAGCCAGTTCTGTCTGAAAATCTTTCAGGTTTAGAGAACAGTCACCTATATTTCAAGCCATTGATTACATGTTTTGCAGTTTGGGGAATATTTTGCTGTGAAAGCGATGCATGGAGAATAAAGACATTGCTGCCTTCTTGTACTGTGTGTCTTTTCCACTTTAAATCACTAGAGAAGACACTTTGTATGTGCAAACTGCAATCCAGGCCACCTAAGCATTTGCAAAGCTGTCCATTAACCAAAGAATACTGTTTGCAAACCTTTCTGACAGCATCAACTTGTTAAGCAAAGTTGTCTTATTTTAGAAATCTCTTTGCTGTGGGCGCTTCTGTTTCTTTGCGCTCCACAATAGCAGAAAAACCCTTTTTCAGCTGTATGCTTTTTTCCAACCACCCACTAATAAGGAATATACTGAGGCGCGATGAAGCTCTGATTCTCAAAAGTCTTACTACACTGCATCCTGCTCTTTTATGAGTAGATAGGATTTTTTTTTTTTCTGGAGCCATTTATCATTGTTAATGTTAAGAAAAAGTCTTTTTTATTTAGGCAGAGGACTGTAAACCTAGATCTTTTTGCAAGACTAGCACAGCTATAAAATTCAGGCAGATCATTAGGTTTTTATCCTCAAAGGTTATTGATATTTAGTCACAAGTGAAATTGATGAGACTTTGCAAATTTGTTTGAATTGTCCTACTGAGGTTCAATTTTTGTAGGACGTGAAAATTTTGTAGTTTCAGCTCAAGCTTAGAATATATTAAGTAAATGCTGCAACTATAGAATTGATTCAAAATGGTTTAAAATTTTATCTTTAGCCCTGATCTTTCTAGATCTCTGTTTTCTCATCTAGTATTGTAGGATCTTTAATTTGGATTTACCTCAGTGGAAAATATTATCCCCAGAAACAAGCAGTTAAGGCATGAGTTCCTTTGCATGAGGCTCAGCTAACTATGGGGTTTATATGCATATCTAATATGTGGAATGTGCAGAGAACACTCTTACCTTGTGCCTCCTTTACTTCTCTCTGTGTCCTATCAGTCTGCTGAGATTTATGGTTAAGAATGCATGGAACCATTTAAAAAAATATGAAGCAAGAAAGCAAACCAACTGAATAGATTGCCTGAATATAAATTCGGTTGATTGACAATGTTTCTCCAACTCCTGCTTTCTCACGGCGCTGTGGCGTGTGTAGCTGCAGTGGGTGATGAGCTCCATCTAGTGACACGGGGCCCGTGTGCGCTTCTGGCCGGAGCAGCAAGCCCGGGGCACGGCGGGTCTGCCTGGCTGGGCATCAGCTGCTTGCTGTAAGCTGGTACGTGTGGTTTGGAAACACACGTAAAGGGCAGTGCTATGGCACTCGCAGGAGAAAAGGGTAGGTAAAAGTGAAGGGGTTCTCTTCAGAGGCATTACAGATATTAAAAATATATGAAAATAGATGTATATTTATTTATTTTTAGATATTGTGCATGCTTAAAAATTTATTTTCTTAAGAGATAAAAAATAATCTATATTGAGTTTTAATTCAGCTTTATATGTATGTATATGCCATCTATACAAAAAGTGATACTGATTATTTGAAAGTTCAGAATTGCTTGGAGCTTGTCCCTCTAGTTTGCTGTACCATTGTATTATTGTTGTAATGATCTTCAATAGAAACTGAAATTGCCCTTTCATAGCAGCAGTTCAGGGATTTTACTATTGCAGGGCTGTAAGCCCTGTGTGTGAATATCAGAGAGGTCTAGTGCTTTAATGTGCACACTCTCTTGGGCAGCTCTACTGTGAGTTCTTGGCTATATATTTTTCGTAATTAATAAAGCATATCTTTTAGCTCATTAACTGAAACCTGTACTTGCTGAGCAGAAATGTGAGCTCTGTGCTGGCTGCTGCTCCCACAGAGGGGAAGCTTATAATGAGAGTAATGTGGGCTGACTTCACTATGCCTCTTAGTAGGAATACACAACTCCAGGTTGGTTTTCAAAGACATTCCTGCCACATTGGTTATGTTAGAAACTAAGCTAGCCAGAGAGTCATTTTCCAGATAAGGAGCTGGGGTTCCACAATGCTGAGCCTTCACACTTTGACCGGGCAGGTAGACAAACTGTGGAGCCTCGGCAGTAGCAGGATGCCTTTCAGTGCTTCATACCCTTGCAGATCATCTGGGGAAGCACATAGACTGCTTAAAAAAATGCCTTGCAGATTAGTTGCCAAAGCTGTGGGGCTGTATTAGCAAGGTGGTCTCTTTGTAGCAGTTGCCATGAAAACAATAGGAGTAGCAAAGCTCAGTAGCTGCTGAGTGGCAAAGACTCTCCCAGCCCCTGCTGATATTTATTTCCTGAGGTTCCCATGCTAGATTTAGACTAGCTCAATTCATGTTAGCTTGGATATTGCTTGGATATTGGATAGACATGGTAATGGCTATTTCTACAGCAGCAGGGACTTAGTGTAGGCTCCAGAATGGTCCTAAGATGCAAGGCAGGCACCATGCAGGGTTTTGGTCTATGGCAAACAGTCTTCTGCTAAGTATTACCAGTAGCTGTGGCAATGGTCATGACGCTGATGTGATGATCAGAGCACAAATTGGAGTCTCAACTCAAGAGTGAGAGGGGAAAACTTTTGATAAGGAGAACTAAACTTCCTGTTTTAAGAAGTGTTTCCTCATGTACGGCCCATCATGCAGCATAATAGCCATACCCTAGGCATTCTGCATGGAACTGACATCAGAGATTGGACAGTCGAGGAGGATACAGCTCAATAATTCTTCAGAAGGTATCAATCAAACACAACATTTCTTCTTTCTCTTTTATTTCTCTATAATTACAACTGTGTGTAGAAGAGCGTTTATTATATCCCATACACCATCTGCTATAAGAGAAGAATCCAGCTATCCTGTTCAAGTTGACAATTTTTATGTTTTCCTTTAATGTGTTTTCTTCAGTATTTCTTGGAGGCAAAAACAGAGATATGCTCTTGCAGAGGGGCAGCAGAAATCCTCTTGCATTCTGTATTTACTGGCTCACTTTAACAGACACATGTGCAAACACCCACCGAAATCTGTACAATTCTTTTTTGTTTGTCAGAAGAGGAAGAAGGCTTCCCTTAACATCTTGTCACATCTCTTGCATAAACCAAATATTTTAACTGTTTTCCCTCACACATACTCATGTTTGGCTGTGGAATTTATTTTATGTTATCACTTTTTTGCAGAGCTTTAGGTCTTAGCTTTCTTCATTTCATCATCTTGTCTTATTGCCTGTTTTTTTCTGCTTTTGAATTTGTCAGATTCCTCTATTTATAGGTACTAGCAACCATTAGTAATACACTGCTAGTTTTCTTTTTTTGGTATGTTTCTCACTGAACCAGTAGCTCGTGAAAGGGAGTATTTCTTGTGCAATTCGGCTGAAATCATTGACAATTAACATGCTCAGTGATGGCATAGGGGGCCATCAATGCAAGTTGTGCATCCAAGTGTCTTGCAGCTTCTTGGGGAGGTGTGGTGTCTCATATTTGCCTGAGAACAAAAGGAGGGGTTACAAGACCTTGGGCAGTAACAGGGCTGTGACCTCACCAGGATTGTGGGGGTGTGGTGGGATGGCTTACATGATGAAGGGCTATAATCGAGAGACAATATTTTTAACAAAAACAGGCTGGGAGGGCAAGGAGAGAGAGTTGCCCTTGATGTGAGAGCATTTGTATGCATGATATATCATGTGCTGCTTTGAGACCAGTTAGAACTCAGTCAAGAGTTTGTGGGTGAAGACTAGTGGGCAGGCTGACATGGGTGGTGGTGGAGTGGGTGTCTGTGATTGAAAATAGTGCTTAGACTGCCTTCAGACAACTGGAAGAAGAATTTCATTCACAGGCCCTCGTTCTTGGGGAACATTAATCACTGTATTTTTTTTGGAGGACAGCTCTGTATGGTTCAAAGAGATTTCTTGAGGGCTCACGATAGTTTCTGGATACAGACGATCAGGGAGACAATATGGAAGTGTTCTCAGCTGGACTTGGTACTTGCAAACAAGGCAGGACTGGCCATGATTTGAAAGTTGAAGGCAGACTTGGCTGCACTGACCATGAACTAGTGCAGTTCATGATACTAAATGAAGGGAATAGAACAAAAAGCATGACACATCCCTGAACTTGAGTAAAGCACACTTCACCCACTTCAGTGATTTGCTAGAAGAATCCCATGGGATACAGCCCTGAAAAGAGGCATGTAGGAGAGCTGGTAGAGATTCTAAAGTGACCTCCTCCTTAAGCAAGGAGACCTACTTAAGCAAGGTCTGTCCAAACAAGTAGGAAATGGAGCAAAACCAAGCAGTAGGCTTGCATGGATTAGCAGACACCTCCTGAGAGATCTCAGGATTTGGGGAAGTAGCAGGGGGAAGGAAGAAGAGCTCAAGAGAGTCAGGACTTAGGAGGGACTAAAGAAGCAAAGCTTTTCTCAGCAGTGCCCAGAGATGTGAAAAATAGAAAACGTCAATGGGAACACCAGATGAAAATAATTTTTTTTTTTCTCACTGAGAGGGTGTTTAAACATGGAAGCAGTTTGCCCAAAGAGCTTGTGGAAGCTTCACATTTAGAGATATCAAAAACCTGACTGGACATTCTCCTGAGCAGCCTGTTATGGTTCACCTTGATTGAGGCACAGCTTTTAGACTAGATAAGCTCAAGAGGTCCCTCCTGACCTAAATGTTTCTGTGAAAAGGTGTTCCACAAAAATGGGTAGCAATGAATACACTAGTGGTCCTCCCCAGTGCTACCACTCCCTCTCTGTACATCTGAGGGGTTATGGTTGGTAGGGGACAAATTTGTACTGGAACTGCTGCAGACTTTTTATGGTGCTGCTTCCCTGAAATTATTATTTAATCTTGCTTTTAGTAGTCTCTTTTTTGTCCTTTCATAACTTTTTAAAATTTTTGAAATTACATTTAGTTTTAAGAAGCTATTTCCTTTGATGTTATCTAAATTTACTCTTGTATCCTTTTAAGGCTATTAGCTTTTTTGTTATGTTAATATACTTAATCAGTCTCTAATTAACGTTTGTTTATTTCAAAGTTCCTTGCTAAGCCACTTTTGGAATTTGAAAAAGAAAAGCTGTGGAATATATCCTTTAGAAATTAATAGTGTGCCAGCCTTCCAGGGCCATCTTCTTCCTCCCACAGTGTACCTTCTGACAAATGAAATGAGACATGAGAAAGAGACAAAACACTTTTGCTTATGTGGAGATATTTCATGATTGCAGCTTCCTAAGATCAGGGCTTGGGTGCGTACACACTATGGTGTCAAAACAGGAAGAAATGCCGAGAGCAATAAGCCACTAATACATCTAAATTCTTTAAGAATACACTAAATTGGCCGGAAATTGTCTATTTGTTGCTTTTTATAGGTGTGGTAAAAATGGTTGAGCAGTGGGAGAGAAAAGAAATGGAAGTTTAGGAATGAAATGTGGAGCTAATGATTTCGTTATCTATACATTTTTGTTTTGTAGACATTTTTTTAACACTCTATGTAGTTTTCCTCATACCTGAAAGAGCGGTCTGAAAGGCATTTTAGTAATGCAGACTGATCTCAATTTAATATTGATGTGGCTTATTGGACTATTCTGTCTTTTTTTTTTTTCCTAATGTTCCAGTGCCTCACTAACTTAATTTTGCTTTCTAAATGTATGAATAGATAAGTGCTTTGAGGGTAAAAGCAGAGGCAACAAGTCCTGTTATGTCATGGCATAATGGTAAACTGGAGTTATTGACAGAAATTAGAGATTGTCCACATTGTACAGAAAATGAATAGTCTGAAGAAAACCGTGTATGCGGGTTATGAAAAGCAGACAAAAGGACTGGATGGCAAGTACTGTCATAGTCTCCTGCAAGTTTCATTTTTATACAAGGATGAATAGACATCTTGTAACAATAAATGTTTGCTTTGGAAGGCTGAAGAGGGAATAAGTAATTGCCTGCATATGTAGGTTTCATGACTGTTTAAAGAAGACTTCAGTTTTGAAGCATAATGGGAACAGGTTCAAACCGACTGTTGAATACAATAATTGAGGTACTTGTTAGAGAAATGGGCTAATAAAGGGTTGGGGCTACTCTTTTTTTTTTTTTCCCCTCTTTCAATCTTTACCACGTTTCAGGAATATGTGCCTTTTTTGTGATGTCTGCATAGGCAAATGGAAAGAAAATGCTTAGGTTGGATACAACAAAGGAAAGTGAGTGTAGGTTTTGGATAAGCAACTTGAACCGTGAAAAGGAAGTCTGTGCAGTCTTTTCAAATGCTGAGATAAGTAATGACATATTTTTATGGTAGATGCATTGTGTGATATTGGTGTATTGGAAAGACATTTTGTTGTCTGTATGAAAATGTGAGCAGCTTGCAGGTTTGTAGAGGAAAAGTGAAAATTCGCGTTATGTTTGTGATGGTACATGTTGTGTTGTGATTAATTTTTTACTTGCACTGGATGTCTTGGGTCAGGTGAAGCATATGTTTACTTCTCTCTCTCCTCACCTATCAAAATTTTCCTTTTTTCATTATTTCAAGTGCCTTTTTAAATTTCTTCTGATTTTTTAATTGATATGACTAATAGTGTAAAGATTCTTTCTTTCTTTTCTTGTTCAAAGTAATGAAACCTGCTGCTGGTGCTTCATCCACTGGACCTCATCCAATAGGATACTGAAATTTTGATGAATCTAATTTTGTTGTCCATAAGCAGTGATGCTGTTCCCATACTTGGTGATATTCCAATACTTAATTGAATTTACCCGTTCTCTGTAGACTGCTTAGGTGATTGCAAGAAGTAACTGTATTTGAGTAGTTTGGGGATTTAGAAAGCTGTCATGAATACATAGACCAGAAATTTTATAAAATATTCCTGAACAAAATTAAAGAGTGAGAGCAGAAGGTTACAAAATACTGATTAAGAGCTGCTGTCTGACGTAATGAAATGCATCTTCATATGGAGTAAAGGAGAGAGCAGTTGCACAGATGGCCAATTAGGAAACAATTTCCACTTGTAACTACTGGAATCAGTTGATATTGATGGTAATAAAGCTTGAGTCTCACAACAGTGCTTGTTTTTTGTGTGTCTGCCATATTGTTTCATTAGGATGTTTGGTCATATTCTGATTTTCTGTATTCTTCTAAAGTGCACTGTATATGGCTGGTTGTTGAGAAACAGATTGTGCAACCACTCAGTGTAATTTCAGTGCTGAAGTCGGGGAGGGAAAAGGCAAGATGAAGTTTCTGCCTGCTTTCTGCAGTACTATTCATAGCTGATGAGCAAGTGTGTACATAAATCATTCTAGTGGAAATGTTTCACTGAGGCTTAGTGACCATATAATGCACATGTGGAAATAACACTCATGTTACTCCATGCACGTGAGCCTTATGTATGGCACCTTCCCTAGTGGGTATTAATCATTTTTATTTTCCTAGAATTTCTTTATTGGTGAGTGAAACAATAAAGCAGTTAATACACCAAATGTTGGTGTTTTCTAGATCCTTTTCTCACATTCCTGAGGCATCAACGGCTTCTAGAAGCTATTAGAAAACCTTCTGGAAACTTAAGGAGGTGGTGTAAAATGATGTAGAGCTCTCAGAAGTTTCTAAAAACTGTATTGCTTACAAAGTGATCTTTGAAATAAATGTGTGTGAATCTCTCAGCAGGGAAGTATTCTGTTTGAGTAGCAAAAATGCTAGTGTAAACAATCTGATCAATCTATGGTGAGATAGTGTATTTTGGAAACTGCTGTGAATGTAGAAACAGCTTTAAAACTTGCTTCAAGATCTTGTGATGACTAATCTGCTGAAGTTTTATTTTATCAGTATTTGCAGCAGGTACTAGCCCACAAAAAGTCTCTACACAGGTATACAGTTCCACCCCCAGAAGAACTGAAGAGGTAAAGTTTCAAGTGTCTGTTGAAATTGCAGTAAGAATACAAAAGATGCTAGATGTATGTGTGTGTATATATGTGTGTACAAATGCACACTGCTTGCTGCACTTTTATGTAGAATAAGCTGTCTGAAGGGGGTGAGAAGCTTCCAACAGAGTTGAGATCCTAGGTATGGTGTTAAGTTATGCACAGAGTCAGAGAAAGCCTTGCCTGTGGCTGTTCAGGAAAAGTGCTTTTTGCGATTTGCACATCAGAAGTGCTATCTCTAGGTCTGTTGAGAATGCCAATGAGGAAATCAGCTGTAAATGACAAGAAAGATGTCATCTGCAGTGTGACTGACTGTTCTGTTGTGATATGACCCAAGTGGTTGCTTTATTTACCAAAAAGATCTTTGCAAATTATCCCCATCTAATTATCTCAGATGTGTGATGACAATATCTTGTAAAAGATAGATTTTTTTTTTTGTTTGTTTGTTTTGGTCATTCATAGGTCATTATACCCAAGTAACTGACATTCTTTCACCTGATACAGAGTTACATGATGTTTAGTGATAGTGGTGGTAATATTATGCAAAATAGATTTTGTCCGTGTTTTGAAGATTGTGGTGTAATTGAATTTAGTTTTGGTCACAAAGTAGATATTGGTGTCTGTATTTTATAATAGTTAAGGATCATCCATCAATACTTATATAGATTGAGGAACAGAATGCCTTTAATTTAAATAATGTGTAATGCTAGAGAAGTAATAGTATAAAATATTTCCCTGCAGTGCATGGAAGCTAGTCTGGAACAATTCCCTTTTCTGTCAGTCATAAGCTTGTTACAAATGATTCTAAATATTTTTGTGTTGGACTGCTGTTGATAATAACCACTGATGCTATCCCCCATGTTTGTTTATTTTTTTTTTTTGTAATTTTTCTGCTCTTCTTTTCTTTCCAGTGAGTCCCTCTGCAAGCAAAGCTTGTAAACTATGTTGCTTTTGTGTGTGATGTCTGGCTTCCCCTGTTCGCAGACCCTACTGCAGTAAACCAGTGGGTGAAACCTGTAATCCCACCTCAGAATCTAGCATAGGCAAGCTGGGAAAAAACACAGGGCGCTGAAATGGGACATAGGAGTTCAACTGAGTTCCAGTTTTTAGAGGTGGTGTTAACTCAGAGGGAAGATGGTCAAGTGTAGCTGAAAATTGTATTTATAAAGTAGGAAGAAAGAGATAGTGGGATGACTCAAGAAGTCTAGTATTTAGTGATAGCACAAGTTATCATTCTCATCAAAGAAGAATGATGTGAGGTTTCAGAAGTGTTAGCTTGTTCCCTATCAAGAAGTAGGATGATTTTCCTTATTAAAGTACAGATTTAAAACAGAAACTTGGGTGAAAGCCAATTTTCATTAAGAAACAGGTTACAAAACCTTTTGGTTATGAACAGGTAGTGACCAATTTGACATTTTTATGAGTTTAGTTAGACTGTCAAGACATTAGACACTTCATCTGCTTTATACTCTGAGTAAGGAAAATTGTTAGTTGTCAATGGAAAGAAGTTGCTTTTCCCTTTTTCTGTCCCTGTATGTTACAGTGGTGGTCAGGAGTTAAGTGATTCTGTGTTGATCTTTATGAAGCAGAGTGATGGAGTGGTAAATATTTGCAATAATTGGCTACTACTCTTCTCCCTCTAATTGCATAGCTTTTAAAAAAAAAGTGTGGAACCAATGGAAAAAATTCTGACTGGTTTTGTTTGAAAGTCATTAATGCTAATTTATTGATATTAATTGCACATTGCTGTTTTTTGCTGTAGCTCAGTTTGATCAAATCAACATTTAAACATATTCTAAACAAAATATTCAACCTCAGGCACATTAGTTGTGTGAACTGACATTTGAAAACTTTCCCTTGGGAAAAACTGTGTTTCCAGTATTTCCACCCAGCATATGAAACATCAATATGAGCTCTCAAAGTAGAAGTAGCACTACAGCAGGGTAACTGTGAAAAGAAGAAGAATGTAATGTTACTGTTTCACAGTATCAGATGTCATGGATACTATGGATGGATATCATGATTCTTTGGATAATCCTAGATTATGTGGCACTCAGTAGTTGAGCTGAAGATGGGCAGTCAGACACACTGGGCTAGACATACAATACCCATGTATGTGAGCATACTTCAATACAGATTTCTCAACCCTGAGGCGCCCACTGATGTCTTACTGAAGAAACCTTGGTAAAGGAAGTGTACATCTTGTCTTGATTTAGATTTTCAAATGCTATGACAAAAATGACGTTTATGACGTTTATTTTACAGTGTAATCAGAAGTTGTGATGTGGATTTGTGGTGAGAGGACTTACCTAATTGTGCCTTAGAGAGATGGTAAAAGGAGTTAGCATCTCTGGTCCACCTCATGTAGCTGTGGAAGGATCATATGGGCTGTAGGCTTTGCTTTTCTTTCGTTATTTCCAGAGCAGCCCAAAGACAATAACTGTTAAACATACAGTCAATATGTGGTCTTTTTTATTTTTTTTTTAACTGCTGTCACTTCTGTTTTGCAATTTAAATAAAATAAAATCAATTAATAATCTTACCTCCTTTCAGTCATGGTATACAAGTTGATGTTAACTCCTTTGGGGTCCTTAAACAGCTCAGTAGTTACTACAATCTATCATTGCTACTATTAGTGATATTGTTGCAACTCCATGAATAGCAGAAAGTTAATCAAAGTGAAAATACTGCTAATTAACTTGGTGTATTCCATATACTATATTTGTGAATAGTCTCTCCAGTGTCACAGCTTCAGTGATGAACTGGGGAGTTGCCTTAGAACTAAGCTAATTTCCAGGTAAGCAAAGGAGGTTTTATTGGTTATTCACACAGGGAAGCACCATGTACAAGTTGCCCACGATTCTTCTAAGATTTATTTGTGTTCTGCCATTCTGCCTTTCCCGAACTAAACCGGTCTTGATATCTCCCTGCTGTTTTCTTTCTCCTTGAAGAGTTTATATACAGTGAATAAATGTTGGACTAGACTGTTCGAAGAATGGCCATCCAAGGGTTGGTGGGATTGTGTGTAAATGTTATTTATGCAGTAACTTCTATTTTAAAAAGGAAAACTATAAGTGGCCCTGGTTATCCTCCTTTCCAGGGACTTTTCTCCTGGGTCTCTCATTTCTTCATGTGTAGAAAAAAGTGGTACTTTGTCACAGTTTGCTTCTGTTTATAATTGCTTTCCGATTCTTGAATTCGTTCTTGTTCTCTGCTGAAGTTGGCAGATACATTTCCATTGTGCTTATTTTCTCAAAACTGTTATCTTACAGTCATGACTTGAGGCTGTTACATTTCTTATACTTAAGAGTAATAGTTACATTTCATGTACTGACTGCATTTCAAAGGCATTTAGAAAGAGCTCTTCAGTGTCCCATAATGCCTCAATTATCTTTTCATCAGTTTTTCAGCTTGCAGGCAAGCCTTTGAATTGATCAAACCAGCCCAAAACTAGCAGTTATGTTATGAACTGTCTCATTCTGACAATCTCAACTGTTATTAACACACTGTTCTTTGCTTGTTACTCTGTTTCTAAGGGTGTGAGGGTTTTTCAGAACCTCTCAATTTCCTCAGATGGTATTCAGAAGGCCCAAAAATTATTCCCATCCATTGTGTGGAATAAGTGTTGTAGAAACAGAGACTAACATGGCAACCCCCTATTTCCTACCAGTGCTGGTGGTAAATGTGTTGGGGGGGAGGGGTTTGTTGTGTTTGTTTGGTTTGGTTTGGTTTTTATTATACCACTGATTTAGTTTGAACCAGCCCCTTTTCTTCAAAAAAATATACAATTGGTACCAGGTAGTGTTATTAGGTACCATGGAGAACAGTCTTATATCTGATTATGAAGCTTGGGATGCATTCAATACCCCTATGGACTCGATACTTGCTCAGTGTGCAGTTGAATGTGTTCCTTTTTATCAGAGATGTCTCATGAGAATTCCAGGGATAGGGAGGTCGACAGGTAAATGAGACTTGCAGGATGAAGTGCTGAAGAGCTCTCAGAGAGTGAATGTGAGAGTTGCATGGAGAGTTGGTTAAAGCCCAGAGATTTGTATTGTTCAGGCTCTTTAATCCTAATGACTTTTGAGGCAGTGCATGTAATGAAGCACCTGCTGTAAAGGACTCCTGTGTCCAAAGATGAGAACATGAAGCAACTTCTTTTGTACAACGCTTTTTCCTTTTTTTTCTTCTTCACTAGTGTCTCTCTTTGAGATGTCTCTTTCTGTCAGTAATTTTCTTTGGGAAGTGAGACAGTCATCTTCAAGTCCCGAAAGGGATGCTGTCATGTGAGTGTCAAAACCCCTCTCTTGTAGCTTCCATTATAGCATGACTGTCCTTTTGGATTTGGAGATCCATGGGAAAATGTTCTGTTGCAGTGTGGAGAGGCAATAATTCATTTTTCTACTTTTCTTGACCATTTTATCGTCTCTTGGACAATACTGTAGTCCATTCTGGTTGCAGTTCTGTACCACGTAGATGATAAGCTGCAAGCCTTATAAGAGCTGATGTTGAACAGGTGTTGGGAAAGATTGATATGAAAGAGAAGACCAGATGAGCTTGCATGGAATCTTAAATGGTCCCTAATTAGCATCTCAAAATGCAAGATACAAAGGAACTAGTTACTCAGTCAGCTTCATGGCACTCCCAAGGTGTTTGCCTGACTTTTGAAGGCTTTGGGTGATGAAGAGTCTTCAGGATTAAAATCAGTTTATTTGTTAAATTTCAAGCACTATTCTATTGTGACTCCTCTTCAATAATATGGTAGCAGTCCAACACTTAATTTCAGTGCTAACATTGTTTGTTTTATATTAGTTTTGTAGGGTCCCACAGCATAACTTTTTATTTATTTCTGTGTTCCGAAGGGCAAGCTAATTTATGTTGTTATTATTCTACCTCTCTCTCTCTATATATATAGTAACAGTACCCTAAAGGAAACCTCTCAGTGGTTTCCCTGTGAAGTAAATTAAGCAAGCATACCATCAGTTCTTTGTAAGTTATCTATGCCATGGTAAGTCCACTCAATTTCTGAAGTTCATTCAGTATGGTTTCCATGTCACAAATATAAAAAATATCAATAGTGGGTTATTTAGCCGTGGGAAAAAAATCATTGGTAAATTTTCCCTGATTATTTTTATTGCATAGATCTTTGTGGCCCAAGAAATCAGCACATCTACATTTCTGTTAGATAAGCCATAGAATCCACAATGAACATCACTAACAGGACAGATGAGTTCTTGGCAAAGTATTTCCTGCATGCTTTTCTGCAGCGTTGTACTACAGTGACTGTAGGTGCTGTGTCATTTGATCATGTTTATGAGAGAGATATTGAACCCAATTAATCCTGAATGCAACTTCACTGAAACTGAAGTTTGATTCCAACTCCAATATGGTATTTTTGCTTAGCCTGCTGCTAACAGGCCTACTGTGTTTCAGGGGGGTTTAGTAAAATTACTTATGTTCTGCAGACCAAGTGGTGAACATGGATTCATTACTGTGTAGTTCATATAAAAAGAACAGAAGTTATAGATAATTTAAATGTATTTTTCATCTAGCGCTTTTGAGGAAAGGGTAGAAAGAAGTTACCACCCCAGCAAAATCTGCAGTTGTTTTACTTGTGGTGATTTTTCTCAAGTGTGTACCTAGGAAAACAAGTTAGTCTGTCTACAATTTTCATATAAATATCCAAGTATTTAAATCCCTGCAAGTATTGTTAAATGCAGCAGTTAATACAGTTATGACTGCATGTTAGCCTTCTCAGAACAACCTTCTCTTTCATTCCTCATTCCAGTGAAATATATACACTTGTGGAAATGCAGATTCTGATTATTTAGTTGTTCTTTGGCTGCTCCTGTACATGTGAGAAGGCTACAGTGACTTGGCTGTACTTACATGTGTTATGTGAGTATGAGGGCAGTATTTCCATCTGAGCGATGATTGAATGTTGAGCTGTGCTTTGTGAGCCTGCCTAGAAATGCCCAGGATGCTGCTTGCCATACTCTCCCTTTGTTGTTTGGCACTCTGAAACATTTTCTTTAGAAGAAATGCTGGAGGTTACTTGCAAATGCTATTTTCAGCATGATGGCCTGCAGTTTGTTGTTCTTCTTAGCTTTGTGCTTTTAAAAAGCAATTTTCTACCTCTTTGTGTTTGTCTTTTTTTTTTTTTCTTCCTCTTCAAATATCATGTTTGGACCATGTATCTAGCAAACCAATATTTTTAGCAGTCTTTCAGCTGCTTTATTCCCTAGGGTCTTTTCAAATTATGTAGTCTTTTTTCCTGTCACCTATTCTGTATCTCTTTTGTACCTCAAAGCCTATCTTTATTGTTTCTTACAGTGATTGTTCTTGCTGTGGGCATGTTCTCCTTTGTTCTAGTTTAATGTGTCATTCTGCACTACTTTCTGTTTCAGTGTATCATCTCATCTTTTGTCTGTCCATCTGCTCACTTGATGTATCTCTTGATTTCCAGCTTCTCATTAGTCTTCCAAATTATTTTTAAAAAGAAAACATTTTGGTGTACAGGTCTCGGGTTACTGTGAGTTGTGTGCTAGCCAGGCCTAGTTCTTCCAAGTGCATGGTGCTGTACCTGGCTTAGGGCAAACCCCAGTATCAACACAGTTTGAGGATGAACAGATTGAGATCAGCCCTGCTGAGGACTTAGAGGTGCTGGTGAGTGAGAGGCTGGACATGACCAAGCAGTGTGTGTTCATAGCCCATAAAGCCAAATTGGGCTGCATCCAAAGCAGCATGACCACAGGGCTACTCTATCCTGCTCTGTGGGGACCCCAGTTTCATTAGTTCTGTGTCCAGCTCTTAGAGCCCCAGCACAGGAAGGACATGCATTTGTTGGGGGCAAGTCCAGAGGAGGATCATGAAGATGGTTAGAGGACTGGAACATCTGTCTTGTGAGACAAGGTTATGAGATTTGGGTCTGATCACTCTAGAGGAGAGAAGGCTTAGGGGTGACCTAATTGAGGCCTTCCAGTGCCTGAAGGAGCTTGGGGATGGGGAGGGACTTTTTACAAAGGCACACACTGAGAGGATAAGGGAGAATGGCTTTAAGCTGAAAGACAATAGATTTAGATTGGATATTAGAAAGAAATTCTTTACTGTGAAGGTGGTTAGACCCTGGCACAGGCTGCCCAGGAAAGCTGTGGATGCCTCAACCCTGGAAGTGTTCAAGGCCAGGTTGGATGGAGCTCTGAGCAACCAGATCTTGTGGATGATGTCCCCGCCTATGCCAGAGAGGCTGGAACTAGATGATTTTTAAGGCCCCTTCCCACCAAACTGTTCTGTCATTCTGGGAGACAAGATAGGAGAATTTTGAATGATTTAACTCAAAAGGGATATCTTGAGCCATTCATTTGGGATGTTATGTGTTAGGTTTACTTAGGTCAGTCTGCAGAACCTTATCCAATAAAGTTTAGAATATCACTAAAAAACTCACCAACTTGTGATTTCCACCTTTATGTCATCAAAAGACTATTCAACACCTGAAAGATAGATACCAAAGTTCTCTCTCTTGACAACATCACTGTCAGATGCTATGGTGTGAGATCAAGTGCTACACACAACTTTGTGAGAAGTGGCAGAGCATTGCAGGCAGAATCCTCCACATCGTTCAGATGATTACCTGTGGGATTGGAGATAAGCAGCTGAGAGAACATGCCTTGCAGCTCCAGTAAAATTATACAGTTTTGCTTTCTCATAAGGAACTCATCACATTTATACAACAGTTATGTAAGTACTTTGCTATTACTATTAGAGAAAAATCTAATCAAAGTAGAGCATAATGGCAATGTAAGAGATTAAATTTGGTAGACTGGATGTAAACATCACATAAAAATGATGAAAGGATGCTGGGAGCTGTCAAGGAGCATATCTTGAAGCAGGGTTGACAGTCACAGTTCTAGAACCAACTGGAAATTTTGTGCTTTGGCTGTTCTGTGAGGAAGTCTTTGGTAATAGCAAACAATACTGCTCTTATGTTTGTTGGGATTAAACATACCAGAGGCAAGCTTTGCTTTTTTAATATTATGAAGCATTGTTAGGACAAACAGTGTGATATAACAAAAGTGTGAAAAGCTATTAAAGAGAGGTGAAGACATCAGAAGAAAAATGCCTGAAACAAGCAAACAAAGCAAAAGCAAAACCAAAAAAACAACAAAAAACCCAAACAAACCCCCAAAACCAGAACAACAACAAAAAAATTAAAGACTTTTTGGTTATCTTTCTCAGTGAAGGTGTTTCAGGAATTTTTAGATTTTTAAATCAGGAGCTTATTGACTGGTTAGTCAAACCATAAATGAGTGAAAAATATTGCATTTTTACTATTTGTGCTATGTTTATTATAAATGTTGAAAGTGAATTGTTGTGAATTGTGGTCAAAGTAGAAAGTTTCAGTTAGTTCCTCTTTACAAGTCTTCTGTGCGTAGTCACTCACAGAATGATTACTTGACTTGTCCAAACTGCAAGCATTTTTCTTTATCAGTGATTTTATGAAGTCCCTAAATACACTGATAAGTATATTTAGTTAACGTGAACTGTGGACAATAATGCCTGATCATATGTGTAAGTCTTACCAGACTTATTTGCTACGATTGAATGAATTTCTAAGTTGTTACGCAAAGCATTGCAATTACATCAGTTTAGTATACAAGTCTTGACAGAACTCTCCAGGTTTTACCTAAATATCCAATTTATTTGTGGTGGTGTATTTGGTAGAAGCAGCTTTCATTCCTGTGTCCTGTCAAAATCAGATGCTAAGCAAAGGACATTTGCTTGAATCTTAGCAAGCTGGAGAGGAAGCTTGAAGAAAAGCCACCTTCTTAATAGATAGATTTGGCTGTTAAAAACTGTTTCTTTAGCTTGTAGCTTCTCAGTTCCTTCTGTCTGCCCATAAATCACCTATGTTTAGTCAAAATGTTGAAGCCTTTCTATTTGTTTTGGGACATTTCAACAGTAACTCATACCAGTGGCTCCCCCAGGCTGCAGAACTGCCTCTGAATTTCATAGTGGTACCTATCTCCTTTTACTTTGGAAGTGTACTCGGAAGTGCAATGCTCAAACCTCTGTAATTGTTAGATCCTGGGTCTTTAAGACTGTATCCCTTCCTTTAAGACATTGTGGCAGTTGATGGCAGAGGCCTCTGGATTCTACTTCTAGGCTTGAATGCAAGGGATCTGTGGACACAGGATCTTCTGGCAGTTGGGGTTCATTTTTTTCTCCTTGTCATATCACTGATTTCTGTGTTCTTTTGACTAGTGAATTTATCTTTCATAACTTACTCTACACACAGACTTTCTCTGGGTGAAGAATAGAGCCATTGGGTGGGGTAACAAAGGTTTTTCATTTTCCAGATAATTTTCTAGCTGATCGAGACGTTCTAATACAAATTTATTTTGTACTTTTTTTCTTTCCTTATGAATTTCTGAATTGCTTATGAATACAAAATGTTTGGGCTGTGTTCACTGCTAAGCAGATACTACTTTTAATTTTTCTCAGGGAGCTCTCCATTATCTATATAGGCTAAGGTAAGGCTGGCTGGCTAACTGACTACAGCTCTAGTGAATGTCTGAAGAAGGCTTAATAAGAAGCACAGCAATCTACAATATAAGGAGCATCAGATGTCTTGAGTACTATTTACCACCAGCTCACTTGTGTTGCTTGTAGAGTAGGCTGTTTTAGGAATTACTTTAATTTAAACTTTCTTGTGCTACCTAGCTAATTCACTCATTCCTGACTAGATTGGTACTCCTGGATCACTAAGATACTATAGATGAGATTAATTTAGTTCCAGCAACACATAAAATGTGGACAAACTGGCTCTTGCAGATGTAAATGGCCTCCCCAAAGTTGCATGTGTACACTAAGCTTATGTTCACACCATTGCAAGTAGTGGCTTTCCCAGTCAAGCTTTCTTAGCTTGGTAAAACTTGTGATTCCTCAGGAATCTTTCAGGGAAAGAGTTGGATACATAGAAAGGAAAGTGACACAGAGTCAATGAGAGAAATAATTTTTGAAGTAGATTTTTCCTTGTTTTCCCCAGTGACTGTCAGGGATTAGAGAAGAATCTCTATCTCTCAAGGAAGAGATAATTCAGATCAGTGAATTCCAAAGAATGTGCTGGAACCTCCCAACATATTTATAAATTATTTCTTTGCTATGCTAGTTATAATGTTGCCTAAACGCACCTTGAGGTTACCAGCCATTATTTGTGGAGAAAAATAACACTGATGGCACTTGAGAAATAAGTTACTTGTGCTTAGATGGATAAACAGCCATTTACTTTTGATAAACACCCGTTAATGAGAGGCATAATATTTTGCAGGATATCTCTAAATGTTGCTGTAATGTAGGAAAAACTGTTAATCTGTTATATCCAGAGAAATATCAGTGTGAGGACTTCAGTCTCTTCTACGCCTCAGTTCTGTAATGCTTCTGCAAGAAAAAGAGAAATATCTCTGATTTAGTCTGTGGCTATTTAAGTGTAAAGCTCTTTGAGGTCATTTCTTCTTGTATCTGTTATAAATCTATTGTGACAGGATAGTGTAAGGTGTCAGCTGGAAATAACTCCGGGTGTTTGTTCAGTTTTGCAAGTTCGAATACATTTTGAATGCTCCCAAGGGCTCATGCAGTCTATTTGTAATGTTGAGGTTCTTCCTTCTAACCCTTTAGAAATACATCTCTTACCTCTTATTATTTGATGCATCTAATTCTTTTGACAGGATAGGTGAGTGGAGAGAGTGCAAGGAAAATGCTAAAATAATTTGAAATTACAAGGTAGTTGACAGATTCTGATAGTTGTTTAATATGGACTCTAATTGTTAGTGATTAATTTCTTAGCATTGGTATACTTAGGTGGTAGTTAGAAAGCAGTTTAAGATGTTCAGGTGGCTAACATCCAGCTGATTCATTTTCTGCATAGGACTGGCTTAGTGTCATTCCACATGAAAGTGTTAGTGAAAGCAAGGATTCTTAATCTGTGTATTTTCAAGGTATTCCTTTGTCCTAGATACTGTCTGCATTTCTTTGCAAGAAATTCTGGATCTGTTTTTCCATTGTAAGATTCTCTATGGTTAAGTTTCACAGATATTTAAGTTGTTCTAAATGCAAATATTGTTTCTAATATTTTAAAAGTTCCTAATGGAATTAAAGCCTCTCTGAGCCTTGCCAATCTGTAGTTGTTTGCTGAGATGCCTTACTGCTTCAATTTGGTCTCTGTCACCTCTGAATGAGGTAGACTGCAAGGCAGGACTTTCTGGTTCTGTTGCACACCCAGTGTGTTGCCCATATGGACAGAAGGTATGCAAACACTAGAGAACACTAGAAAATTTCTCAAAAGAGAAATTTTCAGGATCAGCACACTGGGAAAATAAAATTCTTTTGCTTTGCATCTCCCCTCCATGCCTTCCCACTCCTGCGCACATGTTTCCTTTGCTTCAGAGTGGTGACTAGCAGAAAACTTCGTATTGATTAAATACTGCCAGCCTCATGGTACAATTTCATCACTAAGGCCTGTGACAAAAGGTGGTGCCATTCCTATTCAGAGAATTAGTTTAGCTGTAGATCTTTCTCTCCTGAAACTGAATGTAAACTGAAGACATGATGCATGCATAGCAGGGGCTCTGGCCTAAAGCCAGAGAAGTGTTTGTGCAATATTAGTGGCAATTTTGCAGCCAGCCAGAAAAAAATATCTTTCCTTGAATGCATGTAAATTCTGGGCATAACAAAATAAATGCCTCCTATGCTAGCTGTGGTTATTTGTATAAATTATGTTATGTTAATAAAGGGGTTCACACTGTCAGGAAAGAAATTGAAAACTTCCACAAACAAAACCTTGGTGAGCAGATTCAGGCATTTCTCTGCACAGTCTTGTGGTCTGACTTTTAAAATTCATTCCCAGTGTTTGTTCAGGGTGAGAGGGCTGCAGGAGAAATGTGTCTGCATGCTTTATAATTTTTTTGTTTTTTTCTCAGAGGAAAGCTGTCAGATGAGGTGCACTGGAGATACAGCCCATTTCCCTCTGTAGGGGAGCATATGGAGAAGTGGAGGTGTCCAGGCTTCCTCCTGCTGAGAGGCCCTGGGGATTGCTCTGTTCATGTGTAATAACTTTGACTGAAGAGGGCTTGAACAGAATCACTGCTGTCATGAGAGGCATCCAGAGAGGACGGGGTTGACTTAGGATGGCTGCCTGTTCAGGGCACACTTGATTTCCTCCATGTTACTCTGCTGTGGTGTCAGTGTTTGGGCTGTAGGAGCCATCTCTGCCATCAACACAGATGAGTGTAGGAAGCATTTCTGAAAAATGTCTCACTATGAAGATAAAAAAAAATCAAAATCAATTTGATAATCAGGGCAAACTCTCCCAACTGATAATTATATGCAAAATCTGTCTGTTTTCATAGGGGTCATTCTATACTGGATTGTACTGTAAGCATCTGTACCTTCTTAAGAGTGCAATCCAAAAGAATAACTTTGATGGAAAAGGCAGCTGCAATTGATATGTTCAGAGCATCACTGCTCATGGTACAGCCGAGCCTCTGGTCAGCTTGAGTTCACAGATCTGAGTTTACAGATGCAGCCTTGTGGTCAGTTGTTTTCATGTATGATGCCAAGAATAGTTTTGTCTGTGTTGGTCAGTACTTTTGATTGATAAATATTGGTAAATAGGGGCCTTAGTCTATAGGCTTTGTGATTATTAATTTTATATGCAGTTTTTTCTAACAAGTGTTTTGTTTTTTCAGAAGTAGTATTGCTGAAAGCAGCTGCCAAGTATAACTAGATTAAGTGTTTTCATTTGAATAGTTGATTATCTGAAACATTCAGATTTATGTGAACTGCAGCTATTTGTCAATTTAGTTTGAACTTGGCAAGTATTTATGGGAAAACAAATGGAAAACATAAAAACATTATGACATTTTATATAAAAGCATTTTGACTTTTCATTTTTAACAATGTTTCAATGTTTAACTTATTCTAAAATTATTTATTTTCCCACACAGTGAAACCAAAAATGTCTGGTTGCTAGTGAAATTAAATGTTTTCATAGAAAAGCTTAGGTTGGGAAGTGGTCTCTGGAGGTCTGTGGTCCAACTCCCTGCATAAAACAAGGGCAGCTTTTGAAAAGATTTTTGTCACTTTGAGACCTCCTTCTGTGGCTGCAGCCTTTCAAAGGTGATTGAAGGTGTTCCTGTATCGACAACAGCTGCCTACCTCAGTACATTTGGATGCAGCCTTTCTCATCCCATGAATTTATATACATCATAAACTTTGGTGGCCTGACCTCAACATTGAATACTACAGCAAAGAAGTCATAGTGTGAGTACTTCAGTCCTATTTGGCTTTGAATTGAAAAAAAAACAAAACAACAACAACAACAACAACAAAAAAAAAAAAAACACCAAAAAAAAACCAAAAAAACCCCAAAAAACCCCAACTCCATGCAGAACATTTTTTGTGTTGCTTTTGCAGGCCAATTTTTGGTCCAGAAACCAAAGACATTCTGATTGGCATGCAATGATTTTCTCTTCCTTCTGCTGATGTTGTTAATTTGTTCAGTGAACCAAAAATGCCTGCTGTTCTTTTTATTTCCTGGATGTCAAACGTGATCTGTGCTGTGGCAGCAGCTCTGTGGTCCAGTTCTTGTCCTGCAAATATGTGTTTGCATGTAGAACAAATATTCACATTAATGTCATAATCCAACATACATGGTATTTCTGTTCTAGCAGTGGGAATTCTTCAGCAGATAGTCAGATGTGGTTTATGAAAGAGAAAAGTCACAGAAAAGGTGCACTTTCACATTGCATTTAAATGCTGAAGGGATATTTCTTTGTGCTGGCGAGACAGCAGATGTCCTTTGCATAATTTTTGACTATGTGGCTATTGCTTATATTTGACTATAAGTATAAAAGTGTAAATTTGCTGATCCAGATGGTTGTCTTAGATTGGTGTTCTGATAGAAATAGTCTTTTAATTGTTTGCATGAAACCATGTGTCTGTCTTTGACACATCATTAAAAGTTAGCATTGGTATAAAACTAGAAGCTGTTTTGCTTTGTGATGCTAGTGATGTTGAATGAGAAGTTCCCTTAATTCCAACTCATCTCAGTAGTACTTAAAACTTTTTTTTTCTCTGTACCTGCTTGAAACTGTGACAGTAATGTTAAGAGATACTGAATGTGACCCGTTTGCTTGTAGGCTTGCACAAATGGCTTGGTTTATAGGTAAAACTTCAGCTACCAATTGGCTATTAAGCATGCTTTGCATTAAACAAATGTTTAGCAACTTTTAAAACTGGACTTGGGAGTGAATAAGAAACAATGCATCTATAAATATGTCCTTTCCTATAAAATTACTCTACCATTTACTGAGACTTTGAATTTACATACCTGTTCATCTGATTCTCCAGACTGATGTGATTTATAGCTTCCTTTCAGCACCTTTGAAAATCAAGCTGCCATTGAATTCGTGCACATGTATTTGTTAAAACTGAACTGCTGTCAGTTGGAGATAACTTTAATTAATCTTTGCATTGAAAAAGGGTCAGAACTAGTTTCTATCTCTTCCTTAAATAAGAGTAAATGAAAGAGGAAGCCAGAGGAAAGCCCTAAGGCCTCTTCCTAGCAAACAGGGTTCAGCCCAGAGGTGGGGTTGTTTAACCATTGAGTGACAAACCCAGGCTGGTGACCAGGGATAGTTGCTTGTCACTTTTGCAATTCCGATTTCCAACAAGCCATCCAGCTCCTCCCCAGACTGCAGGTTGGAAGTTCCACACTTGATAAAAGCTCACAAACCAGTAAGAGCGAGTAGTTTACAACCAGTGATCTAAAGCATCCATTAGCAATACAGGCTAAGCAGAACAAACAAACAAACCAAGAGAAAACAAAAACAACCCCAAACTTGACCTGTGGTCCTACAGGGTGTTACCCAGTGCATTATTTTAGAGCACCTTAGGGAGATCAGGCTAATATGACACTTGCAGATAAAAATATTTATTTCTATGGAAACCTGACTTCTGAAGAATGAGTACTTTAAAGATTTAGAAATGGGAGTCTTCTGAGGTCTAGTCCTCATTCTCCAGGCTTGGCTATTGCTTTGAATATTCCACCAAACCCTTACTTCAGCACATAATTAACGTTCTTGGGGGTGTGATGAGCTAAGTGGTTGAATTTGTTTTTCCTGACTGTTTCTGTAGTGATTCTTAATACATCATCCTGAAATGCCTTATCCTTTTGCATTTTAAAACAAAGCAAAAAACCCAGCACCTCCTCCCAAGCCAAAACTCTTCTTGAGAAGAGTGCTTACTCCCCTTGAAGTTGTGAGAACTATAGACAGCTTAAAACTCTTGCACTGTACAGTTGTGCCAATCATTTGTATCATGGCCTGTATTAGCAGTCTGGTGCTATCCTGGGAATCAGATTTCCCCAGTTGATTGACCCATGGGACTTGATAATCTCTTCTGCTTACTGTGGTTTTTATCTTGCGCTGATTATAGAATCTGAAGATCCACATTTTAAAGGCAATCTGTAAATATTCTGCTGCTGTGATAGTATTAAAATGGTATGTTTGCTGATGGTGTGGACTGTATAAATGCTGGTAGTTTTGTAGCATTTGTTCAGCAGAGAATCTGAATGCTTTCTAAACATGCATGGATTCATTCTCAGAGTCCTTCTGTGAATGAGAGAAATTAGTGAAATATTGGTTTGATGAGCATTGCAGCACACAAGCTGCTCACCAGATAGAAATAGAGACATCATGGGGAGAGATGTGTGTAAAATCTATCCATCCCTACCTCCTTTTTTAACAGGCAGCTGGACAGGGAGAAAAAGAATGTATTGAGGTTTTGTGGGTTTGGTTTGGCTTTTCTTTTTCTGAGTCTTTGAAATGGCAACACACAAATTAACCTTTTTCTATAGAGAGTAGTTTGTGACCAGCTTATGCCATTAATCAAATTATCCAGTTTTTACAACTTAGCCAGAGGTCAGAATATATACTATAGCTTGACAGTCAAGCAACCTTATTGCTTAAATTGTCTTTGAAAGAGCTTGAACTAATATGTAATTCAAAAGCAACTAGGCTTTTAAAATTTTCCTTAAAAATTTTACTATTTTAAATGTGATGCACAAGAACTGATAAGCCTTGATTGTAACCAAGATGGCTGATGAAGCTGCACAGGCATCAGTTGAGCTCAGGATCTATAGTAAGCACTTTCCTTCCTTGTGTTCAGCTCATGGTTTGCACACTGGTGTTGCTGTCAGAGCTCCAGACTTTTTTAAGTGATCATTAACTTTTCTCTGTGTTGGGCGCTAAAGAAGATCCCCAAATGCTGGTGGTACATTTCCAGGAGTAAGTTTGCATCCTGTGGGAAGAGATCTTTGTTTCTCTTCTCTTTCTCCTGGTATGTTGCTGTTTTAGGCTGACTCTGTACAATTAATTACCTGGTGTACTCCTCTCCAATTTTAACAATATTAGGATTATACATAGATTATGTATGAAGCACAGAGGATTTTTATGAAGGTATACATATGAAATGGAGTGACTCAAGAGGTATGGCATCCTCTTGAGAAGAGGGATGGCATAATTTTGGATTTTACATTCTGTTATTGGGAGCACTGAGGACAGAGAGATATGGGTATGTCTAAAGCTATGTGCTTAACTTTATAATTCCCTCTTCTTCTCTCAGGGCATTTTTTTCCTTTACATGCTCCTTAGCTGACATGAAAGCTGTGACTTTTAAAATCTGAATTTCAAAGGGGTTCTTGATATTTGCCTCAGATGTCATCTTTATCTGTAAATCCTCAGCTATCCTTCAGTCTGCACGTCTGATCCCTCAACTTTCCAGATGCCTGTGATCCTTCCTTGATAGCTCCTTAAGTTAAATAAGGGGGCTCTTGCCTGTAGGTCTACATACCAGTTGTCCTTCTCATCTGGGTTTCTCAGTTTAGGTAGAAAACGAGCAGTCTGTGCTATTAGGAGACTGGATATTACTGGTATCTATAAAGCACCTGAGGAAGATTTTTCATCAGTGGATACTGGTCTTGTTGCTGTCACTGAGGTGTATTTCTGCTAGCAGATTTCTGCTCCCAGTTCTTCTGGGAGTGTACATTGTGACTACTGCTGAAAGGTTTTTGGGAATAGAAGGGTTAAGCATCATTAAAAAATTAATTGGAGCAATACAAGAGCATCCAATCTTTTGCTGGCAACACAACTCTATCCATATTCTGCCTCCTAAAACTTTCAGTTTGATTAGTGTTGTAGTGTCCTGGATAAATAAGGCATTCTGCAAATACTAAGATGAAAATTAAAAGCTTAGAGGATGGCAACCAAAATGAAGTATTTAACTTGCAGCTCAAGAAGAGAAAGGATATGGTATTTGGAGAGAGTCTTCTATGCCTCTACTCTGTGTAGAGATAGATTCAGTAGAACATCCTCATGAAGTGTTTTTAATGGATTGTACTTGTTTGCTGCTATGTAACCTGGAAATGTGGTTTATCTTAAACAGGTAAAATATATACCAATGCTCTAGCTATTAAATATTAGGAAAGATTTCAGTCACAGTAGTGTCATCTGCGTTGCTATATGGTCACTATCGTGTGCTAACCATTCCTATTTAGGAAGTGGGAGAATGGTCAGTGGCTCTTCAAAAAGTAACAGCAGCTGAGGTCTGTCTTCTGTTCCCTGTGAAAGACCCTCTTTTTGGTGGGTAAGCTTTTAAAGGACTTTAGCATTAAACAGTCCAGTCTGCACTACTGATCCCCCAGCTTTCTAGAAGCATTTGATTGTTCCTCAATAGCTCCTTAAGTGAAATAAAAAGACTCTTCCATGTTAGGTCCAAGTACCACTTACCATCCTTCTCTCAGCAGTTTCTCACTTCAGGCAGCGAGGACCAATATTACCAGTTATGCACATATAACTTGTCTGTAATGTCTGAAAACAAAGGATCTCCACTTGCAAATTTTGGTTGGTGTTTGTACTTGTTAATAGTATGATTTCTCTGCATTTTGCTGTTCCCCTTACCAGTACACCTGGGGTTCCCAGTAGAGTTATACATACAGGTTAGTATGCAAGTTTAGAAACTCCAAAGATCATGAAGAAGAGTGGCAGCTTTCAGAATGGAGGTTGTAAAAAGAGAGCTAAATCTAAAGGGCATATGCAGTGTTTTGTACCCCCTCAGAAGACTGGAATCCTGCTGGTATTGCAATCAGTTAGACATAATTTTTGTGATACTGTTCTGCTCTTAGAGGGGGGCTGAATCTAGTTCATGTCATACTCCTAGCAACAATGAAGGTGTAACTCTATGCATTTGTAACACTTCCGGCACCCAGGTGCCACAGGGAAATGTACTTTAATTTAGATAAAAGTTTAGGTTTTTGAATGTGTGATGTTGTTCTTTGCCCTTCATAACTGGATAAATAAGTGTTGGTACCATGACTGTCTTCTGTTTTCATGCTGTGCTGTTGGTGAGGACTGTGCAGTGTGTTCTAAAGAGCATTAAAAACAACACAGAAAACTACCCCCCCCAAAAAACCCCAACAACAACAACAAAACCCACCAAAACCACAAAAAAAAAAAAAAAAACCACAAAAAACTTTAATGCAGGAGCTTTTTGTATTTTTTAATGACTCAGATTTCTGTTCGACTGCCAGATGTGCCTTTGGGAAGAGGAGACCCTTTCTTTGGTATTATTTTCTGTGTATTCTGAAAGAGGGGTCAAAGTTGCCATTAAATTATTAAATAAATATTGTTAGAAAGTGGTCTCAGATACTTTTCTGAAAGACACATGTGCAATTACCATAAGGTGCTGTATTACCATGCACTGTATGATTTATCCATCTTTCAGTTGTCCTTGCTTTGCAGGTTAGATGAGAAGTTGCTACTATAATACTTCCAAAAGGCATAAAAAGCCCCCTCTACATTAAGAATCCTATAATTCCAAAATTCAAATAATCCTTTCAAATTAAGTAATAGAGGCAATTAGAGTGTGAGAGCACTCACTAAATGGGATGATAGGAGCTTTTCCAGCCTGCTCCTTCCTGTTACTTAGTAACATAGCAAAAGCAAAGATTTTTGAGAAGGCATATGAGGGAGAGGGGCCGATTCTTGGTATAAAGACACATGCATTTGATTAATAATTTTTTTCCCCTCTATCTGCCCCTCATCCAGGCAGATAGCAGTCAAATTATTTCATTGTTGGTATATGTGTGTTTGTATAATACATATGGCTCACTCCAGTTGTCTCAGTCTCATTGCCAGCTGAGACTGTCCTTTCCCTATCACTATGATTAATCCACTTGCTTTTTAGCATTTGAGAGATTTTAAACTAAACAGGAAGATAAACTTTAGAAGTGTTACTGTTGGTAGCATAGTCTATCTATGCTTTAAGTAAGGTAAACCAGGAGGATGAGTGTAAAGCTGTTTGGGTTTGGTATCTCTATTATTGTATCCGCACAGGAATAAAAAGAAGAATTAGATCTCTAACTTTGTCCCTTCTGCATCTTGCTTTGATTTTACTGCATCACTGGAAAGCTAATAAAATGTAAAGCTTCCTTTAAATAGAATCTCTTTTCCTTTTTATTACTGTTGTGTTGTATTAAAGTCTATGCATGATTGTTTCTATAATGGTTACTTTAAAATTCTCTCTTATGGTAAAACTGTGAGGTTCTGCATATTTGTAATTTATGCATATACTCATTTCTTGGGTGGCAAATTACACCCATTAAACAAATATACCTGATATCAGTGGATAGTTGCTATTATGGAGGCAAAGCTGGGTTGAAGTTGTAGAGTTATTTTATTAAATGCCGGGGTGGAGTAATCTTCAAAACAAAATATATCAGCGGGAGAAACTCTGGACAGCAACACTGGGTACTGTAACTCCTTTTTAGTCACGTAAGACTGTCTGAGCAGCACTTCGGTGAATGCTATTTCCCTCTAGTGGTGCTCCCTGCGGCAGATGCTGCTCCTGTGGTTGCCTGGCTGCTTAACTTACACCAGGAGTAGTCCTGAGCTTTGCTCTGTGAAAATCTAATGTGTACATATAATTCCTTAGGCAACTTGTAGATTAGTTGCAATATAGCATCTTCTCAGTTCTTATACCTATGCTGAAGCTTCTGTTGCCCTGGTCTGTTAGGAAGAGCAGTTTTAGGTGTTTGGCAAATGTGAAGTGCTTCATATGACAGCCTTATCTGAAAACAGAGCCAGTGTGACTGAAATGACTTGGAAGTTAATTTAATTAAACTCTTTTAAATCTAAATTTTAAAAGCATGAATACTTGAGGTCATTTTACATAATTCTGTGTCCTTTTTTTTTATGTCCTCTTTGGTTGTGAGTATAAAATAAAATCCCTTTCCTTAAAAGTGGAAAAGCTCACTCAATAAAAATGGGAAAGAATTTATTACAATTAAAAATTAATAATATATTGAATAGATAATAAGAAATTCTTGATTTTATTTCTTAACAGTGTTTTTTTTCATTTAGCTTGAAATTGAAATATTTTGGATATTTTCTAAAACAGAATAAAATTATTTTTGGTTAAACTGAAATATTCTTTCATTAAAATTGTAATTTCCTATTTAAACCCTTTTGAGAGGATCAAATTTCTATTAACATGAACATTTTCCTTTTAAAAGTTATTCTGCTCTAGATACACAATAGTTATGTAGTGTCTAAGGCATTAAAATTCAACAGCAGTGAAATTGAAGTAAACAAAGAGTAATCCACTAACATTGTTGTAATCCACTAACTTTGATGTTAGTAGTGATCCACTAACTTCGATGGAAAAACCTCCATATAAATGCAGTTTGTGCCATGTGTGACCTGTATGATATAAGCAATTGAATAATCTCCCTGTTTTGTAATCACAAGTTAAATTCATGTCACCTGAAAGACATACAACTTTATTTCTGCACCAAGTTTTGTTTCAGTGCCTTATGAAAAAGCTGCAACTCCGTTGAATGCTGCCTAAATCTGTGCTTTAACTTATTACACCTATTGGCCAGGGAGTCTGCCGTGAAAATAACAGTTATTCAGTATGGTGATACATGTATTTATAGCAAAAGCAAAGAACTATGTTGTGTTTTGTTGGGTTTGGTTTTGGTTGTTTTTTTTTTTTAAATAAGGGGTTGTAAAAAGTGAAAGTAGGTGGTGTACAAAATAAACCTAGCTTAATGTATTTTTTGTCATGTTTGTATGGAGATGGGGGTATGTTTGAGAGAACTAGTAGGATGGTCTTGCTACTTTTCAATTAGTTGCTGAGCTAATCCCATGCACTTTATTAGTCTGGGCGTTTCAGGGAATTCTTACTTGCACTTGTGAGGCTACTTGACTCTGTGGGTCTTTAACGGACTTTGTGTATGCGCTTTGTACTGCTGAATGATGTAAACAATTAAACTTTGCTTCTGGGTAGGTTGATGTAAATCATCTCAACTTTATTGACTTTTCACTTCTCTGTAAGGCTGTAAACATAAAAGTTTTTAGGATGCCTCTCTGAAAAGTTGTTTCTTAAGTGCATACTATGTTTTGTTTAACTGGTGGGGTAGTACATGGACATGATGCCCTTCCTTGAGGAAATGGAAAGACTGCTGCAGGTAAGGTCCCCAGTGAAGATATTTAGTATCTGTAGGGGTAATGCAACTGCTTATTCCTTGTTGGCAGCCAACATTTTCTTGAAAAGAGGAATTCTAAAGCCTGTATATGAGCAAAACAAGTGTCTGTGTACAAGAATATAAGTTGATTTGACTGGGATGACTATATAAATGTCTGCAAACGTACGGAGTCTGGGGTTGCCACTTGTTTCTTAGCAATTAACAATGCTCCTGGTGTTGAACAGCAAGCCCTGGTCAAGGAAAAGACAGTTCTAAAACACTTTGTCCATACTAGTGCTGCCTGAAAGAAACAACAAAATTGACACTAGTAGTTTATATTTAACCAAGACTGAAAGATGCTGAAGATTTTCAGAGCAGCTACCAGCTCTGCTTTTGAGCCATTCTTGTGTTTTGATATTGTACCTGTACTTTGTAGGAACTTACTGCGTATCAAGAAGCCACAGAGGTGTGTGAAAAATTGCCAGCATCTTTGTCCTTACACCCATTTCTTCCTTTTTTGAGGTCCTGTGATTAATTGTCATGTTTCACAAATCTCTGTGTACACATTTTGCACAGCAAACCACAACTTCTCTGGTCATTATGTAAAGGTGTAAGTAAGAACAACCAGTGCCTCACCTTCATCACAGAAAAAGGAGAAGGGAAGAAAAGAAACTTCCCCTTCCAAGCCTCTCCTTGTCTTGGGATGCTAATGGCATTCTGATAGGATGTTGCCCAGCGTAAGAGACAAAAATCATCTTCCTGGTGAAAAAGTAAAAGCAGAGAAAGCCTTACTGAATGTCTTCTTTGAAAAGCATGAATATCACTGTAGAACTATTTATCATTGTAATTGTACTGAGGGAAGTTCCTTTTCCATTCTCATCAATATGGCAGTGTCCCTTCTGTTCAGCTCTAGTGGTGTTCTGTAGACTTCAATGTTCCACTTCTTCTGTAATGTTGGTTAAGGTATGCAATGTTAAAGATAGCCTGGTTTCATGAAAGGCACTTTAATCTTATAAAAGGATGAGATGATGAAAGCCTGTACCAAAGTAATAGCACACTTTTTGATCCACCTGTGAGAAACTGCAGAGGGGATTAACCCTCTTTCTCCTTTATCTCATAGAGGAAATTTCTGTGTGCTGTTAGCCACTGAGGGTGAAGAAGTGCATTTTCAGAAGTATTGTCAGAACTGCACCCCTCTGACCAGTTGTTTGTTCTAAACAAGGGAGTTCTTGGGGAGCACATGGAAAGCAACTTGGCATTTTTAGAAGGCATAATCTGCCTTTTGATTCTTTATACTTTGGCATGTGTATTCTTGGCACTTTTATATAGTTTATTTGAGCCAAGGTATTACTTAACAGCAGTGCACCTTTGATATGCAAGATAGTGTTTGGGACACTCTGGGCAGATTGGATGGAGTTCTTCCATTTTTGAAAGCATATACTAGTTGTTTTTTATGAGCAATATGCATAAAAGTTTGAGTACATGTTGGAGGATTCATGGGAGAATGAAAAGAAGTGACTGTGGCTGAATCAAGTAATATTTGCTCAAGAAGCCTGAACTACAGCTGAATTCATGTCCAGAATTTGGGGACGGCTGAGAGACAGATATTTTTGCTTCTGATTAAGCAGTATTTGTCACTGCAAAGCATAAAAGGAATATTCACTAGCCAGCCTCATTTGAGTTGGAAAATGAAATGAAAATTCTGTATAATACACAGCTCCTCAGACAGCACTAGGAAAGGGGATGGAATGACTAAGATGGTCAGAGATGCTGACAGGAGTGGTGGTCTGCCACCTTAACTATTAAGTTATTGCAACAATAAAAGCATTCGTGTTCTGTTAACTGTTATGTTGTCCTCTTTTTATGCTTAAAAATTAAATTAATTGTTGAACTCACCTAATGCCCAGTGGCCCAAAGTATTACAAATAGAAAGCGTTTCCTGGTGTGCTGTTCATTGCTACAAGAATTCCTTGTTTGCCCTTTCTTGTCTTTTATCGTAAAAGAATTGTGTGCAAAGGGAAGATACAAATCTCTAGATTTCTCTCTCTGTCCATTTAATCTTCTGCTTTGCTTTCTCATATGTCTGTTGTCATTTTTGAAGGATGATATAGGTGGAGATAGCTTGAAAGGAGGAAAAAACGTAAACCTGCAAAACAAGACCACAGAAACGCCCGGCAGGAGATTGTTCTTAGTGACAGCGCTGTGGTGCAGGAACATGTGGCCTATTTCCTTATTATTTTTCACAGCATCAGCAACTGTTGGGTTAGGAATGTTAAACTCCTTTTTTAATGTCTGTATAGTAATGACACATGTAGTAATCATTCTCAATTAAATGAATTTTGTTATCCAGATGTGAAAGTCTCCGTATAAACAGTTCTTGGAACTACTTAGAATTCAATGAGAGCTTACACAAGGACCAGCAATCCATTTGCACAATCTCAGTTGAAAAATGGGGACACAATTTTGCTGCTTTTGAAGTCAGCCCACTGCTCCATAAATGTCTTGAAAGCATTTGAAAATGAAACAGTTTGAGTAGAGTAAAATATCTGTTTAATGCTTTCTTTTAAGATCAGATATGTTTGGTTTTAAAAACTTGTCTAAATGCTCTTAATCATGCTCACATATTGAATTTTTATATGTAGCGTTATTTGGGTTACCCTACTAAAAGAAGCTAATGCCCATTTTAGCAAAAGGGAGGGTGTTAAGTGAGCAGAAGTATTATAACTTTTTTTTTTTGTTTCTACCGATCAAATACAAGATTTGCTGATCAAGATGTGGACTTAAATTAAGCAGTGCAGATATGATTTATTATTTTCAAATTTTTAGCCCCAGCTGTTAACCAGTTAAGTAGATAACCTTATTAATTTGGGAAAAAAATGGGAATACTACAACTTTATATTCATTTATTTGTGAATTGGTTAAGCTACATTTTCTAAGAATATATTAATATAACTTCTGTTGGTGTCACAGTTTTGTTTTGGGAGTGTTACAGTGGGCATCAAGACAAGCCAAACTACAAACTGTTTTAGCTGATGCCAGTTTTGTCAGGCTAGGGTTGAAAAATGGGAGCTAGAATGTCAGCAGCTGAGTTACTCAACCATGCTGAACATAGAGTTATTGCACAGAAAGCATTGCATTGTCAGCTGAGCAGACTCCACACCTGACTATTTCTCTTAGCTGAGCTCTCCAGAGCTCTAATGGCAATGTGGAAAAGATTGGGTTTTTTAGAAAGCATTTGCCCCCCTCATCCCCTTTCCCCTGCTTTCAGATGGCATTATATAAACACACAGTTCCAGGTGACCTCCTTCATCTTCCTACGTGGAAAGTGGCTGTGTAGAATTATAGCTGATGTTGAATATTCTGATGTAGACAATAATTTCACTGTCCATCCTGAGATACAATTTTGTGAATTCTACTTTAGGTTAAAATTTCCATACTGATGTAAATCTAGCATCAAATCTTTATTCTTAGTATTCTTCTAAGTATTCAAAGTATTCTTAGTGGATTCTTAGTGTTTTGCTTGTCTGATGCCAAAGAATTCAAACTTTCTGGCCATGATCTAGCTGCCTTGTTCAGCTGGATTTACATGTGTGGTTACATGACTCAGGCACATGGATGAGGGACAGCAGAAGTTATGGGTTTCTCCTGGTAAGGAGATATTCTCTGTAAATTCAATATATGACTCCTCTTCCTTTTAATCCAAGAATGACTTATCTTTCAGGTCACTAGAAAATAATTTTTTTTCATATTAGTTTATGCTGAATTTTGCTGGCAATGGTTTTTATTTGAAAAAGTATTAATGACTTTTTTATTAGCATAAACTGTATGATTTTTAGAAAAAGAATACCAGAATATTTATTTTGCTTTGGTATCCTTCTGAAGAATTCCTCTTCTATACGTTGAATCCTAGCTGAATGAGACACCCCCTTCTTTGCCCGATTTCCCTCTGGTGAGAAGCAATTACAGTAATGTTGCTCATTAGGCACTGTGCATTCTGTGGGCTATGGACTATCTGACATTCGTTTTGCCAGTGCAGTATGAGGAGCTGTGGCAGTGCCTCATTGTCTCTGTCCCACCTCTGTTAATATGTTCAATATGTCTCTTTGTTTTGGGGGGGTTCCCCTTTTGCCAGTTTGGGTAGTGGGTCCAAACCAGTGTGCAACAAGCTTGACTGTCCTCTTTCTACGTTTTCTGGTATACCTGGATCAAAACCCCCTGCTTGAGTACTGTGCTGAGATGAGGATAGATGCTTTTAATTTAACACACACCACTATTCAATTTCACTTACCTTTTGACATGAGTGAGGTGTTCTGGTCCTGTAATCTGAACAATTAATTTTTTAAGTAATTGCCTGTCAACTGTGATGGGTGAGAAGCAAAACTAGACAAATATGGGTAGCACTAATGCTGTTTTCCCAGGAGCATTGTTTGTAAGGGCAATCATGTGGTATAAACTTTTGGAGAAGACATGTCCTCTTTCTCTTTTGACTGTAATTCAACGGGTGAAGTAAGCACCTCAAATCTAAGCTGCTTTGCCAAAGAATCTTAAAGCAATCAGCAAGGTTGGTGAATGGTTTTCTTTGAGATTTTAATTTTTTAAAAATTATTTTTAAAGGTGGGGTATGACATTCTGTGGGGGTTTTTTATTGTTTTGTTTTTGAAGGGTTGGTGGGGTTTTGTTTTTGGGGTTTTTTTTTTTTGAGACTGAAACCAACCTGGTGTTTGATACTGAAGTGTTGAAAGACCAGTGTGTTTAACTTTGAAAAGATTTCCAAATACCTTGGGGATGTTGTAAATCCAGATTCTTAAGAGAGCAAAATGCTACTGTAATGGCTCAGCTTTAGAGGCATTTTAGTCGCCAGCTTGTTTTCCTATTACTGTAGTGTGCTGTGCAGTGTGATGTTTGGAAATTAGTACCGCAGCACAAGAAAAATTTCTAACCATTTTAAATGTGTGTGGCTTTAGGGCTCTGTGGAGGAAGGCACCTGACTGAGTGGAAGGGTTCGTGATTCCTGGGAAGGTGTAGGGTGAGGGTTGTTATGCACCTGCTGGTTGTTATGCACTCTACTGGTCTGTATCACACCAAGTTGATTTTCATGACTTTTCCCATTGAGAAAGTACTAATCGTGGATCTGGCTTTAACTGCTGCACCTATCACCCTTCCCAGGCAAGGGACCTGAAACTCTTTATGCTGGGCAGAAACTCAATGACAACGAGTGGCACACTGTCCGGGTGGTTCGGCGAGGAAAGAGCCTCAAGCTGATTGTGGATGATGATGTTGCTGAGGGTAAGTGTGATGTATCAGTATTTTTTTTTACCACTATCTTTGTGTCTTTGTCCCTAGTCTTTGCCGTTATGCTCCTTCTCCCCGTTCTTTTGTGTATGTTTCCCCCACCCCTTCCCGTTAACACTCATGTATTATTTAGCGTAACCACGTTGAAAATGAATGTTCAGGTCTGACAAACTTCTTAGCCAGCACCAGAAAATTCCGTGACAACTGTAGCAACCTGAGATACGGGTTTAGGGGACAGATGAGCTTGCACTTATCTCAGCCTGTAGAGGGGTTCAGCAGAACTTTCTTGTGATCCAGGCTTTCTGAGGTAGACTGAATGCACTCCATTCCTGAGTTGCATGTGTGGTGGTTTCCAATGCTGTGGAATCAAGGCCAAGGCTTTCTGGACCCTATTTCTGTGCAAACTTTTCCTTTATTAGCTTGCATGGAGTACATGTGTTACAGAGCATGGATTTATGTCTCTGCTGTTCATTTTTTTCCCATTTTGTTTTGTTTTGTTTTTAATTCCTTTTTAAAATTTCTTTTTTATTTATTTCCTGAGTTCTTGTGCTCATCCAGAAGACAAAGCAAGCAAAGCAGTTTGTTCTCAACTTTGGTTTAGAGGTTAGAGAGGATCCTGACTCAACAGAGTGTGTCAGTCCTTTTTTATTTTTCCCCCCTTGATCTTTTAAAGAAATTATGTTTCACATTTCCAGACAGCTTTTTGAGCTCCTACTTCTTTTTGCAGAGAAATGTAGTTGCAGGGAGTAAAGAAAAAAATCAGTCAGGAAAGTTGGTGTGTCCCCAGGTTAAGATTTGCATTGAACTGATCAAAGTACTCCAGACTAATACTTTTTTAATTGCAGAATTTTAGAGAAGATATTTTTCAGGTTTTCAGGTCCATATCTCCATGACTGCAAGAGCCACAAACCTATCTATCTTTTCTTTAGAAGTTCTAAAATTCTCACAGTTGTATATAACTTCAGGAACTGAGGCTGATAATAGAATAATAATAATAATAATAATAATAAAAAAACTCCACCAAAACCCAAAAACAAACAGACAAACAAAACAACAACAAAAACAAACAAACAAAAAACAAATAAGATGCAAAACTGATGTGGGTATGATTGTTAGTTGACACCCATGCTGGTTTGCCAAAAACTGAAATCCTCTTTTCTGATTAGCTTCTACTCAGAATGTAACTAGAAGGAAATGGCTGCTACACATCGTGCCAGAACACTGTGTCCTATCTCTGCAAAAGGGATTTTTTTCTTCTGTACAAATGTGAATTATTTTAAATATTGTGGTAATTTAGATTATCTGGAAAGACAGGAGTCAGAAATCTGAAATAAGCCCAAAGAAGTCGACTTACAGGAAAATTGTTTGAAATACCTTTTCTCTCTGTGGTAAATATATGCTGTCCTATATAGGCTGTATTTTTGCAAGAGAGAACAAGAAACATATGCACGAAAAATAAGTTCCCCTCTCCTTGGAAATCAGCCTTTGTGGCTTGGTCAAAATTAGCTTATAGGAAAAATTAATTTTATTTAAGAGGGAACTTAAAAGAAACACTTCATCCCAATTACTTCTAAATATGAGAACAATTCTTCTGGATATGCTTTTTTAGGAAGCACCACGAGGTGGCACACTCTGCATTACCGAATCGGTCCACCAAAGCCATCTGTTTTTGAAGTCTTTTTCACGAAACTGAGTTTATAAATAATAATGATACAATCCTATACTAAAATAGGATACGCATATGTACATGTATATGAATTACATAATTAAAGATGCATTACAGCTAAAAATATCTGTTAAAAGAATGCCATCATGGCAGTTAGAAGTCAGAAAAGCCAGAGTTAAGATTTTCTGTGCAATCTGCATCCCACTTCCTTGGGCAGATGATACCAGTCTTCAGTGGTGTGGTCACATAGATTTTTCCACAGGATTCTTGCTGTCTTTAGGCATAGCTCAAAAGTCTAAATTGGGGCCCCAGTAAAAATAAACAGCCTATTTGATTTCTGTCTTCATTACTTGTTTGGAACAATGCATGCCAGCTGAATTTTGCTCTAAATTTAGACCTGCCTTTTTAATTATTATTTTTTTTTTAATTTGACTTGATTTGTTTTGTTTTTGTGTCTGTGTGTGTTGTAGGGAACTCATCAATATGTTCATACAGAACTAAGAAGCATTAACAGGATTTATTACCATATCTAAGTTATGTCAAGTGAGTGGGCTTCTTTTTCCCATTTTGCAGGTTTGGGAACAAGACACTAGGTTAAAGTTGGATGTATTTGGTAACAATTTGCTATGTGTTTTTAGTAATTTGCATCAGAAAGATTGAGCATGTCTGTAAATTACATCCTGTAAATTTGTTCAACTCTGCCACTTGGGGAATTAGATGTAGACAATTAATGACCACATAGAAAAAATTTGTAATGAAGTGTCTGACTTGGTTTCCTGTAGGCATGTAAGGCAGAGACAGAATCTAGTTCTGGAGAGCATTTTGCCGTTTAATCACAAGACTTTTGTCCAACATTCCTCCTGACCTCAGAAGAGACCTCAGAACATCAGTGGTAAATAAGACACAGATACAGCAGATATATTCCTCTCTATGACATCTCCCTAGCACCCAAATACCAGAGTGAAGGCTGGAGTTTTTTTCTGTCTGCTACCACTTGAACTAGAGAGCTTCTGATTGCTGTAGTAGGTAGAGTTCTCTATAGAGCACAGTGGGAGAGATAGAGGTTAACTCTGCAGGTGGGGCTGATATCTGATGAGATTAGAAAATACAGGGTTGTACTCCATGATTTCCTAGGAAATTACATCTCTGTCCTGATTCTGATCTTGTATTGCCATGTCCTCTCCAGCTTTTCACTGAATTACTCCTGACTTTCTACAGTACTGCTTCTAGCACTATTTCTTTTTTTATTAAGCCAGCCCCAGTTTTCTCATTTTTCACCTTTACTAAGATTCTCGGTTCACCTCCTCCAAACTCTCTTACTCCACTTTTAATGCCCCCTATATTTGGGCTCCCCATCCCAGTGTACTCCAGATTTTCCAGTCTTGGCTTTTCTCTCCTGCTCAGGCCACAATTGCCTTGTATTTTTTTAAGTGTAGAAGAACAAAGGAGGAGTTTTCTTGCCTTTGAGAACTGACTTATCTTAATTTTATTATTCGAATTTTTTGAAGAAAAGAAGCGGAATTTTTTTTAAGCGCCTTTTCTAATTTTAAGAAAATAAGCTTCTGGTTTGCAAAAATCATAAATTTTATGATACTGAAACTCTGAGCTTCTAAGAATCACAGTACTGGAAGTGAGAAAGTTGTCTAAACAAATTTCCCTGCGTACTGTTTCAATTGCTGCAAACTTCAATTTTTCAAACTAAAATAATAATACTTCTGGTAAAGAACTGTTTCGGGATTTAAAAACATCTGCATTGGTGCTGACATTTGAATTTTTAAATAGTCATAAATTTGTACTGCCTTCTTGATCATCTGTGTCTGCTTGGACTGAAGTTTTCCATGGTCTTTGTATAATTGCATTTATGTTTAGATCCAATGGTAAAATTTAGAATAAGTGAAAAAGGTGAATTGGTTTATATAATATTTTTTCTTCATATTTGAAGTAGATAGCTAATTTTCTTTTTTCTAATAACAACTATGCTTGTTTGCTGTCTTTGAATAAAACTTGGTCACATTTGGACAAATGATAAACTGAAGAACTGCAGTTTGTACATGATCATGAGAGGTGACTTAGGAATATTTCAGTGTTTCTGAAGTCACTAAGCAAGAAAATGACCATCAATTCATTTAATCTGACTCACTATACACTACAAACCAGGATATGTCTTTATAAGTGTGTTCAGGTTTTGTTCTATCCCCAACAGAAATAAGAAAAAAAAAATTGCAATTAGTAGGAAGTCTTGAAAGGACTACTGTTTTTTGGTTGGTTGATTTTTTTTTTCTTTGAATGCCTGGAAACTCTTAAGGTGAGAAATGCTAGGAGACTTCAGGGGACAGCACAGAATAAGAAAGACTTTATAAGCCCCTATTGATATAATCTAGGGGAATTGGTTCTGGGTTCAGCTATGGTGATGGGTATGATTCCTGAGTGTAATCCCAATGACTGACAAATATCTCTTGCAGTGACTGGTTGAGAGTTGTGTGTATATACTTGCTGACCAGCAGATGCAGTCAAATCAGATACTGTTGCTAAATTTTGTCTGTCTATAGCACACTGGAAATATTTATTCAGGTGTTTATCCAGTTGTCAAATTTCACAAAACTAATGTGAATTTAAATATCTTTGTTCCCTCTGGTTTTTAAACCTGGTGAATTTGACCATCATATTAAAATGTTATGGGAGGGACCAACAGGTAGTGGGGCTGTTTTCTTTGGAAAACCTAAAAGAGAGGACTGTGCAGTGATTATAATCACAAAACACATTTGATTTGGATTTAATTTAATTTGCTACCAAATAAAAATGGAGTTGAATGGTGAGAAACAAAGACAGGAAAGTAGAACAGTGTCTGCCACCCGCTTTTGTTGGATTTGTTCCTTCCTGCCTCTCCCACCTGCCCCCAGTACGCAGGGAGGGGTTGGAGAATGGTGGTTGCAGTCAGCTTGTAACAGCTCCTCTCTGATGCTCCTTCCTCCTCACACTTCTGTCCTGCCCCAGTGTGGGTCCTACCTATGGAATGCAGTCCTTCATTAAGTGCTCCAGCATGGGTGGTGTCCACAGGCTTTCAGGAAAACCTGCTCCAGTGTAGGCTCTCCAGGGGCTGCAGTTCCTTCAGGAAATATCCGCTTGCTCTAGCACAAGAGTCCTCTGTGAGTTGCAATGTAGTTTTCTGCACCACTATGATCTTCTCTGTGGATGCTGGAGAATTTCCATTCTGGCACCTGGAATGCCCCTTCTTTCTTTCCAGTCCTTGGGGTTCATAAGGGTTTGTTTTTGTTTTTTTTCCCCCTTTGTTTCTTGTGGGTAGCATTATGTCCTTTCTTAAACACGATTTCCCCTGGGCAGCACCACCTTGTCCAAGGGCTCAGCTGTGCCCCGTGGTGGGTGGTTTGGAGCCATTTAGAACAGGCTGTATCAGGCATGGGATAGCCCTGGGCTCTCCTTACTAAGGCTGCCCTGCAGCCACCCCACAGACAACACCACGTTGCATAAACCCAATGCAGAACTGCAGAAAATTTCATGAGAGAAAAAAATAAAGCCCTATATGTAGCAGAATTTGAATAGTGGGTTACAGTGAATGATGGGAAAACAATGAAATTCTTAGTATTTTATTCATTCCTGTTTACTAAATGGACCAAGGCGTGTGTAGAAAAAATACTTGAACATGTGACCAAATAGTAAAAACTACCTTAATGAACAACTATGATAAGATAACTAATAAAACTGGCTGAAAGGGTTTTCATTCTGATGTTGCCCAACTTGTCTTTATAGCATACTGTTGTATTTCATCTGTCTGTATGGGTTCTGTGTCTGCACTGGTGCCTAGCACACTTAGTGAAGCATTTAAATATGCTGTAGGAAGACTCTGACAGTAGTATTTGGTACACTGAATAACTTGGATATTTTGAGGGGCTAAAATCTAGCCATGATGTGGTAAATAGCCCAAGCTGTAATTTGATGATTTAAATATATGGAGGGCTTTTTAACTGTTGCATTTTTGTGTGTTTCCCTCCTGCCATGCTCTTAAAAGAAGAGGAATAACATCAGGCACAAGGAGAGAACAAAGGAATTAATATCAGCAATTTTTTGACTGTTCTCACTTCTCTCACTGCTCTTTATATTAATCTATGTTTATCAAACATTTTCAGGAAATGCACTTGGAAAAGGTGTTTCAGAAGTGTTTGAGTTGTTTGGCAGATGGTCTGCTTCATCAAATAGATTCCTGTAGGCTGTAAGGGAGATGCCTGGTCTTCTTCACTAACAATAAAGTCTGTGAAGCACAGGGAAAAGTACAGAGCTTGCTGCCCATGGCCCTTTGGGGGCCTGTTTTTTCTACCAGGTTTTGGTAACTGCTAGACTCACAAATCTCCACGAAGCCTCTTCACCAAGATTCTATACATCCTTTCCTACGCAAGCTACAGAGCTGTGATCAGCTAGGATTTAGTTCTGCTATTAGTATGGAAACTGGAGTGTGATGGGCTCCATATAACCTGTTGCTGATCCCCAATATTCCTCCTTGTTTCTGTCCTTCAGGCACAATGGTTGGTGATCATACCCGCTTGGAGTTCCACAACATTGAGACAGGGATCATGACAGAGAAACGGTACATCTCTGTCATCCCCTCCAGCTTCATTGGCCATCTCCAGAGCCTCATGTTCAACGGGATGCTCTACATTGACCTGTGCAAGAACGGTGACATTGACTATTGCGAGCTGAAGGCACGCTTTGGTCTCCGCAACATTATAGCTGACCCTGTGACATTCAAGACTAAGAGCAGCTACTTGAGCTTGGCCACCTTGCAGGCTTATACATCCATGCACCTCTTCTTTCAGTTCAAGACCACCTCAGCTGATGGTTTCATCCTCTTTAACAGTGGTGATGGCAATGACTTTATTGCAGTTGAACTAGTCAAGGGGTAAGTGGCTTTCTGTTATTTTCTATCAGCTCAGATATAGATAAACTTACTTACAGGTGAGCTTAAAATACTTGCATTAAGAGAAATTCATCTGATGCTCATGTTTTTTTTTTCTGTTTGCTGAGCTGTAAGACAAAGCATTCAAACAAAAACACTGAAGCTTAAGACTCCCAATTTTATCACTGACTTCCTCCTGTGGCTGTGGGAAAGACATTTTTACAGTGTGCAAAATACTAATTTTTAGTCGTTTGGACATACTTAGAGTAATGTTTTGTCCTGTCAACCTCCCAGATTAGCACAGAGGAGTAGATGTGCTGTGGGCTCTGTATGTCTCTTCTTTCCTTCTCCCTCCCCCCTCTTTTTTTTTTTCCCATTGTAATGCTTGTTTTTCTGCCATCTCCAGTGAAGGAAAAAGAAAAAGCGTATGGGATGCTGAATTTGTACTTCTGCTGGTCATGCTTGATGAAAAGTGAACTTGCTTTTGAGCTGCTATATTTTTTTCGTAAGACTAATAGCTTATTAAACAAAATCCTTCGTTAGCTGAACAAATTTTGATCTCTTATGATTTAGTCCTGGTAGACATGTTTTCCACAGTTTACTAGTCCTGTTTATTTCAGTCCAATCTGTTTTTGTTTTTGGCTTTGCACATACTTCCGTAAGTGGGACATTGAGTAATAAAAAAGCAATAGTCATGAGCTCCTGGCGCTCTGTTGAGAGTTGAAATTTGTTGTCTTTATTTTTTTTATTTTTTCTTTTCTATGCAGAATACCTCTCTTCTATCCTCAGGTGGATTTCTGTGTTTGAACTGTATAAATAATTCAGGGTATCACTACCATGACTTCAGTCTTTGTTAGGGCCCCTATTTTTGCCAAAAAGCATTGTTAATTGTTTTTCAGCTGTTTGAATAAGTCTAGGACCTCATGAGGATTTCAGTACAATATTTCAAGTGAGTTTCCCAATTAACTTCTTATGGGAGTTATTCAAATTCAGAATTAACCTGGGGAATATATGGCCCAAATAAGCATGTCTAGTATTGGTCCCCAGTACATTTATCAAAATTACTGATTAAAAAAAAAATATGCACAGTATTTTTGTGGATCTGAGAGTACTTTATGAAAAAGAGGAATGTTTTGTCATTAGAATCTGATTACTTGAAATGTTGTCATCTCAAAGTATTAATCCTTACACTTTGGTGGAAAGGAAACAACTCTCTTCTTTCAAAGCAGTGGCAAGTATTTTGGCTTATTAAAACTATCTAATCCGGAGATATTTCCCTTCATGGCTTTTTAATTTATCAGCTCTGGCTACAAACCAGCTCAATGGTTTAGTAATGCTGGAGTTTTTCCAGAATTTTAACCAGTTCTTGCTATATTTACAGCTATATACACTATGTGTTTGACCTTGGAAATGGACCTAATGTTATCAAAGGCAACAGTGATCGTCCTCTGAATGACAACCAATGGCACAATGTCGTCATTACCAGAGATAACAGTAACACACACAGCTTAAAAGTGGACACTAAGATGGTCACTCAGGTCATCAATGGTGCCAAAAATCTGGATCTTAAAGGTAAACCCTACAAGATTGACAGATTATTCCTGCAGGGCTGAACCAGTGAAAAAGAGCTTGGCGTAACCATGCATTATAGAACAGTAAATCTGGACTTCGCACATTTTGGATTTCAAATTAAATTAATGTTTCTCTTTTTTTGTTTGTTTGTTTGTTTGTTTGTTTGTTTGTTTGACAACTACTTGTAGCTGAATAGTTTGTCATATTTTGCTTTCTCAGAAATTCTAATTTTTTAGTTTTTCCTAGTTAGGTAGCAATGAGAACTGGGATTTTTTTAGGGGATTTTGTGATAGGTTTTTTGTTTGTTTTTTTTGGTTCACTTCATTTTTGTTTTGGTTGTTTTGTTTTGGGGTTTATTTTGGTTTTTGTAGTAAAGGAAGCAGAAGTGACGTCTTGCACAATGTGTTGCTCTGTTTTTAACTTTTTCTGAATATGTGTTCACTTTGCTTTATTCACATTTGGTGGCAAGAAAAGTGACTCTAGAAGGTGAGTGACTTCTTCCTTCCTGTATGTTTCCCCCTCTCTGCTCTAGGTGATCTCTACATTGCAGGCCTAGCTCAAGGCATGTATAGCAACCTCCCGAAGCTTGTGGCCTCACGTGATGGATTTCAGGGCTGTCTGGCATCTGTGGACTTGAATGGGCGTCTGCCTGACCTTATCAACGATGCTCTGCACCGCAGTGGGCAGATTGAGCGTGGATGTGAAGGTATAATTGATTTCAGAGAGGTTCCCCTCTCCAGCACTCACTTTGCACTTCACTGTTGCACTCTGTGCATCTACTTGTTTACCTTACTGTCCATTTCATTAGTTTGCTTCTATTGCAATACCCTTCATTACACTTTTGTCCACCAAATGCAGCTTAAGGATTGACAGGGGGGCCTAGCAACTCTTTTCTTATGTGCTCCATCCTCTATGAGTTGGTGCCTTCAGTAGTGGGAAAGGATGGTGCTAAGGCATGGACTACTACTTACTAGCAGTTTTGTAGTTTTCTGAGAGTGGCTTATTAGCATTATAGTAGTCTTAAAATACTTTGCAAGGTGTTCTGAGTGTTCAGTTCATTTGTGCTTCAGAGCACCCTTCCTTGGTATCCACAGAAGTAAGTATTTTAAAGAACAAATAGAGACAGGGGAAATGGAAAGTAGAAGGAGCTGAGGGGCAAAGAATGGACTGATGGAGGAGTTAATTTTTGGTGAGGTGGGCCTCCAGTGAAAGCAGTGGAGGCATTGACTCTTCTGCCTGGAAAGCATTTCTCTTCAGTTGTTTCTCTTTTCCAGCTAGTTTAGAACTAAGTGGAATGAGGTACTTTTTGAAGCTTGTAAACAGTAGTGATTTATTGAAGCCTCTTGAAATAATTTGCTGTTCCTGTAAACTTCCATTAGTTAAAAAGAATATTGGCATCAGCTTCACTGACTCAGTAAAATGCATGTAGCTTCAATTCCCAAAGCACTTGGGATACTTATCATCCAAAACTCCAGGGTTTTACTGTCTGGGTTAAATGACAATCACCATTATGTCTAGAATCACTCAGTATCAGTCTGCTGTGTTGGCTACCAGTCACCAGAGGAAGATAACTTTTTCTGTGAAGTTTGTGTATATGTTTGCTAAAACAAGATGTCTGTCCCAAACTGATCCTTCAAAAATTTCACAAAGTGAAATGACTCCTTGATCGTCTTTCCCTACCGTGCCAAGACACAGTTACATTATGATGTACAGGTTACATCACGATGAAGCCTTGCCACTTGTCAAGACCGTTCCTTCTTAGGACTGAACGTATTATCCGCGAAATAATTTTGAGTGCCAAATTGACCATCCAATCAGGTCTGATCCCTTGCTTGTGTCTCAGTGTTCTGGTTTGCTGGGAGCTCTTGTGCCCCAGCCCTCCTTTGATGCTCCTATGATAATGCTCTGGTTTGTGAGAATTTTGTGTCCTCTCACAGGAGCTCATTCCACATCAACTCCCATCTCACAGCATTGGTAGTTGTAGAGTGTTTTTATGCTGTCTTTCTCTGTTTTTCTTAATAGTGTCTATTAAGAAAATTCCACTTTGTTCCTTGAGGAAATGAGCACAGTGTAGGAGAACTTGTGTCTTTGCTCGTTCGTGGCAGAGTCAACATGCCAAAAGAAGTGGCCCTTTCCTGTATAGCTATTTATAAGGTTCAAGGAAAAAATTCATTTGAGGTTTATTAAAAAGTCTATTCTATTTCTATTTGATGCACTGAAAGCTCTCTAATATTAGTGATTTTTGATAATTCTTTTATTTAAAATTATTGCAACACTTTGGCTCTTTAGCTGGCATATGATCTCTACTCCTCCTCCTTCAGAAAAGCAGCCAATTAGACTGTCCTGTTGTTCTGTGTGTGGCTCAGCAGCAGAGCCACGAGGCTTTCCCAGAAGACTGTCCCGTTAGAGCCGTGGCATTTCCTTCTCCTGTACCCAATGTAGTTCTTTGATTTAGTGTTGAATTGCTGAGGTTGTGTAACATCAGTGCCACTCCCAAAACACATAACGTGATATTTACTTTGTCTGTGTGCCAGTGTGGTACCAGCACAGCTGCTGCCTGAATGTGGAGATTGGTTCACTTTCCAGAAGGCAATTTCCCCTTTTCTTCTAAAGTTCTTCAAACAGGACTCAGAATTGGAAAAAGACCTAAAAAAATGAGTGATAAGGTCAGTGATCCTCATTCTGCCTTTGGAAGAACTTGGTCTTGGAAAGCTGTGCCTGTGCTACCTTCCCAAATGGTCCCTGTTCAGTACCAAGGAAACTGCTGAAGAGGAAAGCATTCTTTGTACCAATATATTTAAGATTAGTAAAAATCTTGAGAATTTGGTCACCATAAAGCTGTTACATTTTTTAATTTTTTTTTATATTATTTTGAATCATAACAATCCTCAGGGCTTCATCTCATATCTGTCTTGCTGCTTGCCTCTTCTTACAGTTGCCAGTGAAAGTCACACCTATTTCCCATTCTCTAAGGAAAGAAAAACTCTAAGGTTGTTCAGTACTTATTTATGTCTCCTTAGTTCATTTCCATCTGAAGTGACTTTGGGTGCAGTCTTAATGCTTTTAAGGATAGTAGACCCAAATAGTCCTTGCTGCCTCATGATGTTTAAATATGTTTTTAATAAAAAATTACAGCCTTTTTGTCCGAATAGTCATGCCATGTGTTGGTTTCCTGGACATCTCTGTATTTCATCGTGAAGGTCAGAGGGACCACATACATGATGGGAGCATGCATGCTTAAAGAAATGTTATTCCATTCCCACGTATGAATTTTGTCTTTCAAAGGTCATGTGAGAGAGTTTTCTGCTAATGCTTGTCTTTTGTTGAGTTTTGCTTTCAGAGGCAGAGATTTCAATGTGTTAGCTGTTTTCTTAGGAACTGTCAGTTTGATCTCATGAAAAAGTCAAAGAAAATTTAAAGGAAGACAGCCTTGAGAACAGTAGAATATGAGCTGTAGGTCAGCAGAGAGCACTGCCCTGGCTAAGATGCACCAGCACTGCTACTAAGGCATTGTTGAATTCTGCTTGTGTTTTTTATCTCTGTTCACATATTTCAGTATCCTTTTTCATACCACCAATTAAGAGTCACAAGTTTCAATAGGAAAATAATATTCCTTATTGCCATAGTTCTGCTGCCACCTCCTTTTATTCAGTTTTAGAAAGCCATTGCACTTCCTTGACTGCTTTGTTGCTCTTATATGCTTAAGCATGATTCACCCTCTCTGTGCACCAAATCACACACCAGAATCACCTACAACAGAATTATCTGTGTTCCAGGGACAAGTAAGGCTTCTACTTGAACAGGAAGCAGTTGTAGTAATTTATACTTATAGGACATCTTTTCCTGTGGAATTTTCCTAAACATTCTTTGTCATATACATACAAGTCATTCTTGAAATGCGGGCATCCTTGAGACTGAAATTGGCTGGTGTTTAACAGTGTATAGTAGTGCTAAAAAAAAGTCAGTTCAAGACTTAAAGCAAGAATTACTTTGCCTCCAATGTTCTACTAGTCTTATTGCTATAATTTCTTTAAATTATACATGGTGGGATTTTTTTATGGTAGCACAACTAAATAACCCCTTCATCGCATTTGTTAGGTGACATATCAGCTCCCTTTTGCATCATGCAGCTTCCATGTGTGCTGTAGAAACTTATGGTTTCAGCTTTTGAAGTCTACCATTCAATGACCAGTGTGTTTGACAAGATGATAGCTACCACACTGGTATGTTTTGTGTTTCAGTGTGTCCTGTAGTACCATTGCTTTTGGCAAAGGATTTTGAGGGGGATTATCTGGAAAAAGACAACTCAAGAGTGTCTGAAATGTCAAATGAGTTTATGGAGTTAAAGCTTCATATCACACACCTTTCTATTTTTTTTTTTAATGTGGTAGCTTGGTTTATTTTTGTTGGTCTTTTGCAATTGCTACATTGCTGATTTTTCAGGACCAACAGGCAGGTCTTCACAGATCTTAACTGTGTGGTCAGATCTGTAGTGGCAGCTTGTGTTTCACTGGAAAGATGTGGCAAAGCCAGAAACCACCTTGCTGTCTGATATGTTCAGGTGTGATGCACACACCTCTGAGGAGAATAAATCTTGGGGAGAATGACATGATACCAATATACTACTTCATTTTCTCAGCTTCTTGATGTCTTGTGCTTACTGCAGCTTTCAGCACTCTCTCTTACATAATAAGAAGGCCCTTCCCCATACCCCCACCTCAAAAAAAGGCATTGGTGAGAGAGCCTGAAAAAAGCTACCAAAAATAGTGAAGTGGTTAAGACTTAAATGGTCCTTGTGTCAGTGTTGCATCAGGGTATTAAACACAGTGAAGAGAAAAAATGACTTCTCAGAAAGGACTTCACGTGGGAAGGCTTCTTCTGGTGGAAACTCGAAGGCAAGTATGCCACCTACTTTGGGCCTTGCTTTCCCCACCCATAAAATTCATCTTCCAGGTGTTCATGTATTTGTGATAAAAGTATGAAATTCATCTATGCCTTGCAAACCACTTTGAAATTGTGGGTGGAGGCTCCTGGACTCGAGCAAAGCATTAGAAACTGAAGAAAAGTCTTCTGTCAGGACATAGTTTTCTCTAGTCTGTATCTCAACAGTCTGTAAGGGGTGGTTGGTAACTTTCTACTCCTGAGTTTGGGTAATACAGACTATTCTACATCAAACATACACAGTTTGAGGGAAAAGATATCTGCACTGGTGTATATGGTGTATATGAGGAGTTGGTAGATAGAAGAAGTTGTACCTCCTTTGCCTTCTTTAAAGTAAACAACTTAAACTTCAGCTCAGCTTTCTCTCACTTCTTGGCTTTTAAAATGAGTTCTTCTTGCTGAATTCATCATTCCTGGTCTTACTATTACATAAATGGATCAGTTTATTCCATCCACAAAAATCTAGACCAAGTGATTCACTGCTTTTTTTCTCACTGGTCCTTGAAAAAGTTAAGCAGTTGTCCAAACTTTAAGTTGTAGTTTAAAGAGGTTATAGTTTAATTTTAGTGTAGTTTAAAGAGGATGCCCTCAATATTCATCATACTTTCTGCCTTTGAGGCATTTTTTCATCTCTATTGATTTGCCACATGTTCTCCTGAGTTTTCCTTTCTTTTAATTTTACTTCCCTATATTGCTTACCATGGACACTAGAGCTAATTGAAATTCAGCTGCATGTTCTAAATATTTTCACGCCATCCTGCACCCAGACAGAAAAACCTAACAGCAGTGGCTAAAGAATATTTTATTTTTTCTGTAAGGTAGTTTTCTATGTGCTTTAGAGATGTAGCTTCTACCTCACCTGTTCCACTAACAGCTTTTCAAAAAGGAGAGTGATTATTATTAATCTGGCTGACACTATTCCAGATGTTTTGGGACTTTGTTTTTGTCCTAATTTAATCTTCTTTCCAGATCCCACAGTAAAATCATAATCTTTTGCTCCTTTCCATGAAATAGTATAGTTAACCTTTGGAATTCACTGGTGCATGAAAAGCATGAATGACACATACAGGCTGGATAATCAGAAACACATTTTGCATACTAAGCACTATGTGGAAAACAGCAAATCTAATCTCATGCTTAAAATCTCACAGCAGGATAATGTCAAAAAGGATTTCATCCTTCATCTGCTCAGTAGAGAAGTTTCAAATCTGGTCATACTTCACTTTCTCTATGGAATCAAAGGTTGTCCATTGAAAAGTGGAGCATTAATTTGCTCCATGATGGTTTGACATCTTTCCTTTTCCTTGTTTTTTTATTCTATTCTTGTAGTGTTACTGGATTTATGGAACAAATATAAGCTCTTCTCTCAGCTACAAAGAAAATGAGGTGCAGGGAAGTAGGAAAAGTACTTGTTTGTTAGAGAGAAATTTGTTAGAATAAGTGTTGAAAATGATGCATAGAGAAATGCGTCCTTTTCTTTCTACTCCTTCCCCCTTTCTTTTGAATTTTGTTTAAGGAAAACAGGATTTTATAGCTTTATGTAGTAAAGCAGTTTCAAAAGTGGAAAGAAAATTCTGACTATCTCAAAAGGGAGGAAAATTGCTATCTTGAGTCTTTCATAAGCTGTGAAACAGCAAAGATTGGAAATGTTAAAATTCTTAGGAAGTACAAGAAATGGCATCTGCATGTGTCAGTTCTAATTTATTGGGTTGTAAATGTGAAAGGAGACAGTGGGGAAAGGAGAGCTATCAATCTTTCTTCAGTATCAGCTGTGATAATAGACCTTTATAAGAACAGGTAAAAAAGGTAAGTATGACTTCTTAAATAACCATCTTTTGAGCAATGAGGTTGATGATTTGGTGTTTTATTGTTTCTATTGTGCTATGTAATAGAAATATTTAACCTTCAGAAGCAGGGGATTCAGGAGCTGCTGCCTGTGCTCCCATCTTTGTCCTCTAATGTTTCCATTCTGAAAGAGAAAACTTAGAATCAAAGTATAACACACCAAAAATCTATGTGGCTTCTTTGTAAACTAACTCAATTAAAACAAACAACCAAACAAAATAAACAAAACCAAGACAAAAATCCCAAACAAAATTTAAAAAGAAAAAATGTGCCTACGTGCAAGAGCATCAGCTGTAATGTTTTGCTTTTACTGCTCTTCAGTCAGTGTATTTGTATTTCAGTCAGACTTAGTAGATCTATGACTTTTTGTTTGCCATGTGGACTATGATTTGACCACTGATAACAAGATCATTCTGACCTAGGTGAAATAACGAGCTGGTACTCTTTTTCTTTTGATTGCTCTGATGACTGATTAAGACTATATGAGTCTAAAGCCTGCTTGTCTGTTGATGTAGGATTTTTTTTAAGAATGTGTTGAAATCCATGAGCAGGTGACAGTTTGTGAGGGGGCAAGGTGCTACTGTCACTTTTATCCAGTGTCGAGTTCCGTTCTTTGGATAAATAGAAATTTTTGTCTTATAGAGTTATCAGTCCTTTATAGCTTTCTGGCAGTAAATCCACTTTGGACAAAAAACCAAACAAAGGAATATATGCTTCTCAGAGGTACTGAAAGTCAAATAGATTTTTTTTTTTTACTTAAATGGATTCTATGCATTTCTCAAACAAGACAAAATTTCTCTAATTTTATTGTAAATGCTGAGAGATGGGTTAAAGAATGCAATTTTTTTTCTTCTCTTTTTATTATCTGCAAATTTGTGATTTTGTGTGTGCGTGAATGAAATGCATTTCTTCTCTTTTTATTTCATTTTGTTACCTGTTAGTTTCATTAATGTAGTCATTGTCCCTCTGTGCCCTTGTTGCTTGTTTTGATTATGCATGTTGGCTGTGCTAGTTATACCACTTGCTTTTATTTATTCAAAATGATGTTACCCTGGTTTATCTGCTTTAATACTAACCTGTTGTTTGTCTTTGCTTTTTTTTTTTTTCTTTTGCTAACAAAGTTGAGTTGACCAAAGCTGACCTGCAAGGTAGAGAAGGTTGTGGTTCTTCTTCTCCATTACTTGTTCCAATGAAAGATGCTTTTATGTTATATCTGGTGCCTTTTACTGGATGCAGTCACACCTCTAAGACAGTAACAGAATGGCAACTCCCAGAATCTCTGAAAGGGGATTCTGGCTTGAAGAAGAACATGGCAAACAATGGAACTGCTTCTGTCAACCTGGGGAGTTTGACTGTATCAGTTTCTGAATAGCCATGGAAGCACCAGTTGATTTCCTGGAAAGCCTAATGATCAGGCAAATAGATCTGTGCATCAAAACCTAGAAGGCCCTCAGAGCTTTAAAAAATTGAATGGTGAGTTAGTTTCTTTAGTACTGATCTTAAGGAGGGAGATCAGGAGGTAAAAACAAACTGGTTGGGGCTTTTTTTGTTTGTTTTGGTTTTTTTTTTTTTTTTTTTTTTAATTTAGATTTAGAAAAAAAACCCCACAGAAATAACTTTCTGGGATTTCAATTTTAAAATAAAACTAAAAAAAAAAAAAAACAAACCCAAAATCTCTAAAGTAGGAACTCCCTTAATATTTAGAATAGCTTTTTACAAGTCATAATCTGGGCAGGAAGGGTTCCTTTTTGTAGGAGGGTCGGCACAGTACCAGAACCAGGGAACAGCACAAAGGAGCAGCTGTTAACACTAAGAGGGACAAGGAGGCCCCTTGTCCTATCTCAGCAGTCAGTGCTGCCAACATTACACTTATTCTGTGCCACAAAGCTCCTTCCCCAGCAGCTGTTGCTGCAACATCCATGTCAGAGGCTTCCCCCAAAGAGACCTTCTGACAAGTCTGCAGGCCCCTGGTGGTGCAGAGTGCCTGGTGTCTGTCCAAGAAACTGGGGTCAAATCACCTCCTCTGCAGAAGGTGTGTCCTTGTTGAGGAGCTGTGTCACCAGGTCAAGGAGTTATTTGAGAAAGGCAGTTGGTTGAGTAGTATTTGTGAGAATAAGAAGGAAATCTGGTGTTCTCAGAGACCCTGTAGACTTTTTGCCTGGGACATAAGTAAGGAAATGTGCCTATTAGAAATTAATAGATCTTTGATACTAGTATAAGCACAGAGATGTTTTCCATGGCATTAAAAGTGAATCCTTTTAAATAGATAATGAAAGTGTTCTTCCCAACTCTTCTGTAAGAACTGCAATGTAGAGTACAAATTAATTTATTCTGGAATGCCATGAATATTAAAAAAATTGCTCCTCCTTTTTAATGGAAAAGGATATAATGGTCTCGGGTATAAGGGGAAATCAGAGGCATTGAACAAGCTGTCTCTGTTTAGCAGTCCTGAAGCCACAGATGGCATCTGTTATGGGATCATCTTTGTCACCTTGAAATTTTATGTCTAAGCCATTTTATGTCTAAGGTTCTATTGTGAGACAAAACATAGAATGTTCCTGTTTCACCCTCTGAAATAGACTTCCTGATATTTTAAATATCTTTGGAATTAAGGTTTTGTAGCTTTAATCACATGATTCATAAATTCATTTTCTATTTGCTGTGTTTACTGTGAAGACCTGGTGATATTGCTGATCTCATCTAATGTAACACATGCCATTTTCAAATTAAAATATTCTTTTTCTGTATTCCAGATATAGGCAGGTAGCCATTACCTTTCCTTCAGTATATAATTTGTGTTTTATAATTTGTGTTCTATGGCTCAGTAAAAAAAGATTAAAAAATTTTGGAGGAATAAGGGTAGGTAAACAGTTTATCACTGTAGCAGTTGTTGACAGGAGCATATTAAGAGATACCCTCTTACCCAACAGGTAATGATACTGACAGTCTGAGGTAGTTTTAGCAATTGGATCCATACAAGACATTGAATCTGAAATATTTGACAGTCTTGAGGTATACAGAAATTAATGTGATGTATTTTGCTTTATGCATGTGGAGCATCTGATTGCAACTATGTTTTGTTGGCATCTCTGACCTGTTCCCAACTGTAAAAATTTGAAATACTGTGTCTTACAGAGATGAGTGATATAGAGAGGTGCTGCCCCTGGGGGATTTGTAAAGTTTATGTAAATGAATGGGATAAAAGATGAGTTTTGAAAAAATAGGAAATATATGTGTACTGGGACCAATGTGACAAGAAAAAAGTATCCTGGAAGTACACTGGAGAATAAATAATTTTGGATTAAGATGTTTTGTGCCATCCACTCCAACTGTGGCAATGATTTTGGGATTTGCATTAGACATCAGCAAATATTGTGTCTCTGTTGCCACAGCCACTGTTCTCTGTAGTCAGTTATATCTCCATCAGAATTCAGAATGCATGGTCAGGAATTCCTGAGCTTGATTTTTGATGTTTATTGAAGCAGATGCATCATGAACAAGAAGTTCTGGAACAAAGAGATCTATTGTTTTGATTTTTACAGAGTCCTCAGAACCAAAGGCATATTACAGCTGTGAAGATTATTCCATCTCAAGCTCAATTTTTTACAGAGGTCTTAACCCTGTAGGAATATTTGCCCTTCAGATAGACATCTGATTGCATTGAAGCCTAAGGGGAAGCATTTGGCTTGAATGCATAAAGTGGATTATTGGCTTTTCAGGAAACCAACCTTTGCTAAATAGGTTTGGCTATTTCAGGATAGGCCATGACACCTCATACTTGAGAGCTGGACTTGATGATCCTTGTGGGTCTGTTCCGTATCAGGCTATTCCATGATTCTTTTATATTGCTGTGATTGCAGTGAGGAAGTACATTTTTTCCAATGTACTCTATTTTCTCTTGTTCATGTGCAGCCCTTTCAATTTTCCTTTACGCTTTTAGTTTCTGTGTCTGAATGTTCAAATGCTGTTTACTTCCTCTGCTGCATTTGCATCTCCCTGTCCCTTGTTGCATTCTGTGTGCAGGCATACTCCCTTTTATGCAGTTGACTTTTTGTTCTATGGTTGGGATTTTTATTCTTTTGGCTTCTTTTTGTTCTTTAGTCACTAGCATGTGTATAAGCATGTTGCTCATGACCTTTTAGGTTACTTAGAAATGACAAGAGAGAGGAAGATAGGTATATGCCAGCTTTCTTTGAGGGGAAGGAAATCTAACCACTTTGCAGATCCATTTCTATGGATTGCCATTGCTGCTTGATTCCATTTTTCTGTAACTTTGAGATAGAAGTGCTTTCTGTGGGAGAAAGCACATTTGTGCATATTTGTTATTTTAGCTAGTCCCAGTTCCCTAAGTTTGCAGACCAGACACTTATTTGGAGCAAAAGGACTCAGCACCATGACTTTTATCAGATGGATGGAGTATTCAGGCTCTGTTGAGGCACTGAAAAAAATGGCTGCATTTCAGAGGACAGAAGATTGCCAGCTTTTGAGTTATTTCTGACAATGAGTAACTTTAAATATGGAACCTGACAGATGCCTAACCTTATTTAGGTGATGAAAGGGATGATGAGTTCTTAACAAAGTATGAAACTGAGAGCTTGAAGAGCTGGCCTTGCAATCCTTGAAAATCTGTTTGATTTATAGTTCTGGTTTGCTATATTAGTCATTGATATTCCTGCTTTCTGGTATCTGTGACTCAAAATACAGGACCTAACTTTCTGAACCATGCACTGAACCCTAACTATAATTTAGTTTATTGCATTTGTGCAGAGTAAATGCTGATGTACCAGCAATATGTATTTGGCAGATACAGTATATGTGGTATGGTCCATCACATAAAGCAATGGTTCCATGATGTTCAAACTTAATTTTGCTCACTTTTTACTCAGAAAAAAAGAATAAAAATCTTGTTCTCCAAATTATTATAACACTGGAAAACTGTCGAGCATAACGTTGTTTCCTACTTAACCTGCAGGAAGAGTGAGTCCTGGAACAAGTTTATTTTCTGCCTGGTGCATATGGTTTCCAAGACCTGATGCCTCTCTGAGCTGAACTGCTACTGCAGATTGAATTAAAAAAGGCTGACTATCTCTGGTTATGAAAGAGGAATGCTGACAGAAGTGGAGTGTAGATTTATCAAAGGTGTAAATTGATTGTAATGTCTGACTTGTAACGGTAGAGATATTTCAGTGCTGGATGGCGTTTGTAATTTAGGAACTAAAGGACCACCTTATTCTGCAAAGGCTGTAAAGATGTCTTGAGTATATTACTTTCCTATTGCTTCCCAACCTCTCTGAAGATACAAGGGGAAAAGATGAGAGCACTTAGGGAGATGAAGAATGAAAATGGAACCATATTGTCACTGAACTTCCCCTGTTGCTGATCTTCATCTTACTGAGACAATAATGTTAACACAAATGTTTGGTTCCTTTCAAAAAGAGTGAATTTTTGATGTGTGGTAGAAGGTGTTATGTGCAAAATCAATAATGGTTTACTTAATATTTATTGCTAGTTGTGATCAAAGCATGAAGCAGTTGTGTTATAAGCCTGCAACTGTTGTATAAACTGATTTCACATATAACTTGAAGGAACAATAAATACAATACTTTTATTTCTGAAGTTCCTTTTCCTGCAAAGAAATTTCAAAAGATACAGAAGGAATTACTTTTCTTGCCAGTGAAACATGGAAGTTTTTGCAACATGCACCAGTTGCTATTTTTTTATATATATTATTTCAGGGCAAAGAGAAACATACCATACAACTGATATTGTAGGAAAGAGGGTAGATGAAGCAGTTGGTCTAAGCAAAATACAGATATGAGATCAGGCTATTATACTCTTCAAATGTGATTTTCTTCAAATACTTAGAAGAAAAAACTAATGAATGAACAATTTATCTGGATAGGTAGCTGAAGAAAAGTGGAGCAGTGGTCTCCTTCCCCAGGAGGGAGACCCAACAAATCTCAGATCCTGCAAGTCCTCAGATACTAAGCTGTTCCAGTAAAAATTAGAGATGCAGACATAAAAGATAAAAACAGTATTGTTGAAGAATCCTGATTTGCCATTTAATGTTCCAAAGGAGATGCCTCTGTTGGTGGGCTTAGCCTGGACAGGAAGAGACACAGCAAGTCATGCTTCTGCTGCCAGGGTTTCTTTTCTGCACTGGGGACTTTTCCACTTCTACTTGACATCTACTGCCCACTTATTCCTCTTTCCACTGTGCATGTGGCACAAAGAAGGCAATGCACCAAGCTCAGCTACAAACAGACAATAAAATCAGAAGTATATCAGATTATTATGTGAAGACTAGTTCTGAAACTTTGCTTTTCAATACCTTTTCTACTTTTACTGTTGCCAGAGGAATGAGATTAAAAATAGACCTGAGTCCTGATGGCACTGGTAATTTAGAAACAATTCTACTGCTTTATATATAAGTTATTTGTCATCTTCTTTCCTTGTTCGTTAGCACTAAAGGGCATGTGTGTGGTAACACAATGTTCATGTTTTATAATCCTTCCTGTGCTTCTGTCACTTTGCTCCCTAATCCAAAATCCTAATTCCCTGTGACATTCCTATTAGTTGCTCTGAAGAAAATTCTGTTGCCACAGAGGATTATGACATCAGGCAAGACTTAGCAGCGGGAGTAGATGAACTCTCTGAGACAAAGATCCTTTTATGATTCAAATGGCCCATAGTTCTAAGAAGTGAGGCCAAATACCCAGCATCTATGCTCTGCTGCCTTGACTGACTCTAAAGATGGCAGATCAGGCTTCAAGCTTCCTTGTGGTATTTTCAGGCTTTAAAAATCCTCCTTGTTGTGTTTTTCTTTCTTTTTCTTTCCACCCCCACCCCCCCCCCCCAGCTGCTGAAAGTGCTGTTCCCCTCTTCACAGCTGGTTTCTGTTAAATATGCAGATACCATAATACAGGCCATGAGTAATTCAAGTACTTTGACTCTCTGGGCTCTATCACATGAAGACCTCAAGCCACACATACTGGGCCTCATGCAGTCTTATTCCTTGAATAGAGTCCTTTCTCTTGCAGTTTCTAGACAAAGGGTATGCCCATTGTCAAGTCCAGTTACTGATTAAAGTGTTCTCAGAATAACATAGGAAGAGTGGAAAAAAATGGTGTTGAAAATGGTGCTTTGCTCTAGTTCTATGTCATGGTCTGTTATAGTTGATGCTGTAGCAAGTTTGCATAGAGTCACAGTTGCTTTTTGGTTTAATTTTTAAAACATAGGTATCTTGCTTCTTTATACCTCAAGGAGTAGGTGGGATTCATGTTTGAGGTTAGAAGTTAGATAGTGGGATAGTAATGTGGAGGAGAGATTCTCATCCCTTATCCTCAGATAATTTAGACATTTTAGACAAAATGACATCTAATACTCTATTTCAGATTGTTAAATGTTATCTCTTCTTTTGCTTGGCCTGAGTAAGCCTCACAAGCAAGTATCAGACCACAACCTGATGCACATGTATACATACTAATATCCATAATTTTTAGAAGAGTAAAGGCCTGTATGGCCTGTGTGCCTGCCGGCCCACACTGGAAAGTCTGTCAGCCCTGTTCTAATCTAGAAGTGATCTGTTAATTTCACACTGTGCCACTGAGACCACTGGCATTCATATGGCTGCAAATGAGAGCCAGGTGGGTGGGAAGAAGAGGTGGAGGGGAGGAGAAAAGTGTTGAAAATGCTGCTCAACTTTCCTTTAGCATGGCAACAGAGGGTTTTCTTGCTGTGGCTGCTCCTGTCACTTCTTTTCAATAGGTGAACTTTCCCTTCAGGGATTTTGTTGTCATCTTCTATTAACCACACTTATCCTTCTACCTAGAGGTTTTGGGGTTTGTTTGTTTTTTTGTTTTTTCAACAGTGTAATACATTCTGGAAGAAGCTCAGGTTTTTATTAAAATTAGTCTGTCTCTGCTTACTGAGTCACATGTTCATTCTCATTGCAGGAGAGATGTACAGAAACGCAGATAGCTGAGAAACTACTGAAATTCTTCCATTCTCTTCTTTCAGTGGGGAAAGATGATCTGGTGGGGACTCTGGTGCAGAAACTTGGCAGCAAAGCTTTAAGAGTCCGTTCCTGGCTTGGTCTTTGAAATGTTGGGAGGATCGTGGTCTGACATGGGACTTCCAGCTAGGTGTGGGTTCTACAAGGGCTTGTAAATACAGGTGTGAAGATGCTGAATAATGATGGGATTTAGTGAAATCTCTATGGATGGTGTCCAATGGAGGTTGAAGAGTTTAATTTTATGCTAAGATATTTTAAAATGCTGTATCCACTTTGGTCTGTTCTATCTAATCTAAAAAATACAGACTGTGGTGTTGATGTGATGAAGAAATAAGGAAAAGGATTGAGTCTTGTGGAGTTGCTGTTGTTAGCAAAGACTGTGAAGAAAGATCTTGGATGGGCTGAACAGTTGTTTCTTTGTCCTTACAGTATTCTCCTAGACTGGAAGTGGGTAATGAACTGGTTTCAGGCAGCCTAATGAGCTGATCCCTTATTATCTGCTTTATTTATTTCATTTCTTCTTTTCCAACACCTACAGGGTATAGCATAGTACATATGTCAAATGTATATGTACATTTTATTTAAAATCCTGCACAACAGAAGCAACATACCTTTGTCTGGAATGCTGAATATAAAATACTTTCCCAGGAAGTTACTTGTACACTCATGTTCTTGTAAGCTATGATTTGCAGCTTCACGCCCGCTCTCAGAGGATTCGGAATCCAGCTACCTCCTTGTGGATGACATAGTAGCTGTCATTCAGTCTCTCTGGTTGAAGATTTCTGGCTATTGCTTGGATTTTGTCTTTGCAAGGCTTTTCTGAGTAGGATAGCAACTGTTAGCTGCAAATCACAGAACAATGAAAGACTGTTCTATTAGTAGTGGCTTCTTCCTTCTCTGCCTCCACCAAAGGCATGGAGGGCAGTCCACTAATAAATTGTTGTGGATAAACGCCATACTCTTCTGAGGACTTCATTAGCATATTCCCAGAGGAATCTGTGTAATAGGTCAGAGTGTTTGGTTTTTTGTTCGGCTATAAAGCCAAGTTGGAGCCAGCTGAGGCTTTAGAACTTCAGTTTCAATCTAAATTATCAGGGTTCTTTGGGAATGATGAGGTATTCATTTCTATAAAGGAATTTAACTTCTAGGGGAGCACAGCAACCTGGCTATGTTTATTGGCCTATCATCACCCCCTATTTTACTGTAAAATTCTTTGAGCAAGTTGGGAACATATGAGTTGGGCCTGCCTAAGAGGGAATATGCTGCTGTTCTCTCTTCCTTGCTCTGTGTTACAGTTTGCTGTCTTGTTGTGAGGTGTACACTTGTCTTTGTGCTCAGATTTTTACCTGAGTTTCTTGCACGTCCAGGAATGGAACAGTTTGGTTAGTGCTTTCTCTCTTCTGCATGAGGATCCTGATGGCAATGGTAGTGATCAATTGAAGCTTTTGTGGGCCTGACCAAAGTGATTCTCTCAGCTTTATTTCACTCTCTACTTTTCATCCTTTCTCCAGGACCGAGCACTACCTGCCAGGAAGATTCCTGTGCCAATCAGGGCATCTGTAATCAGCAATGGGAAGGCTTCACCTGTGATTGCTCCATGACTTCATATTCTGGGAGCCAGTGTAATGATCGTAAGTAGACTTTTCAATGCATTGGTGACCTGTGAGTTCTGATATATGAGAGCACAGAGAACACGATTCACTGTTCTTTCAGTTGCAATGCAACTTTCCCGGTAACAAATGGAAACTTTTTTCTTGGAAATTTCTTTAAAGCCTACAGAGGGTTATTTTTTTTCTCCTCAAAATGAAAATATACAATTCAGAATGCATTGGTTTTGTCTGGCTGCTTTTTGTTGGTTTTCTTTTCCCTCTTCTTTTTGAAACCAACTCCACAAGTCCAATGGTGGTAATTGATTTAATGGAATTCCTGGTTTAGAGAAACCAGGAATGAACTGTAGCTATTGAATGCAATATTTTCATAGGTAAAAAGTGTCTAGGTTTTGTGTACTGAATTATACTTGGAGATTTTCATTCAAACCTTGGTGAAAAGGACATGGAATGCATGTAAAATAAGTAGTGTTCTAGATAGTCTTCTACTGTAATACTATCTGTATGCTGAAATGGTGGCTAGTGTTTGTGAGAATGTTCACTTAAAACCAGTGATCAGTTAAATACACAGCAGAACCTTTGTGCTTTTTGGTGTATTGATTTGCTTCATCTCAAAACATTGGATGTTCTTGGCCAATTACGACTAGGATCTCTGATAAAATAATTGAACAAACCTCTTAAGTCTGCTTTTAGGGGGCAGATAATCAGCTTTTTGACATGCCCTCTCCTCATCATGATTTGGCCTTTGCTCCTTCCTGGAGGGAACAGATCACTTCAGCTTTGCTGTCTGCCTGCTTCTCTTATTTGAGGTTACTGTCCCCTTCTCCCTCACTTGCTCCAAGGCAGGGAACAAAGGAATACATCATGAGTGCTGTAGTAAGTATAACAGTAGGCTTCAATAATTTGGTTCACTGACTGTATGAATTTTAAAATGAGAAAAAACTGCTTTTCATTAAGGTATTCGTGGTAGACTTGATTAGTGTTACCAGCAAGGTCCATGCAATACTGGTACCACAGCACTGTCATATCTGCAACCCTTCCTTTAAAAGTCTGAGACATGACTGAATTGATGGCACATATGACAAGCTGTGTAGCATATGCTAACAATCCATTTCTGCTGAAGGCCAAAATTCCTGCTTTTCTGAGTCATCCATAATATGTAGTGTTGTCTCTGTTGGTCTTCCATTTGTTCCAGCATATTTCTCTCAAACAGATATTGGAACGGCCTATCAGCATTTATACTTTGACAGGGGCTGTATAAACAAGGTATTGCTGACACAGATTTATAGACTGTAATGCTATGTCTGGTTTTGGGTTGCTTTGGAATTCAGAATGTTTCCTTTGGGTTCAGAAGAAACATTTCATACTGAAGTCACAAGATCTGGTGCCAATTTTCTGAGTTTTTGTTTTGGTTTGCTTTTATCAATTGGACTCCCACTTTCCCACTCTCAAACTACTTGTTCAGTCAATCAGTTTAGACTTGCTAAGCGCAGCACACAAATGTGTGAAACGAACACTACTTTTAATTCTGTTGGATTGCATTTAAATACATATCCAGGAAATCTCTTACATTATTGATACTATGGGGTTCGTTTCTGATGTGTTTGGCTTCACAGCTCCAGAATCTTGCAGTGCCCTTGTTAAGCTGCTGCTAATGGCTTAGAAAAGGCTCTGAAGCATCAGGAAGAGCCAGGTTCCTGTGTCTGTAATTGGGGATTTCTTGCTGCTTTTTAGAGCTGGCAGCTGGAAATAATGTAGAGAAGGGAGCTTGAAATGAGTGGTAGTGTTGTGGGCATCATAGGAACCAGCCTCCAGTTATCAGGCCTGATTGGTAATTTACAAATGCTTGCAGAAGGATGTGGGTTTCAAACTTATGAGGAAAGGTAAGTCGTGTGGACTCCTTCTGGAACATGACGAGACTTCATCCTGGACCATCAAAAAGTGCGTATAACATTTTTTGTGGGTTTTATTTGTTTGATTTTGTCCTTGTCTTGCATCATCACATTGGAAATAGGCTTCTACTCTGACTTCCTGATACAATTAGGATACATTGTGGGTGTGTAGTTGAGAAGGCTTAAGTCCTATTCCCTCCTACCTTTTAGATGAGGTTGCTAATCAAAGTACAGGCAACTATCTGTTGCTGTTGGGGTGGGCATGGCATACAAATAGACACACTACAGTTCAGAAGGCTAATATTCTGTTTGTTACAACAGCTGGCTGTCTTTTAAACACTCTACAAAGTTTACACTTTATTCATTGGTTTCCATAGATCAACATAATGTTCATTAGTGTAAAAGCATCTCCACCTCCATTTTTCACAAAACTTTTCTAAAAATATTTTTCCCAGATGAGGGTTTTTTCCTGCTTATCTCCTTCTCCTTCTCTTCTTGGTCTCCAGGCCAATGGCCTTGGTAAGAATCCTTTCAGAAATAACCCTTATTCATTAACCCTCTGGCTCTCAGACCAGCTGTGAGCCCCCTTCCATATCTATCAGTTGTAACAAATACTCTAGACTGGATTTTAGTGCAAATAATGGCAGGAGGATAGACCTTCTCTGTAACCTGAAGTCTTTTATTTAGAAATTCATCAGGCTCTTTGGGTTTTTTGGCCACAGCAGTCCATTCTATTAATTTAGTAGATGGCTATTTCTACCTTATGAGCAATCAGTGGTCTCCCACTGTTGTAAATGTGGAGTATTGAAGTAAACAGAACAGGTTGAGTTTTACGCAATGAAAATGATAGCAAAAGGCTGACTTACTGTACATATTTTGCCTTTATATTTCTGTTAATCAAGTCAAGTGTCCACAATGGAAATTTGCATTTTCATGTGTTTGATGAAGAATATGCCTCTGAGACAGATACATGGAAATTGTGGTGTTCTACTCAAGTGTTCTTGATGATTTCCTAGATTATCCCAAATCAACTATTGGTAAGTGTGATTTGTGTTTGGTTTTTTTATTGTTTGCTGGAGCAAATTTTGCAAAGATATTCAGTCTTATCAATGCTGAGTGGAGCTAGAAGCTCCTTTTTAATTTTTTTTTGTCCCAGGACTAGGCCATTAAGCTTCCTAATTCAGATGCAACTGTCTTAGAACTGCAGTTTCTGGAGGGTGAAGCCCCTGTAATACCCCTTAACTCTTCAGAAGTGACAGAGATTCATTTTGTGAACCTATAGACCTGTGTATCATTCATCAGTATTGCTTAGCAAGACAGGGATTTAAATTCCTAGAGGAAATTATTATATAACCTTTAATTTTACCTTTTTGTCTCTAGCTTTGTTTAAGATGTTCTTTACTTTGCGGGAATCAAGATTCTTCAGAATAAGAAATCAGTGGGAGCTATGGGGATATAAATTCAGTCTTAATATGCTTCATTCTGACTTGTACAACTGTATCGATTCAAAAAACAAGCCAGACACAGGAATAACCCACAGACACCCCCTCTCCTCAAATTCATTTAAGAAGGTCCATTGTACAAAACTGAATTTAAAGTTTTGCTGTTCACACTGGCCAGTACGAGCACCCGAAATGAAAGGTAGAAATAGAAGTAGTAATGCTATTCAGGATATACTGGTTCTATTTTCTGTGCCATTTAAAATATATTCTCAAATTTTTGAAATTGTTCCATCTTCAATCTTTATGTTTTAATGATTTCAGCATCACATTCAATAAATGTGGGCTTTCAACCTATTTTAAGAATTTACATACTACTCTAAGATGTAGGAAGTCAGTGTTAGCGTACTGCAGTTAATGTTAGAAATATTAAACAATCCTGGCATGTCAAGTTCTTGCTTAGACTGTTCAAATGTGCAACTTTAAGCATATAAGGTAGCAAAGTAAAATTTGCCCATGATGTTAATGAAGTGCCTTGCATCTGGGGTGAACTCCATCCTGTAAATATAAACATGGTAGTTAAGCATTTCAACCTACCTAAGAAATGACCTGTTTTTAAATTGTTGTCTATGAACAGCTTTACAGATTCTTTAATTAATTTACATTCTTGTCTATCTGTTCAAACAATAACATTTTTTGCACAAGAGAATGCATAAGAAGAGGCAATGGCAATCTAGATCATGAAAATGGTATATCCATGTCAAACTAGATCATAAAAAATGCTGGTTTTTACTCAATGTTCATGCAGATGAATAACGCTGAGGGTCAAGTTTTCCAAGAGCAATTGCCAGGGTAACACAAGTATGTATTAGTGGAGGTATTTGCCTGTGAAAAATCAATGATTTTGCAGCAATGACTTGTTCAAACAGGGTATAAAGCACCTTTACAAACAGGTTTTATGTTGATGTAACAGTTAAATCCATATGCTTTCTATTGATTGGCTTTTTAGAGGGGTTATTTATACATTTATTTACAAACTTTGGGCTGTAATAGCCTGGTTTAAAACACCTGGCTTAAAAACAACTTTTCCATTTGTTTGGTAAAGAGAAAAGGCAGCCCAAGCTTTTTGTCCTCTTGTGTTGGTATCTTTGTATGCCTCCAGCTTTTCAAGGATTCTGTTGATAAGTAACATTCCAATGAGGTTGTTTGGCTGAGTAATGCTTGTTTTTTTTTTGTGTTTGGGAGAGAAGTAATATACAGGGCTTTAGGCTTTTTTTGTGTGCAATAAGGTATATTTTTTTCCTAGTCCCTTTCCATATGATGCATAACCTATATCTTTTACTGTCTTTATGTGAATCACATTTGGAGTTGGGAAGGATTAGAGGGATTAAGAGTTATGGTGACTTTGTCCCATTGTTCGTTAATTTAGCACCATCACAAGAAGAGCTTTTGGTAACTTCAGTTATGTAATCATAGTGACTGTGACTTACTAGCCATTTTTTTTTTTTTTACTTGATATGAAAGGAAGGATATCAAAATTAGCACAAAATGTCTAAGACCACTACTTTAGAGTAAAGCACAGAGTATTTTTGATTGATTAAGGAAGATTGAAGCTGGCCTTAGCTCCACATGTGTGAGATACCAAGGTTGTCAGAGCAGACACATCCCTCTTCATTAATGCCCTTCTTTTTGCACCCTACAAAGTAAGTGAATGAGTATCAAAGTGTATTGATGCTTCTGAGAATGGTCTGTAAACTAGGTTGCAGTGGCAGTACTGGTGTCCCTCACACCTGCTTAAATAGCATAGCAGAATAGTAATTAGAAGAGATTACTAGCAGGGCAAATGACTAAATGAGTAACCCTTCCTATATGATGATGGCTTTATTCTGATGTGCTCATGAGCCATTTGCACCCCAAACCTACTTTGTGAGTCACTGAGCACTTAAAGCTCCTGCTCTCTGCTGCAGGATTCAGACACTCAGCTGGGAGATGCACCCTATTCCCTCTGTCTCAGTATTTTGTGTTTTTCACCATCTGGGCCAATTTTTGTCCAGAATTCATGACCTCCTTTAATGCAAAGGCCAACAAAGTCAGCTTGATTTACTTACAGAAACACTCTTCATTGTTCATGTTTAATTATTACCCATTTATTTCTAATGTGCCCAGCTTACTCATTCACTGAGTCAGAGAGCAAGAGGTTGCTAGTGTGTAGAAAATAAATCTCCATAGATTTCATTAGTCATGAGTGGCTAAACCAGTCAGCTGTTTAAATATCAGCATGCTTGGGGATTTGCCTTTGATACTATAGAGACATCCATCCTACATGAAGCAGGAGTCACCTCTGATTTATCTTAAATGAATCATACTTCATTACAACAGGTCAGACAATTTGCCTGCCTCTTAGTTCTCTCCTCATGCTTTGTTTTTGCTTACTTAGTGGTCTTTCACATATTATAATTAGTGTTTTCTGGATGATGGCTCATTTTGAGTTCCTAACTTGAGCCTCTGGTGTCTTCTGACAGTTAATGACCTTATCCTCTAAGAACAGGGATAAATAAAGAACAGAAATGCAACTGTGTAGTTCTGTACATGATGTAAATTGTACCACTGTGATTTGGGTTATGAAGTCTGCTTTCATCCTTCTTAGCACTGTTTACTTTCATTTGCCCTGCAGGTCCAAGAAGTATAATATCTTTAGGGCAAGGATCTGGTACTACTTCTTATTAAAGCACCTTGCACTTTTCTGATGCTTAGTAATAGCCCACTACATAATTGCCTTAGCTCTTCAGTGATTTAAGAATGCTAATTTTTTTCAGTGTACTGAAAGGCATTTCCTCTTGCTTGTGTAACAGCTATTAAACATGGGATCAGACTTCAGATCAAGAGCATGTTTGCCCCATGTTCCCTTTGGGAATCATCTGGAATGGGCAGTACTGTCAACATTAGAGGGAGAAATTTGTCTCCCTCTTCTGGGGGAGAAAGAGGGAATTTGAGTGTCAGGTGCTTTTTGAAATTGCTTTTTCTGCAATTTCAGAAGAAATTCAGCTTCTCAAGGTGCCCTGACATGCAAGTGTTTCCTTTGTTTAATAGTGAGAGCTAGCCAACTTTATCCTTTTGTGATCCCCAAAATGCAGCTAGGTCTCTAGTGAGTAATTTAATTACGATTGCTTCAACAGCTTGGCAGAAGAACCATTTAGAATGAGAGCTGTAATCAGTCATTGATATCTGTGCACACCTGGCTGCTGTCAGCAGGTAAGGTATGGTCCAGCTGTGCTACAGACTACAGCATGGAAGAAGAGAGACTTTTTCCAGGTCGGAGTGATTACAGCCTGTGTTATCAGCCTTTGAGCAGTTCAAGCAGTTAATTCTCTTCCAGGCACTGCTCACCAGCTATGCCATTTTCATAAGCATGTCACAGAAGGCTCTAACCATAATTTTGTTCCTTGTGATCTCTGCTACCTTTGACAGTATTTTTCTTTAACTTGATACTCTTTGGTAGTCATGGCAATCATTTTCACTTTTCATCTTAAAAATAGCTGAGCAAGTGGTACTGTGTCCTATGTATTTTGCCCCATGAGAGATTTGGCCTCAGATATTGTTCCTTCAGTAGTGGCACACCCAGGGTGGAATCACTGGTAAGACACTGATATAAGTTCGCAGTGGAAACAGAAATGTTGTACACCAGAGTAAGAGTCTCTGTTCTGTCACCCCAAGCTCCATTTGTCAATGATGATCTGTAAGCACATCTTTCCAACTGAATGTAAGATAATAAAGTGTTCTAAGTTGTCAAGTGCAACAAGGATTTGATTAATTTTAAATTTAGCATTTTCTTTGTAATATATAAATAATATCCTGCACATGTTCATATTTGTTTTAAGAAGCAGTAAATGTAAAGACTTGGAAAATATTAAGTCTCACCATTCAACCATCAGTTTTACTCTTTATACCCTGAGCTTGAGGACTTTTATTTTAAATGGATTTTTCCCACCGCACAATGCTGTTAAACTTTTGTCCTCAATTGTGTTGTCCAAATGCTTTTGATAATCTCACACCTACTATGGGTTTCATCAGCATGAGGTATTTTGAGTACCATATGGTATGCAGATAATACCTGTTCTTTTGCAGAGAAAGGGGGAAAAAAACCTTGCAAAATCTGTTTGGTCTTTTAGCTGTTGCAATTGATCTGTAAGAGGATACCCAGTCATTAGTCCAGGTGAACACACAGCTGGCTTTGCTTGTTCCCTCCAATCCCCTACAAGTCTGTTGTAAATTGCACTGTGGATTATGAAAATACGATTTCCATGTTGGGTTTACTGTACTGGGTGGAAGTGCTGATTTGCAATAATCCTTCATCTTTTTTTTTGTCCCACCTGGGTTTTGTGGGTTCTCCCATCTTTGCAGCACTCAGCTGAGTTATATATGTGTGCTTTTAAACCATTGTCTAAATCTGATGTGTGATAAGTGGGGTGTAATGGTGTTAACAAGATGGGTTAGGCTTCACTTGATGCTTTCCCAGACAGCGCAGAGCTGTTTGCCATAGCACACACTATATTGCTTCCTTATTCCTATTGGGTCCTCAAGGTGATTGTTGCTTATTTCCCAGGCTATCTAGCTTGAGAACAGTTTGCAAAGAGGACCCTACATTATTAGGCGAGAACAAATAGATAAGGACTGAAGTCAGTATTTTCTATTTTGCAGACTAGACTTTGTTTGCAGTAACATTTATAAGTACAAAGTAATTATTTTAATTCAATGAGGTAACTTCTGACTTATTCAAATAGTTGCAGATCAAAATCTGGTATGGCATTCTCACAGTCCACCTATCAAATGTGCCTAACAGTTTTGTTTTTAAGAGGTATATATGTTGTTTTATATACCTTAAACTAAAAGGTGCATTTAAGATTACAGTCATTAGGTGGGCAAATCTATGTCATAAAATATTTATGGTGTGGCTAGCTAAGAGAATGCCAACATGCAGAGAAATTCAGGCAGTACTAGAATTTTTAAACTCTTTTCTTCTTGCTGAGTTTTGAGCCTGCAAGTCTTGGGCTACCTAAGGGAGGAAGCTGGGGTCAGTAAGGATCAAGAGACAGATCTTTTACGCTATTCATTGTTTTGCAATGGAAATTGTTAACAGGAAAACAAAGGCAGGAGGAGTCAGAGGTCCTGAAGGAGATTCTTTGTTCACTATCCAAGCTGCCTAATGTACTAATTATTTCCTGCCATTGACAGAAGGCTACTATTGATCTCCAGTGGAGTTTAGCTGTATATAGGGACATAGCTTTATTATGTTGCAATCTTGTTACCCAGGAGCTAGTATAATAATCTCAGCTGTAGAACATTGGGGATTAGATGAAAAACCTTAATTACAGTTATCTTAATAATCCCTGAGGGGCAGATTGAAATTGGCTGCTTGGGTACCTGTGAAACAAGCTTTGCGCAGGGGAGCGCGTTTTGGTGGATTTAATTTAACTTTGTGGAGGTGTTTCATTGTGTACTGACATCTGAGGCCTTGGCAAATGTTGGGAGAGGAGTCTGGGACTTCACTTGTCTTTTTGCTGTCCTTAGAGATTTTGGGACACAAAACAACTTCTCTGATTGTGGGAGAAATTAGGCTTTTCAGTAAAAAACCCCAATAATAATAATATAACTTGAATTCTACTGGGATGTGAGTGTTAACCAAAACCCCAGTTATCTAACAGCTGTCTGCAGATGAAAAAGCTTTCAAATCTGTGAACATTAGTTCATTTCAAAGTCTTGGATGCATACAGAGCTGGTGAAAAATTTTCATAGGTGGTAGTTTAATCAATGCAAATTGCACACTTAGGGCAAGCAAAACTTTGCATATTTCAGTGAAAGATTTAGAATACCTTTGAACCAAAAAAAAAAAAAAGAAGGAATAAAAAGGTAGGATGTGGTTGATTTTGTAATTTTCAAAACAAAGCTCGGGATTCATTGACTACATCACAAGAATGAATTTATTGTGAAATTTAGCAGAAAACACTTAAAAACCTGAGAAAGAAGACAACTAACCTTGGTTTGAAATCATTGACCTAAGTTAGTTCATCCTCCTCTGCCTAGGTATATTATTTAGTAAGCTATTGGCTGTGACTTTCTGAGGCTCTTCACAGATGTCTGAATTGAAGATAAGCAGCATGGGCTTGTGGTGACCTCCCTAATCCAGGATATGCCTTTCAGTATAGTGCCAGCACAGTGCTTGAGAGTGTGGTCTTGAGCAGAATGGGGAAAGAGATTTGAAAATGACTCCATTCCTAAGAAAGCAGAGTTTGATCTTTGTAGCTTTTATTCAGGTGTCTCTAGGCTTAATGCAAGAGTACTTGTGCTCATGTCTATTGAGTAGCTGTCTCAGATGCTGACCTCTAGACTAGAGTGTCTTCACTAGACTCTGACTTTAATAATGTAACAGCCAAATATAAGCATATTATTTCTTCCAGAGAGACTCCAACATTTATTTTGAAGGAAGTGTGGTTGGGGCTCTATTCTTCTTTGTCTCTGTTCTGAAACCTATTTGCAGTGCTTGACCACAGCAAAACTGGTGTCAAGTTTTCTGGCTTCCCATAACCATCTGTCATATTTATTTTCCTTCTTTTTCTTTTTCAGATTGTACTAAATGACCTTCTGTCTGTTACATTTCTGCCCTCTGATCTCAGGCAAATGATGAAGATAGATAGCAATATCACAAGCCATCCATCATACAATTTGTAGGTCCCACAGAAGCATCTGTGTCTTTAACAGTTCATCTGTCACAGATAGCTTCATAGTTCAACACCACAAAATGCTGAAGAGAGCACTAATATTGGTATTTCTTTTTATTACCTAAGACTTCAGCCATCAGATGTTTCACTTGGATATGCAGACTGTCACAAAAAGTGCCTGTGCACCAGGGTTTATATTAAGGATCCAAGCCAACTGCGTGTTACAGAAGGCAGCACTATTGCTGACATCAAAGACTCATTTTCCTGCTTTGCTCTTGTAACACTGGATTGGTTGTGTTACCAGTGCAGAATAAAATGAGCAGACCTGGCTCTGTGTGAATGAACTGAAGATCTCAGAAGCAGTGATTGTGAATCTGACTGCCAGCAAATAGTTATAGGCACTCCTGCTGTGTGATATGGGACAAGAGAAAATCTGAGTGACTGCACATGTGTGTGAGAGGCAGAGATACCAGTATCTGTCTTGAGGTCAATAGGCATAATATTTGACAGATACATTTAAAGATACCCAGTAGGGCATGATTTTGATGTCTTATAATTGTAGTATCAGCTGTGCAGAATATGAATGAGTTGCCATGCATAGATATCTGAAATACCCATGTGAACTATTGCTGAGTTGTGCACATTTGTGTAGTATGTTGGGCTAGGCAGGGCACTGTGTTAGTCCTATACTCCACATGATGCTGAAGCATGTAGTGCTGCAGCAGGGATATTAACCTGTGAATTCATCTTCTTACAGTTACCTGAATGCTGGAAACTGAGACCAGGCAGAATTATCTATGCTCCCCATTGTTAAACACAAATGGTAGGAGTTAGGCATTTGTAATGTCACAAAAAAAAAAAAAAAAAACAAAAAAACAAACAAACCGAAAAACCCCAAACAATCAAAACAATCCCAAAACCTGAACCACCAGCCTGTTACCTTTTTTTCCTCTCCATTTTTTGCACTTGTTACCAGTGGTATTTGTCTCATTTGGAAGAGGTTAGAGGGTTAAATCCCTTACCTCATCATGCTGAAATAGAGATGCTTCTGATGGACACTTGAAACATAAATTTGTGCTTTGTCTTAAGGGGAAGTATCTCACAAAGACCCCCACTTGGCTGTGGAATTGCTACTGGTAGGTTGTATGATGGAATATTGACAGTTCAAGTCATTTAAACTTAATTTAGGCATAGCAGAGAACATACTTAACCAAAATATTACATCTTAGAGACCTGTGCTAAAATAATTATGGAAGCTATTTGAAATGCATAGACAATATGCATAGTACTTTCTGGTTTTAAACAACTTTCATCCAAGATGAACTAAGAATAAACTTTGAAGTATTTGCTAAAGTGGAGCTGGGTGTAACAGAATAATTGAGATGGAGCTGAAAGCAAGACCAACTACATCCTTCCTGCACAGAGACCCCTGTATTTTCCTACCTCCTTTAGAAGTCAGGGCACTTAAATGCTTACCTGTCATAAGGTAGAAACTAATCAGGTCTTCATGCTTTTAGTAGTGCCTGGAAATCCTTATTTATTGCCAGTAAGATGTGAGCAAGCTGGGTAACTTAAGGTGTTCCTTCTCAGACACTCTGTAAGCATACCTCCATATTAGGGAGCAAATACTGGAAAGGGTAGAATAGCTGCTTTTCTGAGTTTCTTTCTAAATGGAAAAGGGCTTTTTTCTTTTCCATTACAAAGTAGAGAGGAGTATAGGCTGTTATTCCTGGCAAATTTACTATTTGTAGACTTGTTTTTTTTTACCCACCTTAAGTACATGAGTTTCAGACTTGTAAGAAAAGGGTGCTCACAGCTGTGCTAGTCCTACTGGCAAATAAAATTCAGTACAGATGGTTGTCTGCCCACACTCTATTTATGAAGAGGCCTGCAGTGTTTATGTTAACGGTGATGAGTTTGAGAGATAAAAATAGGGAGTTGTTTGTTGTTCATTTGTTCTTTATAGATCTGCAGTGAACCTTTTTTATAAAGCACAAATTCGATAGAGAGATTTGTTAACCTTCTAGAAGAGCAGCCTGTCAAAAAGCCAAACTGCAGACGTCTGAAGTGCTGGAATCATTCCTTGCTTTTTATACTTCCATTCACTCCACGAGATGGTGCTGTGTACCCACAGACCCCAAGCATCCTTTGCTTGAGTTTCCCCAGGTCGTTGGTGGATATTTGGATTATGAAAACTTGAAATGAAGTTAGAAATAATCTCTATCTTCCAGCTGTCTTTTTCTCCTCTCCAAATTAATCTCAAAAAGAGGTTTTCCAAAATCACCTAAGGCTTTGTATAGTCCTCTACAAATTATGTCTTCCTTGATATTTATTGAGTCCTGCAGCTTTGCCATGACTTGAGGTTTTAGGAAACTTTCCAGAGGCTGCTTCCAGATGCCATAGTTTAAGAGCAGACATACTAAATAGCAAATAGAAAAACTGAGATTTTGTGCTCTTGTCTGTGGCCATTCCTTGTATAGCTTGCTGAGTCAGGAAGATGTCTGCATTTTGCTGGGTTCTGCCTAGTTTCACATTTATTTATTTATTTTACTCTTGTGCAAAATGTTCCAGAGCTTCAGCCCTGCGAGCTTAAATTATGTGATCTTGTCACTTAAAATAACTAGCAGTTCTGCCCTTCTCCCTCTCCTACCATATGCTTTTCTGTTTATGGTTTTGGGAGTTATTTAGTGTTTTATTTCACCTGCTTTCAGTTAGATTTGGAGTAGAACAGTACTGAGGTACTGTCTTTGCAAGGAGGAAACTTCAGAAGCTTGTCTTTGAAATGGCTGAAGTCTGCTGATCTTCTGGGCCAAGGTGGAAATAGACTTTCCTCGGGGGAAAGGTCACTTTTCTCAAACTTGCCAGGGTGTTAGCCTTTCTTGGGTTGCTAAAGCAAGTTTTGTGCCAGTGTGGAAAGTAAAAAAAGCAACTTACTAGTTATTTTTGAAGTCGTGGATAAAGAACTTCCCTTTGTTCTGTAGAACAGAATCTTTCTTTACACAAACAGGTATTTGGGGTGAAAGGCTTCTCCATCCACTGTGTGTCTTTGGAGTCTGCCATTTTAGCTTCCTGATTATCAGTCATATATTTGTGTATTGTAGAGCTTTGTCCATTGTCTTCAAAGCTCTGCCTCTCATTTCCTTATGTTTCTATAAAGAACAGTCTGACCTTACTTGTCCTCCCACTTTTTTTCTTAGCAAGTTTCAAAATCTTGAATTTGCACTTTGCTGTATTTATGCTGACTGAAAGTGGATTTCTGATTGATAATATCTAGTCTCAGATCCCCATAAGATGTGTGGAGGTGATTAGTAGAGAAGAGGTAGAAAATCTTTATGTGCCTAAATGAGGCTGACACCCTCCCCACTTTTTAACTCTTTCTAACTGGTCCAGATTAATGTGGAACAACTACAGCTCTGGGGCAAGTCAGTAACTGTTTTCCATTTCAAGTACCTAAATGCATTTCAGCAGGACTCCTAATGCACATCTTAGAATTTTTACAATTGTTACTATTCACTCAGCTTGGGAACTTTAGGACCTAGCAACATTGAGAACATCATTGTGTAAGGATTGTTTCTTACTCCCTTAGCTCAGGATGCATTTTGGATGTAAGCAGCAGTTTTTGTCAACAGCCATTAACCCAAAAAAGCTGTGGCATGGAAATTCCCTGTCATGCATGTTCTCCAGGGCAAGAGAAGCTTCTTATCTGGATGCCTCTAGCAAGTTTTTTAAGATGCTACTAAATGTTCCAATGCTCAAAGCTCATCTCTGATTTTTCATTCAAATTTTAATTCTCAGGTACAACTTCAGAAATGCTTCTGTGCATCATCAGATATACACAAGAGAGATTTTTAACATCAGAAGTAGTGTTTCTCATCGCTTCTCAATCAGTGTCCTGTCTTCTGCTAAATGAAAATTTACCAAACAATAAAAGCTAGGCTTCACTGATACATTTTTGTCTGTAAGTCCTCCCCAGATCCTTGTCTGGGGTTGTCTTATCTTGATGTAGTAGTCGTGGCTTCAAGGCTTAGGGGATTGAGAAATATGATTAAGACTTTATGAATATCACTGTGAGGGTGTTTTCTGAATACAATGTGATGGTTGCTTGGCCCTCCTCAAAAGTATGCATGTTAGCAAATATTTCTCTGAACTCTTCTTTCAGTTAAGTGATTCATGTTTACTGCATATAGATTTTACTGAGCTTTAGAGGCCAGACAGGGTCACACTGCACCAGTAACTTGAGAGCATTTTAAATGAGAATGCAGAAGCATAGGTAAGGTAGATTAGCTTAAAGCAGGGCCTGATCTGTGTGGAAAGTAGCTAATGCTGCTCTCACTAGTTTGGTAAGTACAGCTTTTGCCATAACTCACCTTGTCATTACTGTTATAATGCAGACTTCTGACTTCTGTGTTGGTGTCTTCCTTCTGAATTGGGATTTGCTGTTTGAGTGGGGGAAATGGTTCTCCAATTTTTCCATGTTTCTTTTTTTCTGAAGGCAACCCAGGACTTTTGCAGAGCAGCAGCTGTGAATCGACAGAGCTTGCAGTAAAACAGCAGGAGGACACATCAGGGCAGAAGGGGTTGAATTCTCCAGAGACAATTTTTAAACTAGTAAGCATGGAGCAAATTTTCCCTTGCTCCTTGTTTGCTTGTGGTTTTTTTTGTTAATTTTTTCATATTTTTTTAATGACTCCTAGTTTCCTTTGGCAATTGTTGCTCCTGTCTTATATATCTTTTCAATCTGGGAGCCGCTAGCTACAGAAGGCAGTGAGGTGATTTGATGTCAAAGGGAGCTTCCTCTTCAAAAGGTAGTTGGAAGATGGCAGAGAGGATGAGCTGGTTTGGGATCAGTTTTTTATCTTCCTCTGGTTCAAATATGGCTCAGGCTCTGAGAAAATAACAGCCATTCTGCTGTGATGACCAGTACGTAGCTTACTTTGTGGGATGATTTGGAGAACTGGAAGATCTCAAAAAGTTCTTGAGGAAAAGCTTCAACATCAGAGCAATTCTCTTGCTTTTGGTTCTAATTAAGGCTTGTGATCAGAGAACAGAGGGACAAAACTGAATAAGATTTTTGTATTTTCCAGGTAAGTGAATGCTATTGAATAAATGCTGACAACAAATTTTAAAAACTGGAAATCAGGAAATTGGAAAACCAGAAATTTTGACTGAGCCGCTGTTCATGATCTCTAGCATTTGCCAATTACAACTTTTGACTGGATGTTTTGGTAATGTTAATTCTCTCAGAAAACAAAGTTGAGCTCAGATATTCTCAGAAACCTGTAAAACTCGTGTCTTGGTTTAGGGAAAATTTGTGAGGAAACTCCAGAAGGGGTCCCTCTAGAAAGCAGATTCAAGCCCCTCCCCACCTTAGAGTCATTGCAGTTCTCTTCCAGATATTTCCAGACACACCTGATAATGAAAATATTTCTTTCTAGTTTTCCTAATTGTAATAGGAAAGTCCTTGTTTCCTAGCAGAAATCGTATTGTTTCAGTTACTCACCAGTACAAGACAAGCTAGCAAGCACAGTGACCAGCTGGAGCAATAGCCAAAGACACTTATGATGAACTCTGAATCCAGCTGAGAATTACCTTCTGTTTCACACCTCAAAGAAAAGGAGAAATCTTCTTAAGGCAAATGACTGCACACCAAGGCCCACACTTCTCCTATGCTTGCAACTTTATGGCCTGGGCAGTAAATTTGTCTTCTCCCTTTTGGTCCGTGAAACCACCTGTGGCAGAGTACTGCTGGAACTGTCTGAGAACACCTAGGTTCTGTCTCTTAGTGTGATGTTGGTGCTGGTCTTCATTTAACTGCATGCTTTCCATGTGGAAGATACAGAGCTTTTCCCTTGCAATACATACAGAGCAAATTCTTTTTCCTTGTTAGTACTCACAGGATGTTGTGGATGCCTTCTCCTGGGCTGCTGCAATCCATGAGTTGGTGTCTTTGCTGTATTCATTCATCTGTTCACTGAACTACACTGGTTTGCATGTTTAAAAATAGGCTGGATGTGGCACTTGGTGCTATGGTCTAGTTGGTATGTTAGGGCAGGGGTTGGATTTGATGATCTTGAAGGTCTCTTCCAACCTAGTGGTTCTGTGTTTGATTAGTTGGTATAATAGTAGATACTTTTGAGTCTCTGCATGTTGCCTGATAAGTATTGCTGTATAGACACAGCTTGAGAACCTGAAAATATGTATTTGAAGTTATTTGGCATAAAATGCAAGCTTATAACTGGTTCTTAAAACAAGCTTACTCCGTGTTGGCTAGTTAATTTAAAGACACACATTAATAAGTCTTAAGAAAAAAGAAGTTTATTCTAATAAAGGGTTAAATATTTTGGAAATAATTTGAAAGCAGTTTTGGGATAGGAGCTTCTGAAAGGCTAATTTCTAAGCTTTTTTCAAAACCCTTTCAAAAAGCAATTTCCTACTCCTAAATTAGGTTTCTTATTCTTCTGTGCCTAATGTTGGTCTTACATACACTCTGCAGATTTGCAAAGAGATCACTCAGATCAAATTTGAAATCTCTGCCTGCCACTTCAGCTGTCTGTATGGGTTTCCTTTTGTATTTCTTCACAATTTGTCCCTTAGCTATCAGGGTTGGTTGGCAGTTCAAATAGGAATTTTCTTCAGTAGGCAGCTGTGGAGGATCACCATCTGAGTGTTTTCTTCGTTGTTCAGATTCCAAGCAAAGGATTTTTTTGCTACTATTGTCTGCCTTTCTTCTTCAGAAGAAATTAGCATAAAATGTTTCACTTGAATATTTATTGATCAGGAGTAGAGAGAAGCCTGAAAAATACAGCAGAAATTGTTTAAGTAAGGTTAAGTTTAGACTGCATGGAAACATCCTCCTACTTTGCAAACTAAATGGAGCACTCACTGATGTCAGGTTGCTCTAGAACTATAAAGAGCCTAAATTTCATCACGACTAAACACAGTTTAAAAATATTTTCTATCTTCTGCAATACATATTACCAGTTTCAGGGGATCCTATTTCAGCTTTCACATCATGGGATCTATTCTTGATTGCATAAATTGGGTTTGTAAGAGATCTTAAATGGTAAAAGGGAGAATATTTCTGTCATCTGGGCAAGAACTACAGGATCTTAAAAGCTGAAAAGGTCCAGCAAGGAAGGTGACCTGGAGACATGAATATGTATATATGTGTGTGTGTGTGTGTGTGTGTGTGTGTGTATGTATATATATATATATATATATATGAAGAAAAAAAAAGACAGTAAAAAGGCAATACCTCTGTCTTGCAACTGAAGTATTTCTAATTTTTCTGAGAGCATCTCTGAAAGATGATGAAGGCTTTTCACTGTTTACAAAAGGAAATTTAATGGTCATGGACAGTGATAATGAATGAAGACAGTTCTAGAAAAAACTCTCAGAGTTAAAAAAACCCAAACAAAAAAAAAAAAAGTCTTTTATTGTAGTAATTGCACAACATTATTGTGTAGTCAATCAGAATGTGAAAGTTTTAGGACTGTCTCCTCTCCTCCTACCAACAATCCCTTTGCCTCAGTTAACAAAAGAAATTATTCTTTCTTTGAGTAAGGACTTAGTAATGGAATGACTTGGTGTCCTGAAGGTTAGTTCTAGATATCTCTAAAAGCAGGTGCAGCTGCACAGGGTTAGGCCTTGTTGATGAAAAAAATAATCCTCTGGCTCTGTGTTCACATGCATTCTAATTTCAGTGGAGATAAATGATTTTTATTGATGAACACTGAGAAGCAATGGATAGTCTGAATGTTAAGAGAAGATAGCTGTGCTCCATTGCCTAGGCTGTTCCTGAGGCTTTGGAATTATGAAATAACTGTGAGTAGCTGAAGGTTTGTTTCATTCTATGTAGGCTGGGACTGTTCCTCTCTGATTTCCCTCAGCTGCTTACACACATTTCATTGAGATAAGGTTTTTTATTCCTCGAAAGGGTAACATCACATATCGTACATCTTCTCAGGGAAGGAAGATGCAGACCTCTCTTCTAAAGCACACGTCTCAGGCGTTAGCTAGGGGCGTTTCCCTTCCCTTCTTATGTGGGACTCTGTCCCTGAGCAACCTTGGAGAATCACTGTTGGTCTTCATTTTGCAGTCTTTCTCTTCCCATCAGGAGAGCACCTTGCTGCTGATCAAGTGCCAGGCATTTGCTGTGCTATTTGGTTAATGTGATGGATGCCTCTTTCCCTGCCTCCTTGCTGTTTGTAGCTAAAATGTGGGATTGTAAGCTTAGGAGGTGATTAACCTTTCCTAATGGGACTGTGCTGCAAGCAGGATCTCACCCACCGCATCTTCATTAGCCTCGACCAAAGCCTGCATTACCTTAGATTAGGTAATTGGTCGTTTGTAACGCAGGAGAAGGAGGGGAGGAAGAGCTTATGAAAAGTGCCAACTAGATTAAGGGCATTAAAATTTAATTCCTGTTATCCAAGAATTCTGGAAGGCAGCATTTAATCAGGCATGCAGTTGAAAACCTCCCATCATCAGAGGATTCAGTCACAGTGAGCATGGTATTAGTCTGTGGAAAGTGGTCTACTGTGGTAATGGCCTCTGCATGTAACAGTCAGTTTAGGGTTATTCATATAAGTTTTGGACCTCTTGAGATTTGCCCAAGGGGACAGAGCTTGCAACTGAAAACCACATACTCTGTCTTGTATCAGTTAGCTGAAGATTTTCTGAAGAAGCAGTGAAGTTTGTGTTCTAGAAAATTGCCTCATATGTTTCCTCACTTTATCAGGAACAGTCTTGTCCAGATAACTTATCCGTGGCCTATTTCTGGCTGAGTATTCCAAAGAATATCTCCTCAGGGTCTGGGGCTTTCCAAACACTTTTGCCTGAAAAGTTCAGAATATCTTCAAATGCCCTGATAAGATGGACTATAGAAATGGCTGTCAAGAGGGAGTTTCTGGATGAGATAGTCTTTGTGGCAAATTCCCATTTTTTTGTGATTGTTTTGGGTTTTTTTTATTCCTAAAATAATGATACATGTTATATGTGGCATGTCCCCAGATGCTAAACATGATGCAGCCATAACTAAGGAATGAAGGAAACGGGTCAAACCCTATAATTCTGCAGTACTTCTCAGGAAGTTACTTTCCTCCTGTACTTTAACACTTTTGACACATGCACATGTTAAACAGATCAAATATTTATCATTATGTATGGGTCTGCAAAATACTTGACTGTGTCCTGCTCATAGAAAACAAAGACACAAGGCATAATGATAATGTTGAGCTCTGTCATTTTATGCAAAATCTTGATAAAAATTAAGAGGGAGAAAAAAATTGATCTTTTGATATTGTATGGTCAGACAAAAAAACTGCCTCTTTCAATGACTGATGATCATCAGGAGGGTTGTCTGGCATGGAGCAATGTATTGAGAAGTTTTTCTGAACCCAAGAGCCTCTAGAATTTGTCAAGTGTTTTGTTTTATGAGCTTTAAAGGAGACGACATGTTCTGTCTGCACTTGCCCCCAGTCTGTGGCTTTTGTAATAAGATAATGTAAAAAATCAGCTCAGGCTTTCTTCACAGGTTTGGCTGCTCCCTCCCTTAGAAGCTATCTTGTGTTACCCTTCAGCAGAGTCCAGGCAGAATGGTTCTTCATGTAGTTGTTCTGGGAGGTCAAGGTATTTCAGAACTGTACTTCTCATATGCTGGTGCTGCTATGAATGGATTTTACTGTGAAATGTGGAGATGCAGGAGGCTGCAAGGAACCTCAGAAGTCCTTGTCTCCTGTACTGTGCTTTAGTAGGGAACCATATTTCATGATACCTTTCAGAAATGCATGAAACTTTATCCCTCATTTAGAGCAGCTTTTTACCCCTGTTCCCTGTAAGGGCTTTTTAAAGGCTTCATTGCTCTGCTGATTAGAAACTTTTGTCTAATTTCCAGTCTAAATTTATTCTTTGGCAGTTTATAACCATCTGTTCTTGTACCAGTATTTTCCTTAGTTAAATAGTAATTTCCACTCCTCAGCTATTTCTACCCCTGGGTGTTTGTGCACAGTAAATGTATCTCCTCTCAACATTTATTTAGCTGGTCTGAACAAGCCAAAATTTTCAATATTCTTTTTCCCAGATAGGCTTGTCTGTCCCCTGATAGCCTTCCTCTACATCTTTTTTAGTTATTTTTCCTTGACCAGTACTGTACAGGCATTGGCATTTATTTGTGTTCAGAAAGCATGGTCCTGGATCTCTGAAAGCTTTTGTCTTTGTATTTTTGTCTGGGTATTACGTGGAAATATGACTCTTCTCTGGATTATGCTACTGCTTTTTCTTGCAGGTTTACCTTCTTTGATGCTTTGTAAATAGGAATAAATAATGGTGGCAATGTCTGTGCAGTGCGTTGGCACAAGACTAAGTGAAGACTTGTTTATAAGCATTGGGGTATGTCCTTCTCTCCCAGCATTGACTTGAGCACCTGCAGACCACTCCTGCTATCCTTTTCAGGGTTGCTTTGTGGTGCCTAGTTGGTCTGGCAGAGTTGTTTCTTGGTAAGCAAACCGTGGTGAACCTTGGTACGCACTGTAGACTCGCTCCTACCTTACACAGACACCTGCCACACAGGGGCATTTGAACTAGTCAAACTTCCCTTATGGGCAAGGAGGAACAACAGATTCCTTCAGAGTCTGAATCATCTCATTCTAAAATAGATATCTGTTAAGCTTGTTACTGTCTGTTGAACATTTTTGTAAATAGGATGACACATTCAGTTAGTTGATTATACCCACATTTGTAGCCCATATTAACAAAATGGAGGTAATAGCAGTTACATGTCTTCCAGATGTGTGTCAGGAAAAGCATAAAGGACTGCCAGGCCATTCAGGGTGTTGAAACTGCATAACGATAGGTGGGGCAAAGCGGAGAATAAATGATATTCTGGTTGAACGATTGCCTGTGGGAAGATCTTGTTTCTGTCAGCTAAGAGATTATTCAGCCTCTCTCTTTTGGAAGCTGAGGGCATGTCTTGAGGAGAAAGGGCAAAAAAAAAGTAAAAGGAAGAATAAAAAAACCTACAAAAGCTCAAGGGGTTGGAAGACTCCAGGGTGGATATAGTCCTGGAGTGTGTGCTCTTTTGACATCATGGTGAAATCCTGGGTTTTCTGTAGAACAAGGAGCTACTTAGCTACTTCCCTTTTCTTTAGAACACATTTTCCTGTGCTTCTGTAAAATGGATCAAGTGATTATCACTTCTCTTGGCAAGTTTGGTAGCAAGCCAAGACGGAATGGATTCGGCAGGTTAGGGGCTCTTGTCTCTTTTCTGAAAGAGCATACAAAGAAGAAATCTGACATATGGAGTGTACTTCAGAAGTTTGCTCTAATGCTGAATTTATTGTATGGAAACAGGTCTGCAATATGAGCCAGTTTTTTCCCAGCAGCACAGCAAGGTTTTGGGGTGTATTTTTAAGTTACTGGGGAGAGACAGATAAAGGAAACAAGCTAGGAGATAAGCTGATGTGCCCCTGTTTTGGCCCTATACAATTTCACAGAAACAGAATAAGATCACTTATGAACCACTTCGATGGGAAGTCTCTTAAAGGACTCTCATGTGTTGAACAGATAATGTGAATGCTAGTGAAAAGGATGACTGATTAGGAGCTATCTACTAGCTAATCTACTGCTTGTCGATATAAATGACTAGTGTTTTGGGGGTGACATGTAAAACTAAGCAACATATGGCGTTACAGTAAATGGTTCCCAAGTCTTTAAAGTCCCGAACAAGCAAAGAAAGCAAGAATCATTGGACTGTTGAAGGAGAAAGGGGCCAAAATAAGCAGGCATGCTGCTTGATTTCTTTGATTATTTCTCTCTAGTCTGCCCAACTGGGGCTCACATAAGTGATGAGATGATAATTTCTAGAGTGTTGAGAGTTTCCTGCCTAGGAGAAAAAAAAATCTACTGGATAACCTAGTCCATATAATAGGAAAAAGAATGTGAATGCTATAGAATATGAGAGATCTGAAGGCCTTTATGGTGTTGTTGAATGCCAAAAATGGCAGTATGACCTCAGTCTGAAGAACAGAATGCCATTTCTTATATATAATGCTTTTGAGATATTGGGAAGTTGTTTGCAGAATTAGACTGTATAGATGTATAACCCTTTATAAAGTAATTCTAGCATTTTTACACTTCATGATGGGTTTTATAGACTGATAAATAAGTACAAGTGTACAAGTATACAAGAAAAAGGGAAAGTCCTAACAATAAGTCTTGGCAAATGTCAATAAGCAAGTTTTATTAATATATAAGCTTTCCCACAGCATTGCTGAAATCCCAAAGCAGCAAAATGATCGCTTTTTGCCTGCAATGTAGCACCTTTACCAAGTTCCTTTTTCTTTACTGCTTGGCTGTTAATAACTTTATGGCTTTCCCCTTACTCTTACATGAGATCCAGGATTCAAAATGCATGAGACTTGTTTTTCAGCCCAATTTGAATTAAAAGCAGTGTCAGACAACTGCCACTGGTGAACAAAAAAAAAAAACAAAACCAAAAACCTCAGAGTGATTTATTTTTAATGCTATTGTCATAGCATCTCTTGGTACAGAGAATGACTATTTTCAGCTGCAGTTATAGCATTGGCTTTTCCCCTTTAGCAGTCTTTTTTGTTTTATTTTGTTCTTGTTGGAGGATTTAAATCTTACTGTTGGATCCATGTTACGTTTTTGGCCTTTCTGTGCAAGGGGAGCTAGTAATCAGCAGTTGAGTTCTGCTCTGGCACAACAGGTTATTCTGTTCTCTGTGCTGTCTTACTCACTGTGCAGTTTTCCACACAAACGGAATGACATTGCCAAGTCACCTTGCCTTACTAAAGTTTGGGGTCACTGCATACACTCTAGGCCTTGACTCTTCCTCCCTCTAGAACTCTCCTTATCATTTACATCTGCAAGGTATGGACACTGAAATTTAGCAAAAAAAGGAGCAGATGTATTTGTTTTCAGAGGCATAAAATACCAGGAATAAAGTGCTGCCAAGTCTCCATGAATCTTTCAGTAACATGTGATCCCTGGCACCTGTGCTCCTGTAGCACCTTTCATTGCAAAGTGCTTTTTGTATTAGCTGCATACCAAGATAATGCTCCACATCTTTGGGATAGACTTTGATGAATTTTCAACAGTCTGTAATACTGTCACTCACACCATTTAAAGAAACAGATGAAGGAAAATTCCACACCGTGCTAAAACCAGAAGAGTTCAAGAGGCAAAATGTATTTGGTCATGCTGTAATTGTGTATGCCCTCCCCTTTTTTTTTTTTTTTTGGGCAGAGTTTTGAAGGGTTAAGGAGACATTCTGTTGTAAATTAAGACATGTTTTAAAGCTTTTCCACCCAGAAGTCCAGTGAACTGATGTGAACAGTGTAAGACAGAAATGTACATAAACATAAGAAGATTCAGAAGACTGATCCAGTAATGGAGTGATGCATCTGCAGTGCTTACTCATCAGTGAACAATTCAGTATGTTACCAGCACCACCTGGACCACTTCGGTTCATGTAAAGCATCCTGGAGGGAAGAGAGTTGACTTGGAATATATGCTTGCTCTCTAACTGAGCAATAGAAGTTGTTTCTTGACTCTATTTTTCAGCACCTCTTTTCATAGGTTGTCCGATTTCTGGTAAAATCTTCATGAAATTAGTTTGGGACAAGAATCTTAGGGAACAAAAGACCTCATTAAAACTAATGAAGAAACATAATTAAAGCAAATAAATATATTAGCTAAGAGAGATTCAACTTTCTCATAAGCTAAAAAATTTTTTCTCTATATGCATAAGAAAAAAAACTATCTTGTGTTTCAAGAAATTATTCTCCTAGCTTTTCTGACTAGCTTCAATCACTGTGTAGATAAAAGTTCTCATTTTAGGATTTTGAAGTCTCATGTATTTCTGTTTTTAAATCCAGAAATGTCGTCTTTGACAAGGGACCTCTGCTCTTCTTTTCAAAATACTTCTTTCAAGTTTCTCATGAAAAATAAAACTTTTATCCCTAACAGATACAGGGTACAGTCATGCACTAGCAATACTCATCATCCAGGTATATAACTACCAACTCAGAGATTATGTTCTGATTTAAATGTTTGATTTGAGCCTGTCTTCTTATTAAATCTACTGCTAAAATCCTCTGTAGTTTCTTCTTGTAGTTTGGAGGGTTTTTTTCTGGGGTGGTGGTGGGGGGGGGGATATTTTTATTTGCTTGTTATTTTGTTTTTAATGCTTTTTGTTTAGCACAGTATAAATATTGGTAATTTCCAGAGTTCTTCACCTCAAGAATCAAGTTTCTTTCTTTCTATAATTTACTATGACACCTTAATTTATGCTAGTGCCAGAGGACTACACAGGCAAGTAGTAAAAGAATCTCTGCTGTAGAGACGTTAAAATCTCCTGCACAACTTTAACTCTCTTTAGCTGTTGAGCTGCTGTAGGATCATACTTTGAGATAGTTTATTCATACAGAACAGATATGATTGCACTGATGGCCTGTCTTGATTGTCCTGCTCAACCTGACAGTAGCATGATGCCCTCTGAGGTTGCTGGCTAGGGTTTCATGTGATCTTGAGAGGTCGATTGACTTGTAACAGGCCAGGGAAGTAGTTCTGTCAAGTGGCAGTCAACCCAGGATGAGCAGATGGGCTCTAATAGGTCAACAGAACTGTGCTGTGATGCTGGGATTGAAAGGTTAAAGGATGTATAGGGAAGCAAAATATGAAGAATGTATTTGGGGGGAAGAGGAAAAGATTTCTGAATCTAAGTGACAATACGGGAGTGCAAAACACTTGGTTATGGTTTATAAAGTTAAAACAAGGGGTGGATAAGGACATATAAACTGGCAGCAGATTGTGGTTTATGGTAATGACAGTCCCAGAGGAATCTCTTTCTCTTGGTGACATTGAACTAAATTGCATTACTCAAGATGTGTACTAAGGATGTGTAATGAGATGTATGCAAGGGAAAGAAGAGACTGCTGCTTTTATGATGGTATGAAATGACTGGGATGAGAGTATGAGAGTGCCTGCACATGCACTTCTGAGAGGGGAAGGGCAGATGCCAGGGCAGGGTGGGCTAAATGATTTTTATTTGAAAGCCCTGTAGTTGAACTTGTTAGAAGAAAGGGTCTTAGGTCATAAACATTGACCAAAACTTTTTTTTCCAAACTGAAATTAGGCCTTAAATGCCTAAAACTTTGCCTTTAGCTGAATAGAGATCCTTATTACATTTTTCATGCTGATGTTTTGAGCTTTGATCTAAATTTGTATGTGGAAATCCTCTAGAAAGATGCTTTTGTGAGGCTGATGACTGGGAAATAACTGGTAAAGTTTATAGCCTGAGTGTCCAGGCTGGATCAGATCGACTGTGTCTCAAACCTAAACCATCCCTGTATCATAACTGCTCCGAAGTGTTGTGTGCTTGAAAGAAAGGAGATGCTGATGGATGGAAAACACCCATATCTCTTCTTTCCTCAGTATGCCAGGGTAAGAAAACTTGTACCACATCTTTCAGAATAATTCCATTGTTCATCTAATAATCTCACCTTATTGCTGTAACTTTTAATATACTGTTGAACAAAATGCCTTCATTTTGGTTTTGTTGGGAAAGTGTTTGAATATTTCCTTTATACTAGCTTAGAAAGATTTTTTTGGATAATTTATGACTTAGAAATCACAAATAAAGTGATTAACAGGATACTCAAAATAACAAATCTGTATTTATATGCAGTCAAACTAGTTATCAGCTGAACAGCATATATCCTTTGCTAGGGAAATGGTCAGGGCTATTACTTCACTGTTGTAAATTGTCTCTTTGTCTGTTCTGCATTCTCTCTGTAGGCAGAAGTTGAAGCTATGTAGCCATTTGCATCCAGGGGCTGGCTGACTTGCCATGACAAAGCTCATAAGACCTGGCCCCTTGAGTGGAGAGTGGTGCTGTAGAGCTGGTATGCATACTGTTGAGAAGAGGGAAGCAGTGAAAGCCCAGGAGCTTTGCAGCTGTGATATCTGCTAATCAAATAAACAAGTACAGTGGTGAGGCCTTCAGTTACAGTAGGGAGGAAAGGAGTTATTATGTACCTACAGTGTTGGATGTTGGCATTTCAAGTGCTTTGGGCAAAGATTTCTACTGGTCTGGACCATCTGGCTACCTGTGTACCTGTGAATCAGTCAAGGATTCTTGCATTAGCGAGTAAGTGGCTGCTTAACTTTTCAATTACCATTCTTTTGGCTATGTGTCAGGGAAATGGATACCTCGAACATTCTCAAGGGTGTTCAAAAAGACCATGCAAGGAACCCTAGGATGTCAGTATGAAAAATGAGAGCATCTTTCACTGTTCCTCTGAGTTTTTAAACTAACTCAGTCTTTTTTCTCTTTATCCTGAAGTGCAGGTAACTATCCACTCTTTTGGGTCTTGGTGTTGGGTATTTTGGATTGGGTTTTTTTAGGATTTTGATTTGATATTACTAGCACTACTACTTTAAGAGTTGTGCCTTAAAATGAAGTTTCATCACAGGAATAACTGTTAGATTTTTTTTGAGACAGATTCTTAGTTTGGATTTCTAGACATTTGAGAAGCATCTGTGTACATGGAAGAGTCTTGCTGCTGCTCTAGGCATATCACTGCCTGTCAGGGATGCAGCCTTTTTCCATTCCTTCCCATTGCAGTGCCTTCTTTTCCCAAAAGCAATGAGGAGCTTTTTCTTGAAGAACACGTCATCTTAGAGCTGACTTGTTCCTGAGAGCAGAGAGAGTCTTTGCCAATGCTGACTGGAGTAAATTCACTTAGGCTGATGGCTGATGAAGGGATGGAGGATTTATAACTTACCTGAGTTCTCATACATCACCCTCTATGTCGCTTGCTTATGATGGCACTGCCAGAAGATAAAGAAGTGCAGGAGGTTCAATGCAGGCCATAGTGACAGGCCAGGGACAAATGTCTCTGTTGGGTAAAATGATTTGAATGGTTTTGGTGAAGTATCAGGCTGGGCTGAAAATTTAATTGCATTTAGTGATCCAGCTAGCTTATTATCCTGGTGGAATTCCAAATGCAGATAAAGTTAATTAAAGTAACGTGTATGTATTTTGTCTAAAATAGCAGACATGGATTTTTTTAGGCATCTCTGCATGCTAATCTTTTACCCATATCTTATCAATCTAAATACAGTCTTGTACTATTTCTAATGTAGTGGAATTGCCATGAGGCTGATAAATATCAGTTGTAATTTATAGGGTGTTTATTCAGGTAATGGTGTACAGAATACTTTTTACAGTCCCTAGAGTCTAAAGAGGCAGACACCTAGAGGCATAAAAATGCATTATGAAAAGACAGAAAACAGACAAATTGTTTTATTTTCTGCAGGTAAAATTTAATGGACATAAAACTTAATATGGTGCTAGGAATCTGTGGTGTTTTTTTTTCTTTCTTGTTTTTTTATTTGTACAATGGATGCAGAGCTTGAGAAAAAGTGGCTGGCATGAGGATTGTTTAATTACATTTTTCTGAAGCAGAATACCTTGTTTTCTTATAAGTGTTGCCATTGTGTCCCCTGTGAGTCTGAGCCAGCATTTCCCCCCCAGCTGTGAGACGTCTGACGGAGAAGGGCTGAGAATGGAGGCTGTGCAGAAGGGCAGCCTGCTGGCTCTGCAAGCTGTGCCTGCTGAGCGGCTGGCACCCAGCTGCTCCCAAAGGCTCTCACTCCTTTTCAATGCTCTGTTGTGCCCATCAGATCTTTTGATCACTTTAGGGCTTTAAAGAAAGTAAGCTGTTCTGTGCTAGCTCATGTCACTACCTTCTGTGTTGCGAGAACATTTCTGTACAGCCCTTTATAGCCAGGAATTGTGGGCTGCAGCCATCCTTGGACTCGATACGGGTGTCAAGTCAGCGTTCTGCAAGGCACCAGCATTAAAGCTGTGTATGGTTCTTCTCCGGCTGCAGTTTGAGGAGCTCTCTTTCATGTGTATATAAATTTCTAATGCTGCTGGAAAATTGCTAACTGTTCTAACTCATAATTGGGGTCAGGGAAGCTGAGGTGGGGAACAAAGTTACACTTTGCTAAGTCTGGTTGCCATCTGTTGGCCCAGAATGCCAAGATTAGCCCATCTCTCTTTTCACCAAGGTACAGATGATGCATTGTTTTTTCTATTCTATTCATATTCCTTGCTGCATCCAATGTTTTAAGCAAGGATGTAGTTTTAGAAAGCATTGATAGCTGATAAATAATGTTCAACTTTTTCTTTTGAGATAAATCTGTTACCTCAACCCTTTCTTTCACATAGCTTTCCTATCTACTTCTTCCTGTAAATGAATGACAGGATGGGGATCACTGTTCTTTCCTGGTTCAGTTGATTTCTCAGCAGCCTTAAATTGCAGGCATGTCCTGCAGTGTGAATGTTGGGATGGCTTATAGGACACTGCCAGGAAAGCCTACAGCATGCAGATTTGAGAACAATCCAGCAAGAACTTGCTAGAGCTCAGACTGAAAATCATTTGGTCTCCCTTCTAATCTGTCATTTCCCATCAGTACAATAATAGAGAAGATTATCCATAGTAAAACTGAAAATGCAGAGGGCTTTGACCAGTGAGGCATGGATAATCGGGGGAAATATTAGTGGAGGGCTCAGTCTCCTGCTGCCAGCAGTGGTGACAGGTGGCATGGCTCTGTGGCACAGTGTTGTGGCATGGAGACAAAATGTCAGTCAGTCATGTTTTATTGCTTCAAATTTTTTCAGAGCAGAAACACTGCAAAATTAAGCCTCAGCAATTGCTGTATGTGAATAATAAATATACAAGAAATGCATCACAAATTGCCAAAAGTGCTGGTCCTGCATATACTGTACTAACACTGAACTATGACTTGGCTCTGAGACTCCATTCTACAGTCCAGCTCTATCACTGTCCCAGGTACAGGAGGCAGATCAGATATGCTCTCTTTTCTTTTAAAGATGCTGTGCTTTCATTTCAGACCTCTGAACTACAATTCAAAGACTTCTTATTGATGGCATTTTCCTGTTTCTTTCCTAGTATGAAGGATCCACAGGCTTGGCAATAATTGACCAGATGATCATGCAACTAATTGTTGCCCTTATTTATTCAAAATCAGTGGAAAGATTCATTGTCTGACTTCAAACTGCTTTAATTCAATAAAAATATCAGAGTTTTTTAATAAGCCTCTGGATTGAATGGACAGTGTAATGTAATATCAGGATTTTGTTGTGTGTGAATACTGTAATTAAAGTATTGTTTTCAACCCTAGAAATGCCTACACTTTATCAATTCCAACTAACAGCACAAATCTACCTCACAGGGACACTTGATTGCTGATGTTTTCAACTACACTTTAATATCCTTTGAAAAATGTAGAAATAATGCAAAGCATATATTCACAATAATAAGGTGTTACGGTGGCAAGTGTTCACTTCAAGGAAAAACTATTCATGTTGGTTGAGAAAGTGATACTTTTGCTGCAGATCTTGGAATAAATAATGTAGGGCCTTTTTATTAATTCTGTAAGTAATGGCTCATGTCAGAGTCTAGATTTCCTCATTGCTTCTTTGGAAAAATCTTTATTAGTTTTTTAGGAGTGTGTGGCCAGAGACAGCAGACACCAGTGTCTGATAATTAAGAAACTTATGAAGTGGATCTGTTCTGTGCTGTTTCTTCCCCTGCAAAGGTGTGATGAGTTCCAGCTTGTCAGCCAATCAGTTTTTTTATCTCTCTATCACCCTCTGGTGGTTCTTTGAACAGATTGGGTTGGAAGGAACCTTATAGATCATCTAATTCCAACCCCCACATTTTCCACATAAAGAGCTGTTTCTTCAGTAATGTGAAATAAAATGCCTGTGTTTTGGCATAGGGCAGTGGTGTTCTCAAGGGGTCAGTGTTGAAGCTGATATTGCTTAATGCATTTACTAATAAGTGAGGTGATAGGATAGAATAATCCCTCACTTTAAGTCTGCAGGTAACACTAGATAGTGGAATCAATTGGTATGCCAAATGTCAGGGCTGCAATTCAAAGACACTGTCATGACCTGGAGAAATGGGTTGCTAAAAGTATTAGCCACACTAAGCACTGTGTGGTTAGGGATGAATTTGGAATCTTGTTTCCAGCTGAGAATGGGGAAGCAATAGAGAGGCTAAAATATTCACTGCATTCATTGCAGGTCCAGAGGAATTTTGTAAGAGACCAGGTTTGATTGGCTTCTCTACTGGTTGTCCTTGTTCCTGTTGCCTGCCTAGCATCACAAAAAATGTGAGGCTACCATGTTTATAGCATAAGCAACTCCGAATCCTAGCTACAGCACTCTTCTTTTTGCTTCTCTACAGATTTCTTTGAGGCTTCAAGGGATAAAATCTGAAATAGTTAAACTGAGCAAATCATATGTGGATTTTGTTTCCTCACCAAAAGCAGCACAGAAGATGGAATATATGTGATCTCTGTGGGTAACATGGAAGTTGTCTGATTTGACAAAAGCCAGTTTTTAATTTTTCAGGCAGTAGAAGGCAGCTGCTTCCATCAACCTACATTTAAGACTAATGGGTAGTGACAATGAGGTAGAATAAAAGTGAGGTTATATTTAGAGGCCATGCACTGTGTCCTCTGAATGAAGTTGCCTCAAATTTGAAGGCAAGTTGCACCCACTTGAACTTTATAGAACTTTAAAACTCTCTATTTGCAGAGAAAGTGTTTCAATGGCAGTCTTACAGAGCAGCGTCTTAGCCACACCTTTATTTTCTGTTTATAACAGAGTGGAATTTTCATTAGATCCACCAGCATTACGTTGTCTCTGTTTCTGTCGCTTTATTTAGATGCTAGTTTCATTATGTCCCAGCACACAGAGACTAGCCTAAGACTAATGTGCATGTGGATTGACCTGGAAACTTGGAAGTTTACTTCCCTCTCCCCCTGCTTTGTTTTCACGTCCTGCTTGGATGTGTTTCAGAGTTGAAATGCTGTCTTGTGAATGCTTCCAGGAGCCTGAAGGCACCTGGAAGTCTGTGGGTCTGCTTTTGAGGTGATGTATTTTAGGAAGTAACCAGAGATGAGGTGCTGCAAACTCCATCCCCCCGCCCTGACCTGCCTCGGCTAGCTCCGGGTGAGAGATGGAGGAAATTTCAGCACGGACAAAGGTAAAAGATAAGAAGGCTCCTTTTCCCAGGACCACAGTCCTGCTTTATTTGCTGAACAAAACTCCGGGGGAAAAAAGAGCCCGAACAAAGGATGGCAGGGAATTTTAAACTCGGGGGAAGGGGAGGAGGGGAATAGAACCACAAGTAATGGGGTACAACCGAAGGGGAGGGCAAGGGGAAGACTCAACCAGGGGGAGTACAGAGCACACCGTTCGGTGCAATATAATAATCCCAAACCCTGTAAACAAAACAAACTACTTCGTTCAATGCAACAATGAGGAATCGTCGCTTCAGTGGCTGGCACCTTTACTTTGTTGTTTTCAGTTATTTGTTACAGAGCTGGCCAACAGTACTGTGCTAAAGTTAAGAGTTTTGTGTGAAATAGATAGGCTGTATGGTCTCCATTTGTTTGTGTTAGAGAGTACTTGTCCCTTTAAAAATTATAAACTCAGGGTTTGTCACAAATCATAACTATATATTCCTCACCCGTTCCAGAATATGAATGAACCATGGACTTCAAATGCGGCCACTCTGGCTTGCCACATATCACTGAGCAGTCATTTTGTTTGTAAAAGCAATGGCTGAGGTCTTGTCAACTGCCACAATTTGAAAAAAAAAAAAAAAAAAAAAAAAGAAAAAAAAAAAAAAAAACCAAAAAAAAACCCCAAAAGAATCCATATTCTGATTTTAATTTAATGTGAAAAAAATTTAATTCCAGCATTTAGGTCAAAGCAAGGCAGTGTGATCTATTCAGAGCCTGAGACACATTTTGGGAATGTATTGCTTATTGTTAGCACTCTTATTTAATCTTTACATGACCAAGGAATACCAAATTACTTCCTCATTACTTTTTTTTTTCTTTCTGTTATCCATCACATAAAATTGCATATCTTTTCTCATAACTTTGTTGGGAAACACTGGATGAAGAAGGACAATAAAAGTTCCGCATGTTCTTGTTGGTGGGATTTTTTTCCCCCTTATAGTTTGGATTTTAGTGTCCTGTCTATGTCCCTGGAACAATATACTTTTCCAGCTCCCCTGAATCAGTAATTGGATCAGTAATCCGATCTTTATTTTGCATAGCTCTAATATAGAGATAATGTTTTTATAAACTTTGTCAAGTGCATTGTGTAGGAGAGGAATATGATGGCCCCTGACAGCTTGTAGGGTTATGTGGTACTAAATAAGCATTCCACATCTTAAAAATGGCTTTATTAGTCATGAGTTGGAAATCCAATCTAAAGAAAAGCTACATGATGGAAAATAAACAGCTTTTCTGAGCAGATTGTTTTATGGAACTTCTGGCAGAGAAATGCTGTAAACAGCAAGTACTTACTGTAGTCTTCTCATGTCCTTTGGATCTGAAGACTTCTCTATTTCTCTTAGGATTATTATTTATTTGTTCAGTAGATTGAACTGCACACTTGGAGATATTTCTGCAGACAGCATTAACTCATGACGGGCTTGGGCCACACTTTCTACTCCCAGCTGCCCTCATCAGAAAGTTGTGTCCTACCCTAAGCAGCTGCTTTGGAGACAGCTGGCGCAATCCAGCTACCCTTCTTCAATTTGTGCTTGCTAGTAGCTGTCTGGCACATTGTTATTTCTGAGATCATCCCTCTTTTTAATGAAGCAGTTCTGTGTGTCTTTACTATTGCTCCTGGGTGTGCTTTAGGTCCCAGCAAAATCTGTGAGTCCTTTGGTCATCACACTGAATGTTTTGGTGGCAAAATGATGGCTTGATATGTTGCTCCTGTGTGGTGTTACAGTGTGGGAGAGGGTGATAGTCAGAAGTGCTAGCTTAATGCTCACCATTGCTGTCCAGTCATAGCTGCTGGACTCTGGTGCTATCTATGCTAATAATAGCTCTCATTTGTCCAGCACCTTTACTTGGAGAGGGCCTAAAGCAAGTTATGAGCTGCATTCAGGCAATGTATGCACCTTTGGGTTGAAATGAGACAAGTATGTGAAGGTACACAGCCAAGTTCCATGAGTTTGAGAAAATGTTAGATAATCACTGAAGGAGCACACAGCCACTGGATTCTCTTTAGATGTCTCCCTTTGAAGAGGACATCTGAGCCAAAGAGGCCAAGAACAGACTCATAAAATCTGGATTATGGTGATTTTGCATTTTCAAATGTTTCCTTCCCAGGAGCTTCACTAATGTTTGTTCAGTAGATCCTGGCTCCTGGGTGGAGCCCAAAGCTACTGTTGGGCAAAAGCTCATGTTATCAGAGCATTTAACAAGGATGCAACAGCTGGGCACATGCTCAGTTGTGAGGCTGGTAAGTTTTAGAAATTAATCTGCTGGAGCTTTTTGTACAGAGGTCTTTAGGAAGTGGGGAAGCTTGCTCAGTTTGTTAAACATCTGTGGAATAGTTCATGAAGTTTATTTAATGGGATCTCTCAGTGATGAAAGGCACTGATAGAATTAGTGCTAGGTGAATATGTGAACTGAAGCTGATGAATATCAAAACCCTTTGAGCAAATAACTTTATGTCTGTGGCTTAAAATAATATTAATCAAGCTTATCAGGAACTATCTCTCCTAAGTGGAGGTTCACATATGAGTAATCATCTATATGCATGCATCTATACTTTGTTTAAAAAGTCTTTATTCAGAGGAGGAGGATAACAGAAGGATATGAGGACACTGTACATTAGGAAACATTCCGTATTTTATGACTTTGGGATGGTTGTTTTGTTTATTGTTAGGAGACTGGAGTCGTGGTGTATATGTGTGGACTGGTGCTCCTCTTGCTGCAGAGGGCTGCTGAAGCAGCTGTGGCTCTAGGATGTCATCATCTTTTGCAGGGTCTGGAGCTGAAAGAAAACAGACTTCTTGCTGGTGAAGTGCACGATTTGTGTGGAACCTTCTCTGTTGCTACTTCTCATTTCCAAGTTTCTTTGTAGGCAGAACTATCTATCTGATTGCTCTGCATCTCAAAGAGAGTCTCTTTGATTGCTTCCTAATGTGGCTTTGTAACACTTCTGTAGCTTTAGGGGGAAGACGGTTCTCTCTGAAGTCCTTCAGTCTTTCCCCAGCCCTCTACCTGATTATCTGGACTCCCTGAGTTCCTCCTCTTAGAGGGCAAAGAAGAGGAGGATGGAACAACTGCAGCTGTACCGTTGGTGCTGTAGACCAGGGAGTTTAGGGAAGAGAAATTTCTGACAAACCAACACTGATGAGGAAGAGAAACATACCATGCAAGGCAGTGCAGAATGAATACCCTGAGGCAACTGCAGTTCTTATCTGTTTCAGGTGATATGCTCTTTGGAATCAGATTTGCTCAGGTGTCAGTGACCTCCCACCTTACAGACTCCACCAGGACTGTGATTACTGTACTGCTGAAAAGTCATTAACTTTCTTTCACCTAAGCAATAAAAAGCAGTGTGAGACAAAGGACAAGGTGCTTTGGAAAAACAAACAAACAAACAAAAGAAACTTAAAATGGTTTTATCCTAAAGGTGTTTAATTACATCTCCTGGGGAAAAAAAGTAGGAATGGGGTATTTGCTGCATGGCTCAGGAGTCAGTAAATGAGAGTGAGTATCTGCTTTGGTGAACAGCAAATTGCTTCTGGCTGTGCCAAAGAGAAAATGTGTTGCCATGCCTGAGTTGCTCAATGTCCATACTCTCAACTTTCTGTTCAACTGAATCCGTATTTTTGTGCATTTACTTTAATACTAGTGATGAGATCCTCAAATTTTTTTTTTTTCAAATCCCTGAAATAAGATGCTGAAGATCAGGGCTTTCTTAAGCCTTTTCATCTCCAAATGAAAATGAAAGTGGTGTACTGGACTGAGGATCATTACTCAGGGTTCTCAGCATCAAAATGGAAAGAATCCTGCACCCATAAGTTCAGATTCCAGCAGGACTAGTTTTTTTGCTTTTAATTCTCCTGCCATAAATACATCAATTTTATTTTTCCTTGGGACAATGTATCTCTGAACAGTAAAAGTGCTAATGCATTATAAAATGTATGTAAGAGGAGACTTAGGTACATTAACTTCTTGTTTCAATACGTTTATTTCAATCTTCATAATTAGAAGAGACTTTAAAAGTGAGGAGAACAAAATGCTGCCACAGCATTTGATGCTGGTAGTGTGGAAGTTGTACTACAGCAGTAGACCAAAGGTCTTTGAAGGGCACACATGCTGAGATGCTTTGAGTGGAGAGAAAGCCCTCAAGTAGTTCCAGGATGGATGACTATGTACATGCTTTTCTCTGTGTGACTATCCATAGAGAGAGAGGAGACTTACAGAATGGCTGATTCCAATATGACTGGTTTGAGACTGCAAAAGGGCATTCAGAATTAGCTCTGGTACCAAAGCTGTTTTGCAAATGTTCATACTGCATGTGTCCCCAGGTTAAGGTTGTCTGTAGGCTTTTCATTTCAGTTCTGTGCGTTGTACACCCAGTGCCAATGTGAGCAGTAAGATGAATGGCTATTTATTTCATCTTACCAGAGCTAATCCATCATGGTGCATGTAGCAATTGAATTTCTGCACTTCAAAAAGCTTTTACTTCCAGATATTAAATAAATAAATAAATAGATGTAAGGACCTCTCTTTCTAAATCTTTATTTTCCTTCTTCTTGTTATTTTTCTTCTCCTTGCCTGCTGTGTAATAAATAAGCTTGTTTATTTTGGTAAATATCCATACTTTGAAAATAGTTTTATTTAGCACTTACCCCACCACTGACATAAAGTGACTGATAGCAGCATTGTTCTGGAATGCCAGAAAATTAAGTCAAGATTTCTTCTTTAAATTCCTTGATTATTTGCAAGCTTTTTTTTTTTTTTTTTTCATTCCAATGGATTAGCAAAGACATTGCCTCAGGATGGAAGGATACAACCTTTGCTGGGCCCTATTAGTAACTTTCTGTTGGAATTGATTATTCTTTTTATTTTTTGAGGTTTCAACAAAATAAATGAAATTACAATTAATACTTCATCATCTGAGGTTCTACCTGTAGTCATTAATGACATGTTTACCTGCCCCTTATCCCCTCTAGTTTCTTTATCAAATTCTACTATTTCCAGAAATGTTTAGTTTTTATTTATATTGAAAATAAAACCTTTATCTAAGGTATTTATTTGATCACCTTTGATTTAATTTGATTCTTTTAAATCCAGAGATGTCCCATTGAACCCATCTGCCTACTGTATGTATTACTGTACAAGATCAAACCATTTTCTGCTCTTTCCTATGCAATTGGTTAGTTAGGTGGGTTTTTATTTTACAGCAAATTCCAAAGCCTAACACTTCAGTTTTACCTTCTGTGCTGAGGAAAAACTCCTGAGGGTTACTTTTTCAAAATTAAAGGACAGTTTAGGGAGAAAACAAACACCATCATTTTGCTTCAATTCATTGTGGCATCTATTTGTATAAATCATTAAAAAGATTAGAGGTGGGTTAAGACATTGGCGCCCAAGCTTTTTTTTTGCTTAGAAGACCTTTGAGCGCGGGCACTATTACCTTAAAAGAGTCTATGTATGTTTCTAGCAGCTACTGAAGCCTCAGATTTCACTGTACACCTTAGTATTGAGCTGTTGTTCTTTCCAAAGGGAAAAAAAAAAACCCAGAAAAACATATCCATTTTCTATTTGCTCTCTTGGATTTTCCTAAGAGATGCTCTCACAGAGTCTGTAAAATCAGACAGCTTACACTTAAAGTGGTAAGTCACAGTAAGAAGTATAAGTATCACAAGATGAGGTAGCTTACCACAGGCCAAGAATGGTGGGGGAGGAGGAGAAGAAAAGCTCAGCTGACATACAGGAAGGGAGGAAAATAAAAATAAAACAAAAAAAAAAAAAAAAAACAAAAAAACAACAACCTACCACCACACACCAGCAATGAAATGCTTTCCTACTTTACAGAGAACCTGCCCATAGCTTAAGACTGTTTGGGCTTTTTCCAGCTTTGCTGCCTTCCTTCCTTTCCAGTTAATTATTCATGCCCTTGCTACTAGCAGGCAGTTTTGTTTACCTTTAGGTGTAATTAGAGCAATCAGAGGGCTTGTAATATTGTAATAAAAATGCACTTTTGTTCTTTCTTTCACCTCTCTCCTTTTTTTCTCCCTCTCTTCCTGTCTTTTTTTGCTGATGTCTATCTGCTGACCACTGTTTGTTCACCAATCCTTCCGTCCTAAATTTTTTCCTATTTTTTAAGCTCTTTCTCTCCTTTTTTCTCTGTATCTAAGTGCACTTGCCAGTTTAAGAACCCAGATAAACTTCTGAACTTCACATTTTATGAATTCTTGCAGGGAAAATTTGCCTTGCTGTAACAGTGACTGGGCTAATTCTGAAATGAGCAGAATTAAATTGCACCCTGGAGAGCAATCATTTGTATACAATGTGTAGCAGAGGAAGAGGTGACAGCACAGACCTCAGTGAAATTTTGCTGTTGCCTGAGTGCCTTTTCTTTGAATGTTTTGGTACAGGGTGAGTAAAGACTTCTTTCATGTTCAATCAGCCAAAGGTTTTATTAGGTTTTGGGCGTTTCTGTTATTGTGGAGTTTATCCTCTGGTGTGGATTCTGGATCAAGACAGGAATGGAATTCTCTTTTGATAAACTACCCTTTTTTGTGTTGAGTTATGCAAATGAGTTAGTACATCATGTTGTTTCTTAAATTGGTGTGCCTGGTGTTTAAACTTGTATTTTTTTTCCTGCCAGTATGTATACATGTACATACATTTGCACTTTTCTGGGGCAGCTGAAGCTTGCTTAGTGCAATAGTTTTCTTGCATGTGTCCGAGCCACTCAAGAGATTTTTTGCACGGTTTATTCAATACATCACAGTACCTCTTTTGGGGTCTGTTTGAAATGGCCTGTGCACTGGAGTGTAAAAAGTGAATCATCAAGGAACAAGATTCTCTGAAACCAGCAGTGATAAGAAGTAGTCCATAAGCACTTAAGATAATTTTACCTAAATACTCTTTGTATATTCTTAAGGCACCTGCTGATGGGCATCTCTTTAGTGTTAATCAATGCCATTCATATTATTTGTGTGATATTGTTGATGAACTTGCAAAGATATGGTATTCATCAATGCTCCTTAACTGGTCAAGGTGAGGGATGCTTGATGGATAGGGGGAACACAAATTCTGCAGCTTGTGCTGCAGCTTTGATCTCTGAGTGGAAATACAGCTTGTCCTGCGCAATGTCTGACTCCTCCTTATATGTTTGTGTGGGTAGGGGTCTCTGAAAGAGTTTGAACCATAAGAGGGCCTACATTTGGTAATGGCTTTTCACATGGTAAAGCCTTGTTGACAAGAGGAAAGGAAGGAGTTGACCTCTGCAGTCTCAACCTTCTGCATTGCTTTTTAGTTTCCTCAGCTGGTTGAAATGATCACCATCAGTGTCAGCACTTAGTGGCAGTAGCAGTCTTTTTCCTGTGGACTGTGCAGCTCTAACAGTAGGGAAAGTCTGCATTACAGGCAGTGTGAGTTCCAAATCCCTCTACCAGGTTCACAGTTGGAGGAAACAAGGAAGAGCCAGATGTGGCAGCTCTGACTTGTACAGACAGAGCTATTGGAAGAACCAACAGTTGGAGCTGTTGGAGGAACCAGCTTCCATGGATTTTTCAATAGCTGGGTGAGCCAATTTCCCATGTATGAAATCCTCTTTTGATCAAACATGGCATATTTTTTTTATTTCTGGTATTTGTTGTTTTTCTTGATACATGTATACTGTGTACTGTACTGGATGCCAGAGCTTCTGCTGCTCTTCTCTATTTGTGCAGACACCATTATATCATCCTGGAGGGGAGAGGCATTATTACTCCGATTTTTCACATATGAGAAATGACAGGGCTTGTCATGTCCAGAGAGCAGAAGCAGGCAAGGGTCTGCTGGTGAACATTAGCTCATTTCTTTACTTGACAGCTTACCAGTGCTGCCAGGAGCTAGCAAAGGTAAATGGATATGACAGTAATACCTCTTTCTAGTGGCATAGCTAGATTATGCAGTCAAAGATCCCCTCTGTGCAGGGTTGGGCAGGGTCAGCTCTTTGGTGAGTGAGCTTTGAAGAAAACTGAGTATGCTTTGTGGAGAGGAATCAGCTTTTTGGTAGTGGCTGTGATCCCATCTACATTTTGTGTTATTTTTGAGGTGGAGAGTGAAGGTGAATCTCCTCAGAGTTGAAGGGAAGGGTGCCTGCTGTCAAAGGCACCATGGGGATAGGCTTCATGGAATCCTGTGCACCTGTAGGTAATCATAGGATCATTAAAGCTGGAAAAGACCTCTAAGATCAGTGAGTCCAACCTTTGATCAAACACTACCATGTCAATTAAATCATAGCATTAAGCACCAGATCCCGATGATTCTTGAACACTTCCAGGGATAACAGCTCCACTATCTGTCTGGACAGCCCATTCCAATGCCTGAAGACCCTTTCTGTGAAGAAATTCCTCCTGATTTCCTACCTGAATGTAATGTAACTTGAAGCCATTTCCTCCTATCCTTTTGCTAGTTGTTTGGGAGGAGAGGCCAACCCCCACCCATGAAGTTCTGGTATGCTTTTCCGTAGAATGGAGCTGTATATCATTCTCAATGATTTTTTAGGCCAGTAGCATTAACATTAGTATCCTGGCTAAGCAGCAAAGTCTCTGTTTGGTTAACAGTCCCTCTATAGCTGCTTTGCAGTCTTTTACTTCCAGTCCTAGCTGTGCATTGTCACTTTCCTTTTTGACATGCTGAACAATTCCTCTAAAAAAATAGTGAGAAGACCCTGGTTTTTTAGTTTCTTGATTCTTTCCTTGGTCTCTGAACTTGATAAATTGCAACTTTGTCATTTACTCTAAGCTTTCCTGGTGTTCTGTAACTGTCGTTTTCCCCAGTTTGATTCAGAAACTGCTTTGCCATTTAGTGCCTCCTCTAAAGAAAGCAGCTTTGTTAGAAGTAATAGAAACATTGAAACCAAAATTCTGGAAAGCCACTTAGCCTCTGTATGTCTATAATGTGTTTTGTGCTTGTCTATAGTTCTGACACATCTTAGAGAATTGGACAAGGCATATTTATTAAGGAACCCTGGAAGCCAAGGGATGGGGATCCCAAGTGGTGTTCTTCTGGTAAATATTGATACTATAGCACTTCAGCCTGACAAGTTTGGTGGCTGCCTATGACCAGGGTTAGAATGTTGGTGGATAAGGGAAGAGCCACTAATGTTGTCTACATGGACTAGTGCAAAGCACTTGACACTGTTCCAAAGTGACACCCTTGCTTCTGAACTGGAGAGACATGGATTTGATGGGTGGAGCACTTGGTGGATAAGGAACTGTCTGAATGGCAGCACTCAAAGAGTTGTGCTCAACAGCTCCATGTCCAAGTGGAGACCAGTGATGAGTGATGCTCCACAGGGGTCGTTATTGTGACCTGGCCTTTTTAGCATCTTTGTTGGTGCCATGGGCAGTGGGACTGTCTGCACCTTCAGCAAGTTTTTGTTGACAACACCATGTCAAGTGGTGCAGTTGATGTGCAGGAGGGAAGGGATGCCATCCAGAGAGACTTTAGCAGGCTGGAGAGGTGGGCCTGTGCAAACCTTGTGGTATTCAGCAAAATCAAGTGCAAGGTCTGTGCCTGCGTTGGGGCAATCCCAAACAGAAATACAAGATGGGTGAAAATTGGTCTGAGAGCAGCTCTGAGGAGAAGGATTTTGGTATGGTGGTGGAGAAAGAAATCAACATGACCCAGCAATGCATGCTCACAGCCCAGAAAGCCAACTGTATTCTGGGCTGCATCAAAGAAAGTGTAGCCAGGCAGGTGATCTTTTTAAAGGTGCTGCTCTAAAAGCCAATGAGATTTACCTGTGACAGCAGCTGTCTCAGCATGTTTCTCAGGATTTGTCTTCTACTGTAGCAGGAGCTAAAAGTCTGGGCCCACATGATGGTGTCAACTTAAAAGGCTTTACTGAGCCATAGGAAGCGCCTCATCCATCATCCAACCCAGAGCAACTTTAATGTGAAATTTCTGATTTCATTCTCTTTAGTAAGATTTCATTTGGTATGTGGCTGACTTTATGCTGTTTTATTTAGGTAACCTGATAAGGAGGGGTCTGGTTTCTTCTCTTACAGAAAATTCCTTGTCATGATCTGATGATGATGATCATGAAATGGCATGCAGTCAGTGCTGAGAAAGGTCACTGCTCCATATACTCTTTGAGAAACCCTTTGCTTTGTAATCAGTGCTGTGGCATGCTGAAAACACTCAACTATTAGTGATGGTTCTGGTTTCTTTTCTTGTTGATCTCTTTGACTCTGGACTGAATCAGAGCTGCTTGCCTGTAAATCATAGGGCCTCAGTAATTTATGGTCTGATTTTTTTTTTTTTTTTTTTTTTTGTGGTTTGCTTTGGGAACATTATAAAGTCAATTATTCTTGCAGGTTTTGACTCCTGGGTAACCCTGATGGTGCAAGAAAGAGAGAAAGTAGGAGGAAAACCCTCCATCAAATGATGTTGACTGTTGTCACCTTTTTAAACTTAAGTATTGCTGTGTATTTTTCTGGGGAGGTGGGCAAATTTTCATATTTGGTAAACCACTATCTGACCAAATTATAGCCCAAATGATGAATATTTAATTAGATCTGTACTCTATGAAATACATTGCTGCTTTGGTGGATTAAGACTGGGTAGCCCATAAATTGACAATTTGGTTGTCAGCTTGCACTGTGCCCTGGACAGTAACAAAACATGTGAATTCCTGTGGATTCCTGTATAAAAAATTGATGTGAGGATTGGATTGTAAAGACTGTAGGTATTTTATCCTTTTTTATATTTTTTCAATTAAAACAAAAGAAGATGGAATGAAATTAAAAACTTTAGGAATACTTTTAATATTGCAGTGTCAAATGACTGCACCCCTCAAAGTTACCAGCCCTCATCTTTGCCACTGACACATGTTAAAGAAGCATCTGCAGGAATGTGATTTCACCAAGAATTAAAACAAGTGATATTCACTCACACAAACTTTAAAAAAGTTATATGTATATAACATGAACTAATTTATTATCATATTGCATTTTCCTTTGTGTTCTCTTACTGCTACTAGTCAAATAGGTACTGGGAATAGATGTAATTACATTACTACATCCTTAGGATTTACCTGCAGGCAAGATGTGGCAGGTAAAGTGTCAAGTGCCCATTTGGGTTCACTGAAGTGGGAAACTGATACTGCAGTTTCACTGGAGTCACATCTCCAAGGATTACTGGTATCTTACAGTTTTGAGGTGAGGGGAGGATGGCATAGGCTCAGAGTTTGCTGCTCTGCAATGTGTCCAAAACTGAGGCAAGATGATCAGACTCTGAGGATGAGGAGCAAGGAGCATCCAGTAGGTCCCGCTCAGTAATTTCATGACAAAACCTCAGGGCAGTATTTTCTCTCTCCAGGTGCTGTCCTATTTCTGGGTCTGTCCTGGTAATGTCCACTGAATAAACACTGACTGTATTTCATACTATATTATTGTTTACTGTAGCTGATCTTAATTTATATTATTATATAACGTAGCAATGAGGCAACCCAGTCACTGCAGATCAAAGGAATTAGTGCAGCTGTCATGTGGAAAAGCTCACATTGTGCCTCACAACACTACCTCAGGCTTGCTTGAATCGTGCAGACTCAACTGTGTCTCCCTTTCATCACTGAGGATCCAGCCGAGGATATGTAAATTTGTGTGTGTACGTATGGATCCTGTAGGTATTTACACGTGCTTGGGCAATGCTGCCTTGCAGCATGGGTTATTATTTGGGTTTGACAGCAGCCTTTGAATGCAGGCATCAGTTTCCCATCCGTATGTTCCTTGAGGCTGTCAGCAGTCATTGGGATGACTGGCAGGGTGTCAGCTAAGCTCTCCTCTCCTGGAGGAATATTAGAGTAGCAAAGCTGACGAGAACTGCGACATCTTTGAGGGAGGACACTGCATGAGGTCTGCATGGTATGCATCATCCCCTACTTGATGAGTTTTTCACAGCAGGGACTTTTTTATTGTTTCTGTTCTTGTCAATATCTGCCAAGGTACCCAATGTAGTTTTTTCTTTTCAATTTCTTTTTTCTTTCCGTTTTACTTTCTTTCCCTTCATAGCTCAGAGTCCCCAGCTGCCATCCACTGGGTTCTCATCTTTGCTGATGTCTGGAGAGTCCAAAAGCTGGAGCAGTGCAGTAGGTAGCAGTTTGCTTCCCATCAGCTCTGACCTAGGACACAGCATGAATCCAAGGATTCCAGGGACTGCTGGTGTAATTCTATATCTACCATGAAACTAAGAGTCTTGTCTCCAGGGATGGATGAAATTCTTGGAGATTTCTTGGCCAGAGCAATCTTTTACCCTTTCAAACTATGGGTTATATAATAAGATTTTACTTTCCTGAATTTATGTTTTAACATTTGAATATGGAATCCTTTCCTTGCTCTCTCTTTCATAATTGAATGTGCTTTAAATACTCCAATTTCATCTCAGTAATAGCATTTCAAGGAGAGGAGAGAGAAATGTTCCTAAATGCACATTTTTTAAAACTGTTTGGTATTGAAGAATCACAGTAAATTTGTTTTACTACGTTATTTTTAAAAAGCACTTATTTTCATTTGCACTCGTATGCTAGGGGGAGGTGGTATGCGGGTGGAGATCATGTCCTGAATAGACAATGATCTTTGCTGGGTACAGGTACCAGGATACTTACTTGGACCTGATGTATAATTGTCTGAGGCATTTGATATTGCTTTTGTAGTTGTCCCTTTTCAGAGAAAGGCTTGGCACTCAATTCCCCTTAAGAGAGAGGTGGGGCATCTCTTTGCAATGCTTTCTTAAGAGTCCTGAGCAGTCAGTGCTTGTTAGGCTGTAGCCACGAGTTCCAGTAGGTCACAATGACAGAAGAATAGCGCCTGCATTGGGGATTTGGCGTTTGAGGAGTGAGCAAAAGCAGGACACAAGGCAACATTGGTGGCTGTCTGCCCCTGCTGTGAAAGCCAGCTTGAAGAGCTGTGGACTGAATTTGTTTGCACTGATGAATGTTGTGCACTGCAGCTTGTCAACTGTTTTGAATCCCCCACCATGCTGCCTTGCTATTGCTGCTGGCATAGCTTGTTGTGTTTATGAATGTGACAGTCAAACACATCAGTGGCACAACTTGCCCACTGATCTGTGAGACCGCCTGCCTTGTTCAGTGGGAACCCAGCTGACAGCAGCAGGGAATACAGAGATTTCTAGGAGGGCTTGATTGGAGGATTTATGTCTATAAAGTTCCTTAGGACATGCCAGCCTACACGGTTTGGTTGTCCATTCATGAAGTTCATTTAAACCTTGAGGGTGAAGGTTATTTTCCTAGTCTCAAGAGAAAAGTGTTGGAAATTATTTTCCACTTCTAGTTAATGTATTTATTTTGAACTGTGATGTTTCACCATGGTATAAAAGGGATAAAGAGGAAAAGGCATGAAGAAGACTTCAAATGCAGAGCACAATAGTTTTAGAAGAGAGCTATAGATGCTGGTCTTTGCCATGATTACTGAACATACAACATACATAACTGTGTTTAAATTAGTGTTTACATCGACATAATTATTTTGATAAATATCACATTCAAATGAGCATAGTTAAATAAAAATGATGAGCTGTTTTAGCTCCTTTGTGTTGGGAATAAAGATGTTCCATGGGGGTTTTGTTTGTTTATTTATTTGGTTTTTGTAGGAACATTGATATGTTTTTCTGGCCTCCAGGTTGTTCCAGGACACAATGTTTTTATTTCTGCCGAGCTGTAGCAAGCAATGATTGTTACATGTTGTGGTTCTCCTTGTGTGAGAAGCAGTTTACCTTCTCACTCAGGATCATCTTGTTTCTTGAGCTGTGTGAGGTTAGATTCAGCTGTCTACTGCAGATGTTTCTGCTGGAATTCCTATTTGTTTCAGTAATATATGGCAGATTATTATCTGGGTGAGAACAGGACTGGTAGCTGCTTTACAATGACTTGTAGCATTGCTGTGGCCTTTCTGAAGATAATTTCTTGGAGCAGCAGCTGCAAACTGTGCTTTCTTCATCTTCAGCTTTAGACTGAAAAACCCCTAATCAAAAGACAAGGTGACATTTTCAGGTCTCCTGCAATGTAGTTAACTTTTCCCTTAGCTCCTGTCTCTGGTTGTTGCCCTTTTCACAGCAATGTAGGATCATTTTCTGTGCCCAAGCATTCATGGAGGGCAGCAAATCTCCTTAGTGCTAGATTCCTATAATAAGAAGCTGCCCTGCACTTCTCCTTTTCTGCTCTGAATCTCATTTGCTAGACTTGCTGGTGTGTGTTTCAGTCCTTTAATTTTTCTTGCTGCAGCACTTAAGCATAATTTGCTGTCAAACACATGCTCTCTGATTGAGGTCCAACCAGATTTACTTGCAAATGTGTCTGGGTCAATAGCTTTTGTTTCAATTAGATTTACAAAGAGCCATTTTGGTACTCTGGCATGTTACTCAAAAGGAAGGTTGCAGGGAGGCTCTTGGCTCTGCCAGGCACTTAATTAATTAAACAAAAAGGAAAGAAAAGAAAAAGTAAAAATATGGAAAAAAGAAAAGAAAAAGTAATTGGGGAATCTGATATTATTTGCCTATGGCCAAACAGGGCTGTATCCATTTGCTAAGGATTAATCAATAGCAAGGGCTCAATCTGATGGGTAAGATGTAAAAATTAGTGGAACCAGGCATCTTTGAATGCATATGGGGTTGTGGCCACAGTTAGCTAAATGAGTGAAAACCATTTGTAGCAGGGCTGAGCCAAAACCACAGTAGGCTGAGAAGAATTAGCTATTATCCAGTATCATTTATTTATCCATACTTTCTCCTGAAAATGCAGGGGCAGGGTTTTCACATGTGAGGAATTTGAATTTATGCACTGAGGTAAAAAGCTTGATTCATTTGTCTTCTTACCCTTGCAGTCACAATGAAATATTTGGCTTCCCGTTGATGCTAAAGGCATTTGTGTGCTCAATGACTTCCATATAACCATAATTATCTTTCTAGATAAATGAAAATAAATCATTGGATTTGTCCCAAAATGCTTGCATATTTTTTCCCAGTATTTCAATGAATCTGTTGAAAAACTGGGCTCAATACTGTGGTGCTGTCCTAAACCCATGCTTTCTTTGCAAGATTATCTTTCTAGCCTTTGTGCTCTTTTCATGGTCTGAGTGCAGGGCTCCTTGGCATCAAGCTGCAATTTTTTATTTTCCTCATGCTTAAGCTGTTAAATTGACAGTAGAGTCAATTACTAGAAATTTTTGGAAATTCTTTGTTACAGTTTCACATGCCTGATGTCTGAGAACCAGCAAAACCTTGCAGCATCTGTGTTGGGGTCAAAGGAGGGATCACAGTGAAGCTGGGCTGGCAAGAGTTCCAGCAGACAGACAAGCCAAGTTCCAGCTGGAGACTCTGTCACTGGAGTTGACCCATGGGACAGGAGAGGCTTTTTTGTTTTTTAAAGCTGCTTCTGAAGTGATCTCTACAGTTATCCTGAACTGTCTTTTAAAATGTGACTTGTTTCAATCAGCTATGTTATTAATTTCTCTGTAAGTGTTGTATCTTGAACTTTGGTGCCTCTAATCTCTCTGAGCTGCACCTTGTACTACTTGGATACCTCAAAGTCATTTGAAACACTGTGGAAGAAGATCCTCTTCATCAAAATATATAAATATTTGGAAGGCATATAGCATTGAGCAGTTTTCTTGTCATAATAAATCCTGGCATATTCCTTCAAACAACACAAATACAAACAAGTATCAAGAGGAAAGACTGGAGGGTTTGAAATGCCTGGTATCAAAAGTAATTCCATACACTTTCCATTTTTAACAAGCTGCTTCAGTGTTCTTAAGTTAACTTTGCATTTTACTGGTGTCTCAGTTATGATCAACTTGACATCTTCAGTGATTTTGCAAAGCAGCTATGCATACAAATATCTTCTTTCTACAGATGTAAATATATGCTAACACTTTCTATTTTTTATGGGTTTTTTTCCTTTTAATTTTTTTAGTTAAAAAGAATAAAATTCACATGAGCAAACAAGCAGAGATTACACAAACCTGGTCCCAAGATAGCTATTTTGATCATACTTATATCCTTGTCAAAAGGATTAGATTTAGAACCTTTGGAAAGCAGGGGACATAGTGGGTCCTCCAGTGTGTTTATCATAATTGCACCAATAGTGGCAGCTCCTCAAATGGGATGTCTCTTGTGGATGGTGACATAAGAGACAGTGTGGTGGGGATGGCTACATTAGGGTTTTGAGTGTCTGTTCAGAAAATTTGATCTGGCATCACAGAATAAAAAAGGAGCTCTACACTGTCATTTTTATTGGTATTGCTTTTCAGAACAAACTTTTGAAACATTGCAAGGTGTCAGATGTCAGTGAACTGCGTCAGCTCCCCACTGCCTCAGATGGAGTTGCTCCAGCCTTCAAAACCTGAATCAAGGCAGTTGATTTATAGCAGTAAATTGCACAACCTCGCATCCTGCTAGGATCACACTGCCCTTAAATCTGCTTTAATCACTGAGGAGAGAGCTGGTCAACTCTTCAAAATCTGTTATACAGAGAGAATTTGTCTAAAAAATAGCAGATTAGAGGGAAATGAAGCAGGCTGGACTGGTGGGAAGATCAGCAAATGGCACTGAGATGACTCCTGGGTCCTGTGCTGCTTCAGTTGCTGTCTCTTGACCTGACACTGAGTGAGAGGGATAACTGGCCTGTTAAACCCCAGGGTACAAAGCTGAACAAAAGCAGTAGAAAAACAGCTGCTTCTAAGGAGAGGACTCAGGGGTGAGTGTGAAACTGATTTAGTACATTGCTGTGGGGCTCTAAACTCCGGCTGACTTCACTAGTCTGTGGTAGTTTGTGTAAATTCACAGATCGAGGACAAATACACTCTGTGCTCTGGGGATGCTTTGTTTGAAGAGGGCTGCTTAACCTCAGCAACTTCTCCAGAGGCAGTGGAGAAGGAGGTCTTTTTTAAGGGGTCCTTTTTGATGGTGTCTTGTGGCAATGTTGTACTGTAACACGAGGCATTATGTTTATTTCCATGCTCTGCCAGCCCCTGATGCTGGTGCCACCTGTTTTGCTTCCCACTGCACAGCTGTGCTTTTGTGTACAATATCCGAAATGGGTTTTTATGACATCTGTGTTTTAGCTCCCTTGGGACCCATCACTTGCAGTCCTACCTCACTGGGCACTCTCTCCCTTTGCAGAATCAGTGCTATAAATGTAGCTCGCTTAAATCACCACTCACTGAAAGAACAGAAAAGACTAATGAGTAGAAATTTGCCTTGGTGGAAAGGAAATACTTGCTATCATGATCTCATCCAGTAGCATTGAGTGGAGATTTCTTTCCTTTACAGTTGAGTCAAAGTGACATAAAAATGAGAGCAATGTATGCACAAATGTTCTGCAAGCATTAGATCTGTACTCAAACATTTGGGTTTTTTTCTAGGACTTGAGTTCCTTGTGGTAGTATCACATGGAGATGGCTCAGGGAAAGATTCAGGGAAATGTGCTGTAGTCAACGTTACAAAATCCAGCAAATGCCAATAGAGACAGCTTACCTGTTCATTGATAAGAACCCCTTTTCCCAAGCAGAGCTATAAGGATTGATGCTCATGTAGAAGTCACCTGTACTCACTCAAGTATATTCACAAATCCAACTTAAAGCAGTGTTGTATGGGTGTTTTCTAGAGGTGTTTAAATAACCCATACATGTGTGGTTGCCATTACTCTGGGCACTGCAGCACATACTGTGATACCTGTAAAAATCCTCCAGTGCAGGTCACAGTAAGTGGATGAGCACTGTGGAATCCTAGCAGGTAATTATTGAAAAAGTCTGGCTGCTTGAAGATGACCAGCATGTCTATTTAGGAAATGTGGTTTGCAAGAGCTTTCAGGATGTGTTCAGATTTTTTAAAGCAGAAGACCAAAATGAAATTATAGTAACATGAATATACACTAGTGAATATTGCAGCCTTGAGGGTGTGTTTTTTTTCCCCTAGTTGGTTTGAGAGTGTAGGGAGCCACAAGGAGGAAGAGACTAACTTTATGTGAAAGCAGAGGCTGTTTCTGCAAGCAGGCTGGCTGAATTTCACAGTGACCATGTTGGCCTTGGGATTACAGAAGTTCTGAGGGCTGCCTTTGGGATGGCAGGTGGTGTCTAAAATTCTCTCTCACTGCAACCCCCTCAGGTGTTCACTGAGTTTAATGTAAAAGGAATGAAGCAACAATCAGGCTTGCATTTTTACTGCTGGAGGAGAATATTGTGGTAGTATAATTTTTTGGCCACCGACTTCCAAAATGGTAGGGTTGTCCCTCTTATTGTTGATCAGGCTGGTTTTGTTATCACATCTTTGAAGAACCAGTCTCACTGTTACATTTCCTGTTTCCTCATTATCTGTGAAAGGTTAAATAAAATGTATTTCAGCCCCAGACATTGCATAAATGAGTCATTTCTGACAGAAAGGCCCAGCCATTAACTGATTACTTGAACTTGAGAACGCTTAAAATACAGGTCATGGCCAGTTTTTGTTCAAGTGAACTGGTGTTTCTAACTATTTTACAATGATATTCAGGATATAGATGGCTCTAATGTAGCTGGCCATCTCTCCAAGGCTGTTCTTCCTGATGCAGTCCCTTAATTGTACTTGGAAGTGGCCTCAGTTACAAGGAGGGAGCTGGAGGCGTTTGCCTTGAGTGCAATGCCCAGCAGTTCTTCTGTGCCATTCTGCTGTGACTTGTTTCCATTTCCAGGCATCAGAAGGGTTTTCATCTAGGCAGATAATGGGAAAATTGGAAATTGTGGGTTATCATGAATGCTGCTGACTTGTTGTGGGGGTAGAGGTCTCCTTCAAAGCAGATGTTGTTGAACTCTAGAGAAAGAAAAGAATGTGTGAGTGTCATGAATGCAAGTATGGAACCTTTGGAGAATGCAGTTTTTCTTTTACTGTGTTTTATGAATCTTGGCTTCTAACTGGCATCTAAAATAGAGGGAACATGACAAATTCCTGAATGTCTTCTGAAGTGTGAAATGTGTAAGAAAAATCACATCTTTATGAATATGTTCTTAAATTTTGCTTGGGAAAATCCTGTTCCAAAGTACCTGGATGCTCTGGTGCATAATCTGTGAAGTCATTGGGCAATACTGAACTGCAGCTAAAGAACCTGTGTGAAAATTGCTGGTGAAGGGAAAACAATATTTCTCACAATTGTCTCACATTTTGACTCAGGCTCAAAGCCTTGATAAAGACTGCAGGAGTAGGTAGGCCTCCTCTGAGTTAAAGAAAGCAATATATTTTAGTAATCTGTCACAATGGGATTGTTTTATGAAGATTAATCTTTACTGTAGAGCACTGTTATTAATTCTCAAATATAAGTCTTGTATTCAGATTTACAGTATGAAATCCATGGAAGCAATGTGAAGTGTAGCATATTCTAGCCCCTGAAGCAATTTAGAGAAGTAAAGTAAGCTTTTAATTTAATAAACAAAACATCCTTCCTCACATGAAAATAATGGATTAGCAGTACTTTTTCTTACCATCACAACAAAGCATCTTAGGCCGTAGTGCTGGTTCATCCCAGTACCTGTTTCCCATCCTGCTTGCACAGGGAGAAAGAACATTTCCATGGTTCTGGGCAGAGCTGAACGATTATGACATTAACTGGAGATTTGAGTGATTCAGTTAATTTTTCTTTTTGGCTATGGGTATTCTTTGTGGAGTGACAGTTTTCTTTATCTCTGATGTAGTTCAGTTTGAAAAATAGAGTTGATATTTTTGTGCTTCAGAGAAATGTTTTGAGATAGCTCAGTGTATTACACATCTGGGACAGTCTGAGCACCTATGGCATCTGTGCAAGACTCTGGTGAGAATATACATCAAATTCTGTTGCTCATATTCTTCAGATCCTGAATAAAGAACTATCACCTTGTCACCAATTTTTATCCATTTGTGTTCCTATCCCTCATGGATTTAAACTAGACTGATTTTTGGTTTTTCTTCTTGCACTTGAGAGTTTTGCTTTGGCAGGTATCTCTGTTCTAATAATTTATTTTTGTCTTTTGGCCAAGATATAAATAACACAAATAAACAATTTTTTTTGGTCTTGCTATAATGAGCCCAAGCCACAGATGAGCTGTGGCTCAAGAGCTGGTATCTTTCAACCTACCATGGCAGGGCTTAATTCTATTCTTCCCCTGGTTAAAACAATATCACTTTCTGTGGCAGAACTGAGAATTTAGAGACTCAGCAAAGCCAAAGTCTGGTACAAGAGCACTGGACTGATTGGAGAGTTTTACATGTCCCACAAGTGACAGCTGAGCAGTCTGGCCATCTTTTGTCATTCCTGATGTCAGTCACTGTTCCTTAACTGCATGAGCCAGCCTAGTCTACTATCACAGTACACAGCTACATCTCCACTTGAAAAAGTAGCATTTGCCTCCTCCCCAAAAGGAGCAGTGTGGTTTTTCTGTTTGATTTTTAGTGGTGGTGGCTTTTGGATTTTTGGGGGGATTTTTTTTCCTGGTTTTTATTTTTTGGGAGGGATTTCTTATTTTTTGTGGGTTTTGTTGTTGTTGTTGTTTTTTTGTTTTGTTTTTTGTTTTTTGTTTTTTTTTTGGTGGGGTGGTTTAATGTTGGTAGTTCTAGGTCATCTGATCATCACCATATTCTTTCATTTTCCTCTTACATACAATTTTTTTCTCCCTGTGTAGCTGAGGTCAAATGCTTATATGTAGGTGACACCAATCATTTCATACAGTTTGTCCCATTTCTCTGTTCTGTCTCAACTCCCTTGCAACGTTCTTCTGTCTGACCAGTGACAAATGAGGCCTGGAGTGAGATGGAAATGAACTCAGAAGTGAGTTTATGGGACTGCAGGGGACCATCTGTTAATGTAAATGTTTAAGGTAAAATGCATTAAGGCCTACATGCTGACGAGACATTTCATTTGCATTCTGCCTCTGGGATTATTTCTGGCTCATGCCTAAGGGCAGCAGAGTTCCAGGGCAGACAAGCGTGCTTTCTCCCTTTCATCTTTTGCTAGTGCAAGTTTTATGTTATGGTTGAGATGCCAGATCTGAAATATGAAATGTCCTGCTTCGATTCCAAATGTGGGTTTGTTTTTAAAAATTAATGTGGCCTATGCTTCACCTCAAGAAAGCATAGATTCTATAATACCTTTTTTATTTCTAGAAAAAGAGAATTCAAAAATCATTATTTTTAGAAGCAGGAGAGACTTCTCCATTCTTAACCATTCAAACGTTTAATATAAGAGCAAGAATGAACAGATCATAAAGTGAAAGTGCAATGAATTGATACCACTCATTTCTCACTTCATGCATATCTTAAATTAAAATAATAGGGGAATCTAACCTACATTTTTCTAACATGTTCTGATAGTCTCATGAGTAACCTAGGGGAAGATGGCTTAAAAAAGTCTGAAGGTGTGTGTTGCTGCATGCTCATCGGGGACAATCCATAATTTTAATCCTGACATTGTTCATTTAAGCCTGTGAAAAAATTTTAGGTGTTCCCAAACCTCAAGTGGGATATAAAGTCTACAGTGTTATAAGGAATAATTTAAAATATGACTCTTCTGAATTAGAAACTGGGAATGCTTTTTAGAGTCTTTTATTTTCTGCTTGACTCTAAGATGCCCTTAGAACAAAATACTGTTGGTATGAATGTGAGTTGTATTGCAGGGCATTCTTTTGTTGGTGTACCATTAGGAACAGGAACTTGAAGAACAGGAGAGTTTGAGAATTGGAATTTGGGATAGTCATCTCAACTTTAGTGACTTTACTAATCTTGATTTTATGGGATAAAATGCAGACAAGGTCATAGTTCCTAATCACGTGTCTGTTGATTACATAAATCTCCAATCTGGATCTGGTAAATCTGGACTGTAACAATTATTTTTCTTGTTATTGTTACATAGACGCATTGTTTATGCAGTGTGGTGGGTAGACCCCAGATGATGAGCACCACTCAGCTGCTTACTCACTCCCTGGTCCCACCACTGGAATGGAGGTGAAAGACTAAAAGTGAGAACTTACATGTTAGAGGCACAGACAATTAAATGGGACACAAAAGAAAGACAGTAATTATTGTTATAATAACTAAAGCATTAGAATACTCAAAGCAAGAGATACATGATGCTCACAGCTCCCCAGTCCATGCCCAGCCAGCTCCTGAGCAGTGGCCCCTGACCAGCTTTCCCCTGGTTTATATGACAGGAATGGCACCATATGCCATGGAACATCATTTTGGAGTCAGCTATTCCAGCTGTGTCCCTTCTTAACTACTTGTGCCTCTCCAGCCTTCTCCTTGGCAGGGCACAAGAAGCTGAGATGTCCTTGACGTCCTTCACTAAAACCATCAGTGTGTTATTAACATTATACTTACACTAAAGCCAAAGCACAGAACTATACCAGATACTAGGAAGAAAATTCTGTTCCAGCCAAAACCAATACATACAGTAAGAAATAAATAAGTCAAAGTTCTGTCTGGAGCCACATAGATCACACACAGCTTAAAGCCATTCAAGGGGATTGTGTCCTGTTCATCTAAACATAGCATGCATTGGAAATTACTCTGTACTTGTTTTATCTTGAATATGCCAGTCTAGTCTATGGCTAGATAGCTTGGATGTGGCTTGTTGTGATACCAGCAGAGAATAATTCTTGTCTGTCTTTCATTTATAGGAGTGGAGAATGATTCCCACCTAATTATTTCCTGCCTTGGTGGCAGGAGTGTCACAAAGGTGACATTGGCAATGAAGGTTGATGAAGAACTTTGTGCTTACATCTTCTTACTTTAGCATACTTATTCTCCGCTAATTCCTTGCGTGGGCACCCTGCACTGAACATGCCTTTGTGTGGGTTAGAAATGGATTTAGCTTAACTGCCAAAAGAATTCTAGGTATAGAATAAGGGAATTACAGAGAGGATGTTTCAAGCCACATTCTTATTTGTTCCAAAGTAATTTTCCTGTATTGGCAAGCACTAAGGAAAAGCTTCTTGTCTTCTCATGGTAAGAGGAGAGAAAATCCAGTTTCGATTGAGCATGCCCTTCTTTTCTCCTTTTCTTCTAACTCCAGTTTCCCCTCTGTGCCAAGCTAAAGAATTGCATGTTCACCTCTCACTTTCCAGCTGAAGAAGATTGATGTGCAATTAAGATCTCTAAGGAGATGTATTAAACGCTGCAAGGATTCCAAATTCTGTCATGAATCTTCTTTTTATTTTGTTTTTCCTCTCCTTCTTATCCTGTATATTACTATCTCATCTCCAGGACTGTGGTGACCCTGGCTCATACTCCAGTAAAAAGGTGGGAGCTGAAGGTATTATGAAAGCTATTACTGAAACCTGCCTCCAGTCACAAAGATCTTTGAAACTGGTTTGGTGTCATGCCTTTTTACCTCAGACTTTTCTCCTGTCTCATGCTGTATTAGGTCAGAATTTGATGAGTCACAGTTACTGCAATGTGGCTGGTTTTGAATGTTATCATAAGGCTTGAATGTTTTTCTTTTTAATGTTGAAAGAACTTCTCAAGTTCTGGAAATTCTGTTCTATGTGGCTTCTTTCCTAAAACTACTAGGAGCAGTGGAGATTTTTGTAACTTTTGGCTTATGAAAAAATTGGGTAATTGTGTGAAAATGTGGAGACACCAATCATTGTAAGATACCCTCATTTATTCTCTGTATCCAGATATTCATTGTGTTTATCTTCTCAGTGATTTGCTTTCCAAATATTTTAATAGGGCTTCTATCCCAAAGTTAAGTGACTTGGTGTTTGTTTTTGTTTATGGTTTTTCCTGATTATATATGTCTTCAAGTAGTTGTGGTTGTGGGGTTTTTGTTTGGTTGGTTGGGTTTTTTTGGGTGGGGTTTTTTTTTTGTGTTTTTTTTTGTTTGTTTATTTTTTGTTTTGTGGGGGGTTTTTTTGTTTGTTTTGTTTTTCTCTTTCTTCAAGCATCCTTCTGTGTAGTGAATTTAAACTTCATTGTTTACTTTAGTACAGGTAATATTGACCATAGCAGTGTGCATTAGGACTTAAACATATTTTCACAGAAGATATTTCTTCTGTGTAGGGGTAACGACTAAGGTGACATATTAGGTCTATTCTCCTTTTTCTTTCCATATGCATGATACTGTTCTTTTGATAGACCATTTTTCACAATTGCTGTGCTTACACTGGTATGTAGGTATTGAGTCTATAGTATTAATTCATTACTCTTTACATACCAAATTCTAAGATTGCTGCTTGTGTTTGAGTTTGCAGATATTTTGTCTCTGTCTTGTATTATAGATTTGATTCTGATTTAGTTGAGTGAAATGGAAATTTTCCTGCTCATATCTGTGAATTTGGAAATTAGGCCTTATATGATGGCATACTCAGTAAGAAATAAGGCATGTTTTCATGTCTTACTCCTTATTGCTTTGTCATCTGGGGTAGAGAAATACTACACTAGGTGCAGTTTTTCAGAGAGCAGATCGAAACAAAATACTGTTAGGTTGAATATTCTTTGTTTATAGACACGACTTATGATAGCAAAGACTGTTGAATTTTATCTCTACTTTTGTAAAAATCTGTCATAAAATTCCTTCAATAGAAGGCAGAAGTCAAGCCTTGATTACTTGCAATCCACAAGACTGTGTAGTAAGTTTACATAAAGCATTAGTTTCAGTGTTGTGAACAAATTGGACTACAAGTGATTATTAAATTTTCCCTGCAGTTTCAATTGCATTGAATATTCTTCAGTTCCTTGCCAGGGTAATCGTAAAAAAATTGTTGTGCTCTGTTAACTTCTAGTGCTGCTTTTTGTTTTCCCTCCTGGTGAAATGACCTGCCTGTACAATTCCTGCAGTAGTGTCCTCTGTAGCTGGAGTCCCTATAGCTGTAAGATTTTACTGATTGGCATTTTGTATGCAACCACTTCAAAAGTGAAATCAGCTAGGGGAATTGAGCTCATAGGAGTTAAGCATAAATCTGTGGATTGCAGAAACTCGGCAATTATGATCTTCAGAGCAGAATCTCCATCCTGTAAGGGTGCTGAGCAATTGTAAGCCCTATTAGATGTGATGGAAGTCAATACCTATAGTCTATAATGTATGATTATGCGAAATTTTTGAAGATATTTGCATTTTTCTGAAAGTGGTTGACATATAATTTTTTTTTATCATTGCTGCAATACCATCAGAGTCAAATACTTTTTTTTCCCTAAAAGACATATTTGAAGCCAGTGACAGACAACAAACAACAATGTGTTGTGATGGCAAATATGGCCATTTTGCTCCTTACGAGAGCAGATCTGCTGTTTAAAGCCAGCAGAATGGGTGAGTTGAACACAAGAACTGAAAGTAGGCAATAGAGTTAACTTGGTTTTGGTGTTCTCTCTGAATATTTTTCTGTTTCAGAAAGGAGGAAGAGAGTATATTTTTTGCCATGCCTCAACTAGAGGAAGCAATGATGTACTAAGAGTCCAGACTGAGCAAATAGCTGACTTTACTAATATAAACAACATTGATCCCCTCATGTGAATATTGTCCCTAAAGTTAAACCTCATGAATGAGGTTCCTTCCAAGAGTTGGAAGCATAAATAATAATATTTTAGCATTCATAATATATATAAAAAGCTATCACACTTTTTTTTTTGGTCATGTTAAAATATCTTTTGTAGCCTGGATGTTTTATTTGATATTATTTCTTTTGCTACAGAAAAGTAGTAAGAATTAAGTTATAACTGCCCCAATGGAACAAAGTTAATAGCCATTTAAATTAAACTACAGCCTCCAGTGGGTTACCGCCTCACTCTCTTTGCTCTAAAATAGAGCCATTTTATCCCCTAGGTTACACAGTCTCCTTGTCGGTCATGGGAATTTAAATTTGATGCATTATCCACAGGAGGGCTCCCTTATTGTTCCCTGAAGGTAACAGAAACATATTGGGAGTTTCAAGGGGAAATTTCTGTTTCAAAATGCAAATGCAAACAATACGGCTTCAAAGAAAGTCTTTTTTTCCAGCTCACACCAAAATCTGGATTTGTGAGAAATTTTATGCAGACAAGTCTTAATGTACTTTCTGTTTTTCCTCTGAAACTATATAAAGGTTGAGAATAATGTTCCTGTATTATATCTGTACATTCCAAAATAAATTCTAAAGTGCTTGGTTTTCCCCAAGATGTTAGCATTAGGTCTGTGGAGAACTACAAAAGCAGCTCACATCAGGGTGGATGGAAAGAAGATAAATACAAACACCATGCTGCAAATGAGATGTTTACAGAATATGATTAATCCTCAGATGTTTCTCCAATTGTTTTATATTTATCTTATCTTTTTTAATGAAGGATGTTGGGAAAGTAATTGGGCTAGGACATCTGGTAAGGAATACCCTACAATTATTCCTAAAACAAATCTTTTGTGAATCAACAGCCAAGTCAGTTTCCCTTTTTGTGCTGCCCTGGCCTAGTGCCCTTAGAATGAAGGCAAGATAATTTATTTCATTTTTTGCAGACCATAAACAGTCTGCTAAAGTGCCTGTGATTGGAAGCTTTTTATGATGTGTTTGGGGACAGAGATGTGAACATTTTTTGTATCAGAAAAGCTGAAGCTTGCCAGTGTGTTTTGATTTTTGCATAAAATCATATCTGGTGACAGAGCAGTGAAAGAACTTAAGGGCTTCTGAGTTACTCTTTTCTTTTCACATATACAAATTTTGGAGCTAAAAATTAGTATTGACTGACATGGTAATTTCTTTCCTTGATGGGTATGCAGCTTGAGTTGATGTCCATCAGTTGTTCTGTTTTATTGCATTTCTAGCTAGTTCCAGATTGTCCACTCGAAGGAAACGTGTCCCTTTCAGGCTGATGTTTGCAGCATAAGCAGTATTATTCAGCATAATATCGCACCTATTCGGCATGAGAACATTTTGTGAAGAAAATGTCAAGTGCCCTGGTGAACTCTGAACTTACCTGATATCTTTTAGCCTGTTCCATTGGAGAAGGATATATCAAGAGATAATTCTCAGACGATAACTCACAAGAAAAGTCTTGAAAACCCAGGTAGAAGAAGAGGATTAGATTCCACCTATTTGTCTGAAAAATAACTAGTGATTATCTGATAGCATTAAATGACACTATGAAGAGATGCCAAGCTATCAGGGAATAATTGGAAATTGCTTGCAGCTTTCTCCAGAATAGATGGTTTTATTATATTTCCTTCAGTGTAATATTGACTTTTCTTGTACTGCTGTGTGGAGAAGAATTTGGGAGAATATTTTGAAGTAGGGACTATGAAGTTGGGTGTATGGCTACTGTGATGAAGGCTGATAGATGGCATGAGATAGTAGTCAAAATGGTCAGAATTCCAGGATTGCAGACCTAGTTCTGATATCAGGTCAGCCTGCTGTAGGTATGAAAGTAAAGGCTAATGTTTGTAATACTTCATAGGTCTTTAAAAGGTTTATTGTCAAATGTTTTTGATATCCATGGATTGGAAATGGCATGTGAATAGACAGTATTATCATTTGTGTTTGTGACAGTGGGAGACTTTTGAGTTGCAGATATTTTAGAGTCATCTAAGATCTGACCATATATAAAAAAATGATAAAAAAATACAGACATGAGAAGATTGCATACAGGTATTCTACATTATTACTTTCAAGCTAGATACTGACATCTTAAAACTAATATTGAAGTTTCAAAGTGGTTCAAAACAAATCCTCCATTTGCATATTTACTCTTCTTTCTTGGCCTACACAAATTGAGAAGTTTTGGTTAAATTATGCTCTTCAGGAATTTCTTTAGCAAATACTTCTTGGTGAATCTGGCCTCTTTTCCACCTTTTCTCCATTTTATTGAGCCCATCCAAATTTGCATTATCTGTGAAATATGCTATTTGAAATGTGCATCTTTTTAAGACTGGAATATTCCCCTAATAAATACCATTTGCTAGAACATCTGCAAATGCAAAAAGGCTGCAAAAATAACCAAATCATACGGTATGCCTATGAAAACTACAGGAATTAAATGGTACAGTAGTAAAAACATAATTCTTATCTACAGCTCTTGCTAGTACTGTTTTTTTGAAGCTAAAATGATGATGGGTGATGACCTTGAAATATCTTTTCATCCCATTGCTGGAGAAGAGGTAAAATAGGTTAAGGTTTCTGTCTGTAGTATTATATGTTAATGTGAATTAAACACCCTGTTTTTTATGCCTATGCTGGATTTTCCTCTAGAAAATCTGTTATGCAGATCCCTTATAGTTCCTGAAAAGTGGTGGAGGAGGAGCTTCAACACAGACTGAATTATTATTTTGACCTTCCAGAGATGTACTCATGCACTATTGTCACATGTGCATGTTTTCTTTTATGCCAGTGGTAGTCAGATTGTTGGGTATATTAGTGACAGAATTCTACTTGAAATCTACTGGGTCAGTGGGGCTCCAACATATCCCACAGACTATCTCTGAAGTGATACAAAGTTTCAGAATTTGAGGAAATAAGACAATGGATTGTATTCTTTCCTCTGTCTGTTTCTCTTCAAACTTGGGCCTGTACACCTACCATTCATTCATTCAAGAACTTCTATGCATCCACAAGCTGGATTTTCATGAGTAAACTCTGAGATCTCACAAGGTGACTTTAGGTAATGAGTTTGTTGGAGCTGAGTCTTTGCTGTGGCTGTGAAATTGGAAGGAATAGTGGTAAGATCTTCCTGTTGAGGACAGTTCCTAGCGGCACCGTTTTGAAGGTCAGTTGGAGACGTGCATTGCAGCTCATCTTGAGACAGTACAGACAAACCTTGGCTTGCAGTTGTTCTAAATTCAAGAAGACCTATATTTTCATAAAAGCACATCTATAAAATGCCCCTGCATTATGTACCCATGCCCATTTCACACAATTTAGGAGGAATTAAGAAAAGTGCTTTCCCAGAGGCAGATCATAGTTTGCATTTCACCATATCCTTAGAGAACTGGTTGAACTCCTGAGTATCCCCAGCTGTCAGTTACTTGGGTACTGTCACCACTTGCAGATGAGTGACACTTGCATTCATTTCAGCTACTTTTTTTATTGTGTTGCTGTTTGTCTTTGCTTTGTGTGAATCTTTTTCACTTCCCAGTTGCTCTCAAACATGTTGCCTTCCATTATTTATCCCTCTACCTGTTGCTTGTGTGAGTCTGCAGCTTGCTGATCTGCAGCTAACATGGGTTTTTGCTTCAGTTGAAGCGTACTGAAGTATGAAAGAGAGACCGTGGGAGGGCAAGTCTGGCTTCCTGAAGGCCCAACAGAGACTGTTGGTGCTTCCAGAGGATTTGTTAGTATGTGTACGTGTTAATTCAGCAGCTACCTACCCTCTTTAGCTGGGTTATGTGGAGGGAAGGGCTGTGCAGTGCCAAAGGGTGCTGCTCCTTCCTCTCCAAGCATCACTACAATTGGGCAATGTCCTGCTGTGCTTTCAGCTTACCTGGAGGTGCTTATAAAACCAAAACTATCTTTTGAGTCCAGTTTGGTGTTTGTGTCAGTGGTGTATCAGCATAATTTTTCAAGAGTTTATCTTTTTATATTTTCTTTTATTCATAATCCTAATGTACTTTTAGCATATTGTAGTAAGAATTGTCAAAATGAAAGAAATGCCTTAAATGTAAAAGACTCTGGGGGATTAAGTGCAAATTCCTTGGATTACTCTGTTTCTCTTGTGAGGTTTGTTTAGTTTCAAAATTGGGCACCTGCTTTTACTGCAGCTACAGGATTTATCTGTGCTGTTTTATGCTGTGATCATGTCACAAATGATAGCAAGTCAGTATAAGGGTGTGCTCCCTTCCTTTGACTGCTATTCCTGTGGGTAAGTTGATTTCTCTGCAGTGCAGGGTAATGTCAAAGGGTACCTCAGTACTTTTCTGTTATAAAGACACCCACCTTTCCTCCTCTGCTCTTTATAGCTGGCTCTGTGGTTTTTCCCTTCTCCCTGTACATGCAGAGCAGAGGGCTGTCAATCCCAAAAGGCTGAAGAAGCATAGGAGATGGAGACAAGTGAAAAACCTTTTGCTGAAGATCAGGGCATTGATAGAGCACCAGAATTCCAGAGGTCTTCACTGGTGTTCACTTTCTGTTGTTTTATGATAACCACTTAAAAGATGTATGTTTACCCATGTACTGACACTTTAGTTAATATGATTTCCTGTAATTTCTGTCTTGTAAATACTTCCTTGAGGCATTGATGATTTTTTTTAAACAAGTCATAAATATAAACATGCATGAATAAAGAGATACTTGAGTGCTGTGTAGCATTGATTACAGCCATGAAGTTAATGGACATGTCCCATAAACATCTGAGGATTGGCCTTTTTATATTCCTTAGTCTGTGCAGCCAAGAATTTCATACTTTCAAATAGGCAGAGAAAAAGTGAGCACGACATGGTGTGAGAAATGGGCAGGGGAAATTAGGAAATGATGATGTAATTTGGTGACGTCTAATGAAGAAGAGTGTCTGGTTGTATTTCAGGAATTTCAATTTCTTGCTATCAACTGACAACACCATCAGAAACCCTACAGGCATAATAGGACACTCCTCCTCCTCCTCCTCCTATGGATTTTAGTATGGTTGTTGTAGGGAATAGATTACCAATCCCCATGCAGGGATTTGGCTCCAGTAGGTTTAGGGAAAAGGAGGTACTTATCTCTCTGGGCAGCATTGTAGAGCTGCCAGAGCTTCTGGGCAGCATGTAGAGCTGCATACTAGACCCAGAAAATTCATTAGCCAGAAGTATTTTTGAGGTTTCTGCCTCATGTCCACTATCTTATGGGATAAAGTTTGGCTGAACATTTTTAGGGGGTGAACTATTTTATATACTTAGAGAAGAACTTGAGGTGAGAATTTAATTTATAAAATTTAGTTCTGGATTCATACATAGATATGTGTATTATCAATATTGGACTTGCTAAACACTCAAAGACTATAGTTGTTCATGGAGATATGGTTTGAGCCCGTTTCTGTGAGGTGATTTAAATGCTGTCTGCTGCTGCTATTCCCTTACCTGAGCTTGCTATGTAGTTCTTACGCCCTGACAAGATGTGGGAGCAACCCTCCTCCCATGCTTGGCAGGATGACTCCTTCAAGAGCCATGTGCATGGAAGAAGACTGTGAAGGGCAGTCTGCTTGGTTAGACTCCCTTGCCTGTGCATGCTTTTTTGCTTCTTCCTTCTGAATTGCTAAACTGAAGGCTGATGAGAGCCAAACATTTGGGAAAAAAACAAAAAACAACCCTGTAAGGCAGGTAATGGATAATATGCAGATATCTTTCATCAGAAATCCAAACCTCTTGGGTTTGGGTGAGACATCTGGGGAGTGAAGGTGGGTGTATTTATTTTATCCATTTTTTTTTAATCCATTAAGATAATTCTATCTGATGATGGAGTTTGCTCACTCTGGTTTTTGATCCTGTAGTGCAGCTGCTGCTCTATTTTCTACATGGCTGGGCTTAACTGCAGACCTGTCGAGCCATAGGTGACTTTGATTTTTCTGTGTTCTTTTTTTTTTTTTTTTTTTTTTTTTAAGAAAAGACATTGCCGTAAGCCAGAGTTATGGCAATGCAGCCCAAGGATATAATTATCAGGGCAGGAAGTTGCCTTGGGCATCCCAGCCTGCCTGCATTTGTCATCACTTGATTGGCTCAGCTTTCCTTCTTTGAATATTTCTAACAAGAAATGCAAGTATTTTCTTTTGTGATGAGTTTGTATGATCTCTGTTGTTTGTTCACTCATTTGAGCTTTTGGCAATCATTTGTATTTTGTTTTGTTTTGGATTTATCTTTAAGTGGAGGGAAATGAGCAAAATGAAAAGCTCATTTAAGAAAAATATTTTTTTCAATTTCAATGTGCTTATGAAAAGGTGGGGGTCCCTAATCTCTCCTTAATATCTAGAAGTATTTTTTGGTTGTCATGTAAGCTTTAAAAATCATACCACGATCCTTAATTTAGTGCTATGGTGTAATCTTGGGTGAAGCATCCCAAAACTCAACAGGAATCCTGTATGTCCATTCTCCTTACCTCTTTTTTTGTAGCATGGAACTACAGGTCTGTGCTATGTCCAGTGAGCCCATAACAGGTTGAGAGGAAGAATAAGAGAGACTATAATGTATGTGTGTTGAAATAGGGAGCATGTACCTGAATAATGGTAATAAAACAACTATTCCAGGACAAGACTCTGAGTTGGATGACCTTTTACCGCAGAGTTAGTGTGTCACCTTAAAATTTAACTGGTGAAAGATTTAGATGCTGTATCAGACTATATTGTGTTAGGTAAGTTACTTTAATTAACTGTTTGCACACTATTCATTGCAAAGGCAGGGTAAATCTATTTTATTGTATCCTGTTCAATTGCAGCAATGTGATAGCACACCTAAGAATATTCCGCTGTAACTGTGTCACATAGATTGTTGTTGTTGTATACTCTTGTCAAATAAAAACATAAAGTTTGAAAGGCTGAAAGCATTTATCGATTTCTCAGTTGAGGCATAAAAGAAGTAGACAGCCTTTCTAGACTCATGGACTTAGATCTGAGGAAGAAGAGGAAGAAAAAAAGAGATATTTTTGACATAGATGACACAAGGACAGTGGTTAAATTTCTGACATAACCTGATAGGCCTGAATGTTGAAAATGCTGTCTCTTGGCATGAAAGGAGAGGTATAAATGAGGGGAGAACTAGGTGCTGCTTGAAGTATTTGCTGGCAGTGTTTTAATGGAGTGTATCTCATAGATACATATCCTTTCAAATATTTTCTAAGCAGATGGATGAGGCTGCAGACAACCTATAAGCAGTGCCTTTGAGGGATGTTAGTCTGTTTCAAGGGGATACAGCTCCAAAGCCTAACAATATGAACTTTAAATATAGGCATAATTCACTCTTTCACAGCTGATTATTTTGGTGGGAACACGTGGTGAGTTTCAAATAGAAGAGTGGGAGACTTTAAATACTGATTCAGACTTGAAAGTCATCCGTTCTCTTGTAGATTTAATCTGGTGTTGCTATTGGTCTTTAAAAAGGCCTTTTAGAGTAGATGCAAAGCTTTCTCTGAAAGCAAGCTTTTGGGTCTTCTTCTGGCTCTGAAGTGTGGGTTGCCTGCATCAAATAGCTGTTAATATGCTGTTGTAGCACTTTGCTGGCATCTAGTCCTAAATAAAATATCATATGTATGATTATTAATAACTGTTTTATTCCAGATATTATATTGAATAGATTTGTAGTAGCAGTGATCCATAATACTAACATGCTTTCTGTGTTTACAGCAGCTGTTCAGTTCTAGAGAGTGAAGAGTAGTGTGGAGTCTTCAGGTCACACGCGGCATTGCAGAGAGTTGTGTTTGTTGTCTGGCTTTTAGAACATGACATTTGAATGTGTGGAAGAGTTGTATTTTGCATAGAGCTAGAACTGATTTAATCTGTCATTTTGTGTAGGATGATTTCTGAGTAGTAACCCTCAGTCATTGTCAGCTGTGTGCTCTTATTGTAGTAATAGATGCCAGGTTATTTACTGCTGTGGTCTTCCTATTAAAACTGTGTTTCTTTTTACTGCAACATTTGGTCTAAATTTGGGAGTAGTAGTTCATTCCATTTATGAAGAGGAAATTATTTGCATGGAGTCAGAAAACTTTGATGGATTTTTGTTATTTTAAAGAACTATATAAAGTCCTCCATTCTCAAACAGAGCACCAGTTTTCTCTGTATGTAACCTTCCTCAAATGTTCCATCCTACAGCTGCACCACATGTGAGCTCAGCCAGACCTAAACTTCTGTCACTCTCTCTGCCTGGAGAGTGTGTTCTGCTCTCACGTGATTTTTGAAGGAGTTGCACAGCTATAGTGTGTTGTGTTTTGGTGTTTGCTGCATTTTTTAAAAAAAAATCTAATTGCTCAAGATCTCAAACAGCATGATATTATCCTTTTGTCTGAAGTGGAAACTTGTTTTTAACTCTCTGTTGTGTCTACCTTTCAAATATGTGGGTGACAATTAAATCTACCAGTTCCACTGCGATTAAACCTCTGCTTATTATTATTATTTTAGGCAGACCTTTGTCATTCTGTTTTCAGCAGTAAGCATTCAGTCTATGGTCTTCTTTGTCATCAATTGTACTGGTTTAATTTAAGGTACTGCTTCCTATAAGTCTTTCTAAGCCATTTCACTTTGTCACTGGTTTTCATCAGTTTTTTAAAAACAACTAAAAACACTTCAAAAACAAACAAAAAGCCATTTATTAGGTTAAAATAAGCCAAACTTTAGTAGAAATAAGAGCATATTAGTTTCTCCTAGTTTAATTTTAGACAGACTTGGTCACAGGCAGAGCTGTAATGTTTTAAAGGAGTAGTAAAGACAAATTAGAGAAGACATGGGGTGGTTCAGAGGGATGGATGGCATAAACTCAAAAAATAGACGATCGGGTTGTTTTTATTTATGTGACTTTTTACAAGCATGATTACAGCTTTTTTGTAACTTATTAACTATTTCACATCACTTTCAGTTTAGAAGTATGGGATGAAAGGAAGTTATTGTGTCTTCTTGGGTGGCAGCAGCAAGATGCTAATTGAAGCTTTGGATTGTTCTTTGTTTCTTGATCTTCACCCAAAATAGAAGTCCCGCTGTCCTCAAAAGGCTAAGAGTTGATGATTTTATTGGGGAGGAGGAAGGGGACCAGGCAGGAGCAGTTAAAGTATTGGGCTTTTTATTTCAGTAAACATAAATCTCTGTGCTTCAAAAGGATGGGCTTTGTGTGTGCATGAGAGAGAGAGTGCAAACACTAATGCATCATGGAGGACAGGTCATTCCGCTGAACGCAGTTCAGCTCCTGAGTGTTTGGAGATTAGAGGCAGCAATAATTTCTGGCTGCTGTAATTTATGTTAATGTGGCAGCCCAGGGTTGTATATTTCTGCTGAGATGGCCGTTCTTGTGAGGCTTCATTCTGACCACAGTAGAAACCGCAGGGGTTTCAGGTATTGGTGTTTGTCTTTTGCTGATTTAGCCAAGTAGTGAAACAAACTATTTCATTTTTATTATTTAATGATGGAATTTAATGTCTGTTTCTTCTGATTTCTGTGGGCTAAAATGGTAAAAACAGGAAGGAAGCAGTAAGTTTTTCCTCTCACCTTTGGGTTAATTAGCCCAATGTTAATGTAGGATCTGGCAGTCTTTCCAGTTCCAATGGATCAAAAGAAACATTGCTTCAGGAGCTTTCCAGTAATCCCTCAATCTTAGGGGTCTAGTGACATCACTGAGTTCTTGCTCCAGACTTCAGTTCTCCCAACATCCTGTGTACTGCTGCAGTGTGTCCCATCAGCAGGGAGAAAAGAAGTGCTGGCCAAAGAGCACACTTTGGAAACACTGAAATAAGTGTCTAATATTGGAAAAGTGGAGAAAGTTTAGGGAAAGAAATTAAAACGGTTTTGGGAATTTAGGGAATTGCTTTTAGAGGTATTAATGAAAGAATTAGTTAATCTTGCTTAAGTGATATCTGGGAGAGAGAAGGGGAAATACATCTCTGCTAGTATTTGACGATCATAAACACTATAGAAAAAGACAAGATATTTAGATGACTACAAATGGAGAAGAGAAAATTTAAGGGTAAATACTATGGAAAACTTCCTGTCATGGAGATATGTCCTTTCCCTGTCAAGCTCTGGAATCATTTCCTAGTGGAATAGAAGAGCAACTTCAGAGCTTGGCAGGTTTTGAATTAGACTTGGAAAAATGTTAGTCCATGCAGCATGTAGAATAATCTTTCTCTTGGCAGCAAGATAGCATATGAAAGGAGGAAATTATGGTCTTGTAGGAAAAATTATGGTCTAGTGATTTATGTACAGAAGTGGGCATCAGGACATCTGATTATTTTCTCTGTTTTATCACTGATTTACTTTATAATACTGGGGCAAGTAATTTAATCCTTCTGTGCAACTGTGTTCTCATCTGTAAAAGGAACGTTTCATAATCTGAAGAATTTACTCCCTGGACAATGTTCTCATAGCTAGATGGTACTCTGGAGTGATATGATTATTTTTAAAAATGTCCATAGTCTGGGGGAAACTGGAAGCTCCTTGCCCCAGGTGAGTAACTGCTTAACCTCAAGACCTAACAGTTGCCTAAAGCATCCATTCTTTTGTTTCCTTCACCCTGACAAATTAAAGTCTATATAGCATAGCTAATGGAATCTCCTAATCTGCCCTCAAATCTGCTGCATTGCTTTTGTCTTTTGGCGTTCTCACTGTAAACCAATACTAGCTTGGGAGACTAAAATGAGAGGAAAAATCTTTAGGCTGTGTTAATTTACACCCAGCAAGACTACAGCCTTTGCAGTGTGTGGCTCAAACCCGGAATGAAGCATGACATGAAGGCACTGTTCTACTGCCTGCCCATTACAGCAGATTGGTGTCATTCCTGTTTTTCTCTAACAAGCTTGTTTTTCCAAATTACTAGCTCTGACTCCTACAAGAAGCCACTAGCAATCATGCCAATTTCATCACCACTTTTCCCCTTGAGGATCTTCCCTTATCCCTTGTTACTGAAGTTGTGCTCAGCCTGAGCTGCCTGCCATGGAAGGAGAGGACACTTCCCTCCACCTCGATTAAAAGCTCCTGACACACATTAAAAATAAGGTGTGATCTGAGATGTCAGAAGTCTGGCATCCCAAGCTAGGCACAGTAAGTAATGTCTCACTGGTCTCCACAGCATTTTTCTGGCATTCTCACTGACTAGCCTGGTGCCAGATTTGAGACACTCGGGAAGGGTTTCTTCAGCAGGAAGCTACAGCAAGACTGTCATAGATCCAGTGGGTCTCAGGCAAGCAGTCAGCTAGCAAACCTTTAGGGAGCTTGCTGGGCTTGTTTGAGAACATCTGGGGCTACTGTTTGTTCATATAATATTCCAAAGAACACCAAACCTAGAGTTCTAATTATTCAAATTTGGATTTACTGTGTCTTGTTCACATTGTTTATTTTAAATTATTTGCTGAGCCACTGATGGGCTACATTAATGCAAGGGCTAGCCTTCTTACCACAGACCTTTGTTTACTTTGTTTCTTGATCTTCACCCAAAATAGAACTCCCACTGTCCTCAAAAAGCTAAGAGTTGATGATTTTTATTAGGGAAGAGAAAGGAGACAAGCAGGAGCAGTTATATTGTGCTTTTTAAAGTATTGGATGTTTTAATTTACACTGATGTGAATTCTCTGGGATCACTGTCATTATTGTTTATTCATGCCACTTTTATTGAGAGGGCAAACAAACGGGCCCAGGCTATCTATAATCCTGGAAACAGAATAAAACTGATTATTAAATTCAGGGACTTTCAGCACTGTTAAAAAGCTTCTTGATATTTGGAGGAATACAGGGCCCTGTAAAAACCTTTGTCTAGAGTTAACATGGCCATTTGCTTGTATGTACCCCAATGCTACTTTAACCTGGAATGTAACAGCAGAAGAAACAGAAAAATGTCAGTGATTAGGGGCCAAGGAAAGTAATCCAGGTTCACTACATGAGTCCCCCTTGTGGAATATTCTTTCTACACCAGTGAGTCTGCTCTGTGTCCAGAAAATAGCATGAGTATTATGCATTTGTAATTGAAACAGCTGTCATCTGCTCTCAGAATTAGTTTCCAAAATAGTCTGTGAGAGAAATCTGTGACTTTTTGCCTCATCTTGGGAAAAAAAAATACAGAAGAAAAACATTAATTGATGCAGGGGGAGGAAAACTCAGGCATTCCAGTGTTTTTAAAGTATGAGTTTAGCAAAATCAGCTTTGTAACACTTGTTTCTCCAAGTCTTTCAAGAGAAAACACACAAGCTGCATATGTCCAAGCTGTCTCCATGGCTCCACCTGCTCTACCACAGCCTGCTGGAGTGTGATCCTCCCACTCCACATTATCTGACTCATGCCACAGAATGACTTGTTAAGAAGGAAAAAAAGAAAGCCAACTTGCAGAAGACTTTGTTCCTTTGACATAAAAATTCCCCCTCCCTTTGCTTGTTGAGTTGACATTTCCCTTGTAAATATTTTTTATAAGAAGTGCACAAGATAGCACAGAGGTCCAAGTAGGAGGGAGCTAAATTAGAATCTTAAATGAGGGCATTTTTTGTCCCTGTTTTAAGATGCAGAATTGAGTATGAATGTTGATCTCAAATCTTTCTATTATTGGGATTTGAAACTTCATTGGCAAAGATACCAAGCAAAGAAATTCTGAAAGAGAGCAATTTGCTGTCCTGACTCATTTCTTTCCTGGCCTTCTTATGATTGCTCAACAGGTCTTCACTGGACCTTGTTAATGTTTAAGTAATAGGTGTCTTGCTGACACCTGATACAAAATTAATATATTTTTTTTTCTATCATTCATAATATAGATTTTCTAAAGTACAAAAATTACTTTAAGGTTTTGTGGAAAAGTCTTTGTCAGAGCACCCACAGTAGGGAATAACTTCCAATTCTGACCTGGTAAGGGCTTTAGCAAACAAGATGAGGAGTGGGCTAAAGCAAAAGGAAAGGAGCTCACTATGGAGGGGCTGTGTGCATGTTCTGTCCCTGGCACGCCTCCTTGACATCTCTGTTGTAGGTTTTGTCCAAGGCAAGCTCAATAAGCAGTTCAGAGATTCTCTGTCATAGTTATGTTCCCATAGTGTTGATGTCTTTCTTTTGACAAATCAGCAGGGTGAAAGATTTGCTGTTATCAAGGAGAGCATAAAGTCTCCATCCTTTATTGGATTCAAGTGGAAACATTCCCACAAAGGATGAGGAAAAGACTGAGATACTTAATGTCTTCTTTGCTTCAGTCTTTTATGGTTGGACCAGCTATCCTCAGGGTACTCAGCCCCCTGAGCTGGAAGACAGAAATGAGGAGCAGAACAAAGTCTCCATAATTCAAGAGAAAACTGTTAGCAACCTGCTGCTCTACTTTAATGCACACAAGTCTGTGGGACTGTATGGGACCCACCCAGGAACACTGAGGGAGCTCACAGAAGAGCTTGACAAAACACTCTTCATCATTTATGAACAGTTCTGGCTCAGGAAGGTCTCAGAAGACTGGAGCTTAGCTAATGTGATATCCATCTACAAGGAGGGCTGGAAAGAGAATCCAAGGAACTACTGGCCTGTTAGCCTGACCTTAGTGCTGGGGGAGGTTATGGAACAGATCATCTTGAGTGCCATCATGTGGCACATACCAGGGGATCAGGCCCGGTCAGTACAGGGTTGTGAAAGACAGATCCTGCTTGACCAACGTGATCTCCATCTATGATACGGTGACCCACCTAATGGATGAGGGAAAGGCTGTTGGTATTGTCTGTGTGGACCTTAGTAAAACCTTTGACTCTGTCTCCCACAGCATTCTCCTGGAGAAACTGACTGCTCATGGCTTTGACAGGCACATTCTTTGCTGGGTAAAAAATTGGCTGTATGGCCAAGCCATAAGAGTGGCGGTGAATGGAGTTAAACCCAGTTGATGGCCAGTAACAAGTGTTACTGTTCCACAGGACTCAGAACTGGAGTCAGTTATGTGCAATATCTCTATCAATGATAGGCACGAGGGGATTGAATGCACCCTCGGTCAGTTTGCTGACAACACCAAATTGGCCAGGGATATTGATTTGCTTGAGAGCAGGAAGGCTCTTCAGAGGGATCTGGACAGACTGGATAAATGAGCCAAGGCCAGTGGTGTGAGGTTCAGCAAGGCCAAGTGCCAGGTCCTGCACTCGGGTCACAACAGCCCCAGGCAATGCTACAGGCTGGGAGCAGAGTGACTGGAAAGCTTCCGGGCAGAAATGGATCTGAGAGCATGTAGATACAGAGGACCTGGAGGTTCTGGTTGACAACCAACTGAACATGAGCCAATGTGTGCCCAGGTGTCCAAGAAGGCCAGTAGCCTCCTGGCCTGTATTAACAGTACTGTGGCCAGCAGGACCAGGGAACGTGACTGTCCCTGGAGAGCAATCTTGATGTTTCACTTACTTAAAATTTAACAAAGAACAAGAAAATGGTCTTTAGAAAATAATTCTTCCAGGCCGAATGAACTCCTGACTAGACATTATGTGACAGTTTACCTAATTTCATCACTAAGTACATAGTTCCTTACACACCTGCCTAGTCATTACTCAAGTAGTAAATGCTTTTACAGTCTGTAATTTGGAGATGTTGTAAAGATAAGTAAGATACAGCTAGGTGCAGTTATCCTCATTATAAGAGCAGGATCTAACAGATTTGTAAGGATGTGTAATGTGCTTACATTCCTTTTAAAAACCTTTTCTTTAAAGATTTTGTGGGTAATGCACAAGAAGTCTGTGGTATGGTAGCAAGCTGAACCTAAGTATTAGAATGCATTATTTGCCAAAGGGTTTCATTACGGCCTAAATTTTAGCCAGAAGCAGAGATGACATTTATGTTGATAATCACTGTAAGTCTGGATATTCCTATTAACAGGGGCAGGGAGATTGAAAAGGGTACTAAACCTCATGGTTTAGATCAAGGTTGGAGATTAGGATATTACCTTTTATGTTAGGATTTGATTGCCTCCTTGCCACCTACAGCAGAATCTCTCTGCATGTTTGTGTCAATGGCTGGGTCTTGGCAACTATTGCTTTATGAGCCGGATTGTGAGCACACCAGCCACTATATTTGCATTTTTCCTGAGGCTCCGGTTTAAGCAGATTCGTAATTGCCTACTCACTAGATTATCCTCTCCTTCTTCCTTCTCTTTTGCCTCCTGCAGATGTTGGTTGTAAATTTTCTGTCACTGTTATGACATTTTTGTGCTATTCTCTCTCCTCAAAGTGGCTTCATTGCTCCATGTAGTTAGTGGTATATATATATAGGTGAAACACCACGACAGCCAATATCTTAAAATTATTTGTTCCCTATTTTCCTTTCTCTTTTCTTGATTTTCATACCTCATTGCATTTCTGTAATGTCAGTTTCAGATAGAAATCTCATTCTCCATTAAACGAAGCCTTATTAAAAATGTAACTACTCAGATGTTTGTATTCAATGTAAATAAAGATTAGTTTCCATGGTTAAAAGGTAAGTCACTGATTAAGTAACCTGTAGAATTTTTTGCAATCACATTAATAAGAGTATTTATGAAGATATGGTCTGTATTTAGGGAGAATTAATCAGTTTAGAAGTAAAATCTATATCGCTGAAGGAAATAACTTAGCTGTCTTTTACAGGAAAATAAAAAAGGGTGCTAGTGGGGAAGAGATGTCACAATCATCAATTAAAAATTGAAGGACACATTTAAGACTGAAATGAAAATAAATCAGACCTAAAAAACATTGCTGCTCCTTGGACTGTATCTGTTCCATAGATAACGCAGGGCATCATCTCTAGGGCTGTCAATCAGAGATGGTTTAGTGAGTACCAATCTCAGTAAAAAATAATTAAATTGACAGAAGCTACCTAGCTGGATTATCTCAGTGTTTAGAAGCCTCTCACCTCTGCAGAGTAAGGTTACTTGAGCCTGTGTTTATATGAGAAAATGAATGTGTTGGTCTCTTTCTGCCTAGTTCCTTTTCATTTGCTTACTAAAACCAGAGCGACAGTTCAGCATGTTAGTTTTTCTTGAGAAAAACAAATGCGACTTTTCTGTAGTAGCTGCAAATGCGGCGCTGCACTGAACAAAGTGATTATGTGAGTATCCTGATCTACACGAGGCTAAGGACCAAAGATCAATAGCAACAGAGTTTAAGACAGATCAGAACTCTGTTGATGGAACAGGTTCTGTGTAAACCTTAGCAGTCTCAGCAATATGAACATTTATATGTGATTCATTAGCATAATAAAAAGAGGCAGAATATATTTGTCAGAAAGCATGACTGAAGCTAGGAGAAATGTTTTTAAAACCTTCTGTATGACAACCAGAAATTTACACTGCCTCTCTATATTTTCCAATCAATTGAATCGTGCAACCAATAGCCTCTTCAAGAGATTAGGAAGGAAAATTCATTTGTAGGCTGACTTTTCATGGGTTGAAGGTAGTACAGATGAGCAGAACAGGTGTAGCTGTAATGATTTTGTTATATTAGTGGAAAACTGAAGAGCAAAGTCAAAGGTAGATTTATAAATTCTTGTATGTAGGATTGAACTGCAAAGGCTGTTTTTATAATTTGCTGATTGAAATTGAAAAGAGTGTTGGAAAGAGTCAAGCACACTTTTTTCCCTCTATAATTGAAATATACTTCAGTGTATTTCTGTATGTGAATAGGACAAGTGCTTAGTTAATTTTTTTTTACTGACTTAAAAATTTAGGCATTTTAAATTGAGAGTTTCACTTTTATATGAAAATGTTCTTTCTTTTGAAAACTTTATTTTGATAACTATGTAGTCTTTTTTAGATTGTACTTGACACTATCATTTTGGCTGGAACAGTTTGAATATTATTTTCATTTTTAGTAGTTTCAGTTAGATTGCATATGCATTTTTGAGAATGAATGAAACATACAATTAAGTGTTGCATGCTTGCATTAAAGACTATTACGTGAACAGATACTCTGACTCTTTATAGGAGAATTGAAAATGTAAAGGTGTCCAACCTATTTTCATTCCATGTGTCCAGAAAACTCTTGCTGTGATTGATGTGATCTCAGCCTTCTGACAAAAGGAATCCAATCAGGTTATTTCATTTAAAATGGATGCAAACCAAGAAGAATTAAAAGCATCAGCCAAAGAATGGCGTGAAAGCTATAGACAGAAAAGCATTATTGTTAGGGAAAAGCCACCACTACTCTGTAAAACTTGGTGCTGCTTTCCTAGTTAGACATTAATGGGATGGATGATATAATAGGAAAGGAAGACTTTCCTTGAACATCCCAGATAAGACTAATTGGGAAGCAAAATCTTTTCAGCTCTCCTGCTCCCTGGGCATTTGCTAATGGACAAACCTGTATGAAGGCATTTTCTTGGTACTTACGTCAAAAGCCAGAGTATTTTGAAGGTACCTGAGGGAACTGAAATTACATAATTTGAATTCTATCAATAGTCTAAAAGGAGAGAGCTGCTGAGAAAGGGAGACTTGGAGTCTTACTATGAAATTACCTTTCTGGATATTGACAACGAGATCAAAGAAAAGTCCCAGACAAGTTGTGAGTTGGTGGGTCTCAGTCCAGTTGAAAAAAAGGCATGACCCTAGTCATGCTCAGGAGCATAGTTCACTGTCTTTTAGGAATCCTGGCAGTTGGAATACTTAAGCAGTGAGGAAAATTATGCTGGCTTGATGTGAATTAATCAGAGTAACTTTTAAAGATTTAATATACACCCCCATCAGTACCAAAAAAGTCCCTGCCTACTGGCCATGGTGCTCATCTCCAACCCACACACATGTGGAGAGACACTGGAGCTGATTACAGTCTGTAAGAATATTATTTTTAACAGTTGTAATAGTCCACTCCTGAATAATCATTAAATGTAGCTTGAAAAAAAACCCCAAACCCAAGCCAACAAAAAACTTAAAACCCAACCAAAACAAGAATATATGCAGATGACTAAAATACAGTTCCTTTCTTCCTACGCAGAACTATTATGCTCAAACATTCCCAGTGGAAGCATCTGCAGCAAATCACAAGCAGTATTTTAACTATTTAGTTGTCTGATGTTCAGTTTCCCTGATAATTGTTTTGCAGCCTGGGGAATGTGTTACCAAGGTAAAATTTTGAAAAGCTCATTACATTGCTCTGGAATTATTGAAAACTCCTTCTCTGGGTGGCCCAGAGATATATCTGTGACATTAGTCCTGTCTGCCTTTAGAATTTTCTATCAGCTTATCACCTTTATAACTGAGCACCTCTTGGGTTAATGAGTTGGCATTATTCTTGCTCATTATTCTTGCTCTTTTGGCACAGGAAGGTGGGGGGGGGGGGGGGGGTGAGGTGGGGAGGAGGCAGAGGAGGCCAGGAAAATCCAAGGAGTCTGTTAAATTGTGTAGAAGAGAGATTATTAAATGCACCCTAGAATGGGGTCTGTGGCATAAGTTGTGAAAATGAGACTGGTTTAAGATGGTACCATGGGTCTGTATTTCCTCTAGCATGTGTTTTCCAATTCCATCTAGTTGGTCAAGTATTTTTAAGTCCAAAATTGTTTATCTTCCATGTTTTTGAGAGAAGTTTTAGATGTTCATTTTGGCTCTGATGGTGAAAGTCTGTGCTTTTAACACAATTGGGTTTTAGCAGAAGTTTCTCTATTCTGAAATAGTTAAAGGCTCAGTCTTTCCTTCATGGTCCAAACGTGCCACTGCACTATGCCAAAGGCTGAAGCGGGCTGATCTGGGTTAGCTGCCTCAATGCCAGTACTTGGGAAATAGTATCTTACAATCAGCTGGAGTAAAGAAGCCATGAGGGAATTTCTCTCAATGAAATCCTTTCTGTGAGGTATCTCTGCAGGTCTTTAGTTCATTGTTGCTCTTGTTATCCCCCCTGTAGTTTCTGTTTCAAACTGGGATAGCTCAAAAAATGACCATCCTCTTTCGTTCTGCCAGACTGACCCCACATACAGGCTCATTAAGCCCCAGCTTGCTTATTGTTTGCACTCTCAAAGCTAATATAAGTCAAGGGAGAGCTTGGTGCTTGGCTTTGGCTCAGATGTTGAACAAACAGCTGACTGGTTTCTAACTAACTCATTTAGAAGAAGAAAAGTAAACTCTGTTTTTAATGTTAGCTTTCTCTCGTAGCAATTTTTCTAGGGCATTTTTCTCTGTTGAATGGAAATACAGAGCAAGGATGAGTCCAGTTAGAAGCTTACGTGTCTGTACTTTCAGGCATTAAATAGAGATACTGGAATGGAATAGAAATCCCTGACCTAATTAGCCCCACAGAGAGACAAGCCCAGATTTCCTATGCCACAGTGTTGCAAATGAAGGCCTGCATGTGGCAAGCCCTACAAAGCAAATCTGGCAGGCAAGGAGAAATGAAGAATTGCTCTTGACAATGGTAGAGAAACAAAGTATTTGGTAACATACTGTGCTGTTGAAAATTCCTGTTCTCAGGTCCATTCCTTCATCTCTTTCTCCCCATATGCATGTACAAACAAACCCTTTTAAAGAAGTGGGAGAAAGCAAAATTAACTTGCGTCTTCTCTGACCTCTCCCTGTAGTCCAGGAAGGTAAAGATAAAGCCATAGTTATGGCTTTCCAGCCGGTACATACTCTCTTCCTCTAGATCAGCATGGAAAATATCAGCTTGATGTTTCCTGAAGTACCTTTATCCTGAGGATCTGTATGAAATCCTTAGGGTTTTGTGAAATCTAAAGTTTACATATGCTGCAAAGCCAAGGAAAGATCATTATTTTTTCTTTAGTTTAATTTAGGAGCATTACTTCAATGCAGTCCCAAAGTGTTGAGAAAGTAGGTGATGCTTGCAAGCTTCTGTCAGTTGTAACTAAATATTCCAGAACCCCCAAACCAAACAACTCAAGCATTTATTTATCCAGCTTCTCACCATTGAAACTTTGCTTTATTTTAAGCTTTCTCTCAGGGACAAACAGTTGAGTCACGCTGGGGGTTATCAGTTACAGATTAGGAAAAAGCATAGGATGCTTAAACTGTCCATCTCTCTCACCTTCAGTCAGGGGGTTAGCATGAGTTATGTGTTTGCCTGCTGAGGAAGGATGAGTGGGAAAGGAGAATGGCTGTCAATGGCAGACATTGAAAAGTGCCTTCTTTCTGTGATGCAGAATGAGTCCAAAGTACTCAGACAGCAGCAGAGACAGGCTGAGGGGGCATCTCACCTTTGGGTTGCTAAAGAGGAAGGAGTTCAGATGTGTAAAATGGCAAAATGAACGAAAGATCCCAGAGCAGCAGTTTCTTGACGATTTTGTGGTGCATCAGATTTTGGTAGTATATTCAGATGGCTGTAAAAGAGAAGCAAAAGATAGGTGTCTGAAACTGTGGCCTTTTCTCAGTAAATTTATCTTGTCTCTGCATTCAGCAGCAGTATTTTTGATGTGCATATAAGAGATGTCCTACTATCCTTGTATGTCTTTTACCATTGGAAGATCATCCCTCTATAATCACATCATCTTTAAAAACCCAAGAATCTCTCATGCAGTATCCTTTTCCCTACATCTGCAAGTCTTTTGCTACAATCACTCTCCTCAGAAATAGAAAATTTATTTTATGCTACTCTTGGCACCAGTGAGGCCCCTACAGCTTTGTTTTCAATTGCTTTTTCCATTCTTCTGGGTTTTAATTATGTGTCCTTAGTGATGAGATTTTTATCCTCTGAGAAATTGAACTGCTACTTTATATTTGTGATCCACTTTTGAGATTTGGTGGAAAACATTGTAAAGAATAAATAATAATTCCATGGCATCTTTTCACTTTCTGGAAGATTTCCAATCTAAATTTCTTCAGTCTATATTTTATGCTTGTAATTTGATTTTTATCATTTTGTATTGGTCTTCCATCTTTCCTTTGCATCTCATGTTTGTAGATTTTTATTTCTCTTCTAAGTCAGCATTGGCCCAGCATTTTCATATTCAAATTTGAAACTGTCTTCCTAAGTCAGCCGGATAGTCACAGATTTTCTTCATGTCTATTCCTGCTTAGCACTGTCAAATGGAGCTTTGTAGTACTTGATAGGCAGTCTGAAGGAAAATGAGGAAAGAAATGTCAGAGCCAAACTCCCTAGCTAAGTAATAATGAATAATTAGTCCTTTACTTATTTACCCAAGCTTTTTTTTTTGTGTGTGTTAAAAAAAAAAAAGAAACCAGGTTGCCAGGTTGGAATTCTACAGGGAAATCAGGCTTTTGTGTAAGATTTAAAATATGTGCTCCTCTCTGAATTCTACCTACACTGATTTTCATTCAATATCTTTTCTCTTTTCATGTGCAACAAGTAAGTATATATTTATTTAAAATATATATGTAGTACATTTTCTATAGTGTTTTAATCCTGTTTTTAGATTTTGATTGTAAGTCACTGTTCATCCCCACTCTGAGACATTCTGTCTGAAGCATGGGATAATTTTGAATGATACATATATTGTAAATTCCTTTCAACATAGAGTGATCTATGGAGTAGTGTCAGCAGAATTCTAAATTAAGTGTACATGAACCATGCACTAGTTCTAGTTGTCTTAAAATCTGAAATAACACGTTCCTGGAATGCTATTTCTGGGAGTATATTTTTTCTTTGTGGAAGGCCCTTGCAAAGCTTTATGAACACTATTTTCTCTGTCATAATGGCACAAAATATTATGACTGGTTAGTGGCAAAATACAGCAAAGCAAAGAATATTGTCTGCAGGGGAATTTTATGTAACCAAGAATACTTTTACTCAAAGAGTAAATATAGTCAGACCACTGAAATTCTTGAACTAAGATTACATATATCAGACTTAATATTTTGTGTTGTTTGTAATAATTTTTGAGTGCAGCACTCAGGACTTCTTTAGCTGTCTCTGGGATTTGCTCCTCAAGAAGTTCTCTGTGGGTAGGAGGCATCACAGGCCTCTTCAAAACCCATTTAATTCCACTTCTGTTTTCAAAATGTGATCTTGAGTGGCCGTGCATGTAAGGAGGCTCGGTTCCCATTTTCAGTGTGGTGGTTTTGCATATACTCTTCTATCCTTTCCTTGGTCCTCCTGTCTGAGCATTCATATTTTTCTCTCAGTGCTCATTTCCCTGTAAAACCACAGTAGGATGCAGGATGGAACCCCCTGGGATTTTAAATCCCAAACCAAGTCTGAGTGAGAAAGGCAAATATTGCTCTCACACTCTCAATGCAGCTGCTGCCTCGATTTATAGATTAAAACTTCTCTTTTGTTTTGAAGTCATATTGCCTTTGACTCCTTTGCAAACCCCAGCAGCTTTGTCTTTGCTGACCATAGAGGAATGTATAGTTGTGGAAAATCTTCTCACTTTCTGGTACTCTCTGTCAAGACATGTGATAACCACTCAAAATACTCCTGACTGTATGTGTCTGTATTGAATCTAGTTTAAACAAAGAAAGGAAGCATAAGAATACAGGTTATTTTGGGAATAAAAATATGAAGTTCTCTCTGCCACATCTTCTCAGTTGAACATGTGGTTACTAAAAGAGTCTGGCTTTACAGCTGTAGCAATGTAAAAATAGTTTCAGTTAAAAAGATGTGAAAAAATATAAAAAAGTATCACCAACATTTGGGTGTCTTAATAAAAGTCTGAAATGTACAGAGACCAGGATGGCACAGCTGGGTACAAAGTCTTTGTTGCTAGTCAGTTGATGCAAACTTCATGAGTCACTTGGCTTTTCTAAGCATGAATAATCACATATCCAACTTGTACCAATAAAACCTGTATACCATACCCCACAATATTTTTTGTCTTTCCTTAATTAAATTATAAACTTCAACTAAAATATTCTGCAAATTTCTCCATCTGGACCTTGTTACCAGAGTAGCAGTAAATGATTCACTGTCTACAAATTTCATAACAGTAAAGAGGAGATGCAACCCACACCCTTTTTACAGACAAAGAGCAGAGCCATAGGGGTTTAGTGACTTTCTCAATGTCAGCTCCTAAGTCAGAGAGGAGAGATCTCCTGTATGCTAGGCAGGCAGTCTAATGACTGAGACATCCCTCAACCCAGCAAAGTTTGTGACCTAGATGAATGTTTGGTGCACCTGGCAATGCTTCAGCTGTATTTCTGCTGGGAACATCTGTAATTTTTGGCTGTCTTGCAGATATTTTGTCTCTGTGCACATCTGGAGAGCTAGCAGGCATGCAGCCATGGCCACTGTGACTTTCTGGAACCAGAAACTATCAACAATTAAGGTTTCAGGGAGCTGTGTACTATAACACCCTTGCAGAGCTGAGCTGGGTTACCAGTAATAACTGCAGTGAATTTGCAGAGAGATTTCAATAATGGAAATCTGCCATAAGCTGTCCTGTTCGTTGGTGGAAAAGGTCAGTTGTATATTCTGTTGGAGAAAGAAAATTGTGGTAAAGGTCAGAAAAATTAAGACATTTTCAGTCTTTCTCGGTCTGCCAGTTCCTCTGGTTCTTTACTGTGGTGTACGTTTTATAGAGTAAAGGAAAATAATAATAACAATATAATTAGAAAGCTGAGAAACCCAACAATGAAAGCCCATCTCCAGTTTTTTATCCTGAGTCCTTCAAACTGGGATTAAGTTAGGGAATGAAATAAAGTTTTTAATAGCGTCCTTCTTTTTCCCTCCAGAAAAACTAGAGAGCTAGAAAGTACAGTGTGTTTTCAATACCTAAGTGATGTTAATCTAAAGTGAAACACACTTTGTTATTGAACACAGCTCTCTATCATTAAATACTGAAATTGCAGGACTGGATTTATTCTATGGTGTGCTCGAGGCTTTTCTTGAGTGCTGGTGGATTTTCTCTTATTTTGTTGTAAGTAGCATCCTTAAGATGCACAGGTTTCAATTGATTATGTATCTGTATTAAGCATAGTGAGACTATGTTAGCTAATGCAAGATTGGAATATAATGTTAACAGTGCATATTTGCAGGTGATTCCCAAAGAAGCTGCATATTTGAAGTCTAAGGAAATACTCTGTTTTCATGGACTTAATGAGCCTCTGGGACTCACTATTGTATGGTGTTGTGAAATCTTAAGTACATTGAAAATCTTTAGTGTGCTAGAAGTGTTATGTGGAGCAATATATATAACTAATGAGCAATCTCTCACTGATAAAAGTTGCTTGGAAAACCCTATACAAAATAGAAAAATTAGAGAATATAAACAAGCCATCATATGATAGTAATAGGTATGTAGGCCAGATATTCAGTAATGACCTACCAAAAGCATTCTTGCACCAAAGGAAATGTTTCCAAAATCCCTAAAGCACATTCTTGTTAATACTGCTAAGTGTCCCTGCTTCTCTTCTCAGGAACTGAACATTCACAGTGGTAGAGGCCATGAGGCAGAATTGAATGCTGGCAAACCATATTCCCTGCAAAACTTAAACAAAATTTCAAACCATTTCTTTTCAGTATTCACTGGCTTTGGTCTGCTAACAGTAGCGTGTGCATTTGCTAGCATTGATATGAGACAAAGGATCCTTCTCTATTATTCTCCCTTTTTTTGAAAATAAATAATGATGCAATTACTCAGTAAAAGAGCACGTGGTGTGTATCTCTTCTAACTGCAGCTGTCTACCTCTGTGAAGAGGGAGTTGGCCCTTTGAGGTTTCAGTAAGAAAGGCAGTGTCTGAATAAGAGGGTCATGGTGAAGAGCACAACTGCACAGGGACCAAGGGGGCTGCAACCCACCATCTCTCTAAGAACAGCAGAGATACTTCCAGCAGCACACATAGGACAATAACAGTTAGTAAAGGGAAAAAAATGAGCTTCATAAACTCAAGGTTTAAAGTTGAAGGTGTAGTCCTTAGGGATCAGCAGATATAGTGGTTAAAATGGAAAGCTTTTAAAATGTATTTAGATTTCTTAAAATATAAAGATCAAATGTGTATGGATGGCAGAGAAATCTGTGCCCTTTTGCCCTAATGATTTCCTGTGGTCCCCATTACTCCTACCACTTCTGTCATTGAGTAATTTCTTGCAGAGATATTCCTATGCAACTTTCACTGGTGTTCCCCTGTGTGGAAGTCTGCAAAACTGAGCTTTAGGGTTTCAAAGACAAATACTTTCTGTGAAATACCTGTATCTGGCATTGCTATGTGAATGGTGGCATTCTGGGAAGTTGTGCCATGCAGAGATACCAAGATTCAGGGGCAGCTGTTTCTGCCTATACTGTGAGACACAGAGAGCAACTCCTCTATCAGTGACAAGAGCCATACACTAAAATTTGTAGCTAAGCCATGCTTTCCTTCCTTTGGCCCACCACTAGGTCTGAGGTCCAGCTCACAGGAAGCAGGTGACTGGCCAATTGTCACTTACCCAATTCTTGATCTGGCGCAGCCAACAACAGGTGTCACTTTCCTGACTAAACAGTCTTTCAGCTAGAAGCTTTGTCCATAATTCTGTTAATCTCTTGCACTGACTGTTGTGACTTTCTTCCTTTGGATTTCCTTGTGTGCAGTTCATTAAAGTGGCTGCTGAGATAGCAATCTGCAGCTGTTTCTCTATTACTGCTCATCTTGCTTGCTTCACATTTCTTTCTGAACTGCCAGGTTTTTTTACATTCCATACTCAAATCATATTGCTTGTCATCCAAGGCACCATAAAATTGTGTTCTCCCATTTCTGCTTCATGTGATTCCTGTCCAGCTCATCAGACTCCAGGATCTTATGTTTTTTTCCACTCTTCTGTTGTTACCTCTTACACAGCTATTTGGCACAAATGCTGTGCCTAGCCCCATCTTTTTTTGTGTGTTAAGCACCACTTTAATCTCATTCAAGTATTTCCTTGCAGTCTTTCCCATAACCTTTTTCCCTGAGTAAGTCACTGCAGAAAAGAAAATCGTAGCAACTCAAGCGTAAAGGGATGTTTCTGGTCAAAAAGTAGTTTAAAAGACCATTTCTCATTTACTATACCTTGGGAATTTATTTGTAGTTCATGTGTCATTAGACTATGTAGCAAATGAAAAGGAATTATTGCTACAGAAAGCTCAGTGGTGCCACCTTTGCACTGGAACATTTTTGACTCACATGAGCTAAGGAAAGGTTTGCAGGGCCTTTTGCTGACAAACGTGCATTTGGAATTGCCTTGCGTTTGGTCAGGTTGATGAGTAAACAGGGTAGTCTGGAAGCCAATATAGCTGGTTCTATGCCTGAACAAATAGGCTTAGCCTTTGAGTAGCTTTTGAGTCTCTGGGAAGAAGTTAGAGCTGAGTAAGCAAATCCCTCTGTGCATTGGATTCAAGAAGCAGAGATAGTCCTATTAAAATATGAGGGGCTTATGTGGGTAGCTCACCAAGGGATGTGGCCTCACCAGAGGAGGCTGCTGAGGCAGAGGGAATGACACTGGCTCCTGTTAGGAGTCACACGTGGCTGCTCTGTATGTGGTTAAGCTAAACCGTGCTTGTGGTTGTGGGTGACCTAGTAGATGTATTTTTCTCTGGGACATAATGTTGTAACAATATACTTAAATGCATTGGCCACTTTGGATTAATTTCCTAAGTTAATTTCCTCTCTCTGTATCTTTGGAAAAAGGTCTTTTACTTTATTCCCAGCTATGTACTCTTAGATAATGTTGTTTGTGTGTCACTGAATGGTCGTTCTAACTGTCTCAGAAGTGGTCATAGTTTATTGTTAAGTGAGGGAGTTTGTAATCAGATTCTCACTTGTTCAAGATAATAACAGCTCTAATATAAGCAGAATACCACATTTGAGGACAACTGAGAATTTGACCCTTTATAAGAATATATTTAAAAAGATAAATGTGGTAGACAAATAAGAAAATATTTTGATAAAATAAGCTATGCAAGTATGGTTGTTTTCACTGCAGTTTTAGTAAGATGTTGCCACATATGATGACTTATCTCACATTCAGGATAATTTTGTGGTGTTCTAGTATGCCCTTTCATCAAGTACTTGCCAGCTGTGTGGGACAGTATAGTTGGGTACAAGTGCAGGCAGTTAGAATATGTTTTCTTTGCTGCAGTCCAATCACTGAAGATACACGATGCAGCAAATATTTTAAAATGCTGCTGAAAAATGGAAAACAGAGGTGCATTAAGACCCTGATTCATACTAAGAGTTTTGTAACAGGATATTTCACAGAGATAATATAATGATTTTGGGTTCAGAGGAGGCAGAGAAATTGTATCAATGCATTAAAAATAAAATCTTCTCTATACTGGCTGTTTCACCGATGAAACTTTCCTTAGTGTGATTTTTCCTTTAAGTATTATCTATGCTGTTATTGTGCTTTTGCCACATGTAGCACAGGGGAAAACTATTTGCCTCCTGAGGCACCAGCATACCACACAGTTGTGTGTATTTCTTTTTAATTTCCCTAAGCTGAAGGATCTGACATCAGTTTCAAAAGATGTGACCGAATTCTACTTGGTAACATTTAAGTAAACAGATATACCCTATTCACATGTTTAATAAATGTGATTGACATTGATAAGTATGGAGCCTATTCCACTTGTATGATGCAGGTTTAAGTACAGAAACAGCCACACACAAGCAAAAACAAGGAATTCATTCACCACTTCCCATGGTCAGGCAGGTGTTCAGTCATTCCTTAGAAAAGCAGATTTCCATCAAATTTTTTTGTAATGGTGACTTGGGAAGACAATCACCATCATTCTGAACATCTTCTCTGCCTTCTTTGTTCCCCACCTTTATATGCTGAGCATGGTGCCATCTGAACTGGAGTATTTCTTTGGTAGGTTGGGGTAAGCTGCCATGGTTGTGTGCCTTCCCAACTTACTGTGTACCTCCAGCCTGACTGGGGTAGTGTGAGGAGCAGAAAAGGCCTTGGCTGTGTTTTAGCTATCTCTAAAACAGCTGAAAGATCCCCATATTATCAACACTGGGTTCAGAATAAATCCAAAACATAGCCACATACCAGCTACTATGAAGAAAATTAACTCTATCCCAGCCAAAACCAGCACTCTTAAATTTGATTCATTGAACCTTACATCAATTTCATACTTTCTTCTGCTGGAGACTCAGGGTAGATAAAAGTAATATGGACCAGGTCAGCTGCCACTGTTCACTGGGTGCTTTGACAGTCACTGTAATTTACTTCCATAATTACCACCGGAAAATAAGTGAAGAAGGGCAATGGCTACCTTTGTGATCCTGCTCTGATTTGGGTAGTGCACCTTTCAATTGCAAATGAAAATTTAAGACAATTAGTGTTTTACATTTTTGAGAATGTCATGTATGTGTGATGAGTTATAGCAGGTCTTCCTGGGTAATAGAAGTTTACAGTCAGTAATACAGATGCCTAAACTGAGGCTCTTAAATCTGTTTTCAAGCACCTAAAGATGTGGCCTGGTTTTCAAGATTTGAGCATTTTACAGCTCTTGGCAATTTCAGCACTTCTGAGAATGAGGACAATTCTGTAGATGCTTAAATATGGATTTTGGAATGCCTAACTTTGGACATCTATTTTTGAAAACGTTGTCCTACATTTGTGGAGAAAATCTTAATCTTTAAAAGATTCCTATAAGGCTCTCATTTTGCAGGTGCATGCACAGATACATGTGTGCATGGATAACTACTCAGCACCCGGAGTGAGTTCTCATTGTTAGTACTGGCTGGGCAGTGCTGGGTGTTTAACTCGGTCCTCCCCAGCAGTCCCTTTCCCCAGCTTAATCAACAGTTATGATTCTGGGGCTGTCATCACTCGATATGGCATCCTTCATGCTTCTGGCTTTTGTTGTCAGTAATGCTAAAACCAGTACATGCCTGTTATGCCTGTGGATAAATAATGAGAGAATTAGGGCCAGGAAATGGGAATGTCATTTGTAGTAAGTGTTCATTAACTTCTGCTTAACTAACATTGCTGTTGTTAAGAATCTTGCTTGCAAAGTCCATTGAGCACCCAAATAATTTGCTAGCTGTTTGTTTACTGTACTGCCATGAGGAATTCATTTATACTCAAACATGCAAAGTGGCCCTGTCTTGAGGCATCATCCATTCAAATGAAAGGTCTGTAAGGAAGGAAATGGGATGGAGTTGTGTCTTTTAAATCAACATCCCCTCACTAAAATCTTACAGTAAGAATCCCATGACTTTTGAAGAGATGATTTATATAACTGGGAATTCCATCCTGTGAGGAACCTTTTGAGAGGAAGAATAAGGATCGTCTGTCTTTCAGATTTGCATCTGTTAACAGCTTAGTTGAACTTCTGAGACAATGTGTTTGGGTTCTGATATTACTGGAACTTTTCTGAGTGTCCATACTGTCTGGTCAAATTGTCAACATTTTTCCAAGATTAAAAAATCCTAAGAATTTTCTTTTTAAATTCCTGTCCTCCTGGAAACAGTCTTGCTACAATTTGCATTTAAAAGAAATAGATAGGAAAGTTTTTGCAACATCAGTCTCTTTCTTTGAAAGAGACATCAGTCTGTTTTCTTTGAAACAGAAACTACTGTGATTTTTTTCCAACTCAGAGGGGCTTTTTGTAACCCCAGAAAATATGCACAATTTTTAGCAAGGCAGTATTTTTGAAGTCTTCCCTGATAACCTATCTCTGTAAGTACCTAAGTGCCTGCAATTCTCAGGAGCAATCTCATTCTTCCTTCTGTCCCCTTCCAGCTTTTCGTAAAAGACAGGGGTTTTACCAGATGTTACTGTTCTTTTTTGCATGCATGCGTATTAATAATGAGATAATAAATACAAAGGTCTTACTAATAAAAAAAATAAAAACCTATAACATATACAGCATATGCCTGTAGCAAAATGACCTGTAACAGTTTCCCTAGGCTCTTATCCCTAACTAAAGTAACATGCACTGCAATGTATAACCATTGCTGTTATTCCTTATGCTCTGAACTCTTTCTTCCTCATTGTTGCTGGCCCTTTGTTGCGTTGTTGCTGTAAACCTTTCATTTGAAGAGGAGGAGAGAGAGGAGTGCATGTACCCATGTGCAACACTGGTGTTTAGATGGAACTTTTAAGTTTGACCACATCATCATTTTCACCTTTCATGGGGGAGTATCTTAGGTTTCTTCCATTCTCCTGAGGTTCTGGCATGGCATCCTCTTAAATCAAACTTGAAGGGAAATTGATTGTAAAGAAAGCACCATTATTGGAAAACTATCTATTCCTTTCCCCTTGACAGAAGGCAGAGTTCTGTCTATACTGTGGACTAAATATTATCTGCATGTTTGCTTTAAGAGGTGGAAGCTACTAATTTCCATATGATAGCTTTGATCATTATTTGAAATGGGATTTTTCTTCCGCTCTGTGCAGTCATTTGATGTCAAGAATACATAGTAAGGATCAAACACCCATACCCTGCTGAATCCCTACCTTTTTTTTTCCTCTTGTATGTACACTCACACAAATGTGCCTCCATTAGTGTACATCACTACACAGAGGAAGAAAGCTTTTTGCTTCTTGGTTCCTCTTTATTTGCCATTAACTTATCCAAAAGTCTCTGCTGCAGTGGTGTCTAAGGAAATGTAGACTTGTCTCTTGGTATCCTTTAGTGCCCACTACTTCATTTGACTCCTGAAGTGTCCCTGTTTGGGCAGACAGGGCCTGGTACTGTTAGTGTTCCTCAACCATAATTATTTCTAAGTCTTTGCATTGCCTTTTAATTTTTATAGGGTTAAGGTCTTGTGCTAAGGCTGTTGATTGCTGTAGAAAAATTGTGCTGTAGAAAAATTGCTATATTGAAGAGCAGTTCTGGGGAAATGTTGCCATTGATAACCTAGAATATTCTTTCTGTCATGCTTCCAGTCAAGAAGCAACCATGTCAGATTTGTGTTTCATCTCTAATTGTATGAGCACTCATACTAGGCTTTGGAAGCCAGATACTACTACAAGTACTGCTTGACAAAAGGATTAAGTGCAGACTTCACAGCTCTACAATTTTTCACATGAAAGTCCATTGTGAACAGGTCAAGAGCCCTAGAAAGGAGAAAAAAAAAATGGGACAAACCTGACAGTTTTGAACCAATCAGGCACCTGATTTGCCTGGGTGCTGTGTCTGGAGGAGGAGAAAGGGAAAGGGTTCTGGGAAGACTGAGAATAGATGCAGGGTCTGAGGAGTGTGACAACGAGAGAGTGCTCTCTTCAAGGAGGAGCTTTGAGGGCAGCAAGACTTGTCTGTCAGGGACAGGAGGATAAAGTTGAGTGCTAGGCTGAAAAGCCAGGCATCCTTTATCAGGATGGGGTAGCAAATTTCCCTCTCATCTGCAGGCTTCACATAAGATTCAGCTGCCTGGCAACTTGGAAATGCTTGTCAGTTAGGAAGGAAATGCTTGCAACAGCATCTTCGTTTTGTGGAAAGGTTTTGGGTGAAGTAGTATGCTCAGAGCCCCAGCAGACCTCACACTGCTGACTGCAATGTAATATTAACTATTGCTGAATGCAACATAATAACTATTAATTATATAGTAATAGTTCTGCAAGTCCAGTGAAGTTTCCTGGTAACATTTTCCTCTATGTCTTTGTCTGAGTAGTGACTGTAGGCTGTGTATCCTGTACTGGATGTCTGCTGGGTATCTCTGCTGTCATTCTCCTAACTGTTTGCAGAGTATCACTGGTAATTTCTATGTAAATTTGCTCAGGCTAGCAATTGAGCAGCTTTCTGTTGACAAATGAAGGAACATCGTAATGGCAGAGAGGCTGTTTAAGTCTCTTTGGAGGGAACTGAAGTGGGATCTTGAAGGTCGTGAGAGGATCCAGTTACTGTAATGTGGCTAAGGGGAGCCCTCTCATGAATGTCCTTCTTGACTTGATGCTGCTGCTTCTCAATGAGGTTTCCACTCTGACAGCCTTGCAAGATTTTCACTAGGGTGAACCTTTCAGACTGCCTTGGTGCTTTAGCATGGTGATGAGTTTCAACTGGAGGGGGAAAAAGCAGATAGAAATTGATGGAGTTTGAGCTTTTTGCTTCCTGAATGTAATTCGGGGAGAAGTGCTAGGAGGGTTCATTGTAAACAGAAGTTTCCAGTAGAAGGCAAGTGATTTCACCCATATCCTTGAGCCCTGAATCTCCTTCAAGCAGACCGACTGAATGACTTGCTTCAAGTATGAAATTGCACTATATACGTGTATGTACTAGTGACAGTACTCTTCTGTATAATCTCTGTAGGTTTTGCACATCATCTGACAGTAGCATCCATATTCTTGTCTCCTATTTATTTTGCGGAGAAAATTTGGATTATTTTTATTTGCTCCTTGTGAATTGGATTTGGTTTTGTCTTCCTTTGCTCTTGGATGTACCTACTCGAGCTATCCTTGGAACTATTGCGAAAAACCTTCCGTGGGTGAAGTTATAAAGCTCTCTACAGTAGATTGAGGGCTGGGTGAGCTAGAGATCGAGTGAAGAAGCAGAACATTGTTTTAGATGTGTTGGAAGATGGAAGTTTATAAGTTAGATCTGATTTTTTTTTCTTCTTTGTCCCAATGTAGATGGCTTTCTTGCACTTGTTCTCTCTTGGAAGGCAGCTACTAGATATCAGGCATTACCACAGGTGTAGATAGCTATAATAAATTGCCCAGAAAATTATTTTGTATTTTTCTTCTCCCAATGCCATAATAATGAATGAGCAGATGGGAGAAAAACCTTTACTTCTTTTTTATTGTGTCTGGTTTTGATCACTCTCAAATTCCTCTAAGTATCAGGGTCCCAAAGTCCCAATGCAGTTTATGTTGTATGAATGTATGTTATATGACAGCATGACTGTGAGGAACTTCCAGTCAAATATAAGAAAACAGTAATAAAAGTACAGCAAACAGGAAAAAAGGAGAGCTAGAAAAACTCTGATTAGTACAGATACAGAAATAAACAACATGAACAAATGGAAAGTTTCAAATTAGTTGTACTTATTTATTACATGCTTGATAAAACAAGATAATGAATCTGAATCTTGTACAGACCCCCAAACAGGCATACAAATGAAAAAGGAGCATTTTATAACCACCAAATTAAACTAAAAAGAAACATTTACTACTGAAAAAATTAGAAAAACTCTCAGCATCTTCCCATCTAGAAACCTTCTTTTACCCCAGCATATAAGCAAAACAATTGATAGGAGAGAGTCAAAGTCAGTGTCTCTGCCCAGTATTCTCACTTAACAAGCTACCAAAATTTGGCCACAGCCTCAGCTTTGTAGTCAGCAATGTGCTGGCTGATGTGATTGCCACTGATGTGGCAATGTGCTTCTGGGATATATTTAACTCATTCTTAACAAAAGAAAATACAAAAGAAAATCAAATGTCTGTATTTTGATATAGTGTAAAGCAAATAGCTCATAGATTATTTAACCACTTAAGTCATTTATGCAAAGACATTTTTAAATTGATAAGATAGCGAAGAGAGAAATAATCATGTGAAGTATCAGTACACCTCTTTAACTCATGTTCATTCATCTCAGAGCTCATAAAAGTAGAAACATGCAACTCAGTAGAGCAAATATTTTCTTGAAGATATATGATCTGGGTAGAAGAAAATCAGAACTTAGCCACATTTTGTAATAATAATAATAGTTGTTGTTATTACTGTTAATATTATTATCATCCTTTATTATGGGATTTTTTTTTCAGTGGTTTCATTTTAACTGGTTTAGGTTTTTTTTCTTCTGATTCACACAGTCCTGAGATTAGAAATGCTGAGGTTCTGAAAATAAAAGGAAAATTCTTACTGCATCTTTCATAGAGCTAGAACATGGAATTCATTTTCTGTATGAGTGAAAACAATTGGCTTTTCAGAGTACTGATACTGCAGAAGAAAGCACATAGAATAATTATAATAAAAGGTCTATTTTTAGATAATTCAGTAATAGTTTTAATTGCAAATGAAGGACATAAGTAAAGCACAATAAAAAGGGTAAACGGGGAAATTCAAATGGAAATATTTTGGTTATTAGGGAAATGAAGCTGTGAGGCAAAAAGAGGCAGAGACAAGACAGAGAGCAAACAATGTTTCACAGTCCCAGTGTTAGGCACCATGTACTGATTTCTTCAGTGGTCCTAGGAGCAGCCAGGACAGTTCAAGGAAGCAGGTGCTTGTTAGTGCTAGCTTGCTGAGAGTGGTAACACAGAGTAACCCCTCTGACACCTTTGCCTGTACTAGAAGGAGAGGAATTGGATGCTGGAGTGCCTTGCACTCCCTGGACTGTAGGTTTCTACCACTGAATGCTTTGTGGTGGCCGAGCAACCTGGCTTTGGCTGCAGCTCCAAAGCCTGTGAGGGGTGGTTTCCTTAGACGCCTGCCCTTTAGCCAGGGATTACTGCTGCTATTGTCACTCCAATGCCCACATAAAATGGGAAGGGACAAGAGTGGTGTGCTCAAGTTCTTATGCTGACAGCATTCCCAGTCTACTTTATTTTGGCTGTAAAATTTCAGTTTTGGCAGTTCAGCTGAGAAGTCGTGGTCTGCTTTTAGCAGAGAGAGGGAAGGATTGAAAGTGAACGTTGCTGCAGCCATGTTGCACAAGTTCCTTTGAGGAGAAAAAAACAGGTAATTTATTTTCCAACTTTTAAAGACTTCAGTCATTTTGCAGCTGCTCTTTATCCATTTCTGCCCTCCTGTCTCGACTACTTCTTCTTGTTATGTCTCATCTTCCTTTTCTCCTACTTTATTTCCTCCATTTTTTTACCTTTTTTTTTTTCCACTGAAGTCTAGTGCTATTTTCTTCTCCCACTTCCCCCCTTTCTTCTTCCTCTTCCATTAAATACTGTAAGTGATATTTTTAACATTTTTCAGCACTGAATGTCTGGACTGTAAAGATTCAGGATTCACTGGCAGCAAGTAATCATGTACTAAATTGCAAGTTAGCCTGCAGGTAGCTATTGTGTTGATGAAACTTGGGTCTGGCACAGGTCAATTAGTAAGAAACAGTACTTTTCTCTAAAAAACAATAAATATATTTATTCTAACAGACCATCCCTCAAGCAGGATCAGTCAAAAATGTGACACTCAGGCTGTTCCAATGTACCTCTCAGGGATCCTCACTCTAACTGGCTGTGCATGGTGGCCTCTCCCTTTAATAGGACCTACCTAGCTGTTCATTGAAACGTTGTGGTAGAAAAGTTGGCTTTGGCTTTAGCTTCACTCTGGGGTTTTGTGGAAAGTAACTCTGGTATAGATAGCAGATGAACTTGGAGATAAGTGAAAATACTGCAAAAATGTCAAGGAATAGACAAAAGGTTATGGCTGATTTTTCCAAGCTCTTTTCCAGACTCTGCTGTTGATATGTTGTGCTTCAATTCTCCCACCTGTGAAATTTCTGATATTTTTGTTGTCAGGATTTTCAAGCACTAATGAAACTAGTTTCTTCAATAAAATGAAATCTGAAAAGGAGTCTTGTTTGTATGTTCGCCAAGTTGTTAAGTAGATGGCCTACACTTCTTGTCACTCACTTCCCAGTGAGGTGATGTGTCTCTCTGAGGTTTGGGAGTACCTTTGAGCTGGAATAAGCACAATGGGAGGGTGGTGGGGGTGGGTATCACAAGGTCAACAGAGCTTTCAAAGCATTGTGGCAGAATTCTTATAAAGGGAGCTGTTTTTTCACTGTCATTGTTTGTGTCCAACTCAATTACCAGGTTACTTTTAATAAATGTTGGAATGGCTCTTAGCCTGTGGAAATATCTCACAACCCCCAAGTCCCTCTCAGCAATATTGCAAATCCTTCCCCTCCCTCTCTAATCCTTTTACACATGCAGAGGCACAGATGTCTACAATAAAGTCTGTACATTTTTGTCTTTCCTTTAAGCTGTCTCAAGATTTATTAATTTCTGAGAAGGGATATATGTCCCTTATTAGCGTGCTGGATTGTAAAGACTAAGTGCTCTGTAACACAGACTAAATGAGATCTGAAGAGGTTGGCATACAGCCTCATCTCTTGCTCTCCCTCTGTCTTCCACCCTAATTTGCTTTATATATAAAATAAAAATGTCAACTGAGTCAGAGACAAACTGTGATCGGCATTTCTTGCATCTCTATTAAAGCTGCCTCGATTATTCATCAGGGCACACTGTGTGCAGTAAGACAAGTGATGACATGTCATTCGTGTGTAAGCACCCAGCACATTCCCTTTGAAGTGAGCATTGAATCGAAGTCCCCATCAACCCTGGAGCCCACAGTCAGCCCTTAACTGTAAAAAAATATTTCTAAAAATAAAGAGGGGGCGAGCTCTGTATTGGCAAACAAGAGGGCGGATTTTGAAGAGCCGGGGGTTAGGGTAGCTAGCCTAAAAGAAACGTAGGAAGTTTGTTGCCTTTCATCTTCCTGATTTTTGACTGATTTCTTCTGACATTAGTTACAGCGTTGAGAATTTTGTCTTTTTTACTGACAGTTCAAAATTAAAAGAGGACTCAGAAGGAACAGATGTTGTTACTATAGATGGCTAGAGTGGTACTTATTATATCTCATTTCTGACTTTTGTCAGTTCAAACAGCTTGTTTTCTATTCCTCACCTTAAAAAAAAAATTAAGTCACCCATGGCAAAGTCATGGCACAGCCACACCCTGTCAAACTCAGTGTTGCAAAAGCTCTCCATCAATCAGCTGCCCAAATGTCACTGTGCAACCATCACGTGCCACAACTCAACCATGGCAGCGGGATGCTTTTATCCAGTCACTAAATTATAGAGTATGTCACCTCTCCTTCTTCCAGCAAAGGAATAGCATAACCAGCTTTTAGCTATTGAGATTGATGCCAAGATTGATTTTTGGCCATCTCCCTTCATGGCTATTATTATGCTTCACACTGTAATCAAAGAGAACTTTGCAGTGATTAGTTATCAGGTAGTGGAAAAATGTGGGTGGGTTTGTAGCATCACAGCTTTGGGTGGAAGATTACATTACTCATATATGTATACAGCACACAAAATGGGAAAAGGAAGTGGTGATGACTGCCAGTAGAGAAGTGTAGTGGTTTTGGTTTTGCAGAATCTGCTTAAAAATTACTGAGTTTCCTTGGATATGTTTCTTTCCATTTGAAAAACAGCAATGAATTCTTCAGTATAGTGTCACTGTTCAAGAGTTTAAAAATCTCACTCATGGATGTCAAATTGCTGCTTAATACAAAAGTTAATTAGTAACTAATTTTAGAAATAAAATACTGAATGTGATTATAGCTGTATGTGGGGTCAGATTCTTCCTTTCCTGAAGGTACTTGTAAAAGCATTTCTCTATTTTGTAGGTTTCATAGACTTTAACGTGAGCATGTAGCCATGTAGTCATCTATCTCTGAAAGCTATTTATGAACAGTGATTTAGCATTTGCTGCTTATCACTCCCCCATTTGAAAACTTTTTTTTTTTCCCTGCAGTCAGGAACTGGGAACAGTACTGTGCTACCACTCGCGCACTGTGAATAGCAGATAATTGAAGTGAGCAGCTCGCAAGTGTTCTGGAGGCGGAAATGTGCTCAAACGAACTATTTGGTGGATGTTTCTGAATAACAAATCCATTCACAGAAATATGGTTCAGTCCATGAGAAATAAAGAAGGACCAAAATTGCATGGATTTTATTTTCTGTGAATTACAAATCTAACCGTAATCATTATTACTCAGTGATTTATACACAGTATTAATGGTAAAAGGCTTTGTAAAAGTGAGTTAGAAGTCCTGCCTTCTGCAGAGGCTGTGCAACCTGTGCTGGTCGTAAGAGTTGGTGATGAGTCAGAGCAGTGTGCATCACAACTTCGTAGCAGTAAGGAACCCTATGGCTCCAGCTGGGTGTCTATTACAAGAAAAGGGTCGAGCTATGAAACGGTAGGGCAGGTTTTTAACCATTCACCCATCCCTCAGAAAGACTGGAAAGGCTGAGGTTTGAAATTTGGTTATGGTAAGTGTACAAATGTGTGCAAGTCTTTGGCACTGTTTTCTTTCTGCTTTTACACTGAAAATGGAACAGCTCTTTGAATCTGAATTTTTTTAGCAAGGACTCAGAAGATTGGAGGCTCATCCTTACCAGAGATGAAGCCGTGTCACTCAAAAAACTTGTCACCAAAATATGGTCCGGTGCTTCATAATTTCAGCACTTCCATATATATGTAAAGGGTTGTGTTCATAGTCTAAAAAGAGCGGAAGTTGAAGAGGTAGTTGCATTCTGTACTTTGTGAGGGTGAAGAACTATTTCCTATCTTGTAAAGCCTTTTAATCTGTTTTATTGAATTTGGAAATTTAATTTGTTATTTGTCCCAAATCTGACACCTGTTCTACATGGTCAAATTCTTCTATTCCTTGTTGCAACTTCTGAAAGGTAAGCTCAAGTGACAATTAAAGCCTAACTTTTCACGTGACTTCACAAAAGTTCATGTTGTACTTTGGATGTCTTTGTAACTGCAGCAGAGGTTAACACTGTGAGCTGAGAGCTGAAAGGGGCTGAGGTGGTATCATTTTTCAAAAGAAAAGCCTCTATTCCAGAAACTGACATTACTTTGATTATGGAGAAAACCCAACTAATTTCTTTGTTGAGAAGACTTATGAACTTAATGTAAAACCTCACCAGTTTTCTCAGCGTGTTTTTAATTTAGAAAATCAATCATGTTTCCATCGCTAACAAATTTGCTGAATCAAAAGGTATAACAGTGATCAGATCATGTCACTGAATGAATTATGTTCATGAATAACTCTAGTAAGAATAACCATATATTCTGGGAGATAAGTGGTTGTGGATAAAATCATAAAGAGTGTCTGTTTTCAAATTCTCTTTGGTACTGTGATTTGTGTCCAGTGTCTTTGATCTGAGAATAGGTATTTTCTGTCACCATCTAGGATTTTACTCATGTTGTAGCCTAATTCTTCTTTCCATTGTCCTACAAATTGTAGTTAATTTAATGGGAGTGATAGAAGAATAATGGAGAGATTTCCAACCTTGAGGGGAGGGGGGTGGGGGAAGAGGAAAAAAAAAAAGAAGAAATTGCTTCATGGAGCAGAGCTTGGCATTAATGCTTAAACAGATGGCAGTGATGATAGGACTGCAGGCACCAGCAAGTCAAGGTAGAGCAGACAGAGAATATTTGTTTTGTACATGTGCATGATAAGTGGGAGCAGTCACATAGCTTGTTCTTTTTATAATGTGAGTCATGACAAAACTGCTTTAGCTTTTGGGAATTTTAAAGAGAATGAGGGGAGGAAAACACTTAGTATCTGCAATTTAATGCTTTTAACTGAGAAAGAGTGGTAAGTTAATACTCAAGTGTTTCACGTGTGCAGGCACTAAAATACCCAGAGAGTAGTTAAATACTCCTTGGAGAAACCTCACAGCCACCTCATTCTCTCCTCATCATGACAACCTCACTTCCCACAGTTAAAAAAAAAATAAAAGGAAAAAAACCCACCCTGAGCTGCCAGTAAGGTGGGAGATGTGTGGATAATTTTTCAGTTCTGCTCTTCTCAACAGCTCTTCTACTTGCCTTCTCTTCAGATGGCCCTCAGATGTTTAAGTCATTATCTATTAATTTTCTGTGTAGTGTTGCCTCAGGTATAATTTCTTTCAGGTCAAAGGAAATCCAGGATGAGTTCCCAACAGTTACTACCCTATCAGAAAAGAGTCCCTACAATACAGCATAATGGCAGTGGACATAGGTCTGGTCCTATTCTTCCAAAAGCCAATGTCTGTCTCTACCTGAGCTGTAGGAAACCCTCTGCTCTGTGTTCATAGTCTAAGCTCATGAGCAGTGCTGCCTGCTAGAGCAGCTCTGCTTCTGTCCTGTGGCAGCACCCATATAGGCAGCTACACCCAGTCTCCCATAAATGAATCAGTTACAAGTTCATTATTACAGAAAACCCCAAACCTAAACACAACAAAAAGCTAACCAACCAACTAAAAAAAAAAACAAACAAAAAAAAAAAAAAAAACAAAACAAACAAACAGAAATAAGAAATGTATTTGGTGTTTTGCTGAGAATATTAGGTTACAGAACTAAGAGATGGAAAATCCTTGCTATATTCTGTTCAGTCAGTTTGCTTAAGCACAAAGCAGAATTATTCCCCAGAAGTGCAACTTGCAGGGTTTTTCTGTTATGTATAAAGGTAGTATTTATTACATATTTATTACTGCAGAGCTACTGGGATTTTCATGTTACTTTTGCAGCTAATGAAGTGGCACAGTTCTACCCTGAGGTCTGACCTAGGCAGCTTCTTGGGTTCTTGTCTGTTTTCTTGCCAGCAAATCATGACTGGCTAACTTTGTTTTCCTGAAGGGATTGCTCCTGGATTCAAAAGCACTTAATGGAAGAGTTATAAGGATGAGAGAAGACAAATAATGAAGAACAAGAAAGCATTTTTTTTTATGCTGGAAAATACAGTTGAAAAGGGAATTTGGGAGAAATATTGGCAACCAATTATTCAGTTCATTCGTTACCAATTAGTAACCTTTGTTGATTATATCAAATTCCTTTAACTCATGGGGTGCTTCTTAGCTTGCAGGATTGAGTGTGTGGTACTGAGATTCATAAGTCTTAATTATCAGCAATTCCTAGACACATTTGGCTGTGAGTCATGGCATGCAGGGCACTTCTGGTCTTAAGTTCTGCCTCTGTGCCTGTGTATTGAAAGAGATTCTCCCTGCAGTGCATAATGACAATCTTTCAGTGACACAACTTTGGGACATCTCAGATAAAAACAGAAAATCTGGGCCACATGGCACCAATAAATTTATTCTGCTTTCTCAGATTTGTTCAAATGATTTTGGTGCGAACATAGAGGCTTTGTGCTGGATCTTGGACTGTCTGGTTTTGCACCTCTGATTATATGCTGGGTCAAGTGCTTTCAACCCCAGCTGACATGACAACAGCCTTAAATGTTCTATCATATTATCTGGCTTATTTTACAGAGGTGAAGCTGTGGGTTTATGCCTGATATGTATAAAATTAGTACTGATAGAGTATGTGGATGTCTGGTATTAATGATTGTGCAATTGTGCCCTATTGTCAGAGAACATTCAGGGACAGACAACAGGATGTTGTATTGGAGAAGTCACAGGAGTCTCCTATCTTGGAGAATGGATTAAGAATTATTACAGATGCTCATCTTGGTTGTGATTTTATTTGTCTTTTTTTGCCCTGTGTCTCTCCAATTAATTTTATCTTCCGTTCCAAGCCACTATCGTGAGTGTGCTCTCAGACATACGAGTAGGTTATGTCCAGCTACTGCACCAAGGAGTTCAGTTCCTGCAGAATTTCAGAGCCTGCCCTGTGATCTCAAAATGCTCTTATGCAGTATCCAGTATTGGAGAAACAATGGGGATATGTACAGGATACCTCTGAGGAAAGCAGAGATAGAGAACTTCCTTTTCTACTGTAAGGTAGCATGAAATATGTTTAGTATGCAAGCAGTTTGACTGAGCTACATGCAGCTCTATGTATGTTGTAGGTACCTTTTTACACCACAGAAATCAGTTATTAACTTAGTAAGTTGGGTTGGTGTTAATTTTTGAGAGACTATTCAGAAATGTGTAGGTGTGAACCTGGACTCAGCAGACAGAAATTAATTTGTTCTTTTTTTTAATCTAAAAATGCCTTTTGGTGTCAGAGTCTCAGGAGGTGCTGGAACATATGCTGTAGTAGTGGTTCCTGTTGGACCCAGTTCAGAATGGAGGGAGGTTGTCCTATGGAGTAAATATTAAGGAAAGAAGGAGGTCTTGTTATTATGTCCCCCCTCATATATCCATTAGGCACAGTGATATGCTGACCTCCGATGATGCACAGGAATGAATTTACCCCATCTTTTATAAGGGAATTCATGTGGAAATTTGAGAGTCAAATCTCCTAAACAATTTTCTTCTTTGTTAATATGAACTTTGTGCTCTACATTATAGCTGTAAAGAAGGGTTTGAAAGCATATGCTAGGCATCAGAAGGCAGCTGTTTCTGAGTTGAAACGTGACAAATTTTTAGATTCGCAGGTTCTTTTACTCTGTCCACTGAAGTTCCCATTTTGTTCTCTCTCTCTGGTCTTTTAAGCTTTGTGAGTTTGCTCCCACTATTAACCTTTTTCTTAGCAGCATTTTCCTGTCTCTCTGCTGTCTCACATCTAACTGATCTTCTGCTCACACTTTTCAGGACTCATCTTTTCCCCTTGAATTGCACTTGTCTATTGCTACAGTATCTGAGCCAGGTCTTTTTTCAAGAATAGAGGGAACAGCTTTTTAAGTGTGAGAAAACTGAGAATGACTTTTCCATAGCTCACTTTCCTACACTCTTAAACTATCCATAGTTACACAGAGCAGGGAGAGATGATTGGAGAATAAACTTTGAAGGCTGGGGGAAGCAGGGGCAGAGGAGATTTCCTCCTTTCTGTACTAGGAAGATATCCCCTAGGATGTGAATGTTGTACCTCTGCATAACAGACTAGACCAAGAGGGAAGACATCTCCAGGGAACTGCTGGATTTCCTCTGTCTCTCTTCTTTTTTCATCCTGCAATGCACAAAGGTTTGTTTGAGGCAGGATCTTTGTCATGTTTTCTTGCTTTCTGAAGGTAAAAAAGGAGTAGTTTGAGTTCTGAGTTTCATTCCAAATGTAACAGAAGAGCTTTTTGAAGTCAAGTTTACCTACAGTTCTCAAGAGTTTGTCTTGCCTTCCATACTGTGCCCTCAGTCGGTGTGCGTGAAGCCTCTGGCACCCTAGAGGGAGGAAATGTATCCTGGAAAGGTAATTCTTAGTCTTGCATGAGTATAAAGCTGTTCCCTGAAATCCTGAATAGAGAGTTGGCTGTGGTCCCAGCTGGAGATGAGAGTATAGTAAATTCAGTCTGTGAAAAGCCCACTTACACAAGGGGGTAGCTTAGGTCGCTTACAGTCTTTTCTTCTTTTTGCTGCTGTGATGCAATGGAAATAGGAGCAAGCCATCAGAGAACCAGTGTCCTGCGATGAACTTGGATCTAGAATTGACCTCTTCTCCTTTGCTTTCTTTCCCTTCTCTCTTCCTCCCATTTCCTTCTATTATTTAATTTTATAAACAAACGTCCCCCAGCGTGCACTGTGTAAATATTGTCACTGAATTACTGTCTGTTTGCTTAGCTCATTAGAGAAAGCCATGATAAGCTTTTTAATTACAAAATTACCTTCACCAAATCAATTTCTTCCATTTAATGAACCGAACAAAACTGCAAATGGGAGGGGTAACATTCTGTTTTTCCCCGAAGCATAAATTAACTACCTCCAACCCCCAATTTCCTACATAAAATCAAGGTAGCCAAGAAATAGATTTTCTAAGTTTTTAAAAAAGTGTGACTTGAAGAGTTTCTTGAAGAATTTCTTGAGCCTCTCTTTGTTTTCTATCCCGCGTAGTTACTCCTTTTGGGGGATTGTTTTGTGTTTGTCTCTTTTGCATTTATTCTATGTATTTATCCTCACCTTAGAACACCAGTCACAGAACTGAAAGCAAAGTGTGTGAAAGCAAAACCATTCACGTAACTCCTTAGTGAAATATTGCTTCTCTGGAAGGACAGCACCGGTAGAAGGAAGGCTCTTCAGCAATTCCAGAGGGAACTAGTTGGATGGAAAGAGATTGTTAGTGGCTTTAGAGGCAGTTTGTGTCAAAATAATTGTGGTTCAGAAAGGAAGGAAGACAGACAAATCGACTGAATTGGTCAGTGGCCTGATGAATGTGTTTGCAGACCACAGTTTTGCTGTAAGACCTTGAATTGAATAAAATGTCAAAAATGGGATAGCCTAAATGATCCTTGGACATCCATGGGTAGTCTAGGGCAGAAATAAGTGTATTTAGCACTGCATTTCTCATTTGTGGATTCTATTTCAGTGCAAATATAGTTATCTCTTTTGTCAATGGAGTGACAAAATGAGGAGAGTGTCTACATTTTCACAACTGATTTGCAATCAAACTCAGGTGAATCAATCAGGGAAGAGGGTTTGTGCTAAGATACTGGTTAGGACTGTAACCTAGAGCAAATAAAGGATGGAATAACTCCCCATTTTGTTTATTTACTTTTGAAGGCAGACCTCTCTAGTAAAGTAGTGGGTTAGACAGGTGTGTATAGTAATGTGTTAAACTGCTTGAGATACGTTTACCAAAGCTTATCTGTCAGAATTCTCTATTTACTTGATTCTTAGAACTGGGACTGGCAGTAAGGGAAAAGGTTCTCTGCATATTTGTTTAAGATTTCCTAGTATTTTTTTGTATATTGTCAGAGTGGAGACTGTTATCCTCAGGTTCTTCTTTGAGGTTAAAAACTATTAGATATTCCTGCTATTGTGGTCAAAAGTGAAGTAATTCACAAAGCTAATACCTAATTTGTCACCTGTACACTTGAGTATCAATGTTCTATGGAACTCTGTGGGGACAACCCACACTTCTCATAGCTTGCTCTTTTTTACCTTATTTTTCTGTAGGTTCTTTTCAGTTCTACCACTGGGGCAGATTTTCTTAATAATTCTGCTGAGTGTGACCTTATTATTTCATTCCTTCTCAGTTCACCCAGTATAGAGAGTTAGGAAATACTTAGCACCATGGCATCAGAAAGAACCAAACTCTGACCAATATTTTTGAACCCTTTAAAAAAATCATTTGAGGCTCAGATAGAAACTACAGCAATGAAAACTGCAGCCAAAAGTTTTCCAACCAAATTGACACTCCTTGCCACAAATCAACTTTCTTGCCACTTAGGTGGTTGCTTAGATAAGAGAGCATGGTGGCAAACACATGCCTTGCAGAGAGAAGGAAAAGCTAAGTGTTCAAACTTCTAGAAGGGTTCCCCTGACATACAGAGGAACTCCTTTCAGCAGGCCACTGAAATCTTGAATGGACATAGGGAACTGGCTGTGTTTGTTACTGTGCATCATCTCTGTTCCCTACGGGTGAGAAAGCTTCATCAAGAATATCAGAAAAGATAAGCCTGATTCTCTCCTGATCAGTATTGCATTGGACTTGTTCATAAACATAATGAACCAAGTTTTGGAGCCTTTGTCTGCTGCTTTCATAATATAAAGTTGGTGTTTATTTTCTGTATTTATTTATAATGAAATTCATTTATCATAATGCTGATTTCTGGCTGGCAGAAAAATGACCATGGGAATGCTGCTATAGAAGAGGTGGGCATGGCTATGACTGTTCTCAGCTTCTTACTTCTAATTGCAAGGATAGCTCTTTGAGACTATAAGTAGAGTAACAGCAATCAAAGCAGTTTCTTGGAGACTGAAGGGCAGCAGTTAGCCATTTCTACCTTCCACCCTCAAGCTGCAAGCATAACTTTTCTGCTGCTCTCAGTACAATCAGAATGTGTTTGCTAAGTGATTCCATGTGCTGCAGATGAACAGGTGTCCCTTATGTCAGATTACAAAACATCCTAGATCTGCAAGGCCCCTGGTCTCCTGGGGAGTAATAATGAAAGAAAATCCAATCTTCTGTATTTAAGCAGTAATAAGAATCCTCAGTGAAGCAGAACCTTTTTCTGTGCCTCTCTTCTGCTGCCTGCTGTTTCGCATAATGATTGTACCTAGTGAGAGAATGCACCCAGGACTTAGTACAGTAGTCTGGCTACTTTGTGGTGAAGGCAGGGTGGTTCCCTGATTTCAGCCCATGCTTTTCTATACTCCCCAGTAGTTGACTGATCAGAGAGGTGAACAAGGAATTGGAGAGGTTTTGTCCTCTGGAACTCGACTGAAGGCACCTCAGTTTAAAGTGCTGTAGAGTTTTTAGTAGCAAATAGTAGTTGTGAGAAGCATGTGAAGGTCAATGAACACCCATTACTGTGTATTATTACTTCTTACAAACAGGATCCAAACCTGTGTTTGGTGTTTCACAAATAACCTGAGGCAGACAAGTTAATGAGAAATAACTGAACCCATGCTTCTAGATCAACCTAAAAAGTTCTTTCTCCAGTTAGTACAGGACTTACTGAAAGGATACTTCCAGAATGACTCACCCTTTCTGATTCTGAGTATCTTTTTCTAGAGAACCATGTCTTCTGGAAAGAAGATCCCTGGCTTGGTGAGATTTTCTAGGAGCCATTTCACTTAAGAGGTAGTTAAAGGCATAATACCAAAAAGGTAAATAACTTGTTAGAGACTGCTGAGCTTCAGCAGCAACCTCTCTTGATGCTTTCTAGTCAAGATAGGGATGAACTATTAGAAGCTGGAGAAGCCACTTCCCAGCACTTAAAAAGAGAAAAATTACAAGTAACCCAGTCATTTCATTTCATTGTGAAAAATCAAAGATTTTGAGTTGTGTGCCTTTCAATGGACCAAATTAATGCATGATGTAAGAGGTTGTGTTGCCATTTTCACATGAGTTGCTTCCCAGAAGAGAGCACGGAGAGGGCATGCACTCACCCTCCTCTCTCAGATTCCCACTTGACTGCCTGTGCCTGCTTGCCTAACCCTGCAGCTTCTCCTCCTATTATCCTGTCTGCTGATCCATGCCTGATGGTGTCAGGCCTCCAACACCACCAGCTCTCTGAGTGCTGCACTCTGTGCGCTTTAACATGACAATTAGAAACGAATTACAAATGGTCCTTTCAGTTCCAAATAGAGAGCAGCAAGAGGCTGTGATGCTCACTGTAGTGTCAGAGACATCCATCGACCTTGGCAGCGGCACGCTTTGCATTCACTGCTTCTGTGTCCCCAGGATTTTACCTAGGATACCTGTTCTTCAAGGGCTGTTTTCTTAGGGCACTCTGTAGGGCTGGAGGGATGAGTAGAGCACAGTCAGCCTCCTGGAGATAGGGGCCTATTTGCCTATTTCAAGTAAAGAGGCACTTGGTAGGTTTAGGAGGCTGTTATATGGACATATCTGTATGATGGGAGAAGCGTATGCAGGAGGGAAGGTGCCGGAATCGAGGCTGATTATTAATTGTCAATCAGGGATGACAAAACAGCATTTACTGTTTGTTATTTTCAGTCTCCTTCAGAGGGAAAGTTGGATTTGTGATTGATCCATAAGCATTTTGGAAGTTATTAATGTGATCTAATTCTGAGTAACTAAGCTTTAAGGAACTATATAGGCTCTGAAGAGAAATGAGATGTGTCACAGAGTTTTGGAGCACCAATGTCAGGCACTCATCCTGAATCACATTCTGAAGAGGGCTGCTAGGTCCTGCAAACAGAGTATGAGTTCCTGCTCCTCTCATCTTTATTATGCTGAGTAGTTTGTCTGCCTAGGACAGATCTTTTTATCTGTCTTTGGGCTTAGGACAGGTGTGGCTGGTGTTGTCATTCCCAGACCTGATGATCTGACACTTTTATCAAATAGTTTTGTTTTCTTTTGGGGTTTTTTGGGTCAATTATGTTCCCAGTCTGTGACAGGAACTCCTCAAAAGGTCCTGTCCATGTTTACAGTGAATTCAGTCCCTATCTCTGCGGCAGCTGAATTACATTAAGATACAGGTATGCTCTGCAGGATAAGTTCTGCTCTGACAGGAAGGATTAATGACAGGAAGATTTTTTCAATTGTTAAGAATTGTCAGTGAAGAAGAAGCAGCTGTTATGACAGTCCACCAACTGGACTGTCCACAGTCAAATCAATCCATGTAAGTGAATACAGAGTACAAATGATACTTCTCTTCCTGTTTTTTCTCCTGTTGCATATATCAGCTCTAGCTGTGTCAAAAATTTATGTAATTTCTTGATTTGCTCTGATAGGAAAGAGCCCATCCCTAATTTAGCATTCTATTTACAGTAAACTCTCCTCCCTTACAGTTCAGTGTCAGTCACTAACCAGCATTATCTTCCTCTGTATGCTGCTCTGACCACTGTCATGCCTCTTTGTTTGCTGCTGGCTGGGTTGGGATTGACCCAATGTTCTTGGAATGTGAGCAGCCAGGTGTCCTAAAGGGATACATAGGACTGTGCAGTGAGTGAGGGGGAACCACCTAATCAGTGTTGCTGATGTAAGTGTAATGCTGAAGAATCTTCCAATCAGTCTGATACTAGCAAGGGACGCAGTCCCTCGCTGTTGCTCAGAGGTGGGTACATGACAATCCAAAGTTAATTGCTGCTACCACACAGTTCATCAGAATCTGTTCAGTATTTCCTCAGCTGATTGTGGTGCCTTCTGCTGTCAGTGACAGATTAGCTTTGTTACAGAAAGATTTTGCTGCTTTGAATAGTGAAATGGAGGTTGTAATTGTTCTTAGTTCTACCCAGATGGATTATCACTGGTCATTACTCCAAGACTTATTCACATAGAGCTTGTTCACATTTGTGAGCTTCAGGAAATTTAGTTCAGCTACATACTGCTCCCTGCTGCTCTGGAAAAAAAATTGGAAGGAATAGAAAATCATGTTCAAAAGAGAAATGAAGGAAAGTACCATAAAGATGTGAATAAGATTTGCATATCACACTGGCAGGAAGCAGATAATATGTTCTTATGTTGTAGTGGCCACACACTGGCCTACTCAGAAAGTACTTACTTTGCACAGTGGAAACAAGAAAGAAAACTGGAAAAATTTGTTTAGACTGTATTAAAAGAGTAAACATAGATGAGTCACAGGTTTTTCAGATATGTGTATAGGTATAGGTTCAAACAGGGTCAAATTTGCAGTCAAATGGAGTAAAAGAATCTAATGATCTCAGACTCCTCTGCTATAGATTTCAGCCCCAGAGGGAGGCTTTTACAAATTTTGAAATACTAGAACAACACAAGGTTCAGCATAGGTACATTGATGGAGCTGACTGAATTACCTTGGGAATAATTGCTACAGGTAATGAATGGATGGAAAGGAGTTCTGAAGAAGGTGACAGTGTTATTGTAGTGCCTAAGCCTCAACTATCTGGGGAGCTGGACATCAGGACAGAAATGTTTGAGAAAATAATGTGTATCACTTGGGCACAGTTTGTGCAGTTCTGTTTGATACTTTTGGTCATTCTGTGCTATAAACTCTGGAAATGTTTTATGTATTTAATGAAAAATTATGGATAAAATAAACTGCAATGTTAACTTAAATGAGAGAAAATAGCTTGCACCTTATACTTCCTTTTTCTTACCCCATCATCATGACCAAGTCATGATGGAGTATTTTCTTTCATGACATGAAGTATCAAGTCCAATATGTCATAGTCTGATGTGTGACATACCTTGACATGACAGAGAGTGACACCATGGATCAGGACTTGGAGCACAATTGTTAAGTAAATTTTAAAAATAAGTAAATAAGAAAGTGAGGCAAGCACTGGATGTTGGACTTAAAATGCAATTTTCCTCACAACTTTTTAACTCTGGACATCTTCAAAGATTTCATTATTCAGATGTCTATGAGTCCCTGCTTTCAGAACACTTGACAAAGATTAAAGATGCTGCTACTGCCTTAGGGAGCAGGCAAATAGGATTGGAAAGAAGTGATATAATGTACCCAAAACTGACCCACTTGTAGAATTATGGATATAACTTGGATGAGTTGCAGCTTGGTTTTCAATCCCATTACAGTACTTTTTAAAGGATGAGAAACCTCAGATTAGCAGAAAAACAAAATGGAAATTAAGCAGTGGCTTTTAGGGTGGTGACTGAACAAAAGTGATATTTACAGTAATGGTTTTGCTAGCTAGAGGTCATATTAGGTGAAGTTAAGGTTCCAGTGTAGTTCTTAAAAAACAGTGAGTTTTCTATATGGCAGCATTCATCCATGGTTATCTTCTGCAGGTAGGAGAGCCTCTACAATAGCTCTGTATGTGTAAGCACAAGGCATGGCTCCATATCAGTTCTCTTTTAATGTAGGCACATAGATCCTGACCAAGAGTTAAACTGCATTTCTGTGCATATTGCTCAAATCAGAGGAGGTAATTAATTCAGAAAATGACATTCTCATTTTTCTGCTCCTCCCATTCCAGCAACATAAAAACAAGATCAGTCTATAGAGCTGAGGCGTTTGCAGCTTTCACAAGTGAAAAGTTGTCAGACACTGAAACACAGGTAAATGCTTCTGAAATTACCCTTAATTACAGTGTTGAGTGTGTCTGTATCATACACAGTCCCTCCCTACCACCCAGCCTTCTTCCTTCCTCCCCCAGCTCAGCTGTACTTGCTAGCTCCTGAGGACCAAGGTATGTGCACGGCAGTCAACAGAACCTTTTTCATCTGCTTAGGCTAGAGCAGGATTTGTGGAGGCTTTGTGATGAGGCTGTTCATCATGGGCTATGTTACTCATGAAGGCAGGGAGAGAACCAGATTGTGCTTCAGGGTATGTCTGTGTCCAGCACAGCAGCCATCGTACAGAATCTTCTTGTAAATCTGCACGGCTGAATTTTGTTTTTCCCCCAAGACGATGGCACAGGTGTGCCATTTTGTTACTCCATATACCCTCTTTAGTACCAGCAAATCTCTTGCATTGGGAGGAGGAAGAGACAAAGCACCCCCCTCTAGCAAAGGACTTTGAAGAAAGATTTCTGCTAGCCAGCCTGATGATCTGAGAAACAGGCCAGGTTATGAGCTTAGTGGCCTGACAGCAGTTTCACCTACACAGCTGACATCACCTGGTTGTATTTCATCTCAAGAATGGCTTTTTCCTGTCCTGGGAGTTATTTACTTTGGGGAAGAGCTATCCTGCTCAGACCTACAGCAGGAGCAGATAGTATTTAAAAGTGTGTACAGAAGAGATGACATGTTAGCAGGGCAGTGTGTTATTTCAAGATGCTTTAAACACAAGCCTTTCACAAATATTACATTGTGAATCAGCCTTGGCTTTGGATCTTGTGTTCCAGTCCCAGGCATCTTTGAAAATATGTCTCGTTTCTGGGGGGAGATCCTGGCAGCCTTGGATATACTTCTGCATATTGAGAGTCACAAGATGGTGGGAAGAACCAGAGCTCAGGACAGGGAAAGCTTCTCTCTGCAGGTGTGACAAATTCTGTTAAGGCCTAAATAGGGCATTTCTTGTGTGCCTGACACATGAAGCAAAGATAGTGTAACAACTTTCCTTTTTTACTTCTCCTAGTTTAATTAGTTCTTCCCAAATGACCCTTTTCCTTTCCGGTCCTTTGGATTCCTCCTGAACCCCACAGCCTGTGGATTGCACTTCTGAATATGCATGAGCCGATAAGAGAATCTAATGTGTGAATCACACTTAAAACAGACCCACCCACTCACTCCCTGACATCAGCTTTTTCAGAACTGTGAAGTGAGAGCAATTTTAAAATTAGAAAGCATGTCATCAGGAACTTTTATCAGCCCTCAGAGAAAATAAATAACCTCTCAAGATGTGAGAATGGATTTAACTAATGCAGTTGTTTATTTATTTTTGCAGTTTTAAAAAAGATGCTTTCATATTTCTTTAATATTGATGCTCCTCTTCAAAAAATGAGCAGTAATTGTAATGACTGTCAGAAAATGCTATCGTTTCTAGTTCTTCTTCCATGTCTCCTGAGATCCTAGAATGCAGTTTCTGAGGGCTTACTTTTTCATGTGATATACATGCAACTTATTTCATTGGGAAGAACAAAGCAAAGAAATTCCTTTTTCTGGTACGTGTTTTTCCTGAACATTTACAGTTTAAAAGTAAGCAGTGTTGTGTAATTTTTAGTGTGGGTGCATTTTTAAGAAGTGGAAAAAAATCAACCCAACCAGGAACTTACTTAAATTGCCAAGTTTTAACAGCATAACAGCACAAATAAGTGTAGAGGAAAAAAGCCTAACATCTTATTTTGATGTTTGTTTTTTGGGTGTTCTTTTTTTTTTTTTTTTTTAATGTGTGGTCTGTGGAGCCTTTCCTTTTTCATATATTTCCAAGACTGAGATATGTGCTAATAAAACAGGACAGGAGGCTGGTCTGCAAAGGAAATTAGTTGACTTCATGTAGTCTCACAGCCTTGTGTTCTGATGTCACAAGACTTCAGCTAGTATTAGAGCATAAAGAAAAGATCTGCAAATCACCTGAAGGAACAGGGGTGTTTCGCAGGAATTCCTAGGGGTCACTTGGTAGATGGTCTTTTTCCCCCTCGAGATCGTACTAATTCCGCTGGTCTTTGGGGATAAAGCATAGGCCTATTTCATGAGCGTTGGTGTTTGTAAAGATCTTCTGTCAGTTTTCACAATTGCAGATATGTTAAATCCAGGGTTCTGGTGTTGTTCCAATTTGAGGAGCTATTTTCTGCTTAGTTTCTGCAGCAGATTTGTATTGGCTGCGATCTCCTCCTCCATTTGCTGTGTTACATTTTCATGTTTGCTGAGCTTTTTAAACAGCCACCACATTCTCCTTCTGTGTGTATTAAAAACTGCTTCTGGAGTGAAACATGGCAGCACAATATTATACTTCACTTAAGAGGAGATGTGATAATGCCATAACAAATCAAAACTACAAAAAGAAATTTAAGGTAGACAGAAACTAATTACTTAGTTGGAATTTTGCCAGGGTAGTGGGATTAAAAGGCTTATGCAGAAAGACTAGGAGGTGTTTATGAATGAAGGATGCCTTTGACACAAGAAATGGCAAACACCTGTGCCATCTAGTCCTTCCCTTGGCATTTGCTACAAGTTTGTTCCTTGTGTCACAATCACTAGTGATACATCCATTTTAATTATAAATGACTATAGCAACACAAATTCCACCATCACTCTGCGGTGGCAGTTCCAGGAGCTTCGTTGCCAAATAGAACTGCATCTTGACATTCCTCTTGTGTGTTCCTTTGTGTCTTTTTCTTCCTAATTGCACAACCTGGAATTGTTTCCTTCCCCTTCTTCTATCTCTCCCCTTTTGCATTATGTGCCCTTCAAAAGCTCATAGACATTTATGGAAGCACACTGTTTTCTGTGAGATTGTCTTTCCAACCATAAGGTAGGTTTTGTCAAACAGCTCCTGCAATTGCTTGTAGCCTTGTCTACGAGCAGTTTGAACTGTAACATTGACTTAAAATCGCTGCCTTCATTGGATGCTGCATTCACCCAGAGCTGGAAGGACAGGAGAAGGGTTATGAGGCGCAAGGAGGCCAGATATATTCACCCACTGGCCCAAGTTCCTTTTCAAGCAGATTTTGTTCGTGCCAGCTTAGATTGCCTGTTGGATCTCATTGGAAGGGGTAGGCTGTTTAAGAGAAAATGTTTTTAAAGAATTGCAGATGTATCAGGTTTTCTGGAGCTTTGCTATTAACTGTTAGTGGCAAAACATTCTCCCTGTGGTATAAGGAACTTAACTTTCTGTTGTTTGGCTCCTCCATTACTTACCTTAAGTAGTGCTAATAACAGATAAGCAGCTGTAAATTTAGTGATTAGGGACTGGATCTCATTTAAACTCAGGATGTGGGAATGGTTTACAGGAAGGGCTTTAGTATTTCAGTCAGCCTGCTGTTGCCTTTGCTCTCCATCCTATCTGGCTGTAGCATCCCTCTGTCCTGAGTATGCAGATCACTCCTGTTCCCAGTGCTCATAAGCAATGTTAGTTTTGATTTATGCAAGGTGACCATATTTGCAGATTTTCTTTTCACATTTTCTTCTAATATTTGAAAATAAGCATTGAGTGAGTTTTGAATTCTTCAGCATGATAAAAGTACCAAAAGCAACACATATGTTTTTTTCTCAGAGCCAAGGATGTTTTCTAGTATGGCAGGTATTTATCTTGCAGTGAGCTGTTGCAGGGAGGCCTCTGCATCTACAAGCCTTACTAGCTACAGATCACATTATTTAATTATCTATGTAGTCTAAGTTTTTTGTAATATATTCAATGGATATTATTAATATTGTTTTGTGAGGAAAATAGTGGCTGCTTAATTTCTTTCTTCCTTCTAATTATAGCACAAATTAGACTTCATTAATAACTTGTCCTTAGAAAGTGGATAAAAGGTTGCATTTATTAAGAAGACCACATTAAATAAAAATGGTTTTGATTGCTTCTCCTGACACATTGTCTCAAACTTGAAAGTTGGAATAGAACAGATAATCTGACAAGGAGCCAAAACTAAACAGATTGCTGGTTTTGTCTGCTAAGGGTTTATACTCATTTTCAGACTGTATGTGATGGAGTAGGACTAGTCAGGAGCAGAGGTAGGAAGTAAGATGAAACACAAGTCCATAAAGGGATAAGAAAATGAAAGCTTCCTAAGTGAGTGTCTGGAAAGTAGTTCTTCAGATACTGAGAAATGATGAGGCATCCCTGGGAAACCTGGGGAGTGTTACTAAAACTAGAACTTTATAGTGTCTCCAAGTTTTATTTTAGAACAATGCTATCAGACCTAACTCAAGCCCCAGGGAAATTTCTGACATTGCATTTGTTACAGGTATGTCCTTTATTATTGTTTAATTTTGCTTTTCAACCCTAGCATTAACATTTAGAACATTATAATCTAAAAGACTTTGTGTTTGTGTTCTACTGCTGGGGCTGTCAGTCAGTCTGTTGTTATCAGGTTTGTTCCATAAAAGTTAGTCGACTGGGGCCCAATTATCCTATCTATTATACAGTGTGAATTTGACAAATAAAGGTGCAAGTTACAGTTGATTATTCTGGGGTGAGTGTGAGTTTAGGAAGATGGTATCATGTCATTTCAGAAGAGCCAGGGAATTTGAAGGCATATTAAAGGTTCAGGACTATATGATATGAGAATGTGCTGGTCTTTAGTTAAGGTGTGGTGATACACATATGCTTCATTATCTATCTCTCAGATTTGTTTTAAAGCGGGAAGAGCTAAAGCTGCTTCAGGTAACTATCCCTTGATCTGTATTATGGGACTTGCCTTGATTTAGTAATGAGGGAATGCAAAGCATATTGCTACAGTACTAATGCAGGATTCTTCCTGTACTTGGCAAGTGTGTATGATGCACTTCTTCCTGCAAGAGGTGATTGATATTGTAGCTAAAATAATGCTGGCATTGTAATTATAACAGAATTTTTTATTTTGGAAAGCTGAACTTTCAGCAGCAACTGCATTGTGTAACTGCATGCAGGAACAGGGAACTTTGTCTAAATGGACTCATTCGGAAACACATTTTCGCTTCTGTATTGGATGCTGGAATGCATGATGTGCTTTAATAAATTAATATTACCACATGTGATATCTCAGAGAAGCACACCATTAAAAATACACCAGTCTAAAGCAAAAGTACGTGCCCAGATTCAGCAGACAGAACACTGATATTTAAGAAATGGTAGACCACAAAATAGGGTGATTCAGCTCTGTCCATGCTTGTCCAAGCCAGCAAAGAATTTCTTCTGTCTCTGATGTGTCTAATTTATTACAGATGATTATCTCATAAGGAACAAAATAGGAAGACATTCCCACTCTGCACTCAGTATTAATATACTAAGTTTATCTCTGTTAGGTTGTACCATCAGCTGTCCTTGCCCTGTGCTGTGAAAAAGTTGTTCACGTATACCTGCAAAACATCTTTTGAGTTTCTCATAGGAACACATAAATCTACAAAGAAAATAAAAAATATCTGGAAGAAGGCTGTTTGAGAACATGGAGCACTTCCTTTCCATACCATTCTAAACAGGTACATGGACATTTTTCTTAGCTATTTTCAGCCTCACTAACACCAGCTGATAACACCCAGAGGTGTGCAGGGGTGTGAGATGAATCTTATCTCCCCATGACTGAGTGAGTCAATGACTTTTCCTGGTGCTCCATTAAGGAGTTGTTGAGATCCCTGTTTTTGTATCTAGAGGGATTCAGTCCCCTTACTATTGTCTCACTTTTTCAGATGAGGCCAGAGTTTGCTAATATTTATCCCTAAAGAATTTAGAGGGAATAAAATACCTTAAATCTGAAGACAGTAAGTTCAGGCCATCTCGTAACAATATTACCCACTTTGACCTGAAATCTCTATAGTATTGCTGTTGGCCAGTTCTCTGGAGAAGAATGACTGGTGCTGCGTGGCCACGTTTCTAGTGAGAACAGTCTTGTATGCTCTATCTTGCTTGTACATACAGTTGTATCATTCAGGTAGCTCACACTGAAGTAAACATGCCTGCATGCTTAATCTTTAGGGTCCCACACTTATGAAAAATAGAGTCAAGTTTTTTCCTTCACTTTCCCCCCTTTTTTTTCCTGTGCTGTTCTTTTCATTTATTTTCCTCCACTTTTCTCTTTATACTCTTCTGTGTATCCTTTCTTATTTTCCATTTTCATTCACTAATAATGGGACCTGATTGCACTGCACAGCATGCAAACATTAGGTAGAAGGACACAGTGTTCAAAGAAGAACATGAGGTGACCAAAGTATTAGTGTTAATACTAAGCAGACTTTTTATTTCTCCTTTTAGCCTCCTGCACCTGATATCTGATATACTGCACTCTGATATCACAGTTGGCTTTCTGCTATGCATTTGAGGGCTAAGCTCCCCAACAAGATCTGTTTGTTCCCTGGGCTGTTTTGTTCTTATATTCAGCTAGTCAAAAAACCTAATGATCCGTATACAAAAATCAGCTTCCTGCTTTGTAAGTGCTGTCTCTTTCCAGAGAACTTGGCATTACCAAAATTGCCGTTGATTATATACAAAAAGAATTCTGTTGGTTGATGTGGTGTTTGGATAATAGTTTAATGATGTTGGTATAAACAATTAGTTAATACATTACTAGAAGGACTTAGTAGATGCTCATATCTGCTGGTGGGATTTTTCCAGCTATTTACTTTATAGAGAGAAAAGAAAAAAAAAAAAAGAAAGAAAAAAAGCTCCATGTTTCGTTGTTACTGGTGTTTTGGAGTTAGGTCTCCCTTCTCTCCTACTCTGTTTTTCTCACTTCCCTGTTTCTTTTTGCTGCTTTCTTTCTCCTTTGCAAGCATTCCCCCCTCTTTTTTTTTTTTTTTTTTTTTCTTTTCCTCGGACAGAAAATGATGTTTGCTGCTTATGGGGTATTGATTGTGTATTATCAGCCAGGCTCACACATCGACAATCACATGTAGTGCCAAGGTAGCCGTGACAATGAGGACCGGTTGCCATGGCACTGAAAGGGGTCTATTGCGCTACCAAGCGCCTGCTCCATAGCGATAATCGTGCTGCTCATTTCATTTTAATTGAAATTTGAAATCATATTCTCTGGGAAGAAGCAAATGGACCTTTTCTCCTTTTGCCTTAATTTTTTACCCACCACCAAAAAAAAAATTGCAAATATGAAAGATTTGCACATTTCTTACAACAAAATATTAACTTCCTGACAGTCAGCACTGAAAGACTGGAATGAATACAGAGCTTTATAAAGGTAGTTTTTCAATCTTTCTCATTCTGCTCCTAATTAATTCTCAAATTTCATTTTTCACTAAACTCATCTTCCATTTGCTCTTCTGTGTTTTTTTTTTTTTTTTTGGTACTGGCTGATCCAGATAGTCAGCTAGTTCCTAACAAAATTCACTGTTTTCTGCACGCTACAAACTCAGATTTGCTTTAGCAGTGAATAAAAGAACTTTTCCATTATTACTTAAATAATTTTTATCAAGTTTATCGTCTAGTGTAAACAAAGTTTTCCCATGTGTAAATTGAAACACCTCCATCAAGAAGTGAAAAATTAATGAAGAGGTATAAGGGGATGATTTTCTTGGGGAAAACAAAGAATTTGAAAGCTTAAGAGTAGTGAAAGAAAGGAATACAGAAAAGAATATCTTGATGGCAGGAGGTGCAAAGGGAAGTTTTCTCAGTTGCGATATTAAAACTGGGAGGACAATGGCAAAACTGAGAAAGAGAAAATTAGTCACTCTCTTCTTGATGCTTTTGGGATGAGGTTAACCTCCTTGGAAGCTGAGAGCTAAAGATGTCTGTTTGCCTGCCTCCACTTTTGGTTCTGCCCAGTGTATCTGGCTTTCCGACAGTCTTTCAAGATGGCCAAAACTTTGAGTTTATATTTTGAATTTGTCACTGTTACCACTTTTTCTTTCCTGTTTGGGACCATGGATTCAGGGAATCTCCATGTGTGCAAGTCTTGCCATCTAGTCTTGGTAGAAGTTAGACATGTTACACCTAAAAATGGAATTTTAATTTTTTTAAAAAGTTTTTTTGGTTCTCTTTTGAAAATTTTGGGGTTTCCAAACTAGAAATAGCCAAAACAAATAGGATTTTACAGTTACTGGCTAATGTCTTTCAGATGTAAGAAAATGTGTGCAAATAACACTTTGGTATTTTTTGTTATATCTTTGGTTAATTCATTTTCTACTGTGTATCTGATTTTTGGATAAACCTGAAACGGAATTTTTTAATTTGAATCCTAAATTTCAGAAGATAGAGAAACTTTTTAAGGCTTGTCTTTCATCTAAAGTCTTCTGACCTGCACTCCAAAATTTAGGGAGTTTAGAATGAAAAAGTATAACTGCACACGGAGTTCTGTGTAGCAGTTCTGCAAGTGTTCATGTTGTGATGGAGCCTGTTGCTGACTACTTTATTTGCAGTAAAGCATTTGGCCTTCTATCTCTCAATGGTCAGCCTTTGCCACTGCCGAAATTGAAGCTGAGGCTCTGAATCTGCAGTGTAACCAACATTTTAATGCAAATCTGGCTAATGTATGGTCAGGCTAAGAGTATCCCATCTCTTGTTTACCTTTGGTATTGCTAATCTGTGGCACTCCCTGAGAAGAGCAGTAAACTAGGGGTCAGCATATGCTTTGTGATGTGGCTTTAGCATGTGAAATGACATTGCATTCATTTGCCATGTTTTCTTCAAACACTGATAAAGTAACTTTTACCCAAGCAGATTTTACCCAGAATTTTTTACCAGTTTGTTTTTGCTGCTTTGTTGTGTGGGTTTGGCTTCTTGTTTGTTTGTTTGTTTGTTTTTTTTCTAACTTGATTTTGTTTATAAAGGCCACTTTTCTTTCCTAAATGGTGCATTTTTCAAGTAGCTCACACTTTTTAATTTCTGATCTGGGCCAAATAAAAACACATTGCCACCAAACAATACAATATGCTTGTTCAGGTTAAACTCACATTGCTGGTGTTGAGCCATTAAGAAAAATATTAGTGGGTTAACCTTGCAGTGAATGGAAATAATTATCCTAGATCAGATACTCTGTTTGTTCTTTTCTAACTTTATGCCAGAATGGTCATTATCTGTTCTCCTTTAGCCAGACCAAAGCCTGTACAATCAGGAAAACCAATACAAGATCTGAATTTACTGCACTGGTCATTAAAAAGCAAAACAATTGTCTTTTTGTTGCAGGCCTAGATGACAACTTGCACTGATGGGTGTTCCCCAGACTTCCTGGCAGAGTTTTTCAAAAGAAAGCCATTACCCTGCAGCCTGCAAAGACATGCAGGCACTGTCAGGATGTGTGCTGGCTCAGGGGAAGTGAACCTGCTCTAGGCTCCTCTCACTACGGCAGCACGTCTTACGTGCACGGATCTCTTCTGCAAATGCTGCAGAACCTCAGGCTGGTTAGTGTTTGAGGTCCACTACACTTTCAGCTTGAAGTGTTATGCTCTGAGCCTGTCTGCTGCTGCCTGCTTAGCAAACATCTGCCTGAAAGTAAATCTAAGGCCCTAGAGGTGTTTTGAAGCCATTACTGGTGGCAGGGCTAAGATTAAAGTAATTAAAAAACCCAACTGAAGCAAGCGGTTAGAGAGACGGATAATGTGTGAGGTAATATTAAAGCAGGGACAGTGAAGGAATTAGAGGTCCGTTTGTGCCAGGAGTTTTAACAACCTGTACTATACAGATACTCTGTTGCCCAACATTCCCCTTCCCCCCCCAACTTCCCTGAATCCTCACAGACCAACAGAGTTCTTAATTAAGTGTCAAAGAATTGATTAGCCCTTGCAAGGCAATTCCATTGATGAAACTATTTTGTCAGGCCGACGGATACAATTAGACCAAACAAGATGTGAAATCTTCAGTGTTTTGGGCTACAGCCCAGCAATTATTTAATTTGTAATAAAAAGGAGCTGGGGAAGGAGATGGAACAGCAGCAGAAGTTAAAAAAAATGAAAGTTTACAAAATGTTTTACTTTCCCTCTCATCGTACTGTTCTTTCCTCTCATGGGAGCCTGAGCATTTGCAGAAAGCTGCTTAGTGTCTGTGCAGAGGAAGCCTTGGTGAGCTGTCAGCACTTGTCCATTCCTCTGGAGACGTAATATCGCCTTCCTTGCAACTCATCAAGCTGCCAGGCCTGATTTATGCAGAGCTAAACATACCAGTGCTGTTGGGATGATCATCGTTACTGAGATTGCACTGTTCATTTTCCAAACTGCTGCTGGTGTGTCTGAAGGAGTTAGGACAGAATCATCTTTTTAACAATAATTAGCACTTATATGGCAGTTTTCTGTGGATCTTTATATTTTATGGAAGAAAGCCAATACCTGCCCATTTTATAGATGGAGAAACTGAACTTCAGAGTATTAGTGTGCTGGACATTCCGCTGGAGAGGAGAGGCATGGCTGGGAATAAGACCACGATTCCTAAGTGCCAGCCCAGGCCCCGTGCTACCAGACCGTGTTTGCTATTCGTTTGAACAGCCTCAGGGTTTTCTCTTCCTTCCCACTCTTTGGTAAGATAGTGGCTGAGCTACCATTAGTAGAGCATGGTAATGGACTGCTGCCTTGTATTCTCGGGTATTCCACAGTTTTCCACTATACTGACTCTTTGAATACCCTTTTTTGTCACAGCACACTTCCTTGTACAGTGCATTTGGTACTGAGTCCTACAGGCTTTCATCAATTAAAATGAGTGAGGGGTGCTACACAAGTAAGAAATAAAGGTATTTCAAGTTTTCCCTTCTAAATTCAGGCTGCAAGCTGTCCCAAGGACTTTTACTACTCAAGGTGACCACACAGGAAATCCACAAGAATTCTGAGAGACTAGAAGTCCTCCCTCTCTGTCTCCTATTTAATCCAAATTGTGTTAGCTGCTTTCTTCAGTGATTCTAGATGGATTTTAAGAGTGTTCTTCTTGGTGAGGTTTTTCATGTGTTTGTTTAGATGTTGTATTTCATTGCAAGAATGGGAGATAAACTCCCCTTTAATAGAAGGAAAATAATCCCACGTGTTACAGGTTGGCAAGAGAAGCAGGGAAAAGGAAGAGAATATAAAAGAAAATCTGGTTATCAAGTGAAAATCACATTCCAAAGATGTTTCACACCTTGCAGTGCAAGCTTTTCTCCCTGAGCTGCGATTACTGGATGATAACACTAGCCTTACTCCATCCCCCGCACACCTTCCTCATGCTGTTATGGAGCAAGTATGCCCTGCCTTCCTCCTCTTCGTCTTACCACCTCTGACTTGTATTCTTCTTTATTTGAGGGAGAGGTACACATCTGTGTAGGGGAAACAATGAGGCTGATAGAATCAAAGACTGAGCAGAAGAATCAGCTGAGTTACAGGTGATATTAAGTTAGAACAAATCCCCATGTGATTTCTAAGTGTGATGTACCACTCTCTTTGAGGGCAAGGGTCTGCCACAATCCCATCCCCCCATATTACACAGGGAAGGAAATATTATGTTGTCTAAATAGCACCTGAAGCTAAGGTAGGAGGTGAAAGATGTATTTATATAGAAGGGAGCCACAGTAAAGCCAGAACAAAATTGTTGAGCTAAAGTAAGGTGATGGATAGGCCAAGCTGCAGGGAGAGCAATGCATTGTCATATGTCCTTCAGAGTTGTTCCATAGAACCATATGTGTGCAGATTATTAGAGGCAGAGAGCAGAGCCCCTGTGGAAATGCAGAGCTGGTCTCTATCACAGTGAAATCTAAATTCTGGCAGTCACTAGGTGCTAAGGAATATCCTTGGAGACCCCAGGTGTGGAAACACATGATAAGCTGCTAGGATGCAGTCATAAGAGCAAAAGTCTAAAAAGTGTGAGGATGCTGTTTGTCATCCTTTAGAGGAGAGTGCTTTTCACTGAGCTGTGACCACAAACATAGTAATCCAGAGATACGTTTTTTGTGGAATATATATGGGTTGTGGCTATGCAATTTACCAGGATGCAAGACCCACCCTGTCAAGGCTGTAATTTGTTTCTGGAAATTGTTGAGTAGAGCTTATATGCCTCTGTGTGTGTGCCTATACGACTGTTAATATTTACACATGCACACGTGGAAGGTATAACCAACAGCCACTGAGTAGTTCTGAGGGGGCTGGATCTGAGGGGTGTGGTTTTCTCTGTGGATCCCTTTTAATGTTCATACACTGGGACAATCATCTGCCCACAGGTGCTTGTCTTACATAGTCACACCATCAGCTTATCACGTGAAGCTCCAGTGTGTCCAGTGTAGTTGCATATTCACCTGGTACTGTCATGTGATGTCCATCAGAAATACTTCCATGCTGTGTGATGCAGTATTAGGACAAAAGTGGAGGGGATTTTGCACAAGCTCTAAAAAAGAGAATTTCAAGCCTTTATAGTCCCCAAAGAAGAAAAATCTTAGCCTTTTTGCTCCTTATGCTTATAGCACTCCAAACTACTCCTTAAACATGAGCAATAACATGAAAGTTACTCTCATTCTCTTTCTCATTCTCTGCTTTCTGCCTTTCCTGTCAGTACCACTTATCTGCTGGAATGGTGAAATTTTGTCTGTTAATTAAAGAGCTAAGGACAGTGATGAGCCTGACTGCAGCCACTGCCCCAGTTGTCTCTCCCAGTTCTCTCTGCTTCTTTGGTTTCATAGCCCATGCACACTTGGTGCCCTGTGTCAAGAGATGTTTGTTTCTGTTTAGGCAAGTGAAGTGTATGGATCAAATGTTCAAAGCCATTAAAAGTACGTTAAATCAGAGACACTACTGATGTAAGAGTATTAATGAGGGACAACCCATGGTGTTTGGCAGTATTGATTCTAGTGTTAGGTGGCTGTTGAAAACATTAAGCATCTGATCTATACTTTTTACCAGCCTAAGTAGAGTGGGAATAAACATCTGAGCACACATTAAATGACAAGACTTTGATGTTACTTTCATGGGTATTGAATGTAGGGGATTGATTTCTCCTTCAGTCTATGCTTCCTGGAGTTTGTCAACCCAGTGCAAAGAGCACTGAGAGTTTATACCTGCTCAGCATGGAAAGGCCACAGAGCAGCATGGTATGGAGACATCATCCTGTTTAAGCCCCAGGATTAAGAATAAGTTCACCATATAATTTCTGCAGAACTTCTTTACCTTCTTCTGTCAGTTAAACACTATGATCTCTGTAATCATAGTTTATTTTTAAAGTGGAAAATCTTTATTGTACATTATCTAGTATTTCTGTTTCATTTTTGGGCAATTGAAGCAACATAGTGTTTTTTGTTTCTTAGGCAATTTTCACTTCCCACTTTGAATTGTGACTATATTATCAGCTGCAAAGATGGAAGAATAATAGGGAAGAACTGAAAGTGTTTTCTAACATTTGAAACACTTGGTTTGAACATTGGTACAAAAGGTAGGAAGGTCTTCCCTTGCTTGATGAACTGTGCATTTGTATACAGCTTCTTCTAACAGCTTGAATCAGAATCTCTCAGCTGTCTCATAACTCCTCTCCATTGATGGAGGTTCTCTATTAGTTCAAGCACAAAGATAAAGATGTGTCATACAGTGTATTGAATTTGCACATAGAAAAATATACGGTTTCTGCCTCAGCAGTCTTGTGATCTAAATCTCATTCCTGCTATTCCTCTGGATCTGTGAGATGGACACAGGCTATAGGAGAGTGCCAACCTGGTGGTAGCACATCTGTTGTAGTTTTCTGCCTCAGACCCTTTGTCCAGATCTGGTTTAGAATGCTTGGTCAGAAGCTATCACTGTGTAGCCTAGACAGCAGTGCGATTCCTGTGGGTGTAATATGTTCAAGCTGTGAGTTGGTATGCCAGTCATAATGACTGACAGCTTCAGATGATTGAGAGAAAGTGTTGTCAGACTTTATCGTCAGGCCAGGAAGAAGGATAGTGGCTATAACTTGGCAGCTTACCTGGGAAGAACAAATTATGGACACCTGCAAGGAGGGGTGAAGGGGAAAGCTACTCAGGTATTTGCAGGTACATGTCTTTTTCTTTGCTTGAGAGCAGATTTGGGTGCTTTCAGAATGGATTTGATGGCAGGAGGCAGATCTGTGGAGCTTAACTGAGGCACCAGCTACAATGAAGGATGCTGAGAGCCAATGAACTGAAAAACAGATGCAAAATAGAACGGTTTTTCAAACTGGCTTTCATTTTGAGGGGTCAATGAATAAAGTGTGTCAGGGAAAAGACAGACCCTAGTAGTAGTACATATTTTCTGCACCTTGAGTTGCAATTTAGAACCTGGTGAAACGAAACCATTTTTAAAAAGGCACAAATCTATACAATTTTCCGTCTCTGGAAATGTTTGCATGAAGACACTTAAAAGATTCTGAAGAAAGCTTACCTTTACTTAAAAAGTGATTAATTTTTCCTGAGAAAGCATGCATGCTTTGAGGGTGACAGTGCTTATGTTTTGAAGAGATGGGGCCATTTTTATCATGATAATCAGGGCAGGGAGGAGCAGGGAGTTGGAAGTGATGCCGTTTCTAGGAGTTTAGGTTTTGCACATTTTTCCATACTTCCTGTAGATTAATAAAGTGACCTTGAGCAGTGACTGGACTCCTGTGCTGTACAGCTGAACATGGTGCAGGCTGCATTGGCCTAGCTCCACGAGTTGTGTCTCTGTAATGCATGGAACAGATCTGTGCAGAGAGATGTGCTGTTCTCCTCCTAGCAGTGTTACATTATCTGTGTACAGCTGTTGGTCTCTGCCTCTTAGCAGAGACACAGTGCTTTCAAGATGTGCTGCTTCTGACTCTAATGCAGATTGGATATAACTGGTTCATGGCTTTCTGAAAGATGTTCCTCCATTCTCCACTTTATTTTCAAGCCATACTGTAGTGTGACATCAGTTATGTCCTTCACATTTTGGGAGGATAGGTTGTGAAATATTCTGCTAACAGGGTGGTGAAAGTCTCCGTGGCAAAAGGTTGTGGTTTGTATCCACAAAAGCACTTTGGTGGTAGAAGCACGGTTTAAAGGATACTGAAAACTCTGCTTAGGCAGTGTGGCTGCCTGGGACACTGCATCTGCATTTTCTGGTGAAATTTTACTAGGACGTCTTCTACTCTGCTCTCATGTGTGCCCGGACGTGCTGCCAACTTTACTGTGCTGGATGTATGAAGACTTTACTTTTTGGATGTCCTCATGCCTAACTCCTCAGGTGGAGGTGACAGGGTGGGAGGAGATTGAGAGAGGCCATGTTGATAGGTGTGCTTTTTAGACCCTGTACAGCTATTAAGACATTTGAATACTAGACTTTAGCTAAGAAAATCTTCCTTCTTTCAGGGACTGTGTAAAAAAAATAAAATTCACAGTAAAGGTCGTCTGTGTCAGTCTTTATTCTGGCTACTGCAGAGCTCATGGTTAGTGTGTAGTGGGAAAGTGACCTGTATTTTAACTGTAATTGTCATCAATGGCTCCAATCCCCAACTACTGAAAGCAATTTTGCCATTAACGAACATGGGACAAGTGGTTTTCAGTAGCTGCCACAATGATTGAAACCTGTTGGAATATGATCTCAAGCCTATTTGGTCAAATAATAATAGGCACACTTTTTTAACCCTTTATGACTGCAGAATTAGAACTGCAGGATGCAGAAATTAAGATGCATTCAAAGTATTTTTCACTTTTATTTAAGTCAGAAGAACTTTCAGAGAAAAGAGATGCATTATCTTTCATGGCTTACAAGTTTTTGTAGAATTAATTGTGAAATCCAAAAATATATTCCTTATTTCAGATGAGCTGGAAGCACGTAGACTTTAGGTCAGAGATTGAGTTTACAAGGTTGGAAATCAGGGAAGGAAAACCCAGCATTTTTTCTTTAATAATAAGTGTACATGGTATGATACCCATAATTACACTCTATTTTAAGTAACTTGTAAGGAGAGATCAGGTATTGCCCTTTTTAGCAATAAAGGTAGGTTTTCCAAACAAAGTCTTTATCTACTTTTAGGAGAGATATCAGAAATTTTTTTAAAAATCACGATTTCGTGTGATTTGCACTTTGGAAGTATTTAAATCCTCTGCAACCATTCCAGTTTTAGACAACAGAATTGTTCTCATAGTCTGTGGATGCAGTGTGCATATTGGTAACTACACGTGAAATATATTGCTTACTGTAAACCCAAAGCTCCTGCCAGGCCATGAGATTTGCCAGGCGAAAAGCTCTGAGGCCCAGAGCAGCAATGTGGAGTGAGGAGGGGCTGGATGGTTGTGCAGGTCTGTGTTTTCAGCCTGCAGGACTTCAGGATCCAGACACTAATGCTTGCCTCATTGAACTGATGGTTCTTGGGTAACTTACATTTGCTCTGCATGTTTGTAGCAATAAGATTCGCTGTCCTCTGGCTTCCACTGTCACTGAGAAGCCTGGTAATTAATCAAGACTGTACTGTGGCTGACTCTTTCTTATTTTTGTTGCCCCCTTTCTGACGTGAGTAATGAACAATGATGTCTTTACTTCTTCACCTCCACATCTCCTCACCTGCTGAACCCTTGAACTAGCCCCATTGACAAGCAGCCTGCACCAGGGAAAAAGTGCCACAGATGAAAAATATAGCTTTGGAGTTTGGCAAGTGTGAGGTTGGCTTTGTGACACTTCTCCATTTGCCACCATCAATCTTTCTCTGTCAAAATCCTTTTTGTCCTGTCATTCTTGCTGCTCATTTCACATTGTGTATCAAGTCCTGCTTTTGCTGGCTGGAGACTCTACTTTCTCAGCATACTTCCAACTAGTGGGGCAAAATGCTCTGGTGATGGGTAATAGGGGTCAGTGCTGCAGGCCTAAAGAAGCTATTAAGAAGGAAGTCAGAGAAGAGAATCTCTCTGAATTTCAGATGTTTCTGCAGTCCCTGCTCTCAATCTTCCTACTCTGCAAAATAAAGTTAAAAGAATCTTGAAGGTTAAAATCAAATCAAAATCTAAGTCTTGATATAGGAACCAAGAGGTTTTTCTTTCTTTTTTTTTTCTCTTTTTTCTTTTACACAAAAAATGTGAGATTTTAAAATGTAGGAAGTTGTCACTGTAATAACAACATCTGCTAATAATTCATAGTTTCTGCCCTCATATCACAGTTCAGATAATTTCGAGTCATCTGAGAATTAATCCTCAGAATCCCTCTGAGGTAGATACCAACATCATCATCCTCATAGTTGAAAGGAAGTGGAAGTGAGGCACTAAAACAGGAAGAGAATTTAGGTTTCACAAAGGTTCAGTGGCTAGGGAATGGGAAATGAGGCCTGCCAAAACGACAGAGATGTTTTGTTGGCAACAGTTAATTGAAGTATACTGAATTACATTGTGTAATTGATTCCTAGTGCTCTCATGATGCAGGAATGGGTTTCCTTTAAAGAAGCAGAGCTAATCTGTTTATGAAGATCATTGGGTTTAGGGTCACTTGCTAAAGAACCTGTGGTGTTGGGATATTTTTTAAGAGAAGATCATGATTTGATGTACAGTCAAGTCCTTTATTGACATAGTTCACAGCCAGGCAGTCAGGAAGGCCAGCTGTGTCCTGGGCTGCAGCAGGCACAGCTTCACCAGCCAGGCAAGGGAGGAGGTTGTCCTGCTCTGCTCTGGACTGGGGCAGCCTCACCTTGAACACTGGGTGCAGTTTTGAGCACCACAGTATAAAAAAGACATTATTGGGAAGCATCCAGAGGAGGGCCACAAAGATGGTGAAGACCATTTAGGGGAAGCTGTGTGAGGAGTGGCTGAGGTCACTTGGTTTGTTCTGCCCGGAGAAGAAGAGCCTGAGAAAAGACCTCATTGCAGCTACAGCTTCCTCACGACAGGAAGAGGAGGGCAAGACACTGATCTCCTCTCTGGGATAACCAGTGGCAGGACCTGAGAGAATGATCTAAACTGTGTCAATGGAGGTTTAGGTTGAATATTAGGAAGAGATTTTTCACCCAGAGGATGGTTGGGCACTAAGAAAGGCTCCCCAGGGAAGTGGTCACAGCATGAAGCCTGACAGAGTTCCAGGAGCACTGGGACAAAGCTCTCAGGCACATGGTGTCATTCTTGGGGAAGGTGCTGTTCAAGACTGGGAGTTTGACTCAATTCTTGTGAGCTCCTCCCAACTTATCGTATTCTGTTATTCTGTGATAGTTTGCTAGACTAAAATGAATTTAATTGTTCTCTAGTAACCTGAATTATTCACAGCTGTTCTGATTAACAGAATAACTTTGCAAAATCAGAGGGCTGGTAGTTTCACAATAGTGCTATGTAATTGAGTGCATTAAGAGGTTCCAAACAAGGTGCTGCAGATGTTGAAAAGAATATGTCTGATTCTCTATACACGTAAAAAACCTAAAGAGGAGATTCAGTTCCTGCCTAGTATTTCCCCAGGGGTACTATTTTCCCAAGTATTTGTTTTAATGATGAGTTCTCAAGGCAAGACTTGACATAGAAAAATGGATGCAAATAATTGTGGCCATAACCTCTGGCTGTTGCTGTCGAAGAACTAGACTCTTCTCTCTCAGTTTAAACTCTGGTGAAAAGTAAGTGTCACAAAATGTGGCTATTTCTGACCCGTGACCTAAAGAAATAAAAGAAGCCTCAAAACAACAAGTAACAAAGACCATGAAAGCATCAATGTAGGTAACTCACTCTAAAAATGTGAATTTCCTCTGATTAAGAGCATAATCTACATATTCAAACTCACTGGAATTTATCAAGTGCTGTTTTCTCATAATTTATCTTGCTTCCAGCACTCAGCTAATTCTTCTTGTTATACTGTTTTCTTTTGGGTAGAAAAAGCCTTTTAATGCTCAGTTTTCATCCATTGAACATATTCACACTTGCACAAAAAGCATCAAGAATTCTATAGGCATATCTCTATTACATGATTAGAGCACTCTGACTCCACCACTGGAAGTGGAAACGTACTCCAGTAAATGCACACATGATGCAAGGATTATGATATTGCTTCTGCTACATTTGGCATGCTCAGATTTTTATGAGAGTTTTTATTAAGCTGGAAAGACAGGAGCAATTATAAATCTTCATACAGATTAGAAGTGCTCCACCTTCTTTCTTTATAAATCTGACTCCTGAACACTCACTGATCTTTATATATGACTGCATGTTCTTTACCAATTATGAATCTCATGAACTGTGTTTCACATGTATTTAGAGTATATTTGACAATATATAAACTAGACATATAACTTTCAGAAACTGGCTTTTTTCCTCTGTTCTAATTCTTCAAACATATGGCCTCATCCAGTAAATGCACTCTACCATGTGCCAGAACATACAGTGTATGTGTGTGTGTGTGTGTATTTATATACACAGACACATTGAGGGACAATCTGTCATTTTCTTCTTCCAGTAAAAGCATTCTTTGCCTTGTAGATCTCCTAAGGGAGCCAAACAGTTGCATGTGGATTTAAATGAACAAACTAAATGTGTATAATTTGACTAATTTGTGACTAAGTAGGGATGAGATAATTATTTGAAATCAAAGAGGGCGAAGTGTTGATTACAGTGAACTATAGAAAAGAAAGTACAGCAAGGGAGAAAAGACATCATAAGAATGGGATTTTCACCTGAATATGGCAGAGATAAAACCTCATGTCAGTGACGGTATGTTAACTTGCTGACTTGGCTAAAACTGCTCGATAATTTTTGTGCACTGGTACACAGTGCTGTAACTCCCATGTGTTACAGGGATTCCCTGATATCCTAGGCCACTGTACAGATTAATGTGCTTGCTTGTTGTGAGATGAGGTTGTAGAGAACATGTTTAGCTAAACAGATGTTTGCAGCCAGACAGATCTACTCATCTCTCTCATTCTGTGTGTATCACAATGAGAATGATACACTGTTCCTGAATGGTAGAATTGTACAGAATCCTACATTTTCCAGTCTCTGCTAAACTGGAATGTATGAATAAGGCAACCTGGAGTCTCTGTGTGAGCTGACATGATATTGTACGAAAGGGTTTAACCTTCTGAGTAGTTTCTCCTGAGACTCCTCTTAGGGATATTTAGTCTTTCTTTTGTCATAGTTTTCCCCATGAATTCCCTCTGTTTGCTGATTAACAATGTTTAGGGAAGGAGATATTATTATTTGGTGTGGCTCATGAGTTTCTGTGGCCTACAGCAGAAAGTTGGTTACTAATCTGCCCCTAGCTCTTTAGTTTTCTCTGTATTTTCAGCAAAAGAATCTGGAGATGTACTTTTTACTGCAGCCTTGTTTTTACACTCTCCATGGCTGTTTTCCAGCTTGACAGCCTCGTGTGAATGTGAGTCATTGTGCTCTAGAAGATGCTACATATTGTTCTCAATCTAATTTTATCTTTGGTCCTTATATAATAAAGTGACTGGTACCTTCTAGGTGGACCACTGCCAACAGTGTTTGCTCCAAAATTCTTCACACAGCAATGTGAACTTTATTGTTGAGAAATGGATTCCTCTGTGGCATGCATCAAGCTGGACAACTTAGAGTTTTAAAGTTCACTGCTATGGCCAGTGAAGCTCTTTCTGCTTCTCTTAATTTTTGACAACTTTTTCTCTATTCATATTGCAGCTACCTTATGCTAGTCAATGGCTAAATCATGTTGCAGATGGTTGTGGTTGGTTTCCCAAAGAGATGCTATGCTAAAATCAAGTTGAGAGATGGCAAGCAGAGAGGATCAACAGACAGGGACAACACAGATTAAGGTGATGGTTCCAACCAAGGTTAACTGCTGTGGCCACAGCACACTAACCTTGCTGAAACTGAGACAGTAGTGAACACTCCATCTGTGGTAACTTGCTACTTAGGTGAGTATCTGAAAAAATCCTGATCTTAAACAGAGAAATGCCAGAAAAGAGGAAAGTAATCTTTCACTTCAGCTGCTTGGGAGCTCTAATGATGAAGACATTACCTATGTTGAACAGAAGGTGATGGATGTGTTTGACATAAATAGCTCTGAGCATGCAGTCACTGTGGTCAGAGCAGTCCAATGTGTTTGCTAAGCCCACACTTGTCCAGTACAACTGCTGGTGTATGTGTATGAGGGGATACAGAAGTCTAATATGCTTTTCTAGATATCTAGATGAAGCATTATCTATTCATAGGAAGCAGCTCTGGTGCTGAAATTTTCTTTACCATTCTTCAACTTCGGTCATCTGAATACTAAGCATGGAGTGCAAATTCTGCAATAATGTTACATCTTCAATTGATTCTCATGCCACAGTGCAAGTTAGTGGTATTGTTTTTATTCTAATGTAACATAACTCTATATTGTTATATGCTACACTATTATATGCTATTATTTATTGCCTATATGTTATTTTTATTGTATTATTATTATTTTTTACATATTCCTATATAATGTAAACATTGAAAGATGATAGGAAAAACCATTTGGTAGTCACTGAAGATATCAGGGAGGAACTGGTTTCCTTCAGCAGGAGATGCCAATGCTACATTGTCAGACTACAGATTTTTCTTGGAAGAATTTGTAGATTAGAAACACTTGAAGATAAAAATATGCATGTCTTTGTAAATAAGAGGGACAGGAGGTTATTTAATTTGGGCATACTAACTGCTCTAAATGTACTTCTGTTTGCATTTACAAGGATTTTTTTCTGTCAAGTGAGATACAGTAAAAAAAAAAAATATGAGGTGCTATCAGGAGATGCCAGTGGGATACAATGAATAAAACTGTCATTTCAGGAACACTTGCTACTTGGGCTCTTTTACTAGGTGCTCTTGAAGCTTACTGCCAAGACTCTCTCTTTTCCATGAAGATTATTAATCTATATCAATGCTGTATAGGAGAAAAGTGATCCATAAATTAATAAACTTAAAAATATCTTATTATGCACATTTCCAGCATCATAGCCAAGTCCTACACTCCTTATTTTTAAGAAGGACTTGGGATTTGTTTATTTGGGTTATATGGATTACTACTAAATATAATACCCTGCTCATGTACAGCACTTCTTGTATTAATAACTCAAAAGTATTTTTGTCCCTTTTATAAACTATGAAAGGGATGTACAGAAGACCTGTAAATGGCTTGCTGAAGATGAACCTGCAAAGATATGGCAGGTTCAGGAATAAAAATCAGAAGTCCATCTGTCTTTCTGGCCCCTTGGTCATAGTGTAGTCATTGTGTAAAACATAATGTTTAGTACTTGTGTCTCGCTTTTTCTAGTCTACTTTTTTTGGAGTTCCATTGCTATTAATCTCTGTGAGGTTTACAGAAAATCTGAAAGAAAAGAAAAGAAATAAGACTGGACATTATTTCTGTGTTATTTGAACATCAGGCCTCTCACCTCAGCATCTTCACCTCTCCCCACCTCTATTGCCTCTATTGATGTAAAACTGCTTTGAAATTTGACTTCTGCTTACTATGAAGTGAATATAATTCTCCCATCAGTCCTGGTGGGGGAAGTTGAAGCTGTTAGTAGGAAAAGTAAGCAAACTTCCCCTCAACAAGGTGCACAATGACATTTTGGGGTTCGTCTTGAGTCTCCAAAAACCAGCCTTTCTTATGTTTTGCTTGTTGCGACTGACTTTACTAATTGCCTAGAGGACAAACTGTACTGCATAACCTCAGTTTTGTTTTTTTTTTTTTTTTTGGTCAGATGCATAGAGAGGTCATTTAGCTCCTCCTTTATCTTTAGAAGACAGACGCTACTGCCGATACTGATGTGCTGGACATAGAATTCATCAAGTTATGGGCACATGCTGTATAATTAGTAATTTTCCCAGGTGTCATAAGCAGAGAGCATAGAGAGTCTGGAGAGGACCAAACCAAAAGAACAGCATGTGGAAGTTTGACCTGGTTTTATTTGGAAATAGTCTTCTTTCTTTCCTGGAGAATGGCATCATCTGGAGATGGTACCTTTTTCTGCCCTGTCTTGTGCATGGGATCTCTTGGTTGTGCTGGCATAGCAGGGCTGGACCTGCCCTTGGAATAGCCCTTCCGTTGGCTCTGTGGTCCTGGGTTTGTGGAGCTGGAAGGCTCAATCAAAATGTCCTTCATTAGCCTTTCTGCAGAGACAGTGCCTCTCACCTTCACTGGGGAGAGTTATTCCCACTCATCTCGCCCATTAGCACCGTTCTCTTTAAGCTTTTGCGATGTGATTTCCTTGTTCAGTTTGTATCCTAAAAGTGGCTTCTGCTACCATCCCTATCTTTAGTTAACTATGAAAGTTTGGTGTGGTTTAAATTACTTTTATACTGGTACACAGAATTCTAGATCATTGAAGAGAAAAGAAGGTTCTTCAGATGCCACCTAGGAGGAAGCTACTCAGGGATTTGGCTATAGCAAAGATCAGTGGACTTTATAGTTAGAGGGGCTTATTGCTATTATTTTTACAATAAGGTCATATTGTGTTTTTCCTTTAAAACAATCCGTTCTCAAATGCAAATGAGCTAACACAATCAAAAAATCTTTTTCTTTAAGCAGTTTCTGATGCAAGTTTAAAAATATTCTTTTTACCTCTTTTTTTTTTTCTTCCTCATTCCACATTGCATGTCACTTGCTATAATATTCACAGAAGGAAAACACAGAAGGGACTCAGTGCAACCAGCTCTATATTTATCTACCTGAATAATAACAAAATTCGGAGGTGTTTGTCTAGTCCTATATTTAATAACTAGATGCTGCAAAACGTTTTTGCATTTTCTGTCTTCCAAATATCTCAAAGCACTTGATCGTCGCCATTATGAGACAAACTTAAGTCCAAGGAAAGATTTTGTGAGATGTCCACAGCTGACATCCAGTAGGAAATAGAGCTGAGAACAGGATCTATGTCTTGAGCCCTCAGGCCACTCTGCCATCCTCACTGCAACAACTGTCGGATATGTGTTCCCTCTTCTCCTCGTCCCTGCTGTTCCAAGGTCACCAATCAGAGAATTAAGCTTCAGGAACAAGCAGCTCTGCTTGTGAGGCCCCTTGAGCTGAAGCCTTGTTCTGCAATTAGTGCCGCCTCAGCAAGCAAGCTCAGCCAGTGAAACAAAGAGAAGCCCTTGCAAATTGCAGCCATTATCTCTGTAGACTTTCTTCCCAACCCCGTGAGCACCACACAGCAATAGGATACTGAGAGATGCAGGCAGAAATAGATTCCCTCGTCCTAGGTTTGCTGCAGGGCTGCTGCAGGGTTGCTCAGGGTTATCCATCTTGAAAGGCCAACCTGCATCACAGTATTGTCTTAGGTCCATGGAGGGCAATGCAAATACTGCAGTGTGGTGGCACGTCTCCCTAAAATAGGAGATTTAACTGACCATGGAAGTATCATCAAGGCAGTGATCACTACTAGGAAAAATTATTGATAAACTGACATTTTATTTTAAGTTGGTGGATTCATTAGTAAGATATGGAAAAGATCTACTGGAATACCTTTAGATTTTGACTAGTAGATGTGAGTGGACTACATCTAAGTTATATAAAAAGTAACTAAGTAAAGGAAGGTTATTGTAATTTGTCTTAAAGCCACTGTATAGAGCTCTAAAAAAAAGGCCCAATTTTTTTTGAGTGTGTACAAACTGAAAGGTTGAAACCCTTTGTAATTAGATCACCAGCCTCCTGAAGGATGTATCCTTGGCTCCTCCTACTTGTAAAAGTCCAAGGTAAACAAAGTATCTGCTGATCTTACCCAGAGTTGTTTGTGTGGTCATGGACCCGTAGTAACCATCTGTCCTAGATGCACAGGCATGCTGTGCCTCAAACCATTTTACAATCTTCTGAGGATTTTAATTCTTATTTCTCAGCCACTGGCCTTGAATAGTGCTCAGGGGAGAGCTGTGAAGCTCCCCTGGGCTTTAGCAAGGCTAAAGACCTGTGAGACTGAGACCCCACCACAGACTCCCTTTTGGTTCTGCTTAACATCAAATAGTATAAAGAACAGCCTTGTCAAAGAAGATAGATTGTTAGCAATTTGAAAGGCAGCGTTGTAAATTTTCTAGCTAAGAAATAAAAACGAAAGCATGCAGTTACCTATTGTGTTGTGGTTAGTTGTCTTCATTTTTCCAAACATGGAGCATTGCAACTATTTATTGCAGGGGGAGCCCAAGTCCTGAACTTGTTTCTCCACTGCAATATGCAGCTCAGGTGCTATTTCACATTCAGACTTCTCTGACTCTTTCTTTTTGTTAAAAGTTAGTATAGCTACATGATGGTTTCCAGTTAATTTTATTTCTGCAGAGCAGTAGACTTTAATCAATCAAGTCTAATTTACTATGGATTAATTACTGATATGTAATTTGACTATACTGTTTCAGAGGGGGAAAAAAGTCTTTGGTCACAGGAGGTTGCTGTTCAGACTTAATTGGTAAACTGAGGCATACATCTTCAATGACATACTGAGAGCATTTGCTGCTTCTTGAAATAAAGACCAAAAATGACATTTTGGAGGTTGAGTGCTATGACCATTGTGATAATTTTAATTTTTCAAACTTTCTATTTTAGAAGTTTCACTGACATTTTCAAACTCTTTAGGGTCTCCACAATGGTGCAGGATTAGTTGCTAAAGCAAAGGTGTTTCAGACACTTCTCGGCTTGCATGAGAGATCCGGACAATTGCTTTCCTTGTGATATCTCGTAATTTATTCTGTAGTTACAGAGGACTGGGGAAGTGAAATAAAGCACAAGCACACTGTTGGAAAAGCATTATATACTATAACTGTTGTTTTTATTATTATTTCATAGCTTTCCAGGTGTTCTAAAATCTGGTAAATATTTTGCAGCATTTGAAGCTTTTCCAAAGTGATCGTCCTGTGTAAGATCGCAGAATGGTGTTGAGAGGAATATAACAATGCATATTATAGTGCAGTAGCATGGAAATGAATTGAACTAGCAGAAAGGGAATTGGTTACATCTTGCTTAGAAAATCTGGCAGTTGTCACATTTAGACACAAGAACAGATGAGCCATTGATTTGATTGAGCAGAGAAGTTCTTGTTTCACTGTTCCCCTGAAAAAAATTCATTCAGATTATGGAGTTTGATAGGCCTCTTAATTAAAGAGAGCTGCTTTGCTGTTTTTCTTTTTTTTATTTATTTATTTTATTTTTTTTTTAAAGAAAGGGTCTCATTGTATTTGTATCTTAGTCTTTTGGTAAGCACCATTTAACATGGGGATGTAAAAGTGGCTTCTCTATACATCTCTTGATCCAACAGAAGTAGCATCTCTTGCAGCATCCTTTCGAAAGGAAAATTGAAAGAAACATAAAAAATTAAATTCATGACATTGTGGTTGTACTTCATCAGAGGGATTCTAGTATTTCTGGAGCATGGAAGTTTTTCTCAGGCTTCTTTAACTGTCACATTGCCAATCATTGCAGCTGTGTGTTGAGCAGTCTGCTGTTTTCATGGCATTATAGGGTATGAGAAGTCCACCACCAGTCAGGAATGGGAAGGAGTAGGAAAAAACTGTAAAACTTTTGTCAGTTACCTCTTTTGTATAGAAATGTATTTCAGATTGTGTGTGATGGATCTGGATTAGTTAATATGATGAGGTTACAACCAGCTAGAGTTCTGAGTAGAAAATACATCATTTAGCATCAGCATGGGGTTCATCTGGGTGTCAGAAGGCCATGCCCATTCTAATGATACAGTTTCCATAGCAGCTAATGCACTTCAGAAAAGGAGGAGACCAGAATCAAACTCATGACTAACATGGCTGTCCCAAGCTCATGATGATATAAACTCTGGCACACACAGTATCACGTATCTTTCACTGTGTGGTATGTCTAGGAAAGTTACTGAGTAGAACACTAAGGTAATTAAACTTTCCTTTTTCCCTAAGAGACTATGCTGATTAGTCACAGCTAACAGCCTTATCTTCTTTGAATTCCTGAGGAAGAACTGGTTTTACCAAAAGAAGTCCCTGCACTCAGAGTCAATACTGGCTTAAAACATACACTGGCTGCAGTCTGGGTGCTGGAGTTCTAATGATCTCGTTGGATTTAGTCTTGATTTTCAGTTATGGAATTTAATGTAATAACCAGCCTCTATGTTTACTTATTGCATTACTTACCTTGAGTGCATGATAAGTTTTGTAGCAAACATCCTGGTAGACCACAGTATGGAGTCTGTACCCATTTTCTTCTGGCAGTATGCATCAATAAAGGGGAACATCTGATGGAGTATGTACGTTACCATTGGTGGTCTTTGTGGCACACAAGTTTCCCATTTGATACTAGAGAGGACTTTCTGTAACCTTTCATTTTAGCTCATACTACTTGCATATATCTATCTATTTCAATCTTCAGTTCTTGTCTATTTGATTGAGAGTCCGTTCAGTAAAGGATCTGTTTGCTGATATGTATTAAAATTTAAAGTTCCATTCTGTGATTCAGTGTTGTGACTATGTGAACTCGGCATCTCTCTCTTCTTTCTCTAAAATGGACATATAAAAGACACCAGATGAATTCAGCCTTGGAAATACCCCTATTGACTCTGAAGGAAATCTGCCTGGCTCTCTCATATGCAAAGGCCTAAGTGATGATGGGTGAGTCCTGGCCAGTATGACTGTGATGCTGAGGCTTAAATTTTGAATCAGGCAGTTTGAATTTTGCCCAGTGTACAATGGCTGCCTAATGGGCTGGTGATTTATTTGCTTTAGGCAAGAATTTGTTTTGGGGAAGAATTAGTTTTTTCACTAAAAGCCACATATTGCGCTTAATAAAGGATGGGTAAGAGTGACAGATGCTCATGGGGCTTTTTCTTGTATGAGTGCTGACAATTCATGCTTGTTTCTCTTCAGGTATTCATATATTTTTTCCATATACAAGGACTGACAGTAATCCCATTAATTGTTTAGAAAAAAGGAGGTTCCAGTGCATCCCTTCTAGTGCTTTTCAATAGTCCTATAGGGTTGTCTTTTCCATGTAGTAGTATACAGATTTTTCTTTTAAGTGCTTTAGAAGGCATACTCTCTGGGAGAGAATACTGGGCTGACAACTAGAAAATCTGTTTATAAGTTCAATTCAGTCTGTCTGTTGTTTGATGCTGGCTTCCTCATTTCACATTCTCTTTGCTTTAATTCCATCTTTTTTTGAATGGAAAAACTACTTCTTCCCCTTTGTGGTGAATGATGCTCTCTTGGCATTATCATCATCATCACTGTTGGACTGGTCTGAGCAGGCAAGCGTCTTTTGTATTCCTATACCATCTGTTTTGCTGATGTGTTACAGATGAGATTTTGGAAGAGAGGGGAGTGTCTAAGATTTTAACTTCAAGTCTTTGATTTTGTTTACATTTTTCTTCTTTCAGGAACTCATAGATGCCCATTTCTCAGTTCTCTCTTCATCCATCCTGAAACAGCCCAATTATACCAGTTGAACAGATAGTAGAAATAGAACAGACTGCAGAATTTCCCCAGGGTTTCAAAGCAGGTGGGAGGGCCATTTCTCACCTGCCAGTGCCAGAAGCTGGAAGTTAGAAGTGAATCAAAGTGCTCCTGAGACACAGCAGAGGTACAAAGGAGTCAATAGTGAACACTGACATGAGCCACTCAAGCCTGGAGGCCCAAATTTATACTCCCTTGTCTTCCTAGGAGATTACATGGCCACAGTGACCAGGACAGCTCTTTGCAATAAGATTAAAGATGGAAAAGGTCTAGAAGGTCTCAACTAGTTAATTGCTTCTGCAGCTCTGGTTGTCCTGCTGCAGGATAATCCCAGTGGCTGTATGTCTCTTGTTTCACCTCAGGCAGGGAGATTTCTGACATATGAGTTCTTTTTGTGTTAAAGCAGTATTCCCTCTCTAAACAAATAATGCAGTTTTTATTTGATCTTTTAGTATGTTCCCTTAGGCTGAACTGTGACCAATCACATTATTTTTCCTGGGTCCAGGACAGGCTATCCAGCTCCTCCTTTTTCTGATACTTAAAGAAAAGTAGATGTTATTGTACAATCATGAATTCCCTGAAGTGATTAGCACTTTTATGCTAAGGAACTCTACTTTGATTTTTGTTAAAACAATGCTCTATTCAACTGCTGAAGAGACTCAGGAAGGCTTTTAACTTGCTCTGGAGGTTATATTGTCCCACAAAACGAAAAGTAGTACCTTGCTTCTTTCTGTATTTGCTTGAGCTGATACTTCTCTGAATAATGTGATTCAGTATTTATGTGGTATATTAGAAATAATCACTGACTTGTGCCTGTGCTTAAGTCAGAAGAAGGGAGATTTACGATTACTTTCTTCACCTCCAGATTGTGCCACTTCTTTTATTTAGTTGAAAACAGGGAGCTTCACTGGAAGTTGTCAGTTTTTGTTACATACTGTAACAGAACAGGCTGCTGCAGGCCTACCACACATACACACAAGACTTCCTGAGGAGGGAGCTTGCTCCAGAAGCAAAGGAGCTAAAGTAAACTCACTGGCAGCTGAACATGCCATCTCTCTGGGGCAATGTGCTTGTGTTACCGAATTTGCTGATGTAAACTACAGACTCTCTCTGTACCAAATTTCCCTAAAGATCGGAATGAGACTATGTTGCAAAAGCATGCTTCAAAGCATCCCTGGTGAGCACAGAAGATATGGTAGTAAAGGAAGAAAGCCAAGGATGATATAAGAGGGAAGGGAGCTGGAAAGAGAGCGAGGCAAGAGAGCAAATACATAGAGAACTGCATTTGTAAGTAGGTGAGAAATTCCAGTGAGGGTACAGTCTGACTTTATGGTCAAGCACATTTCCCAGGGCTGGACAAATCAGTAACTCAGTGGGCAGCCACAGGTCTGCGCTTGCTTATAATTTGCAGCAATCTGTCTTGTCCTTCCATCCTCGTTTTCTTCTCTCCCTTTCATTTTCCCTGCTGGTCTTTAGCATGTTCTCTGGCACTAATGCTGCAACAGGGTCTCTAATATGACTGAAGAGCTACTACAACCAAACTCACTGAGAAATTATTTTTAATGAGCAAAAGTGTTGCACTGAAGCAGTGAATTTCTTATCCAACAGGCAAAAAAAGGATCCTTACAGTTGAAATCCTGCAGTAAAAACTCTTCAGATGAATTGCTTGTTAGAGGGTAAAGCAGTTAGGTGAATAAAAGCCTGATTATGTACCTGCAGGTAGAATGTAATATGAATCAGAAGAAGTAAATTGATAATTTGGCTGCTACCTCTGACTGAGGGCTGCGCCTGAGCAGTTTTATCCAATACCTGCTTCTGAAAAAGGAGACGTAGTACAAGAGGAAGATTATTCAAACGAGGATTTTAATCTGCATTTGACTGCCTGCTCATTTGTCTTGAGCTAGGACTCTAATGTGGGAAGGAGGTATTTCAAGCTGTTGTCTTCATGAGTTGGTCAGTTTGGACAGGGCACATGACATCTCCAGCTGCTCTGAAATCCTGTGATGTTAATGTGACAGAATGACATGACATCCCTGCACAGGCTGCCAGTGTGATGGCACTGCATTAGATAGATGTGGTGCGGGAGTGCTTTCACCCTTATTGTGAACATCATGTTCCCTTTGGTCAGATGGAGCTAATGCTCAAAAATGCTCACCACACTGCAGAGCTACCAAAGCTTTCCCCTGGCTCCAGCTTTGAGAACCTGCTGCCTCCCCTGAGCTGCCTGCTCTAATCACAGTCTCCAGGCAGCATTTATTTAGCTTGGAGTAAGCTTTTGGTGTTAACCTCATACAGACTTAAGTGCTGCTTACATACCACTTCCATTTATTTATTCCTTTTTCCCATTACAGTTTTGCTCCATTTCCCCTGGGCTCTTGTGCTGCCTTTTTTTTTTCCTTTTTTTTTTTTTTTTTTTTCTTTTCAAAGTCTTTCCCTCCAAGCCAGCAGCTACATAGAGAAAAGCAGGCGGCACAGATGTGAAAAGCTCACATACCCAATGAGCCATAATTTTATTTGGTAAATGCCCACTGGATCATTGTAGATCATTCCAGATCAATGCTACCAAGAAAAAAAAAAAATTAAATCCTGGAATCTATTTCAAAACAGGGAAGTATTGGCTCTCCATTTGGCAGCACAGGGGTATCCTTGCATCCAAAAAGCCCAGTGCTAGCTGAGACTACCTCCCCTGTGCTTGTGACCACTCAGGTTCCCACTGTTATCCTGGGTAATTCCCATCACTAATCTGCTAGAGCTCCCAAAATGGGAATGGTACTGCCACCTCTTCTAAATTACTAGTAAGTTGCCTAGACTGTTAGCAAAACTTTTGTTCCAATTAGTTCATGAATGGCTCTGTTTCTAATCCAGCTGGATTTCTCTCCTCTTCTTGTTGAATATATTTGGACATTGTATTTACAGTGTAGGTTCTGTTTGGCTGCAGGGATAATGTCATCTCTCTGCTAAAGACAAAGTAGTAATTTTCCCCAATGCCTGGCACACACACAGCATTCATCTTTTATGTTTTCCCCAATGGTAATTGCTACCTTCTCTCTCTTCTGGGTTTTTTCTCCAGTATTAGGAGATGAGCTTTGAGCAAGCCTTTAAATGAAAGATGTCATTGCTTTCACCTGTAGTTTTGCAGAAAGCCTCAGAAGTTTTAGCTGCTGTGGATCTACTTGTCACAGATCTCCCTGCTGTGTCAGTTATCAGATAGTGTGATGCTGCCTGACTACCTTTTTTTAAAGAAACCAACTTTTTAACTAAAGATAGCATAACATTCACTTCATTAAGATAATTTAATGTAAATCTGTGACAACAGTGCTTTTTCTTTAGGATTTTCCATCTGATAGTCTTAAATCATATTTTTGCATGTTAATGAATTGACTGTAATAGCTCCCACTGGAGGAATGTAAGACCAGAGATTTCACTAAGGTTATACAGGGAGTCAGTGTTAGAGTCCCTTCCACCTGAACCCTATCTGTTGACTTAAAAATTTTAGGGAGTTCACTTGCATTGCAACAAAAGACACTCAGTATGTTAAGAAACTAATATCTCAATCAAAAGTCTCAAAATCTTATTTAGAAAAGAACAGAATAATTTCTTTTTTTCATAGAATTCTTTTTATGAGTGTAATACCATCTCATATGGATTGGAGTCATTTACAGTTTACAGTTTTTGTGTCTGATTTGCTGTCTCTCTTCAATATATAAAATAGAGATGCACATGAAGTGTTATGTCACCATCAAAGCACTCAAGTGTCAGCAAGGGCAAATATGCATCCTTCTTCACCTTTCTGTTCTGAAAACAAAAAAAACCAAAAAAAACCCAAAAAACCCAAACTGAATTATTGTCCAGTTATGTACTGTTTGCTTCCTGACTCCTTCAAATTTTATCTGGACCAATATGTGCACTTCTATGGCAATTAAAATGCTCTTTTTCTTTTGCTTGGGGTTTTTGTTTGATTGTTTATGTTTTTTTTTAAGGGTAAAAAAAGCCAGCTTCTTTTGTAGATAGCCAGAGAGTAACATGTGCAAATGTGGCTCATTGTGGTGTTATCACAAGTAAATGCTGAGGTTTGTTCAGGTAACGTTTTATATTTGTCCCAGTTTGGGCTTTAGTTAAGTAGAGATAATGTAGCCAAGCCTCTTCTTTCTGAACTGAGAGTGTAAATCAAGGATAAATAACTTAAAAATAAAAAGAAAAAACCTCTAGCATACAAGAGTAATTACCCCCAGTATTGCTGTGGCATAGCTGTGGTTAGCAGCAGCAGTGGAAATCTTTATTTATAAACAATATTGTCTGGGTTTTGTGCATATTATAGATTTATAACAGTTGATTAATTTTCCACTTTTCATGTTATGTTTCCATCTGCTGGGACACTTCACTACAGAAACATCCCAGCACACTGATACTTTTGTATTTTCAAGTTCATTTATACCCTCTACACAGAAACTAGTCTGTGGAGATGTGTCTGGACGCTATTAGTCAGACTCAGCACCCAAAAGCTTGGCCTGGCACCCATTCCAGAGGGGGGCTAGGAGCCGAGCAGCTGTGGTTGGACTGCTTGGAATATCTGAATTTTTCTGGCACGCTTATATAACCTCAGCCTTGCATCCTCTAATGGCAGACATCTTCAAGAGCTGAAATAATGACAATAATTTTCCCTAGGGGCTTAAGCAGGTCACGATTTTTTTCCAGCAATGGCAGTAGGCAGTCTGAAGTGACAGACCTTGTCCCAGTATATTCTGATAAGAACCACTTCTGAGAAAAGAGGTTGCAGTGCAGCAGCCAGGTGCTGTGGGGAACTGGAAGGGAACAGGGAAAAATACTTGGAAGGGCAAATACTGTTACATCTTGGCTCTTGGGAAAAGGGGCTGTTAAGACAAGGAGAGCAGCTCAGCACAGCAGCATTCCCTCCAGCTTCACTTTCTGTCTGAAAGCCTTGAGAAGTTTATGGAAGAGCATCTGAGCAGTACCTAACAGGGAATTAGGCAAGGATGCTTGCAGAAAAAGGAGCAGGAGATGGGCTTTCATAATTGAAACAGAAAGATAAGGAAATATATAGACAACAAAAGAGTGGCAGAAAGGGAGCTCTGAGAATAGACTTGAGAACCAGGGGCTCAAATTTGATTTCTTACATCTTGTTCTGTGTATAAGTCACATCACTCATCTGCCTGATTTTTCTTATCTGCGTAATGGGGAACGTATTACAGATCTCTGTTTAAGGGGAGGCTTGAGAATTAATGGATGCTGATAAAATGCCTGGAAGATGAAAAATTCTGAGTATTACCACAGCAAATAGTAACCCCTTTAACTCATTTATGATCTTATTACCCTACCAAATGCCTCTTCGACTTCCTGTCATTTTAACTAAGTCTCCTTCTGATCCTGTTAAACAGTAAGGGGAAGTTCCTCAACTGGGTTCAGTTGTCACAGCTCCATTGACTTCAATTATTTCTCTTGCACAACGTACTTCATCCAAAGCATTTTGAGTGTTTGAGAGATACTGGCCAATTAAGCACCACAACCTCTATGGGAAGTGCAGAGTCATGCCACTTTTAGAGAAACATAGAAAAGAAAGGTTAATCAACTTACCCAAGGTCAGGACGAAAGCATAGCAGAGATAAGAAAATGCATTGAGAGTCCCGCTCCTAATTCTGGACATCGATTTGGTTAGGTTTTGCTCTCTGTGCATCAGGGTGGATCTGAAGCCTCTCTTTCGAGCTCTGCCCCTTTCATGTTTTTACCTGTATGAGACAGAGCAGGGACTTGCTTTCTTTTTACACTCTCATACCCTTTCAGCTTTTATCATTCTCATTTTATTTGAGGTGTCATAGGAAGAGAATTATGGAGACTACACACATAAAGGCCAATTCCTCAGGATAAATTAGAATGTTTCCCAAAGGCAATGGGAATACAGACTAGAGGATCTGGTCCCAAGGGCTTATTTCTGATAGAGTATGGCTATAAGATACCTAGGGATTTTCAGCCACCAGTCACTTAGGCACAGGCTTTCTGAAGCTGCAGGAAGCTAAACTGCCTACTGGTGATTGCTTTTTTCAGTCTATTGCAAGGCAGAACTTTATCAGCATATGTGCAAATGATTCTCTGTAAGCTGGTTTGTGCCCTTATGCCTGCTAAAATCCAAAATGGCTGCATCAAATGGCAATACTTAGGATAGAACTAAGTGGAAATACTTCAAATATTTCACAGTAACTCTGCTGTTTCTAAGATAGGAATTATTTTTTTCCCTGTGTGGTGAGTGTTTGTGCAACATCAGCATTTTATTCTGTAAATTTAGATCCTCTTTAAGGGAAACTAGTGACTGCTGTGATAGTGGAGTTTAATTTATAAATAGCCAGCAGACGAACATGAGGAGAGGCAATGAATAACTCACAGATGGAAGAGTTCAAGATCGGTTGTGACACAATGGCAGAGCAGCAGTGCAGAGCTGAGGAGCAGTACTCAGCTGGGTCAGCGCTCAAAGAGAATCCACAAGTGCAGTTCTTAGATATACACATGCAATTTAAAGTCCAAAAGCAAGTTTTTTGGTTATTTTTTCTTTTAAACACCTTAGAACAACAAAAACTATCAGCCCTCACTCTGTAGAATTTGCAGTTTTGATGCAGTGCTCATAGCACCCAGCTAGGATATAACATTATTAGGGTTTTTCTTTTGTTTTGAAAAGCTGCAAACAAGCTGAAGAGGAATGCCTGTCAGAGCTACGAGAAACTAAGTGTATTTATGAGCTTAAAATCTTAATTTCCTGAAGCAGATTTAGATAGTGTACTGTTTTTGGACACTGAGTTAAGCCTTCTTTATACCAATATTCCAGCTATTTCTTATTTAGGTAAAGAATAAATGAATGTGCTATGTTTTCATACTTGGGAGGAAAAAAACAGTTTTATTTCTGTAGAGCCCATGAAGATACTTATACTGAAGTAAATGAAATAGATGTGCTTGTACACACTTTTAAGTAAATGCTGGTCAGTTCTGTGAGTAGCCAGGTGTAAGAATTCACAGGAGCACTGGGGGAAGGGCTGAGGTATGTGGAGAGGGAGGTGAGGGGAGAATAGGGCAGCTCAGAAACTTGGATTGTTTACCTGTGTACTGCCCTTCATACACATGTACTTCAGCCCATTCACACGTTTGTACCTCAGCATTAAGAACTAATACATTTTAAAAACCCTCACTGCTTAAAACCAAGAACATTATTTTTTTCTTCATCTTAATGCTAAGATTTAACCTTACCTTGGGCTAGACTTTCCTGACCTTTTCACCAAAGATACCCTTGATATGAAAACAGCCAGGACTCCTACACCTATGAAAAGTGATAAAGCTATGAAAAGCAGAAGGCTCTAGCCTTCAACTCCAGCCTTGAAAAACTGCTTTTTTACTTCTGTGTAGAAAACACACTCCCTAGCAAAAGGAAAGGGAAATGCACATCTTTCAGGTTAGTAGCCAAATATGAGCTGTGTGTTTGGTCTTTGAGAGAACCTATATTAGGTATGTGCTTCCTCTTGGAAATTTCTATTACCTATGCTCTCCCATTCTGTTTTAGCACAGATTTTTATAACAATGCCATGGGAAAGAGGTCTTGATTGATAGGACAAGGGAAACTAGTGTTGTGCCAGAAACCTAACCTAATCTGGAAGTTATCCTATATGCTTGATAAATCCAAACAGTCTCTTGGAAAATGTTGCCTGACTGGAGGTGCTGACTCCTCAAGAGTGTTGTACCATGGAATAAGAAAAGTCCCTGTCTTCCAGAAACTGGGCATAGGGTGGCTTCAGATGTTCCCCATTTACTCCCACTGAATGTGTAAAAGTGCCAGCATCCCTCTGAAGGGGTATAGCACTAAAAGCAAATACACATTATAAAGTGCCAGAATACTTTATTGTTAGGTGTAAAAACCTGTTTCTGTTGACAAGTGCAAGTAGTCTTTACTGTTCTCAGTTAACAGGACCCTAGGGACTTCCTGTTCATTGGAAGAATAAAAAAGCAGAAAAAATTTATGTACAAGTTAATACTTTTTGCTAGCGCTTGCACAATTTAGCACAGACCTGCTACAGAACACTAAAAGATCATTTACTTTTACATTGCATTTTAGAAGTCTAAAAGCTCTCCTTTTGCAACAGTATCCCAAAGACTTAGAACCACTTGGTCAATCTGAGTCCACAGAAATACATTAAATGGATATGTGCTGTGTGAGTAGACTGGGTCCTGTATCACAAGTCTGGTGGGGTTTGGGGAACACAAAAATAAGACATATGTTTTGGACTAAATAAAGCTGGAGCAATATGACTTCCTCTGCCTTCCATTTTATAGTCAATGCCTCAGAGTTAAGTTCCATATTCACTCCTGGAAATTCCCATATGGGACCTGACAATCTTCCCATCCTTGGGACTATGAGAGTCAAAATCTTGCTAGTATTGCAGTTATGGACTCATGCAGAGGTAACTTTTTTAAGGGGGATCCAGGATTGCTTCCAGAAAATACCACTTCCCTTCTCCTTTTGGGAAAGGGAAAGGTACCTAGGCTTGCATGGCTTGCCATGGGCTGCTGTCAGTTGAAGGGGGCTGCTTTCTTTAAGTTACTGGTCTCCACTACCTTTTTTTAAGAAACAGAATAATGCACCCCCAACAGTATTTGTGTATGATCATAGACTATATGGTTGAGGGTTTTTCCTGGCAGGGTTCTGCTAGAAAGGCTATAGCTGAGGGAGGAACCTTCTCCTAAAAATGTTATTTTCATCCTTGGTACTATTGCTACAGTGCTGTTACAGGTATATCTATCTATGCTTCAGGATGTCTCTCTAGGTCCTTGCACAGTGATTTACAGAACTTACAGTGATTGCTGCTATGATGGCCTCTCCAAAATCATTGTCTCTTGCATGACCCACTGCCTAGCAAGGGATTCCTGGTCATGTGCTGTTCCTCAGTATATAGGAGTATCCTGTCCACCTTGCTCCTGTTTCAAATGCCGTTATCAACATGTCTTACCTTGACTATGTGTCAAAGCTTTTGAAAAAACACATAGTATATAGAAACAAGCAGATGTGAGGACATAGCAGGTGTGCATTATTCCACATTAACTGGTCGGGTATACAGCAGAGGCACTTTCTTTAAGAGTCACTATCAGAGGAAATCCCTGCATCTCTCTGTTCAGGTAATATTTCTTTGGTCAGGGAGAGGGAATGCTGTTGGAACTATATGTCACCTGCCTGGTTCAGTATCACTTCTGGCATTTATGTAATACACAAATATAGTTCTCACTACCACTTTTTCCAGCACTGAAGAAATGTTAAAATCTGTAAAAGCCTTCATGTTATTATAATTTCTGATGATAGCATTAAGCATTAAACCATACTCTTTGGTGCACAATTCATACCTCTTAGCCTGAAAGTGCATTTCTTATTAAAATATCTCAGATACACATATTGTGAAATAATATCCACTGAAACTCCCCCTCTTTATTTATGTATTTAAAAGAAGTTGGAAAAGGATTTTGGGAAACAGATGAATTTACTGTCTGGTAATAATGCAATACCATAAAAGGTTCAGTACTTATTATGAGAGTTATTTTCAAAGAGTTTTTTAGGCATTTCATTAAATTTGGTTTGAAATGAGCACTGCTCCAGATGGACTAAAAAACTATCTTAATGTCCCCAGGAGAACTTTGAGTTGGACAGCAGAGTTGGAGGATACTTTAGAAAAGATAGGGCTGTGAGATTTCCTTTTGCTTCCAGTTAAAACACAAGATTTACAGAACTGATAGTTTTGATTACCTCACTTTTAATGACTTGGAACAGTTTTAAAAGTGATTGCAAAGGGTGCCAGTTGGTCTTTTCCTGAAACTCGGCTTCCTGTAAGGGTTCTCAGTTCAACAAACAAATATTGAGGTACCTAACACCAAACTACAGTAACAAATCAGTCTGGCTGAATAGCTGCAGTGTTAATGTGGAAAGGGGTTAAATAATAATCATCAGTTCGGTTGTCAAACTGGGAGGAACTGCAAGCCCCAGAGGCAAAAAAAAAAAAAAAAAAAGACAGTATGACAAATCATCTGTGTTGGTGGATTTGCCAGAAGAGTTACTTGCAAAGTTTATATAAACAAGCTTAGATCTTGTGCTAATATGGGGCACAGGTAGATAATTAGCTGTACTGGGGAAAACCACTGTCTTTTTTTGGTATAATTGTATCTGTAACTGAGAGTTTTGCTTCAGAAAACCTACCGTGTCTACCTTTGCAGAGGTAGGCAGGAGGTGAATAATTCACACAGCTAGAGCTGTACAGGGTTAGCTTCTTGTTGGGGCAGTTACATGCACAGGCTTCAGCAGCACCCAAAGAGCTGCCTGCTCAGTGTTATTCCCTCAGTATTTTTGCCCTGTGTCATCTGGCCCATATCAGGCATGTGTGCAGTGCAGCAAATGGCTCAATACTTCCCCCCCCCACCCCCCCCAATTCTATTTATTTATTTTAAAAATAGTTTATTTTTATTTAATTTAAAAGTTTAACAAAATATGATTTTGGCCTCTAAAGGTCAAAATTTCTAGGATATAGTTGACAGTCTCCCCATCCCCTTGCTTTCTTTATTCTTTCTTTTCCTTGCTGTTCTTCTTTGGCACTGAAAATGTAATCAAAGTCACTGGTGCCCCAGTGGACCTCTCCTTGTTGATTAAAGTTGGATAAACTAGACAAATTCTGGTGGGAATGGAAGGCATTTATGATGACTACCTGGCATTTTTCTCTGCCCTTTTTTATGTACTTGTCACCATATTTTCCCACATCAATCTCATAAAACATTATTTTGCTCGTGCTTGAAATATTGATATTATCCTACAGCAAAGATAAAAGCACATCACAGAGCAATATGGCTTGGTGATAGAATTATCTGCAATACACAGAAATCTCTACTGATGTTTAGGGCTGGCATGGTATTAAACACATTACTTTTGCTGACAGACATTTTCATTTCCTTGCATCATGCAGGTAGGGGAATTTGAAGGAAATCTAGTTTTCAGTTCTAGATTTGTTCAATAAAAAATGTAAAACAGAAATGCCGATGGATATGGCAGCATCTCTTTAAATCAAAAGAAACTCACTGAAAGTTTAAATAAGTTTTAGAGAAGGCTATATGTTTTTATGTGTGTATATATATATATATATATATATTTGTTTATCTGTATTTACAAACCTATCTATCTCTATATGAATATTTATACAAGCTGTTTCCTATTTAACAACTCTGAAAGGACTGGGGATAATCCAAAGTCATGGAGTTAAAAATTAGTGTAAATAGACCTTGCATTGCTTTGGTTATGGTCTTTGTGCTACAGTGTTCGGTAGCATCTTTGCTCATTATTTCCCCAATATGCCTTTCACCCATGCTATGCACAGAAGAAAAAGGAGCTTCTGGCATGGGGGATCTGTTCTCAAATTGATGACCTCGTACATAGGATGCCACTTGGATTTTTCTGAAGCTGGATGTGTAGCAAATGAAGAAGAAGATTCTTACTAGGAAGGGATATCATTTTAGCAAAGCATTGATCAAGGGATATCTCATTCTTCTATCCCTGTTTTTTCCCCAGAATCACAGTATGATGCTGGGGAAGTTACTAAGAAAATGAATGAAGTCAGCACTAGCTATGCTTCAAAAGTGTAAGGTTTCATAAGGTGCTAAGCACTCTATGTATGCAGAATTTGAAATCCGAGACTGCACATTCAATACTAGTGGACATTTCGATTCAATTTCTCTATTCCTGAACTCAGCATTTGGAAAATGAGCCTATCACCTGAGAAAGGTGTTGTCCAAAGTAATTAGCTTTTGCAAAACAGTCCAGTGCTTTGCTGAGTGGCACCGCAGAAAAGCCCATGTGGAAATAAATTACTCTTCAGAGCTGGATTAGTAATGTGCAGAATGGCCACAATGGAGCAATGAATAAAAAACATAGGATCAAGTAATGGCACCTTCAACAGGCATTAATCTTCTTGTGCAAGGAGTGAAGGAAAGGTCATGTTTAAAAAGAGTAGCGTGTGATTGTGTCATTAGAGGCTGTGTAGAAACACACAGAGATACCCCTGCCCCCACCAGTGGTATGTTTGGTCTCTCACTGCCTCAGCTTGGCTCTTCATTAGGTTGGAGTAATTAATGCTTCCTTTCTATGTACTGTCTGGCAGTAAATTCCTTTGGAATAGTTTGATACCATGCCATTTTACAAATGCAGAATATTCCTATGCAGTACACAACTTATTTGTATAGCTGTGGATTTTGGAGCAGAATTTTTGTATGATTTCAGGGTTATGCATTTGGTGTAGAATAAAACTAAGTGTTCTGCTGCTGTGCTAAAGAGGCCCAGAGCTGCTCAGAGTGTACGAGTGCACTGGCATCTTGTACACCACTTGCAGTGGAGAGATTGGGTCTTCTGCAGTCTAGGAGGCAGCAGCTTTGGAGCAGGAGAATGTAGTGTCCTCTCCTGCTTCATAGTTGGGTAGTCTGCATGAGTCTGACATAAATTATTAACTGGCAGACCCTAATTTTCCTGTAACTGATAAGGGCTTTACAGAACTTCTGAAAACTTGGCTGAATGTTAGAAAACATTTGTTTATGCCAGTGTTTGTGACTGTTATTAAATTTGTTAATAGGTCGAATTAGCAAGCATACAGAAAATGAGATGACAGTGGTATTGCATAATCTTTCTGGCCATTTTCCCAGGACAAGTAGAGTTTTACCCAAATGCCTGGCACAACAGACAAAAAAAGTGCCGATCCCATATCTTTGTTGGCAGTTGGCTTTCTCATTGCCAGCAGGCTGCACGTTGTATTTAGTATGTGACTTACTGTAAATGTGTACCCCTTGCTTTGAGGGTGTTGTGGAGGTGAATTATATGTGGGCTGCTGGGATCACACTGGACAGGGGTTCTTGTAGCTGCTTTTGCTAGAGAATTGCTGAGGTCAAGCTACTTAATATTTTGTTATTTAGTCTGACCAGGATGTGGCCTCAACTTTTCTCTCAGGTCTAAGCATTGACAGAAAAGCAGCCCAACATTTCCCACTCATCAGAAAGGCATATTTGATCTGGTTAATTCCTAAAAGATGAGAAAATACGTATTATTTTGCACGGCTCCTTTTAGAGCAGAAGTACCAAAAGAAGGCCTGTTGTTACCATTTCCAGCTAGACTGCAACATCCTGTCTTTTGAGGTTTGTAGGAGAATCAGTTATTTTTCTCAAGAAGCACTGAGCCAGGGTAAAAGCTTTTAATCCTATCCAAAAGGAACAAGCCAGGTTATCTCCTGCTATCCCCTTGAAAGTGCCAACCATTAAGCTATATATGAATATCTACATGAAAACAAACCCTGCAAGCAAAGGCTGACCCTGGCCAGTGGAGTAACTTTACCTTTTACATTACTGCTTGATCTTGGTAGCATTCAGGTCAGTGCTACTGAGCGTGTTTCCTTGTGTGGCAATTTATGGCGTGTGCAGGGTTTCAGGCGACAGTGTAGGGCATCATATATGGCTCTAAGTTGTGAAAAGCCTCTGTGCACATACATCATTTTCAAGACAGCAGGAATGATCATTCTTTTTGCCAGGCTTTAGCTGTGGGATCTTGGATGAGCCTTCCCCCTCTGAGCTCCTGTTAGCCTGCTGCACGGGGAATTTTCAGCACTCAGTGCAGCCATTCTGCAGCTGCCTGGCAGAGCACCAAGCTTGCAAGAGGGCACAAGAGAAAGCATAACCCTGTTTAAAACTACTCAAACTCATCAGGAGACTCTGGTACTGCAGAAGAGGAGAGGTAGCATTGCTTAATAATTCACCCTTATGCAAATAAGGCACCAACCAGCAATAATGAAAAGGAACTTTGCTGAAACTGAGAAATGCTGTAAGCAGCAAGGTAAAGAAGTGGGGTTATGCATGTGCTATTCTTGCTCCTTGTCCCAGTGCAGCACATGAAACAGAAAAGGGAGAGGCAGGTAGTGACAGGAGAAAGGAGACCAGCAAAACAAGTCAGATTTCTGTGGAGATCATTAGTATTTGGAAAGCTAAGGCAAGGCAAGGAAGAGCAATGTTGCATACCCAAGTTTTACCTAGATGAGGAGGCTGGTAACTAGAACTGGGGCCACAAAATTACTCCACTGTAGCTTTTTATTTTCTCAATCCAAAGGCAAATAAATGCATACTTAAATGATCACAGCAATTAACCACTGCTCCAGTACAGCAACATTCTGTTACATCTGCTTAGCAAACACCTGGGTATGCCTCTGCAGAACAGAGATTTTGAAATATTCACTGATCAAGATTTTTTTTTTTAAATGTGAGATGCTTTTTATTGCTAGTGCATAATTTAATTTGAGGCCACTGGTGGCTGATGTGTATCTTAAAATCTGAGCTCCTGCAGGCATATAGTGTCATTGTATCTGCTCATTTAATTTTTATGAAAGGAAGATTTTTATTTACTACAGATGAAAGCATGAAAACAGCCCCCCACTCCCCAGTTTTCCTCTCCCTTTACCCAAATACAAAAGGAAAAAGCAAATAAAAGAAACAGTACTATATTAAAACAAAATAAAAAAAGTTAAAAATCTCTCTTGTTGCACCTGAGGGGCCAGCTCTGAGATTTAGACTTCAGAGGATGGTAGTTGTACTAGTCTGAGCTTCTGGGTTTTGCCTGGAATGGAAAGGCCCACATTTCTTCTTGGAAAAGTGCCGACTCTGGCAGATGGTGAAATAGTAAAATTACTTCTCTGAGACTTCATTTTTCCAGTGTAGAAGGTGTCTCTTGATTTGGGTGTTTGAAGGAGGCTGAGAATGGGGTGGGTTGCAGTGGAATCCCATGCATGGGTAGCTTGAAGAGGGTTCCTTTGCAGCATATCCAAGGTTACCCTTCTGGGATGTCAGGTGTTAAATTCCTAAATCCTAAATTTGGTGTCTGACTCTGCTCTTACTGGTTAAGTTATAGCATTCCTGTAGGTTATAAGTATTTTCTGTTTCCTTGTGATGTACTTTAATGTGATGACTTGAATAATTTTTCTGTTTAAATGCCATTGCATTTTGGCACCACACATCTCAGCTGACAGTGGTACAGGATACTGTAATACATTAACATAGTTCTGCTCCACCTACTGCACAGTAGCATCATTTTGCAGCAGGTTTTGTTGAACAGGTTATATGATGTGATAATATCTTTAAGCCTTGTATTTGGCTGCAGAACCAAATGGGATGCTTCTCCTGACATCGTTCTGGTAAGAACAGAAATCCAATCAGAGCATTTTAACTGGGAACATCAAAAAATGAGCCAGACTAAGGAGATGGGAGTGACCTTTGGGATGATAAAGTGACCGTGTTTGGTTGTACTAAAAGGGAAGTAGCTGATTGTTTAAGGCCACTGAGCACAGTTCTCTGCAGTTCTCCCTAATTCTCCAGTCTGTAGACTAACCAGTGCTGTCTGCCCTCATCTGCTGTCACAAAGCTCCCAAAACATCTGACCACTGACCACCCATCCTTCTCAGTGTGCCATATCTACCAGTCATGCACACCAGTGTGGAAGCTTGAGCTGTTCCCACTCATCCCTTTTAAATGAAGTTGTTCTAGCTGCCCTCTCTGTGCCAGGACTAGTGTTTTGCTTCAGCCTTTCCTTTCTGTGGTGGTGGTGCTGCTGCAGTCACTGGGGTCAGAGTTCTTGGGGGTTGGTCACTGCTCACATTTATGCTAACAGAAAAGAACGAAAGCAACAAATATGCTTCCAATACATTAAAAAAAAGAACATGTATATTCTGTCACAGAAAGGCCTTTTAGGTCTGCTCATGCCCTTGCCAGAAGAGTTTTTAACTTTGTATTTGCCCATGTGCTTACTCTTCTTTTTGGCTTCCATGGGCAAAGGTGTACTGTTAGAGTATTGGTATATGATGCTCCAGGAGAACAATGAAAGCTCTGCTGTGTGTCCCTACAGCTGGCTGACACTTGGAATAGTGAAAGGTAGTGGTCTGAGAGAGTGTGCCTTTTTTAATTGAAAAGAAAAAGAAAAAAGAGCAATCTATTTTGGATGTGAGAAAGAAAAATATTTGGAAAGCTTTTCACTTAACAAGGCTCCTCTGTGACATTTAGGCGTGTTTATACAAGTAAAAAAAGAATTTGGCACCTTCCCACCTCACTTATCAGGCTTGGAAGAGAAAAAGCAACTAAAAAGACAAGATAACTTGATATGTTGCTTTGTTTTGTTCACATGAAGTGTTTTACCTGTTGATGTTGGCTGAATAATATTAGAGCCCACACAGGGGGCCTTGACAGAGGAGTCATATTCAGTCAGGCTCAGGGCTTGCTTTCTAATGAGGAAGGATAATTATTGTGCCAATCTCTGATCACTTTTTACAAGGCATATTTAATCTGAGGGAAGATAGAAACATCTTTTGTCTCATACAGACTTGAGAGCAGGGCTAGCAGGTGTAACAGAGTAATTACTCTGAAAGATTTGTTCATTATTTCCCAGAAAGAGGGGAAAGTCTTTGTGTCACTGTCTCTCCTATCCTCCCTGCTCTTGAGTTCAACTTGTAGTTTGATCATTGTGGCCCCACTTCTACATGCACTTTTACTCAAAAACACTCTTGACAAGCATTTATTACTGGATTTGACAGCCAAGTAGTCTCCCTACCCTTGCCCCTTCCTCTTAGAAAATTTGCAGTGTGTTTTGATGGGATGCTGATAATGTCCAGTGTGCTCTGAGGCCCCTACTCCCTTGGCTAAAGAGCTGTATGGCCATGGTTGTATGCTTGCATACATTTAAGTACATTTTAAATAATCTCCATAGGTGTGCATGTTACTTCTCTGGGTTCATATAATAAGTGTGTTTTTTCTTTGAAAATACTCAGGTATCCTTTCCAGGGGAGTACATAATGATTATATACTCTGTGAATATATATGTTCATTTTATATTAACTCAGGGCACTCATGTTTACAAATTTATGGCTTTTGCTTATATGGGAACTCTTAAGACTACAGGGCCAAGTGTAACTTCGAGAACTATCTTGAGAATTCCTTTGTGTCTTTTTCTTAGTTATAACACAAATTTATGGAATTCCTGCTTTTGCATGCTTCTTTGTAACATAAATTATCTCCCTGATCCTGTTTACCAGTCGGTCCCACAGTCACACCAGAGAGCTTGCCACTAGTTTGGGAATAAATGGGTCTGGATAGCACTGTATAAATTGGGTTGGACTCAGGGAAAAAGGCAAACAGAACTAGATTGTGAAATATCACAATTTTAGGGAATTCAACTTTCCTTTTAGGACAAGGTTTTTGGATTCTCAAGAAACTTGGTCAGAAATGGAGCCTGGAAATAGCTCCAGCAAGTGTTTAAAGTGTAATTTCAGTAAGATTTAATTTATTTTGTCTTTCACTTTGCAGTCAGTTCTTTCATAACATCTCAGTGTTTTTTGTTTCCAGCATGATGTAGGTTTCTACAGTGGGGGATCACTTTGAATGTGAAGACAACTGGTGGGACAGTTCTGCTTTAGGTGCTGGGAAGTGGTTTTTGTGTGTTACCTGGATTTCTTCAAGAGCACTAATGGAAAAATTGGCAGGATTCACTTGCTGGCTTTAGCTATGAGCATTGCCAACTCATTGCAGCAAAAGGAGAATACAAATCTCAAAAACTTGCCATTTTATACCTGCAGCTTATCACTATGTTGTTTTATAGATGATTCAAGATCTTGTTCTTGTATGCTATTAGGTCAAAACCAGTGTATCTTGGTCCCATAGGAATGTGAAGGCAGGAACTAAAAACACAGTTTTTCTTGGATTGTAGCAAGGTCCATCAATGTGGAAGAGAAACACTCTGACCTCTTTTGATTCATTTACACCATCCCCTGTAGCATAAATTTCTCTAAACACAGGATGAAACACTAAAATTGCACTATTGGCTCTAAGGGGAAAAAACTGTGAGTAAATCTGAATGATCCAAATCCCAATGTCCAGCTGCTGGAACAACTGTTAAAACAGGTGTGTCTAATTTTAGCTTCTGAAACAGCTGGGCAAAATGTTGGCTGTGCTTCAGTATCTTTAGCTTAAAGAGAAGGCAGGTGGCATTCTCTGAACAAGCCGCTATTGAATTAGAGAGACCTATTAATATTAGTGAGTCAACTTAATTCTCTCAACCTGATAACAAGAGCAGTTTGGAAGGGGTTAGAGAAGAATGACACACTATCTTGTATAAAACAAAAGGGAAAGGGATTGTGGTGTGTGCGTTCTACCAGCTGCAGTTGAATCAGTTTAGGAGCATCTGTGCTACCCATCACTTTGCTGGCTGTTAGAATTTCTCTTGCCTGGGTGACCTCAGGCATGTATGTGCTAGCTGTAATTTTTGAATGAAAGCATACTCCACTGAAGTAAAGATTACACCTAAACAGGAATACATTGCCATGTGTGTGAGAGAGAATGGTAAAAAAGCCAACAACAACCCTGCTCTGAGTAATTGGGGAATTTGTTGCAAATTCAAGCATTCAAAATTGAGGTAAGCTGGAAATCCATGTAATGTTTTCCCCCTTCTGCATTTCTTTCCATCTTTTAATCATATCAGGATTATGTTCTTGTGTACTCCCTATTTGTTTGTGAGCTAGAAAAAAATCATTAAGCAAAATGTATTTGTATAGATAGAAAATTATGTAGTTTGTGAAACTTCTGTTTTAGTTGATATATTTTTTTTCTGTTGAATAATGAAGTGGAAATTGGAGTTTTGTAATTAAAGAATCCAAAGCTCTACTTGTTCCCCTAGCTCAGCAAGAGAGTTCTAGAGTGATATATTCTTCCTAAACAGCAATGAGTATGTTATAGATGTGAGGGCAGAAATAATGGATTGTTATCAGTGTACACTTTTTATCGGTTTTTTTATGTCCCTGGGAACAACAGCTGTGAAAGGTGGTCACTATATGTAGTGGACTGTAAATCCCTCTGTGAATCCCTTTTTCGTTGAAAAGAAGTAGGGGAAGAGAGAAGATATTTTAAGAATGAGGAATTTTGTCATGTTCTTTAGCAGCATCTGATTGTGCCGAGGAAGGTATAGCTTCTCCAGATGTCAGCTATTTAGAGACACACACACCAGAAGTTCTGTGGACAACAAATGATTGAATCCCACACAGGATGCTCTTCTTGGCAAGAGAAGAATTGAGGGTGAGTGGGTGAGCCTGTGTGTGTTACTGTGCAGGATGGGGTGGGCAATTACAAATATGGGAGATAGGGAGAAAAATAAGGATGGATGGAGGTAAAAATAACTGCTAAATGCCAGCTGTCCCACTTGGATGGAGTAGGATTTTTGGCTGGTTATCTCAGTGCTTTGTCTAGTGTGATTTTTAACCCCATTTTGCCATTAGTTATGTAACCTAAGCTATGATAAGCTCTGTATAAACATCTGGATATGTGTTGTTTTCAGCCCGTAACTAGTGGCCTGAGCAAACCCAATAATGAGAGTGATTTGCTGTAATAGAGCTTGCTGGAAAAAAAGAAACACCAACAAACCAAACACAAATTATTAGATCATCCTTTGTTGAAAGTAAAAGTCTTTCATAGCTTTATTCCTTTAGATGAAAGTTTTGTTAGAAGTATTTTAAAGCTCAACAGTCTTTCTGATGATAGGTCAAAGGGTTTGAAAGGACCCACAAATAATTGGGCAGCTTGGGGCTTCCCTCAGAGGCCACCCATTTCCCTGGCAGAAGTTGGAAATTTACTGTTCTACTGGTTTTAAATTTGCTCTTGTGTAATATTTTCTTCTTTCCTCATATTCCATCAGATAATTGGTTTCTCTTTCCTGTGCAAGCTTTGTTCAGTGTTTGGCTCTGATACAGAAGTAATGTTTGCAGTGGGGAAAAGCTGCATCCTACCTTTGGAGTCTAGCTAGTCTAGGTCCTGTTGCTAGTGCTAGATGAAATCTCCCATTTCTAGTGGAGAATAATGCTTCATCAAATGGGAATAGAATTACTCTCCTTTGAAGGATTCATTCTGGACCATTATGTACAAGTGTGGAAATGGAGTGTTATTTCAGTCTGTTCTTCTGGGGAAATCATGCTTCTACAATCACTCTGTTTGGCCATCACCCCTTTGGTTGCCTGGCCAGCAGCCACCACATTTGACAGGAACATTAAAGCCCCAGAGATACTGAATTCTTCCAAAACCTCTTCCTGATCCCTGCTGAGGTGTAAGGCTGGTCCACCAGCTGGTAAGCTTGCAACACTGAACCTGCATCAATACAGACCACCTCTTCCTTGGCCAGAGGATGACATGAGAAGGTAAATAAATGAAAGGTGTTACAGTGGGGTAAGGAAATATGACAAACATCAGAACACATCAGAGGAGGGAGTGTGAGAGAATGTAGGAGGAACCAAAGGTCATGTGTGACATTGTGGTAAATAGGGGAGGGTACACACAGCACAATAAAGGGGAATCATAAAGCCTCATTTCCTAATCAGTTATTTCTGTAGTTCTGCTGCTTCTAGAACAAATTTTTTTTCAAGTAGCCAGGAATATCAGATGCCCTTGTTTTATCTGCCTGCTGCTACATTTCTGATGATAACACCTAGTGTAGGGGCTGGTAGTGGGTAAGCAGTGTCTCAGTGTAAGGAAACGTGTTATACGGAGCACCTGTATATCTGCTTATTCTGTTGATGACATACTGCTTTCTGTCTCTTCGGGGGTTTTTTTTGGTAGCTTGGGCTGTCACGAAATAGCTACCTTCAGAATTCTGTGCAGGAGGAGATCAGAATGCAGAGATAAAGACAGCAACAAAATGATTCACAGTTAGTCATCCTGAAGACCACTCACATTTCTTTCACCCTCACAATACCCACCATATTTCTGCCAGTACCCTGGACAAGTCAGTGGCAGACTGTGTGTTGCCATCCTGAGTGCTCAGTTTAGATGACTAATAAAAAGGTGAGGGGGGTGAAACGTGGCATCTAATTAAAAGTATGCAGACCTAATTCTAATTTAAGGGTTAAGGGATATATTGGTCCAGGGTGCAGATGGCTTTTTTATGACCAATTCAAAATTCAGATTGAAGAAATAAAGAAGTCTGGTGGTGTTTGCAGCACCAGTGGGATTTTGTTGCTGCTTTCCCTCCCATTTTGCTCAAAGACTAGGGTGCTGGGCAAAGAGAAGTGTTCAGTTTGAGGAATTTGGCTTTTTTGCATCTATGTGAATACTACAAGTACTCTTTGAATTGCATGTGAGTTGGAGGATATGACAAGTCAAGGAAACTGCTGGTGCCTCAGGAGACCTGCAGTTCTGGGGGAGCTTGTGTAGGTGGAGTTTGAGACCCTGGGGGATGACAGGAGAGGGAGGTGCTTCACAAGGAGAGAGATTTTTTTAAAGCAGTTCATGCTCCTTATTCTCACTATTGTACTTTTGTTGAACTTCTCTGCTGGAGACGAAGTATCCCAGTAAGATCCCTGATCCATTTGCTGCAAATGGACCTGGAGTGTATTCTGCTTCCATCTGTTTGATTTGTTTGTGTGGGTGCATTGCATTCCTTGAAGCCAGGGTCTGTCCTTGGTTGTATTACATATATCAGCAGGGAACAGGTAGTTGATGCTGTATAACTACTCATCTCAGCATAACACTGCAGTCACCTAAGATGCACTTTCTGAAAGTTGCAAAACCTTTTAAAAATCTCAGTGCAAAAGGCCTAGGAGCCTGTGAACCAGGGCTTAGTGATATTTTCCATGTTAGAGAATATATAACTGGGAGTAGCTAGCAGGGTGCTAATATGAGCTCTCCTTCTGTGCAAGAGGGGCAAACACCTTACTGGAAATGTAAACAGGAGCATCACCAGTAAGATATGTGAAATAATTGTTCTTATGTATGCAGTGCTCATAAGACTTTATCTGAAGGGCTGCATCCAGTCTGGGACATTGCACTTCAAGAAAAATGTAGATATTTAGAAAAGTCTCCAGGAAACCAGCAAAAATGAGCAGAGTCTAAACCCCATAGATTTCTAAGGAACAATAGAGCAAATGTCCTTTTACAGGGAGGAGGGAAATAGCACAAGTCTCCAAATATGTAAATAGTATTTGTAAAGATGAAGGAGATAATCTTTTTTTTTCTATGAGAGAGAAGAAATAACACCTCAGTATTGAAAAATGAAATTGTGTGTGTATGTGTATGCTGGGCAATTACAGATTGCTAGGAAGTGAACGTATAGAAAACTAGTAAATCAGTTTTAAACTTTAAACCAAAATTTTACTGAACTCATTGAGTAGCAACAACTTAATGATAATGGTTAATTCTCAAATATTATCATTAATTATTGCTTTATATACAAGACTTCAGAACTGCTATTCTTTAGCATTTATGTCCTAAATTAACTGTGACTATACAGTGCCAGAGAGATTCTCTACACTTAGCACTGACAGCTACAGTCCTTGGTGGTTTTAGCTGCAGAAGAAGAGGTGAGAAGTAGAGAAGGATGAGAGAAGTTGGAAGTGATGCTGGCTTGTCATCTTCCATATCCAATTGGCCTTTACATACTTGATTCTTTAATGCTATTTTGATCTGCCAAAAATGGGATCTTCAACTGCCAATAGTGCTGCTTCTCTTATTCTTTTTTCCCCAGACATGCTACTTGTGTGTCAGCTGGATGTCTGTTTGCATCCCTTATGCTTATCTTGTCCTTTGTCGCAACTTTTTGTTGCCTGGATGCCTCCTATGAGTAAATAGCTATGTCTTGTTTGCCTGTTTGGTGGTCACGTTGTTCACATACGTAGTGAGATGTTTATATGTACCATCAGAGTGTTGCAATATATTATATACTGCTGTCAGTTACAATAGTTTATTATGTTTATATCTGGGCAGAAAGAAAGCTAAGATTAATTATATCCTGATGAATGTATTTGTAATTTATAGGTGCCACATATGACTTCTTTGACTTGTGAGAAGGAGGAAAAACAAAGTTGATAAAGTTGAACGCTGATATATATTGCTTCCAGAGAATTGATTCTTCATCATTACACTCTGGACATCACCGAGAGTATTATAGGCAAAATTTATATTGCATTGGTGGAGACAGGGGCAATATAGCCTCTTAAGGTATCTGTCTGTCTAGTCTATTATGAGCTAGTTACTTGGAGGGAAAATGTTCATTTATACTGTGGTTGAGATCAATTGGACTGTATACTGTATACCACCCTGTGCATGTAGCACGGGCACCACATGTGAAAACAGCTGTCTCCTTTGGGCACAGAGAAGGCCATCTAACGGCTTATTGCTTGTTACACCTTAGCCAGTAAGTAATTTGACACAGACCATGCAGAATGGGCTCTTTCAGGGTTAAAAGCAGAAGAATTGTTCCCTTCAGCGCCTTCCTTTGTCCTTCAAATTTTTAGCTTTGGCTGCTCTGACCTTCTTTTTCTTTTCATCTCCTGCACACTGACAAGGTATACATCTTAGGAAATTACACCTACCAGCAGCTCCCACGCAAGAGGGCTTGGCTGCTGGAATCAGTTTGCTCTTTGTCAGGTGGTGAGACACTCATGTCATTGGAAGGTTTTTCCCCTATATCTTTCTTTGTTTTTAATTCTCTCTCTTTTGTTTTCTGTTTTGGTTTTTTATTGTTTTTTTTTTTTTTTTTTTCTCTTGGCGGCTGGATGACCACAGCAAACACCAGTCACCTAGCAGTTACTGCTGTGAGTAGAACAGGTGATTACAGGCAATAGGCAGGCAAAGATGATAGATGGAAGAGAGAAGAGAAGCAGAGGGGAGCCTGTGCACAGTGCATATTAGAGAACTCGCTTTTCATTAGTACAGAAGTCAGTTTAAAGGAGCAAAAGCAACAGTTTTTCCAGCTTTTCCTTTCTGTGTCAGACAAGATTTCTTTGAGTGCATAAGGAAAAATAAGTCGTCTTTCTGCTTTCATGGGCAAAATTAAAATAGTTCCCTATTTATCTCAGCAGGTAATTTAGTTCCATCTATTCTTTGTGTCTTTCTACTTCAGCCTTGCAGATGCTATTTAAATCTTAGAACTTGGAACTCTTAAAAATAATTTTCCAGCTGTTCCACACTAAGAATTCATGATATAGATGTTAGTTCTACAGTTGTAATATTTGCCCTAGTGTGTAAGGCACTGGGCTTGCAGAGCTTCCAGATCTAGATCTAGATCTGCAGAATGGATACAGAAAAAAATACAGTAGGCAACACATCTGTGATCTGCTGGTGCATCTAACCTCTTGCTGCTGTGAGAATCACTGAAGGCAAGGGATCACAGCAGTGTGTATCCCAGGCAGGGCTCACACCTAGGCTGGAAACAGGCCTTCACCTGTGACTTGCCAACACTGATTCCAAACATAAGGAGAATAAGATACTTCTATGTGTCTTTTTGTTTCCATAAACATAGTAGCTACGTACATCCATAGTATCAGTTGCTAGGAGTTAGGCTAGAGATGAATTTTGCTCAACATAAAATCCGGCTAATCACAGATCTGTACGAGGGGGCTGTTACGAATGATGGAAATTAGTTCTATGGGTCACTACCATTTTATACTGGTCTACTTAGTGAAGCATAGGTAGTAGAATTGTGAATTCTGTGAAAGAAGCATCAGAAAATTAAACTTTTGGGTTCTTTTCTTCATTGGTGATTCAATAATTATCTAAGGTCAAGAAGTGGGCAACTCTGATTTTTTCAAATTCAGCCAGTCTTTTAGTTCCTCTACTCTTTCTGAGCCTGAACAAACCTTTGACAAAAGTCACATTGCTGAAAGTGATACTAGAAGTCCAAGCAGATTCTGTTTCTCTTCCTGACAAGCTCTGAGCAGCTGCCATTGAATCCAGCTTCCACAGAGAGTGAAAAGATAGATGCAGTTCCAGCCTTCCTGGAGGAAAAAGCTCTGCAGCTACAGAAGATCAGTTTTCTCTTGTGAGATGAGAGTCTGTCTGTCAGCACACAGCTGAAGGGCAGACTAGAGCCTGCTTAGCCTGCTTTGATGAAGTACCCCAGAGGCAGGGACTAAAGTGTTAGTGAGACAGAATGGGACAATTGGTACTTGAATAACAGAACCTCCTTATAATGATTGAAATAAACTAAACTTGAGCATCCTTTAACACAAATCCCATTCATAATTGTTGATCTGTTAGAGGTCTGAAGTGTGGGAAGGATTTTGTCTCAATTTTTGAAGCAGTTTTAGGAGAGAGGATGCTTGCTGGTGTCTTTTGCAGGTGGTCAGAGGTATCTCTGCAGAACATTCTGTGAAGGAGAATTCCCAGGTGATGACAGAGTGAAGAACTCCCATGCTCAGGGCTGAAAGTATGGACTAGACACTCCTGTGTCAAAGCACTATTGCCAATGCCCTCCATTCTCTTAGGTTTGCAGTCTAGCAGACTTTGGCCTAAAAAAGGTACTGTTTGCTCATAAAGCTGTTCTGACATATGTTGGCTCATCCCTTTCCAGCAAGTCTGTACAGTCTCTCCAGGGAAGGGACTCCCAGCTTGTGTTAGTTTGCATAGTGCTGAGTACAGTGGATCATCCTTCATACATTATCTAGCAAACAGTGGCAATTTTAACATGTTATTGTCAGCTTGCATTAGCAAATCCTGACATCTTTCCCAATTATAGCTGATTAATGCTTATCAAAAAGTGATATATTACTGTATTTGTGTGCCCATCCACTTGTTTTTGCTGGTTTCCACCAACATGGAACTCTTGGTGTGTCACAAAGTCTTAACTTTACAAGATTTTGAGCTCTTAAATTGGATGTTTGATAGAACTGAATTTGTGTCTCAGTGGTTACCATCACTTTTGGGTAACTTACTGCTAGCACAATACTAACTGGTTGTAGTCAACTTGCATTTTTCTTCTCACAAATGAACACCAAGGATCAGATTTCCCTTCACTGATGTCAATCTACTGGCTCTGTTGAGTTTATTCACCCTGAAATAAATGAGAACAAAACTAGACTCTAAAGCTTCTATATTAGTTGCTTTTGGCAATTTGTGGTCCCTTGGAGCTGTGCAGAAAAGAGAACACCTGCCCTGTGTTACTGGTAACATGTAAGGCATATGCCTCAACTTTTGTGGATTAACTAGGCTTACTGGTTGTTAAAGGAAAGCACAGAAGCCCTGAGAAAAGGTTGGGTGTTTTTTTTCCCCCCCAGATACAGAATAAAACTGAGAACTACAGAGACTGCAGCAACTTAGTTATACGCAAAAAAAAAAGTACTGCACACAAGAAAAAGTACTGCATAACAGCAGCTGTATGCATAGCTTTCAGCCCTGTCCTGGAGCAACCCTCCCCTTTCGCTCTGGATGAGCAAACACTGATAATTCTTTGGTGCTGCTGGGCCCTGCCTCATGAGGCTGCCTGCAGAGAGACAGTGATGACAAGGACAGTGGGGCACCAGGGACTAGTCTCCGAGCAGTTAATTCTGCCAGCACTGCTGAGGAACTTACCAGATTTTTGGTCACTGCTGTTGTCAGCAGAATTTGAAGTAGCTTGCTAAAGACAAAGGTGCCTATATGCTAGTCCTAAGCTATCTACAGCATGCAACCCCCTCTGGTTTATTTTATTTTATTTTATTTTATTTTATTTTATTTTATTTTATTTTATTTTATTTTATTTTTATACTGTATTTTAACATCATAAATATGACATGTTTTCACCCTCCTTCTGGTTTTTTTTGCAAAGTACATTTTAAAATATTATGGAACTGTTTTGAACCTCGAGAGAAGCAATTCAGTCTAGGAAAAGCTTCTGGGAAACAGGCTGTTCTAGCTGACCTTATTCTCTTAAACTTACTATATAGCAAAGCACTGAATAACACTGTACCTTGTTAGCTTCTACTGGGTGGAGGCAAAGCTGTCCTTTCTCTGGGAAGCACCCTGTACTGATAAATGTTTTCCATATTTCAATACATATTTCCATGTATTGATAAATGGAATCCAGTTTCCCCATTGGATTCAGTTTAAAAGACCTGTGATTTTACAGCAGCACTGATTTTTCAGTTCTGAGTGCAGCAAATTAATTGACATCTAATATTTAATAGCAAACAGAGAAATTTGTACTTACTTCTTTACATAATGTGGAGTACAAACTTTTCCTGGGCTTGAAGATGACTGGGTCTCTTTCTGGGATTCTAAAATTCAGAAACAATTGCTTTATTATTTCTCATTTCTTCAGATTATGGTGGCCCTCTGTTCTTTTAGTAAAAGAAACAGCTATGTAGGAAATAAGACTTTTCTCATATCTGTAGAGAGCAATATCATGGAAACCATTATTCTTTAAGGGATCCGTCTTGGTTCTGAAGACACAAGAGCATTTAGAAAGACTCTATGTTTACCCAGATTAAATAAACTATTATGAATACAACAAAGCCAGCATCTTTTGCAGTAAATCTAGTGGGAATACTGTTGAAACGTCACTTCTGGCTATAAACTTCCCCTTGCCACCCAGAAGGAAAACTGCAATTGAAATCTGCCCTCTTCCTGCAGTGGTACTGCTAAATAAATGAGTCACCTGTGAACTACAGGGCAGTAAATACATCCACTGACATCTCATAAAGCAAGGCAGAGTGAAGTTCCAGTACTTTATGGTGTCACCAGAATCCTGTGATGTATTTATAGCTAGCTTCACAGGTTTTCCTTTTTTTCATTATTTATTTTTATGGGGTACTCCTAGAGTTTGGTTTTCTTGGCCCTTCTCATTTTTGCCTAAGGCAGTTTACCTACTGGTTTCCAGCAAAGGAAGGTTGCTAGGCAGAATGTAGAGAAAATCCCCATCAGAGGGCAATACGCAGCCACTTTATTTCTCCTGTTCATGGACTGTCCAGGCATTTTCTGTCTCTGGCCAGGGCAGTATGAAGTGATGCTCATGTTTGTATGTCCTACCAGCACCGAAGCTGGTACGTCTGCATGGCGGGGAAGGATTGGTGGCAGATTGAATGAGGAAAAGGATCAGTGATTTATTTTGGAGCTTGGTAATTTATTGTCCATCTCAGGCTCTACCTCCCACAGGAACCCAAGAGGTAGATGGCCAGCATGAGCAGGGGATTGAGTATGGAGAAGAGGATGTGGCCTGTTGGACTGTTTAAAGGGGAATTAAAAGCTGAAGGATGCTACCACAGTTTAGTCAAAGAAACAACTTCTTTTGTTTTCTTCTCTTTCAGTAACAGGGCAAATAGTTGCAGGACAGGGGCAAGGAGTGTATCCATGCAGTTCCCCTGCTCTTATCTCTAGAACTGAACTTTCTGGAACATATATATTTTCCACACAAAGTAATGAATTTTCCACACTGCCTCCTGGAAAAGAAGCATTGAGCCTTCAATGTTTAAACCTGTAGCACCTGTAGTCGCTTTGACTGGTCCTGTAATACGTGTGATACTTTCTGTCCTTTTTGTAATACTGTAGCCAGAGAAAACAGAAAGTAGATGGGAAGCCGATATTTGTTACATTGCTTATAATTATCTGTGTCTGAAACTCATTCAGATTTCCTTTGCTTTACAAATCAGCTACTGAGTGATGAGTGTTTAATGTATGTCCTTCCCCTAAATCAGGCTCCCTAACAGCTTAACTACACAATAAATTTTTCACAATACTTTGTCTGTGGACTGTGTAAAAAGTAGGACTTCTGTGATGAGGGATTCAAGAGTGCTGACTCATGGGTGTTATGACAGATTATATTCTCCCCTTCCCCCAAGTAGTTAGGAGCAGGGAGCTTTCCCACCAAGACAGCATCCTTCTGGGTATCCCACCACATATATGGCAGCAACTTCAGTTTCCTCAACAAAACTCAGGGCCAGGAAAAGTTGTCTTGCACAGATAAAACTGCTCTGTGCCCTTTGTATGGCACTGCAAACTTGCCATCCAGGAGCCACCTGCACTGCAGGTTACTCAGTCCTGTCTCCACCTCTGTGCCGTGCCCCATTGTCAGGAGAGCTGATATCCATGCTTTAAGGCTAGCAAGTGGCCACCAAAATAGTTTATACTACCAGCATGTACTGCTTAGCATGGGGAATCTTAGTGTCTGTTCAGTTCCTGTGTCTATCAGTCACTCACTGGGTCAACATGACTGAGCCTGTTTCCTTATCTACAGAACAGCAAAGTAATACCTAAAGCTGTTGAATGGCTTCATTAATAAAATATATTAAAGCACTCTGAGATTCTTAGGTGGCGTATGTGAGATAAATGTGAAGATAATATTCTTGCTTTTCATAATCACTGATTAAACCCAGCAAAACACCAAAGCATTTCTGGCTGCTTTAGCCCCTAATTTAGATCACTTATACTATAAGTTGCTGGAAAATAAATTACAAGCATATCAGGCTCAACTAAAAGTATTAGACGTGCAACTCAGGCTGATCATTACAAGTTACTGACATGTTGTACCAAATTGAGATCAATGACTGAAAACACTGCACCTCAGCATCAGGGAAACTCGAGTCAAACAGCAGGTGTTTCACAGGCGCACGCGTGCACACCTGCAAACACGGCTCTAGAGGGGAAAACAGGAAAACTGACAGTCATAAACAATTTATTCGTTTGTATGAATAAATGAAAGGGAAGGAGGCAGTGCAGTGCAAGGTGAGTCCTCGGGCTAGCTGGCTCCTTTTCTAAAGTTCCTTATTGACTCCCTGAATGATCCTGTGTAAGTCACTTCACTCCTGGTGCTCGCCTTCCCGAGTGTGGCTGGGGATTTTTGTCATGCAAATTGATAGGCAGTAAATTACTAGATATTGCTAGTACATTTGTTTATTAATTTATGGGCCGCAAACTCCGGCTTCATTCCTTATTCTGCGAAGATTAAGTGCAGGTACACCTGTTTGGACTACGCCTGATGTTGCAGGAGCATTAAAAAAATATAAAAAACTGTAAGAGCCATAGGGAGTTTTAAAGAGCGCGGTCATTCCTAGTTCTTCCTTTTCTCTTAAGCTGCTGCGGCCGCAGGAAGAGCCCTGGGACAGGGCGGCGCGGGGGGACGGCGTTACTTCAGCCGGCCGACCCCGAGGCACAGCGGGACGGGGGCACGGGAAGGAGGTGGCGGCACGGGAAGGAGGTGGCGGCACGGGAAGGAGGTGGCGGCCCCGCACGGTGCCATGGGCGCGTTTCGCCAGGGGCCGCTCGGGGCAGGCGGCGGATGCCGGGCTCCGGTTCCCGGTGCGGCCGGTTCCAGGAGCCGGGTGTTCTCGGGGGCCGCGGGCGCGCGGGACCGCACGAGCGCATGAATGGCGGGGGCGGTGCCGCGCGCCGGCCCCGCCTCCCCCGGAGCCAGCCGGTCCCTCTGCGCAGCGTTGCCGCCGCCCCCATTGGCTCTCCGGCGCCGGGACATTTGCATGCGTCTCGCCCATTGGCGGAGCCGCTTCCCCGGCCGCCCCGGCTGCGCTTCACCTGCGCCGCCGAGTTGTCCGCACTTGGTGCCGGCCGCCCGCGCCCGCCCCGGCTCCGCTCGCTCCGCGCCCGGACCGCGCCGCCCGCCCCGGCTGCTCCAACGCGCCCGCCCGCCCGCTCGGGAGGACCTGGCGATGCGCTCGACGGCTGCGCAGGGTTAATCGGCTTGAGCCCCTCGGTCGCCTGGATTCGGTGGAAAGAGGATAACAATCTAGATCGCTCTCTGTGTGTGTGTGTGTGTGTGTGTGTGTGTGTGTGTGTGTGTGTGCGCGCGCGCGCGTGTGCGTGTCCTAGCACTTCTGCATTGCAACACTTGCTAGTGGAGAAGCAAGAGAAACCCCTCGGAATTGGGATTAAAAAAAAAAATCAAAACATTTACCTGGGGTCCCTGGCTTATTTCTTCTTTTTCGTTTTTAATAGTCCCTCTCAGCAAAGTGAGAGGCAGGGATCGCAGGCGGGGAAAAGTCCTCAAGGACCCCGTGATCCTGGAGGAACCTGAACAGGACCCTCGCGCGGACATGTGTGGCTTTCCTGCGCACTCCTGGAGGCTCCGTACGGCCGCGGGGTTCCTGCCACAATAGATCCAGCCCTGGGAAACGGCGCGTCTTATTCGTCTCTGTGTGGTTACTAACCTTCCCCCATCCCTCCCCTTCCCTGCTAGCACTCGCTCTCTCGCACACACTGTCTCTTTTCTTCTTGAGCACACACGCACACCCCTAGAGCCTCGGAAGCGACTCTCCTTTCTGCTAGCATGGGTCCCCTGGCATCATGAACGTTATTCTCTCTCCCTGGCTGGAATTCAGACTGCCCGTCTGTAGGTGTCTTGTGCCTTGACCATGCACCTGAGAATAGACCCCAGCATTTGCCCGGGACGCCGCCCCGCCTGGACCCTGTGGATGTGCTCCCTCTTTTGGGGATGTATCGTCAGCTCTGTGTGGAGTTCTTCTAACGTGGCTTCTTCTGCCTCCTCTTCCTCGTCTGTTTCTCAGGCTCAGTATGAGCATCACTTCCACGGCAGCAAGCACCACTCTGTGCCTATCTCTATCTACCGCTCCCCTGTCTCCCTCCGAGGAGGACACGGTGGGTTCCCACTCTTGTTTCTTTCTAACCTTTTCGCAGAGCAGTTGGAGCAGCAGAGGGGGAGCAGGGACGATGGCCGTGTCTCCGGGGGAGGGGGGGGGCGGGGGGGGGTCCTCCCTGCCCCTCATATTTCTGCCGTTCGCTCCCCTCCCTGTTAATCCTCCACTCCTACCCTGCCGCCTCCCCGAGCAGAGCCTAGGACTGAGGACACACCGCTCCGAGAGCCAACTTCCCGGGCGGTGTGGTCCAGCAGGACGGAGGGTGGCGGCCGGGGTGGGCTCGGGTCGCTCCGTGTCAGACGGCAGCGCCGATCGGCTCCGGACGGCGGAAGGGCATCCGCTCCTGTCCCGCTGGGGTCCTGCGACGGGGAATCACTAACTCCCTAGCTTGTAGCGGCTGACATGGTCATTGCAGCAGCTCGTCTTCCCCGCCGGCCAGCCTCGTTTCCCGTTCGCCCAGCTGCGGGAGGGCCAGCCGGGGCTCCGGGAATTACCGCCGCCGCTCCTCCCCTATCGGCGCGCTCGCAGCGTTCGTGGGTGAGGATGGAAAGGGGCGTACAAAGGAAAAGGCGAGGTCTCATTCCTGCTCCTGGCTTCCTTCTTGGTACCTGGTAGTGTCTTCCTGGGAAACCCTGGGGTAGGAAATAACAGGGAGTAGGTTTTCACTCTGGCAGCAAGAGAGAAGGGGAAGAGGGTGTCTAAGCGATGCCAAGAAAGAGTGAAAGGGCCAGCATCGTGCCCCTGAAATGCTGAGCAATTCTCAGCAGCTGGACCTACACAGCCTCTTACCTAGCTATCTCAAGTCTCCCCACCCTGACAGGAGGTGGTCTAGGCCTGTCTGACATGGAGGCTCTCCCTCATCTCCACCTTCTCCTGTCTTCTGTCCTTGTCCCTTAACTTCTGTTTGCAATCATATCAGCTGGGAGAGGCAGGCAGGCCAAGGCCTGGTCCTTTCCTTCCAGGGCTGCAGGTCAGGGTCAGGTCTGGCCTTCCGTCATAGAGATTCACATTTGTGCAGGGCCAGAAGAAGAGGAACTAGTATTAGAAATAGGAACACTTTGAAGAAGAGGGAGGGGAAAGAAGGAAGAGCACTGGTACAGTTGGTTGAAATACTGCGTGACATGGTTGCAGCAGGGACTATGAAGATGTGCTGGGAGGGCTGTGTCAGGGTTACACAGATATTGAAACCTGGAGCACCCCAGTTATGTGCTCAGACGACAGGCAGAGCAGTCTGAAGGGTTCAAATGGCACAGTGATGAATGGATCTCCAATGAAGTCTCTAGGTACGTTGACAGAGTTGTAGAAGGTCGGTATTGCAGGTCTGAGCCAAGGCGTGTTGGAGAAGGAAAGGGCTCAGGAATGCAGCCAGGAGGCAGATGCTGCAGGTCACAGCTGAGCACCAGCGGAGCAGGGCTGTGCTAGCAGGAGGTGCTCTGGCAGAGCTGCTGGAGGCCGTTGGAAGAGGGTGACAGGGAACTCTGCAAGGTAGGTCGTCGATGCTCTGGCAGTGCGGGAGGGGGAGCCCAGGGCACTGCAGAATAGCACTGTGCTGCAGAGGCAAGGACTCAGGACTGAAGTGGCAGTGGGTGCAGTAGGTTGAGGGGGAGGTGTTCAGCCATTTCTGCAGACAGAAGTGGCACTATCCTTTCCGCCTATCAAGCTCCTACTTCTGCTCCAAAGTTCACATCCATCCTAAAATGCAAGAGAAACATTCAGGCCCCACATGGGAAGGGAACCAATGCTATGCCAGACATCAAGACCATCTGTTAAGCACCACCCTTGTGAAACTCAGTTATGGGTTATTAATCACTAGCAGCAGGAGCCCTGTTATTTGTAGCAATGCTTGAGGACCATGTGAGAGAGTCCCTGTTGTGCTAAAGCAAGAAATATGAGGGATCAGCCAGTCACTGCCTCAAAGGGTTTTCAACAGCCCAGCTTATATAGCTTAGTTCTCCTGTGATGAAAGGGGATAGCAAAGCCTGGCTCATAGGTCACTTGTGAGGAAAGGAGAGAAGGATGTCACAAAATGTGATAGTGTTTGGCTTTGCTGTAAAAGTCTGTGTGAGAGTCTACAGTGTGTTTCCCGGTCAAGAAATGATAGCTCTTTTCTCCTTGATGGCTTTTCCATCTGCCCTGAAAGTCAAGCAAAGCCTCATTTAAGAGCTAGGGGCAAAAGCAGTTATCAACTTCAGTGAGAAACAGGCATTTTTTCAGTGTCCCCATTGCAGGAAGGAATAAAGGGAAATAGAGGGCTCAGGGAGCTCAGGGTAGTGTATAAGTCAGTGTGAGTTGTTTGGGTTTTTTGTGGGGTGGTGTTTTTTTTTTTTGTTGTTGTTGTTGTTCTTTAAATTTTTCTTTTCTCATCATGCTGTGTAGGAAAGGTATGTAAAAATCACCTTTGGCCATGAATAAGGAGGTCAATGGGGTAGACAGAGAGAGGTAGATTGAGAGAGAGAGATGAAGCAGAGACCACAAAGACAGCTGGTCTTGGAAATGTGCATGGTTTATTTTTGTGTGTTCTTTCACTGTTGCACAACAGAGGCCCTCGTAACTTGGATCTGTAACAGCATTGAAGAGTCAGATTCCAAAGAGGCTGTGCCCTCCCTGTGTTTCTTGGGATTTTGATTATTTGTTTTTCCTAGAGGGAATTAAGAAGTTAATTATGATAGCTGCCCTGCTTGATGGCTACGTTAATACTGGTTTTGGAAGGAATCAGGTCAGGGTCATGGCCACCCTGCTATGTTGTCTTCCAGCCCCACAGTGCTGACCACTGGAACTCAGTCTTGTATTTAAACATATTTTCCTTTTTTCTCATACATGCCAGTGGATTTCAATCTGTTTGGAGACGCAAATTAATATCTAGCACAGAGGAAAAATAAATGTCCCATGAGCAGTGAGCACTTGTTTGGAGTCTGTATCTAGTGTACCTTTAAAATCAGTGGAATACCTTCTTGTGGCTTACCTTGAGCAGGACCAGACCCAGATCTGGCAGTTGCTACCGTGCTGGTGTTATGAGAGTTAATTGTGAAATCACTGAGCTGGTGCTTTACGGTAGTTGGGCTGCAACATGCAAGTGCAAAACTTGGCACAGTGCATCTTCTCAAGGAGAAAGTCTTTCTTACAGGTTTACCTCCTTGTCAGCAGAGGAGTGAGCCTGGCCAGGCAGGGGACTTCAACAAGCTAGGACAAGTCTTTTTTTCCATGTGAGGACCTCCCTAGACTTGCAGAATCTTTATCCCTGAATAATGGGAAGGGAAACCGTTGATTCCTTTTTGTTTCACAGGAGGCTTGTGAAACAGGGGGAAGAGCAAAGTTGGGGCTGTGTTTATTGAAGGTTCACATGTACTGAATCCTCCTGTCTCCCCTGGGCTGTTTAGCACTGTGCTGGGTCAGCTGCTTTACAGGAGCCTGCAGCAGTGACTTCACAGCCCCTCTTTCCACATCCTCATTGCCTCAGCTGATGAATAGTGCGTGCCTCTGGTTGACAGATAAAATGAAGGGATTTGTGCGTGTTTGGTCTTAGTGATGAACAAATTTGTTTTCTCTTTCTCCTCCAGTTGTTTGTTCTCTGGCTGTCCTTAATGGCTCTGGAGCAGGTGTGCACAGAGGCAGTGTGTGATGCCTTGTGCAAATTGCCCCTGCCTGCAGGGGCTGCTCTGGACCTATGGGAGCAGTGGTGGACACAGGATAGTTTCTCTTCATTTTCACTTTGTGGGGCCTAGGCTAGCCCAGGCTGTTGCACTAGACGTAGAGTCATAGTCGCTGTTGTGAGGACTTGTTGTGAGGACTGGTAGTAAGCAGTCACCAGATCTTGTGGGTAAAACTCTCTGGCCTGAATCAATTCTTAGAAGTTTTGTTATTTATATGAAGCATTTCCTTCTCTTATATATTTTTTAAAAATCAGCAAATGAGAGTGAATGCTTGGACAAATTGAGAGAGTGTTTCCATAAAACAGGCAGGTATTCTGCAAACCAGTGTCAAAGGTTGCCACACACAGCTCTAGCAGAGGACCCTTTTGAAAAAAACTTATGTCCTTGCTGCTCCTCCAGTGTGACCTATTCCTGTTCTCAAGATTCTATGTTCTTGCAATCCTGCCTTTTCTTTATGATAGGAAACAAATTCCTCGTCATTGGCACTTCCCATTCCTCAGTACAAAGCAGGACCTTTCTTGTTCCTTCTTCACCAGATTTCTTTGAGGAAGGATTGGTAGCTTTAACAAAATTGAAAAAATTGTTCTGTACAGAGCAGTCAGCAATCCAGCAAAATTAACTTCACTCAGAGCTGAAATTAAGTTTGCAGTTAAGTTCTGCAAAGGTGAAAAGGTAGAAGTCTGTCTACTTCCTGTGGCTTGTCTTTTAATCTCGTATCAACAATGAAGACTAATTTTTTGGTAAAGACTAGTGCTGCTATATGCCTGAATGTTTACATTCACTATCACAGAGATATTAACAATGATTAATTATTTTTAAAGGAAATCTCCTTCAATTATCTCAAGATGGCTATACAGAAATCAAAGCATACAAACTCACTCACTTGGAGTTTTAAGCGATCATAGCTGTGCTTTTTCCCTCCCTGTGCTGACTCTGTAGCTCTTCTGAGAAAGCAGTTTTCAGTGGTTGAACACAGAAAAAGTCTGGTATGTACAAAGACTGTTTCCTCAAAATGAGATTGCTGTTTTACTTATCCTTTGCATGCTTTTCTATGAAACAGTTTCTGATCAGGTGCTTTGACTTCTCATTCTGTGCACTGCATTAACTTGGAAGTTCCCAACTTGGAATAGTTTGCATTGATCTCCAAAACTGATCTTGAAGTCTGCTCACCTGGTACTTGTTCTTAGGAGATCCCAATGATCTTATGAGATCTGGAACATGAGAAACTTCATGTTGAACCCTGTCAGTCTTATTTAATATATGTCTCTGTGCTCTTTGAAATGTTGCTCAGACCTGTACTACTGAAGGCGTAGTCTCTTAAAACATGTAAAAAAAGCCTCCTCTGAAAGCTACTTTGTGCTTGCTCAGTATCTCATAGCACATTTTGCAAAAGGGGCAATACTAGTCCTAGTCAGAATTAGATCAGGGCTTTCTTCCTCCTTGTAATTCCTTTGCAATTTAGACTGGAGAGAGGTTTCTTCTCTTTATTGTTTCTGCTTTTGGGTAATGCAACCCTGACTTTTCAAGCAACTCCCACATTCTGCTGCAGAGGTGACTACATTTCAAAGACAGAGGAAGGATCCTGCTATATGCTTTGTATAGGCATTGATGTTGTAAAGAATACATGGCTGTGTGACAACAGCTATATAGTCAGAATACTGCAGAATGAGAATGCTATATTTTACATTATTTCTACTTTTATTTTTCTATTTAAAAAGATAAGATTTTTTTTCTTAATAATTTTGGCTAGTTTTTCTTGTTTTCTTTTCCTTTTTCTTCTTTTGCCATGACATGAAAATATATGCTTGGAAAGTGTTATGACTGTTCTGGGTCATTATTATTTGCCACTGGGTCATTATATACTGTGCCGTTGGGAGCTCCAAATTCCTTACACATCTCACTAGAAAGAGGAAAATGCACCTAGATCATGTGCATTTGTGGCAATACTGACAAGAACAGAATAGTCTCCAGCTGGTGGTGGGGAAGTTCCACCGTTCAAACAGAAGCTTCCCGTACGGAAGGTAACTGAATAAAGAGTTGGAGCTTATTAGTGCAAGGAGTGTAAGTTTTGTCTGGGAAGTACAAAGGATGACCAGTCTTCTGTTTTTTATTTTCCATGTGCTGTGCATTAAGAAAACTAGCTCTCTGTGTAGTTGCCCAGGATGACAGTCCTGTGCTGATTGGCTGCCCGTTTGTTTTTTTTTTTTTTTTTTTTGTTTGATTGTTTTTGGTGCTTTTGTTTGTTTCTTGTTTGTTTTGTTTTAAAGGTTTTTTTTTTGTTTAGTGGTTTTTTTCTGTTTTTTCTGTTTTCTTTTGCCCTTGCTGACCTGGTGGTCCTTGATAACTATGAAAGGTCATTTGTACTAGGAAAAAAAAAAAAAGAAAAAGATGGTTTTCATGTCTTCTGTGTAACCTTTATACACAAGACGACATGCAGTTGACCAATGGCTCTGATTTGTTGTACAACCTTGACATGACATGACAAGACATTACTTTACTTCCTGACTTTTTTTCCTCATCTGTGAAATTAAGGGAAAACCATTTTTTTCACCTACGTGAGGCAAGCACTTCTGGTGCATCTGTGTCCTTTGAGATCGCAGGCAGGGAGCCATAAAAATGAATGAAACCCCGGTAGTCCTCTTGGGCTTTAGATGTTGAGAACCTTAAGCCTGCTTGGAGCTCTTCTTGAAGGACAACCAGGACCTGAACTTAGATCCTAGTAGTGTTTTCCCTTATGGCTTTAAAGCCTGGATAGGCTCTCGTGCCAAATCCCAGCATGGTGTTTCTGAAGGAGCAGGAGAGCATTTTGGCAGAGTGCTGGCGGTGCCAAACTCTAGGGAGCTGCTGGAGCCAAGGAACCTGTGATTCACCATGGCTTTCTCACCACTCTTGCATTCTCTGTGTGTTGTTTTTGCACATTAGAACAACTACTTATATCCCTGAGTGACTTCGCCCCAAACTATGAATTTAAAGTACTTCCGAAACTGTCTTTTAGTATTTGAATATAATTATATGCTTTGGGTGTAAATTCTGGTTTTTGCTACATAAGAAACGAATGGAAATGATCTGCCTGTTCCTGTAGTTTACAGATTATACGCTTTATATCTGGGGATGTATATTTAGGCTGCTTTTCTATATGGTGTATTAAGATGAAAATGAAGTTAGTGTGAGCTATAGTGGTTGTGAAGCATGAATAGTGGGGCTGATAAAGGACATTACTAAATCGATCCAGTGCTAAGGTTTACTTTATCATCTCTTAGTCTTGCATCTTTCATCTTTTTACATTCTTGATGATGGAGGGCAGAAGAGGGGAAGTATTTTACAGTCTACAGGGAGTCTTGTGTTTGTAAAAGATCAAGGGACAGGGTGAATGAATCAGAAAGATGCAAAAACATTGCTAAAAAAAGACCCTTTACTTATTCTGTGAATACCATGTGGTAAAGACTGAGGGAAGACTTTGTTTTCCAGAGGGCTCAGGAAGAGAGTACCATCAGTTCAGTCAGCAGTCCGGGCTCCATTTAATAACTTCAGAGGGAATAAGTTTCTATGCTATCCTTGGAACTTAATTTTGAATTTAGAATAAATTCAACATATTAATCAGGTCAAATTATTGGAAGAGTATTAATCTCCATTAATCAGATCGAATTATTGGAAGAATATTAATCTAAATTAAGAAGATGAAATTACTGGAAGGGGCAGGGAGGTAAAGTTTGGATTTTTTTCACAAGTTCAATCTTTAACGTCATGCTGCATGACATGAACTGATTTTCTGGACATATTTGATGAACCCTTTGCTTCCTTGCTCATCTGCTGCACTGCCTAGTGAGGGTTTTTATGGCTTCCTGTCATGATCCTGCAGTTACAGCAGCCTGCTGCTCCTGCTCCAACTGGTTTGCAGTGGATACTTTACAGGGATGAGGTCTGAAAATATTTCTGTTTAGCTGGTTCTGCATGTTTTTATGTCTCACCAATGTTTCAGTGCCCAAAAGTCCTCCTTTTCTTATGAAGACTTCAACCATGAGGACAAAACAGCAGAATCTGGAAATTCCCTGAGTGGTGTTGGGATGTCAACTACAGGGTGTTTGAGGGAGAGAACACATAATACATACAATAAACCTGAAATTATTGAAGAAGTTCAGGTGTTTCCGAAGAAGAGAATTTAAAAAAAAATAAAAAGATAATTTAATTTTCTTTTAATCTATTAGTTTCATTTGGTTGTTACATTGACTGGACTACACATAGAAAATGGGTTCTGCCAAGGTTTCTTCTTGGCTTCTGCTCTGCAAAGATTCTCACTATCTGACTTAACACATAGGAATTCCTGTGTTTCTTGCATTAAAGCTTTAAGCTTTTGTAACTTCCCGAGTTATGGTGGTTGTCTGGGACAGTTTCACTCCAAAGACTCCTGGAAGTTGCTGTTACATAAGCGTGTTTTCTTACTTACAAGCACTGTGGATCTTTTAGTATCTGGTGTAATGAAAGTGGAAACAGTATGTTGAAACCTGACATTTTTCCTTTATTTGTTCTTGATTTACTTGTCTGATGGTAGCTCATCTCAGCTTTTTTCATATTCTGATTATGCTACTGATGTTTATGATGTTCTGTGCTTTCACAGGAGAGTTTGTCATTCACTGATGTTCATTGAGTACAGTGTGTAGGAATGCTGGTGGCCTGGATAGGACCTAGAGTGATCCTCAGTTTATGTGGCCTACATCTAGCATGTGCTTGTGTAACATCTCTGTAGGATGACCTCTGCTCCCCCAATGTCATCTTTTCTTTGTAGTTTAGTAATGAATGCCAAAGCTATTCTAAGTTTCCCTGATCTTGCTTCCCTGTCTGCAGTCCAGCATATTTCTGTCAGTGTAAGTTTGGAAGATACTGATGGCTTTGAATGCATTTTCGCTTTTTATTATCTCACCATGAAGATAATGCTCTCCTTTCTGTCCCCTCATGCATTCAGAGGCAGTTCATTAGAGGCAAGGAAAAGACAAAGAAATTAATTTTCCTTGAGAAATGTATTCAGCACCTTATAGAGGCTTGAAGAAGAGAAACAGAGCAGAGAATTCTTACTAACTTACTTTCAATTTTTTTTAAAAATTTTCTTTTCGTTGTTTTTGGTTCTTTTTTCGCATGGAGAATGTGGGAGACAAAAAGTGTCTGTGCCCTACAAACATCCATTTACCTTGTGACTTATTTTTCTAACATAGGCACTGTGAACATGCCAGGACTGCAGTGGGTTGGAACAGAATACGGGGATGTGGGCACCTGTCCTTCAGAATTTATGTGCATTTGCTTAGTATTAAAAGAGTATATCTGGTAACCAAATATCAAGGTGGCAAATTCTGCTCAGATGGCAGGTAGGCAAATTCTGTCAGTGGTGTGTATCAAAGATTATTTAAGTTCAGGTAATTGTTATTCCAGACACGTTAATTTCTATTTAACAAGCCATATACTCAGCTACTTTCCCTGGCCCAGTCATTAGGAAATATACAACAGCAAAATGAACAGCCTCCCCTACTGGTCTAATTAATAATACTTGATAACTGTTTGAAAAACGATCTAAATCTGAGCCTTTTGTACATTCCTTGGTGAGAAATTTTGTCACTGATGTCACTGAAGTCATATTCCAGTTGTTAATGAGCAGTGCTGAAGAGATTTTACCTCAACAGCAGAATGGAACAGATCTGAACAAAAACCCCTAAACATTTTCCCTAGCTCTGCTCCTGGCTTACCTTTATATACTGGATGGTGTATCATACATTGCCAGGTGATTCAGTTTCTCTATGTTGTAGTGCAAAAATATGATGACTTTTTAAAATCTTGCTAGATCCTGACGTAACACATATGAAAGGAAAAGAGCTATATTGTTACTTTTCTTTCTCAGCGTTCTAGAAAGGTATCTTCAAACTTCAGCCAGAATATTTGGTCCTTAGAATTTAAGGAACATCATAGTGGTATGGCTCCTGGTACTTTCTTTGGCAAACTTCTGAGAAGAGGTGGGTGCCTTTTTTGGAAGCCAGTTCTGCAAAGAAATACTGATTCTCATCCGAAGAACACATTGTCAGAAGCATGGGAAGTGCCAGGGCTGTGTGGTTAGATGCAGTGTTTTGTTTCAGTCCTTTCTTTGTAAGAGTTGTTCCAACTGCTGCTGGTGGTTTCATTTACTGCTTTAAGGAGCATTGTGGACATGCATTTTTCTTTGCTGGTTTTAGAAATCTGAGGGTTTTTTTAGACCAGGAGCTCAAAAGCTGATTGTATACCCCGGCCTTTACTCTCATTGTCCCTGTTGGCTTTCTTCTGCTTCTGTCACAAGTTAGATTTTTGTCTGCAACTGTTCAGTCAACTCATATTACCGAAAATTGTGAACAAAATTATTCAGGTGATTTCAGCAATCAAGGGAAAGAAGAGGGGAGGGAGAAAAGAGGAAGAAGATGAAATTAAGCTGAAGTGTAAATTTGTTCCTGTTCTTTCCTTCTCTTTGATCAGAAGCAAAGGAGGGAAGCATTAGAAGAGCCATTAAAGACCCAAGTAATTCTTAAGTAAAGAGACAGGCAATTTGAAGCTAAATTTATATATATATATATAATTTTTAGAGGAAAAAAATACAGAAAATAAACAGGACAGGAAGGAGCAGTATCAGAGCTCAGCAAAGTGGCTGCCCTATTGGCTTCTCTTCATCTGAGCTGAGGAGTTTCAAGTGCTCTGAAGAAGGCTGTGGGATATGCATCTTGTCCACCAGAGCCCCAAATTGCTGATGTTCAATGTACAGTGTTCTTTTAGCCACACACTTTTTTGATCTTGGATCTAGTCTTCAGAGTATTCTGTATGTTTTATAAGTCCAGTTACTGTGATGATTGAATCATCCGTTTAGGTTTCTTTTTTACTGTTTTTTTTTCACCATGTGTTTTTTTAAGTCTTATTGTCAATATCTAGAACAAGACATTAATAAACTAATTGCCTATTAGTATAAAGACTCAAGGCACCTTTTTTAATGGAGGGAGAAAGGGTGGATTCTGCTGCTGCTTGGCAAGAGGAGAGCTGTGCAGTGCTTTATTTGTGTTCCTAAGAAGGTGACTAGGACAGGCCTAGGTAAAGGCAGGGCTGTATGGCAGTCAGTAGTGGTGCCTCAGGGTGTGTGCTTGCCGTGTCTGTGTTCCTCTGTTACACAAGTGACTGGGTAGCAGTTTGTTCAAATGCTGTGTCTGAACAGTGGGCATTTTTGCCAGGGCACCCCTCTGTGTGTACACAGGGATATGTGCAGTACTTCTCCTTGGGGAAACTTGCTTCTCTTCAGAAGCACTGTCTGATTTTTAGATTTCTGCTGAGGTTTGGGATGATGCTTAATTCATGTCCATAAGGAAGCTGAGTTCAGATCCAGGAAAGAGCTGGGGGCTGTGTTTGGAGAGTATTTCCCTCAAAACAGTATATAGTGACGAAGTAGTCACATATGCAGGAGCTCTTTCTTTTATCCCATTTCACTGCCTGTGCCACCATTCTATGGCAACCATTTTCTATAACCATTTTGGATTCCTGGATTCACCTTCTAGAAAGCATGATTCATGTCCCTGGCCTTCGTGTAGCTGAACTTCACCATATTTACAGGGGTCCTAGTTAGTCAAGAAGTTTAAAATATGGCAATGAAGTCCCTGATGTATTATCATAATACAGTGTCACCATATTGCAGTGCTAATGATTTGTAATTATTGGTAAAGTAAATTATTTATAAATAAAATAAGGGTTAAAAAGAATTGATTATTCTTACTTACATGGTCTTCAAACAAAAAAAAATGCAATGGGTGACAAGATTTCTGTTGTCTTTGCTGTTTTACTTCACCCTTGCTTTCTGTGTCTTTGCATGAATCACATAAAAATGGTGCAGTCATTCCAGAAGAATTTGTGGGAAAGTTTTAGGATCCTGCCATGCAAACCTAGGCTCTATGAGTTCATGGACAAGACTGTATTATTGGAAGTACATTTGGAGTCTTATGGTCTATAGGTTTGTAGTCTACAGCCTTACAGAAGCAAAGATTGAGAAACTGAAAAAGATTTTTGGTTCAAATTACAGTTGAGTCATGGACTCTGTCAGTAATCTCTGAGGACAAAGCTTGGAAAATGTGTGAGTGAATGTAGAAATTCACTGATAAAGAAATCCTGCTTTAGAGTTGAGGTAAGCAAGGGACTAAACTGTCCCAGAATGCTGAGCTGCAGATAAACTCACAGTACAATCAATGATAAGTCAGCACCAGTTATGGTTAGATGTTGATACACAATTTGAAGAGATGTATCCAACCTGAAGGAAGAAATTAATCACAGAAGATTAAAAGAATTTCTGTATACACTGGTCCATCTGGTCTGGTATTCTTTCTCTTCACTGTGGCCAGTGCCAGATGCTGCAGATGGATGCAAATAACCTCTTTGATACGTTTAATTGTATTAAATCCCAAGGGAGGCTTGTATTTTTTTTTCCTTGACCTCACAAATGGTGAACACCTTATGCTGTAAAGAGCTGAGGAGACTCATTGTAGTTTTGTTATGGTTATAATACTTCATAGGCTGTTCTGTATTAGTAAGTCTTTTTCTTGTACTCACTTTTTCCTTAGCTATTTTTAATTTGCCATCTCAACGCATGTTATGCAGCTTTTTAGACCATCACAGCCCTGATAGAGGGTGTGCAACCAGTTTCTTTATTTCTTATTCTAAGATGAGAAAATGGGACATGGAGAGGCAAAGCAGTTTGCTGAGTCAGAAACTTTTGCCACATTTAAACAGCCTGAGTTCTGCTGAAATCCCAGGGTTTATTGCTTTCTGTCACTTCAGTCCAGGTTATCAGGGTGCCTAATTGGAAGCACCTAACAGGCTTTGAAGGTTAATAGAATTTAGATTATCTGAATGTGGCTGTGCACAAAGTCAAAGCTCACAGTATAACCTTGGCACTGGTGGCATTTGATCCAGTGCACTTTTCTCATTGCTCTTTTATGGTGACATGGTTGAGTTTCTGTTTAGGATTTCTTTGCTGAAATACATACCCAGGGAGGGGAAGCACATGAACAATTAGTTTGACACTACCAGGAAGCATTGACCATCACGATTAATCCATCCATGTACTTTTAGTCTAATATGTCTAAAATACCTTTTTTTCTTAAAAAAATATGGTTTATGGGTAGATTGTTGGTACAGTTCTTGTCCATATCTTCCCAAAATATTTGGCTTGCTGCACATGAATTACATCATTTACCTTTTTTTCTTCTTATTAGCAACCCACATCATGGATTTCTGAGGACTAGAAATGTGATGTGTATATGAAAGAGAGACTACACATTGCTTTGCAGAAAAGCTGGTCTTGTTTGTATCTGTGTCTAGTAATAATAACCTCAGCCATGTTAAATGCTGCCAGAAATGTTTTCTGCCTCAAAACTGTGACATTAAGCCTGTTGTGTCCAGTGTCAGACAGCAGCTGCCATGTACTCACAGTGTTTCAGTTACAGTCCATGGTGCATGGAAATAAGTCCTTTCTATTCAGCGTTTTCATCTAAACTAATGTAAATCTCCCAGAAAGCAGCTTTCACATGAGAGTGTCTGAAAGGGAAAGAGGCAGAGTAGTCTAAGCCAGGAATATGGAAACAGCTTGTGGGTATGTGTCATGGTTTAACTCTGCCTTCTGCTGTCACTCTAGGCAAATCAGAGCTTGACCTCTGTGTATTTGAAACTCACAGGTGGTAATGGGGAGTTGAAATACTTGCATATTTCCTAGTCTTGGGCAACATAAGCAGCCTGATTTTACTTTTGCCATTACAAACCAGAAGACATTTAGCATCAAGAAGAGTCTGTTGTGCCGGCCCTGTGCTCTCAGCTGGCTACAGGTCACATCAGTTCCCTTGCTGTCACAATCTGTACTTGCCTATCTAAAGAAGTAGCTCTGACCTGAGTATCCCAGTTTCAGACTCGGCTGTGCCAACTTCAGATGAAAATCTTTCTTGATCTCTTGTATTTGTCTAGCAGTTGCCAGACTCAGCCACGGAAAAGGGATCCCAGGGAATTTACCACCTGGGCAGAAAGAACTTCCATTTGTTGTTGTAATGTATGATGTGAATAGAGTAGGGTACAGAGAATTAACAGCTCTCCCATCTATTTTACTCAAGATTTTTATTTTTTCCATATGGACAAACCCCCAAAAAACTGAAAATGTTGAACTGGCTATTCCAAGGAATCCAGAGATCAGTCCAAGTAACTTCTTTAAACAGTTACTGCTTGAGAGAGATTGGTAGTTTTTTTTTTGTTGTTTTGTTTTGTTTTTTGTTTTTTTTTTTTTGTGAAACATCCAAGCAAACCTGATGCAAAATAATGGTAATACAACCCTTTTTTTCTGTGCGCAAATGTACATAGTGTACATCTGCTTATGGCTTAACACCATGCACAGGAATTTAAACAGAAAAACATTAAACTTGTACAAGAAAACTAATGTGATTAAAAGATGTTCTCCCAAAACTCATTCCTTCCCTACAATGCCTCTACTTCAGACTACTTCGGCAACAGTCTTGCCAAATTCATCCCCAGGAACAAAATTCATATCATGAAACCAAGCGCAGACTGCCCAGTTTCTGTAGTCATAGGAAAATGTCACTCACAGTAAGCAGTCCAGAGCCCTGGATTTAATATATTCATGGTCCAACCTGATAATCAGTATTGCAAAGTCATCCAGTGCTTGCAAAGGTCCTCAAGGAACCAAAACTGGGGGAAACAGAAACCTGCCATATACCATGGCAAACTCCACAGATGCTGAGTAAATAGAAACATCCAGTTAACAGGGGGAGAACATTTTTCACAAATAACCACTCTAACCTATTAGCCCTGATCCTCAAGGGAGTCCTTTAAAAGTTTCGAAGAAAGATCTTAGAAACTAGAATTTGTTACTGCTAAAAGTCAAGGGCTGAGGATAGCAATAATAATTTATTGTATGCTGTATTTCTCCTTATGCCCTGCTGCCTGTGAACTCTTCATATCCTATAGGCAATAATTAGTTCTCCCTCTGTTCAGCTGAGGGAGAGAGCCTGTTACCATTGCTAGTACCACTCCCCATGGATCTACAGGTAACAGTACTCTTGCCTCAAATTGACTAATTTATTAGATTACAGTGTTAAATTCAGAGCTATTGGTATAAACCTGCATGCAGTCTTGAAAGCTGTTGCTATATTCTTAGATCTGAATAGGGTTTATGTTCTTTATGTTTTGAATTTTTTCCTTCTATACTGGTTGCTCTACTAAAGGCAAATCTTGCTCATTTATAACTATTAATTACCATGGGTATAAAACCATCACATTTTAAAAAATTTTAAAGTATTTATTTATTAAGCTTTCCAAACAAAAAGCATGTTTTAAATGGAACATGAAACTTATTAAATGCCTAAACTTGTTTAAACCTGAATACAGACCAATCCCTAAAAATAGTTTACTTATGATGGATTACCCTTCAGTGGAAAATTCTCAACCAATGCTAGTCATAAAATAAACACAAACAAAAAATCACATCTATGCCATTAGAACCATTCTGAAAGCCTGGGTTACATGAGCATTAATCCATTTGGAAGGCTCCCAAAATAATTGTTGTTATTTCTATTGTACTTGATACATTGTTTGAACAGCAGGGGGAATGAGAAAAATTTCTGGACTTCAGCTGTAGGTGACTAGGGCTTTGGAAGTGAGTATTCTAAACCATGCTTCTTTGCACAGTTTTAGGCTTAAAAGTGAATATTTGTTGTATTATTACTCTGTAGCTGGGATTTTAATTGAAGAGTAATTTTTAAACTGAAATTGCTGCCAGTGAAATTCTGAGAAAAAAGCATTCAAAGACATGAAGCAATGTCATACATCAGTTGTAAGGTCATGGTATTATTTTAACTGCCACTGTGTAATAACCCAGACGCTGTAGGTTTTTCCAAATCCGGCTGTAGTTGTGGGCTTGTTAAAGTGTCATTGATTCTCTTATGAAAAGATTTCATAGTGAACTTCTGCTCTGTTTCTGCACCAAGAAATTTGGTCTGTAACCTGCTGCTGGAGCAAGCCTGAACTGTGGCTCAATCCCACCATCACTGCTAGGTACCCATATTTTTTGTGTGTTTAAAGCTAAATAAATTTAAAGCCCAAACAAGTCACTGTTTAGGCAATATGTTGTTTAGGATAAACAATCTGGTGCATTATTGCAATGCATTACAATAACTTGTTCAGACACCTATAATGCAGTCACATTTGCATAAGTGAATACTCCTTGCATGTCTCTACTCGTTATCGATTTGCCTGCCTGAACTAGATGTTTCGAAATTTGTTTCTCAGTGGCAGTTATCAAACAGAATACATAATTTTGATGAGATCACAGGTGTGTGTGGGACAACATTCAGTCTTCATTTTTCAAGATTTCTGTGTCCTTCTTACCAAACTGTTTCTTGCTGACATCACTGATACCTAGTGTTTGTGAATCCAGAGGAGAGCAGGGTCTGAGAACCTTTTTCTGTATCTTGCATGTTCTGGTTTTATAATCCTAGCCAATACTGCAATTTCCTCTTATGTGTCAGAATTGTGATAGTGATGCAGCTTTGCAAGGAATTTTCAGATGGACAGTAGTTTTTCGATCATGTAAAAGTTGGGTACTACTGTAAGGGCACACATAGAAAACTTTATGTATGTTTGCAAGTACATACTGCATTTACAGTCTTTGATTCTAACCTTAATTTACCTGACTTAAAGTAATGTATACCAGAAGCATAATACTTTACACTGTGTGGTTATTAGACTAGGTATTTGGTGATATTTTAAAAGGGCATATTCATTAACACCGTGGTCTTATCCAGTTCCTCATTTAATCTGTATTGAGCTGCCTAGATGTTATTCATATTCCCCTACCACCAGCAAGTCAAGGTCTTGGGGAAACAGACTTGATGCATTCTGTTTATCCACGATAGTTCATCATCTAAGATAAGCCAGGGTTGTCTGCAAACTGCAATCTCATCAGGCAGGCTCAGATAACATCTCACTTGACTTTTTTTGCTTATTTCATTAGCACAACTGTCCTGGAGATTTGGGATGCTCAGCTTTAACATGCTGGTGAGAGCAAACGATTAACTGGGGATTGATATTTAGCCATCATTGGCTCCATTTAGCATGACAACCCTTCTAGTAGTTGCACTGAACCTCTGTAAGGCTGTGCTCCCAGAGAGCATTTAAACAAGGGGGGGGGGGGGGGGGTCTATGCACCATTACTCTTTAAAAAGATCATAATTCATGTCTCAAAAAAGGGTTTTCTTATCTCCCTTCCCATTTTTGTTGTTGATTTCATGTGCAGCTATTCACTAGCACTGGCATTTTAGAGGCAAAAGGCAAACAGGGTCCCTAATTCCTATTCACTGTTCATTCTTCTTACTGCCTAAAGAGCTCTGGAAACCCAAGTAGCTGCCACTGGTGTATGCATGTGCTCAGGACTACTTGGCATTCTGTGTCTCTTCTTGCAAAACATGGCCCAGTAAAGCAGCTCATTCAGAGTGTCCTGAACCTGTATAGTTCATAATTTTTACATGTAATTATGGCAAGTGAGTAGCTAGCCCCCTAAAAACACTGCTTGATAGGTTTGTAGGTAGGATGGTAGACTGTGGAAAATTCAGTCTGTGTTGGGTTGAAAGGAAATGAATGCCACCCTCATTTCAGTGCTTGCATTTCTTACATTTTAGTGTGAAGAAGGGGGGTGGGGAGAGAGTGTGCAGCAAGGAGAGAGTTAACTGCCTGACTTACTAAAGACCTGGGCTGGATAATATTTCTACCTACTTACCCTTTCAATATAGAGGTTTTGATGCTTTTTCTGTTCTCAGGGTTCAAAATAGATTTGGGTTTTGTGTGCTAAGGGGGTTTACTACACCTATAACCATTTTGATAACAGTTCCAATAACATTTTTTCATAATAGAATTAGCATTTAAAATGTTGTAAAAATGAAAAATGTTGAAAAGTAAAATACTGTAGTTTTTAAAACATCGCTTTTCAATTTAAGAAGTATTTTGTTTTAAAACATTAAAGCAACTGTATTATCTAAGAAAATTAGCACCAGAATACTGCCAAAGGAAGCAGAGACTGGAGATGAGGAGGGATAGGATAGTCCTTCATACCTAATGGTGATAAACTTCCCTTGCACGGGAAAATTGCTTGTCCTAGAGAAGCATATCACTGGATGACAGTCAGTAGCATTTACAGGTGTGACAGGAACAAGAAGGTATTGAGTTGATTGAGTTGAATCACCTTGTGTTTATTCCTGACATGTAATATGGAAGTATTTTCGTCCTTTGCCCAGCATGTCTGGTATTAAACTTTCCCAATCCAGAAGAAATCCCCAAAGGCTGTTGACCACAGTCAAATTTGTTTTTAGAAATAACCACGTCCGTGCCAGAGGTTTTCAGGGGAGACCAAAACTGGATTATTTTTGTAGCTGTGTGACACAGCTGAGAATTCTCAAAGGTTCTGTCTGCCAGTGCTGGAGAGAGATATGAGGGAAGTACTGAGTCTAATGGACCTAATTTGGAAAGCTTCACTCTGCAGTGGGGGGCAATGCATAGGTCCTGCTTATGGTGTATGGTTTATGCTGTGATCCACAATGCAACTGCTGCTGCTGCTGTTCTTCATTCCCCATTCCAGGCTGCAAATCCCAGCCTTTCAGATCATGTAAATTGTCATTTTAACTGGCTTCTGCTGTTAAGAGAGAGAGTGAGCTACACAAAACATATAAGGTACCTTCACACATATATCCAGCACTGTCTGTTTCTGGGCTGTTGTATGTTTAAATACCGTAAGACTTTTCTTGTCATCTAACACCCTCTCAGATGGGGTTTCCTCTAAATCCAATTTTTGGACACTTCTATTTGAGCAATCGTCTGGATTGAAATGCATTTATGAAGGAAAGTTCTGATGCTTCCCCAGGCTAAATAATGTGTTCATGAACTACTACAATGTGCACAAAAAGAAGCAGGAACGCATACTATATACTGCCAGATTATGCTTTAAGTTTGGATAGAGCAGGATAGTACTTGGTTCTCATACTAGGTCTTTTCTGCTGTCTTTAACTGCAATCTCCCAGGTTTGTGTTGTTACCAGTAATAGCAGAATGTGGACCAACTACCTTGTAAATAAATATTTTTTTTTAAAAAGCAGATAGATAATTGATATTTGGAAGCCTACCTAGGCTATTATTTTTATTTATTCTGCTTGCACAGGGGACTTTGTACCTGACATAGAAGTGTGGCAGCAGAGCAAGGTGTATTCTGGGGCAGCAGGTGGGTGGATGGGAGGAGGAGGTTGATCAGCAGGGGCAGATGGGTCCCACAGTGCCTCTCTGACTCAGCCAGGCTTTTTTTAGCAAGTATGTGTGTGTGTGTGTGTGTGTGTGTGTGCTCATTAGGGAAGTTATACATTCATTAGGCTGAAGAGCTGAACAAATGAGGTGAAAGCCCCTTTCTCTTTTCCTTCATGTTGACTCTGGTGTTAATATTTAAGGTACACAGGATAACTTCTCAGTAGGTATCAATATATTGACTCATTCTACTCAGTGACTATAGCAGAGCTATGCCAGCTTATACCCAGTGGGGATCTGACTCCCCCTCTCTGCTTTTTATCTGCTTCAGGTGTCTTAAAAAAAGAGAAAAAGAGAAAGTAACAGATTGCATATGATGTAATTTCTTCCCTGGTTTATCCGGTGTGTCAGTCTTTCCTTGTCAGAATCCAAAAGGGAAGCTGTGACTTGGAAAAATAATGCACTCAGTGTATTGTGCTACACCAAAACTCCAAGCAGTTTGTCCCTTGCCCCAAATCTTAATAAGAAATCTTATTTTATAACTTGGAAGAGGACAGGATCAAAGGACAGTTACCATGTTCCTTGCAGACCCCATATTGCATTTGTGGATGAACTCACAAAAGAGCGGGAGATCTAGAGTTGTTAAATATCAATATTAATTATACCAAATCTGTCAACATCTATTTTTAACTGGTCGATGTTTCTTTATCCCTCTGGTGGAGGACCAGGAAGTCGGTTCAGTGTGGTTTTGAGGGGATTGTGCCTCACAGTGGCCATTGACAAGGTAATGTGATGGGTTATGCCCAGAAATGAAGATGAGACCTAGGAGGTAGAGAAGCACATATTCCTGAAATGTACTGGAGCAGATTGTAGTTAATGGTGTTTTTGTGGTTGCAGTGGTGTTAGTGTGTAAATGAAGTAACCACTGATAAAACTGGTCTGTAACAGACTAGTTTTTTGATATAAAAAATATTTTTTTTGTGTCTGATATTTTGCCTGTTTATTTAATCTGCTTTTTTTTTTTCCCTACTAAAAGACATCAATTCCCTCTTACAGCAAGGTTTGCTGCCCTTTCAGCACAAGGTATGACACTGGCTACTGCTGTAGATGTATACTGCATTATGTGGACCTAAATTTCATCTGGAATGGCACTTCCAGCATTTTAACATTGAGCTCACTCTTCTTGGGACAGGTTGTTACTTGTGGAGATATTTTTGGTATAAGACATGCAAATGGGAGTCCTCATCACTCATTGTCACTGATGTTGTCTAGTGCTAATCCTCATCTCTGGCTATATCATATCCCAATTATGTTATTTTTACTCCAACTTTTTACATTCTTCCTGCAGGCTTACTTGGATATTGACTTTTTCCTCATGTCTTGACCTGCAGTGTTTCATCATGCCTTTGTGAACTGCTCATCAGCTTTCATGGTCCACATCAGAGGCAGTCACACCTCAGGGCAAGGCAGGGAGAGCAGAATTAGACCACCAGTGAATGCTTTTGCTGCTTCTACTCCCTAATATGGTTTGTACTCAGGGCTGGTAGCAAAGCAAGGTGGTGTAACTGAATAAGCAAAGGCTTTCTAAAGATAGTGTCCTATTCACCCTGCCATTCAAGGAACAGAGAAAGATTGCTCTGAGGTTGGGAATTAGTGAGTGAATTCTCTTTTAGTCCTCCAGGTAGCCGATAAAACTGGCACACATGACAGAAAGCTTTTAGGGAGGTGTCAAGTGTGGGAATGCAGTCTGCTGGATAATACTCCGTACTTGGGCTTTGGGATTAGAAGATACCACTGCCAAATTTTTAATGCAGTAGCTAAAACTCTCAGGTTTAAAAGATTAATACCATTTATTTGCTTCATTTGCTCCCGCCCCCAAACCTGCACCCCAACAAAGCAAAATTTTTCTAATCAGCATGTAGCTCCTGCTGTGCTAGCTGACTTAATTTTTTTTTTCACACATTACTTTTTCTATATTGAAAAGTCCTGAGGAGGAAAAAAATGGGTAAGGATTGCTGCAGCTCACCTAAGAGGGACTGAGACATGTTTTTATAGTAGATTTAACTCTTTATTTCAAGTGCCTCTCAATTGTTTTCTGCTAGCACACCAAGGTAGCAGTGATTTTTTTTTTTTCCTGCAGCAAAGCTAATGTGTTGTTTTCTTTAGGGCTGCAGAGCACAACATGAGATGAAAAAACAAGAATTCTTGTAAGGCTGCGGGGCTTGGAGCAGCAGAAGAAGGAAGGAAGGGGCTGCTCCTCTCCTGCCCTGAGGCAGCTCAGAGCCATGGAGCAGAGAACATAGGATGTCAGGGAGCTCCTGACTATATAGTCACTCCTGGAATCTGCCTAAATTCTGCTGGAAACTAGTCTAACCCTGTATTATCAGTATTTTTCCGCATGTTTTAAGTGTGATACAAAGGGGTGTTTCACAGAATTTAACATATGTCTAATTGGGTCTGACATTTGTCTAATTTGTTTTCCATGTCAGATGAAAAATATTTCTCCTGTATAGTATTTGAGCAAGCCATGTACATAACTGCTAAGGGGTTTTCATTTGTTTACTGCACGTTCAGCTGGCAGTCCTTTAGTATGGTGTCATGGCATGAAGATTTGCGAGATTTGAATCAAGCAGTGAAGTTTATTTGGTACTTCAAAATCGCATGTAGTTACTAGAATTTTTTCCTAAATACCAGAGGTGGCTCGCATTTTATGATGTCATGAGTGGCAGGTTAAAAATTCTAATTCCTATCTGCAGTTACAGAGCAGAAATACAGGAGCATTCAAAGAGTTACAATACTCTAGCTGTAAGCAAGTGCAAATGAGATAAATTATTACTTGCAATTTCACAGCTGTTTACATGTCTAGAGCCAGATAAAAGTATCCTACCGAAATAGGACAATATCATTAATTCCATTTCATTGGAAATTGAGTTTCATAAGGAAACTAAATATCATGAGATTACTGAGGCCTAGAGAAAAGAAGCATCTCATCTCATCAGGCGCACAAAACAATTCTGTTGCAGAAAAAGTAATATCCAGGATCTACAGTGTATCCCAAGTTTACTAAACCAAGCCCTATATAGATGGTTACAGTGGCAGCATTTTCCTGTTCTAGTTCCAACCATTTTTTAAGTTATCCCTTTAATCTCAAATTGAGTGACCTACTAGAGCACTTGGGGAATGGTAACCAACTTTAATATCTGATGATACATTTCCTAGACAACTACATTGATTAATACTCTGGAAGTACCTTAACTAGGCATTTATTTTATTGTATCTCATTTCTGTGACACCAAGACCTTGGCTCACATGATCTAGCTAACAATGGAAAAGTATGTGCTATATCATTACAATGATCAAGCTCCATATGCAGAGAGGTTGAGAAGCACTATTCTGTAACCTCTACATTGTGAATCTAAAGCAAACTATGTGGAGGACAAGTGGACAGCATGCTGCTCTTTGATTTCCAGGGGCCAAGTGCTTGCAAATTCTTTGAATGGATGGTAAATTTTCCACACTGGGGGAAGTCCTGTGCCATAGCAATACATTGATGTGGACATCACACCACTTAGTTTGAAGAGATTTTAGGTGTGGAGTTTTCCTAGAGAAGCCGTACCAGAGCACTAATGGAATCCTTTTCTAAATAGCTTTCTCTGGGATGTTTGGCGTCAGCTGCCTTTTTTCATCCAGTCTAGTCCTGCCTTCTCAAATTCTTCCCCAGGTCCACCACTTGTTTTCCTACTGCAGCTTCTGCATTCCTGCAGATGGCTGTACTCCACAGTTAAGGCTTTATCTAGACATTCATATTTAGCTGTGTGTAGGAACTGCAAGTTACTTTTTATTTATTTACTTCGAAAGATTCCCTTAGCTCCCATCTGTTTAAAATGCTACCTCTACTTGTTCTCCCTGATGAAAGCTTGAAAGAACGAAGGGGAGAAGCTTCTCTCCTTAACAAGCAGCTTATTTTTAGCTGAAAAAGAAATTTTCACAAGTCTTTGGGCTACCTGGGGAGATGGACAGATTAGGCTTCTGAAGGTCAGTGCTCCTGCTTCTCACATCAGTTCTGAATCAGGCCCATGGAGCAGCTCTTTTACCCACAAATAAACATTGGAAATGTTTATTTTGAAGATGGGGAGGGTTGGAGGGAGAACAAGAGTGAAAGTCCTGTTCCTTCCTTTCTGCTTTTTCTCACTGCTTTCACATAAAAACTAAAATGCAGCCCCCAGAGCACCTTGAAGGATTAAATGCTGATCAAAGGCAGGTTTAACCATATCCCCAGGACAAGCTGCTTAGACACCAAGCAGCACAAGCTGTGGGTTAGCACAGCAACCAGAAAGCAGAATAAATTAACAATTATCATTTCAACCTGAACAGAGCAGAGTTCTGGAAAAGGAGGCACTGGGAGGGTTCAGGGGAGCAGAGTGTGGGGGATATGGATGGAAATGAAGTCCACATTTATCTCATACATAGAGCCAGAAGACATGCTCTACTTCTGATCTTGGCTGATTGTTGGCATCTGCTGCCAGACACTGACTTTTCCCTCCTCGGGTTTGGGCTTTCCAGCATAATAGCATTAGTAGCATTAGATAGGAGTTTGTGTTTAGTTACAACCTAAGGGAGAAGGAAATATTTGGGGGATAAATTAACAGACCCCTTGGCCATCCTGATTGGCACTCAGCCTTTAAGTTCCTGCCCACTCTGTTCCAGCCCAGCTTTTTATAGGCTTGCAAAATGCAGAGTATCTTATTCATTTGTTTATTTTGCAATGATTTCCCCTAGCAAATTCTGCACTTAGGATTTCTGGCTTGGACATAATCAGAGCACAAAATTCTGCTTTGGGTTTTCTTAGCATTGGCGAAAACTGGGGGAAACAAGATGCACTGACTGCTGAAGGTGGTAAGTCAGGGAGATGCTGAAAAGAATTGTCTACCTTTGAGGACAGATGAGTTAGTGAAGGCTACTTCACTGATAGTGAAAGGACTGAGAAGAATCAGGAAGCAAATGATCAGCACTGGGTTCTCACAGTCTTCAATAATGTGAGACTAGAGGGCCAGCCAGTAGCACAGGACAGAGATGTTAAAAGAAGACTCATTTTGTGCTGTGGACAAAACCTACAGCTTTATACCATCTGTTGCCACAAGGCAGCAGAACCCAGCTCACACATTTACTCAAAATAGTAACAAGTTGCTGTTGCAAGACACTGGATTGTGTGCAGCCATCTTAGAACAGGAGGAAGGATGCAATAACTCCCACCTCTCAAAGCTCAGTGGCAAACCTTCTGGGGACTTTGAAAATGGTGGCAGGCTAGTGCTGTTGTAAGAGGAGAGCAGATGTCCACAGAGGGAAGGCATATATAGGGTTTCAACATGGTCCCTCCTAGTGTGATGTAGAACTAAAGCTGAGACAGTCTGAAATGCTGTTTACAGTCCTAGTTCAGTCCCTGCCCTCACGGAGGAATATGCATCAGAGGCATATTCAGGCTGTAACAGAGGGATATTCAAATCCCTTAGCTCAAGTCATTATCTAATGCCTGTAGAGGTCAGGTAGGAGTCCCTCCCTGTGGTGCCTCACCTTGCTGGATGAGCCAAGAGTACTGCGAGCTCTTTTTACTCCTTAGAGGAGTTTAAAGGTAGAAAGCAAAATCTGATGCAAATTCCATCCAATTCCATATGAAAACCCAATATTCTTCTGAAAATTAAGCAATCTCAGAAGAGAACCCCTCTTGCACACTAATGTGGAACAGTCAAAGGCATCTAGCTGTTTGTTCAGCTATCAAATATGAAAGCGAGCATCATTACCAGCAGAAGCCTTTCATGAAAGTATATCTTTATTTGTACTAAATGAAAGGAATTCCTTATGAGTGAATAAACCTGACAAAAGAATTCAACTTGCTCACTAAAACTTTGCTGTGAGGCTGCAATGCTGCATAGGTTACAAGCCATCAGTTGCTACAACGTCAGCAACCCTTTATAAAGAGAACAGAAATACAATTTCCATGTTATCGCAATTGAAGAACAAGCACACACTGTTTTGTTTTTTTTCTCACCCCTGGGATAGTTTTATTTGAATGAAGAGTTTGGCTTAGGAGCCTGCAAGTTTCAATGTGATTGAAGAGTGAGTTACTGGTCCATCAAATGCTTGGAAAGCAAAAGGACTGAGCTCAGGGACTAAAAGGTCAGCCAGTTTTAGTACCTGATGCTTATTCTACTTCTGAATTATTTGATGTATACCTAGAGCTTTCACTTTGTACAGCCATAGTCAGTCATCTGAACCTTTGATTTTGGGAGGAAAGAAGGAAGCTGAGCTGTGCATGCCTTGAGGAAACATTGTGAAATTATAGCCTTGTTGAACTGGCATTAGTAAAGTATACAAGTATATCTAAAGTATACAGCTGTTAAGATATATTAGGATGACTAGTAGAGGGAAAAGAAGAGGTCAGAAGAGCTTGTGAGAGGAAGGGAACGCTTGTATGGTAGTGTTGGATGTACTCTGGAGGTTTTATGGGTATAAGAGGGTTTTGTTCCATTTGGGAAGCAGTCAGCCTTCCCTGAACACATGCTCTCTAAGCTAAGCAAAGCTTTCCTGTGGCCTCTGTAGATGCTTTTTTGCTTCTGTGAGTTTTGTTCTTATGCTAAGATGTGCCTCAAGAATTTTGATGTTTATTCTCAACACACACTAATTAGGAAACCACAATTATCTCTGTTTACAAGCAGGAAAGCAAGAATGTCAGGCTGTAGCTAAATTTACTCTGCATGTATACTGTATTGCACCATGAAGTATTGGTCTCTTAGTTATCTGAATGTTTTACCAGGACAAGATCACATGGCAACTCTGCACCCTCTCAGTTTTCCAAGTTTTCCATTCATAAAAAGTGGGGTGTTAAGTGGGAGGGTTGATATATATATGGAGTTCTAGCCCTAGTTTGGATTTGGGGCAAGTGAAGGGTACAGACATGGGTTGGGCAGCGTGGAAGCTCCCCAGGGCCTTGTGCATGCTCCTTCCTCTTGGGCTGGGTTGGCTGGGAGAGTAAGCCTGGCAAAAATTGACTTTCCTGACTGCCCAGTGTGAATGGTGCAGGAGAGGCAGCAGCAGTGGGTGACTGACAGCACAAGTAGTAGTAGGTGTTTGGGAAAGACAGAAGAGCTGCTGCTGTCAGGACACACTAACACCAAGGACACAGGAATAGGCAGGGAGGAGGGGAGACAAGCAAAATTAAAAATTCCTGATCAGTTGAGAGAAACAGGATGGGTTTTGAGGCAGTGATGAAGGCTTTGTGGAGGTACAGAGACACTTAGGAGACAATCCTCATAAAAAATGCAAAGTGACTGTCATTTTAGTACTTCCCTCCTTGTTTAGCTGGGGTGTTGTTCTTCCTTTGCTGGTGTGGCTGTGGGGCCTGGGGGATCAGGATTCTCAGCAGGGAGAATTACATACACCTATGCACATGCTCCTGTCAAATATCACCAAGTGATGTCAGACTTCATCTTGTTGATCCTTTTTCTAATGCCTGATGTGAGACTTTCGAGCTGGATTGCTGCAGGAAGAAAATGAAAGGCTTGCCCAGGGGAGCTGATCTGTGGCAGAGGCATCCAGCCACTAGGAGCATGTTCACCAGGAAGCCTCGGAACGTTTACAGACAGAAGTGGTTTAGCTGGCTCCTTGCCTGCGTGTTGGATTTCCAGCAGGAGATGGACCTTGAGTGGCTTGCTGTGTCTGTGTTGTTACACCCAGAGCAATTATGTGATCTGAAAGGACACTGAATGTCCTTACAGCATTTCAAAAGCATGTTGATATTTGATCCCTTTTCCACTACTTTATACCGTGTGTAGCTACTACCTGGTACCTCAGGAGGGCTGAGATCAGATGCACTGTGTGTATACTATGATGGAAGTACTTTGCATTGCAAGTTCTTGACTACAGAGACTGTATTGCATCCTTCAGAGTTTTCTAATGTGTTTTAAGACATGATACTTTGTAACACCGAGATAATTTCTTGGCCATTTTTACCAGGTTTGAGGCAAATCTCATAAAATGCCCTTGAGGATTTGGTGTGGCAGGTGTGCTCCTGGCTGGGCTTTGCAACATGTCATTGGAAAAGAAATTGCATTAGAATAAGCTGGTTTGTTTCAGCATTTGTTTTTTAAATTAATTTGGGCATTTTTTTGGGTTTACTGGGAGTTGGGATTTCCCATCCTTAACTCTGATATGAAAGACTCTGGCATATATTGATGCAGCATCTCCAAATCAGTGGGACTGTGGTGGAATGAGGCACTGTACTGGCTGGCTTCTATCTTTCTTAAACCTGAGGGTGAACTTGAGAGTAATTCATGTTTGTTTTCTTCCTCTGATGCTCTACTTCCTTTGTAGCCTGTGGTAGACCAACTGATTCTGATAATCCATAATCAGGCCAAATATCCATAGAAGTCAAAGGAATTTGTTTGGTGTCAACATTGCAGGGCTTGGTACCACCAAGAACAATTACAGTTACTTTGGTTATTTATGTGATGTTGGTTATTTGCTCTGTTGCTTTCATATCAGTGTCAGAGTTCTGTGTCCACAGCCCAAATGAAGGACTAAGGTAGCATTGTAAGACCAAGTACAATGCAGACTAACCTTCAGTGGACCAGAGGAAGAAGGTGAGTGCTCAGGCTGTTTACTGCATTTATGACATGCAGGTGTTGGACAAGGCTGATCCTGTGGTCTGGGCACAGAGAAGTCTAGAGATTTGTGCCTGTCCTGTACAATGAGCTTCCAGGTTGCCCAGACTCTACCTTAGGAAAGGGCTGCAGCTCTTAACAGTGTTTTGACTCCTGGTTCTTGTGTTGCTTTTTTCCCCAGTTATTCTTCCTGCATATTTATCAGTTCTCTTGGTAGTTATGCTTCTGTTCCATATACAACTAGTATATGGAAATGGGGCAACATGTACCCCAAAACATAGGAACATATTTGCAAACAAGGCATATTATGCACAGCATATTCAGATTTGTAAAATATCTCTGACATTTGTTTACCTGTTTCCCTTGTTTAAAGCAGGTGAGGACCCTACACAGCATGTTCTCCAGTCTTCTGGCAGGCATGGAGTAAATTCAAAGCTAGCATAAAGAAATGCCACTCTTCAGGCTTCAGCACATTTAAAGTTGGTGCACAGTGCCTGCCAGGCAAGCGGTTCTGTGCTCTTGCAGCAGGGAAGGCAAGAGAGTCTGTCTGTGAGTGGGAAAGGGTGTGCCAGGATGGGAACATCTATCCCTGACTAGCTCAGCTGCAATGGGACCTGCTCAGGGCAGACTGGGGGGGGTCCTCTCTCATCTTGCTTATTTTCTTCACAAATGCTATCCATCTGCACCAATATTTGCACATTCTGCCAAAGTGACAGCATCATTTCCACTTGCTCAATGTTTGAGCTGCTGGAATATTTTTTGCATTATTTAATGCTTAGATAAGATAATGTGCTTGGATGGACAATGAGGTGCTCTGGGCTGCTGGCTCCTCATGCACATGGGGAATGCTGCTCCTCTGCTTTCCAAAGGGGTACCTAGATTGCTGAGAAAGCTGCTTGACACCTAATCCTGTTACCTTCACGTGAGGAATCTGTCTCCCTCAAGACTGAATGGCGGGAAAATCCAAGGAACCTTGATAATTAAAACATTTAAAAAGTTCACTCCATAAATCAGAGAGTAGCTGGAGAAGCATATAGGAGCTGAAGGGAAAGGATAGAAATGACCCTGTGAGAAAACTGGAATGTTATGTTTCTGAAGCCAAGACAGCACTAGAGAGCTGAGATTATCCTCACAGAACATAATCTTCTTAGGCTTTGTTCACAGCAGCACTGGGCTGTTTAAACAGAGGAAGGAGGGGTTCCAAACCCACACGTCTCTTATTTAAATGCAGGCTAATTTTGCACCCTGTGCTCCTCACCCTCCCACTTAGGATTCTGTCAGTTACTCAGAACAAATGGCTATAAATCCAGAAACACACTTTTTCCCTCCCTAGTCTTGCTGTCCTGCTTACCACAATATGTCCTGCAGGCCTCTGACTCTTGGACGATGGAAACAAGCTAAACAAGCTCCCTTGGAGCTGTGAATTCTTCAGCAGCCCCTGCCTTGTTTTGTGGGTGCAGCATAGCTCTGTGACAGCTCAAAGAGAACAGGGGATGGACCAAGTACCCTTTTTCTTTATCCACCATCAAGGGTTCAGAGGAAATGTTATTACCTTTGCCAGTTTCCCCAGGCATGCTGTTATGTGGCATGCACCACTGTGCGGAAGATGGGATGAGGCTATAGAATCTTCTACTTCCCATTAGAAAAGGATATTTTCTTCAGCAGGGAAAAAAAAAAAAAAAAAAAAAAAAAAAAGCCTGTGCTTTTCCTTATCAGAATCTGCTGACCTTGTTACCAAAAAACCAAAGGTTGAAGAGACAGTCAATTTAGATTTTTCTCTATGAAAAAATAAATTCATACCAGGGAAATACAAGTTATCCAGTCCCATTGTTAATCCCTGCATGGGAGTCGTGTATTTCTCCCCATTAACACCCCCTTGCCACATATCCTCAGTTCAGACCCTGGAACAGCAATGAGAGTCTCAGAGCTTTTTGTTTCAAACATAGAGAGGCACCCAGCCCCACAGATGGGTGATCTGAAATGTGGAGGAGGGTCATTCGTGTTACAGTCATACAAGCCAGCTTTCTTCTGCTGAGTCTCCCAGCATGACCCGTTCTTTATGAATGATTTGACAGAGCTGGCTTATTTTCTCTTCTTCACAATGCCACTGCCACCTGTGTTGTAACATCCTCTGAAGGAATAAGGATGTACAGTTGTGCCTTAAACAGCTGTTTGAAGAGGAAAAACATATGTATAGGAAAATGATATCTTGTGAATCCTCTTCACAGACCACCTGGCACTGAATGGCTCAAACAGAGGGTAGTCCAAACATTCAGAGATGAAATGTCACTGATAGATTGAGTTGCATTGCAAAATAGGGCACCTGAACAAGATGCATTTTAAAGTGTCTGTTTTGAAATGCATCAGTTTTCAAAGTATGTAAGGCATCCTTATAGAGTACCTTAAGAAGCATTAATTTTTGCTAAGGACTTCAGGATCATGGCTTTTTACTCAGATGAAAATGAGTTCTCAGGGTAATATGGTGGCCAAAGGACTAAATAATTATCTGGATATGTTAAAGGACAGTATTGAGTAGGAACAAATTTTTTTAGTCTTGGTATGATTGTGAATGACATACATTCCCTATGCATACAGCTGCTATTACCTTAGAGGAGAGACAGTTCTTAAATATAATAATTGGTAAAGCAATTGAAAAAAATTGTCATTTACCTGAAAAGGAAGAGATGGGAGACCTTGTTTTTCCCTACAACTTCTTGAAAGAAAGTTGTAGTGAGGTGGGTGTTAGTCTTCCAAGTAAACAAGTGATAGGACAAGAGGAAATGGCCTTGAGTTGTGATGGGGAGGTTTAGTTTAGAAATTATGAAAAGTTTCTTCATAGAAAAGGCCAAGCATTGATGAGGGAAAGTGGTAGAGTCATCATCCCTGAAGATATTGAAAAAAATATCAGGTATTCAGGGACATGATTTTGTGGTGGATTTGGCAGTGTTAAGTTAAATTCAGACTTGACGGTCTTAAAGGTCTTTTCTAACCTAAATAATTCTGTGATTCTATAGAATGGAGGATTGGAAATAAAAATCTACAGCTACCTGCAGTGGTAAAGAACAATTTAATAAAAGAGCTTTTAATTTTTGGAAAGTGAAAGCGTGACATGATTGAGTGGCTGGAACTTTAAACTAGACAAATGTAGACATGTAATAGTCTGCACATTTCAGTTTTCTGCAGTGTGGGAAGGCCATCACTGCTGGCAATTTTCCATCAAAAATCCCTTCTCTTACTCCCACTGAAATAATTAAGAAGAAAAAAAAAAGGAATTCTGTGTTTTGGGCCCTGCTATTCAATATGCTATTGAATTAAAACAAGAAAGTTAGCTTGAATTGTGCTAGAGCTCAGGGTAGATTTCTTAATGGCCATGAAAAAATAAGTCATGCATATCTATCTTTTGCATCTTCTGTGGAATCTTCACTGTTGTGGCCTAACACTGGAGGGCAAGAAACAAGGGCTTCTCCTCCCTCCATGGTATTTTTCTTGGAATTATGTGTACTCCCCCAGTCTCCTCCTGCTGTGTATAGAGCTGCAGTGTAGGTGACTTAAATCAGCCTTTTCACTCTAAGAGGAAGTAAGGTAACATCTTTCTCAAATGGTTTAAGCATACAGAATTTATCTTGCAAAAGCCTGACTGCTAGTCTTTCCTTTCTCCTGCTGACTTGTCAGAGCAAAATCACATAATCTTTGTGTCGGGGAGAAAGTCAAAAACATTATTGTAAAATACTGTCACCTTACCATTGTCTTCACTCTCTTTTCCTTAGCCATAAGGTATGGGGAACATCTTCCTTTTCAGTAAACATGGACACATGTTTTTAACAGGTGATTCCCTAAAGCTGTAAATTACATGTCCTCCTCCTCCTCTTTACCAACCCACCCGTCACGCTCAATCTCCTGTTCCATTTTGCTAATGCCACCAAGTGCTGGTCATAAACCATTGCCCTAATTACTCTGAACATGGGGCTGAATGGTTAGTTAGCAATGGTATTGCAATTATGGCAACTTTTCAGGTCTAATAGCACTTTATGTTTCACTGCTTTTTATATGTCACTGGTTAAGATGATGAATTAGAGGTAGTAGTGCACCACCTGCTCCTGTTTTCCCTCACAATAGTAGGTGTGGTACCCTCTGTGATGCTGTCTAGACATGTGATGGTTGCTAACTGGGATCAGATGCAGGTGGCTGGGGGTGATTGACCTGTGCTTCTGTGGCCAGGTAGGACTCTTGCTTTGAATTTTTTCCATATTCTTTCAAATGTGTGATTGGTCCTGTTTCACTACCATGAAACAGCATATACTGTTGTTTCTTCTCTGTGTTAAAGGCATCTCTCTAGCAGTCTTGGAGTAAGAGCAACAAGTACAAACCCTTGGTAAAGAGGAATATTAAATTGCATACAACTTTTCCTTCTTAAAATGAGATATAAAAGGAAAGAGAGAAGCTGCAGCTTTGAACTTTTGTTGTATCGTACTATCTTTGAACTAACTGGTGCATGAAATGTTCTTAAAATCCTTTAAAAATATGATAGAAAATTATGATGTGTATACTTTTTTAAAGGGATGTATATTAGGGGGATGAATATTGGTACAAAAGACAGAATTTAGTCTGGGTATGATCTTTAAGTTCTTGGGTATTGCGTTGTAATTAAGAGCTTTAATTGTCTGGTCTCCTGCTCTCTGTAGAACTCCCCCCTTACATTGCCTTTTTATCAGTTTTAGAAGATAATATTTAAGCAGTGCTGCATGAATGCCCTCATAATTGGTAATAAAAAAACCTTTACATTTTCTCATCATATCTTTGATTCCAGTTCAAGGGAAACTAGCCCTTTAGCTAGAGTCTTTAGAAGAATTTTAATATGGCCATATTAGTTTGGATATATAGTGTGTCGGTATACTTGGGGAAAGTGCTGAATTGTTGCATTCAATTAATTGAACATGGCTACAATGATTAAGTGATAGCCTGTCTGCCAGCCTCTCTTGTTATTCACACCATATCTATACAGTGATGGTAGCTTAAGCAGCTCACATACACTCGTGCTGACTAAGAGAGCTCCTCTTTATGGCCAGGAAGGGAATCTCTGTTATGCAGTCATTCCTTGTATTTGCCATTGAGGTATTCCCCAGAGACTCCTTCCTTTTAAAGTGCTTGTAGGTTAACAGTATGTGTTGGTTTTCCTGAGTTGGTACTGTCTCCAAAAAGTCAGATCCGATTCCACGAAACTCATGTCATGAATCCATCAGAAGATGTGATTCACTTCTGTTTGCTCCTGCCCTGGACCAGCAAAAGGCCAGCAGCCTAGCAGTGAAACACTATTTGGCCTCTTCTTGTACCCTTTTTGCCAGTTTTGGATCTAGACTTGGGTGAAATAAGTTCCTCTGTTCCTGTCTCAGTCCCAGCAGCTTTCTGAAACATGAATAACAGCTGAAGAGAAGGACCGGACATACTATACAAAATGAAGAAATGTCTTCATAGAGAAAGAAACACACTAAGGATATGGATGGATTTTTCTGGTGGACCCTCTATGAGGCCAAAGAGATTTTTGGTGTTACTGATGAGACATTTTGTGGGGAGAATAGTGGAGTGAGAAGTGCCAGGCCATGTTTATAATAGCTCAAGGAAATTGATTAATTACACTTAAGGGTGGTGAAATTGCACTTTGCTCCTTTACAAATAGCCTTTATGCAATTATAATTGCCTTTATACAATTTTAAATAAATACATATATAAATAAATACAACATTATCATATTTACACTCTCCTCCTAAGATAACAAGCAGAAAGCAGTGGTACAGCAGTGGACACAATGGATGCCAAAAGGTTCTTTTCTGCTTTTGCTGCTGATACTGATGACCAGATCTGAGGATACTTGTTCATCTCACGCACTGTTGCGTAACAACCTATGTGAGTTTTGTGAGCTGATTTATTTTCAGCCTCCTAGCACATGATTGCTTTAGACCACCCTCTCTTGTCCCAAATTTCTCTTGCTCCCTCCCACAGTCCTTCTCAGCCTGCTGCTTTGTGGCTAGCGCCAGTCTGCATATCCTGTAAGAAAACACCCTTGAGGAATATCATGCCATTATGAATGTGTCCCAGACTTTTTCCAAGACACGCTCAAAATAATTTTTCCCCTTTTACTTTTGCAGCATTGCCCCATTTCCTTGATTTAAGATGACTAGACTTACGTTTCCTTAAGTTTTAATCGTCTTTGGAGAGTATGGCATGTACCTTGCTTGAACTTGGCCAGTTATACCTGAATTTGGTCTGTCACATACTGAAAGCAGGTCAACATCATATTTGGCTGGCTTAGCAAAAAGAGGCAATATAAAGAGGAAATTAAACATCCTTAGGGTATGATTTGGTTTGTTGGGCTCCCACAGATAGAGACAGTTAAGTAGGGAAGCTGGGTACATAGTACACTAATAATTTCCTGAAAGCAGTGAGAAACATTTAGGCCTTTAGCCTGTGCTCATTTACTATGTGCATTGCTGTTTGATAATGACTGGAGGGACGAACGGCACGGGAGTAACAATGTGGTGGTGTGCTGTGCTGGATCTGTAAAGCAGGCTGCTCTTAGAGGGGAATGCCTGTCCTATTTTGTGTTTAGTAAGGGACCATATGTGTACTCTGCATATTAGGTCTCTTTCTTATAGAGCTTATGTCATAAATAGTATCAAGACAATGAAAGCAGTATTGAAACACACATGTTTAGAGTGAACTGGACATAATACTGTACTCCTGCACCAGTATCATGTATCTGCTTAATCACTAAAATTCAAAATCCCTCTGCCTTAAGAATAAGGCCGTTTGCTGATCCCCCTCTGCAGCAGCCCTTTCTTGCTGACAGTGTAGTGTCTTTTTGTAGGATTTTCCCTACTGTCATGCTTTTCTGGCAGTTTAGAAGCACATGAGTGTTTACTGCCTACATTGTCCTCTCTTCCTCCCTGTCTTTCATTTCTGTTTTGTTCTTTTCTCTCTAGGTCCTGAGAAAATAGCAGTCACCTCAGTTCATTGCTTCTGATACCATTACTGTTATTCATGCCCCCTAAAAGCAGGTTCTCAGTTCTGAAAAGCAGTCTCTCCAGACTATAATGCAAGTTTGAAATCCAGAGCTGGATTTGACTTGAGCCTGACTCTCTCTTTGACTGTAATATGTGTTTCCATTTTCTCTGCTGTGCCTAGCTCTGACTACAACCTTACAGAGATGGGGAATGGCTTCCAGAGACATTCAGCTATGCTAAAACCCGTGCAAGCAGGATGTATAGGAGATTTTTACCTACATCCCCTCTGTTTTAACGAAAGAACAGTGTTTAGAGCTATTCATGTTTGTGCTTCAGTGCACATGGAAGCTGTAGGGAGAGAGGATGAAGGAAATGCAGTGCAATCTTTTAGCTGCAGCTCTGTGGCTACCTGATCCTCTTGGCATGCCCTGAGAAAGGAGGGAAATGTTGTTATCCCTTTTTCCAGCAGCACAGGAACAACATGTGTTGTACTAGTCAGTGCATTCTTTTGGAACAGGCAACAGAAACCTGAAATCCTAACTGAGCTGTGCCTCTTGATTCCTCATTCTCATTTCTCTTCTTTGAGCTTCATCCCTGTGGCCTGTGAGGGGCAACATTATGCCATAAAGTGTATTACTGTGAAAATTGCATGGGACCATTGGGGGAGAATTTTATTTCCTTTTTAACTTTATCTTCCCCTTTTTTAACGCCCACCCCAATAGATTATTAATACATCTAAAAATAATGTAACCTTATGTAATTATTGGATGATATATCATTCATGGCTTAATATCCAATCGAAAAGGGAGAAAAGCAGCCCCAGACAATGCAGGAGAGGCTGAGGTGAGAGGGAATGGTGTCCTACTCCTGCAGGAAGCCAAAGTCAATGAGATTGCTGCTGGATCACTCCAGAGTGCAGCTCTTTGGGACAGCAGTCAGCAGTTTGCTGTGGACTGGAGTTGGAATGGGCTAAGGTTACCTTCACAGCTATAATTCCATTACTGCTGCTTTTTCACGGAAAGTGGTTTTTTTCATTTGTTCAGCAAATGAGGCAGAGGAAGAATGGAGGGATATGTGGCACGGAAGTGATTTCATAAACCTCAGGCTGAATTCATGATGCTTATGATCTGGGAATAAGAAGATTGGGTTTGGTTCTTTTCTTGCTATGGCTGTGATCTGAAAGCAGCGCTACAGAAGCTAGTGAATTTGCATCACATTTAAACTGGCATAAATGCAAGAGGGTTTGGGCAAATATTTTAAATAATTGCTTAGTTTCAAGGAGTTTCTCTAAAGAATCATTCCTGATTAATTCTGCTTCTATACAGGCTTCTGACATGATTATGTGAATTTCATTAAATGAACCAGAGAGCCTTACCTCCTGCTTTGCCTACCCACAAACCAAAATGTTTACTTGCCATGCAAAATTTAGGGTGAAGGAACAGATCTCTTTCTTTCAAAGGATTTTCAGTGCCTTTTCACAACAGGTAATCCTCTAAAAGCCAAACACTGTAATACCTCATATCTCCAAATTGTTTTGCTTGAGAAAGGTGGAGATCAAATTCACTCCTAAATTTCTTTCAAGAAAGTTAGTAAGTACCAAGATGTAGTAACAATGAGAACCATATGTAGAGATCTTGTTAAACCCTTAAAAAAAGAGCTAGGAGGCTTTCACCTGTGTTTTTCAACTGTCTTAGGGATTATTGAAGCTGTGGCAGGATAGAAAGAGTATGAAGTTTGAAAGTGGGGAGCAGAACATGCCTCTCCAATCATTTCACACATGCAGCAGTGTTAGCATCTATTTAGATATTTATCTGCAAACTGAGGAAGTTGAAAAACTAAGAGACCAATAAGACTTTAAGACTTACATACTTCAACACCATTATTATTATTATCATTAATCATTATCATTGTCAGTATCATACCTGATCTAAGCCTCAATGCTTTTGACAATTCTTGTGTGAGGAAAATCAGATTAAGTAATTGTTTACTTTAGTTATAAGTGCTTAAAATTAAATACTGTAGCTTTACATTTGGCTTTGCATTTACAGTATAATGGCTCCTGTGTTTAGAGGTTAGAGCATTAAGATTAATCTGCTATTGTACTTAACTTCAGTAGAAGTTTTCTCTGTTTGATCATTTAGTTCAGACTTCTATATGCATATATAGATACACATATACCCCCTGTATTGGGAGATATGCCTTGCCATACTTGTGATGCAAACTATCTTGCTTCCTAGGGTGTTAACTGGCTGCAACACTCTCTTGTGTTTCAAATCTTATTTAGGTTAGATTCAAACAGAATTTGTTGTCATTTGACAGTTTTCAGATATGTTAGATGTTGCTGATAAAAGCCTTATATTTGCTGCATTTATGTGACAAATGGATGCCAGATACAGTCTGAAACTAATTTTTAAGCACTTAAGGGCAATTTACAATACTTGCTACATTAGATGCAGACGCTCGTTTCTGCAAAGTCAAAAATTGTTTCAAGGATAGCAAGTGGATCGAATTAATATAGCTGAAATTATACTGGATTGCTTCAAAGGCCATTTATGAATGTACAGAACACCTGGAGAATCTCTCATTCCAAAAAAGAAAAAAAAGAAAAAAAAAAAAAAGAAAAAACCTACCCAAGCAAAGACAAATCAATATGGAAAGTACCTCTGCAAAATAGAGCAGAACTAAAAGGAGACTTGGGGAGGATATAAATTAAAAGGAATTCTGTGAAAACATGATCTCCAACTCTTCAATTTTCTTTCAACTGTTAAGGACTGTCCTGTTTTTACACAAAAAAAAAATTAGATATTAATACCTAGCATTTAGACTGTGTTTTCTGATTTTTCAGCTGCTGTGTGATGTCTGAATCATTATTGTTGTCTTGTAGACAGATAAATTGAGGCACAAGAAATAAAGGAATTTATTGAGACTTCTGAAGCATGTAATTGGTGGAACTGAAAATAGCAGTCAGTTTCCTTAAGTTACTGTTCAACAGGTTATTCCACATCCACATATACATCACTCTGCCCTTCTTGATCTCACAAAACAGGACTTTTATTCCCTATAATTTTTCCTGTTCTCTTTGTGGGGGAAAAAGGTTTAAATGCTGCCAAATTTGCAAACTGATTTCAAAATCTTGTCTTTCTTTTTTTTAATCTTTTTTTTTTTTTTTAATTTGAAATTTTAGCTTATTTGTAACCAGGCCCTGTACGTTCTTTAGTACATACATTTTTTGCTTAGTTTTCCTAACTATAACCAATTCACTACTTAAATTAACTTACATAGTTTGCTGCTGGTGCCCTGGATTTGACCTGAAATACAAAAACAGATAATATGAAAAGTTGGTTTCCTGTCTTAAAGAAACAGTTGCGATAAAAAAACCGCATCTGTCTTCTGAAGGAAAGCTCATCAAGTGGTGTGAACTGACTTCTGCAGAGCTTCACAGACTTATCTTGACTGAAAACCTGGCTCAAAATGAAATTATTTCCACAATGGAAGAAAATACTTAAGGAATCCAGAGGGGAGAAAACCCCATGCAAACTAATATAAAATATCTGACAGAGTCTGTTTAGTAATGATTGACCTTAGTCATGATCCAGAGAGGAGCTGGTTAAAGCTGGTAGTGAAGATATTATTAGGTGCCATTTCCTGTGAGTTCTTCAGGAATGATATGGAGTGTGTTGTGAATGGCATCACTATACCCTCCCTCCTTCCAGCAGCTCTTGAGTCATCTTCTTGTTGAATTTCAAGAGCTGCTCAAGAGAAGAGAGGCCAAGGCCAGTGTCAGATCTGGCTGACAAACCACACTGGTTTTGCACGATCTTTTGCATTGTAGCAGAATTGCAAAAAACATAAAGGGGATTCAGAGAAGAAAATGCTCTTGTGTTTGCTTTACTCAGAACACCAGAGGAATGAATGGATAGAGTGGGTAAACCAGTCCAGGGAGATGGAGAATATTCTGCTTCCCTTAAATGACTATTTCTGAAAAAGGGCTGGGTTTAGAAACTGGTTTGGAAAATATCTGGTGTGGTTGTGCTGTTCAATTGCTTTGTATTTTTCATCAATATAAATTAGTCCCAAACTGAAAATGTCAGAACTCTTTTTATTTTATTTTTTTTTTTTGCTTACTCCAAAGAAAAGATAGATCCAATTAAAAACAACTTTTGAACATAGTCAGATTCCAAGGTATTTGTGCCTTCACATAGATCTGAACTTTTTCTGATGAAGATTGTCTTTACTTGGAATTAAAAGGGATCAGAAATGCTGTGCATGAACATACTCCTCTGAGATTTAAAGTGCAGTTTTGTGAAACAAAGGGTTCTGAAAAAAAACATGAAAAGGTGATGGAAATGTCAGACTATATCCCAGGATATATAAGCAGATCTGTCATACAGCCAGCAGAAATAGGGAAGCATTTAGTGCTGTTCTGTACCAAACTGGTGATGATTCTTTTAGAAAGTGTGTCTGATTTTAGTCACTTCTGTTCAAGAAAGATGAGTTTCTTCTGGAACAGATAAAGAGTTTCTAGGTTGTTGAGGAATGTAAAGTTCTTCACAGAAAATGATTGCAAACCAGTGTGATTTATTCAGCCTTGCAAAGCAAATGATAGTAGTGGAGGTGATTATTCCCTGTAACTGCATCAGTCAGTTAAGCACAAAGGAGGGCAGTGTTTTTTAAGCTCAGAAAGCCAAATTTTACCAAAAAAGATAACAGTATAAATTTGCAAATGGATAACTGGAATTTGGAGATGATGGGAAAATTCTTAACTGTTACAGTGGTGAGGTTTTTAGACAGTTTCCAAATAGAGTCAGGCAGATGAAGAGAGTCAGAAAACTGGTTTTAAGATGGAGCTTGATAATGTTTTTTTCAAACAGAGCTGGTGTGGACAGATGGAAATGGGTATGAGAACACTCTGCCTGACTATGAAGTTATTCAGACATGAGTAAGATCAAGTCCAAAATTTACAGAGTTGTGATAGCGTGGCATTGTGACCCAGATAATGGGACCTGTTGAGCGGCAGGGCATGTTAGCCTGGGCACTGCACCACAGTAAGGTAGCTGCAGATTTGCAGCTGGTTGATTTTAAGACAGCTTTGAGCACAGAGAGGGGTAAGACACAGTTATGTCCTTTGTATAGACATGCTTTGAGTTTGGCAGAATAAATACAATTCAGACAAAAGGTCTTGTGTTCCCTTTCCATAGGGAAAACTGTGGTGTGATGCTAGAGGTTACTTGCAATGAACATATAGTTTTTCCCAGTACTCCTATGATGTGTCCAAACCATGAAGAGAGGATTTCTCCTAATCTTCAGCTTATGACACAACTTCCTTTTATGACCAGCTGGCCTGACTAGTGGATGAAAGAAAAGCCATGGGTGTCGTCTACCTAGACTTCAGTAAAGCCTTTGATACTGTCTCCCAACAGCATTCTCCTGGGGAAGCTGGCAGCCCATGGCTTGGACAGGAGCATTTTCACTGTGTTAAAAACTGTCTGGATGGCCAGGTTCAGAGAGTGGTAAATGGTGCCACATCCAGTTTGCAGCCAGTCCCTAGAGGGGCTCCCCAGGGCTCAGTACTGGAGGTGGTTCTGTTTAACTTGTTTACAGTCTTTTCCAACCTTTATGATTCTATGATTTTATCATTTTTATGAATGGTAGCAAGGAGCAATGTCTATCAAGACAGCATGTTTTAAATCCGTGTTTTGGATTCCAAGGAGATGTAACTCCACAGCCTCATTCTAAAGCCCCCTTCTGAGCATACATCAGGAAGTTTCACACACTTGCTGTCTTTCCAATGTTCAGAATAGATGGATGACTTCACAGCGTACAGTCAGAGACACACTGGGGTGCAAAAGAGCCCAGGCAGATGACTAATGGTGAAGGATTTGGGTTTCATACCCAGGACCAGCATAGCTTGAATATCTTCCTGATCATCAACACATATTGTTTGTTTAGGAAGCAATGCAGAGGGGGCAGACATCCTCCCCAAAGATTTAGTGTGTTGTTGGTTGACTGAAGGAGTTTTTATTATTGTTTAACTACAGCTTTTCAGTGTGACTTGAAAGGCTTATAGATAATGGGAAAAGCTCTATAAACTCCAGAGTATCAGTAGGGCCTTGGTGATCTGTTCTTCATCTTCACTATTTCCGCATCACACCAGGAATTTTTTCTGGAAATGCTTTTGTTGACATGCTGACAGCTTCTCTGTCCTCTAACCTGCAGGAGACTGAAAACTACTGCTGTGGGGGCAGTCTTCCACTCAGGCAGGCTAAGATCCATATGCAAGTGTGGAATTGCAGTCAAGGAAAATGCTATTTGAGCTGCATAATTAGAGGATAAACTGTTATTTGTCAACCAATAGAGAATACAGAAACCTATCTTTATCTAACATTTTATCATTAGCTGAAGCAGAGGGAGGATTTTTAAGTTCAATTTCAATAAAGAGAAGATAATATAGAGCTAAAATTCTTAAATTAGCTGCTTTATTGTAGTTAGTACTTTGGTTAATCTTTTTAATTTATCGCTTAGTACATGGCAATTACCCAGCATATGGAAATAAACCAAGGTTATTGTATTAGTGAGATATGTTTGCAGTGTGCAGGCTGGAGTGAAACCATACAGGCTGTTATCAGTTGGTGCAAAAGTGGTAACAAGTCTATTGAAATCTCTGGGTAGATTTCAGATGGTGACCTCTTGACCCCTCTTATCAGTTCAGTGATAGCAAGAGAAGATCTCCTAGGAAACCTTGGCTTGCAATGATTAATGCTGTTCTTTCTTTAATTGAGAAGGGCCAATTGACAGGATAAAACTTTATGGAGTTATTGCCATCATTTGATGTGGCAAATCATCACTTATTATTATCTAAATTAACAAAGGTAGAAGAAATAAATTCCTTTATGGATTACCTCTAGTACAGTACACAAGTAATTTATTTGGCTTAATAGATAATTAATTTTCAGTTTGGCAACCTGGAGTATATATGAGCCTTAGGTTTCCACATGGAGATAATTATTGTCCTTTCAATTCATTATTTGCCCACAGAATGTGTGTTCTGCTGATAGTTACAGCACAAAAAAGGACTACTGGAATTTGCAGAAGAAAGAAGGTGGATGCCTGTCTACTTCTGTAGTGATGGAGAGTTATCATGCATTTTGTGAGATATTGTCTCACCTTTTTGAGTTGGAGGAATTTTATTTGGCTGTAGACAAGGAGTTACCCCTCTTTAAAATACACAGATAGTTTTCTGGCATTTTTGACATCTTCAGCTGAAAAACTGAAGGAGACTCAGTCCCCTTTCTAGAAAATGCCTCTCCCAGTGTAATACATTTTCAGGAATCAATAAGAATCTCTCCTTGATGCCTCAAATTGTATCTAGTCTGTGGACTTTATGTTCTAGAGCGGACAGTCTAGCACCCTGTACCAGTACTGATGTCACTGCAATTTGATCAAGTTGTATTGCAAATCACATTAGTCATGACATCTCTGCAGCACTCACACATTCTAAAAACACATAGTTGTTCGCAAAGTACAGAATTTGTTTTCAGTTCTTGCTAAATTACTGGTTCTTAATGCTGCAAACATTTTAAACAAAATAGTTCTTTTATATATGGAGTAAAAATATCTGTGCAATTACCCTTGTGTTTCTCCACTCCTTTTTCTTCTGTGAGAAGAATCAAAATGGAAGATGTATTTTTATCTGGAACACTTTGGGAAGAGGAATAAGGGAGGTCGTGGAATTACTTCAGCCAAACATTCTGAATCAGAAAATGTTTGGGGTGGTTTGAAGAAGAAGGATTTATTCTGAAAATGGTGATAGTATCTAAGAGATCTTTTTTCTTTACTAAACACAGTGCACAAGCACGTACCTAACTTTAAGCCTGTCCTTAGGGATCTTGCAATGAGTTATTGTATTTTTTTAGGACTCACCGAGATTGTTAAACTGATGCCCTAGGACTACTTTTTTTGTTCCATGTGTTTTCAAATCATCGGTTCATAGCTATAAAGCTCCTGAATTCACCTGAACAGAGAAGGTAGAGTGGAAGATACTGTGTGAAAAATATGAATCTGATTTGTTGCTCTCTGTGCTTTTCTTTTTAATCTTTTTCAAGGAGTTATTGACTCTTTGGAGAAGTCATTATTATCAGCAACATTTTAAAGGATAAATATAGCCCTAATTCAAACTGACAGCTTTAAGTATTCCCTCTGATAGCCAGATTCATCATTGTTGGCATGGTTAAATGCAAAGCATGTGTAGTTTCAGATTGCTACAGTGACTCTGTAAAATGTACAAACTGTAATCTCAAGGTCAAAAATAGAACAGAACTTTAGTGCTTTTTCTAGCAGACATGTAGTCTGTATTCAAAGTTAATATATGTGATACTACCTTCCTTTCCTGAAACAAGCTCCAATAATCTCTAATAAGTCTCAGTGTTCCAGATGTACCTTTCAAGCCATAGTCACATGCAGCCACCTCTAGAGTAAACTATTGCAGCTGTTGAAAATATCCACCAAGAATGAAGGTACAGTAGTACCTGCAGTACCTGCAGTATTCTGTTGAACCTAGGAAAAAAAAAATACCATTTTCTGATCTGGGATCTGATAAAGACAGAAGGAAAAACCCTTATCTATTTTAAAAGTACAGTGGAGCTCTGCAGGTCAGTAGTTCCATATTTTCATCAAATTCCTAACTAGTTCACGTGTGAAACCTGCATACACAACTTTTGGAATATCTGAAATATCAGAGAAAAATTAAATTTGGAATAAAATAACTATCTGAAAGTGTCCCCAGGTATATTATCTGCAACACCACTCCATCATTTTTAAAAGACACCTTAGGAAAGGAAAATTGAGGTGACCCGGTGTCAGTATAAAAGTATGTTTACAGGAAGAAAATACCAGGCACTAATAGGATCTTTAATTTGCAGAGGCATATATAGTGAAAAATAGTAACGTGGAGCTAAATTTAAATATATTCAAATGGAAAAACAGGTACAATTTTATAGACTGATCATTTACACAAAAATATCAAAAGAAGCAGAGAGTTCCCTTTGTGCCAGAAGATTTCTAAGGAGATGTCTTTAGTGTCCTGAAGTGTCCTGTACCCCATTTATTTCTGGGAATGTATTGGTTTAATGCAGAGAAGGTTGTGTACTTACTGTTAAGTTTTTGTGCTAATTAGAGGCCACCTAAAAATGATTGAATTGTTTTCCTACAGTCAGTCCATGCAATTTACTCATTATTTGTTTACAGGGGAAGGCACTGTAGCAGATAAGATACTCCCTCATAGCTCTCTGATAGGTTTGTCTCTCACTACAAAATGTTCATGGATCAAAAATTAAACTTTGGTTTCAAGTATGTAATATCAAAGCCAAGAAGACATCTAATGATACTCCTTAATAGATGATGCTTTGTAATAAATTAGCAATGAGGATGGAGATCAGAGGAGTAATTTCTTAGCTGACAAAATGTTGTTGATGATGGCTATTCCAATTGTATCTTCTGCTCTGTTGCACACCTAGTTCTCTGACACAGTGTGGTCTCAGCTGCTGGGATCAGTTTAATTTACTGTAAACGGAGATGAGCTGTACCCATCATAGTGACAAAAGATGTACCTGAACCTTTTGATGAGGCTGCAGATCTTTAATACATCCTGGACTTGGGTATTTTTCCCTCTCACAGTTCAATGAACATCTGCTTCAAAAGGCATGGAGAGGGTGAATAGCTGTTTACAAAGATTTGAGCAAAGCTGTTTCCCTCAGGCCAACATACATTTAAAAATCCATTTTAATGCATGCACTTATACTATCTGTTTCTGACAGAAACAGTCTGTCCTAGCCAATCTTATGGCTTGCTAATTCTTCTATCAAAATAGGCGATGAAGAAGATTGCATATGGTTTTCCTACATTTATTGCTTCCAGTCATGATATCTAGGGCTGTGCATAATTGTGGCTCTTTCTTCAGTCACAGAGAACTTGCAGAATTGGATGCCCCCCAGAAATGACTCCTCCTGGTTTCTTGGGTGAGAACCAGCCAATATCCATTTGAAAGGCTGCCACACCACCTCTGCTAGGGTAGACCACACTTTCAACTAACAGTCTTCAAGCAGAGATGTGTAGTGCAGGTTGTGTTTGGTGAGGAGATATTGCCTTGTGACCACAAGGAACAAGACCAACACCTCTCTTGCATCGTGGCAACATTTTTTTCTGATGAGCAGTTGGTTTTGATTGGCAATTATTTTTCTCAGCTATTGAGTCTCCTAAACAATCAATTTTTGTGCATTAGATATATCACAGAATGGACACGAGCCATACTGCAGTATGGCAACAGTGCATGTGTTTGGTGAAGAAAAGTAGTGAGCAGATGGGCACCAGTCTTTTCCTAACATCACCTTGGGTTGCCATCCTGACATCCTTTCCTGTTAACAGAGTGAAGCTGTTTGGGCATGATGAAAATCAAAAGTAAACTCTTTCTTTGGACATCCTTATTCTCTGCCCCTTCCTTGGATGTTCACAGTCTTCTCAGCTGATGTGGAGCCTGATGAAACCCAACTTGTGTCTATTTCTGATTAATAAAATCTCTTATCTTTCAGTCTTCTAGTGTGTAGATGATGTTGAGGCATCAGTGCTGATGAACTGTTTTTCAAAGTGATATATTGTGCAAATTATTTCTTTTGTTATGAAAACAATCAAGACTTGGACTACTAGGGAGATTTTTTTTTGTGACTGCTGAGTTCTCTTAAGGTGTAAGCATCTCACAGAAATTGGGGAGAATTGGTAAATTTTCTTGAAACCTACTGGATAAAAGAATCACCTTCTGACCAAGGCAGTATATTTCTTCAATCAGAACAGTTTCATGCCTGCATTTCCATAGAGGAATCTCGGTAATGGTGTGGAAGATTAGTTTAGTCAGAGGAGTGTTTTATACAGGTGTTTCAAATGCTCTTCTTCCATTTTCTAGAAGGAACTAATTCAGACTAGGTAGATAATTACTTCTTCTCCTGATGCCTTAGCTGTAGAGATAAAGGGCCTTCGAGACTCTGAAGAAACTGTAAAACTGATGGATTTGCTCTTGTCTTTTTTGAGTGGAAAGGTTGAGCATTGCTGGCTAGAGCCAGGGGTACTGTTCAGCTCTGCCAGGGCTGTTCGCTCGTCCATGCTGTCCCAACCTGGCTTTACTTGGCAGTATTTCCAGTGTGTTTCATTTCTCACACACAGTGCTCACTGCTCTCCTTGGCTCTCTTGCAGTCCAAGCCTGGCATCTCTACCCTGAACTGAAGTTTGTAGATTAGCTAGCTCAGTATGGATAACTACAGCTTTCACTGTTCCAGTTCACAACCCCAGCTCTTGCAAGCACGTCTGTTGTGGCCTTCAGCATCTTTGCAGTCCTGTTTCAAAGCCTTTTGCTGCTGAAAATCAAATGTGACTTAGGTTCTGCTTTCATCATTCCTCACAGTGTGTTTTTGCCCTGGTGAGCATAGTTGCAAAAATTTGCTTCAAGCTAATCATCTGAGCACTGAATGATCAGGAAAAGCCCCCAAGCTGCACTGTGGCGCTTCAGAAATAATTTTCTCAAGATCATTTAGTGGGTAAAGCTATTTACAATTTCACTTCACTCAGAAATAATTGCAGGAGGGAAAGAACCATAGATGGAGAAGAGAAATCCATTACATTTATGTGAACACATCATTATTTATTTGCTTATACATGGAACCACTCTTTTAATATGCTGTAGGAGATTGTGAGTTTTTTGTTCTCCTTGCATTTAATAAAACCCTTTCCAAACTTTGCAGTTCCTGCAGCTGAATATTTTGAAGGGTATTATAAACATACTTAATCTCCACCTGGAAAAATCAGCTGGCCATGCCACTCTTGGAGGCAGGCAGTTGTACTGACTGTGGAACAGAGAAAAAGGGTGCTTGTATGTCTTATGTGCCTCAGCTGCCAGCTTGAGACATTATCAATATGGTCATTATGCAGAGCTAGGTCCTGATTGCACAAGGCCATGCCAGACTCCACTGAGAGCTGCATATTGGATGAGTGAACGACACTAATTAAAAACCACACAAATAAATTTGTATTTTTTACCTACTGCTTGTTAGATATCAGTATATCTTTGAAAGTAACTCTATTATGCCTATTTTGTACTAACAACTATGGTGTTTTAGCCCAAAGTTGTACTCTTACTTTGGGCTTTTGGCCAAGTTAATGAAACTGAAATGCTCTGGTTTGCCATACATACCTGAATTCTCCACATTAAGGAGGTGGGATGAAGCTTAGCTTTATGAAATGTACATTCAATTTTTGTGTAATAGCTACCTATGCCTTTATTAACATGTAACTTGTTTGTTTATTCTAAAGTATAAATGAATAAATTATTTTTGTGGGTGTACTGGCATTTGGCCAGTGTCAATCCTTCACAGCTACTCACTGTTTATCTTGGTGTCCTCCAGCAATACTGCATATAAGAGTTGCATAGCAGCAGAGTTCAAAAAGTATGATTATTGTGAGGGCACTTAGAAGATCACATAAGCCATGTTCTTTAGGGGATTTGTCTTGGGATGGGCATACCCTGTACTAGATAGTCTTTTCCCACAGAAGTAAAATTGCTTATGTCAAAAACTAATTATCTTGTTTGAATTGTGCATATGAAGTTATGTTCAGATCTGGACCTCGGTTTAAGTTATTCAGGTCTAAAAGTTTAACTTTTAATCCAGCTGAGTTGATAACTCCTGAACTGCGCCATTTAGGTTTTAGTCATATTATTTCTCATGCTGTTATATGCATGATTTATTACAGGGATTCCAAAACATTTTAAAGATGCATTATCTTTTTGGGGCATCTCTTCACTGATTCTCAACCCACAACATCCCGACGACCGCAATATCAATGGCTTGCAAGGAAAAGTGAGATTAGGAATGTGTACATTTCTATCTTTCTTTTTAATGCAATTCTGTCACTGGAAAAAAAGGAGACAGACGGAGTGCTTTGTGATGATACTGTTCTTCCCATCCAGCCAAGAAATGTCTTATCTACCCTTTGTGCTTTACAGACCACAACTAGGGTATTTCTGCTTCGTGCCACAAATCTATTCTCTTTTTAGCTTTTTTTATGAAGATGACTTTGCTTTTATATTCATAATATGCTGTCAGCATTATATCAAGGGCCTTGCATGAAAAATGCATTCTCTTATGCAATGACACTCTGTAGTCCTTCACTCTTAACTCTTAGATACTCTTAAAACTACAATGAGTGGAACTGTCTGTCTGAAATGACAGAATAAAATCAGAATTCTGATGTGGTCTAGCACTGACATCATGGGATTGTTATTGTATTTTAAAATATACTTTGCAAAACTGTGTTTCCTGTTCATATCCAGTCATGATCTGCTGTTAAAATAAAAATTAAAATATTCTAATGAGAAGAAAAAGTATAAAACCAGTGCAAAAATATAGTTATCCCTTTTCTAAAATACATTCTCATGTTCCAAAAAGTCTTCCAAGGTCAGAAGTTTTATTTACATCTTAGTGTTTAAATGATCAATGGAATTTTATTCTGTTAATTGTTCTAATGATGTTTTCAGTCTATTTATACTTGTGATCAAAACTTCAGTTATGAATTATGTGAAAAAGGTATTTCCTTATATTTTTCAAAAAGCCTTGGCTTGCTAATCTGATTTCTCTTCTTTATTGTGAAAAAGTGACTGATTATTCCATATTTATCTTCTCTGTCTCTTTCATGGTCTTGTAAATCTTCCTAATCCTGTCTTCCGAGTTGAATAATCTTAGTTTAATTTCTGCTTGCACATAAACTTTCCCATTTTGCCATTTTCTTGCCACCTTCAGCTCTGTTGCATCCTTCTGAGGTGCAGATGACTAATGCTAGGATCATTTTTTAATTTTTTTTTTTTTTTTTTAGCAGAGAGCACTAGTATGTGTGTTTGAAATATATTCAGTTCTGTGTACTGCTTATCAGAAAAAGGCAGTCAGTTTCAAGCACTGGTGGTTACCCTCTGTTGCTCAAAGGTGCACCTGGAGTGCACCTCTGGCCACACCTGATAGGCACTGATGGAGACCTCAGCTCACATGTGGATGTGTACAAACTACAGCCCATCCTGGCAGATGCCTCTGCAGGCTCTACCCGGCAGTTTAAAAAAGCTTATCTGCATCACCTTGCCTCTATTCAGAACCTTTGGAGTTCAGAGGACTTAGCCTATGTCATAAGAGAGGTTGGTTTGGACCATGGTAGGTGTTTCCCCTGTCAGCCCATGACTGCACGCTATTCCCTAGGTGAAAGCAAAAAGAGGAAGAGTTTCCTAGAGCTTCACCAGCTGTATTCTCTATCTCACTTCTTCTAAGGTGGTGATCCAAAAGTTCAAAAGCCTTCAATATTTTCTATAATTGCTGGGCTATTGGAAATATCAGTGTTAGCTTTTTCTAATGCATGTAGCATTAGAAGTTATACTTACTTTTACAGAAGAAATGAATGGCCTAGGATTTGGATCTTCTCCTCTTCCACGTGTGTGATGAACCCTTTATTTTTTCCTAATCAGATGACAGTTGTTGGGCTCTCAACCCTAAGTCATGCTAGAAAAATGGAAAGATGCAGGGAAGTGAAATGGAATTTCTCTAAGTCACCAAAGGAAATAATAAATCACTGTGAAATATTTGAGACTGGAGGAAATGGAGGAGACTGAAAAGAAAAAGAAAGCAAACCCAAGGATGCCATAAAATTCTAGTGTGCATTTAATGAAGTGCCTTGACTTGATAACTAAAGTTAAAAATGTACATAGGTTTTAGAAATAACCCTTTATAATAACGTTAGTCTCCATGGTAGAATGGGGTGAAGCAACTTCTGTAATATTTTGATCTATTTCCCTAAGTCAAAATGCTAAGTGCCTGCAGTAACTTGCAGAATATTTTGGCCATATGTGACACTGGAACAGCTATTCTGTTGCCTGCACTTTTATATTCTAAACTGTGTTGGAGTATATAGAAATTAAACATCTTGGCATTCTTCCTGTGAATGGAAGTCACCTTCAGGAAAACCAGAAGGGTTGTTATTCTTGCAGAGCATAAAAGGGGCTGACTAGCAAGAGAGCAGTATACACAACTATTTCATCAGATAATGGGAGCTTTTTCACCTGTATAGAAGTCACGTAGAAAATCTAATCTCCTAATTACAATCATTAAGATTTTGCACATATCCCTGTTTCAGGTCAAATGAGAGAGGAGCATGTATATGTTTCTGTGCAAGAGCATTCAGCTAACTTACTGCAGAGCAGAAATGCTCATATTGTTTCAGAGCTTTCACGTTTGTCTATTGAATTTTATCTGCTCTCATTTATAACAAATAGTAAATGGTTTATAGAGAGTGCATATGTGACAAATTAGCATCATGAGAAAATACTGCTGTTATTCACAACACATAAGGGGAGAATATTTTATTGTGATTAAGAGCCGCAGCTATTAAAACTTGTCATCCAGTGAACTTCAGTATAGTCTGTGGTATTTGCTTGGCTGTTTATGACAACATTGATTAAACACTAATTATTTATAATTGAAATAACAGTATAAAGTGTGATTCTACAACTAATGAAAGCAGGAAAGTATCTCTCATGGGGTAGGTCAAAAACGGTACTTGTGTCTCCTATGCTGACCATCCATCATTCTTAAATTTTAAATCATAACTCATGAAAGATGCCAGCAACTAGTGTCTAGTGTGTGCTAGACACACTACACTGTGATGACTATCTCCTGATTTTCATAACCAGAAGAGCATAAAATATTTAAAAGATGGGACAAAAAACTGGAATAGGATGACAGGGTCTGCTCTTTGTCCCAAGAAGTATCAAAAATGATAATAGGGCAGTGGGATTTTGAGTTGTGAAAAGATTGGATTACAAAACAGAAAGTCTTCATGCAAAATGAATGCTCATTTAGCCGATAATAATTTATACACTTTTCCCACCACTAACATTATCATGTATATTTGAAGGCACAAGAATGAGTAGGAAGAATGAGTAGGAAATTGTAGCAAGAAGCACTACAGTCTTTGAGACATCCTTCCTATGCACAGTCCCTTGATATCTGGGTGTATAGAAGAAAGAAATTCTTCATTTCATGGGGAGTAATACTTGAAGAAATCCTCCCCATGATATCAGTCAGTCTGTATCTGTTCTCTGCTTTTGTTAACGTGTCCAGTGATGTGGTATTTAGGATGAAGTATATTCCTGTTAGGAATGGAAATAAATTTAATTTAGTAAAATTAAACTGGTAAGGAATTAGGATCCACTGAACAGGTTCTAATTTTCAGTTCAGCTTCTGAATTTTGTTCTACATCTGCTCCTTCTGACAGCCTTGTAGTAAATAAACCTATCAGATTTCTTTGAAATTTGTCAGCGTTGTGCAGTAGGTGAAAGCACAGTGCATGGAAGTAATGGGACTTTCCCCAGGGAAAAAAACAGTTCCCTGATAGCTGATAACAAAGACATCCTGCTTCTTAGGACTATTTAGATTAACAATTCAAGAAAAAGAATCAAGGTACTAAGGAAGAGCTATAAAAATTTCATAAAAATATAATACAAGAAATAAAGGTAATTCTTATGATTGTTAACTACAAAGCATAGAATTCACTAGCAAAACAAAGTTGTCATTTACAGAAAAATATACTGATATTTCTGACAATTATCCCAGTTTCATAACTATTGAGTGGTATAACTCAATAAATGGTATTTCAGATCATGAACCTGAAATTTAAAAGTGGAAGGCTGCATGAACATTTGTGTGTATATTAGAAGTGAGAAAGACTTAATAAGCCAGATCAAGTGTGGTGTGAGTACATGTGGTGTGAATGATGAATTAATATTTTATTCCAATAGAGAGTAGTCCTGTGAATTGTTTCTTGTGAATTCAGAATTGCAGTCTTTCCCTAGGGATTTAAGACCATTGGTAGAGCCCTGCATCTAAGGCTGTAGCTCTTCAGAAGACTTAATGAGGAATTTCTGAAGCTCTGAGTGAATTGTGTTGAATTTCATTACTTTTGATAGGATTTTTATCCATTCCAGTTAAAAATGACCAATGGACACTTCCTCTGAGAGACAATATCACAGCCAGATAGAGCTTACTATACAGGAAGGTTTTTCAGTAATGATCCTTAATTTTCCTTTTATTGCTCCCCTAGAATTTTTCACAAACAAATAAAGCTCTGTAATTAACCACGTTTCCTTCAGCATGGAAATGTTGGCCAGAGATTAGATCCCTTGCTGGCAACAGCAGGCTTTTATTCTTTTAGGAGCAAACAAGGCACTTCTCATTAGGTATAATTTTCAGGCCTCAGACGTCTTGATAACCAAAATTTGCACAAATCTATCTGTTCCAAGAGCTTAAGAAGGGATAAGATTGGGCCAGAATGCTTGTACTTAAATCTGTAGCTGAGCATCTTAGCAGGCATAGGTCAGTAAGGAGAAAACATTCTCTTAATGCTGATTCACAGTATATAATTAATATCTCACTATCAAGAGGCAAAGGTGTTTTGATTTCAACATGTTTGTGCTGCTCTTCTGATTGCTCTAAGGGACCTGGAACAAGAATGATCTTCTGAATCTAACATGATTTTAAACTGTTTGTTGCCCATATTCTGATAAGAAGGTGTCCTGGAACAGGTTTATCTGTGCTGATAGTGAGGTTTGTGGCTGTAGGGAAATGTTGATACCATACTTCAGCATTTATCTTCTTAACATCTATTCTTTAGATGCTGTATTGTAATGAATTGTCAACAGTCAAAATGGGGGATTATAATGAGAATGGTATTTTTTTCTTATATATCATCTTGTAGTAAATATGTATTATATTTTCTCCTTCCTGCCTCTTCTTAACTTTTTTTATTGCAGACTTGTTTTGACATGTTTACTTTTTTCCCTCAGTATTTTTTACTCTTCTCACACCATCTTACACATTTTTGCTTTTCTTCTCATACATGCTTTTTTTGTTTTTCTCCTTTTCCTTTCTCCTTTCTTTTAATATCTTTTTCTCCATAATATAATACTACTTGTGGACCACCCAGGCAAAAATATTCTCCATAAGTTAGACAGTTTCAAAAGTTAAATTTGGAATTCATTGCAGGGTGAAATTGTGTGTGGGTTTTCTAGAAATGGGAAAAATTTATGTGATAAGGTGTGGAGTTGCATCTTGCATAACAGATTTATGTCTGTATGTGGTATAACTGTGTCCTGAAAATGGTATTAAGTCTGCTAAAGCCTGCACTATATTATTATCAGCGCAGCCACAGAGTAGATTTTGGAACTGTCGATTTCAGATCCAGAACTGGTATAATTGCAGTATATTGAAAGATGTGTTCCCTATACATATGAGATAAGAGTAATTTATGGTGTTTTCTAATGAAATGTAGGGATTTGAGGAGGTGATTAGTACTTTCCTGAGAGCACACTAAAGTAAATGCAAATAGCTGTGCAGTTTGTATTCTAACTGGTAGATTTTATTTGCAGAGCTTGGAAATTTATTAACCTAATTCCAGTTAATTGGTTTATTGCTGTCCTGTGTATAGTACATACATCTGGATTTGTCTATTATACCTATCATGACTGTGTATGGGCACCTTATATGGACACACTTCATGATTATGTTCTGGAGATGAAGTTGCTCTGGATAGACTTTTGATTTTCCCTTATGCTGTCAGTGGAACAGCCTTCTGATGAGTCCAGGGTGAAAATAAAATTCATGTAATGTTCCAACTGCAGTCACTGGCAATAAGCATCATGAGAAAACAGGGCAGTAATAAAATGAAATAACATGTACAGTAAAAATATGAAGTAAAATAATTAATTCTAACCTACAGATATGATTCTCATTTATTCCAAATCTTTTCACAAAGTGATGGTGGTGTAGAAGATGTATAGAGGCAACACAGAATAAGGATTCTTTACACTGAATCTGTAATGCAGCCTTAGTATAAATAAGAATGAGATACTCCATATAGTTATTATATTCAGAGTGATTTCTAGTGAGAAAAGCATACGTCTGCAGCTTGATAAATGAACCAGTAAAGACACAACTAATATTGGATACCCAGTAATGTGCCTGTCCATGCCTAGGCACTAAAATGTTTTTGTTGCTAGAAATAAAGTATCTGCAAGCTCCTAGTTTTTTCTCCACTTAGGAAAAAACACTTGAAAGAATCTTAATAGTACATCATCTTCTGTAAATAAAAAGTGATATAAAATTTCTGCCTTTCTTTTCTCTAATATCTCCACTTGGTTCCTTACAGCTGCTCCAGTCTCTGTGGGGTTGTGCTAGGTGCCCTCCACTCATCTGACTTCAGTCTTTCATTCTCTTCAGTGATAATTTCCTTCTTTCATGTGTCATTTATATAAATGTGACTGTGGACACACCATACATGTGTTGTTTATTCTGATCTTTCCCCTCCCTGCTCCTTATTGATACTGACTGCTTTTGGAGTTAATGGATTCTGCCAGTGACCCTATCAGAATTTTTAATATTGTCTGAGGTTTCTGGAACGCCCAGTGAGACACTGAGTGAACCCCACTCTCTCTGGTAACAGTCCACCTGCTGAAGTCATGTGGTGCAGGACTGCTTCCGATTTCCTTCTCATACAGATTTTTCATCTGTGTAACTCCCATGGAGGCAGTGGAGATAATCTTTCATGGCACTGGTCTAAGCACAAGAAAACTCCTACGCAATGGCTGCTTTCATTTTGGTTTTCATATGATGAAAATGGGCTTGGGGTGTGCAATATTTTTTTATAGGTTTAGCAGGAGGACAGCTGAATAGAACAGCTTCAGTCCTGGAGTCACAGTTGTGGTATTAGAGCCAAAGTGCTCAATAATGTCCAGATTAGCAGCTACACTTGGGTTTCCTCAAGGTGGCTAAGGACTGTAGGAAAGTCTGTTTCATCTCTTGGCAGATGTCTTTTAGCTGGAACTCAGGTGAAGGTGAATGAAATATAATCTCTAGAATACTTTATTCATATCCAACTATGCTAAATTAGGTTGTGTTCTGTGATAATAAATGAAGAAAGGACTATACTGGACTCTTAAAACGCTATTTTCCAGCAGATTTCTAGAGATTTTTCTGTAGAATTCTTGGCTGTATTTCCTTTGATCTGCTTATGATGGGGTATTTTGCTTCTGTTTTGTTTAGAATTATCTGCTTTCCAAACATGAAGAGGAATATTCTATTGGTAGGGTTGCTTACAGAAATGAGGAGAGTGTACCTAGGGAAGTAGGAAAGATCACAGTGAGATGAGAATCTCTTCCTTTTTCCTGCTTCAGGATACGTTCAAATTGGAATTGGAGTGTTCTAAAGCAGTAGAAATGCATAGCTTCCAAACAAGCAAACCAGTTTTCTGTTCATGAAAACTTTGTGTTATTTTGTCTTATTCATCTTTCATTAGGATTTTTTGAAGTACTGCATGCAAGTTTTAGCTGCTTTGGTTGTATATAATATGACTTTAAAACTCAAGTATGGCAACTGGTCCAAACTGGACAAGCAGATGGAGCCCTGTCTCTCTCTCCATCTTATTTCTGCGTGGTGGATGTGTGTCTGTCTTATTTTCACTTCTGTGTGATGTTGAGCTACTTGCTTTTGCTGGAGCTGGGAGCATACCCTCATCATGTATTACTGATCAACTCTCTATTTCCTGGCCACTTCAAAGCACCATTTAGATTAATGGATCAAAGGGCCAATATGCCTCCTGAAACACCCATGGTAGTTAATTGGGATCTAAGGATTTACTAAGATGATAAATTGCAGACAGTCTAAACACTTCATTGCAGTTGAGACTTCAGTTTAGATTTGGGATTGAGAAAACAACTTTAGCAGACTGAAGTCATCAGAATTCCCTTTTTACTAAGTCATTGACATTTTTGGTAGAACATTGCCCAGTTGAGATATTGGCTAATTGTTGATTAGAGGGATGAGAACTCTCAGAAATCATTCCACAGCTAATTTGTCAGGTGACCTGTCTTACAAGTACCTAGCAAACCCAATCCAGACCTTTTCTACCATATGAGGTCACAGGACCTCTGGATAAGAAGCCTTAAGAAATCATCTCATCTGTCAGCATCATGGCAAGATAAATTATACCTGTTTCTTTCTGGATGGATGGTGATCTAGGCTATTTGTAGAGACTTTCAGTGACAGAGACTCAACAGTCTCTCCAGACAGTCTGAGCCAGGGCTCCAATATTTTAAGTATGGAGCACCTGTTAATATGTCTGACTTGGATCTCCTTTGCTGCAGCCAAAGTTTGAACTTTTTTGCCCTATCCACCCTGGATGAGGAGAATAGGTTATTTCCTTCTTTGCAGCAGTCTCAGGTACATGAAAACTATTATCACATCTCCCCAACTGTTTGTTCCTGATAAGGTTACAGTACAAAAAAGTTATATGGAAAAAAAGGAGCGGTCAAAAAGCACAATGAGAGATGAGCAGCTCTCAGACTTCATAAACTTAGAAATTGTGTTTAGATTATTTGGTGTTCCAGGCCTATTTAGTTTACACACTTAAATAGCTTTTTTTATATATGTATATATATACACATATATATATATATATACCAAAGAGGAATCTGGCCTCAGGTTTGCTCTATGGACATCAAATTTAATGCATCTGGTACCCACACCACACCAATTAATTTTGATAGTTCAGTTTTCTCCCTGCCACATAAGGACAGATTATAAAAAATATATATGGAGGGAGAAAGTGAAAAAATACTAAGCATGTCTTCTTTATTTTACTGTTGTTGTTCAGAAAATTACCCAGCAGTAATGCTTAGTATAGTTAGGGAACATCATGTCTATGCTGCACAGATTAGACTGATTCCATGAGGTTTTTATCAGTAACTTCAATTTTGTCATTGACACCATTGTAAGCTAAATCAGTGAGAAGTATATGAGAGTGAGAGAGAGCTAGAAGCAATCCAGCTAATGGAAAGTACTGAGTAAAATGTTCGGCTTTTGAAGTATGCTGACATCTCCGCTTTTTTTCTGTTTAGTCCAAAGTTGTTTATCTGCTGAGGTAAATGGGAGCTCAGAGACAGGTTTTGCCTTTATCTTAACCTCTTCTCACACAGCCAGCTAAGCAGTGATTTTAGCAGAGATTTCTAAAAAGCTTGCTGTGCTATTCCCCCCACCCTTATCTAATCCTTTTCTCCCTCTATGCGTAGGTGTGTTTTCTTTTCCTTTCTTGCATGTTTTGCACATGTGCTTTGCAACTTGTCTTTGCTTAGTCCAACCAAAAAAGGTGTTAATTAGCTTGGAAGCACCTGGCTACGCAGTAATTTTTATATCTGTTGTTTCCCTACTGGTCAGGACAAATAAAGTATTCAATCTTGCTACTAGAATTATTTTAAAAGTGCAACTTATACAAGGGGCCTGCTACTGTTGTCATCAAAATAAAAGCATAAAAGATGTTAGGAAGCATAGGCAGTTTTTTGATACCATCTTAGATTTTTGAACAGTTCACAGTTCTCTTTGGACTTTCAAAACAACTAGAGAAATCCACTATAAATACCTCAGCTTCTTAATGTGTGTCATGGTTGATCTGTCTTCATCTTCTTAATCAAACTTTACTATATTGGCTTAGATATATCCTTTAGGGGTCATTTGATCTTAAGCTCCTATTTCTCAGTTTAAGCTCCAGAACTGCTTGTATCCTACTTTATTGCTGAAGAAATTGCATGGTTGGAAGTGAATCTCTGCTGGATGGGACTTTTGATGCTACATCCATGTAAAATAACATGAGGAAGAGGGATGCTTGTCAATCCTGCCTGAAGAGGTCTGGGACATTATTTTTTGCTTTTGACTTAATTTTGTTCCTGGGGAAATAAAATGTACATGCTTAAGCAGTTGGAAGAAATATTAGGAAAGTCCATATTGGGAGAGCCTCTTTCCTGTGCTGTTCAATTAATACATTGCTTTCAGTCTCTAAATATCAAAGGGCTGTTGGATGTTGGGGAAAATCAGTTTCCCTCCAGTGTAGGGGGAGAGAAAATACTAGTAAAGGTACCAATCCTAGGTAAAGTATGCATGAAAGTATATAAAAGAGATAACCAATACTTCATCTGCTCCAGTATAGGAGGCAGAAGCAGTCTGTGAATTGTTTGCTATTTATAGATAACATTTTAGAATCAGACTGTTGCAATGAAGTTACATTTCTGATCTTTTAGTTGTACACAGAAAATTTGTACTTATCCTTTGGTTTAGCTCGATCAGGGGAAAAAGGGTTTAAAGGAGCTCAGAGTCTGCTGTCTGCACTCAGAGTACAACATTGTGTACTTCAAACTACCTGGGAAGACGAGTTGGGCTCCCTATGTTCTTTTCCATTTAATTACTCATGTATGAGTTTCTCTTCTGCCTGCATTAATTGCATTTCTAGTCAACTGGATGTGTTCAAACCTATTAATGGGAGATGCAAGGAGTTTAGACTGTCAACTCTTGTGGAGTCAAGATTACTCAGCAATTGGTGGTCTTTCACCTCTAAGCGGGACATTCTTAGGTGGAAGCACAGGAGGATGTTTTCCTTAGGTGCTGCTGAATTAACACATGATGAGTAATTAACCAGTGGAAAATGCAGAAGGAGGGCAAATAAAAATTACTCTGTTTTTCATTGGAATTTTGTTTTGATAGATATCTCCTGGACATATATTTAGTTGATGGGTGTGTTTTTTTAATACCAAGAAAAGTTTTGAAATCTGATAAACAATGATATACTTCTAGTTATTGAAAAGCACTTAAAACATGTAGAATTAAATATTTCCTTGAATCACGCCAAGACCTTAAACAACTGGCAAGTTCTCAGAGCTCTTCTCACATTGAAAGAGTTTCAGAGGTAACTGTGATGATCTATTGCTATGTGTGGAGCTGTGTGACTGCCTGCAAGAAATTGAGTGATAGATCCCAGTAAGGCCCACCAACCAGAAATTATGTAAAATGCACCACATGTAGCTTTTAATACACTTTATTTATATAAACTCTGGCCCTACTAATAAAATTCTTTGAAGTCGTTCAGGATGTGTGAGATAAAGACCTCAGCTGCAGCCCATCAAGTTTTAAGGAGGCTTCATTATTTTCTCCAGCTGGGACTCAGTGGTCAGCTGCATCTGTGTGCTGTAGGAGAGCGCAGCCTCAGAGGATGGGAAAACCATGAACCTGTTTATCAGGGAGAGGGTGTGGATTATGAAGATGGAATGTTACTTGAGCTATTGGTGAGTGGTAAGAGTGCTTAGTTATTTAGGGCAGGAAATTCAATAACAGAAGGGAATGGGGATTTTTCTTTTAGAAGAGGAGAAATTATGGTGGTGATGAACAGCATAGCAGCTTGTGAACTCTGGAAGAGCAGAGGCTGGGCTGCCCACTGGTCTCATCTTTGGGCTATAATAGTGAACCTAGAACTTTACTAAGGATGGTCCTATCAAAAAGGCCTATGAATGATAAAAAAAACCTATTAAGATAAGACTGGCTATTAGGAAGGTAAGAATAATAAAATGGCTGTTGTAGGGTAGCTTCATAATTATGAGCTGCTACAAGCAGAGCATTCTAAGAGAATGGTAAGCACTACAAGCTGTGAGGCCTAACCTGCAAAGCAGGTTCTAGAATTAATGCTGTTGCTGGTACTGGCTAGTGTCTAGGCTAGTATAAATTTTTCCTATTCTTCCAAATATCTGGTAGGGATGGTATTACATTCTTGCTTCCAGGAGTAGAAAGACTGTAATATATTTCTAACCTTTTCATATCACACCCCAAGACACCATTTGCCTTTGCTGAACTGTGGTAACTTGATTAAATGGCTGTTTTGAATGCCAGGGCAGAGTCCAAAGTTCTTGGTATACTGTGAGATTTTAGTGTACTCTGTTATTTTCCTTCCTTTATGTGCTTGTGGAGACAGAAGAGACATTTGGGGTTAAAGAGATCCCTTGAATCTGTGGTGTCAAAATTAGAAGTCAAATAATAGGTTAAATAAAGTAGAGGCCATTCAGAAGAGACTAAGATGCATAAGGATTGTTAAAATCCAGGTTGTGTGTGTGTTCTTCTGCAGACTAAAATAGCTTCAGACTGCTTGAAATACAGATAGCTGTCTGTCACAAAATAGGTCTTCTGGGGAAAAGAGGAGAACAGCTTATCCTTTCCTCCTGATCTTTACCCATCATAAAGAAAATCAGTTAATCTTGCTAAAATAGTTGACTGTGCTGTGTATTAATAGGAACTTTAAATTGCCTCTGGACAAAAGTCTGCTTTTGGTGTCTGTAGTTTAGCTCTTAAAGCCAGCCTGCCCCAGGGGTAGGATAACTCCTAGGGTGGTGTGAATGCAGGAGCTTGGCTGCTGGAATTTGGGAGTACCACTTCTGGTGGGGTCAGCCTGAAGTCCCTGGGTCCTTGTAAGAACTGGCTCTAATCCTGGTGGTCTGTAATAATTAGGCCTTTCTCGTCTGTGTAAACTGAAGATCCTGCAGTATTTGTATAACTTTGGTTATATTCAACTGTTGACAGAAACTATCATAGTATTTTCTGCTGGGCCATTTAGGAGAATAATCTCTGAACAATATATGGTAGTGGAAAGAGTGATAACCTGAAAGGAAAATATGAAAGTTATTTGCTAAACATTGTAGCAAGAGTTGCTGAGAAGCTATTTAGTGCTGCACATTACTTATTTATCACTTGATTATTTTACTGTTTCACTTCTATTTACATACCCCATTGATTCTTTTGCATCTGGGTTTTGCACAATTCTTTCAATAACATACGGTTCAGTGGCTGTAATTACAGGATTGTTAAAGTTCGCATTCCACTATTCGTCTTGTTATCTCCAGTAATGGAAGGTTGAAATAAATGCACATAATTATGTGTTTGGTCCTAAATTATTTTTGTAATGCTGTCACTAGAACACACACTTGAAAAACTTATTTTCAGTGTTGGGGTCTCTCTGGCAAAATAAAACTCACACTTGCAACTGAACCCATCTACTTTGGTGTTCTGGTGTCTTTGTCTCCCTACCATAAAAATCCGTGAGTTTCATACTATTTCAAACTAGGAACAGATATTGTACAGTGTTGTAATACCCATTTGGTGAATTCTAGGCACAGGTTTTTGAACTTGGAATATGCAGGTGTAATTTATCTGCAAATGACAGCTCTATGGAAATGTTTCAGAGATGAAACAACTGTAGGGCTTTTTTTACCTTTAAATAAAACAAAAGTTGCTTTGTCCTGAGGTCACAAATTGAGAAGGAAGAAAACATGAATGAAGAGGACTCTTAGGCAATGTATGACAAAATTTTTACAGAATTTAGTTTAAGATCCCATTCTTCACTGGATATTTTACACAGTGCTGTATTAGTGCTCAGTGCCCAGGATCAGGTCAAGAGCTGATGAAATGGAGTCAGTAGTTGTTTTGTTCTAAGGGAGAGAGTAGTATAAAGTCAGTATTTTACAGTATCGCTCTATTGACCCCTTGGGGAGATGGAAAAAAGCTATTTTTAGTTTGGATTCAAATTTATGGTGAAATATTTCAGATTATGTAATCTGTGGTCAGTGTGAAAGTCTGTCCAAAGATGAGATTTCTATGTCTAGCTGGTGTGTGTATCGATACATTTCAACTGGAGACTGTGCGTGAGTTTTGTATCACTTGTCTTCTGAGATCAGCTATTGTATACAGTTTGACTAAAATATGTAATAATTTCCTGGTCTGTCTATAGTTTTCCTAACCTCTAATGTAGAGGTAGAAACTTCCCTCTGATAGGTTAACTAAAAAATATAGATTCTTCCTATGGTGGTAATGTGAAAATCCCACAGAAATTATGAATTTTTACTTGCTTCTTGGTATTCCAAAAGGACCATATTTGAAATGAGCACTGATCAAGCCTTGCTGTAAGGTTACTGATTATGTGGTTGTCTATCCCATTTGTGCAAGGGGCAACTTAAAATGTCTTTCAAAAAGCAGTGTGCTCTGACTACAAGAACAAAGCACTTCTACTTTTTTTTAAACTGCTTGGTATTCAGGTTTGTATCCACTTGTGAACACTTAGACATTACTAAATGGCAGAGATTAATAGTATTCAGAGAAGAACTAAGGACGTTCATAGATAATTTGTAAGCAGAAAAGGTCCCACATAAAGACAATAAGAAAATAAACTGTATCCCTCGATGAATCTTAGCAGTAAGGCTTTGTGAATGCTGCAGGAATCTGTCTGAAGGCAGACCACAGAGTCATGCCAGCCAAGTATCTCCTGAACATGTAAATTTTGTCTAGATTGGTGGACTGGCAACTCTAGGAAGAACATGAGAGTTTTCGTTATGAACCTTTCCATTGAAAAATAATTCAGTAAATTGTGGGCCTTTCCTCTGTGTGCTCATAAAGGACAATGGGTACCTTAGTGATAATCTAATCCTGAAAACAAGGACTCCATAGAAGTTACTCCTTGTCTTGATTGTGGACGTTAATTAGTGTTGAGAGAAGTTTCATAGCCCCAGAGAAATGCGGAGTAGCTGGATGTTAGGGTGACAGGCACTGGATTCAGCACTGAATGTGTGATTCAATCTGCTGCAAAATCACTCTTTTTGGAAGCATTCCTATCATTTACTCACATCTCTGGCTCCTGTTTCTCCACTCTGAATCTTTAGTGCTGCTATCCTTACAAGCTGCTGCAGGAGGATATGAAAGAAAAGAGGGGCTTTCCTTGGCTGAAGACCACCAGCCATGGTTCTCCCCCCTCACAAATAAGATTTTATTATTATAAGTTGATTTATAATGTGGCAGGGATGGGCTTACATTTGAGACAAGTTTTTTTCGGCCTGAATGTAGAGGTGATCTAAATTCATACAAGCTGTTTCCTGAAACTTTTAGGGGGCCATTAAGTGAAAGTGTAAACTTTCCATTGGCTTCCATAAACATTCCATAGGCTTGCATATAGCCAGGCCTGGGACTGAGTTTGACCATCTTGCTTTGGAGTTAGTTTCTGCTGTGTAATGATCTGACTTCTCCTGCTGACAACATGTTTATTTGAAGGTAGGAAAAAAACATGTTAAGAAAGCAGCCTCAACAATATATACCCGGTGACCTGCAATATCCAATTGTTTTTCTTCTGGGGTAAGGCTGCAGTCCTTGTTTAGTGATTGAAGAAGCTGCTGGGGCAGTTTCCCACCTCTTGTGGCAGGGGCTCTCTGGTTGTTAACCTGTCTGAATCCTGTGGGCTGTTGTGCGGGGCAGTAAAGGATGGCCCAGAAATTCTGTAATCCTGTTTTTTATTACTTTATATCTCTGGTTGTAGTGGATTCTGGTACAATGGCCAGAAGCCTGGTTCTGGTATTTCTCTTCTTGAACAGCAATAAAAATAATTCAGAGAGCTGCGTGCCATTTTTCTTCCCTGCCATTGATTCCTTCTTCCCTCTTCCTCCTCAGAGGCAATAACAATTTCATGCAAAAGCTCTAAGCTACCCAGAACTTTAGGATGATGAACTATGAAGACAGACTTTCATATGTTGTCTCAATGGCAGACTTCTCTCTGCCTTGTGGCATGCTCCCCTGAATTTCTTTTTATTTTGAAGAGGAATGACTCACAAGAGTGAGAGGAAAATTAGTAAGGCAAACATATTTCATGTTTGTCCCTGAGTCTTTTTTATTTATTTTCCTTCCTTGCAAAAGAAGTCAAAGGAGTATTTGTTATTTCTGAACACTTTGGGAAGAGTACTTTACTTTTAGGTTTTGGTTACCAGGCACATTTGGCTTACCTGGCACATTTTGCAAACCTATTCTCCCTTCCTCCCATCTCAGCAATCCCCACAGGTGAAAGACTAGTTTTGGTTATTTTGTATTCTTTGATGTTCCAGTAATGTTTTTAGAGTCCTGAAAATATTCTGCAGGTATGCCACAAAGTGAAAATTGTATTTAAATGGATCCACCTTGCCTAGTTAACTTTCCCATTGGCATCACTACCATGCTGATTCTCTGGAGCTCCCTAGGCTTCATTATATCCTTTTCAAGAGTAACCATCCAGGTTACTAAACTAGATGATTAGATTTGGCGTAGCTTAGGTGGCTTCCCAGATTTTTTAAAAGGAGAGAAATAGGCAGTAGATGCCTGAAAGAAAGCAGTGCACAGCTGTATGCTCACTGACAAAGCAGCATTGGACTTGTTCAGAGCCTTTTCTTGGATGCTCCCATAGCTCGAGGGCTGTCAGTGCCCAACAGAATGTGCTACTGGTTGATGTAGATTCCATCAGTTTCAGATGTAATGGCACAGCTAAGATGGCACTGTGACTGGGGAAGGAGAGTTGGTAAAGCTGAGGGGAAGTTGTGTGTTACTGAGGAGACAAACTCTTACAGAGGCTGAGGGTGAGGCACTGCAATTCATTGTCAGTCTCGTTTGCATTTGGTGTGCAGATTCTGGTTCTCATCCACTGAATGTATTGCTAGTATAGCAAGTATCCTCCTGAGACTTTGGAGTTTGTATGTGTTTGCTCATGTAATTGTGATAACTTGTGTAACAGGAGCACAGGTGCACATAAGAGCACCAGTCTGTGTGCTGGATGACTTTTGCTCAAATCTTAAGGACTCCTCCTCCAACGCTCCAGTAAAACTTAGAGTATTTCAATATGCTTAGCTATTAAGTTACACTCCTGTGGTTTGCAGTATCATATTAAAAGATGTCACAGATGTTGGCTTTGGCATTAATTGTTTTCTTTTCCAAATCAATGGAGTTTAGTAATGATGTGCTGATGAAATTCATTTGGAAGCTTTATCATGGGGTAGATAATTTTTAGATTTGCATTTAGTCTGTGAGCTCGCTATGACATTTTCCTCCCCTTGTAATCCCCCTGCTGTTGCAAGTTGCTGGATGCACCTCACCTTCAATCAACCCTCTGTATGTACATGGCTCCATGTACTTGGCTCTGCTGAAAACCTCAGTTGTTAACACAGAGCATCCCTTACAGTCCTGGTATGCTTTTGCTTTTGCTCAGTGGATCTAGAATTTGAAGTGGTTTGATGGTTCAGACTTGGGCTCCTTACAGAAACTATAGGAGTTTGCTGCAGTGCTGGCCTCAAGCACCCTAACTACTGATGTGTCCAGGTTTGTCACGTTGCCCATTCCTACAGAGGTCTACGGTGCTCTTTTCTCAAAAGTGCCACTGCTTTCATCTTCCTGCGAATGAAATGCACTAATGACAATCAGTGCATTGCCGCCCTCTGAGACCTATCCTACTTTTATTAAACTGCATCCAGTTCTGTGACATGCACTAATGTGTTTGTGGGTACATTTGAATTTGAATCTTTGTGTTTCATTTTATTCCATGAACCAAATTACACACAGGGATTCAAAGCCAAAGATCTCTTCAGTGTTGTTCCTTCCCATTTCTTTATCAAGTTGGAGATCTCGCACCATGTTGTAAAATGAATTGCAAACAAAGTTTTTATTTAAGACCATCTGTTTTCCTGCTTAGATTTCATGAGTGCACGATTCTCACTGCTGTGACTATATAAGGGTTATAGACATTGCCAAAGATGTATTGGACTAATTAGGGCATTGAAGCTCATTTCCGAAGGTAGCAGTGTGAGCCTTTTGCTTAATATCAAATGCTATTCTGACATCTGTCTGATGGAGAAGAAAAAAGTGTGACAAACTTTTTAAAAACAAGAGAGGTGGGAGGCAAGGCACAACAAACTCAGTGGCCAGTTCAGCATTGCTTCTAATCAGTGTGTTACCAGCATGTAGTCTTCAATGTCTTTCATCACATATAGCTCACAAAACAAAATCCTTCAAAAGAAATACTTCTGGGCATTCAAACTGCAGTTTCCTTTGCTTAATTTCATCCTTTTCTTCTACTTAAGAGCTATTTAAGATACTGTTGTTTTTGCACACTTCAAATTTTTGCAAGCAGTTACATTCCCCAGTGTGTTGAGCCAAGCTTTCTCCTTTTCCAAGCTTTGTTGTTGCTTAGTTTTCTTGTTCCATACCCCAATCTTGTGTGAGCTCTCCCTCTTTTTGTCCCCCTTGCCTCTGTGCTCATATGACGTAGTAGAGCATAATAGAGGTCCTTGTCCTCTTTTTGCACAGTGCTATTCTATTGAGAAACAGACTACTCTAAGAACCAAATATTTCTGTGGGTGAAAGAACTACCTTTTATTATGCTAAATAGAAGGTACAAACCTGTGTTCCATTGTCAGGAAGTGCTTCCATGCTTACTGCAAATGTGATTGAACAATTTAGACAAGCATGATCTATACTCTAACTGCTTGTTAAAAGATAGCCTGTCTGTTTACATTGAAGAAGCGGCACGCTTTATTCACTGCTCTGAAAAGTGCTTCAAAGATATACCCAGCATATCATTCCATGCAGCCCTGTCTGGATGTGTTGCAATTACCTTAGGCCAGTGTTTGAGAAAAAGTAGGAAAACTAAAGTAGTTTGCTGCAGCCACCATTCTCCAGCACAAGCAAGCTGATCACTGAGAAGTACTGGGCCAGACTATTGCTGTACCTGACCTGATACTCCTTGCTCTAGGAAAAATAATGTAGAATGTGAAAGGTATTCTCACCTCTGGTGTAGTAATGATTTCTTTAATTGGTAGTGCTTCCATGCGCAAATGAGCTCCTGAGTCAGCAGCTGCATAACTTGTGAAAACAACTTACGCAGGTTCTTTAAGTCTGTGTATATAGGGTATGGAGGGGGACCATTCCTCCTCTGCCTTGTCTTGGTGCCTCACATCACACGGGCGGGTGCAAGATTCTCACAGATTGTGCATCTGAAGTATTCTCCATGTGCAAGGCACAAATAAGTCAATCACTGGCAGTACAGTGTCCATCTAAGTGTCAGTGAATCCTTGTCTCAGTAAGCCTGCAAGCTCAGCAGGGAGCTTAAATGGAGATTTCAAATGGCTGGAGCCTGTCCTTGCTGGATACTGAGCCACTAAATGTAACTATGCCCAATTTGATGCAATCAGTGCTCTCAAGCTCAAGAGGGGTAGAGTGTGGAAGTGGAATGTACAGGGGAAAGTATGGATGGCTAGTGCTGATGGATGGAATAATAAAGGAGGTTTAAAAGAAAAAAAAAAACAACTAAAAATGCTGGGGAAGCTGGGTTGTGAGGTACCCCAAGAATGTGTGCAGGACTGGAAAACTGGGTTCAAGATGACAAGATGAGCTGTGTGAATCTTGAGATTCAACTGGCATCTGTGGAAAGAGAGGATTAAAGGTAAGGAGATGCCTGATAATATTGCAAAAAGAGTAAGACATGGCCTTTTAATTTTAGGGGATAGAAAGGGCCATTTAGTTTGTGCTATTTCTTGTCAGGGACAGAAGGGATTGTTTCTGACAAGAAGGGATGTCCTGTCAGGTGTGGGTGGATGTGGAAGACATCAAGAGTGCTCTCTGTCTTTTGAGATATATAAGGCATTTGGGTGAAAACTGGACTGGAACAGAAAAGTTATATTACACTTCAAGCAATGGGTATGTGGCCCACACAAGAAGAGTCTGGCCTGACTCACATTTTGTTTAGTAGATCCCATTTCTTATTTCTGAATTAGTTAATGTTTGTCTTAAGTATTATTATAGATAGTAAAATTGAGAAACCCTAATACATATACACATTTAGCTACATAGGCAGTGTAGTTCATGACATTCACTGACCTTTGTCACCAAACAAAATCTGCAGTAGTCACGCTGATATAGATGTGTTCTAATGTAGTTTTAAAGCTGAGTGATATTTATCTCGGGGACAGCTGTAGCTCATCAGGTGAAAAATGGTTTATTGAGTCAGGATGTGTGCAGGAACATTGAAATCAATTGTTATTTACCTGGTAATGAATAACTGTGATGAACCAGTGAAATCTGTCACGGAAAGTGTTGTAGCAGGCTTTAATTTTTAATTTTTTTTTTTTTTTTTAATCCTGGTCTGCCAGAGACTTTAACATTTTGTTTTGAAGTACTGTGATTCTGACCTTGGGTGCCTTGGCATTTCTGTGCTTTGACATGTTGGGTTTGAATTTCAACATATGGTCCCAGCAGCACATCTCCATCATGTGGCCCAGTGATACCAAGTGCAGTTGCATATGGACAAACTGCTTCTCCCTGCTCTTGTGTGTACCAGGAGACCAAGATCCTCCCATGAAAATGCAGTGGACCAAAACCTGCAAGCTCATTACCCAATTTTCATACAGTCTGGAGAGCATAAGTTTTGTTATCAAACAAAATAGACTTCTAGCTAACTGGTGTCTTACCTGTATCCCTAGATAATGCTATATACAGCTTGTGAGAAATAACAGTATCAGGAGGAAATGTAGTTTATACACCCAGACTAGGTAATGCTGTGGTAGTAAAAGAGAGATACTTATCTTACTTTTCTTCCAGCCAGTATCATTGAGTTGCTGCTATTACTAGAAATGTGTGCTTACTCAGGGGTATTACTCAACTCTTGGAACAAGTTTAGCTGCAGTAATTTCCCAGGTTAAAATGTCATAGTTTAGATAAGTGCAATATTTCCTTCTGTTCTCTTCCTTGAATTTCCTGCTTTTTTTGATTAGTATAATCTTGTTTCCAAAACACATGGTGTTTCAGTGTGTGATACTTTTCTATGTAGGATAACAAACTTCAGTAGCTGTCAGGAAAATCCAACTCCTTGTTTAAAAACTGATGTATTCAAGTTGTTGGTAACTGATATTCAACATACCAGAAAATAGTCAGGAACCTGTTGCTTATCCATATCGTATGGATAATTCTTGTTCAAGAGACCATCAACTTTCCTCATCGTTATTCAACATATACACAGCTGCCCTCAAAAGTTCATGGAGAGATGTCCAGTCTCTGGGCATGGTCTGGTCTCTTATTTTAAGGTTCAGCAAAAGTGCAAAGTTCAAGATTTTTGTGTAGCAGAACTTCTCTGAAGATATGGGCTGAAATTTGCATGGTTTGGTCCACAAGGCAAATTTTAAATGTTCTTTATTTGACCCTCCAACTTTTAAAAAGTATAGTGTTTCACAATACAGCCCCTGATTGTTTGTTTGGATTTTTTTTTTTTTTTTTTTTGGATCCCAGGTAGTCATTAGTATGTCATCCTTTTGCAGGTTATACTGGAGAGCTTGTACTGAGAGCACTCTCCAGGATAAGAAGTAAATGTAAATACTACACAACAGCTGTTCATTGCTCAGGGAGACTTCTCAGCTGGAGTGCTGTCAGAGGAGAATTAGAGCAATTTTCACATAATCACAGTCTTGACTGTTTGCAGTTTGTGTGTAAGGAGCTGGAATTGTGTGGTACTGTTTGCATGGAGTCAGTTTACCCCTAATGGGTTGTCCTGAACAAAGATTTGATCATACTGTGAGTTTCCAGGAGTCTGAAGCCTATGAAAGGTTCTGAGCAAGTTGAGCGTTGTGACTTTTGGTTGTGGGGTTGTATTTTATTTTGGTGTGAATTTGGTTGTGTTTTGTTTAGTTGTTTTTTATTTGCCTTGAACAGTAGGAGAAATGCATGCCTATGGTGTATTGTATACTTTATTTCCAATATGCTTGAAAGTTCTAAAATCACTGTCCAACTTGTTTTGCAATTAAAGAGGGTTTTTCTTAACCAGTCACTGATACAGCTACAGGGAAGCATCTTTTCTCCTTTTGCCTTTTTTTGGTGAGATGTACAGAAATGATCTATTCATCTAAAAAGTTTTGATAAGAACGTGATATTTCTGTGCCCTCCTTGAGTTCAAAAATGAGCAAGGCTCTGCACTTGTGTTGATGGAGGCATCAGGATGTTCTTGTGTGACAGCATAAAACAACCTTAAGTGAAGGCTGCCACTGCAATGTTCTAACCTTAACAAGTGCTGCTGTTGGAATTCAGGTGAAAAGTTATCTGTGTGACCTTAACTGACCAAAAGTGAGTAGAACCCCTCCAATAAAGCAACTTTTCTGGTCTTGGATGGATCAGAAATCAGCTGGTCCATCTTCCTTGTGATGCAAACAACAGTGTGGCGTCTGGATATCTGCACAGTGGAAGGGAGAGTGAGAACACAACAGACAAAATTGACATTAGCTGATGCTTCTGAAAAACATCAGTCTCGTGTTTTATTATTGTTTTTCTTACAAATGGAGACAATTCATTAGTGACAAAGCACAGCAGCTTACTTTATAAAAGAGAAAGGCCTTGAAGCAATCTACTGGAAGTTGTAAGGAACACTCTTCCAGTTTCTGAGAGCTGTTTCCAGTTCATCAACAGACTATCTTGACTGCCATAACTGTCTTGGGCTCATCAAGCTTGGGGCTGACTTATGACTTAGTCATTTGCTCTCATGGACAAAGCTGTTGTCACTGCAGTGTAATGTCACTATAGAAACATGTCACTTATTTATCAGGTGTTTGGGACATCAATTTCAAATTTCTTCTCAAAGTAGAGTTTGGGAAATAGATATGTGTGTGTGTACTTATATATGGAAAAAACCCACTTCTTGGTACAGGAATAAGTAAACCTTTCGAGGGAAATGAGCTAAAAGCTTTGCTTTTGTTGTCCTTGTGAGCTTAGCTTTCTGGAATTTCTCTAGCCCTTCTGCCATGTGGTTGGGACGTCCTCATTAGAACAGCAGAGATGTTAATGAGGTCCCTGAAAACATACCTGTAGATGTGTGCTCAGATAAATTCATGGATGTAGTCTGGAGAAATTACTAGACATTTAATGTTCAAGTAAGTCAGTGGCTTGAGATGTGGAATCTGAGACTCATCTAAACCATTTCTGCTCCTTTTAATAAGATGAAGGGCATTTTATATTAAGGTCTGGTTCAGAAGGGTGAATGAGGCTATTAGTAGGAGTTAAGCAGAAGGTTAAAGGAGATACTGTGAAGTTTCTGGTTACTTAGAATCATCAGGGGTGGCACATCAGAGTAGATGGAGTGCAGATCTGGCGTGGAATGCCTCTTCTTCACATGTACCATTTAAAAACTGATAATCATTAATAATTGTGTAGGTGTTACAGCACTGTCAATTCAAATTAAACCTCTCAACAGTTTGATCTGTTGTATGAATTGGAATATGGTGCTTGGGTCAAGGGAGTCAAAAGTCTAGTTCTAAAACAAGAAACAGATTGAGGGGAGAAAAACATTTTAAACTAGGCTTTAGCTCAGCACTTTATCCAGTTCAGAGAAACCTTCATGAAGGTGGTGAAATTCCTATGATAACTGTAAGAAATATGTTACACTTGCCAGTCTGTATCAAGTGTGTGATGTGAGGCAGTTAATATGATCTTGGCAGGAAATATGGAATGTGTGCACACTAAATATTGCTTCTTTTAGCTACTGAAATTCTCATGTGCAAGATGGAAAGTGATCCTGGCTCACAAAACAAGAAATTGTCCTTAAAATGAGCAAAAAAAATTCCAGAAATTTAGTTCTGAAAAATATCCTTACTTCTATGTAAGCTTTCTTAATGGAAATTAATTCTGTATTTTCTAATATTTGATCACCTCTTTGTGTATAATCTTTTATTAGTCTTAAAATCAATCTTCTCAGTTTGTGTAAAAACCGAATTTTAAAAGGTGAATTACAGTCCAAATTACTCAAGGTGAATAAAAGAATCCCTCTTACTAAATTAAAGATACTAGGATGGTCTTATTTACATTAATCATGAGATAAATTGAATATAAACTGATGTCAGGATGAATATTTAGTGGGCAGAAAAAAACAAAAAAAACTTCTTCAATGCAGCTTCCCCAGGGAAAGCTTTTGTTCTATTTTTGATCCAGATTCTTTTGCTGCACCTTCTGCTTCTCTGTGAAGGTTTCTGTTAAGGGCTATGTCTAGAGCTGAAAAGGCAGCAGTATTTTGAAGCCCAGATTGCCTTTTGGAAATTTAGACTAGAGTGGAAGTGTCAAGATTGTAGAGATGCTACTGAATTATGAATTATTTCCAGAATTTTCTGTAGCTGCTAATACTCTGGCTACAGCGAAGATATGATATATTTCACTTTACCAGAAATCTGATACAATAATGCGTGCCCTCAAATTAGTAGGACTCACATGTGTGGATTCTATTTGCTGTCTTGTACAGCTTCCTTTGTCATTCTGAAGAGTGAAGGATGGAAATTATCCCATCTTTCCATACAGAACTAATTTTGCTTTTTTAACTGTGCCATGGGTATGAAGCAGTACTGTCATGCCCAAGTCTGTCATACTTCACTGAAGTCCAGCTGGAGACTAGCCATGTTGCAGATGTCAGTTAGGTCTGTGGAAATGATAAGTTTTGGGAAGAATCTTCTATGAAGAGGTTCATTCTTCACCCAATCTACCTGAAGCACCTAACCTGGGTTTTAGCTTGGTGGCTTGGCCAAAGTTTAGAGGAACTTGATGTATAAGATCCTCTCTGTTCATAAACTGTAAACCTATGAGCTTTATCAGATGCCTGAGGTTAGGTGGTGTGTATATATACCCCTAAAGTGTTTCTTCCTGTTAACAGTTATGTACCCTTAGTTTGTAGAGAGCTGCATCCATAAAAACAGAAATAAGGTCATGCAGATAGGGGAAAATGGATAGGTCGTGCAGAGGGAAATCTGAGAAATGCTATTTCCTCACTCTCTGCATGTTTGGCGGCTCCTTATTGCTGTACAGTGACTTCAGAAAAGTTGCTATCTCAGGTGCAGACCTTCTGCCTCTCCTTTAGCTCTAGAGAACAGTCAGTCCTAGGGTTTTTTTTTTCCTTTGTTGAAATTGCATGGAGGGATTGATACTTGCTTCTAACTTATAAATGTTTCACAACTCAAAATGAGAATGAAGAAAAAGTAAACAGGGAGGGTTTAAAAAAAAAACACTTCTGAAATTTAATTAAGTATTAGTGGAATGTGGTATATGACCTGGGGGAGCAGGAGCAGTTGATGGATGACCTTATAATGGTTTCTGGATCATCACAGCTGTATTTAGAAAGCATTGTAGTATATGAAGAAATATTATAGAGAGGGAAAAAAGGTACAGAAGGCAAGATAAAATAAGGGAAAAAAGAATATGAGAGAGGTAACATGACAGAAGCTGAAAATTAAAAACAGCTAAGGGTATGTGCTTGTAGTCTGAGATGCAAGTGTGGAGACCGAATGTGGGAGTGAAGGATACAGAGAAAAATGGAAAAAAAAAAAAAAAAAAGGAGCCTGGAGTGCTAGAACAAGTTATTTAATTTGTTTGTGACTTGTTTAGGGATGAAACCAGCCAAGTCAGTATTATTCTTCTAGGCACCTCTGTTCCATAGGGATAAAGAGAGGACAAAGAGAGGACCAGTTGCCCAGTTCCCTGGGTGCAACCCCAGGCACAAACAGCATGGCAAGGCTGGGCAAACCAAATCTGCTGGAGGCACAGGGGGCTGAATTTGGATTTGGGAGCCCATGAGCATCAAACATCCAGACTGGAAACAGTCTCCCCAGGGGGCTGTAGGATAATCCTGCAAATGGGAGGATGGCAGGAAGTTGTCATGGAAACAGAGGGCCTGAAAGATTGACTCTGAGCAGCAACAGGCCAGTGAGGCAGCCTAAGTAGGATTTATAGCACATTATACTGTGAAAAACAGGAGAAAATTACTGTAAAGGCAGAAATTATAGCACAACAGAACATATCAGCTCTGAGATCCATCTTGCTAATTAAAACAGCATATTCAGTGGTGGAGTTCGTGATAAGCCTGTTAGCCTAAATGGGAAGATGTTATCAATACTTCATTATAAAGTTTATTGTCTTTAAAGTAACTGTGGAGGAGGGGCAGGGAAGTGTGAAACCTGACTAACCAATGCCACTCTGTGTCTGCTCCATGTACTTAATAAACATCCATTCACTGCTAAATCTTAAATCTCTGGAACGTCTTTGCCTCTTGAAATTATCCACTTTGTGTGTATTTGAGGGGGTTAAATAAGGAGAGGAGGTGTGAGTGGAAGGGCTGTGCTAAGCAAGCTTTAGTATCTTACTGAAGTTACTAACTGTGTCACCTGCATTTAAAAAAAAATGGAAGGGGGTGGGGGGGCAGGTGTTTCTGAAATAAGCCCTAGTTTTGCATGGTCCTCTTAGCTAGTGATCTCAGATCCCATAATACGCCTGGTGAGAATTGCGAGAACTGATTCAAGGTCGTTTAGAAATCCATACTGGGGCTGTGAACTAGTTACAGCTTTTTTTCTGATCATGAAGTAATGTCTGTCTAGCCATTAGAAGAATTTTCTTCTTTCTTAACATCTTAACATTATTGCATCTCCTATGTCCTTTAGTCAGCTTTATCCCTATAGTAATGAAATAACCACTTTTTGGGCTTTGGCTGCACTAGTCCTAATTGACCTGACAATTCCTGCATAATAGCCCACATACAGAAGGTTTGAGTGAACACTGTTTAAAAAAATTAGCAGCTGGTGCAGTCTAATCCATGTAGTACATCATAATACGCTGAGCAGGAGATAAAAAGCCCTAGGACATTTCTATTCAATGAAGTAATTAATATTCTTGTTTGAATATCAGCATACTATTTAAGGAAAAAATGAAGAATAAGAAAAAATCCTGAAGCTCAATTATTGACACATGGACTGGTGTGCTGCAAGTGCTTTATTACAGAATCCAAGGCAGTGTGTCTTATGATGCTGGCTTTTAAGGTTTTAGCACATTACAGTACTGCATCAATGTTTAAAAATAACCTAAAACCCTCTACTTCATCAGCTTTGAATTCTTAACTGCAGTGAGTGTCTCATTTCTCGCTTCTTACTGTTTTCTTTACATCTTTGTGCACAATGTTTCCCTTAGCAGAAGGCTGTGAAAGGATTGGCGTAGGCAAACTGAACACCTTTAATGATGGAAGTGACAAAATAGTGATGGTGGCTCATGGCAAAGAAATTTAACAGGCTGTTCACTCCTAGTGTGTTGCAGCCAAGGCCTCCCTGCCTACTCCCCTTCTGGAAGGGGAGGCTTTGCAGGTAGAGGATTATTTCTGGGCAGATACAAGTAATCAGTGGGAAGATGGGGGCTGGTTATTCTTTCCTTCCTTGGCCTACCATGTTGCTCTCACTCTCCTTCCACAGCTAGATGGGGCAAAAAAAGGTGCAACAAAGGGGTTTTAGGTTGAGATAAGGGCAGAGAGAGGTCACTCGCCAACTGTTTTGATGGCCAAACCAAACTCGACTCCTATGAAGCTACTGGCATCTTCTCACAGAAGCTACCCCTGCAGCCAAAACCTTACCAAGGCAAGCACAATATAATTTCATACTTGAGATGTGCTCCTCTTGCCAGCTGTAGAAACAGAACTGTATTTACTAATAAAGTTTGAAGTGCTGATGATAGTTGTTTGAACAATTTCAGCTTGTGACTAGGAATTATGACGTGTAGATGTTTGTAAATCGTGTGGATTTTTCTACCTGTGGTTTCTACCAGTAAAGCAAAAGTAAGCTTTCTGTCTCTGTCTGCTTTTCTAATGGCCTATTTTTCTAAAGTGAAAGCTGAGCTGTAGTTTAAAAACACTATGTGCACCCACCCTCAAATACCAGGGGGTGTGATCACAAGGGCAGATCTTGTGCACTGAGTAAGAGGCTACTTGGTTATGTTACCTTTCAGTGAGATGAAACAATTTGTGAAGAGAATGGTACAGATGCTGCTCTGGAATCTGGGTCAGGTATACCATCTTCTCAGACACACTACTTCAGGGTGGAAAAGAAAAGAAGCCCTATGTTAGCAAGGTTCAAGTGGGCTGAGCAGCTGAAGAGGAATGTGGGAAAGCATTCTAAGTGTCACCAATTGAACTCATGTACTTCAATGCTAGTTGAAACTCAAGGTTTTTGATGGTTCAGTGCTTCTCTAACATATTTTTAAAATGACATAATCATGAAAGAGAAAAACAATCCAAATGAAACTATCTTCTATTTTACTCTTCAGTACATGAGAGACATATAGAACAGTAAATGGGAAGTATAGAAGCAATTCTATACAGAATAGTAATATCAATATTTTTATATTTTAACATTTATTAATTCTAAATTTGTTAATATATTAATTTATTAATTATAAAAAGCGGGGGAGGGGAGAGATGAGATGTAGGGGTTTTTTAATCCTTTTCTGATTGCTTGTGATCTGAGGGCAGTTGGTCACTGAGGTTAGCACGTGGTAGGTTACATTTTGTGGTGGTTTTTGTGTGTTGTTTGAAAATAGAGTAATGAATGTTTAATGAATTAGTATTTGATACTGTCTACATTTCTGTTGGGCAGTGTTAAGATCTTGGCAGTGATGTCAAGTTAAATATTTCCACTGCTATTGCAGTTGCATGGATGGTGTTGACTCTACTGTACAAGTTTGTGAGAGGAACCAGTTCAATGATCCAGAAAATAATTCAAGAAAACAGTTTTTGGTTTGGTTCACTCCAAGTGCCTGTGTCAGCACTAAGTTAAAAAGAACAGGAGGCAGAAATGTAAACCCTCACCTCATCTCCTCACAAAGATTGTGGAAAGCAGATATGTAGCTGCTATGTTGTACTCAGCATTAGTGCAAAATGTACTGTTGTGACTTCAATATTAATTTCAGCTCCCACTATTCACAGCCTCTGTAGCAAACAGTCTTATTGTTGTGCATGGTTAAATTTGTCATTGGAATGTTTTGCAAGGTCACTGAGTGTATGAAATCATTTTCTATCTTGGTATTGATTAATCTACAAGCAGGTTGATAAGGGATGGATGAACCAAGCAGCTGGAATAACTGAATTCTAATTTTCTTAATATTTTTCTTCAAGTCTGACTTTCTGAGCAGTTTGGGGTTTTTTTTGTTTTGTTGGGGTTTTTTTGGGTTGTGGGGTTTTTTGTTAGTTTTTTTTTTTTGGTTGGTTGTTTTGTTTTTTTGGGGGTTTTTTTTGTTTTGTTTTGTTATTGGCTGCAGTCATATTGGTGTTCAAAAGTCTGAGCCATTGCTTTTAGGGAGAGAGAACTTGGGGTTTGTCCTAAAGAGCATCCAGTTGGCAAGACAATTAAATGAATGACCTCCAGCCCATGCTGTCTTCTTCACAGTCAGGCAGCAGCTCAAGAAAGCATATTCAGCATGAGCAGAGATTGTAAAAGATAACACAGCCTCTCAGTGAGTCATCAAAGCCACTGCAATTACTTTGCCCATCTAATAGTTGGTGGGTTTTGTGGAGTGTTTGGATTTTTTTGTTTGTTTTTTTTTTTTTTCCAAGGGGCATTAAAGCATGCCGGAGTACTGTGGCTGAGTGCTTTGGCCATGACTTTTCTTTGTATTTTAGGCAGAACTTTTACAACTGTATTTCTAGAGCTCTTTCTGGTTCTTTTAGGATTTTGTGACGTCAGATCAAAGCATGTTTCTTCTTTGGGAAAGACAGATGCTGCTGAAAAGAACATTTTCTTAGTCTATTACAGTAATATATGTGTCTTCATGTGTTCTAAAACTTTTCATTTACCTCGCTCTTATATGTAGAAATAATTAATTATAGATATTGTTGCTTCCTCTCAACTCTACTCTTCGCCCTTCACTTCCACCAGCCTCAATTCTTCGTGTTTTTCTTTGTGTATATTTGTTACAGTCCATCACTCTTTTTGCACCATGTTCCCTTCTGAGTACATGCCTTTTCCAGACTTGGTGTATTTGACTGGCCCTGATATCTACTTGCTGCAGCCAGAACAAATCTGCTCTGAGTTGTATCACTTGGACAAGTGTGTTTGCTTGCCTTTGATGCTTGTCTTGTGAGAAAGCATGTAATTGTGGTGTCCTGGGGCTGCACCATAGTACTAGGAAGGACTGTACTTCGTCATCCGTTTGCTGTACTTTTTACTTTGCACTAATGAAAATTGTAATAGAGTGGTTGAAGGAGGAGAAAGTGATTCATCATGAAGTGTGGTGCCATTTTTATTTTGCCATTAGAATCTTGTACATGTACTTTTTGAAAGGAAAGATAGAAAAAGGGGATTGGATTTTTAGATTTCGATTTCTATGCTGAAAACTTGAACACTTTCTGATTATCATCATTGCTGTCCTGCACTTTTTATTATTTTTTTTTTTTTTTGAGCAGAAGCATCATTAACTATATCCATTAAATGCTGGTGATGTGAGTGCCAGTGTGGAAAGGGAACAGCTGTTAACATGGTTAAATTGCAACATTTTTTGTCTTTTATGCCATGTGATAAACAACGAAAGTCTATTATTTTCTTTAGCAAAGTGCATGGGGTGGTAAGAATAAAGCCCTGTGAAAGCCATGGGTGATATTTTCTGGCCAAATGTGAGAAAATCTGTGTAGTAAAATAGCCTTCTCTGTTAGATCCTAATTTAGCATAAACTGTTTATCAGGATGTTAACTCAGTATATTTGACTTGTATGGAGCATAGGCGAAGTGACAGCAGATATTTAAAAGAGAGCCCTTGTATGTTCCTTTTCCTGTCCCCAAAGCAAATAATGCAGTTTCTGTGTAGTGAGCTCATTTTACTCTCCCTAAACTATGCTAATAGTTTAGCATAGAGCTGTAGGGTTTAATACAGCAGTGTTCCATAAGGGGGGAATAGAAGTGCTTTCCCTCTGAAAAGTGATGATGTAATTATTATTTACGTGTGTTGTGGTTTAACTTTAGTCAGCAACTAAGTACAATGCAGCTGCTGTCTCAGTCCCTGCCATTCTGAGTGGTTGGGGAGGAGAATTGTGGGGAAAAAGTAAAACCCATGGGTTGACATAAGAACAGTTTAAGTGTTGAAATTAAGTTAAACATAATAATAATGAAAAGGAAGGCAACAAAAGTTTAAAAAGGAGTAAAACTCAAGAAAGACAAGTAATGCACAATACCATTGCTCACCACTCACTGTCTGATGCTCAGCCAAATCCCTTCAGTTTATAAAATGTGTGAGACATTCTCTGGTGTGCAGCATCCCTGTGGCCAGTTCTGGTCAGCTGCTAACTCCTGACTTCTTGTGCACTTGCTCACCAGCAGAGTCTGGGAAAGTGAGAAGTCCTGGACCTAGGGTAAGCACTACTGAGCAACAAATAAAACCATTGTTGTGTTATCAACATTATTCTCATAGTAAATCCAAAACACAACACTGCTTCAGCTACTAGGAAGAAAATTAATTCTGTCTCAGCTGAAACTGAGACATGTAGGTATATTTATTCCACTGTCACACATGAAACCAGCCCATGGAGGTCCTAGTGGAGCAGAAATGCACTTGCAGTCCATGAAGGAACACACAGTGGAACCAGTTGTGTGTGTGTCTGAAAGACTGTGACCCTGTGGGAAGTCTGTGCTGGAGAAGGTTCCTGCCAGGACCTGGGTCCCCGTGGAAAGGAGCCCATACTGGAGCAGATTTGCTGGCAAGACTTCTGAGTTTATAAAGGAACCACACTGGAGCAGATTGTACCCAATAGAAAGGTCCCATATTGCATCAGCTTGTGAACAGCTGTAGCCCGTGGGAAGGGGCTGTGCGAGAAGTTTGTGGAGGTTTGTCTTCCATGGGAGGGACCCCACACAGAACCAGGGGAAAAGTGTGAGGAAACAGTGGCAGAGACAGTGCATCATGACTTAACCACTCCTCTTCACTGCTTGTGGGGAGAAGGTAGAGAAAAATGGAGGTGCAGTTGAGCCTGGGAAGAAGTTTGCAGGAGGGGGAAGGTATTTTTAAGATTTAATTTGATTTATCCTTATTTTACTGTGATTTAGATAGTGATAAATTAATTTCTGCAACTTCAGTCTTTTTGCTTTGGCCATGACAGTAATGGCAAGTGATCTCTCTCTGTCCTTATCTTGACTCAAGTCAAGTCAAGACTCAAGTCTTTCCTTATTGTTTTCTCCTCCTGTCCAGCCGAGGAGGGGAGTGACACAGTGGCTTTGGTGAGTTTCTGCTTTCCGGCTGGGGCCAACTCATCACACTCACATACTTGTCTGCAGTTGTGAGGCTTTTTTTGCTGGTGTTTTGGTCAAATTGCTGATAAGCTTGAAGGATGACTCAAGTAGCTGAATGCCTCAAGGAAGTGGATTGTGTGATTCATGAGGATTAGTCTCATCTTTGACATAATGTTATGTGATGAGAGGGAAGATGAGTTTTACTTGCTTCTGAAGTATAAGATGCATTCAGCTGTTCATGGTTATGTATGGTTATATAGGAACATAATCTATATTATCCACATGAGTTCCAGGATCAAATGGTGTTTTCAGAATGCGGGATGAGAGATGAAAAGTAAAATAACAGCTACATGAGCTCTCAAATGAATGGTCAGTCAGTATCTTTAGTGCTGGGAGGTATAAATGATGCCCTTTCCCACCAACAGGTTTCCTCATTTAGGTCAGGTGTGATAAAAATGAGGTACCTATCACCTGATTTCATCTGAGTAAACCTGTAACCTCTGAAGTTAGAGGTGTGATGAACTGCTGCCTTTGGAAGTAAGCTTACTTGTTTCTTTCCATATGATTAGACAATACATTTCAGCAGGTAAACTGAATTCAGCAGTGAGAGCCCTCTGCCTTAAGGCTCAGATGCTTTGTGTAACCCTGACCTGTTTCCTTTTCATTCCCTTAAGTCCCACCAGTGCCTCCACACAGTTGTTCTTTTGCTGAATTTCTGTGTATTCACTTTGCCTCTGAAGAGGCACTCATAGTAAAAGGTAGATTTCATTCATGAATTGAGAAGTAAGAGCAGGAGTGGTCAGAACCAAGCAGACTTGCAAATCCACCACAATACATTGCAACCTCTTACGCAGTGATACAAATGGTGTTTATTAGCAGAAGCACAGTTGCTTTCAAAATGAATATAGCTAATGTTACTGAATGCCCTTGAAAGCAGGAATAATTCTGCCAACTGGGCAGACCAGCACCCATTTCCCAACAGTGCTGATGACCAGAGTACTTTGTGTTCCTTAGTAGCTTCATTGGACATGGCATGTTGTATATCTGGCACTAGAGTGCAGTAGTGAAAGGAAGGAAAAAAAGGTTGTTATAGACTGTACAGACATCTGCCTAGAAGACCTAAATTAATTGCCTTGCTGTAGCCCATGAACTAGTTTCTCCTGCCATCTGTCAAGGTGATTTGGGAACCAACCTAAATGGGAATATACCCCACCAGGCTTATTGCTTAGATTTTGTTTTATTGCTTCAATAAGTGTTGGGTTGCTGAGGGTTCCTCTGGATGAGATGTCCATGAATAGAAAATTAATTTGTTGGTACTCTTGTAAAGAAATACAGTAAATACACACCAGAGGCATCCAGCAAGCATCAGAACCACCTCATCTGCAAATTGTAGGTATTCAGCAGAATGTCCTCTGTGCATCAAGTGTTAGTATGCTGTACATATGGATTAGAATGCTGCTTATTGGCTGGTATGGTGTCCTGTACCTACTTACTAAAATACCTGCAGAAGGTCCAATCCTGTTCTAATTTTCAGCAAATGAGGTGAGTGACTATGAAAATAGAGTGACTTTGAAACTTATTGGGTGTAGCCTAAAATTACAATGAAACCATGACTTTGATAGCTGACCATCTGTGGGAATTGTTGTCTTCCATTATAAAGCTGGACTAAGCATCCTATAAATTCCTTTGATATCTCTGATGTTTATGATTAAATTATATTTTATCTCATCACATTAGACAATGTATGAGGTCCTAAGCTCTGAAAGAATGAAATATATGTCATGTGCCTTGTGGGTGTATAATGTCTGACAGAAATATGTGTGATAGCTTCCTTCTCATAGATTATGAAACTATGTAGTATTGTAGGGAAGTATTCTCAAGGGAAGTCGTACACTGTTTTGTTTTGGTTTGGGTTTTTTTGGTTGTTTTTTTCTTTAATGCAATAGAGCTGAACCAACCATTGTGGAGTTACATAAACCCTCCAAACCCCTCGCATTGACCACACAAAATTAAGTCTTAATCTCCTATTCAGAGATAAGACATTTCAGTACCTCTCAAGCAGCCTAATCCTGACCCGAGTGAGACCTGATCTCTGAGCTATCACAGAGTACATTTTGAGTTCTCACCTCAATCCTTCACTGACATATGAGAAGATAGGATGAAGTCTCAAAATTTCTGTACTCATTCTGTATTTATCCCTTCTTACAGTGAGGGGAGTTTGTAGAGAAAGAAGGAAAAACATTATATGGATCTAAGTTTATGCCACGGTAAAAGCATAATTTAAATGCTGGCCTTATGTGATTATGTAACTGCACTGATATTGCATCTCATTGTTAAATGTTAATTTTAGAGATGCTGTGTCTGCAAGATTCCTAACGTACCTGAAAGAGCAAAGATATAATTTGCCATCCACCTCCTTGCACTTTGTATTTCCTGATCAGCCACTTACTTAAGTGTCCTCTGTTGACTGTTGTGATAGCTGCACTTGGTAAAGCACAAGCACTGCTACTGTGTTTGCTGGCTATCAGTTATCAGTGGGCTTGAAGTATGCCATGACTGAAGAAGATACAATCTCTGCTCCAAAGAGATGTTTAAAAATACCCAAGCGAACAACACACTCCCCCCAAAACAACGAACAACAAACAAACCCAAAAAAACCCCAGCAACCAACAACTAAACCCAAAGAAATCCCTGCACACAGGGAAACCCCGTTAAACAGGCAGTCAAGAAGATTCTGGGGATGTAAATAGGAAGAAGTGAAATGTTTACTGGAGTAGATAACATAAGGTTGGCCTTTGCATTGGTTGCTTTAGTAAGACTAAGAAATGCAGAAGCTACTGTTCTGAATTGTTCTCTGGTACTTTGTAATATGAGACTATGGGAAAGAAAGCAAGTCACTGTGGACAGACATGGCCCCTGAATTGTGCCTGTTCTGAGGACGAGTGAAAATTTTCCATTACTATTAACCTAATAGCACTGATCTAAAGGACAAAGAGGCAGGCTTGAGAACTGCATCTATCTCTCACCTGCTTTATGGAAATAGTGTCTTATAGCATAATAGATGTCTCATCAGCATTTAGGTAGTTGTGCAACACATGGGTTCACTGTTGTCCCAAAGTTTTCTCCCAGTGAGAAGACTTTCTTGCTAAAGAAAGGAGCAGTTCCTTTTAGTGTCTGCTCTAAAGGAATGGACTAAGGTTGTGGCATTTGCAGTGTGATGTTAGCGAGCAAGAGGAAAAGACTGAGAAAGGACCCAGTCACTAAGACCTTTGGAATCAGCTTATATTTTCTGAGCAGCTGTCGATGGAGTCTGTGTGAGATTATTATTGTTTGCAGAAGCTTTATTGATCTTGGCTTTGAAGCCCAGAAATCTGTTTACGGCAACCTATAAAAATGAACGGCTACTTCTTTTGCTGAAGGTTAACACAACTGTGTTTGTTTAATTGAATTGAAATGGCTTTGTGTTGTCTAAATGTCAGTGTTAATGAATTTTCGAGTGATTCTAGAGTCTCGTAGTTGAATAAAAATATATAGATAGAAAGAAATGTGTTAAAAGGGGGTGCTATCCACTTCATTAAAACAAGATAAACATAGATCTGAGAGAAACACTATTGCCTTTTACACAGCTGGCTGCATCAGAAGGTCCTTTAAGGTTCCCAAGTCAGTTTTGTTTTCCGTCAGTTTATATTATTTGCATCTGTGTATCTTTGAAAACAGTGTAAAGAAAGGAAGAAGTGCAGAAGGTCAGAAATGGCACCTTTGGAATAGCCAGCTTTTCTGGAATATTACTTGATGGGAGAAAGATCTTATGACAGTGAAATGGGAAGAAGTATTTATTTATAGCTTCGTGATTGCAATGAGAGTGCTGCAAACTTGTAATGCTGCTTGGCTATATGAGTACTTGCCTGGACTGCTGTGGACATAATACCCCTTCTATTTTTTTTTTTTTTGTTATGCAACTAATTCATCAAACCTTCTGTCTAATATAATCAAATTTGTCTAATTTCCAGGCAAATGAAGGTGTGTTGCAGACTGTAGTGTAAGCGTAAGGCACAAAGGCTTAATCTAGAAGAAAAATTTACCAAAACATGTACATGTGTAGGTTGTGATATTTGTTTTGAGGGCTTTTTTTCTTTCCTCTTAATATTGTGTTGATAGGCTTTATTCAAAAGATTTTTAAGTTTTCTGTCATAATCTGATTAATCATGGGAGTATGTTTGAAAACTGCTGTGGCTCAGGATGCTGATGCTGTGCACTTGAACAGGTTTAGAGGCAGTCCTTTTCCCCAAGTCCTTCTCTGTGTATCTAGCTATAGATAATATTGTCTCTCTATAAATGGATCAAGACGTTACTGAAATAAACATTGCATGAACAGGGCAGGAGGAGGTTTCTTGTGTCTTGAATATACCCTCAGTTTTGTCTCCTGTGCTTTACCTGCTGTCAGGCTGTTCTCTGTTAGAGACTTCCCACTTCAGTGTCCTCTCCTCTGGTTTCTAGACAGTTACATCTGACAGACACCCATGACTGCAACATCTGCTTCTCTACAGTCAATGCTGGTTTTCAGGCTTTGTTTCCTCACCTCATTTTGTACATGTAGAGAGACTACAGGATTGAAAGCTAAAAGGGAATAAGCAGGAAATGGTCAGGGGAGAAGAACAGAGGTATATTTTGCTGTCTCTGAAGAACTGGAATATTTAGCACAAGCCAACAAGTATACCATCTTTCATCCAACATGAGTGCTCATTCTACCTATTAATGTATTTTTAGAATTAGAATTCCTCCCCCAATGGTGGGCTCCATTTCCCTCACCGTTTGAGAGTTCAAACAGAGCAGTGGTGTTCCCCATGGAATATGTAGTTACACAGATCATTGCTCTCTGCAAGGGCTTTCAAATCTCACAACACTCTTGAGAAAGTTTTTTCATGAAACATGTTCTTCATCTGTTAAATGTGTTCTCCAGGGAATGGTTGATAATATACAATTAAATGAGATCTGAACACAGAGGATATCCTGAGCAGCTGTAACCCTCTGGCTAAAATCTTCTTTTGGTGGATGCAACTTAAATAAAGGTGATAATAGATAATAAACCCGAGAAGATTCTTTGAGCCCTTCTGTATATCAATGTGGTGCTCATCAGAGTTTTTCAAATATTTATCCTATTATACCTTAACTCCATAATGAAAAATAAAAATATAAAAAGAAATAAATTTAATTAGAGGCTTCTTTGAAATCCGTTCCGAACATTAAAGATCCTGTTTCAAAGCTTTTGATCTCAATAGGTTTTGGATCAAACAAAGACAGTAGGTTCGATCGTTTTGTGACTTGTGTATCTGCAACTTGAAGGGATGGAAAACGCAATGAATTTCTATTTCCATGCTCAAAATGCAGCACATAAAAGGTGAAGATGTGATAGATGTTTACCCTTTTGATTTGATTTAAGGGAGTCTCAACTGAGAAGGAGTGTCTCATCTTGAGGCATTGAAGTTCTCTGGAAGATCTTAATTTGACTTCATTAAGAGCAGAAATGGCACCTGCTTGGATAAGGAGGGAACAACATTGTAGGAAGGATCCAGATGGCTCAGAGCTGTATTTGTTTTGTAATTTGAACACTTGCTTTTTCTGGTTTTAGTAAGTATGTCAATAAGTACAGTGTTGCATTGTTCCCAGTAATATTTTTTTTTTAAACTCCCAGGTGATGTTGCAATTACATTTCTAGTGAAGAGCATAAGTGAATGATCTTTAGGAACACTTATTTTTAAAGTTGAGAAGATTCACATGGTTGCATCCAGCAAAAGGGGTGATGCTTTTGGTGCATCTTTTTCTGTACCTTGGATATTTTCTGAGCTAAATCTGAGTTTAATGTGTTCAAATGGTTGAACATACTATTTTCTACTGTTATTGGTAAGAAGATTCCTGCACACAGTGGTATAATTATTTGTGAACTAGTTTTAGGTCATTTATAATAAATGTGAAAAGCTGAGTTTTTTCTACAGATGGAAATTATTCCATGTTATACTTTTATCTAAACTGACAGTGTGTGCAGAAGTATCTGCACGTATCTTAGAGATTTCACAAACAGATGCTTGAGCAGCAGAAGATTATACTTCCCATGTGAAAAACATGTTATATTTCCTTTGACTGTCAGAGGTCTCTCTGAACTAAATCTTTGTTCTCCTGTTCTGTAGTCTTTATTTTTATCTTTGGGAAGAAAAAGGGATTTAAATAACCTTTCTGAGGACAATAGGACAGCAGCAGAACTGTCTGTGATGAATTTGTAAGGCTTCTAGTAAGGCAAGAAACAGTGGCTGAGCCTCTTCTATGCCATGCAGATAACTTGGATTATAGTGCAGATGCTTGAATTTTATGTCTGTTGCAGACATCCCACAAATTAATTTTCTGTTTTGATTTGGAAACAGTTTTTGTTGTTTTGTCATGAAAACCTCTACAAATGAGTTTGAATAGGAAACCTTTGAGTTAAAATGAATTCAGCAATAGCTAATTGGGATGTTCTAGACCATTCCGCTTTAGGGCTTTGTGGTATCTTTTCCAGTTCAGTGCATTTTTGTATGCACCCTTTCTTCTCTTGAGCAGTAAGCTTTTTATTTTTTACTGTAATTTTTGTAATTATTGTATAGCTTGTTGTTTCTACTAATTCTTACGGAGAGAATGCACTTGTAGAGTAACATAATGTGGATCCTGGTGGTAAGATATAGTGCCTCAGTGGCAAATCACCTCAGGGTTCCCAGTCTGAGAGCAGGGAACAGAGGTTAAGGGTTTGCGTGGCAGTTATTTTAGTCCCACTGAATCTGTAAGGTCAACTTTTTTGGTTCTGTTGAGTTTGTCTTCTGGTTTATATTGAACACTTTAAAAATGATGCTTTTACTTAGTTTTAAACAAAGACAGACCTCATAAACATCAAAATGCTATATCAGCTTTGCTTGCATTTGTGCCACTGGTAGGTCAGGAGAATTTTTTTTTCCTCCCAGTGATATGTAACTGCTTTTAAGAGAGGTTAGAGAGCAGCCGATATCCTGTTGCTTATGTTTGGAAGGATAAGACTTATGAAGGCATGATTGTGATTTTCCATTTCTTCATCTTGAGTGCTTGTCACTCTTATCTATTTATTACTAGGTACTCTTCTGTGCAGCTCATTCCATGAAAATGTGTTGGTCACTTCTATTATTGGAACTTCTTTCTCATCAGAAGCTGTAACTCCAATATCAGCATAGGTACCTTTCAAAATGGATGAGATATTGTAAGGAACAGACAGTGTTTTCTAGCTTTCACACTTTAGAGTATTGAGTTACTATCAAAAATAATTATCAGGAAATATCATAAATGCATCATAGAGTTTCTAAACAGAAATATAGTAATGTGGTTCCACAATCCAATTTCAGATTGTCTTTATGGACTCCTAGGCCACCTTTGGGAATTTCCCTATTGGAATCCCTGAATTCTTTTCTCTGCTGTCTCACTGACTTTATGGGGCTTGGTATATCACAGGGAAGCAGAGATGTTGTGCTACTGCACTTCTTGATTTAGTCTACTAGAAGTTGCAGGCTCTTCCAGAAGTGTGGACAGCTGAGGTGCTTTTCCCTGGCAGTCAAACACAAATAGTATTTATTCTTTCTAAGCATTATGAAATCATAGAAAGAAAAACATATTTAAGTTAGACAGTGTTGTTACGAATCCATATTGGAAATGAGCATCACATTTTATAAATCCAGCATCATGCAAGTGTTTTTTTTAATAACAAAAAGGGAAAGGTGACCTCACAGTCTTTCTTGGAATTCACTTCAACAGAATATGTCTGAGCAATGTCCCTGAGCTGACATGCTAGCTTCCTGCAGTGCTGGGATTTGATTCCTTGGGGTGTATTGGGTGCCTGAATTAAATGCAAGCAGAGAGCAAAAAGAAATAAAAGTACTTTTTGTCTGTTGTGAGCTAGTTGTGTGGTAGTATGTCTCAAAATTCTTGTTTTTAAGAAATTATCATGTTCTCTTGATAATTGTTTTCCAAGAAATAAGAAGTGATAGAAAAAGTATTTCTTAAAAATTAAAAGGTCAGGTTCTGTTTCTTAACATGTTTTTATTGCAGATTGCTGGGAGTCATTCACTGCGCTTAATAGTTTTATTCCATTTCTTTGTGTTACAGTGCAGATTTGAAAATGAATGTATTATTTCCTTTTTCCTTTAGTTTCAAATGAGACTAGAAAGGCTCCTGTCTCTGGGGATATTAGTACAAAACATGTGATTTCCCCACCTTTGACTGACATATGGCTTATTCAGTCAGCCTGTAATAATCCTTTACACTTGTCACACGCTTACTGATACCCACAAACATGCCTTCTGGACTACTAACTGCTTGAAAAATTAAAAAAAAAAAAAACCAACTTCTAAAATGCAGTTTGCTTCAGTTTATACAATGAAATGCCCAGAAAGATTTTCGTATTCTAAGGTAATTTGATGTTTTTTTAATTTTATTTTTCATTTCTTCCATATGGAAAAATAGGAAAAGAGAACAACATTCCTTATTCTGTTCTTCGTGTCCAGCTCTCAGTCCTGCATTCTGTAGCACAAAAGGAAAACTGCTTCCCTGCACATAATAAGGATGCTGAACAAGCACTGCTCCATGACATTACATTAGCCCTTAAAGGCTTAGTGCTATGTCTGTGCAGAACGGGAGGCAGAAGCTGGTGCATCTGGGATCCGTTTGGCAGTTCCCATTATCACTCATGACTCTGATTGCACATCTTCTTGGCAGCCTCACCTGGGAGGGCCAGGAGTGAAAACAATTCGAAGGTGAACTTGGTTCTTAGCCCTGGAAATTCATGACTCAGTAGCAGCAGTGTTGGAGGCAGTGTAGTTAAAACCAGTGTGGCTGCTTCCAGTGATAAATCTGCCAAGCAGATGTCCTTATTCAGAGCCACGTCAACCGAGAAAATTTCAGCAGTTTTAAATCTGCTAGCAAAGAAAGACCTTCAAAATCTCAGCAATGTGCCCTTGTGTGCTCCACATCCTTTAGAAACAGTCAGTTGATGAGTTTGTTGTATCCACAGTCACAGGTACTTTCATTGTGTTTTATTATGTTAAAAAAAATAAAAAAAACAAAGGAGGCAATTACATAGAAATATGTGCATAAAAACCTCTTCAAACTCACTTCTAGACTGATGTCTAGTGAATAGGATGGCACCATCGAAAAAAAACAGCATTAAGAAATATTGAAATAACAGAATCAAGCAATGTCCACCTATCATAAGGACAAGTTGTAATAACCTTTGGTAGTGTGGGTCACATTTCATGATGACTTTTGTCTTTTCTGTCTTCTCTGAATAAGATAGTCTGGTTCACTTAATGTGATTAAAGTTCCCTAGATGGTGCATCAAAGTTGTGAAGGCTCTTTTTGTCTCTGGTTACAGAATGGGTTGCTGTCTTTCTATGGTATTTGTCATGTTATCTTATTGGTGTAAGGAAATGGGATGAGGATTTGGAATTAAACCAAAAGCATTATCTGATAGGGCAACTAAGCAAAAATCAACAGATTATCAGGGGGTTTATTGTGGATAAACAGTCAATCATAATGTAGTGCAGTGTTTATTAATACTGTTTATTTACTTGCTCTTTGTTTTCATTCTGAGTAATCAAGCATTCTTCCATCAGCTTTTCTCTAAGTACCCTGTATAGATAGGAGAGTGAGACTATGAAACTCATCTAGTGTCCCAGAAAAAACCTTCAGCAAGCACAGGAAAATATTCCATGCACCAAATTCCTTATGTATCATAGGTCCTTAGGGAGGCAGCCATCCCAGCTAGCCCCTTCCCAGGGTGTGAGTGTCTGTGTCTGTATGCTGTAGAGCTATGAGATAATGTTGCAGGAGGAATTGATTAGGAGTAATATTCCAGGGGAAGGGAGCTATATTGTGAGCTGTCAGCAAGTAATGAAGTAAGGATGCCAACTGACAGGTGGACCAAAGCATTTTCAGTAGGAGGGAGGAGGAAATCGGTTCCAAGATGCAATTGCTCTAATTGAGACTGTGAAGAGATAAATGGGGAAAGTTTGCAACAGCTGGAGACTGCTCTGAAGGAAAACTTTGAGGGTTTGTTATCTTCTCAGGAGGTCTTTTAGTCACCATGGTGATGCCTCTGGCAGACATCAGCAGGGAGAGGAAAAAAAACAGTGAAACTGAAACCACAGTCAAACAAAAGTCCCCAAGTAAAAGGTCCCAGACATGTGGCGGGAAAATAAAGAAATAAATATTGCTAGTGATGTTCTTTGAACTGCCACTTGAAAAGAATTTGAAGGACACATCTGAACAGTGCTGATTACAGTTTCTGTGTAAAAATTTCAGTCATTATACAGCAGTGTATATTAGTTACCAGAAACAATAGTGCTGTACCCAGGGTTTTGGGATTCATATGCACTTCCAGGAGACAGCTTTCTTGGGTGTCTGCTAGAAACACGTCTAGAAAATTTTATTGGGTGCTTTGGCACTATGGCTTTGAAGTGAGGATGGTTATTTGAAGCCCTGCTTCAGAACTAGGAGGGGGAAAATAAAAGCATAGAGAGAGCTCATGTTCATTAGTGCTATGGCAGTGTTCAGTCAAAGGTTGGACTTGTTCATATTGGAAGTCTTTTCCAAACTTGATGGTTCTATAATCATTATTAATTTCTTGTTGCCCTTGACATTCAGCTGACTTATTGGTTTCTTCTTTTTTCCCCCTTCCATTTTCATTGCATTACTATTAGCTGTTAATTTTTGCTGCCACTTAGGAAGTTTATCTCCTTTTTCACTATAGGAACCTTTGAAACATGCTCCTTAGATAAGCTGTGTGTAGAGCACATAGCCTTTTTTCCGTTTCCTCAGTCAGTCCTGTTAGATGTGGATAATTCAGACTGGAGCAGAAAGGGATGAGCTTAGCCAGTACTTCTGTCTGTTTTTCCTTTCAAATTGCAAATAGATTGGTATAGTGAGATGAAGTTAATTCAGAAAAATACATACATTTAAGATGTTTGTGCTTCAACAGTACTGATGCATGTGCTGTTGTTGATTAGCTTGGTTCATAGTGGTGGCAGGCAAAATACCACCATTACATCAAAATACCCTTGGGCCGGTGTGGAACAAACAAATCACTAAATTCTGTTCCTGTATTGGAGATACAGGATGTTTCTGTACATCAGGATCTCCTGTAATGTAAAATTCCTGTAAAGGAATTTACTAAGGAACAGCAGGAATAGCAAAGGAAAAATGGGAGCTGCAGTAATAGGATTATGTGCCTGGAAGCAACAATAATTTTGTTTCAGAATGCTGAATTGATTGTCTTTTTAAACAGAAATACTTTTCTTCAACTTGTGTTGCAGTAGTCCCTAGAGACTTTAATCAATGGCTGACCTTAAATAGTATACATGTGTAACTAGAAACTTCCAAATACCTTTCTTTCTGATTAAATGCTACTTGCCTTACTCATAATTTCATAACTCACTTCTCATGGGTCTTGTTGAAGATGTATGTCATAGAAGATCATCTGGAGGAGAAAACATTGCAAATATTTTCTTTTCTGCATACACAGGGTAGCCTGGAAGGAGAAATAAACATGAGCTCAATGATCTCTGATGCTAATGTTGCCGAAGAAGTAAAACCAAGTTTTGCAGTTGAATTGAAGGAAACAACTTCTTTAACCTTTCCCTTTCTAATAAAAAGAGCAATAGCAATATGTTTGCAGTAAGAAAACATGCTGAAATGCAATATCTTGATTTATGTAGTGCTTAGTGATGGAAATCTCCACATCTGAAAGAGAGAGCTGAGCAACACTGGAAATGTATGTTTTCCTGCAAACTTGTTAAGTAAGATGCTGGCATCTTGTTAAAAGTGCAGGAGTGGGGAAGGGCTCGTGTGTTTTTGTTAGTTGGGTAAGCATGTATAGTTACTGCTGTCATGAGTCTCACATGAGATTTTTGGAACTTATATTTATTGGTTTTTTTTATGCTGATATTTTTTTAGTATGTTTATTTTGATTTTTTTTTTTTTCCTAGAATATTGTTCCTATTTAGTGGGAGGAAAAACCCAGTACTTTTTTACCCATGAAAAGCTTGGTTTTATAATGTTGCATATGGAAAACAAGTGTTATGTATCTGAAAATATGGTGGAAAATAGTAACTATCCTAGATAGTTAATAGTTATTTGTTCTTGAGATACCAGCTGCTTTTACCAGAGGCTGACAAATCTGCTATTTACCTGGTCCTTGCTGACTGAATACAGAAATGTATGTAGACCATTGGTCTTATGATGACTGAGCTCAGTGTGGTTGTAGTTGCTCAGTGTCTAGATTGGTTGGTTTTTTCATAAATGGGCAAGTAGCAATGTTATTTTGGCATCCACTGCACATGGTCTCTATTCTTTTCTCTGTAAGGCATTATTTATACACTTTCCTTGGAGTAGTTCAGCTGTAGCTACACCGGGGCAAATGAACTTGCACAGGACAGCCTTGAACTCTCTCATCATGTATAGCCCAACTTGATGGAACTCCGAAGAGAAAATTTTGCATCTTTTACATTGTTTGGTTTCTAGTCTTTTTCCACTGTGTGGTCTAGCTGTTATATAGGCCCTAACAAGTCTTCAATTTGCTTTTGCTCTATCATGACAGTGACTGGTTGCTGATAGACTACCTGTAATGCCAGAATAACTGGACAGAAATGTCTGTTACTCTGCTCAACTGTGTGTGGTTTAAGTCTATTCTGGCAGTGTTACATGAGGATTGCTTTCGAAAAGGAAGATCCAACCCACCTACTCATGGAATACGTTGTCACAGAAATATGTGAGTGGGGCAGGAAGTTCTGATACATTCTGTAAGAAGTGGAAAGTTTCACTGGTAGTGACTTCAATTTTCCAATGATACAATATGTCACAGAAGGTATTATATTTGAATATAAATTAATATGCAAACAGATACTGCCTCGAAGTACTGCAATGAGCGTGATTTCTTTTACAACTAAATGTACTTGAATTAAATCACTGACCTGAGATGAATTACTCAGATTTGCGCTTGTTGCAAGGTCAGAATGACATTCTCTTTTGCTAATGTTTGTGACCTTACTGTTCTGTTGTGGCAATTATTGTCAGCTTATCAATTCAGCATTTTATGACTTAGGGGAGAATCAAATGGAAAGAATAAAAGCCAGAGGCTGTTGTTGAAATACAAATGACTTTGAGGATTAGCATAAGTGACGAAACTGATTGGGTGTAAAAAGAAATAAATTAGTGTACAATTGTGTAAAGTACTTCAAAGTACTGTATGGATGCCACCTTTCAAGATAATCTATGAACCTTTGAACAAAGGAAAATGAGCCCATGGAGTAGCCTGCACCTCTGGGACCATTGAAAAAAAAAACTGGCTTTTCCTGGAACTTCCTTTCTGTGTCCATTGAACACATTCCAATTCATCAGGACTGAAGGGAAGATGTAACTGTCAGAATGACATGTTGGAAGGACTTCCCTGAAGAAACTGCAGCTCTCAGAAGCTTTATGAGTATTTTATAGCATTCACTGATGGGAAAGCCAGAAGAATTCTTCAGTGATCTCATTCTCTAGAGCAAAGGACCAGGATTAGGAGCTGGATTTGGAGCAGAATATCTAAATCAGAGGATCTGACCTATAGCTTCAAGTATACAACATGAGGGAGTACATTCAGCTTTGCTAAAATGAAGAAAATATCAGATTAATGAACTGTGAGTATAGACCCATTTGACAGGAAAGAAAATACTTTTCTGGATTTGCAGGAAAATGGAACATGATGATATATGTAGCACTGGCCATATTTGATGTGTTCATGAAACAGACAATTGCATAACACAGGAGCAGGTCCTGTTCTTTGATGAACTAAGTGGAACAGGAGCTTCTCTTTGTTTTCAGGCCCTTAAATTGATGAAGAAATGCTGCAGGTCCTGAGACTGAGTGTTCACAAGGGGAGATCTATTTTTAACAGGAATCTTGAGGACAGCATGTGTGAAGAGAGGAAATTCTTTCTGGGATAGAAGAAATAGTAAGATCCAAGTGCCTGCATTGCACTGAGGCACTTTGATCTTCAATATACAGTGAGAAATTGTGACATACTTGGAGAGGAGATAGGTGGGAAAAACAGAACCAAATAAAATGGTCAAAATGTTATTAATGTCTGGGGAGGAAAAAGGCACATGCCACATCTACTAGAGAATTACAGAGCAGTTGCCTAACACAAGTTTCTGGGAAGATTACTAAGCTAATTTTCCTATAAGCTCCCTGCAAGCACAAAAAGGATGAAAACCTAATTTGGAAGAGCCCTCATATATTTGCTGCAGGCTAATTAAGCTTGGCCAAACTCATTGCCCTCTGCAGTGACACTGGCTCTGTGGATAATGCACTCAGGAGATGTTTATTTTCATTTCTACAAAGGCTTTGATACAGTCTCCTGCAGTACCCCTATATATACCAAACTTTGAGATATGAGTTAGGTGGGTGGGAAGTTGGCTTGACTTGCTGGTTGAAAGGTCTGTGCTCAATGGCACAAAGTTCAGCAGGCAGCTTATGACTAGTGATGTCCCTGAGGGGTTGATGCTGATGCCAGTATTGTTTAATGTATGTGCTGATGACCTGGGTGATGAAACTGAGTGTGGTCCCAGAGAGTTTGCAAATTACCAAACTGGGACAGCCAGTGATGAGCAGCAATTTGAAGGGACCTCAACAGGTTGGAAAAATGGGGTCATCATTATGAATCTTATGGAACTTGACAAAAGAAGATGCCAAGTCATCTAGGATGGAGAATTCCTGTGCAAGAGGTGCAACAGGGTGTGTTCCAACTGAATGGAAGAGAGCAACCATGTAGAAAAGGTGTTTAATCATTTGACTAAGTCAGCAGTGTGTCCTTGTTTGAAGAGCCAATTACAGTGATCTACCTTAGCAAGAATGCAGTCAGCTGGCTGAGGGAATGCTTTCCTACCCTGTAGTTGGTTTTGAGACTACATCTGGAGTACTGCATTCAAGTTTGGGCTTCATTTGACAGAAGGCCGTGAAGGTGGTAAAAATGCTGGAAAATACAAGAAAACATGGTTCGTTGAACCCTAAGGGGAGAGGGAGGAAAAACTATGATTGTCTTTAATTATCAGACTAGGAGTTTATAGGTAAGACTCATCTTGAAGATCGACAGAAATAGTGTAGGAAGCAACAACATAGAATACAGAAAATTGTAACTTAGAAAATAGGACAGTGAAACAGTGGAACTGGTTTCCAATGAAGTTGTTAAATGTCCTTTCTTCGAGACATTCAAAACCGAACTGAAGTAGTTCCTATGTAACTTTCTCTCACTGATCTTGCTTTGAGTTGGAGGAGAGGGGAGACGAAATGATCTCTATATGTTCCTTCAAATTATCTAGTGATTCTTTGTTTCTAAGCATTTGAGGTGAGAAGATCCACACATTCCCTGTTTCCTATGGGAGTACAGACCCCATTGAACAGTGCTGCCAGTTCAACTTCATGCAAGGTGTTGGATTGGAAATAAGTTTTTATCCATATTTTACTGTTCTTCTATTGCTTTCAGAAGGAGGCTTTAAAAAGATCAAACATAAATGATCAAAAGTTTGAATAACTAGGATTTATAAAAATTTTGTCTTTCTGTCTCACCTGCCAAAGAAGTCAGGAGGTAAGTTATTATGTGCCACTTGCATGTTTCGCTAGCTGTCACCTGTGGAGCTCTGTAGGATATGAGTGTTGCAGTTTGAGGAAGAATGACTGACCCTTAACAGAGGGCTTAAGAGGTATTCCAAGCCGGGAGATGAAAGGATGAGGAACAAATCCTCTGTATTATTGAAGCGTGTGAAAGGCATGAAAGAGCTAGAGGTAAATCAATAGTTTGTATTTACAGCATGGGAGAGAAAGAAAAGATAGACTGGGATTTATTTTTCCAGGTTATTTGAGAAAGATATTCCACCCCCCCCCTCCCCTTTAGGGAGCACAGAAATCAACTTAAATGGAATTTTATGTCTTTGGCACACTGAAAGGCATACCTGAAAGAAACTCTTCCCTGTGTTGTATCCCAAATAAATGATGAAGTAATTAAATGCTTTATTGGGAATGAAACTGGCAATTCACAATAAAGTGGTAGAGACAGAAGCAAGAATACTGAGGTTTGTTGCTTAGAGGTGATGATTAATGCACCCTTGAAATATGAGTGAAGAAAATATTTATCAATTTTAATCAAAAATTTTAGTGGGAGAATAGGTTAAAAGGACGTGGCCTACCCATTTTTTGCTATTTCTTCAGCCTTATTAATTTAACTTAACTTTTCAGAACTTCTTAACAATACCCATTGAATACTGTATGGTTCACTCACTGCTCTAGGAAGTCCCTTCTACATGTCTAGATAGGTACTTGGTAGCACCTGTCACTGGTCTACCTTAACATTATGTGGTGATATGGTGCATTATCCTCTAACGTAATGATTGATTAATTTCAAAGGTTCTTTTTAGGAGCAGGAGATTTCAGGGCATTTAAGATCAAATACTGTGTAGAGGTGCGAAAGTGTGGCATTAAAGCATAATTTAAAACGAGTAAAAAAGATAATATCCTTCTCTGTAATGATATTACAGATATTATTTGTAATATTCATAGAAACTTACTGCTTCTCTGCCTGAAGTCACCTTAAGCTTTCAAAATGAAGTGCAGGGAAATCACTGCTGTCATTAGATCGATGTGATCAGCCCACAGGCCTTTCATTATCCTCACTTGTGTGACACTGTTGCTTGGTGCTGAAGGCCACAGAGGCCTCTTAGGTGATGATGTATTTTAGTCAAGATAGTAACTGCTGAATTTCTCAGAATACAATAGTGCTGAATAAAGCTTTTAGAGAGCGGCTGAATATCAACTTACAAAACTTACTGGTAGCCTCTGCCAGAGGCAAGAAGCGTTGCATTAGCTAAACTGCCTCATGCAATACACGTCTGATGCTGACATGTTCATCATGGCAGTGGGAATAGCTTGGTGTCGAAGTGCTGCCAAGATTGTGGTACTGTGTGCCTGTATCACCCTGTTCTTCTGGATAAGGTCCAGGTGCTCCTTTGCCACTGAATCTCATGGCAGGAGCAGTTGCTATGTGTAAGTGTAGGATAGAGGCCACTCTAGGGTGGTGTGAGAACTGTGATGCTCGTGTGCTTTCTAGTGAAATGATAAGAAGGCACTGTGGTGGATGGTTTTGGAGGCTAAACTTGACCTTTTGCCATGAAGGAAGGTAGCCAGGCATGGGAGATTACATGTCTCCCTTAAGTGACATTACATTTGTAATGTAACACAATGGGATAGCAGAGGATGCTGGGAAAGAACTGATATCAAAGACAAAGCAAACTGACTGAGGGGAATGAAGTCCCAAGTCAAGGTAAGCAAGTTATTCAGAGCCACTCTGCTTTTTCTCTCCCCTGATGAATTTCTTCAGATACAGGTGTTCTTGAATGATCACAATCAGTATATCAAAATAAACGCTTTAGAGAGTAAGGTAAAAGGAGTTGCTGGCAAGATTGTAAATCCTCTCATGGAACAAATGATAACTCGGCTCAAGAGCCCTTTTGTCCTGGGAGTGTGGGAAGGATATAAATTCTCTGGAAGTATCTGTCAGTTGGAATTGCTCTGCATTCATCATGCCAGTCCTCTGCATCATTCATGAATGTCATAAGACACTAAAGAATTGGCACTTCATGGTAAGAGCGATTAAACAACCATTACACTTGTCTTTTACTCTGGCATGGTACTTTTAACAGATTGCCTGTACGAAGTTCGCTTGTGTCCATCTCTTCTAGTGGTGGATGTCCTTTGATGGTGGCAAGAAGAGGTAATAGCAAGAAAAGCTGCATATAATTTCATACTAGTTTCAATGCCCTATTACTAACTCTGCATACTTTTTGTTTTTAAGCTCCCACTTTGTGACCTTGGAGAAGGTTAGAGAGCCTTGGGAATGGTGAACTTCCATAAAGGCATTTGTTCTCATCCTTGACCTACCTTCCTGGAGTTGTGAGGGACAGTGTCATATTCGTGGCAAGGTCATAAAGCTCAGAACTCTGAATTTCTTTCCTTGATAGACCAAAATGGGCCCTATTTAATCATAGAAGACTAGGCTATATCTACAATAACAACTGTTATTTTACTGTTACTATAGGCTAGTATCCTCTTAAAGCTCAATTGCATCTTCCAGTTTAGTTTTAAACTAAGGTGAACTGGAAGATTCTAAGGAGTCAAGCTCTGAGACTGCTCTGATGAGTACCAAAACATGGCTAGTGGTGATAGAAGTAGTTAATTTCAAAAGAATACTGTTGAAATCCTAATAGCCAGCAAGAAGTTAGAGACCTGAAAACTTGCTTCTTTTTCCAAGCTCTGCTGCTAATTTAGCATATTAAATTTGGTAAAGTTCTTACTTTCTGAGGCTCTAATAAATACCTAGTAGCTGATATTTCTGGCCCAACATTTTTTAGCTATCTGACGAAGACTGAAAATTTGGGTTTGGTCTCTTGCAGTGATGACAGTGAAGACAGTAAATTTAAACTGTATTTTCTGGTTTGGTATCTATGATTAAGGAAATGTGAGCAAGTAAGGAAGAGTAAAGGATTGCCTTCAGTTAAAACAAGCAAAACCTTATAGAATTAGACTGGTCATGCAAGGTGTCATGCTACTTAACCTGAAGTGACTAAATGAAGCTGAGAGAACAGAAGTTGTCTTTGCAGTTTTGTTTTGGTTTTGGTGTGGGTTTTTTTTGTTTTTTTTCTGGGTTTTTTTGTTTGTTTGTTTGGATTTCTTTGTTTTGTTTCCATCTTTTTGTTAGGGTTAATTTGTTTTAATGGACTAAATAAAGTATAGCTAAAGATAAACACTAGAAAGAGATTATCTGGAGTGTTGACTGGGCTGGGATCAGTAATAGCATTTTGGCCTTCATCCATCCTGAGGGGTATCTAGGCCAATTTGTTACCATTCAGATTCTGTAAAACTGTATTGAACCAACATTCCTGTTCTTCCTCCAAGCACCAAGTGAGCTATGAATCGTGCTAACTTCCTAACAGCAGTCTCTGTATTCAGCTCCTCTGACACACTGCCTTCTGGGCTTCTTGAAGGACATCTCTGTGTTCTCTTTTAACAGGAAATACCAATAAATAAGAAATTGCATCCTGATGCTGCCTCCTCTTTGGCAGCAGAATGCAACTAAGAAATGGTTCCATCTATCTTTACTGAATTTAGTCACAGTTGCATGTAATGAAATAATGGAGTCTCTTTGTAGGTGGTGGATAACTTGACCCAAGTAAACATATCCTGCTGTTCTGCAAGGGTCACAATTTCCCAGGCACTTTTACCCAGAGCATTACATATTTCAGTTGTGTTTGTAGTTTCTTTTCTCTCTTATTCTGGTGCATAGTGGTTTTAAGCCTTTTGTTTTCTATTTTGTTATTAGTACTGTGGGGAGTTTGGGTTTTTAAATGTTTTTCATACTCTGTAATGTGTAGAAAAAAAAAAAAAGAAAAATAAGAAGACCTCAAGGAATTGTCCTTGTGGATTTTTTCTAGATTGATAACTGTCATCTAGCTGCATAAATCTGTGGGAGCTGAATTTGATAGCACAACTGGTCTCTTTACTGAAAGAAATTACTTAAGGATTGAGGGTGGTGATATAAGTCTGCAAGGCAAAGTTGACACTGAGAGCATAGATATAGGGACAGATTACTGTGCCTTCCAGAACGAGAACTAGGAGCACATCATCTGTTTAGCAAGAGCAAGTATGAAAAAGATGCTTTTTCACAGAAAAAGGTGATCCCTTTTCACTCAGACTGAAAGTGACACCAGGAGATCTTTGCTCCAAGCAGGGGTTTGGACTAAGGTCATCTGTAAGGTCAGGTCAGGTTGCTTGGGGTTTTATGTAGTCATATCTTGAAAACTTCCATACACAGAGACTGAAATCTCTTTGGGCAACTTGTTTGCATGTCTGTCCTAGTGAGAAGAAAGTTCTTTCCTTGCTGCAGAGTCAGGTTCTCTGCAGCATATTCATACTTCACTTTGAAGTATGGCAGCTGCATTCTGTTCTTCAGCTGTGCACCACTGTGAAAAGCCTAGCTTTGGATTTTCCATAACCTCTTTGCAGGTGCTGTAAGACTGCCCTTAGGTCCCCTTGGAGCTGTGTCATCTCCAAGCTGATAAAGCCCCAATCTGCTGGCATTTCCTCACAAGGCAGGCACTTCATCCACCCAACTGCCTTTGTGACACTTCACTGAGCACGCTCCAGTCAGTCCAAAATCAGATGCATTATTCTAGATGCAGTTTAACAACCACTGAGTAAAGGGGGATAATCACTTCATCTACTAACAGCCTCAGGTTCTGTTAATAGAGTGCAAGATGCTGTGCTGATAGGGCCCACAGCGGGCTAATATTTAACTTGCTACATCAATGGCAGATTTGTGTGAGTCATTGGGAAGGGTTTGCAAGACATTATGGTGATGCAAAACTTTTAAATGTATTCAAAGAGAGATTGGATAAGTACTTGAAAAATAGATCTCTTCGGGATTACTGTATAAACAAACCACCTGAGGCTGTGTTAATTGATGACAAGACTCATGGTCTGAGTGCGTATTTAAAGGAAATAGGCTTGTTCTACTCTTAGTTTTCTCTGGAAAACTTAGGATCAGTGCTGAAGGCATGACAGTGATCTTTGTCTGACCAGTCATGTTGTTATAATGGAAATTAAGGTATTGCTGAAGTATTTTCAGTGTTGCAATCTTTTATGTTTAAACTGGTGTGCCTGTGGTTATCTTGCATCTGTTTTAGTCAGGAGCTAATCCCTGAATTCCTTCTGAGATGATAAACACCCCCAACATGATAAACATGCCCCATGGTAAATTCATATTTGGAAAAAACCTCAATCTTCCTGGTATCCCAGAATTAGAGAAATGCATGTTTCAAGAATTAATGATCTTGGACCTTGTAGTAGTTCCAGGAACACTCCCTTGCTCTCCTTTTCCTCTTCCAATCTTTTTAATGCAGTGTAGCTAATAAGAAGCAACACACTGTCTGATCCGATTGTTGGCTGATGCACACATACTGGGAGGAAAGTGACTTGTATTAATTTGCTGTCATTAAAAAAGACAAACACAGAAAGCAGGCATGATCTGAATTGCTGCTTCTGTTTTGTGTTAGTCCTGCAGCTTTTATAGCTCCTCCTCCTTTTTTTTATACAAGCTCCTTTGTATTTTGAAGTGAGAAAGGAATTTCAGTTTCATGTCAAACAAAGCCTGCTTTTTGAGATGAATATGATGTTCAATTTCAGTCTCAGAGGGTTTGTCAAGGGAAGAGTGAGCATCCTGAAAGGAAGAGCTAGCTCATGAGAACTCTAAGCACAGAAGCTTGCTTTTCTTTATTCTTAGGCAACTTAAAGCTCTTGATAAATAAAAGGATGTTTCAGCAGTCATATCATAGAAACTATTAGGTCTGTCTTTCTTTCTCCCAGGAAGGATCCTGTGATGGAATGGTCAAATGAGCCAGATGATGATGGTGATTAGATCCTCTGTAACCTTTTTAACCTCCATCTCCTTTTGTTTTAATCAAGCAGGCATTTGTATCAATAAACCTTTTAAACTCGGGGTGTGGAAAACACAACTGAGTCATCGAGATGTACAAGTGCCAGAGAGGATCTTTACATGGAGTGAGACTTTCCATCCTGATTGATGATACTCAGTTTCGATGAGACTTCCATATCTTTGTGTGTGATTGAGTGAGCTCACAAGATGGCCCTGGGATATCTAGATATTGCAGATCATTCATATAATGTAAGAACATTGGTGTATATGCTTGAAGGCAGAGGATGTGTCGATGTCTAGCTTGGTTTTGGTCCCTGAGATATAATTAATTCTTTTGTCTAATTGCATTTTTATTTGGTGTGATGTATAGTGAGATAGGAAGATGAGTAGAAGAGGGATTAGGATAACAATGTAATTGAAGTTTAGGATCGAGGGCAACAAGGACAGCTTATAACTGGAGAAGGATGAATAGCTTTTGTCAAGACTGATGCCTTAGTAAATATGAAAGTGCAGAAGGAATGGGACAATTCTCTCTCTCTCTCTTTTTTTTTTTTCTTTTTTTTAGTTTTCTGTTCCTAGTTTGTTTCATAATGGTAGCTGGAAATGCGTCTAATATAACTGTGAGGCAAAGAAGCTGTATTATGCTGAATGCAGTGCATTTAGTGGACAAGACCCAAAGGAGTAACTTTGCAGAAGATGTCAATTGAAAACACCTGTTAGGTGATCTTGAGGCACTATAGATGTTTCAGCACACCTAAAATTGACCTAGTTGAAGCGATTTCAAGTAATGAAGAGTCAGCTAAATCATCCATGCTCTTTGGGAGTATATTGCAAAGCTAGGTGAAAACTTTACCTATTTTCATAATTATTATTGTTAATGCGTATGGACACAGTTTCCTTTCTTGGACTGTCCTCAAAATATTCTTTTGTCATTCTTTTACTCTTTTTACTCCTAGGAAATTAATGCAAATTTGGAGTTGTGCAGCATGTGTGTAGTGTATCTGATGTGGCCAGAATGAGTTAAGTATTAAAAACAACTGTGAGAAGCTTCATTTTTTTACTCAGCCAATGTGCATCCTTTTGGCAGCATACAGGTTTCAAGTGATGTTTTATTGTTTGCATTGTGATGTCATAATTTTTTGGGGAGTAATAGACAGATGTAATTTGAAAGTTTTGGTTCTCTTTTCTGGTTTGTACAAAAGGTGTTGTTTGCTCCCCCTTTGAGCTGGTAGTCAAAGCATGGATTGTATTTTGCCAAGTGTAGCAAGCATAAATAAATAAGATGCTGAACTATCTGGCCAAGTAAAGACCTGAGAAGCTACCCTACAGTTGTTTCTCTGACTAGAAACAGAATGGTCAAATGTGGAGTCTACCTTTAAGCTGCAAACATATGACCAAGAACCCGAATTTTGGGGACAGTGATCAAAATGTCTGATCCAATTTCTGGCAAAACTTTCGATCTGTGTTATTAAAATTCTCTATTAGAACAGAAATTGATCTTAGCAGTTCTTCCTTGTTGCTCTGTTCATCTCCACTTGCAAGGGTGGAATAACTCACTGTATACCATGCTTTTTGGAACTGCTTTTTTATTACATGACCAAATTATGATGCTTCCCACAGCAGCAAATTTTGTCTCCTTACTTAGTTTCTGCAGATGTATGCCTGATCTCTTCTCACTTGCTTTCATGCCATTAATCTAACCTGCATTCCTTTTACATGCCTTTTCTGGTCATGGAAATAGTAAATGAACTGCCTAGTCCGGGTACAGTAAGGTAATGGTCACCAATACTTTTTTCTTTATGTAAATTTGGAAAAACATCTACGTTTTCTTATTGAGATTTTGCAGGATTTTTTGAATGTCTGTATAAACTGTCAGGTCTCCATTATTTAGTTATCAGAGGCCTGATGATTAAAAGGCTGCTAATTACAGGTGTTACCAAGGTTTCCTTCCTGATGTGAAATAGCTCTTGATTTGCTCATGTAACCTGTTGTCATGCACAATGTGTGATTTTATTCTTTGACAACATTGCTTCTTGAAAATTACCTAAATTTCTGTTTCCTGCCAAGAAAGAAGAGCAAAATGCCATTATCCTGAATTTTCCTGTAGTTGAAGTGATAGCTTTTTTGTTAAATAGCAGAAGGTTCTGATTACTAATAAACTTCTAAGGACCTTTATACCAGCATATGAAATAACCTAAGAAGTTCAGAGTTTAAAGCTGAATGAGGAGACTGAGTCTGTAAAATAATTCTTTCTTAAACTGAAATAGTGTATGTGAACAGTTCCAGAATGCCAGAATGTGCTCTTTTGGTAATTCAGAATTATGACTGAAATTTCCTATGTAACCCCGAGTTTGGACACGTTTGTCTGAATTTACTTGAGGGCGTGTTCTGCTGGATGTGCACAGGCCTGGAAGGGAAGAAGGAAACATCATTCATTTTCACACTGTCATTGAGTCAGCTGTTCACAAATAATTTCATTCCTTTGTGGCTGAGTTTTTGATGTCTGCTTTGGTAACGTGTTCTGAGATGTGTAGGGGAAGCCTCTTAAGCAAGGGAGAAGTGTATCAACTATTTCTACTAATGTGTAGCATTTATTTGGAATTCAGGTCATAGAAAGCTTCAGTGCAACTTCAGGCTTGTAGGCAGGTGTAGAAATTGCTGTTTTATGATCCTACCTGTTTCTGTATCTATCTACTTTTACTCCATACAGGATTGTGTGATGCATGTTGCTAATTGGTATGGTAAAAAAAAATAAAATAATTCTCAGTTGTAGTTTCACTCAGATTAGAAAATGTACTCAGTAATTGCCTGTACTTTCTACATATGTTCTGTCCTTGTTGCAGTAAGAGAAGCTGGTTATTTTTGCTTAATATTCTGTAATCATTCTAATAGTGCTCAGAAAAATGAGGTGCAGTAAGTGGCTGAAACATGGAGGTGTGTTGTTCCTGGTCTGCCTGTAGATTTGGACAGGACAGGAATTTTAGATATATTTTTCAAGAAGTTCTAAGGCTGATTTTATAACTGCTGAGTTAGAAAATCTTGCTTCTAACTCAGACTGAGTACAAGTCAGAATGTGAACTCCAAATGCTTTTGCTTCTCAGCTTCCTCGTCTGCAACAATTCTTCACTTGCATTTCTGCCTTCCTCAGCTCAGATGGCCCTCATGAATGTGGGAGGACAGTGTTCAGCATGAGAGAGGTTTAGTGTTGTCCTTAAAAACAAGGGCGAGGAACAAATTCCTAGGCTCAGTGGTGACAAGACAAGTGGTGCTGGAAATATGTGGACTAGATGTCAAAAAATCTCGAAGCCTTGAGAAAAGTATAGTCTCCTATGCGTGAATAGTCTTTAGCTGAAGGCAAGTCCAACCTCAAGGAGAAATGCTAAAGATTCTGTTTGAATCTCATAAGATTGAAGCCTATGCTTTTGAAGCAGGAGTGGCTAGTGTTTTTTCCCTCTGAACAGCAGTGTTCTATCCAGCCGTGTTTGGTAATGAAATCATTCATTCTTTATAAACCGTCTTGATAATTTTTCATAAACTCTTCACTTATCTTTGTCTTAAGTGCTGCTTGTATTTATTGAGGAACTAATAATATACTTCATCAGGCCTGGCCAGCAGGACCAGGACCATTGATTTCACCCCTGTAACTTATGAAAGTATGTGCTTGCTTATGTTGTTCCTCTCAGAAGTCACAGTATTACCACCAGACTTGGCAAATAAGTAGCTAATACATTTTTCTTTGGCTTTGTATCTTGTAGCTGGTGCCACGTATATATTTGGGAAGAGTGGAGGTCTCATCCTGTACACCTGGCCAGCCAATGACAGACCGAGCACAAGGACAGACCGTCTTGCTGTGGGCTTCAGCACAACAGTGAAGGATGGCATTCTTGTCCGGATTGACAGTGCCCCTGGGCTTGGTGATTTTCTGCAGCTGCACATAGTGAGTACACACAAGCCCATGTCTCTCCCGACCTGTGTTTCTCTTAACTGGATATGTGTTTGAAGAAAACTGTTACTCTAAAATACCACATGTCATGTTCTGTACTTTCTATGTCTTCAATTCTTACCAGATTAAACTGCTTACAGTAGTTCTTGAGGGTTTTGTAGAGTTGCTGAATGGGCTGCACAGAGAATCAAATCTTGATGCTGAAAGTAATCGGGGGAGGAGGAAACAAACAAAACTCAAAAGCCTTATGTGATTCAATAGAAGGATTTTTTCAAAAAGTGAAGAAACATTTTGCATCAGTGGCAATCTACTGGTTCATAGGCACAGTGCTGAATACAGCTGAATTTATGGTGAAGTATTACTATTCTTGAAAGGCCAAGAATAAGAGGGAATGATAGGTTATTGTTCTTTTCCTCATGAAGAAAGTTAAGTGAGAACTGAACAGATCCTCCAGCTGATACAGCTGATGCTTGCTTTAGCAGGGTAGTTCAAAAGAATTTGATGTTAGTGCAACATGGCTTTGCACAAAAAAAAATAGACTTTTGTGAGAACCTGAGTGAGGGGCGTTTTAGGATAGTTGAATTACTTGAGAAAATGAGGACACTAGGAATGGAGACACTTGGAGTTTGTTACTTTATGAAATTCTTTGGGAGGAGAAGAGGCTGTTTGCTGTGGTTTTGTCTGGCAAATAGCCAAGGTTACTAGAGGTAGAGGCTGGTCATGTTACTTGATGTTCAGATTATTTGCAATGTATTATGCATTAATTCAGAGTGGAAGGGAAATTGGGCCATTTGCAAATTTTCAGTTCGCTGGGGAAATGTTGACATTTCATGCAACCTTGAGTATGTAAGTAAACAGGAAGGAATTCCAGGGACCAAAACAAACCTAATGTGAGTGAAGGGCTTTAATCTGCTGCTGGAGTTTGCCACATTGAGAATCACGTTGAAACACTGGGTACATTGCAGGGTGGTTCTGAAACAACCAGAAGCAATGTTTTAGTACTCAATGTCAGCATCTTAAGTAGTTTTTGTTTTGAATCCTTTTATAAAATTCAGATTCATTGGAATGGGATAGATATGGCTTGAGCCATTGGACTGTCTCCCATTCTGATTTTTCTCTTTTGTGATACAGCCAAATATTTAGCTTATGTGCTGAAATGAAAATGAGATCGAATCTTGGCATTTTTGAAATGTAAAAACAGTTTTTCTTCCTTTCTAAAAAACAAAACAAAAAGAACCCCAGAAAACTGTAAAAGTGAACAGTGCTAAGCCTAATTGGTTGGAACTCTGACTCAAATTAAATAAATGTGACTTGACATGTCTGAGCAAGGCAATGTATATTCTTCAGGTGTTATATTATGGCGTGTAAAATGCTCTCAATTAACTGGAAATGGTATTCTTGCACGTGAGGAGAAGTAAAGAGAGGTGAATTTTTTAAGGCTGTAGAAAAAGTCTAAGATGGGATTATGTTGCTCTTGGTTGCCTTATGGGCTGTTACAGAGTAAAAGAAAGCCAGGCTCTTATTTGTAGTAATCAGTGGAAGGAAGAGGGGAAATGGACACAAGTACCAATGAAAGAAATTGTAGTTTTGCATTAAGAAAAGTACTTGCACAGTGACTCTTTTCAGCATTAATGATGAAGGCACATATTTTTTCTTTATATCTTGGTCTCAAACATTTACCTTTCTCTACCCTTAATTGAACATTTTAATGACTGGGGTTTTTTTTTAATTATAAAAAAAAATTTGCTGAATAGACTGAAACAAATTGAACCTGAGACACAGGCATTGATTAAAAAAAAAAAAAGGAAAATTATTTATTTCTCTTCCCAACCAGTTTTGGAAAAGCAAGTAATGACAATTTTTCAGCTTCTTTCCCATTCTTTTTTTTCAAACTACTCTTGCATGGTGCTGATTTCAGATTATTTCAGATATTTAAATAAGATCTACTAATTGCGGTAGATTTTTTTTTTTTTTTTTGCTAAAAGTTCCGTTCAATGCTTCCTCTGTAGTTTGGCTAATTTTATCCCTGAAGCTGTTCACTAGCAGTAAATATAGAACTAGTTCATCTTTAATTTCTCTTGTTCTTTTGTGGTCAGGATGGATTAGGAGGATTTTCCAGTCATTCATGAGGAGCAAAGGCATGCTGCTGTGCTCTTCTGGGTATGGTATTACTGTTCATCATATATACATATACATATATATATATATATATATATATATATATATATATATATATATATATATATATATATATATATATATAACTGACTCTACCTAACTGTTCAAATAAAGAATGTGGTCTGAGACTCATGCTGTGACATGCAATAAGAAAGTTGAAGAGGAACTTTTAAAGTGTTATTGACTTCTTGAATGTCTGTAAGACTTAGTTATCTCTGGTTTATGGTACAAAGAAATAGAAGTGAGCTTACATCAGGATTATTTTGGGAAAAAAAATGAAATCTGAAGTTAAAGGTGCATCTTGAAATGACATTTAAAATGCAAGACAATTTAGGATTCCTTAGCAAATTGCATGTAAACTTTTCATGAGACTAAGATCTTTTGTAACTGTCTAAAAACTACCACATGCTTGTGCTGTCATACTTAGACTTCATCCATCTTCTTTTCTTCAAAACCTTCCATTAAGCCATTTTCAATTGTCAAGAGCAACAAGGCAGTCTGGGTAAAATTTTAATAGAAAAGTGGGATAAATAGATTTTTAAATCAGAGCTATGAAAACAGATAGAAGTGATAATAAAGTAAACATTGAAAAGCCAACTACTTAGACCATAAAACAAATTATAAGAGAAAAACACTGATTTTAATGTAATTTATTTTATATATATTTAGCATCTTGACTTTTTCAGATGCAATTATATTTAATTATAATAGTAATAATAAAAGTGACAGGGATTTTCCTTGGTTAACAAAAAATCCTAGGGATACCTCTTTTCCTGGAGCCTTTTTAGATGTTCCATTCACAGACTCTTTTGGATGCTATTTACTGGATGCCAACCTCCTCACACTTCCCTGGGTGTTCTATTGGTGATAACAGATGGCAAAAGCTATCTGATGACCACTGTTCTCTAATGTGCATCACTAAATTAAAATCTAATCCAAAAGTAGTAGTAATGGCTATGGTTTATCAAGATCTGATGATATTTTAAAGATTGTAAAAGTTGTTCATACTCTTCTAAAGAGACTTTTTAGTAGTTAGCCTGTTTTCTTAATGTCATGTATGTTCTGGAGTGTCCACTGTGAACTCTTCCTATTTGTAAGATTTGAAGTCAAAGAAGATATTTTATTTTGAAGTTATATATTTGCCTGTTTAATTTACAGTTATTCTATTAGAATTCATTTTTTAATTATGAGTCTTTCAGATATTGTGGAAATTTATTGACTAAGATGTCAGTTTTATATGACAAAAAATTACAGCCTCTGAAACTATTTTCTCTCCTGATTTGCAATGAAATATGAGGTGGCAGTCCTGTAAAAATGGATAGCATACCGTCCAGATCAATGTTGCATATGAAGCATGAGGTGTTTGTGTGAACAGACTGTAGCACATGGAATCAGTGTTGCTAGAGAATCAGATCATTCCTTGTGATATTTCTTTTTTTTGTTGTTCTCTTGAGAATTCATTCAAAGCAAAAGTCCAAACCTATAGCAGGAAATTCTTCCACAATGGATACTTAAAAAACTGCATGTCTTAAGCTGTGGGTTCAGTGCTTCTGTATGTTCATTCGCTTTTTACCACTACACCTAATTTTTTGTGCTTTACCACATACCAAACATAGAGATGAAATGGGGAGAGAAACAGCTGCAAGTGATGATGCGTGTCATTCTTATTGTAATTGTGGAGACAGAAATCATTCATGTGTGCTGCTGGTTTAGTCTGCATTCCCTCATTTTGTTCTGTATGATAAACTGCCATCAAGCCTCTGGATCTTCAGAATAGTATTTTGAGGCTGTTCCAGTTTCTGAATTCCCCACAAGAAGGAATTTAGTTAGTGATTTTGGGACGAGCTTTGCTTAAGTAGACCCCGGCTAGGGAGGATCCATCATTTACCACCAGAACACCACTGAAGGCCACAGAATCTGATGTAACCCATTCTAATTTTTAAGCAATGAGTTTAGGAAAAAAGTACGTTATCCCTAAGTTAGAGATGGAATTGCTGAATGAGAATAAGTATAAACAGATGAAAATGAGTGTGTATATTTGGTCATTTATTTTCTTTTCAGTTATACTGTGATTGGCCCAAGTCAGCAAACCCAAACTGACCATAGTGACATTCCATACCATAAGATAATATGCCTGGCAACAAAATGCAGGAAGAGGAAGGGTGGGTGGGGATGTTGATGGTTAATGGCCTATGTCTTTCCAAGTGGGTTATGTGTGTTGAGACCCTGCTTCCTGCAAGAAAGTTGCTCAACATCTGCATGTAAGTGGGAGGCAGTATGGCTTTGTTTCCCTTATTAAACTATCTGCATGCACAAGACATCTTACTTTTGCTTTTCTGATTTTCTCTGCATCCTCACTAGGGAGGAGTAAGTGAATGAGCAGCTTAAAGGGTGATTAGTTACTAGGCAGGGTCAAGCTGTCATGCATAGTCTTGACCTGGAAGAGGGCCTGTGTTCCTGACCATGTACTTTGAAAAATGAAAGTGAATGTATTTTAGGCTACCACATGCAGATCATCTGCACAAAAAAATGGACTGTAATATAGCTGCTTGCCCGGTTTATAGAATAAAAAATCCCCTTAGAAAATATATATGATTTCAGCATTTTTATTTTGCCTCAGAGAGGCTGTATCTGGATGAGTCTCACATCTGAGATATGCTCGTCACTGGCTCTTTTGCCAGCTGGTATAAAACTGCCAGAGAGCCTGACTTTTTTTTTTTTTTTTTTTTTTAAGGGAAGCATTCTATTTAAATACACAATGATCTTGTCCCAAAATGCTCTTTTTCTGTCCTTTCCTAAACCCTTTTGGTCTCTGAAGTCCCATGTGTTTGTGCATGCTGCATTTATTGTTCCCTGGAGCACATAAGAATTAGTAAGGGAAAACTAATTTGAAGACAGGCAACGGACTTTGTTTTCATGCCAGCTTTAAAACATGTTATCGGTACTTCTTTTCTTATTTTTAGAAGGTGATTAATAATCCATTTTTATACAATTTAATTGGTTCATATTGTGCCATAGGAATTCTCCATTTAGTGTTATCTCCTAGCTCTAGAGCAGGGGTCTGGTAGGAGGCCATGAGCTGAGACTAAACCCACAAACCTGAGGGAGTTTTTCACCACGGTGTGGCTGTTCATGGCTGGCAGCGTTTGGCACCCTGCCCCATCCTGTTATCCCAGTGACCTTTGGCGCTCCACTCCCTGCTCTGCTGCCGGTGTCTGCACCAGGTGTTGGAATGAAGGCACAGCGCTGGATGCAGCGGTGCGGGAAATGGCACACTGATGTCCCGTGGCTAAAGATGATGGATTTTAGATCCTGAGTTCCATTCAGGCAGCGTGGAAAGCTCAGTGCTTTGATACAGGGATTCATTAACTCTTCACTCAGTGACAGTTTGTGCATAGATCCTAGTGTTTGTGCAGTTGTCATTGAACATTATGAAGATGATTTGAGACAGGGAAGAAAGAGTTGGTAGGGCAATGCTGGCATGAATAGTAAAATTGCTAATTAGACCATAAATTAGCCTGATTGGGGTCACCAATCCAAAAAATAATTTGGGGAGTTTGGCTCTCAAATCTTTTGAATTCATCTGAACAACAGAAAGTGAAAATTTAGAATTGGAGGAGATGGAGGATACTCAGTGGGAAGTTCCATTTTGTTAATTTTCTGAAACCTGTCTTAAAGATAATAGCAACTTAATACTGAAACTTAAAAGAGAGCTTTGCTGAGTCACAGAAGCATCTACTAAGATCATAGTGGTTTGGTGCAGTGGACAGCATTTTTTCAGAATACAAGTCTGCCACTTTTAGTGTTGTACATCTGGCAAAGTCAGACACTAGAATTTCAGTCTAAGTACAGAAATAAAGTAATTGCTCCTAATTAGAAGCAAATGAGATCACTCACAGAAGGATTCATCCCTAAATATTCAGCCTGTGTTTAAAATGCATTCTGGAGCTTGAAACTTGCTTATTTTGTCCAGGTTTGTCTTAGGATTCCTTGTGGTTCTGTGAATTGCTATTAGATGTTAAACAATCATATCTCAGAGCACCTCACAGTATGTACCCTGTATGGCAATAAATATAATGCTATTGCTTGTTCTTGTACACTGTACAAACAAATACTGTGGTTTGCTTGATATTTATTTTACTCTCTCTTTTGACTGTACTGTTTAGGTAGAACATGTCATTTAAGGCTGTATAATAGATGATCATTTCCATAAACCTAAGATTAGTTGCCTTTCCTGTTTTGCATTAGTTTCTCTTAGTATTTCAGAACTAATAATTGGGATTTTCAAGTTTTGTCACACAGTCTTGTAAGTAAGTGAATAAACAAAGAAATATTAGGGATAATTTTTTTGATGCTGAGAAAATTTCTATTCTGCTTCTAAATATTTTTCCTTTAAATACTAAACACTAAGGAATTGAAGTAATGTGAAGCTTTTTCTGGCTGAGTTAAAGAAATAAGACCATCTCCAGGGAAGTTCTTTGCTTGAAATAACCAAGACTTTAAGACAAGTGTGAGGTTTTCAGTACTCATTCCAAAAGAAACTAAAATCTTTCATATTTTTAGTTTCTAACAATTGCCAGTATAGGCTTTTTGCCTTGTATAAGAATCTTTACACTTAGGAGCTTGTTCAGACTAACCCATCTTCTGTATGCTTGGTTAAATTGCACTAATAGGTTCTAAATTAAATCCGTTTGCAATTAAAGCCTTTATCACCTTCTCTATGGTTGCATCAAAAAAGTAAAACAAAATTCTTGTCCTTCATGTTAAATGGATAGCAGCAGGGTACAATAATAATTCTCCACACATTTAGACATACTGAATACTACTCAAAAGCAATTAAACAAGGGCAATTGTCAGTATAATTTACCCCAGCTTTGTATCTGATGTAACCTTCTCATCAAAGGTTAACAACTGTTTCATACTACATCAGCTACAGCAAAATGAATTGTTTCTCTATTAAGCCGCTGGGAAGAACATCCTAAACAAGAACATGCTATTGAATCTTATGAGAAAAAAAATACTAACTTGATCTAATCCGAGCAATATTGCACATTGTTTGCAGTATGACTAGAATTTTATAGGGTTTCAGAACTCAATGCGGGAAAAAAATAACTTGATCATTGATGTGCAACTGACTGAGATGAAAATTGTCTGTTAGAGAGAACATGAAAGACTAGTCCTGCAGTTTTATGTGGGAAATTAAGGGCAATTTTGCCTTTTCCAATTCTACCTGGACACAGTAGAGAAAATTCTGAGGAGAAAATGCACTGGAATTTGGCTAAAACTCTAACATTTAAATTCTTAGGAGTTTCTCTCACCATGTTTTCGAGAAAGGGCCACAGTTCCTATTCAGAAGCATTGTTCTAACAGTTACTAGAATGCCTAAAACATACTTTTGCATGTAACTTTAGAACAGCTATATGAACAAAATACATCACAGTATGTCTTTAAAAGGTAGTTTAAGTATGCTTGTAAAATGAGAAAATTGAGGCTTTAGAGGTTAAGTGGTATAACTAGGGCTGTTGCCTTAGAACTGTAGCTGGCTGGCTTCAAATGTTCATCTTTTCTTAAATCAGAAGTCTGCAAAATGCTGCCTTCTCCCACCCCTGAGAGGTTTAGTATCAACAGCTGAGGGAAGGTAGTGCCCTGGGAAAGCTGCTGCTGTCCCCACCTCTGAGAACTGACTTCCCAGCACCAGGTGCTGGGTGCTGTGTTTGTTGTTGCTCCTTTTTCCTCTCTAAGTGTAGGGAGCCTGAGCTTGCTTAGCTTGTGTGTTGTTGGGGTCAAGGCAGAAGTGGTGTTATTTGTGCTAATAAGCCTCTCCCATTAGTTAACCTTTCAGTACATAAAGCATGATTGAGCTGAAGGATTCCTGCTGGTTTGAAAGGCTTTTATGTTAAATACATGATACAGGCATTTTCTTCTTCCACCTCGTTATGTAAAAGTGGGATAGTGAGATGAAGAGACTGTAAAAACTTGAACAATCTGCAAGCAAGTTGAAGTAAAGCTTATGTAAAGTGAATATTTTCTTAAGTATCTTGGCATACCTTTTTTTCTGCTACATTTAAATTATTGGTGCTTTCTTTAAACAATTTCTAGCCTACAGAAAAAGACTGTCTCGTATAACTGGTATAATTTGGGATAGTTCAAAGCATCAGCTGAGCATATTTTTACCTATACCTGCTAATCAATTATATTGCTACTTCTGACTGTCCAAATTTACTTTCAATGCACAAAGCCCTTGTTTTAGCTTATTCTTTATTCTTGTCAATTACTGATGTTAAGACTGCAGTTTCTGGAAGGTAGCAGATAGCAGTCATTAAGTATGAAAAAGAAAAGTATCTTATACTGACTAAGGCTTCCTTTGCTATCTTATGTCTCTTTTATTGTATTATTTTTAGAAAATCTCATCTGAAATCCAGTACCATGTACAAGATTTCAGGTTTTGGATTATTAAACCCTTTTAGTGTGATACTGATCAGCCTTAAAGAGATGGTGGGATTAATCAGTTTTGTAGGTAACCATGTTCATGCTTCTAATATGCTGTCTCAAGTAGCAATATGAATAAATCCATTAACTTTGCAGGCATTTCTCCCTTTTAAAGGGGAAAGGGTCTGGTCTGTGTCTTTGGGTGCATTGCTGAACAGTTCTTACAAACAGTATTGTTATTAGCAAGTTGTCCTTTCATAGAAGGTATGTTGTGTACTAAATATATTCAGAGAGACTAGGCCCTCAATGAACAGTGATCTTTTGCTGTAATATTTTTGCTGTAATTCAGGTGGGCAGCACGTGCTGCAGCATTGCAGATGAAGTAACAACATCTTTCCTACAGAACAGAGAGGTTAATACAGACTTTCAGGAGCACCCACTGTATTTGCATTATATAATGAGCTGGGCAACATATGGAAAAAGTTGGGATGTGCTGAAAGATATTTAAGCTTTTGGACTAAGAGATGTTCAGGGAGAAGTAGGGGTTCCCATTGGGTGTGATTTTCTGTGTGGTGTGGTACTAATGTACTGAAGCCTGTGTATCAGTTTATGCTCTGCAGCATCCATCATTCCAGGGATCACTGCTGAGACTTGCTTTGTCAGCAAGTCTTTTTCCCTAACAGTTTAGGGAGGATTTGACAAGAGGAATTTAGTCCGTTGTTCTGTTACTACAGGGCTTTCCTGTAATGTGTTAAAATCTTACTGTACTGATTCTGTCCAGTTGTGAGACTAGAAAATTTTTTTGCATTAATTATTTGAAGAACTTGTAAATCTTTGCATGTACAGATCTTCTCTGTTTCCTTTAATGCAAAAAATTACTTCTTGCTGTTGTGCTCCTGGCACCATATTCTTTTTTTCTCTCATCTCTGTTTCTGTGAATGGAAGCAGGTTGTAGTTTCTCATTTATATTTCTTGATAACTTAAATTTTGGGAGCCCAATTAAGTACAGTCTCCTACAATTGCTGCTGATAACTGCCTTAATTTTTTTCAAATGAGATTAGCTCAATTTTGACTGGCATCTGTAGGTTAAAAGGCATATAGTTCCAATAGTTTTATATGTTAGAAAATTGTTTTGCTTAAAACAAAAAAACCTTCATAAGTTTTTATTCCAATCAGAATTTTTCCTGTGTTCTTTTTCTAATGGGAAAAATAGGTTTGGTTTTGGGGCTTCACATATAGATGAGGTTTTCAGGGTTACTGGATGAGCATCTTGATTAAGGAACACATAGCAGGGGAAGGACTATCTAGATTATCAAGTCCAGTCCTTTACCCTCATAGCTGTACCTTTGCATCCTCTTTTCTGGCTGTATCAGATCTACCTCATCCCTTCTGGATTTCTGGTTTTGCTGTTTCTCTTGGAATGATGTCCTAAAATCAATTTTTCCCCTAAGATTTTGAAATTTAATTTGTTTCAATGCCTGTATGTATTCATACATGTCAGTCTAGCCTTCATTTGTTTTATGCCAATGTTGGCCTTCAGCTCCTGTCTATTGTTTTGTTTACCTGTCAGTGGCATTTATAGGGAATTGCATTGCCTGTGCTTTGTGTCAGCAACTCCCCACCAATCCCCCAAGGCTATTCTGTGCTGTCTCTGTATTCTAATGGCTCATCATGAAGATATTCCAGAACTAGTGCAAATTCAAATATACAAGTCCACAAGCTGCAGCTCCAGGCAGATTTCACTGCTTTTTCACCTGAATGTTCAGCTGTGGTTGGGAGGATTTATTCATGCAGCTGCAGCACCAAATGTGCATTGCTACTTTCTTGTAGACCCAAGTTGGGTCTTTGCAAACCATCCAGGGTATCTTGGTTCTGAGCTTGGCTGGCTGTGTAGCCCCACCGGGGTGCATCTGCACACAGATGCCATCCAATCACATCTGTTCCAAAATCCTTTTACAGCAGTGGTAGGATCAGTTTAAAGGATGTGTTCTCAACCAAAACCTTTCCATTCCCTCCCAGTGTGGTGATATTTCTCATAACATCATATATTTATTACATGTAATTATTTTCCTGTAACCTATTTTTCCAGCTTTCAGTGGCAGCTGGTATGAAATTATAATGCTGGGTTAGAAGGCAGAGGGGCATTTCCTTGGTTTCCTGTTGTCAGTCTAAGAAAAAAAGTATTTTGGCACATTAGATGGCAAGTTGACTCAGTTTATAAAACCTTTATCAGAGACATCATCATGTGATATGTAGTCTGCAGACTTGCAGTGATTCCCAAGATGGCTATTAATGGGCTTGTGAACTTGTGAATAGAGAGTGGTAAATCTGGCCTTTGAGATAATTGAAAAGACATCGCTTGTAATGTGAGCAGTGGCACTGAAGGATGATGGCTGCTCTTTTGGGATAGGGGTAATAAGTTGTTGCATGCAATTTTGAAGCAAGGCACCTAATATTGATTTGCGTTGGCCATGTCTTAACATCCCTTGATCAGTTTTGAAATGTATTTCCTGCTTGCCCTATTCTTATCCCCCTCCTCTCTGAAGAGCTATTTGTTAGCAGGCTTATTTATTTCCTTAATGAAAAACTTAGATTGCAAAACTGGGTGTGAAACAAAGCTAGGAAAATAAGAGATATATAGAGGTATAAGGAAGTACTGTTCAGTATTGTTCTCTGCAAAACATTTGTCCTTACTCTGATACATATCATAATGACCAAAGTCATGATAATCCAGCAGATTTCTCAATATTTCCACTATGAGATATGCATGGTGCCTGATTCTCATTTCTTTCTTCTTTGAACTTCATTTTCTTCAATGAAAGCAGCAAATTGTAGTTTTAAGCAACTTTAAATATATCAAGTTTGGGGGAAACATTTTTTTTTTTTCCCCGTAGAGGAATTGTGGGTAGAAAATCCCTTCACTTACCTTCATAGGATTCACAGAATGAGCTGGAAGGGACACACAAGGATCATCATGTTCCACTCCTGGCCCTGTGCAAGACAAGCTAAGAACAATGCCATGTGCCTGAGAGCATTATGCAGTGTGGTACTTTGTTCACGATGCATCTTCCCCAGTGCTTGCTGAAAGAAATTCCTGATTTGGAGCTACCCATGAAGGTGGTGCTTGACAGTCACTGTATAGTTTCTGGTTCTTTGAACATGAAAGAAAAAAATTAGCTTGTTACAGAAGCTTTTTGGCTTTCACATTTGCACTTCTGTGTCAAAAGCCACCCTTTTCCTGGGAGGAGGAGTTTACTGCTTCTTTCCCAGAACTGCTGATATTATAAGTGGTTTTGGGGTTTGGGGGTGACTCATATCACCTGGGTAAGGCAAAGTCCAGAGAATACATTTGAGCTAGTTAAAGAGCTCAAAGCAGCTGAGCTTTGTTTTTAATGACTTTAGAAATCATTAAAAATTAATCTTTGTGGGATTTTTTTTTACTGAAGTACAACTAGAACCATATTTTTGTGTTTCTTGCCTATTGGAGTAGGTGATAAGTTCTTGAAACCAGGCAAATACGGGGCAGAGTGTGTTCATCTGCAGGACCATGCTCTCTGGTGGGATTGTTGCATTCTGTCTTTTGTCGAGTATGATGATTAGTGACACATTGACTCTGTTCACTTGAAGTGTATTTTTGACAAATGGAAGAGTAGAAGGGAGAAAGTTCCTCTTGTCACTTGCTTAAAATGAGAACAAAAATAATTACTTCCTCCATAATTTGTGACTTTTAGTTTGTCTTGCCTGGATTAATGAGCCTATGGTCCATATCACTACCAAACTGCACTATCTCAGGTGTATAAATTAGATCCAGAAATGACAGGGACCCCTAAAAATTATAGCATAAGTGGGCTGATAGCTGCAAAAATAAATTAATCTGCTTTAAGTACAATATATCCATAGGTGTGACTGCACCTTGTTTAGATACTACTGGGAGGAACAAGAGAGGGTGTTATACACATCTAAATTATTGCATCACATATGTGAAACCATGTATTGGGTATAAATGTGGGCAAGCTGGAAGCTGCAGGGTGGCTTCTGTGGGACAAGACTAAGGTATGCCCCATGCCAGATTTATCTGGCTTCAAAATGGACCCATTGCAGGACACAGCTGAGCCCATCTGCCAAGCCAGTGCCACCTGTGGAAGCACATTCCTGGGAAAGAACAGAAAAAGCCAAGAAGGGGATGGGGTTTGAGGAAAAAGTGATAAACATCAGAGGTAACACCAAGGTGAGAGGAGGAGGAGGAGCCTCATGCCACAGCAAATTATTTGCTGTAGCCTGTGGAAGACTGACCCCATGCTGGAACAGATGGATACTAAAAAATGAATGGCCTGTGGAGAGGCCAGTCTGGAGTAGAGCCAAAGTGTAAGAAAGAAGTAGCAGCACAGAGGAAATGCTGACCATAACCCACCCCATCCACGTTTATTGCCTCACTGAGGCAACTGTGTGTAGCTTGTGGTAGTAACAAAGGCAAGGGATTGGAATCTGCAGTGAAGGAGTCAAGTTGAGCCTGGGAAAAGGGGTGGAGAGGCGTTTTCCTTCTGTTTTAATATTGGTCTTTTTGTTTCCTGCTAACCCAGCCAGTAAATAAATAAGTATACATTAACTAGTAGTAAATTAATTTCCCTCAGCTGCATCTGTTTCGTACCCAACAGTAATTGGAAAGTGATTTCTCTGTCTTTATCCTGAGCCATGAGCCTTCTTGTTCCTAGTCATCAGCAGAAGGGAAGATGAACTAGAAAGTGAGCAAGCAGCTGAGTTTGCCTGCCAGCCAGGTCCAAGCCACGGCCACTGCAAAGCATTAGTTTTTGAGTTTTGAGCAAATGAGAGACTAAAATTCCTTCAATTCTTTTGTTGGTAAACCTGAATCTGCTCCATATGGAATGGCTGCATTTGACCCTAAAGAGTGCTTTGAATCTAGAAAGTCAAGACACTTGAAGGTGTCTGCCTCAAAGTAAATTTAGGCTTCAAGCTGTCATCACTGTATCTCATGCTGTCCAGGTTTGTGCTGCTTCTTATGATTTGTGCCTCCTGCCTTCCTTACCATGTCAGTGCTGTTAATAGAGTATGGATGGTGCGCTTGGAAATGTGTTATAAGTACTGACTCATAGATTATAGAAAATTTGGAAGAAGCCATGGAGTATAACTATAGTAATTTAGATGCTTAAAATAAAACAGAACCCTCACAGGATCTGGAATTAATTTTCAAAGTATGAAAGGACTACTGCTTGAAGGTAAGAGCGTGCTTTATTGTACTAATATAAACAACTCAGTTGTCTTAGGTTTTGAAAGTGTTTTGATTATTTTTGATAGAAATAGACTTTTGAGAATTTTCAGAGATGAATATTTGATCTGAGGGCTTGTAATGATAGTGGCTTACTGAAAACCCTGGTATTTTTTGTTGTCAATTTTCTCTGTTACTTATGTCCTTTTTGTTTAATAGATAGAAGCATCTAAACATATTAAGACCAGCATCAAGAAGCATATCCTTGTAGCCTGTGTGTGTGCCAACTTATTGCAGTTTCTACCCCCATGATTGGAGTGCTGGGGAATTCTTTCAGGCTTTGGAAGCTCATTGAAGGGTTGCCAAACTGGGGAAAAGTACGATTCAGTGTAGATGAAGGGAGTATAGTCTTCAAAATATGGGGGTGAGGTGACAGTGATGGTCCATTTAGAAGGATTAAATTGACATTTCTTAAAGGTCCACTAAAAACTTGCAAGTTAATGTCTAAAAGGGTCCAGGACTTCCTGAAACTTTTATATGAAGAAGAGTGACAAAGGTCAGCCGAAAAATACTTGCAAGCAATAATATATTCAAAGTGGAAGGTAAGATAAAAAGAGAGGTGGTATTAGTAAAATGGTGGAGTATCTTCAGTAAAGTTTCTATAAACCTTTGGATTGGAAAATGTGGAAAATTCTGTCTCTACTGAACAATCAAGCAGTGGAATTACCTGAGGGTGACTTTTCTCCTGAGGATAAAAGCTGAACTTTAAGATATTAAGTATTACTAAAGATCAAGTTTGTTCTGTGGATCTCTGATGCAAAAAGGAATAGAAAGTTTTCTGGCACAGAAGGCATACTATTGCACATTCAGTAGAGTTTGGTCTTATTTAGGTAGGTTTAAGTTATTTTTCATGACCTTTGAGGAGAGGAATATGATGTCATTTTGCCTGTTCACAGCAATTTTGCATACTGGTTTATTGTAAAGTGGCTACCTCAGTATGTGATATTATATAATAAACTTAATTCAAGTTAGAAGTTAAAATTTATCTATGATGATACAAACCATAACCCAAGAAAAGCATCTTTAAGTTTTGAAAAATGGCAATGGAAAAATACCCTGCATCTAGCAGTAATAAGGAATGCCAGGGAAGGAAGAGACCAAGGTAATAATCTTTTTCTCTGAAGACAGATTCTGTGTTGCATTTCCTAAGTCTTTTTCCCTTACTCTACAGTTAACAAATGATGATTTTAGCACATTGTATAAGCGATGATTTCACCCCTGAGTAGGCTTTCATCTTTAACATGGCAATAAAATGTTAATATAAATTGTTGAAAAGGCATGTTTCTATTAACATTTCTTAATTAAACATTTTTCTTCAATGATAGATTTATTTTGCAAGGGAAATAAATTTCACGTGTGTGAGAACAATTAATAGAAACTCTGCTCTCATTTTCTGAAGATAATTTTCCCTACTAATATTCTGACATCTTTCAACATTGTCTGTGAGTATTCACAATTACCTGTCTGTGGGAAACTCCTGGTAGATTCTTGATGTCATAGGATATATATATTGACTTGTATATTTATTTTAAAACAGCTGTTGCTGTATTTTTTTTTTTTTTAAGAAAATGTAAACCTACATTAAAATCTCCTGTGTCTCATGGTTCAGTGCTTCATTACCAGCAACACTCAGTGACTCAGATGCAAGTCCGGAGTCCACTGCAATGCAGTGGTCAGGAAGGTTCTGGAGGTGTGAAGTAGTTTCTTCTTTTCTTTCATCACCTTGACTTTTTCCTTAGAAGTCTGTCTCAAAATATGTTTGTTTTCCTCCTTTGCTTGTGGGGTCTAATCACTCTAACCAGAGTGATACAGTTGCTAAGAGATGTCATAAGCCCTAAGAACCTTATAAATATATGAGTGACTTATAAATACTTCTGGATATGGGGAAAGAGAATAGTGGACCAACTGATTAATAATTGATAGCCTTCATTAATGGCTTCAGTTTTTCTAATTAACCTTCTGTTTCATATGAAGCATGTCTACATTTTTGGGTCTAGCACTCAGGGTGGGATACACTGAACTGTCAAAATGAAATATGAAGTGATGGGCTGGGAACTCCAGAACAGGTTACACACAGTACTGGGAGACTGAGACAAGTTTCTGTTTAAAATTCACTGCTGTACTCCAACTTCATTACACTTCTAATATAACTGCTTTTGGATCAGTTCACCTGTAATGTTACAGCAGGTGGGTAAATGATAGAGAGTATTTGCTTATCTTGAAATCCTTTGTGCAAGAGCCTTGTAGGGGCTGGAATGCTTACATTGTACACAAACCTTTCCATGAAGCTCATGTCCATCCCCAGTGCAGAGTATGCACAGAGTTACATTCTTCCTCACTGTTACATTTTGTTCTTCTGCGGAGTATTCTCCAAACACATATGACTAGTTTCTGTCTAGTTTTTGAACTGCACGCTTTTAGAGAGTGCTTCTGGTTCCTGCCCAGTACATGGGCACACACAGAGTAGACATAGAGGGGTAAAAGGTCTACTGCCAGCTTGGGCTGTTCCTTACTAGGTGCCATTGAAAACTAAGACAAAAGAATTAGTAATTGCTGTGCCGTCTTTCATTTAATTTTACTGGGCTGTTTTTGCATTTGTTTAAATGCAATTCTTGTTGTTATATATTATAATGCAGGTATAAATAAATGTCTGGGTTTTTTTGGAAGATAAAACCCCATGAAATGTATCTCAGGAAAAGATACTTCAACAACAATCAGCACTGTAGCAAAAATAAGGAAATAGAAGAAAACAATGTATCAATAAAGGGGAAATATAAGGAAATATGCATAGGGAAATAGATATCAAGAAAATGAAACAAATTCACCTTGGGAAAATGATGTGAATTCACAGTAATTATCACTCTCAAATTCAGTCTAAGTTGAGTGTGACCAAAGCAGACTGACCCAAGTATAGTTTAATGGGAAATAGTTGATGCTTCAATGGCCTAAATGAAGAGCTGATTCAGACACCATTCAGAAAGAAAGGCTGGTTGGAACTATTGACATTTCTGCTTCTCTCTGCAATTATAAGAGACATTATTGCCACCTCTTGGAAAATGATTAAAATAATTGCCATCCCTTTGTTCTCCTCCTTCAACAGCAATCACTGGGTGTCTGCCTCCTTCTGTGTCTTGATGTGTTATGCTATGAATCTTTTTTTGCCAGGGAAAAAGCTGGTCTCAGCATAATTGGGCCATTTCCCTGTCACAGTAGCTTCCTTTTGAATCTTGTTACTCTGCACGGGTTGTAGTGAGGTCAATCATATTCAGTCAAATGGCTGAGCAGATAAAAAGTGTGCAAGAACAAAGTACCAGCTGTTCATTCTGGCTGGAGTGAAAATATGGAGGGACAGTCTTGGGTAAAGGGGTGCCTTTGCTAGCTTTGGCAAAACTTTACCTACTTAGGACTCCCACTCACCTGAATTTGTCCTATAAAGAAAAAATTAAGTGACCTTGGAATATACAAGTCACCAATCAGTATCAATAATATAATGCATTATGACTCCCTGATGGTCATTTTAAATGTGCCCACGAGGCACATGGATATATTGAAAGATTATTGTTAAGGAACAGAGGTCTTAAAATCAAGAGTTTCCATGGGTCTCTGGCAAATTCATTCTCCTTAGTAAATTGTACATTGATAAACTGTTTTGAGAATTTTGTTAGCACCAGGTGGTATTTCATATTTTCACATAGAGTTCCTGTTGTTTTAAGTTAAAATTGTGAATGTTCAGTATTTCTGCAAATTGAATCCTGGGGCCTATACCTGGCAAGTGAAAATGAATAGTAAAACAGTTCTGTTTACCTGTTTTAAGTATCTGACCATGCAAATACTTTTCTCTTGTGTGTAGTACTTCCTTGGCTTTGACTAAAATGACCTGAAAAGCTGAGATTCTACCATAAAACATTTCTGGGTCACAATAGGACTGGAATATGAACTGTAATTGCACTTTTTTTTGCTACTTGAACACAACACAGTAACTGATGGGAATAATGTTGGGGCTTGTTTTGAGCTGTAATTTGTATTTAAAGCATCATTTGTGTGTTGGCAGTAACTTTCATTTGACCACCCAGCAGATGAATGTCTGGAAGCTTGTGGGGAAATGAGATTTTTCTTCTGAAAGCTGTAGTAAAGTAACATTTTCCTCCCTTTGGGACATGAAGAAAAAAGGGCTTGTATTTCCCTAAAACTTCATTTTCCTAGCTGTAGTGTGTCTTAGTCTATTAAAAGATGTTACCTCACTCAATAAAACTTCCCATGGTTAAAGTTGCAAGCAATCACTTAAGTTAGTTGAGAGAACTGATTGGATCAGTTGCTCACAAATGTTTGCTTAAAGTACAGAAATGTTGTGGTTTGGGAAGTCCTAGGAGCTCTTCCTGACTCCAAAGAAGGAATAGTATTAAGAAGCAGATACTCTTGTGATGATAAAACTTCACAAAGCAAACAATTTAAAGGTAGTTGGTACTGGTGGCCTCAGCCTAAACATTTTCATTTTTTGCAATGGTAATTGCTTGAAATAAGTTATTTTAATGGGAAATGTCAAGCACCTGTATTAGCCTGCTCTGTAATAGCTTTAATGTAGTAGAAGTATCTGTTATTCAACTTACCCCTCACTCAGGCTTTGAGTAGTCCTCATTAATGAAGTCTTCATTCAGAGGTTGCTTGGTAATATCGTTTTAGGTAATATGATTTTGCAGAAGTATATGTCAAACACTGGATTATGCTATCAAAAAAATCAGGCAACTTGAACAGCATGATGGCAAAAAGGCAGGGGATATTTCTTTATGTTGCTAATTAGTACTGATACAAAAGGAGCAGGGAAGTGGTAATGAGTAGTTGAAATAGCCTCTCATAGCTGTGTACTTACATGTGGCCTGAACCTGGTTGAATACTTTTGAAACAAATACTGCTCAGTTATTCCTTGAGGTTGTGTAATTATTCTTCTCAATAGCAACAATTTCAATATCTGGCAATTGGTTGAATTTTTTTTTCTCCTCTTACAATTTTAATTTACTCACTTCATTTGTTGGCTCTTGCTTTATGCAAGTTTGTGCCCCTTGATCTCCAGGGGACTACAGAGAAAAATATCTGCATATCCCAGTTCACATTGTTAATAAATGAATAAAGCTATTTGGAAATGTACCAGAAATCCCTGTTAGAAAGACATAAATAGAATTAGTGAATATGCCACAAGCAAGCACCTCAGCCAAGAAACAATGACTAACTTTGACTGGAGTTCACTGGGGTGATGTAATTGTCTGTAAAACCATATGTATTATATTATCGCATATATTTAACGCTCCTATTATAGATACCCTTAGCAGAATTTGGACCGCTTTGCCCTGAATGCTACAATCCAGACTATGGAGATGTTTTATTAATTAAATATTTGAGTTTGCCCTCAAAACATAGTGTTTTAACTTGTCTGTGTTGGCTTTGTTGTAGGCATACATACAACATAGAAGTTTCCAAGACTGATGGCTTATATAGGAGGACATAAAATGGTTTAGGTAAAGAATACCTCAACTGTGTTTGAGAGAGCTATCCTATAAGTCAGTAGGCAAAATTGGATAGTGTGAAGATTTTTTTCCTGACCTTTTTCCCCCCTGTAGCACTGTGGACATTGTAATACTGCATTCAAGTGTAAAGTCTAATTGTAGCTGTAACCAGACCTTTTTGTGTTGTATGCATTGCTTCCATTCAGTACTTCGATCTTTCATTCAAAGGATCATCTGTTTGAGCATAATGGCAAACCATTTGTGGGGGAAAAAAATATTTTCAAGTCTCCTTAAAGTGATTAATGGTAAAGACACTCAGAGATATTGATTTACTTGAGTTGTTTTATGGATAGGAAGGTGAAGTTTCTTACTGTGATCTTTTGTCAACTCCTGTGTGTTTCCATTTTGTATTTTGCTGTGAGGACAACTGAACTGGACATTCCAAATTATAGAAGCAATTTCTATTGGTAACTCTGAAGGATTTTTGGTGGTGCAGATACTATCTGCAAGGAACTGAAAGGAAATCATTCTTCCACCTAAACATGTTTCAAAAAGGCTTAAGCATATGCATCCCCTCGTACATTATTCATCTGAGATCAATGGACTTAGTTACTTAAATAAGGAAGAACATTTAAACCCCAGCTGAGGCTGTTATGCAAAGGCTTTTGAGTAATGAGTATGTGTATGTGCAGGATGTTTGGGAGGGGCGACATCTGGGCCTGCAGATAAGGTGAAAGTTACATTTTCCACAGGATAAAAAATCCTTTTATGTAAACTTCTCCAGATCCTTGCCTTCAATTCTAACTTGTAGCTTTAAAGTTCTGCACTTGGGCTTTCTGATTGTGAATTTTTTTGTAGGGGTTCTTGCAAGATAGCGCCTTGGGCATTAGAGGTGATAGGAGAATGAAGCAGTGAGGAGAAGTTTTCCCATGTAAGAGTAACTGAAACTAAAGTGAAAAAGATCATCTGTATTTTGAAGAAAGCAAGCATGAATCAACCCTCCATGGTACCATTATGTATTTCTATGCAGATCTGAAAAGACAAAGCTAGAGTAATTGGTATAGCTTTTAATGAGCAATACATCCAAGGCATGGAGAATTACCACCAAAAAAGGGGCAGATGCTGAACACCACATATTTAAGGTAATGGATTTTTTTTTCCCTGTAAAAATCTTCTGGTAGCAAAAAATTAAATGGGAGGTAACATCTGAATTTACATGGTTTGTAGGCAGATTTGAGCCTGTAGTTGGTTGTAGCAATACAATGAAATGGACTTGCCATCTTCCAGCTGAAGTTTACAGCAAAGCTGTCTGGGAACTAACTCACTCCCCCAGAACAATGAAACCCAAAAAATTCCCTTTATACTCCCACAAAAGTATATCCATGCTATTTCCAGAAACAACCCTGGTGATGATATATGATAGAATCACACATTGTTCCTTTCTGCATTCAGTCTTAAAGATCTGTTTCTCTGGTGCTTTCAGACTGTGTTGTTTTTACCCAGGACATAGAGACAGGAGCTTTGTGACATATTTTCAAAAAAACATGACCCATCATTTAATGCCATTTGTTGCATCTCCACCTGCCTTAGTGATCACCTTATTCTCCAAAAAACAGTGCGACGGCCAGTTACAGAATGAACATTTAGGAGTTATTTTTAAGGCAGCTACTGCTGGCAGTCATGCTATGATCTCAAATTGTGCAAATAGATTTAAGCCTAGAAGGGGTTTCCAGCCATCATTAAAGTCTGCATGCTGTGCATGAGCTGCTTCCAACAGATGAGCAGAGCTTTAAGTCTGTTATGCTGCAGTGATGCCTTTAGTCATATCCCTTGGCTGACGATTCTGTAATTATGCATTTCTTGCTAAAGAACATGGGATACCCATAAAAAAAGGAAATTCCAGGTATTCATTACATTGTTCTGTAGGTACATAGTAGCTTTTTGGTGTTTTTGCTGATTTCTGCCTTGATGGCAGTTTGAATTCTATCCCAGGTAATATTTGTCTATAATGAATGTCTTATCTCTTTTGATAGTCTTTCTTCAGCCTCTCTTCTTTCAGTGCTATGCCTTGATGGTTATATGGGCTCAAACTATTCCCTTACTTTTTTTTACTTGATAAGGGTATTTTGGTTTCTTTTCATACCAGAAAGTTGTTCCCTCTGACCTCAGAAATGAGTAGTTTTTCCTCAAACATGCAGTTGGCAACACATTCCTGTTGTTCATTATAAGATGGTGCTTTAATCTAGAACTAGTCTCCAGTAGTTCTTTCTTTGCAAGCAATCATATATATATTTTTGTTGTTGTTCAAAAGGCACTGTAGCAGCAGAATAGGCTGTTAGGTGTGCATCGTTTGGATTCTTTGAGGTAATGAACATCTAGCTGACCCTAAGAACAGCCTTGCAGATATTTCCAGTAACACAGAAATGCTTTTATTAAATAAAACAGGCAAAAAAAGGTAAAGAGGTGAGTAACTTACCTTAGATTTTACAGTACATCACTGGCAAAGCAGAGTGCAGTAGTTCTGGCTTGTACAGGTGCAGTCTCAAGAGAAGAAGTATCCCTCAATACAAAATTAAAAGGAATGGTGTTCAGCTTTGGAGCCAGTGTCTTATCCTGTGAAAGAGGTGTGAATACAGTATGGGCAAGAATGTCCACCTAGAAACTAGAGTTTCATACTGCTTATCGCTGGAAGAGGTGCTCCTACTGGATAAATCAGTAAATTTGACTTGAGTAATAGGAAAATAGTTAGACTTTTATTATTATACCTATTTTACAGATGCAGTAAATGAATCTCATGCAAGTCTAAAGCAAGGCTGCCCAGGGAGTTGTTGCCAGAGCCAGATATGGAATCCAGGAGCCTTGCGCTATCTAACAGTAGCATCCTGAGCGCTGGACTCCAGTGCTTTACCTGAACCCACCCTGCTGCATGCCCAAAAAAGGTTCCCAAGAAAGTCACTGGCCAGAAAGCAAAGCTAGTCTCCTTTTCCCTGCTAGCTTGGAGTGGGTTTGAATGCCTGTACTAAAACCCTTGGTATTTGTTTTGTTATATGCTTAGGAAGGTATTGTCTTTTCTTATATACTGAGATTATGTAGCATGATAGATGAGTGGTGAAGAGTAATTAAATACAGGTAACAGCAAGAGACTGTTTCCCTGCACATTTCTGTTTTTATGTTCTTGACTGAGTCCCCAGCTTTCTAGGGCAGAGACATTCAGTTTTAATTAATCTAGCCAATCTGAAGGTGGTTGGTTTTTTTTTATATATGTATATATATGTATGTATGTCTATATACACACTTGTATGTATGTATTAAATATATATACATAAAAATTTGGATGCATACTTCTCAGTGTGTTTGATTTCTAAGAAGAAACTCTAAAGGGGAAACTTTTCAAGAGGATTCAAAAAATCCAAATGTAGAAGATTCTTGTTATTTTTGCTTGTCTCAGAGTTCACCTCTTACATGAAATTGGGAAAAAAGCCCTGTGAGAAGTGTGGAAGTTATGGTGGACTGTTAGCACTTCAGAGCACTCTCAAGGGAGACATTGTGCTAACAGCTGCAGGAACAGCTCATTGCTTGTGGAGGATGCAGCTCTGCTCTCTGGTACGAGGGTTGGCTACACATACACACGCACTTGCAAAAGAGGAGGAGGGTGAAGGAAATCTTAACTTGCAGAAAAGTGAGGATTCTCAGGTTTTATGTGTTGAACAGGGGCATCTGTGCTGAATGTGTCTATTCACTTGTGAGGACTTTGAAGCTGCTCAACCTAGCTAGGTGTAGGCTTTGAGGAAGAGGATTTAGTAGTTTGAAGTTATCCCTTATCACAGTTGGTGTGAAATTCTATTTAGCTCAGAAACAGCTGTGTAGTGCCTTTCTATTTGACATTTTTAGTAGGTTCTTGCTTACCATCCTGTGCTTATCACTTTCTACTTTACTCAGAAGAAAACATTGGAGATATGGTTTGAAAGAAAATGAAGAAAGAAGATACTGAGCTGCAGAACTTGGAACTGAGTGTCAGGTATTTTCTACGAAACTGAATTTATGCGTAACAGAAAAAAAAAACCCACCACGTTTTATTCTATGAAGAGTGTTACACTAGTAACCTAGGGAAAGAAAACAGATATACCTTCACAGATGAAGGGAATAATGAATAAGACAGGAATAACAATGAGGCAGCTATGGGTGGTGATCTCCACACTTCAGGAGTTTTTAAGAATTTTAACTGAAAATTGCAGGGGAGTAGTGGGGTACTTAATGTATATTTAATTGAGAGCTCCTGCCAAGTATGAAAAACAGGACTGGCAAAAAGTTGCCTATCTGTAAATTTGATGGAGACTGAAACAATAGATCTTTGGAAGATCAGAAGTGATCTTTTAATAAAAGAAAAACTAGACAGGCTAGGCTGTGCAAATAAAGACAGGCCGTATATGTTGGGCAGAGAGGGGAAATCTGTGGAGCAATGCAGAGCTAGGATTGCTGTGATGTGTGACCATGTCACAGTGACAAATTAGAAAAATAATCTTTGTGGCAGAATTATAGATGGCTATGAAAAGTTAGCAGAAATGAGTGTTGTGTCCTCAGCTATTTGAAGACTGTAAAAGCCAGTGGCTTGTTAAAGTTTTGTAATAGAACTCTTAAATTCAGATGAATTTCACCAACTGGTAACTTTTATTCTAATTATACATTTTTTTACAGAGGTATACAAAATCTTGAAAGAAAACATAGATTAGGATCAAGCAAGATCAAGGTCATCTTCTGACTTTCTGAAAAAAGGTCAGGAAAGCACAGTTTGGACTTTGTGAATTTATTCACCTACATATCCCAAGTTAAGCAGATGTTTGTGAAAGCCCTACAGTTCTAAATACCAGCAGTCTCACGACTGCCTGTGTTTTGTGACTTAGTTACATGTCATGGGTGCCTACAGTGACATAACAGTGTATGGTTAGAGTAAAGGCTGGCCTTTACTGGGGAAAAGGAATCTTAGCCAGATCTTAGTGCTATTGTGTATGAATCATGCAGGTATAAATAACTCTAATGATTTGTGGCATTGATATCATTATATATGTATTAAACATTGTATAATTAGCATTGTACAGAATATATGCATTACCCATAATGATGCAAACTGTGCTTAGCAACAGATTGCCTCACAGGTCGAGGTACTGGAGTCCAGATATATGACATCAGCATCAGAAGCAAAATGAAATACCACAGCGACCACCTGGATTTTTCGGTGGGGTTTTAAGGCTGGATGTTTGTTCTATTTTCCTTTAGGCACTCAAGTAAAGACCAGTCTCAAATTATAATTATTTGATAAACTTATGTGCAACTGTGGGATCACAACACTTACTGGCTTTCTGTATTGATTTTTAAAAATACCCACACCTCCTCTATTTCTCTTAAAGACTGTTGCTTGATATTCTTCCTGTTTATTCTTACTTTGGATCTTCAAAAGTTCACAAAATAATTGATCACACCAAAAGTTAATGACAAGAGGTTTCCTAGTTCCCTTTTTTGGCACTCCACTGCAATGTTAATTACTTGGAAACCAAAGATAGCATGAAGGCCCACTTAACTCACCCAAATAAATCTGTTTACTGTAACCAGTATCAAAACCTTTGTTGGTGCAACTTGTGTGAAAGCCTTTGCTTTTACCCCTGAGACTGAGAAAGCATTTCTCAAGTATGTTGTAGCTGCTGCTTTTTTTCTCTTGCCTACGTACTATTTCACTTCAAATACCAATTATACTGTTTTGTTAAATATTTTGTAATACCTAGAGGTAAAAGGTGTGGTACAACCCCAAATTTTTCTACATTAATCAGCACAGTACCCAGTACAGTCCCTTGAGGTGCTGCTTTTTTCTTTTTATTGTCAGTAAAATCAACATCATATCATTAGTAAGAGTCACGGAGTTATACTGTGCTAGCACACAATGCATTGGTCAAAAGTAGAAGCCCAGATAATTCATAACTTTAAAAATTTAATATGTCAAAAGCTACTGAAATAGTCTTGTTCTCACAGGTGCTATCTGTGGGTAAGTAGTGTGGTAGAGAAAAGGAAACACATTTGTGGACAGGTTAATACCTAGATAGCACTGATGTTGAACTAGTGAAACCTAGTGCTTCAGCAGTCCTTAACAACAGCCTATTTTCTCTGGGAGGGTTTGGAGCTTCTTTCTTGTGTAGAGCAATGAAAAAACCTTCCAAGCAAGGTTCATGACTCATTTCCATACCTGACACATAAATGACTTTTGAAATTTGCCTTAATCCAGTACACATATTTATGTGTTTATTAATTCAGAAATATGTATATAGTATGTGTTTCTGCATGTGTATAGAGAGAAACAGAATGAGAATGGACTGTATTCTTAAGGGTAAATTCAACTTTGATTAGGGGTGAGATAAAAAAATAAAAAACTTGAGGTCAAGGCTGGATCGGTAGGGCCAGGTTTCATGAACTAACTCTTAGTTCAGGTCTTCCCCATCTACCTAAGGCATATCAAAATTGAGGTTGTGGAGGACTGTAGAGGTAGAGAGGCTGTCAATTCTAGACTTAAATGTGGAACCCTGCAATGCCCTTGGGAAAGATGAGCCCCACGTGAGGAAGTGAGACTTCTGTTATTTGTTTAGGGAAGTAGATCAGACTGAGTGGGATGTTGTCTGGTATCTATTCCTGTATGTCCCATGTGTTTAAAGCTCACTGGGAGAATGAGAAATGGTGATGCTTTGTTTTCAGTGAACAAGGGGTTAACCTCAACTCAGCTTTTCTCTGGCTTTCTACATGTGATAGGGAAAGAAGAATAAATTGGTTTAATGGCTCTGAGCAGGGATTTTGAGACAGGTTGAATCTCATGCTTATTGTAGGAATTGCGAGATTGGGGAAATCTCATGTTTTGTTTTATGCCTGCCTGCGTTGGCTTATCTGCTTTCCTGATTAAGTATCTTTCCTTGAGGAAAATATATTGCTGAGAGTAGCTTCATTTATTTGTGATGAGTCATGCCACTGATGTGCATCTTGATAATTAGTACATGTATATTGCTTCTGTGTGCTTACAGATCTGGGTATAGGAACTTAATTATTTGTATTCTGCATCACCCAAAACCTGTTAAGAATAACTCTGAATGTTTCTGCCAGGCTTACTAGGACAGAGAATAAATGTCCTTAATGTTCCTTTCTTGCTGTTACCGTAACTTCTTCATGTGGGAGGAAATTGTGTAGCCTCATCTCCAGAACACGTGATGATGTTGGAACCCCAGTTGTAAGCCCTCAGGGAACCCAGTTTCAAAGCTACAGGAACCTGCCCTGGTTCTAAAGGCACCCCAGGTCCCATGGTTTCCCAAAGCTGAAGCCTCTTCCTGGTTGAATCCTGTAGTTTCAGTTGCATTATCAACATGCTTCTTGCAAGCATCTCTTACATATCCTTAAGCCTATTTTTGATGTCTGAAGAACTTTTACGTGGCATTAACAGTCTTAATTTCTGCTGTCCATTTTTGTGTTGAATGGCTGAGCACCTGACAGACAACTTTGAGCAGTTATGGTTTATCTCGAATGTGTAATAGTTTTGTGTGCACAGTAAGGTGAAGCAGTCTGACTGTCTCTTGACTATGACTGTCTTCTCTTGTAGTGTACACAGGTATCTGTTGGGAATTGGAAGCCAGCTGATTTAACTGCATCTTTTATCCACATATTAGTTGATACTCCTAATAGAAGTTCTAAGAGGCATGTAACCTACTGTTTTTAAAATACACCATCGGTAACACAGATATCAGTTTTCTGGAATCTGAATTGACCATTGCAGTCATCCTGCTTTTGATCAATCTGAATTGACTCCTGTTTTGTGCAATGCAAAAAGCTCTTAAAGAAATTAGCTGAATGTGGTCTTCAGTTCTATGGATAAGCATGCCCTGGCATTGGGCTGCTACCTGTTCAGAAATGGCACTGATCAAATGTTAATATTGCTGAAAAAAAATCCAAAGGCATCAGCTTTTTTCCATTTATTTGAGGTAACATTTGGATTACCTTAAACACCTTTCAAAGATGCTCTGCAAGAAAAATGTATCTATCACGTAAATCTGGCAGTTTCACTCATTGTTGCTCACTCAATTTTGTGAACTTTAAATATCTGAAGTCTTACCTATTGAACATAGTTATTTACAGGCATAGTCCTGGAGTTTTGCTTAGTGTCAACCTCTAGTGATTCCAGTGAAATTGGAGGGCTTGGCCTGGATTTACACCACTAAACAGAGTCTGTCTATGCTCACTTCTACCACCAGTGTTAGGTGAGGCTCAAGGGAAGTGTGTTGGTTGCTCCTGCTACCTGTAGCTTACATCTCTCCAGTTTGCTCTCCATTATTACAGAGCTTTAGGAGAAATACAAGCTTCAGGCAACTGAGGGAAGCTGTGTCCAGTTTGTGTTTAGGAGATCATTATCATAACAGTGTTGTACTGTCCTGAAGGCAGTTCCTATGGTATATCACCAATGCTGTAAGGCAGAGTTACTTGTTCCTTTAAAGCCTTTAAGTCACTGGTTTGTAGCTTAGTTGCTTTCTACCTTTTTTTGCTGACACAGTGAAAATTTTACCAGGGTGCTATGGGAAACAAAGTGTGGTTTACAGCTATCTCCAGGAATACAGCTTTGATAATACTTACCCCTGAAAACCTTTCCATAAAAGGGTCAGGTGACACAATTAATGCCTTCAGGAGATTTTCAGTTCCAAAATTTGGCTCAAAGACAGAATAATTGCAAGAAGATTAGATAAATGTTCTGTGACATAAACACTCAGTGGTGAGATAAATATATTTGCTCAGGAAAGCTTTTTACTAGGCTGCCTATGTAAACAGCAAACTGAACTTGAGAGAAACTTGGAAAACTGTTTTGGCTTACTGCAGATGGTGGTTAGAGGCCAGAAAACAGCTAGTGGGAAGGCATAGAGAACAGGCTCACTTGGTAATAATGTCTGATACCAGCTTACATATGCTTCCTATGATATGCTCCCTGGCTGCTACAATCATGACAGACTCTAATTTAAACTGAAAAATAGCTTAGAGTTTGAAAGGCAGATTAAAAATTATAGATTATTTAAGTAAAATAGCCTTCTGAGTGTGAAAGACAAATGACAGAGCCTTCAACTGTTCTTTGCATTTGTGCATTTCTTCTTCCAAGCTTCCCTCACACCTCTTGAAAATTGCTTTTGGGCAGGTAACTAAGGAGCAATTCCTCTTCCTCTAACATACCCCCACAGGCAATGGCACTTCTACTCCTCTGCCCTGTGCTACTGCTGCCAGGTTTTACAGGCTTTTCTGCAGCAGTTGCCATTGTACAAAGCAGTGAGAAATGGGCTCTTGGAATTTCATCTAAGCAATGGGAAAGAGAAGAAAATGGTAAAACAACAAACTAAGCCAAAACAAAGGAAGAAAAAACCAAATTGCTTGTGAAAATGTAGGAAGAATGATGGGAGGGAGTTATTTCCATTAGTTTTCAAATTCCGCAATTTGCAGAGTAGGTAACTCTTTGTCAGATATCCTTCTGACAAAGAAGGAAGGGGGTTGTTGAAATAGCTATGATTAAAGGGCATGTTTGTTTCCAAAGAATCGTGGAGTGGTTTGGGTTGGAAGGCACCTTAAAGATCATCTAGTTACAGTCCCCCTGCCAGGGACACCTTCCACTATACCAAGTTGCTTAAAGCCCATTCAAACGGTCCTTGAACACTCCCTGGGATGCGACGTCCACAGCTTTGCTTGGAGACCCGTTGCAGTGCTTCACCACCCTCACAGTAATGAATTTCTTCCTTATATCTAATCTAAGCCTACCCCATTTCAGTTTAAAACCCTTCCTCCTGTCATGTCACTACACACCCATGTAAAAAAATCACTCTCTATATTTCTGGGAGGTTCCCCTTTTGATACTGAAGACATCAACTTTATTTCTTGTTTGTTAATAATGAAGCCAAAGACTAGTTAACCAAAAAATTGTGTTTTATTGTCTATCATGCTTTGTTTTTAGAGCAGGAGTTGAAATGGTGGTCAGTGGAGACCATATAATTTCTGTTCTGGACAACTTACAAGAGTACAACAAAAATGAGACTGATAAGGTAATGATTTAAACTGTAGAGGTCATTTATGGATATGACAGAATTATCAACATCATCACCAAGCTGGTGAAGGACAGGGTGAAGGTGACTATTGTCTCAGGATTTGGAGTCTGGAGCAGCAACCATTCCACTGCTAACGATAGGAACATGAGGTGGGAGCCAACTGCATGTCCTCAGCAGAGCTAGCAAGGTTTTTCCAGGTTGGGAAGTAGGTACTAGATCAGTGCAGGATAGAATGTTTGTACGGGGTGAGCTGTCTTGTCCTGCCCTGTCCCATTTCCTCCTGCCATCCTCCACAACAGACATGTGCACACATGCTTGCAATTTGGCTGCTGTATCCACATCCACTCAATAGATAAATATTTGGTTCCCCTGCACTGCTTATTCTTTCTCTCTGCAAAGCTGTTGCATCTGCAAAACTCCAAAATAGATTATAAAAGACCCCATGCTGTGTGTGCCCCAGTCCTACTGTTATGAAGTGTATTGGTATATGTAGTTCTCTGTACACTGTACTTTAGAAAAGCAGATTATTGTGGTATGGTCTTCAATTTGCTAGCATGTTTTCATTGCAACAGGCCATACTTGAGTCTGAGGATCTGTAAAATCTGACCGTGGGCCAAGGGCATTGTTGTTAAGTGGCACAGTTACTGAGTTTTTCTAACAGGCTTGTGATCTTTTATTTAAGCAGTCAGTTTTGTGCAGTTAACAACTATAACTAATACCGAAAGAAAAAGGCCACACTGCAGAAATGCATAGGAGTTGTATAGCTTTGTCAAATGCCAGTCGTAGTACCATGCAAATGCAGAGAATTCCAAGCCAGAGGTCAGACAGGAAAAGTCATCTTACTGCTGTAGTTTCACATCTGTACTCTTGTATTGATTTTTTGATACTCTTGTATTGTGAATTTTCATCTCCCTCCTTGGTCATCTGTAATTTGTCTAACGCTATTTACAAACTTACATGGTTTGACCCCTGTAATACTGGGTTTGTGGTGCAGGAGATAGAAGGCTGACAACATAACTTAGGGGCAGAGCAAAAGCAAGGCCGTGTAGCTGTGCTCTCTTGTCACAGCCCCAGTCCCTGGTTCATGCTAGCAGCATGAGTGTGTGCAAGGCACTTTTTTCTGTTGGTGCTCCTCTGCTCATGTCATTAACCTGGATGTACTCATCACCTCTCTACACTACTTTGGAAAGCTCTCCCACTGCTCATGAAAATGTTGTGTAATATTTGTAATGTTTCCTTCATATCTGTGGTCACAACTTCTTAAGCCCCTACTCATATTGTGCTCTAAAAGAGTAATGAAAGGATGGAGAAGATAGGAATGAGCCAGCATTTCATGTGAAATCCTCTTTGTGATTCAAGTCACAGTCTGTGAAGGACCTCACTGTGTGTCAGCAACTCAGTGAGCACTGAAATGAGTTCCTGGATCTCTGCTGATGGTACAACTGCAGGCATGATTTAGGTGCACAGAGTTTTAATTATACTCAAAGTGAGTGGATGTAACAATCTTGTACCACTTTAAAATATTTTAGTTCTATGTAATCAGAAATATGTGCAGTAATGGTACATAGCCAAGGAATATTTTACTGTTGCGAAATGCGCTGCACTTACTGCATGTATATGGAAAGTCACCAGAGCACTTTTCACTAACACTAAGTAGATATAAATAAAAGGAAAACTGTTAAATTTAAAACTGGCAAAGTAAATGTCATGAATATGCTTGTGTTGAGTGCAAGTAAATAACAGATGTGTTGTCAAATTTATTGGCCTATATTTGTAGCAGCAGAAATGAAATTAAACATGCACCACTGTGGTAATGTAGACAGTATTGATATTGCTAGAGGGATTTAGTCTGTGGTGTTATGTAGAAGAAGCATTCTTCCTACAAGAAAAAATTATTCATATTCACTCTCTCAAATCTATTAGTCCTGTCCTGACTGGGACCACCGTGCTTTTTCTCTTTTCCCCATTACTGCTCCTCCCAAATACGTTTGAGGTAGGTTTCCTTATCCCACAGGAGTGGGAGCACAGTGCTGGGAGGCTGCATGTGTGCATACCTGTGGTTGCTGGCCCCTTCAATGCCTTCTCCTTTGCATTCCATTGGTGGAGAAGGCTTTTGCCCCTGGAATTCAGTCACACTTATATCTGACTGTCAGACCGTGGTCTTTGCAGACACCAGCAGTTTATGAGTCTGTCTTTTCACGCTAATAAGTGGGCAAACATCTTCTAAGTGGCAGCAACTGTGTCTGCCTTGCTAAAAAGGGGCAAGAGCTGATGCTGTCCTCTACGGAATGGGTATGTGTGCTTTAACATTGTCCCTAGGTGCTAGCAGTAAGCCTGAAGGGAAGTGCCTCCCTTCCCTGCTACAAAAATCTGCTTTATTTTCATGTCTCCATGCCTGAGACCAGGACGAATTGTCAAAAGCTAACCCTATACCTTAGAGATTTAAAAGGTCTTGAAGAGTAGAGGAGAAAAACAATCATGAAAGTAAAACAAAGCAAAGAAATCATGTAAACAAATTAATTAATTGCCTGGAAGTGAGGTGTATGTTTGTAATTTTTCCCTTGTCAAAGGGAAATTGAAGTTCATTATGCTTGCTGCCTGATTTAAAAGCTCTTTCCTGCACAGCATCACCTAGAGAGAGAAAGAGAGGGAGACCCATTTGGATCTTATGCATTGGCTGCAGCTTCAATTAAAACAGGAATTCATTACTGGAAATCTCCAGAGAAATCTGTTACTTCACTCTTCAGTGTGGGGAGGAGACTCTGTTCTCTTTTGCTGATTCACTCTTTTTGTTTCAGTGTGAAGCCTTAGTTTTATACTAAAAGCATTGTATATTGTCTCATGGCTAGTAATAATCTTGAGATGCTGATAAAATTAAGGGATGTAAGACTCTATTTGGAGGCAGGTTGTGTTGTTTTGCTGATGTTAACTGTGCTATTTATGTGTACAGAAACAGCATAACACATGGAGGGAAGGGACTTATAAAATTCTGTTTACCTTATGTTATGAATTCTAGTGCTGAGTGAATCTGATAATAGAATAGCAATTGCATATGCACCTAATTGAAAATACTTATTATTTCAAAATATTACAGCGTATTCATCATCATCTCTAGTTGCCAAATGCAAATGCCTCTAATATATCTGACCATTAGTGTCAGGCTGATGCCCTGACTGCATTCAAATTTAGGACTGTAAAAATGTGTAGGGAGGAGTAGGATTCCCTTTCTCTTAACAAGATAGAACAAAACTGTCGTAAGGAAAAGTAAATGCTTTGGGGAAACCCTTTGATTTTAAATTTTATTTCAAAGGCTTTCTAGTTTGTCTGGGCTGGAATGCTTAACAAGTCTGCTGCAGAGAAGTGAGCTCAGGGTGTCAGGTTGTTTCATTCAGCTTGTTTTATCTCTTATTCTTTCTGTTTTCCTCCTTGTAATAAGAAGCCCACTGGGGTTTTATTTTTCTATGAAGCACCCACAGATGGTTGCCTTGTCCCTTTCTTTTGTTCATTGCAAATGCAAAGACATAGCCAAACAAGAAGAGCACAGCCCCCTTCCTGGAATTAGCAGATATTAAAGCAAATGCTTTTTCCAAAAGAAAGATGTTTGGCAGCTAGCCAACCCTTTCAGCAGGTGCAGTATGCCTGAGGCTGTGCAACATGTACATCTCTGAAATATTGTAGCCCACTGTTTTGGACATCAAAGTGCTCCAGGGAGGGAAGAGCATGTCTGTGTATACACAGATGTATTAGTCCTCTGTGCTCAGTAATATACACTGATTAATGAGCCCTGAATCTGGGTCAAGGATTTTCTAATTGGAAATGTTAATTTCCTAAAAAAAAAAAAAATTATCCAGGTGAGAATTCAGTTGAAAAAAAAGTGAGCAGATTTTTGATGGAAACCTCTGTAGCCTCCTGGAGGGCATCCTTTTAGTAGCCTGAATGCCATCTCTTTTCCCTTGCTTTCTGCTATTTTAAAGAAACTGCCTGGAGATGTTCCAGAGGTGTGGAATAATGATATGTTCTTGATGGCTTGCCTGGTTCAGAACCTGGGGCACAGAGAGCTGCAGACTCCAAAGTTCCCAATTTCTTTGTGACTTAGGTTTCTGGAGCCATGAAGCACAAAAGATACATATAGAAATGCTTAGAAAACACTTGTATGTTTTATTACCATCTAGGGAAAATAGGAAGCATATTTCATTTAGGAAGCAAAAATACTTCTTGCACCAGGAAAGTGTTTGTGTTTCTAAAGTGAAATACTTTTTAATTTCTGTGAAAATGCTTCTGTAAGTGATGGTGGAGTTGTGGGGTTTTTCAGTCTTCCTTTTCCCCTAACCTTGATTTCCCCGCCCCCCCCACAAAGATCAAATTAACTTTTCTTATGATTTCGGGGATAAATCTAGTATAGTGGTGCATTTGTGAGCACCTGCTGTTGGAATGCAGAATTATAAGGTGGTTTACATAATCTGGAGCAGGTAGTCCCTCCTGTGCATCAGAGCAGTTCCAGAGAGGAAGAGAACAGCAGCCAGGGTTCCATAGCAGAACTCTGTGCTCTGAACACCTTCCTTTCACACACCTGTGTTCTCTCCCAGCCACTTCTGTCTCTTGGTCATTCCTATGGAAGAAGGCACAGAGGGCTGGGATGGAAAATGGATTTTTAGGTCATACAGAGAGAGCATAGGTGAATCTATGCTAAAAAGACATGTTTGGGAAGGAGGTGGCATGAATGGGATTTTGAAGTGGTTTTTTCCCATCAGTGAGCTCTGGATTTATGATGATAGGACACATAATCAGGTTCTTCAGTGGTGGTGGGAAGATGGGAGTGATTAAAAGAGAGAGAATGGAGATTTTTTTTTTCAGTGCAGCTTTTTACCTGACCCTTGTATTTGTGTTTTCCTCCAGCATCTTTTGAGTTTTTATTTTGACTGGTATGTTCTTGGTTCTGGACTATCCTTTGCAAGATTTCCACATAACATCTGTGCCCTGACCTGTGTTCATTTCTATGTACAACAGTATACATATTTAATGACAATAACAACAGAGAGCATCCTTAATCCTTGGTTTTTGGGAAATATAAAGCTAGTATTTTTATTATTTCAGCAGGTCTGTCTTTCCAAGAGGACTGCAAACAACAAATATCAGCCATCTTGTCCACATTATATAACCTGCCTTTTTCATTGCCCCCTTAACTGCATCCACCAGAAAAAAAAAGAAAAAAAAAGTGGGGGGGAGGAGGAGAAAGAAAAGCCTGTTGCCTGGTTTCTTCTAGTTATCGTTAATGTGGCAGACATTCACATTCTTGCTCTGTCAGAACAGATTTGCTTATTTTCTGCTGTCACCAGCACTTTCAGATTCTTAATGTTATCATACTCGTCTCCCCCCCATCAATTACCCTGTCTGTGTGTTACAGAAATTGCATGATTAGCTGATCAATGCTAGTGCTAGTGTTTGTGATTTCTCCAAGGTTTTTTGTTCCATTACCTCCTACCCTATGGTAATGTTCTGTAGGAAAACACCTCGAAGCATGCTTCCTCCTCAGAGAATATGATCCAATTTCATTCTCCCACTACCTTGTCCCATTTCCATCGAGATACTGAGACTTTGGGTCGTAACAGACACCCACATGCTCCTGCTTTTAAAATCTCTAAATAAATTAGTGGCAAAAGTAAAACAAGATTGAGTTATGGGAATTTGATAACAACAAAATGGCTGAAATAGGGAAGGTCTGTAAAATAGAGGAAACCTTAAAAGCAGCTCAAGGAAATGAGTGTTGAAGGGATTGTTGTATGAGACATGAAGCTAGGAGTTTTTACGCTAAGAATGAAGAATTTTAGAAGATACGGGGTCAATAGAAGCAATAGAAGATGATTAGAGAAAGCACAATTGAGTTTGCAAGTTGATGAAAGCATGAGATGAAACTTAAACATCATTTAAGTTGGATAAAAGCTGAATAAACCTTGGCTTTTGTAGGTTAGGAGCAGACTAGTAGTGTGTGCAGCTCTGGGTTTCTACACTTAGTAAGATATTCAGGACAGTTCTTAGACACTTGGAAGAATTTCTTCCATGCCAGTTTTAATGTTTCAGTGAAGGTGCCCTAACTTTATTTTTAATGGAAAATTTGTGATGAGGCAGCACTGACTCATCTGAGCCACATGGATAATTTTATTCGTTTTTATCAATAGCACTTTAATGTGATGGAACTCTAATAATAAAACCAAGAGCTCATTGTCTGCTTTGAAAAGAGACCATGAGATATTCCCTGCCTTGGCAGCCTTATGATGTTGCCATAAGGTAAGAGGTGGGAAGTGGAGCAAGTGCTGCATGTGCCCCAATCCCATCAGGATGCACAGGGGCACCAAGTTGGTAACAGCCACTATGAGAGTCAATAGGCAGTAGGTTTCAAAGAAAATAGTTCTTTGTTGCTTCTACTCCTAAGTGACTCTTTTGGGAACTGTAGTTCTTCCTTTGTAGGATATCTGTTTGGGCATCAGTGCCGTGAGAGTTCCCACTCTTCTTGAAACATTTGAATGTACTTTAGGAGCAGAGCAAGTAAATTCCAGGATTTGTAGTGAGCATCCTGAAGAAGGTGGTGTTTAGTTTGATCCAAGTACATTCTAGACTGGTCTCCAATGAGAGCAAAAAGTCTGACTAGTTCCTTGTTTTTTTTCATAAGATTTCTTAGCTTTATGTGTTGGTGTTTTCATTCTTGAGTTCTGGAGAGGGGAATGATTTATTCTCACTAAAATCAGTTCTAAGGTAATTTTTACCTTTTCTGGTTTTCTCCTTGTTTTCTCACATGTTTATTCCCAGTAACTATTTTGTGTCAGAGACAGGCCCTGGGTCTTTTATACACAAATGAAACTATTAAGGAGGGTGGAGAGAAAAGCTTACAGCAGTTGTTGCAGGGGAAAAAGGTTATATCATGACAAAGAACAGGCTTTTCTTGGAAAAGGTTGGAAAGCTGTTGGGAAAATCTTTAATTGTAGTAAATAGGTTTTAAATCTTGTAAATTCATTTCACTTTAACAGATAGTGCTTAGTCCTGTATTTACTCATATCATTGATTAATGTGTGCAAGTGGATATCTTAGCCTTGAGACTAAAAACTGTTGGCCTGAGCAAAGCTGATAAGATGGTATATCTTGGTCATACCACATAGCTGGGATGCATTCAAGAAGAAGGAACTGCTTTTTTGATGGCTTTCACAAGACCATACAAGGATAATTTGAGGAATGGGATGTTCCCAAAAGCAACCACCAGAGACCCTCAAGAGAACCCTACTCTAATGTAAATGAGTTCCGAAAAGTGACTTAAATATGTAAAATAATTTGCAGGAATGTTTAGCATATATGCATGACTTTGGGGAAATGCAATGAATATGGACTAGTTCCATAGATATAAACTAGTCTGTTAGATAACTGCAGTGTGATAGGAGCAGATATCCCCTGCACTCTTGGCACTGAAAAGAAAGTAATTCCTGCTTTCTAATACTACAAATGGTATTAGAGTGTTATATTCCTGCTTTTCTGCAACAGAAGCCACTTCACTACTATTTTTTAAAGTTAGTTCACAACTAGGAAATTGTACATGCCAGTATAATTCGTAAAAAAATAAGCAGCAGCATTGTTACGTTAGCAAGCTGGATGGCAGAATGGGAGAATAAAATGAAAGAGCTGTTTCTGAGCATGCAATGTCCACATTTCCTTTTTCTAGGCTAATTCTCATGTGGGGATGAGGAGCAAATGGCTGTGCATCATAGTAGTTTGGTAAGGGTGGTGTAGCTTGTCTTTCAGCTTATTCTGAAGTAGGGACCACTGGATGATTAGGTTCAAGATACACTCCTTGCACCACTTTATTAGCTTGGATGAACTAAAAGTTTAATGTCAAGGTGTAGAAAATCATGTTGATGTATTTCTCTCTTTTTAATGCCCTAACCACTAGCCAACATATATTCCTGAAGTCAGTACTCACAGTTAAATTATACTGTAGAACTATTATGGATGAAAATTCTACTTTGCAGGAGGGACTTGAGGCTTTTGTTCTGTGCTTTTGTTCTGATTGTATTTCATGGCTTGGTCACCATACCCTGTCTTGCATGAATGAAAACACACTTCTGTATGACACTCTAAAATTGTTTGCCACTGTAAAATTAGCACCACGGAATCTTCTTTATGCAATAGAGAGTTTCTGATCACTAGTTTTAAATTAAATGGTAAATGAAAGTACAGCTATAGCAGATTCACTTTTATACTTGGCCATTATATGACATGCATTTTGGAGGTACTTACCTCATACTCATCTTTAATGCTGTGGAGAATCAATGCAACTTTATAGTGTTTATAGCAAAAGTCTTGAGGATAATAGCCAAAGGAGAGCTAGTGAGTTGTGAAAGAAAATACAAGGTAGTTGGAGACTACTGGTGAGTTACAATAGCCTTAAGTGTCCATAAATCCCTGGATGTTGCCCAATTCTGCTAGACTGTTGTTTTTTAAGATGCCTAAAGTTAGACTGCTTAGTTATTACTGCGAGGATGCATTACTGCAAGACCAATCAAAAAATGTAGCTCAAGATGCCCCCACAGCAAAAGGGCTGAGGGCTTAGGATATCAATAGGTACTCCAAAGCAGATCCAAAAATCCATACAGTGATAAATCTTGCAGTGACCCAGCTGTGTTTGTACAGATTTGAAATGGAACCTGGTTTGGGGTTTCAGGTGCACAGGGTCAGTAGACCTGGTCGTTCTCTGAGTTCAACTTCATCTGCTTTTCTGTCAGACTCTGGTCAAAGGACAAAGACTTTGCACATATGGGGGGTGTGTGTGTGTGTATATATAAGCTAAGTGTAGACAGGCAGAACAACGTGAAGGGAGTAAAAACCAAGAACCTGGAAGGGGTGTGGTGATCCAAGGTGAATTTTTCTGCTTTAGAATGAAACATGCTATCGTATTGTCTGTGGGGCCTGGGAGGTGATACAAGGGATCACAGGAGAGCTCTAAGTGGCTCAAAATTAAGATAATAAATCCCAATTGCCAATTCAGTCTCTGCAGATGTGACCAAGAATGACAGATAGATTTTTCTTTTCCATTAGATTTGCTCTCTGATATCCAAGTTTATCACTCAAGCCAGAGCTATTTGTCAACCTCCCTGTCGATAATCCAAACCTAAGTCATCATGCTACACTTTTATGATTCTGTCCTAAAAATCCCCACAGGAACATTCACTTTGCTTTTGCCTCAGATTTAGCAAAAGTGAAGGAACACAGGGAGGAGGAACTGTGGTCCATTGAGTGGTCTCCAAGAAGCATTGGGGCTGATATATGCCCAGTCTTCAAAGGCATCGCTTAGCCTAGTGGGTAGTGAGCCCTAGTATTTCCCTCTTACTGGCTCCTGTTGAATGGCCATCTGTTTCAAAAACCCATGACAAATGAGCAAGTAAGACCAGTTGCTACTAGAGAAGGTTTCTATGAAAAAAAAAGAAAGGATTAAATAGTTGCCCCCTTAGAGAATCTTGTTACTACAGAAATCGTATTGGCTGTCTCTAGCGTCAGAGCAGATGCATATGCCCCTAGCAGAGCACAGGCACATGGGGACAGTGTTTTCACAGAAGCACTGACAGCTGCTTCTGTATGGAGATTCTCTCATAACAGAAATGCTGGGATCTTATGTGGATGTTAGTGAATAGGCAGAAATCTCATATTTGGCAGTTGATACTAGAACTCCCATGGCTAAGACTCCTGGTTATCTCTGTCACCCTAGATTAATCCTGACCTAGTCTTGGTCTTTGCACTAACTGCATAACAGTCTGCATTTCTAATGGCTGCTTCTTGAACTTTACAGATCTCAAACAACACTAGGATTTCTTATCAAAAACTGAGCATCCACTTTTTGTATATAGGCAAAATTTTAGTTCAAAGAAGTTGTGAGGTGAGGGGTGCAAACATGTCAACACAGACACTACCATCTGCAGCTCACTCTGCTTTTTCCTGGTCATCTTCCTCTTTTCCTCATCCAGATTTTGCCAGTGACTTAAGCTGCTCTGGATCTCAGAGCCCACATGTATCACATGAATACTGCCTGCAGTGTGAATGAGCCTTTCTGAACCTGAGCTCATCATTTGTCATTAGCAGCAGGTGTCACTTGTTTTCCCATTTCTATTGTCACTGACAGATAAGAAATGTGTATGTGCTTTCCTGCCACCCCCAGTCCTATAGTAAGTATTGAAGTGTCAGTCATCCTGCAGACCACCTGCCTGCTGCTGCTGAAGCCTGAGTCGAACCCCCTGAGGGTGCAGGAGGCTTGTACAGAGCTGTTTGATGCAGAGCACCATGTGGTGAAACAGCTTTGCAAGCCGTGAAAAAACAGTTCCATTGGGCTACACTGCAGTCTCAGGACAGCTCGTTTGCTGCCTCTGGCATGTTTTTGATAGGAGGGAGGGAGAGGCATCAGATTTCTCAAACATTCTGTGTCAGAGATGAAGGGGTAAAAAGGGCCAAAGACATTACATGATTGAAAGATTAGGAATATCTATATAAATAAAGATGGAGTGATGGGAAGGCAAAAGGAATCACTCTGGTGAAACTAATGCAAATCATTTGATCTGGGAGAATTTTTCTTTCAACCAATGTGCGAGAGGACAACCATTAAAAATTTAGTAATAGTAAGCACTGTTTTACATTAATGAGACTGGTGGAAGTACAACATTAGTGAGATGATTAATATGGGGGGTTGAGCTTTTTGGCACTCCAGGGTTATATTGACATCTTGAAGAGTGATGGAAGAATGTGGAATCCTGCCATAGCTGTGGAGCTTTCCCCTCTCAACATTCCACAGGGAAATGGATTTAATCGTGGCCCCAGGAAAAGGGAAGTATTGAGGTACAAACTGCATGCTGTGATGCTGCAGGCTTTCTGGGTGTGGGGTTGAAATGGAGCGGAGAAATGGAATGGCCGTCTTAATATGTCCTCAAGGTACACCTTTGTATGACTGTGAGTTGGTAAACATAGCAAGTCAGTGATGCCATTCCATTGATGGTTGATGATTGCTGATGGTGCAGACAGTTGCTGGAACAAACTCGGGTTTGGTCCTCGTATCTTTGGATCCTTGTGCTTCTGTTGTGCCAGCTTACATACTACCTCTCATGCCCTCCTTGCAGTCTTCCTCATCTGTCTTGGACATTGATTTATTTCCCTACCACCACCCCTTGTGACTTTCCACCTCAACAAAGGCTCCTGGTGGAATTGTTTGGTTTCAGAAAACTTACTCGTTTTTTTCGTTATTTATTTACTGGAAGTCCTTTGAGTTGTCCAGGCTGGTAATTGTCCATGTCATCTCTGTATTGATTGCTTTTAGAGCTGCTGAGCTCTCATTACTGCAGCTCACTGGGGAGAGAAAGAGAAAAGTGAAAGATCCAGGTCAGCATGGTCTCAGCAATAGATGAGTCTCATCAAATCTCTTTTCTCCCAGCTTCTGAATAACAGCTTTACTAGTTTTAAATAAAACAAGAAAAGGAATGTGCAATGTGGAGAGGAGTATTAGGTGGAAAAGAGATGAAATCTGGTATGTTAAGGAAAATGAAGGTAGAAAGTGGGGTCTGAGCTAACTGAAGAAGTGAGAAAAGTAAAGGATACCTGGCTGTGGGTATGACAAAGTAACACTATGAATTACCCTCCTACTGACAAAAACCTCTTCTTCAGAAGAGCCCCTATAAGGGAAAGAAAACAGTAATGGAATAAACAATTGTCTTGGTTATATCCTCTGCAGGATGTGGTGCACTTGTTACAAGCTGCCTGCTTCTGAGACATAATAAAATGGCCTGAGAGGCTGTGTGTTGCCATCTCTGATCATTAGACCTAAACCAGTTCTTTTTAAATAGATATGTGTGCCTCTCTGAAATGTTGGTGAGTGTAGGGGTTCATGTACACATACAAAAGACAGTCATTTGTAGATGTCTGTTGAGCAGTATTGCCTGTATTTTTGAAATAAAAAGGTCACTTGTGTCATTGCTCTTCATAATGTTTAGCACACTGAGAGCTAAGACCAGTTTTCTTATGTGGAGATGCTTAGTGTGGGAAAGCTGAGACAGCTGCCAGAGAGGAAAGATCACAGTCCCAGCATAGTTGTGTGGTAGCCAAAAGCAGCCTGTCCTCCCTGGCTGATCTAGTACTGCAACCCACCTTCCTGTAACAGTGGCAGCTGAGAGGGCTCTGGAGTACTGAGCCTGATATGAACCTCCTAAAAGAGTTCTCGTGCAAGAATCTGTTGGAGATTGATGGCCTAGAAATCTCACCAGAGTGCATTTCCTCAGGAAGTTGTCAGCATAATCTAATTTGGATTTGATCTGTCTAATCCCTTACATGCTCCCATTTTCTCCTCTCAGTGGGCATACTAGCACGTAGACTTAGGATATCTGGCTCTCACAAATCTTTCCACAGACTTCTATCTCTAGTTGTCCTAATATCGGAAATACTGATTTCTGTTAAGAAAAAGCAGGATATTTCTCAAGCTTTGCTTGAAAGTTTAGTCTATTCCTTATTTCATCCAATTTGGCAATCACATTTTCTCAAACCATGCATATCTACACAGTCCAATGGCCCAAGCATTTATGGTTGATGCAGTTGCAAAACCTGCACAGGTTGGAGACCAGCACATTTACTTTTTGATAGAGTAAGGGACGTGCTGACCTGTTGACATCCCAGGATATTTCCTTGAAAGACAGCTGACACTAGAAACATATGGATCTCAGTATGCTTATCTATTCAGGTCTGTTTCTTGATAGCTGTCTAGGGGTTTGTTGTGGAAGAAATGATATATTTTGGTGGATGCTTCCTTTTGTTGGAATAGGGATAGCTTGTTCAATGTATGTTAAGCTTTTTTGCTGGTTTTTTGTTTGTTTTGGTTAGGTTTTATTGTTGTTGTTGTTGTTTTTAGGGGGTTTTTTTGTGAGAATAAGGTTATGTTGTGAACAAAAATATGTGTATTCCTTATCTTCCTCAGAGCAGAGAGGCAGAAGACTGTTCTTGGTATTGTACCAGTTGTCAGTATTATGTTCTTCTACCCTCAAGAACCTCATTCTTATCAGACAGGACTTTTGTTCAGCTGCCATGTGCATGGTATAATAATCATTTAATGATCCCTTTCTCCTCCCCTTTCTTCTCTTGAACTGGAAGGGATACTACAGTCATTTAGATTTAGGTAGCTAAAGTCAATTCCACCAAGAAACTGCATTACTTTAATGCTTTTCTCTTTTCTATCAGTGGAAGAAAATGGCTACAAATTGTGACCGGTGTGTAGCAGCCATCCTCCAAAATAGCTCTGTGTCATGCTGACTTCATGACTTGGGGAATAAAAACTCTGTAACCCAGATGGCATTGTGCAGCAGCCAGACAAAACCCAATTGCTCAAGTAGTGTGTTCGTTTCTTCTCAAATTGTGCAGTAGAAAGAGTGTGGGACTGTAAATGTGGTACTGTTGTGCTACCAGGGCAGATGTCCAACAAAGACTGCTGGAGTTCTTGAGAGCAATATGGGATTATGTACAGATATTATTTGCTTCTTGACTTCTGTGTATCTAGATGTACTCCTGAAAATAGGTTTTCTTTTACAGTTGTGCAAGGGGTCTGTATGCATGTTGTATGCATGCACACAGCCCATCACTATCTTCCAACTAAGGTCAGGGGAAAGAAGAAAAATTGGGGGAATAAGTATTGGCTTTTAGCTATTTAAAAATTATCCTCATTTATTCTTCCTCTGACTTTCATCTGCGAAAGCATACAAATAGAAGCAGGCAGTCAGATTTTGCCAGGATCAAAAATCCATGCTGGTTATTTTTCCATTTGCAGTTGATATAAAGGCCTCATGTTTAAATGACACTTCTTTTCATGGAGTGTAGTGCAAAGGAGATCCATCTGCACTGTAGAGGTGTTGCTTCAATGAGACATATGAAATGAGAACTGTTGTTCCATTCAGAAAAGGCAGCCTGTTTGGCTCCACGGTGCACAAAGGAGATGTCAAATGAAAAGATGAATTATAAGCCTTACATAATAGGGACTATTATTCTCAAGTTTGGGATGTAATTTAGTAGCAAATGCTGTAACGGGTGTTCTTTCGACACAGTCTTCTCCTAGGATATTCTTGGACTCCACTATAGTCATGGGATTTGGAACTACCCACTGTTTGCAAGATTTTTTTATGATGAAAGTAAAGGTTTTACAAATTATAGTTTGGTGTTAAAGGCATGTACTGTACAGCATGGGAAATGTCATATTGTGGTGTTCATGTATTGATTTGAATAGACTTGGAGATATAATTCTCCAGCCAAAGCTGCTTCCTACAGTATTCCCTTCCTCTATTGTAGGCAACTGCTAGAAGTGAAACTGGCTCTGTGCTCCTTGTGAGGAAATGCACACTCCGATGTGAGTGGATGGACTAGATGTGCTTTGCTGTATGAAACGCTAATTGAGACCCAAGTGTTTCAATGTCTCATTGCACTATTTCATTTGCATACACACCACACATAATTTGTAGGAATGTAAGCATTAGGAAGTCTAGAAACCCAGCTCTTCAGCACACACTTCTGCTGTATTTTGGTTTGAACACAGTATCCAGCCTGAACCAAAACTGAACTGAAATCTTTTAGGTAGAAAAAAATTCCATGGCTTATAGGCGAGAGGGATGTAAGCTGGATGCCTTTGCAACTACTCATTTTTTTGTTGTTGTTTGGTTGTTTCTTTTAAACTAACTTGGAACAGCAGCATGTGGCATAAACAGGGGACAGGTTTCAAGTGAAGTATCATGGGAGACTTACAGTTTGTATATATTTGTGGTTTCTCCATTACCTTTGCCACCAGGAAACAAAACAGTTTCAGAATACTGTTCTTAGAATGTTTGTGCTGTCCCCCAGTCTTGCTGCTCCTGCTGTGCAACACTTGTATATGTTCTTTCCTCTTTCCCTGCAGTCTCAAATGTATTTAGTAGGATTAGCTACACAAAGCAGACATTTGTGTGCCTGGGAGAAGATTTTGTTCCAGGAAGGTAATGTATTAAGGCATGAAATGGTAAGTTTTGCTAAACTAAACCAGAAATTTGGAAGCTCATCTCCCAGATTTGTTGTATACAGCAAAGACTAAAGAAAAAAAAAGTCTTTACATGAAAAACCTGAAATCTGCATCCAGTTTTCAGTTTCATCAGAAAGTTCAGATTGCTCATACTGTATCTGAGGGTGTTATTTAAACATAAGCATCATATGTAATGTTCAAGTGGAGTGATATTAATATGTTGGCTTGTAATGGCATTTAGCATGGGTGGGAGTGAGAGAATGAGTTTGTTTTCCACAGCAAGATTTTGAGCTGCTTCCATTAAAAAGACAGCTGGGTTCACAGGGCTTGCTATGTAATAACATGATAATGATTATTCTGACAAACTGTATTGTCAGACAACTGTTACTTTGGGTTGTCTAGGAAGATTATACCTTTTCAGGACAGCCGACAAGTTCTCATAGCAAATGAATGGTACAGCACAGTATCTATTTCTCATTTTCCAGTAAATTTTCGCAGTTAGTTCCCTGACTGTGCATGTGATCTCTATTAGCTCACAAGAACAAATCCTGGTGTTGTTACTGAGGCTGGTCCTGTCCTGTTTCAGGTGGGAGCTCCTTGCCTGAGTGCTCAGCAAGGCTGCAGGAAGGCATGTTGGCACTGTAGGAAACACAAGTACAATGGTGTCACTGTGATCTGGGTGGTGGTCTAAATGATTTCTCTTACTGACATAATTTCATTTCCTTCCTTTACAATATAGGCCTGCAAAAGACCCATGGGTCACTGAACCCAAGCTATTGCTACTGCAAGTCACAGTATCATTTAATTCCTTTCAGTAATAATACTGTGTTGTCTCTTAACTCATTGAATTTTTTTCCTTCTAATGTGTTTTGAAAAGTTGTTATGGAACCCAAATCCTTTAATGAGGAGGAACAGTTCCTAATTGGCATCCTATAGTGTGCATTTAGCCCATGTGCTGCCATTTCTTTTGGGGCCAGTGTTATCCTCTAGCTTTTTTTCTTCTCTCCTACCTCTCTTCATTCTGGGGAAGTTTATGGATAGGTAAAGCACAGCTATTTAGGCTTCCTTTTGCTAGCTAAATATTTAGGTGGAACATAAGACCTTCTGTTGTGCAGTAGTTTCTGATTTTCACAACACCCACTCTTTCTCTAAGCATGGGTAGAAATTGCTATGCCTTGGAAACCAAAAGACTTGTTCTGTAGGGGAATTTAGATTGCCATACTTGAGGTGCAGACTAGTATTAAATAACACTTTAGAAAAATGTTCACAACTCTCCAGCCACAATATCTTTCTTTAAAACTGTAGCAGTACTATGTAAATGTTGGGAGGGTTGCATTTAATGGTATAGCTTTTTTGCCCTTTATTTTTATTTGTTTGGTTGGTTTGTTTTTCTTTAGTTTAGTTTAATTTCTCTTTCACAATTTTAACATTTAAAGTATCAATAATTGACAGTAATGGCACAGATGGAGGCTAAATTACAGCCTTACAAGTTGCTATTGTCTAGCTGCTGAGAAGTTTCTGTAAAATTGGGTTAACAGGACACCATCACATGACCTGCTAGTATTTTGGAAGCTGCTTCCTTCCAAAGTAAAGAGGTAAAATTGGGGGTTCTTTTCTTCTCTTTAATTAAAAGTTTAACATTTGCACCACAATTTTTGAAAAGCGTTTCAGGGAGACATTAGAACCATCACAGGAGCTGTGTCACTGACTGTGCCTGTGATTTTTTTCAGCCAGCCTTAGTGTTTTCAAAGCATTGGGAGGGAAGGAAGACTTGCATAATGAAATAAAACATGTAACTTATTTCACTTTGGATTTACATTTGCGTATGTCTCAAGCTGAACGGTGCTTATCCTTTGCAGTGACTGTATCTTCAGCCCAAGAGTCAGACTTAGTTTTTTGCTGTTACCTTGTTTTAAATAGAACAACTGGAGGATTTTCATTAAAATAGAATTAATTCAGATTTACACAGAGATCACTGGTGTCTTAGAGCTAATTCTCCTGCTTCCTAAACCAATATAAATAAATATTTTACGTAACTGTAAAGCACAGTGAAGAAGGAACACAATTTCCACTGTACTCTGTTCAGGTCTGAGGCAGAAGTGTCACAGTTCAATGATGTATTGTTTCAAAATGAATAGAAGTTTCAAAAGTTACAGCTGGTTGCAATTGTAACTCCTACTCCTACCCAAAGAAAAAAACCAAGACAACAAAAAATAGAACTACAAAATCCAAAATGTGTCATAAGCAACCATACTTCATTTTTTATCTTGATGTATGTCAGTTCTGCTTTGCCTTGTGGTCACTGAGTGTTCTATGATGAAGTTCCAATGTCCATATGGTCAAGAGTATTTTTTTTAAAGTTTTTTTAAAGTTTTTTTTAAAGTTTAAAGTGGATTTCTAACCTTAGTAAGAGGCCTCTCATGCTTCAGTGTTTCAATAAGGTGATGGCTTGTCATAGTGCAGGTGTCTGCTGTGAAAATTGATGAGTTTGAGGTGGCAAAAACTGAAGAATATTGAATATAGACAAAGATAGCTGCTCCTAATACATTGGTAATAAAATGTTAATGCTGCCAAATGTTCTGGCTTACCATCACACCATTCAGTGAAGTTACCCAAGTCCAGACTTGAGTTCTCTACTTCAGTTCGGACTAGAACCAGGGCTGAAAGTTGTACAGTAGACCATCCAAGATGTCTTACAGCATGGAACAGTGAGGAATGCAAATGGCTACAGAAAATACTACCTCATCACAGTAAAACATCCCACAGAACTGTAAAAATTTCTCACTCATTATAAGCCCATCTTGCAGTGACAAGTTAAGAGGCTGACATAAATATACAGTTACAGAAAATCATAGATGTATTCCTTCAGCTTCTTCCTAAAAATGGGCACTGGCTTTGGGAGTGAAGAGTGAGGACTAGGCTATAGGCAAGTGACAGGTTAAAAACTGAAACGGAATAGTAAATTCTTTCCTCTGTTGTTTTCTAATTACTGTCTCTAACACTCCCTTTTTTTTCTGCTCAAAGCAGAGACCAGGAATTGAAGTCAAGTACAGCCATCTTGAACATAAGCAGAAAGCCTAAATCCAGGATCAGCTTGAATTCTGGTTGACAAATTCAAAGCATTTGGGTGACAGGCACATTCCTTCCCTGCCTTTAGCCATTGATTCTGAATATAACAAATATTACAAAATTTCTCCCTGCTTTCTGTTTTTCTCCACTTGTGCTAAAATTCTTTGAAATTACTCCTTTGAAGAGTTTTTGCACAGTTCCTCTCATCTGTACCAGGTTTTCATGACTTGCTCCTTCCCATATTGAAGCTGCTCCATAAGGCAGCTTACGTCCCCTGTGTCGCAGCGTATTCAGGGGAAGTAGAAATGCCTTTTTATGATGGAAAAGGCTGTCTGTTGCCCTATGGGCTCAAAATGACATGCTGGCATCCTTCCTGCTGCTTTTTGCCAGTCACTTTTTGAAGTACATCATAAAGAGTTTCCAGTTTAGTCATCTGCTGTTGTTGCTTTCAGGCCAGGCATGGGGGTTAAAGTCAGGCTAATCACATTGCCCTGGAAGTGTGCTCTAGGCATGTCCTGACTTGTAATCCTTTGTCACTTCCTAACTAGGCAGAATGCTCTCTTCCATTTAGGCAGTCCACTGTGGTATTTCTGTTGAACACCACTGTGCCATCACTCTCTGGCATTCAGGTCCCCAAGACCTCAGTGGGATTTCATTGCAGCAGAAAGCAATCTGTAGCTGATCAGTGATATCTGTCCCTGTTGTTTATTTACAGGTAAAGTAGGTCAGATTGTATCAAGGATTTCTTCCACTCAGAAAAGCAAAAGCCCAAGAATTGTTGCCTTGGGATTTTGAAGTCCATAACACAGGTCAGGAACTGTCACCTGGTCACAGTCAGGTAATCATCTACTTATCCCAGAGGAACCTGAACACTGTGACAGGGAGCAGCTCCCAGCTCCTACAGAGTTCCCAGTGAAATCTTTGTTTTTCCACTGCTCTGAGTGCTGCAGCCAAGCCCAGTTTCAAGGGGTCTTATGCTGATAAACACTTTACTGATACTCTTCTAACAGCATTATTCATACAGTCCTGTCATCCTGATGGATTCAGAAAGAACATTAAGGTTTTGTATCAGCATGAGTCACCTCATCCACATTTGGTCATCACTGAAACCAGATGTGGTAACAGATTAGCAATGCACAGAGGCACTGCACTTCAGTGTAGGGCAATGAATCTAGGGTAGTGAGAGAGGATGTTCCTGCACTGATGAAAAGAAAATCTCAGTGCCTAAAGAAAATCTCAGGCTGGAAGAGGGGAGATGATGGGTGCCTATCTTTCCAGGACTTTGCATGTCTTTCTCCATCATCTAGAAAGCTGTCACCACCTTGACCTTTTCTGCCCTCAAAGCACCTCTGAATCTCATCCCTGGCAGACATATCCAGCTGCAAAAAATTTGAATAAATTCCTTTGGAAAAAATTCCAACTTCTTGACTATTCAAAGCCAAGACTGACTTCCCATTTGCAGTCACTAACAAATGTTTTCAATCAATCACCTGCTCACAGTCCAAGTAGGAAGATGCCATTCAGACACAATAGACTGTGTGGTGGGAAATGGATCAGTCAGCAAAGCTGCCTTTTGTCATTCTTCTTTTCTTTTTTCAACTGACTTACCTTTCTTCACAGAAGGAAGGAGGAGGAAAAAACCTACACAGCAGGAAACAGTACAAAAATAGTTTTTTTTCTTTTCTGGCCAGTTTTAAGGAAAAGAGCAAAGGCATGAAGGATTGCTTCACTTTGGGAATGTTGGAAAAAAATTTGTCCCACTCTGACATTACCTTATAGCGATTGATCTAGACCATAAGGGAAAAGGGGGGGAAAGAGAAAGGTGTAGGTAATTTAAAAACTCAGTGTCCTCAAGGTTTCTGTAGAGTTATTCAAGCAAGTTTATTTAAAAGCTTATAAGCAGTAGTTACATGAGACAGATATCACTTGTATAGCTGTTCTAGACAGATGATCAGATATTTCACAAATGGGAAAATATACAAACTAAAATAGGCAGTCATAAAGAGATGAGCATATGCTGCAGGGTAATGTATATGGGCTTACTGACACAAAGACAGACAATGTGTAGATATGAAAACAGCTATCTGACAAAGGCTGTGAAGATACTTGGAAGGTGAATATTCTTTTCCCATTTAGGAAGCCCATTTATATCTTACTCTGTGGCATTATTGTGACCATGTCATACGACTAGAATAGACACATCTCAGAATCTTCTGAGACTCCCCTGATGGCATGAGAAATGATTTCTTCATTTATTTGGAGCTTGTTTCTTCCCACAGTGAATATTTTCCAAAATTATAGTGAGGCAGAGGCTCCAGGCCACCAACACAACTAAATGAAAATATTTTTGTATGTGTAACCTTACTATATGCTTGTCTTTTTCTGATCAGGATATAGGTCATAACAAATTTTTGTCTGTTATGTCCCCAGCCAGACAGCAATTGAGAAGAACCATATATGGTCAGTCAAAGAGTGTAAATATTTTCTGTTGAAGCATTTCATGTTTAATCTAATCTACAAGGAAAGAGCTTGTTTTGACCTCTGGCCGAGCTGCTGGGTTGGTTAGTACACTGTGTTATTTAGGTAATGGGTCAGCTTTGAGAATTTCTAGGTTGTGAGCATTTTTTGAACTAATGATTTGAAAAAGTATTGTAATCATTTATTAACTAAACCATATAGCTATGTGCTTGATTCATCAGCAATTTGTCCATTTTATGCAGAAGATAGCTGATTTTCAAAGGTACTAACCATTTCTCTATTTTTTCATTCATCAAAATGTTTTATATTTGTTTATCACACAAAATAACTTTCTGCTTCTACGTAACAGATCTTTGATTCTGTTCTCTTTCCACAACCCTTAAGTGCGATTTGGAAAAAAAGATAATCTCACCTGAAAATAACCTGTAGTTTATCTAATCCGCCCTTACATGTTCTTAGGATTGTGAGAAGTAAATGCATCTATATATATTCAACAACAATCCACAGCTTCACTTGAATCACCCGTTCAGGAAGCAGAACCTGTAGTGGTTCCTATGCGATACATCTGTGGGAGGGCAGATGGGGTCACAGGAATGTGAAGGGTCCAACTTTTTTTCCTTTAATGTGGGTTTTACACTCATGAATTACAGTGAGACATTTATTGTACTTGGAAGGTAGGGAGTCTGGGGGGGATGGGGTTGAGGCCAGTAACCTCGGAGCGTGCAATGGACTTCCCACCTTGGCAGCAACAGTTAATGCCTGAAGGTAAATGGATATTGAATGCAAACTTTCATAGATTATTTAAACTTCAGGGAATTGAGTTGGAAAGTCCTGGGCTAGGAGTCAAGGAGGAGTGCACCATACTAGGAAAAAGTTATTTTGATGTTCAAACAAAAGTAGCAATGAAACTTAAAACTAAGGTGAGCTTTGTGTCCAGGGCTAGAGACTGAGCAAGAATGGTGCAAGGCTAAAGGTATCAGGAAGGTTTGAAACAGTATAATGGTTTGATAGAATCAAGGCAGGAATTATTGAGTACTGGCAGGCAGGTCAGCATTCATTTGCATTATCAGAACCTTATAGCAGGCTCAGGTAGGAGCATTACAATGCAGCACTATTGTAAGGGTAAAGTAACCTTGCAATGCAAGAAATAACAATGACTATTAAGTGGATAGAAGCTGTATGGGCAACGTTGGAGGGCAATACTGAGATGAAAAGCAAAAGATGCTATAAATAAGTTGCAGCATCCATTTGTAGTATTGCCATATTGCAATAGGCCCTGTGACTTTATAAAGCTAGCCCTATCCACTATAATTTGAGAAAAGCTTTTCACCTGCCAAAACCCCCAGTTCTTCTCCATCCTTTTAAAAATGAAAGGTGGATGAAAATTATTTTGGGAGGAAATGCAGTACATGGTGAAAATCACAGCCTGCCTTCCCCACCTCAGCATCAGTCTCAAAATGTTGATTTCCCTGCACTTGCTTTTCTTTGAACTTGAATTTGCCTATGAACTGTTCTGGCAGTAGCTCTGTTTGTTACATGGCCCTCCTGGAACTTACTGGCTGTTTGTCTTTGCAGAGAGACAGCTGCTCTCTCAGTGATGATGGGTGTAAAATTAAAAGATTGAGATGGTTACATCTTTGTAATGCTGGTAGTTCTGTAAGAAGTCAGTTACAAGTCTCTGAAGGTACCATAAAGAGGCAGTTAATTTCCTGGAAAAAATAGATGGATTGCCAAATACTGTTGTTGTCAATAGAGAGTTTTCTCTTTTACTTATACTCTAACCTTTAAGGCATTTAATTTTTATTTGCCTGCTGTAGCACAATGCCAACAGTATTACAGAAGAAGAAAGCTAGGTGGAGATGATTGGCTGCTCAGAAATCGTTCCTTATAATTCTAATTGCTTAATATCTAGAAGTGAATTTGGAAAAAAAAATTAGGCAAAACCAAAACTCAGTGCATCTTTGAACTAATGAAAATAGTATCTGCAATATCCTTAATTTCAGTCTTGTGAATGAAACTCTACTGGATGTGTGAATTCATCTGCTCTCCTCTCTAGAAAACCATTCTGAGTGTAATGACCAAGAAAGGAAAATAATTTGTAGGGTGATGAAAAGGTTATAAAAAGGAGGAAAGTATGGGAAAAAAGGAAAATTAAGGTAGTGCTTATGAGGAGAAATTTCCTGCTGCTGAGATTCAGCAAACTGCGGAGTGCAAAAGCTTAAATGTGTGGTTTCTTGTGTTTGTGCTATAGATTTGGGATTTTTGCAACTTCCGTTTGTGCTGCTAATTATTTGAATAATGCACAATAAAGCAGGACAAAGCATTATGAAATGCACTAAATAATTAAAATGTTCTGAATTTCTGTCATCCATTTCACTTGAGGACTTTCAGTGCTTCCTCAGAAAATTACTTCATGTCTTTGCTGATGGAATTGTATTCTGATTTAGTAATAAATCAGCTAAGATACCAGCAGAAGTGAGACAACTTTGCACTGGGAGATAGTTATAATAAGTGAATGATGGTGAAGTAAATGCTTATGATAATTTTTGTGTACCTTGTTCACAAGAATATACAAGTAAAAATTCAAGAAAAACTTGCTGCTGTCACCAGTTGCCTATTTTCCCTTTGGTGGAGATTTGGTTTGGTTTTAGGGACACTTGCAGGGGGTGGGGGTGCTGGGGGTTTTGTTGGTTGGTTGGGTTTTTGTTACTGGATTTAGCTTCCTATATTAGATGTAAACATTGTTCTCTCTGCAATCCCCGGTTCTTTTTCTCTAAGTAACATTGTTAAACACTGATTAAATGGTACTGGCCTAAATTTGTTTAAAAAAGGAATCAATAGGAGTAGCATGGGTTTTAGGCCATTAAAAATGATATTTTGTCAAGCTGTACCTTAGTATTACATATTAAATCTTATTGTAGGGAATGAAAGAAAAAAGTACAGACCTTACTTATTATGACAGAGTATAGAAATAGGCTAATCCTTTTTCAACTAAAAGAACAACCTCAGAAGAAGTAGGTAAACAAAGTCTTCGGAGTTAAGCTGGTTTTTTAATGATAAAAATTTATTTTAGATTTCTTCATTATTTCTGATATATAAGAATGAAATAAAGGCCCTCCTATTCATAAGAGAAAAGTAGAACATACTTTAGCCTCATGTATGATTATCAGGCTTCCCTAGATAAAAATAATTGTGGAAAGATGTGTGTTTTCTATTAGGAACTGCAAATTTTTGTGCTCTTTTCTCTGCTTCATCTCTGTGTCAGCACAAACTTCTCATCACATTGTATTGGATAAATCTGGGTCAGCCAATACTCTGTCATACAGTCTATGCCATCCCAGCCAAGTTTGATGAGACTGCACTTCATTGATTTGTCTATTAGGAACACTATTTAGGGAAAAGAGAGTGTATTTTTGTTGTCTTCACTGCAAGGATGTGCCACGGTGGGCCAATTCCTTGTTTGTTCATTTAGGAACTGGTTCTCAAAAATGAGTCTGATTCTGAGTGAATGGTACCATGGGTCAGAAATGTTAGGTTAGGATGTGATGCTGTATTCCCTTCTTATAACCATATTTCCATTTGATTATTTACCACAATAGTGAAGGAACTATTTTTATCTATTTTTCACTCTGGAGAAGTGTGCATATGTATTGCTGTCATTTGTAAGCATCCTTTCAGTTTTACTCTTGCTAAGACAGTCCACAATTAAATAGCAAGTCTTTTTAGGATTTTATTTGTGAAACAGTACACAAGGAATTTTTAAAAGCAAATGATCAAAACCCTTGATGTAAATACCTGAATTCCCTAGCAGCAGTTTTTTTTTTTTTTTAATCAATTTGAAGCAGCATTACACAGCTCAGCCCTGTACAGAAGTAAAGCAGCAACCTCCAGTCCTTTGCATTTGGTCAGATCAGGAGAACTTCTTTCTAAAAACTGTGGTATTAGTCTTGCCATATTACACCAAATTCCAGCTTGGGTATGCAATATCTGTTTGTCTTAATTATATGAGATAAATTGGTATTCTTTTTCTGAACTCAACAGTTGCTTTCTTCTATCTAAGGAACAGCACTCCTGTGAGACTTGAAGCTTTGCGTTGTCTCTGAATATTAAATCAAAGCCATAGTCTCAAATTAAAATACACCCAGTATCAAAGTATAAAACTTGACTGAGTCAACCCATGGTTGACCAGAGATCCAAGAGACCCTTTTCGCTGACTTGTTTATTTTGTGGAAAGTATTTGAGTGACATACAGTCATGAAATTAAACACTACACTTTGAGAAATAATCTTTCTGCTTGTGTTTAGTGACATTTTTTGTCTTTCTCATCTGTGAAATCTGCCAAGTAAAACCATGGGGGAGAAAATCCATCACAAATCTTATTCAAGCTATTCCACTCAAGACCATCTGCATCTGTGTTCCCTGTACTTTTTCTTACTGAGGGTAGTATATGAATTTGCTAGGTGCAGGTGCCAGAATTATGTAAAAATAAGCAATATTAAAAAAAAAAATCCCAAACTAGTAATGGCATCTGTAAACTAGAAAATCTAATAAGCCAAATTAAGAAATGAAAATAGTTAAATATATATACATCCTTCAGTTTTCCTATAAAATTTTATTTCACATTTCAACCTTTCACCCCTAGCCTTTTATTGTAACTCACTTTTACAGCATTTATTTCCTTTATCAGTTGATGATGCTATTAACAATCCAAAGGATTGATCTGGGGTCAGAATATCAGCATTCTTGTTAGCTGATGTTGTATCCAGAACTTGTATAGTGTACAAGAAAATAAAACCTGGCCCATTCTTTTGCAGTCACATGGTTTCTGAATTAATGATTTCAACTCCAGTTTTGTCAGGAGAGATATTATAAAAAAAACCAGCACTGTAATGTTTAGCAGACATCTTTTTGTCATCAACTCTGGGAGTTGCTTCCCACAAATGTGTAGCACACCAGCTGTAATGTGTCAAGCATGGATAGTTCTAGTGCATAAAATAATTGAAACTTCTGTTATTTAATGATAATTCCTGAGAGAAGAGCAGCATAACTCATGAGAACAGTGCAGTGCAGAGCAAGTAGTAAGGTGGTCATTAGAATAATCTAATTTGGAGATCTGCTTTCTTTCACTTCTGTGCCTGCAGACAGTGCCTGAAAACTGATGATGTAGAACAGCTTCACTTCATATCTGATTGTCCACAAGTAGTTTTGAGTTGGCCATAAAACCTTTGTAGAAGGCCAAAATACATTGAACAGCTCCTTTTAAAGCTTCAGACACTTGATCCACTCTGTGGCCAAAGACTAAGACTTGCAGGTGTCCAGCAGATTCTTTTTGTTTGTTTGTTTGTTTTTCTGTTATCCTGTAGATTTGAACCAGCTAGAGCTCAGTAACTGCCTCTTGTTAGGACAAAAATGAAAAGAGAGGGGTATAAGAACACTTGAGATTCAGCAGTCCTTAGGCATAGAAAATCCAATAAAGGTCTGAGTGTTGATGTTTTTGTTTCATATGCCTTGCTCATAAAACCAAACCCTGGAAAAGAACAACAGTGGATTTTTCTAAACCTGTATTTGTAATGGGGAGAAAATGGAAGAAAGGAGAGGGTATTACTCAAGTATTTAAAAGACATTTTCTAGAATAGGCCAAATGTCTTCCATATCAGTGCTAACACCATAACTGAATAAACTATGTAAACTGAAAGGAAATAACACAAAATGTAAGAGCGTGAACCTTAGAAAGGTGGACTGTGTGTTGAAAAGTAAGTGTGAACACTCTGGAACATACTTTAGCAAAAATTCTTTCTTAAATGGTACTTTCTCTTGCTACAGGAGATGTTATTGAACAACCAAAAAAAAAAAAAAAAAAAAAAAAGAAAAAGCAAGCCAAATACAATTCAAATTGAATTTATTTTAATATATTTACTCAGGGTTAACAAATCATTAAGCATCAAATTGCTGACTCTTAATGAGTCCCTGATGGTGAAAATGAGCTGCCTACAACTGTACAGTAAAATAACAACAATGCCATGGCAGAAGGCTATAATAAAAATCAAGTAAATGCTATTGAATATTAGATGCTTGGGTGCCAAACTGGTTTTGAGAAGTACTTCCATTTATTTAGTTCAGTAGGTTCACTTACTATATGGCTCTCTATGACTGGTTTTGCTTTCAGAAAAAGTATTTAATCTGGTTTTGGCTTTTAGAAGAAGTTGAGGGGACAGATCCTGTATATATATTAATTGTTGGGCTAATTGCCTTGTTAAGTAAGACTTTCCCCTGACCAGTGCCCAGTCTGATAAATTTAACAATTTGGAGGAAGGAGTAGCTGAAACAATTGTTTGGTTAAGTACCCAAAGACATGTATTGTTTGTAAATTCTAAATGGTTAAATAATGAATTAATCAAATTTAAATATAAAGTAATAATTTAAATTGTGACAAAAACACACCTACCAAAATAGAATTTAATGGTTCACACTAGTGCTTGCTGCCCTCTCAGCTTGCTCCTATGGCTTTATTCTACAGGTATTTTTACCTTTTTAATTATTCTTTTGTAGACCAACAGTATCTATAAATTCCAGGAATGCCAATGGACCCCTGTAAGATGTCCATTTCCCTCATGACTGCAATTCCATGTTGCAGATAGTTTGGATTGGCTTAACTTTCTGATGCTTGTTGGCAGAGAGACAAGGCTGTCTCTCAGTGGGTGACACTGTCCCGGGGTCAGACATGTGGGCTGGCTGTTTTCATACCCACTGCTGCGGAGGCGCACGCTGGAGACATGACCCCTGCCTCAGCTCTCTCTTCCTCACACCTCTGCCAGGTCTGTCTTTCAACCTGTTTTGCACTCTGTAGGCAGAGGGATAAAAGACAAGTGACCTGAGGTTAGGCACTACAAGAGAGCTGAAAGAGAGCTGTGCCCAACACTGAAGCATTAACAAAAGTCCAGCTTTAGTATTTTTCTTAGAGGAACAGTCTGCAATATGGTTGCCATCTCCGATTCTTGTGCAAAAGCTGATTTTCTAAACCCTAACTGTAATACTTTGGCTCCTACTGTATGTCCAGCAGAGACCTTGTTGCCTAATGAACAAAGCGACAAACCTTGTACTCTGCCCATCAAGCACTGGCAAAAGCAGAAAAAAGAATGCTCAGCTGGCAAGCTGGTGGATTTTTTACTCCTTTAGAAGCAGCCTATAGGTTTCTAACTGTGGGTTCAATGGAAGATGGAGAGAACTGCTGTTTGATCTAGTTATTTTTTGTGACAAGGAACTATTGTTTTGAGAATTTTATTTTATGTGTGAAAAAAGTCAAATTTTTCATTCTGCAACCTCTCTCATTTCATTTCCTTCTTAAGAAGGCTCTCTTGGCTCCGATGGATTGTCAGCTGCTAATATAACACTTCTTTGTATAGAAAGAATTACTGGTCTAATGTAAAATGAGTTTCCTGGCACATCATCAGTATAAAAATCTTAAAGGAGGAAAAGCAAAAATGCGGCCTCATTTTTTTGGTTGTCTTCTTAGTATATTGATTGTTTTGCAGCATTAGCATCCTCCACAGAGGGGAAGGTCAATACCATTATAACTCCCACTGCTCTCACCCACTCTTTAAAATTGAATTCAGTGTATTATTGAAATAAGAAGAGCATGTGCAAGCAATTATTTTTTTCACTTTTGAAGTTACACTGAACAATGGACACCTGGCATATCAGCCATCAAACAGAAAATTAACTGTACTAATAGCAGTGTAGATTCAATGCTGATTTAATTCTGACTTCAGAAGTTAATCATCTCCAACACGATGGATGGTTATTTAATGAGAAGGATTCATGGGTTCTAGAAACCACAATACAAACTAACAAATCAAATCTGATGCCATCACCTCCTTACTGAATCACTATTTCGGCACCGCAGAACAGCTGGACGGCTTCATTGCTCAATACAGCCAGGAAGTGGGGGATTGCAGCAGCCATCAAAATCTTCAAGCTGCAAGGCATGTGAATATGCAGTTCTGAACTAAACTTGCACACAAATAATTAATGAAGTAATAGTCAAAGTAATAGCATAAACCAAACCATATGAACCTTTCTCAGAAATAATTACTAACGGGTATTTTTTCCATGTTCATAGATCATTATCAAATGCCAGTGGCTTTTTTTAGAGATCATATTAATGGAAAAGTTTGAAGAGATGTTGGAATTTTGGTTTGAGTTGTTTTGTTGTTATTGTTTTTTCATTTGTGGGTTTTTGTTTTGTTTTGTTTTTTGTTTTTTTTCCTGTGGATTAGTTCTTTTGTTTTGATGTTATATCCTTGCTTAGCATTTTAACTTAATTTAGTGCTAATGACAACTGTGAAAAGGATAATGATGTTAACTTGATTAGCAATTATGTCAGAAGTATGATCTATGGAAAAGTCCCTGTATCCCTGCACTCACTGTACCTGACTGAGTGGCTTCTTGGGGGTCTGTGAGGCAGTCAGTGTCAGTGGGTTGGGTATTTTTACAGTGAAATTGTCAAAAGCAAGGGAAAGTAATTGTTGTTTCCTTCACTGCTTTTGTAAGATGGACCTGTCTGTCACCTGAACTAAATTCCATGTGCTGATTTCATACAGACCACTTAACATCTGATAATGGTGGCTTTCAGCCTCTTTTTATATAAATCAGATTGGAACAGGTAAGCCAGTGACTAGAAGTTTCAATACTTTTCCTTCTACTCATCTAATATTTTGTTTAGTTCAGCAATTTAGCTCCAGTGTTGTTTTTTTGGTTTTGTTGTTTTTTTTTTTTGGGGGGGGGGGATCTTGTATAAATAAATCTGTTTCACTCCAGAGAATGTACTACATGGTTTAACCTTCATCGTTCTGAATTCTCTAGTTAAGTAAAGCAAGAATGTCAGTGGCATTTTCACTCATGTAGCAAAATGAGTGTTACGTTATTGTGTTATTTTTCAGTAGCTGGAGAATGTTCATTAGAAAAGACCATCAGAGTAGTGATAAATTACTTGCATTACTTTTTGTGTGCATACAGGCTATTCCTGTTGGAGATTCAGTCTTCATTCCTTCCTGTTCAGAGGAACAAAGAAAGTGGTCAATTTTTTTTTGTGGTTAAAATTCCACTGAGGTGTAAGTTATATTGCTGCTACTGCAGAATGCTGAGCTGCTGGTGGGAAATACTGTTGTAGATGCCATAGTTGTGTATCCATTGTGTCTCGTATATCAGTAAATGCTGCTTGATCCTGTCCTGCCTCTGTTATTTTTTTAAAAACTTTTCTCATCCTGACAAAGATAACTTGAATTTTTTTTACATTCTTTCACTTCTAGTATAGTGAGTGTTCTCTCAATATGTTAGTTACTTGAAACCTTTTGTCCTACTGATTCCTGACTTAGAGTTGCAGTGAAATCTTGGGAACAGCAAGTAACTGCACTCAAGTAACAATCATTGTACAACTGTGATAATCTTAAAGGAAGCATCATTAAAAAAATATATATTTGCAGCTAATCTTGAGAGATGCAGGTTTGATCTGAGGAAAGAAGATAACTGAGGAATTGAGCAGCAAGGTTAAAAATTCAATTTTCATGTTTTGCCAAAGCTGATAGAGATATAAACAGCTTCATAAGTGAATAAATACTCTTTGTTTTTTCAGTCTCTGAGGTATATCAAGGGTGGGGGCAATAGTTCTAGGTGAAATTACACCACCACTTTAAAGATACATTTTTCAGTCATCAATAATTTCAGCAATATGTCTTTTTTTGTAAAGTGTAAGGGAGAACTGGTAGGTGTATTTAATATTTCTGAAGCACAGTAAGAAACAGACAGGAAGGAGGTGGAGAGAGTAAGGTGTCCAGTTGTAAGGGAGTAGTAACAGCTAAAGTAAAAATTCTCATACACCAGTGCCCTGTGAAGGCCTAGAATAGGGTTAGAGGGTTGAAAAAAAAAAAAAAAAAAGCCAAATCAATCAGTAAAGACAGATGCATCTAATGTTGCTATCAACAAGGATTATGTATGCAGGTAAAATCATTTCCTTTACAATACAGTAGTTCTTCTGACTACTGCATTATCCCTTACAAAAACTGATACATTTTTGTAATATGATCACTCTCTTCCAAGTTGGTCTTTATTGCATTAGTGAAGACTATAGAAGTTGTATCTGTCTGAGCTAACAACACAATAACCTTGCCTTATGCAAGCATCTCCTGTCTTCATGGTTCATGTCTAGAACCTGCCAGTAAGGATGAATTTACCCTCACTAAGAGAGATTCTTTTGTGGCAGCAATTATTTAATAGATAAATCTTTCTTGATTGTTTAAATATGTGAGGTGTTTTGCAGCCTGGCTGTGGTAGCACATCTCTCAGACTGGGTGTCAGTCCTCTCAGACAGGCACAGAGCTTAAGCTCCCAACACACTCCCAGCTTGTTCTTCCATGTCACACATGATGTTTCAACATTTCAGCTAAAAGCTGTTGTCATTGCTCTTCCAAAGGCTGTCATCTCAATACCACCCAGCAGGGGCACAATTCAGATCCAACTGAAGTCAGTAGGAAATATCCAGCTGGCTTCCTGAATGCCATGCGTTACCTCACCAAGCTGAGGACAGGAAAATCTAGAACAGACATCAGTGACGTGTTTGTGCTCAAGCAGCGTTTGAAATTCAGCATCCTGGGTGGAATTCAGCATCCTGGGTGGAATTCAGCATCATGCATGGAAGCAGCTGTGACCTGGAGGGTGCTTCAGGGAGCAGCTGGCTTGACTGCCTGATTTCACATTGCTCTGAGAGCAACAGTCCCCTTCTGAAGAGCAGTGCCCACCCTGGCCGTGTTTTGTTAGGGTTGGTCTCGGTGTGTTTGTGTCCTCAGCCGTGCACTGCAGTAGCCTTGTTGTGTGCAGGTGGACTGTGATGGTGGGGGAAGGGCACCATGTGTGCACTGTTTCCATTGCTGCCAGGCATGAAAGAGGAGGAAAGGATGCCAGCTATTACATCAAACCTTGGAACAAGAGGTATTCTGGAGAAACCTGCTCTGGACTTCTTGCTGGCAGATCATGCCAACTGATGGAAGAATTGCCTAATTTGGCTAATAAAAATGTTCTGAACTATAAGCTGGAACTTTTTAATAGTTGATGCTCTAGGAGTAGTTAAGAAATGTTTGAGCCTTGGAAAATTTCCAAGACCCACTCAAGAGAGAAATTAGCAAATATCTTCTTGTTACCTGAGAAGAAATAGTCTTGCTGAAATGCGGAGACATATTCTCCCCCTCATGACCACCTAGTTGAACCAAGGTGGTTGTGATGAGGGAATGAAAACAGGAGTATAAGGGGAAGAGAGAGTAATGAATGAAGACTAAATGAAGGAGGAGGAGAAGAAGCGGTTTGGAAATTATCCAAGGTATTTCTAAGCAGTGAATCCTACATCTGCAAGTGTTAGAAAAATCACTGTCCTAGTCATTCTGCAAATTTACTTGTAATGCAGAAAGCGATTAGTGGTAAGTTTGTATGCTATCAGAATCCTATGGGAACTGAACAGGCACCTTAACACACAAAAGATTTTGACATTCATCTGTCCTCTAGATCAGCTTAGAAATAAGACATGTATTCTTCGATAGCTGCAGTTCTCACTTAAAAGTCTCATTTTTAATGTTTATTTCAGCAACCTAGTGTAGTACATTAGTTCTGCTCCTTTTTATCTTGAGGAATCCACTGAGATTAAATGGGCTGAGGTTCAAGGAGTGCAGACAAGCATTCCTGAAGTGACACATCTTTGCCACTGTTTTGGAGTATGTCCTTCTGGGTATCTATTGCAGCTATCTGCTCTCTGGCTTTAGGTTCCCTTTTGTAAATGTGAATAGCTCTTGAGAGATGTGATATGAGATGTAAAATTATTGGAAGCTTTAAGATGTAAAGCTGTGAAAAAGCAATGAGCTGGGGAAATTGTGTGACTTGGGGTCTTTTAGAGTAATGGTCTGCTTATATCTGCTCATTTCTAACTTCTGACATTCTGTTCTGACCCACAAGTGCAGGGCTAGTCCCTCACTACAGCAGCCTACCAGTTCATGGCAGCAGTAAATTAAGAATATGGATCTGTATTGAGGCTTTAGTTCTTTTTGATGTTTATGAACTTCCTTGCTTTCCATGAAGCAGTCATGCTGAAGGCTAATTAAATGTGGGTGTGTATATTTGATCCCTCCCATTTTTTCTGGTCAGTCTATCTACAAAAAAAAGAAATCACAGCTTATACCAGCTTGTCAAGTAGGAGGCCAAAAGGCAGAAAGAGACATCAGCAGGTTATGTATGAGTCTGTGGCAGTCAGGGAGAAGGGGAAGGTTAAGCAGGGCATGTTATCATGCTTCAGTGCTACTTGGTTGAATTACTTCAATGCAACCTTTCTAAGAAGACGTGACAAAGAATTGTAACTATTTGATCTATAAGTGAAAAGTGGCCTGGTAATTAAACACAAGATTTAGAATTATAAGATCTGTTTATAGTTTTGAATATATTGCCTGGAAAGGTATTTCTCCCTCATCTTCTCCCTCATCTTCTCCCTCATCTTCTCCCTCATCTTCTCCCTCATCTTCTCCCTCATCTTCTCCCTCATCTTCTCCCTCATCTTCTCCCTCATCTTCTCCCTCATCTTCTCCCTCATCTTCTCCCTCATCTTCTCCCTCATCTTCTCCCTCATCTTCTCCCTCATCTTCTCCCTCATCTTCTCCCTCATCTTCTCCCTCATCTTCTCCCTCATCTTCTCCCTCATCTTCTCCCTCATCTTCTCCCTCATCTTCTCCCTCATCTTCTCCCTCATCTTCTCCCTCATCTTCTCCCTCATCTTCTCCATCATCTTCGCTGAAGCTTCCTTTCTGCAAAATAGACCTGCTACCTCCTTCAAAACCCAATTAAGAAGCTCATGTCATGAGTATTCATAGAGTGCTTTGAGATGTTTAACAAAAGGTGATCTGAAAATACAAGGCTTTGCTACACTTCTATTAAACTTTAGTCAGTAAATATTTAGTCACTGAAACACAAAAATATTCACAGACATCCCTGAAAGAGCTTATTTATGAAACAAAAACATTGGAATCAGCAGTTGCATTCTTTTGTTCCTAGTACATAAGACCAGGAAAGCTCTGAGAATTTGAGTCATCAGCTGGATGAAGGCAAATAATTTTAAACATTTGTGGGTATTACACAAAGCCCACCTAAATTATTAAACAGAAAAAGAAAATTACTAGAGTAAATGACATTTGAGAAAGTTACATCTGAGGTTTCAGTGACCTCCATTATTATTATTTCTATTATCCATTCAAGTCAAGGTAGTAGCAATTTCATAGCACAGTAACAGTCCCAACTCCTAGACTTTTGAAGTCAGTATCAATTTATCTACTGTGGGAATTATGTAGAGCCCTAGCTAAGGATGAAATGTCTGTGGTGTGTAATGTGTTCCTGGTTCCCGGTTCCCTTTTCTAGATTTCATTATATTGTTAGTCTCGCTGAACTCCTTCAGGGTCTGGATGTGTGCAGTGAATGCAGAGATCTAAATGGACTGAGGCCAGCAACTGAATATATGCAGTATGTTTAGAAAATTGACATCACAAATGCTACCATTTTTTGGACAGTTATCCTAGTTATTTGTTAGCCAAGGTCTGAGAAAAGGTAACTTCATTTCAAATATAGAGATCAATTAGAAACTGGCATTCCCGAGGGAGGGATAACTGTTCTTGCACCTTCCTCAGCACAGAGTGGCCCTCAAGTGATGAAATAGGAGCTGTGACTGTAATTATTGCAATGAATCAATATAGCTGTCCCACCAGGGCTAAGTTTTCTAACTAATGCTTGTGTGCACCTTTCCTGGGAGCAAGAGAAACATTGTTATAGCAACGCAAATCTAGCACTGTCTATCAACAGAAATACTACAATAAGCTTTTTGGGGTTTTTTTTGGTTTATTTTGTTTGTTTTTTGTTTTTTTGTTGATGTTGTTTGGGGTTTTTTGGGTTTTTTTGGTTTTTTGTGGTTTTTTTTTTTTTGTTGCTGTTGTTGTTGGAAAAAGAAATCTTGCAGGAAAGGCCCTAATGTTTTTAATGCCTTTTTTTTTTTAGTAGTGTTTTTTGTTTTGTTTTGTTTTTTGTGGAGGCAACAGGTATGAACAGATGTTTAAAAGCACTTCTCATCTGTGTGCACCCTCCCATGCTTGTCATCTCTTGGCTATATGTATGGTATTTACAAAATCACAAGTTAGCTGACCTACAGCCAATTTAATGGCATTCTTATATGCTTTGTAAATTGAGGCACATAATCTGATAGGACTCTTTGGTTTGTGTCTCTAAATGAATCCTTGTTGAAAGTTTCAAACTTTCAGCTTTCAAAGTTGCTCATATTTATTTCAGGTGGAAGAAATGCATTGGAGCTGTTTGGAGTAAATATTGTGCTCCAATACAAGCTGGAGTGATAAGTGTGTATACAAGATCCAGTTGTTGAAGGACTGCTATTCACTTATTTATGAGTGTAAGCAGAAAGACCAAGTAATGCAGAGATGTTTAGAAAGATTTAAAGGGTAGCTAGCTATAGGTGGTCTTTCACAGATGTGTTTCTCTGCCTGAGTATCTTGCCACCGCAAGGGACCTCAATCCTTCCTTTTGTCATCATTATGTCCAAAACTGCCACAGACATATCGGGCAAATGTTAAGCAAATTGCTTATTCTGTCATTTTCTAGTTTCTCTAGAAATTACTCTTAGATTTTTCGTCTTTTCTCTTGCAAATGAAATTCACGATTTAGAGGGGTTTTAATTCCACTCATCTTTTGCTTACCTTTATTTTAAAATACTTAAGTGGAAGTTCCACTGTTTGTACTACATAGGCTGTTTCAAAACCTTTCACTATTAAGAATCTTTGCGATTTACAGGATGAATACTTTGAATGTACTATTACATCTAGGCATTGGTACTTGAAAGGCTTTCCGTTTATGTTCCTTGTGAATGTTATTATCAGCTTTGGTTGTTCTGTTGTTCCTGCTGGCACTTTTATTATTCAGATGTTGTATATTTATTGATGCAGTGGCCAGGTCAAGGCTTTTTGTTTGGTGTGACTTAATTTAGGGTGTTGTATAAAGGGTGTATAATTCGAAACTAGAGGCTGCAAATAGCTTAACTATGCTTGCTTTTTTTTTTTCATTCTCTCAACTCAATTTCATAACTCATTCTCATGCATTTTGTAATGTCCAAAATCCCTTTCCTGAAAGCTTTGCTGGAACAACTACTAGAATATGTTTTTTTCAGTCTTGAAATATGCTGATATTAGAGCAATTGATTATATTGCCTATGAATAAGCCTATGGTATTTCATTAAAACTGGAACGATTTTTTGGTAAGGAATAAAGGACAGATATAGCTGGTGAAACTAGTGACACAGTATTGTTTCATCAAATAATCCCACAACGCTTTCATGTCCAATCACTTTTTGTTTCTTTCCTGCCTTATTGCAGGATTTGCACAAAATTAGTTATTAGTCTTACCACAAACTGTAGTGCTGATGGTCAATATTGAATTATGAGGGATATTAATGCAATTTTCAACAGTCTAATTGCTTCTCTTACCTCCAGTGAAATGTTAGATTAAATAGCAACAGTGACCAGGTTGTATAGAATTTATATGATACATGGTTGGGATTTCATTATTGAAGTCTCTAGCATTGCATCCTGTGGTTCTATGTGCATCTGTGTGTTGTGCCTGAATATTTTTCCAGAGCAAAGTCCTAAAAAGGATCATGTCATTCGTGATTGGTGTGTTTGTCAGTACGGCCCTAGAACTGTAAAAGAAGAGTGAAGTATCCCATCCCTGCCATTACTAAGGACAAGAAGAGATGATAATTGGTTGGGAATGGGGTGCGAGATAAATAGGCAGATACTTGTGATGGCCAAACAAAAGGAGGAAACTTAGATCTTCTGCTTGGTCTTTTTGACATTACTGTCACAAATAATTCTAACAGCTTCTTTGCAGAGCTAAAGAGCACTGAAACTGGTCAGTATTTTAATATTTTTCCATTGGCAACCACTGTGGCAATGCCCTGGTTACTTTGACTCCAGTGTATAATCTTCTTTCCTTCTGATAAAGTATTGTACACAATATACCATTTTATTGTGCTATATGAGAATTGTTATTTTAAACAGTAAAAATGGACAGAGGTCCTTACTATTTAAGCCTAATAAAAGATGTTCTTATCCATAGGTGTGGAACAACATGTTTGCACTAAGCAAAATTTATCCATTCCTAAAAATACTGTTTCACTTCTAAGCCTGGATTCTTGCCATAAATCTGCTGCAGTGTTGTGATGTTTTGGTGGGAAGCAGCAATTAGTCAAAAAAAGAAGCCTACTTTGATATGATAAAATTGTTTCTAGTTACAATATGTTATAGTGGGTTATGGAATCCTTTGAACTCAAATAATGAAATAGAGTAGTTGAAACTGTGGATGGAAAGGACTGAGGAAGACTAGTGTCAAACCAAGTCAGATCAGGACTGTCATCAACACTGCCACAGGTCCACTCTGATTTATCTAGCCAAATCATAGAAACCTCTAGGTGACATTAGCTTATGTGAACATTGGGCTCATCACTGTGCTGTGAAACAGCTGCTCCTCAATAGTTCCCATCCATCACACTGCAAGCTGGATAAATTGGGATGGGATTTGAAACCATGTTTCCTGTTGCAAGAAGCTTATACTGGTTATATACTGAGCAGTGTATGCTGAGAGTGGATGTACACTGCTGTAAATACAGTACACTTCTGGATGTTTTTAACTTTGGATATTATTATCAACTCTTTATTTCATAAACGTGCAAACTTGCTGCTAAGAAATTGAATTTGTGTGTTACTTTAATGTGTGGAAAGACCCAATCAGCCCACAATAAAGATCATCTTATTGATGTGCAGTCACCATTGTGTTACCATAGTTATGTAGTGTCCCTCACAATTTCTCTGATGTTTTCACATTGAAAATGTCAGCCTCTGATCTAAAGGAGATTGTGCTTAGATTTTAAGCTGTGCACTGCATGAGACGGGACTGTTCTCACTTCAGCCAGTAGAAGGGGTTAAGCCATGTACATAAACAATTGGGATATTCTTGTTATTTCAACCCAGTTTTTGTAAACTGGAAGTTGATAAAATTTTATTCAAAAATGAGAGAGGAAGAAGGGAGTGGGGGAAACAAAACAAAAACCAAGCATCAGACAGTAAAGGACACCTTGATGTCTGCCTCTTTGAGTAGAGATCCTGTATCTCAGGAGCAGGAGTTAGACTGCATGGGCATGTTCTGGTCCCTGCATTTTCAAAAAGCATCTTTTAGAATACTCAGGAGCTGCCAGCACTTGACTAGGAAATATAGTTCCCATCTGTTTTCATGCTGTCCTAAAGAGAATTCAGGAATCTACTTTAATTAAAAAATCTATCAACTATACTATCTAGCTGCCTTGATCCATATTTTTTCCCTCATGGATTAAGTAGTTTATATAGTTTATAATTTGTTCAAAATACTATTGAAAGGCACATATTCCTGAAGAGAAAGTGAGCAATAGACAAGTTTTTTTCCAATGAATCAGCTCTCTTTGCAGCCTGAAGCCTTTTAAAATGTAATGTAGATATGGCAAAGATAAGAAAAATGCAGATGCCTGCTGCAACTGTGACAAAATCAAAGAATTGCAAAGGGGAGAGATGTCTATGACACAACCGTGATGAGCTCATTTCCTCAGGTTGTAAAGGAAAATTGAACAAAAAAAAGACCAGTAAGTACTGATATAAGAGTTTTAGTTTATAAGAGTTTAGACACTTCTCTATGCTGTTAAAAGTTTAAAGAGAAGTAGTTTTACAGCTGATTTTTTACCAATTTTTGGCTCCAATTTTGTCATCCGTCTCTAGGATTAGCATCTTATGAATCAGGATTGGAGATTAATGGTGAATGAAATTAGAAATAAAAAGAATATTTACCCTTTTTATAAGAAAATACCAAGTCTGAAGCATTTAATTTCATAGTCCTCTCACTTCTGCTGGTATTTGGGGCAATACTAAAACAATATAATTATTTCCATTATTGTAGTAATTGATCTGTCTTCCAGTAATCTCAGCAGGGAGGTAAGTTAGTCTTGATTGAGTCTTGAAGCTTTGGTTTACACTTTCTTGCTGCTAGTCTCCAAGCTGTTAAGAAAGTACATGAGTCACATTAACTTTGAGGAAGTCTGATTCTTTGTGTGAGGTGCTGACAAGTTGAATAGCCTGTCAGAACTGCAGAATTAGAGAAACTAGAATGGGGCAAATATTGCAATTAAGCTATTTTCCTCCAAGTTTCCATGCCAGTTAGAATGGACTAGAATATTTTCAATTGGAAAGGACCTACGACAGTGATTTAATCTAGCAGTCTGACCACTTTCTGCCATGCCTTCCAGCCCTTCCACCAGCTTTGTTTCCTCCCTCCTCTGGGCACTTAATGTCCTTTCTCAAACTGTGGGGCACAGTGCTGAAGTGGGACCACAGAAATACTGAATAGATCAGGACAACCACTTATTTTGCCTGGCTGTTTGTGCTGGTTTTTATGCACCCCAGGACGTGGTTTTCTGTCTTGACTGTGAGGGCATGCAGGTGATGGCACTGAGCTGCTGCACACCAGCACCCAGATCCCTTTCTGCAGGGCTCTTCTCTGGCCACTCCTCTCCTTTCTCCATCCTAGATGTGGGATCCAGTGTTTGGACTTGTCCGGTTTCATACTGTTAATGATTGCCCAGTTCTTAAATCTATCTAGAGCCCTCTGCAAGGCTTCTCATCCATCAAGAGAGTTGACAACACATTCCAGTTTGTTACAGACAGCAGACTTGTTAATACTGCATTCAGCTCCTCAATCCAGATTGCTGATAAACATATTGAACAGAACTCTCCCTAGAAATGAACCCTGAGGAACAGCCCTGGTGACCTCAGTTGCCAGGCAGATGTAGTCCCATCCACCATAGCCCTTTGAGCTCTGCTGTTCAGCCAGCTCCTAACCCAGCACACAGTGCACAGCACATCCCACAGCTGAGCAACTTGTTTGGAATGGTGCTGTGAGGGATGGTATCAAAAACCTTACACTAAATCCCAGGAAAAAACTGTGTCTTCTACCTCCCCTTCTTCCATGAAGCAGCTGATGTTACCTTTCAGGAGATTAAGAAGCAGCTTGAACGTCTCTGAGACTTGTTCTCAGAACTGTGATGGTGACAGCTGGTAGTGTCTTCATGCTGTGGATATTTCAGTACTGGGACCAGAACAGATGCTAATCAAGGTACTTTAAAGAGACTGTCAGCCATGCAATTATTATGTGACTATTTGTGGGTTTTTTTGTGTAGCAGTTGCTGGCTTCTTTCCATCAGTTGTTCTTAGGGAGATATCCTAAGAGATTGTAATTTCTTCTCTGTTCTTACAGGCCTTGCAAAAATATAAAATCTAAAACATTTTATGGTGTTATCAGAGAATATGGATTGTTGCAGGAGTTTATCCTTTTTCATCTTTTGTTAATTGTAATAAAATGCACTGTGTTTTCATCTGCACTGATGTCAGCTGGGAGGAACACTGCAACCATAATCCTGTGTTCTTTTAAAGGAGAAGTAGGACGTGCAAATGAAACCCCTGGATCTTACTCTAAAAAATGCTTTTAGACCACATAATTTTGAAAATGATAAATGAGAAAATGAATAGTCATAGGGACTTAATCTTACCATAATACAAAATTAGGTGGCTTCAAGGTGAGTTACAGATGTACTGAGGCCAAGAAAGATAGCAATTAAATATTTAATAGGTTAAGTCTAGTGCAATCAGTCAGAAGAATCAAGGACAAAAGAAAATCCATGGCAGTGACTGATGGCATATGATTTCTCATGCACTGGAGTCATATCTTAACTTCTGTGGATTTTCTCAAGTTTTTGAAAAACAGAAAAATGTCTAAAAAAGATAGTTGGAAAAATACTATTCTATTCTGCCAAGGTTTAATTACTTAATTCTTTCAGAAATGTATCAAGAAGTCAATAGATTTTTTTTGTTTGGGTTTTTTTTTTCCCCCTCCACATAAGCTGCAGAGAGGACAGAAGGGTGGAAAGGGAAAGATGTAAGGGAAAGGTAATGTAAGCTACAGGCATTGTACTGCTGCTTCATTTGACCTACTTGCCCACATGTTGTCATCAAAACTGGATTGTCAAGATAAAAAATATTACTTTTGGTGTCCCAGTACATCTATGCCTGGAAGTAATGTCATCATCTCTCTGAATTCAGTTAAAGGAATTTTCTTCACTTCTTGCCTGAATTACTGCATGTTGTGTTGTTGCAGTCTATTGAAAACCTATTATATATTACTCATGACAAAAAAAAAAAAAGTATATAGAGAGAAAACTGGATGCAAGGTATTGTAGCTTGCAGGATTGTATTAACTAAGCAGGAAAGGCAAATTTAATAGTTGTCCACAGGGAAGCTGGGGTAGTATTTCCAAAGGAGGTATAGAAAAGAAGCAGCCCAACTTTGGCATAGCCAGCAAGAATAGAAGCAACAGTTTCTTCTGATTGTTGCAATCCTATAAGTGATAGGAAAGAATATGGGAAGAAGTGTTCAGTGATAGTAAAAGGAAAGATTTGGAGAGGGGAGTTGAGGAGCTCGATTTCAGACACTAACATTTAATTACAGTCCAGAAACCTTTTGCCCAGAGTTCTGCAAGTAGGTAAACATTGTGTCCAAGCTGGCCAGAAGGCTAGACTGAGGCTGAGTTAAAATGTAAGTTGGCAAGATCAAGTAGAAACATAGGTTTGAATCAGTATAAATAATGTAAAAACCTGAGGCAAAATATGATACAAGAAAAGACTGAAGGCATTACATTTCCACCAATACACAGTTCTCTCTTTAATATTCCAGCCAACAGCACCATTGATGCCTTACTGGAATGTCCTTTTCATACAGCATCCACAACAATTGATCTTTCTGCTCTCTAATTTATTAATTATAAATATTTATGAATTATTTATTATTTAGCTTTAAAAAATGCTTGTTTAGAGCAGATGATGAGGTGCTGAGTTATTATAGTGCCATTAATGAACAAATCATGAAACAGAAATTTTAATGTGCTGAATACTGAACAGGGAAATTTAACTATTAGAGTCACTTTAAATAACTGCTAGGCATTTACAAGAAAAGAATTTACATAATTCAACTGATAAGCTTTTGTGGTGTTCAAAAAGGTGTATGATAAAAATATGTTAGGGGAGTATAGTGGTGAGATAACCATGTGTCCAGTAGATGCTTGTCAATCTCATGTCAGTCTAATACCTACCAATGTCAGATTTACCTACAAGTGTTACGGCATTTGAGGTGTGTTGTTACCTGCTCCAAGAGTGAGTATGTTAGCCCTCAGAAAGGTTTTTCTAGTAAAAACCTGAAAATTCTGTTAATTTGTGCTTGGCTTCTCTGAAGAATGCAAATGCTGAAGGAGAATTGCTTGGAGTAGATGATTTAACCATAAGGAATGAATCAAAGGTGCAAGCACAGTATCATGCTTTCATTTTCATTTAATTTCATTGGTTGTTGGATCTCTTAAAAGGTGGAATTAAGCAAGCTAGTATTTGGTGTTTGAATACCCAATATCTAACGATATCAATGAGAGGGCACTTGTAAAAGGGAGAAAATTGGTCCATATGTAACTACATGTGTCCTTTTTGCATCTAGAATGATATATTGCTGTTAATCAAACCATGCTTTGAGAAATAAGAAACAAACAAGAGGTATGGCTTAGTACTGCATCTCTAGAAGAATTAGATGATAGTAAAGAGCATGTTATGTTGCTAGAGGTGCTTCCACACCTTTCTGAAGGGAATTATGATACTTTAGTGAGTCACAGGCTCTCTAATGCTTTTGGAAGTGATTTTTTAGCTTCAGTGGAAAGAGTGAGCCATCCATTCAATTACTGTGTTTGGTTATTATTTTCAATTTACATTACCATGAACACAGTAGTTCGTAGATTTTCTCTTTGTTGCTCTTGGCAACTTCTAACAGAATAATACTATGGTAGATTCCCAATATTTCCTCTGAATTCACTGTACTACTACTTCATGTTGTGTGCTTTGGGTTTCATCAATTTTGGGCTGTGCTTTGGGTTTCATCAATTTTGTGCAGCACAGAAAAGTTTAACTTAAAAACATGTACAATTTTGGATCTTGTTTCATATCTCTTGCTGTATGAAGTATGTACTGCATGCAGAGTTTGCTCTGGTTTAACTGAGGCGTCTAACCAAGAGTATTTAAAGAATATTCAAAATACGGAAAGAAATCCCACTCATCTTCCTTATGTTGATAGTGGTGCATTCAGCTAAAACTTATGAAAATCATGCTGCAAATAGCCTTTAATTGTACTACCTTCCATTCTCTTGGGATAATGTAATGGTTTAAGGTTTGCCAATTGTAATATATTTACCTTCTGTTGTGAAATAGGATTAGGAGAAAAAGTAAAGCAGGTCTAAAACTTACAAAGGGAATAAAGAAATAAAAACTTTATTAACAACACAAAGAATAATAATAATAAATTCAGAACGGATGTTCAGTTCCTCTTTCCCCCTTTGTTACAGCTTAAAAACATACAGGGACACTTCAGTCAGTTCCCTACTTAAATAATCTTTTTCAGTTCACTTTAGGGAGAGGAGTTTCTTTTTGTTTAGCTATAAGGATCTTTTACCAAGAGAGGAAATTGCCAGTTCTCTCTTGACTCCACTTCTTCATGATTAACAGCCGCCTGCCCGGGATCTGCTATCATGAATTTCCTCCCAGTTTAGAATCTTTCCAGAACTGAGTTGTGGGCCATGTTAAAAAGTCATGGGGTATTACTTTTAAGGATGAGCTGCTCAAAGGCAAAACTTCTCTTCAGCTTGCTTCTCTCTCTGTTCATACTTCATTCCCAGGAACAGAGATCCCCCTCTTTTCCTCGGGGCAAAGGATTCTTCAAACACTTTACACCTTGCTCCACCCCCCCACGTTGGTTTATTTTTTTTTTTAATGGCTTAAAGGAATTTTTTCGTGAAATACAGTCCACCCCTATAACTTACAAAAAGATATTTCAGCCAACTTTCATGGCACCTCCTCATTCTCCTTCCATTTAGAAACTTAGCTTTTACTTCATGGACTTTGGTGTATCCTTTCTGTTCTTCTCCCTCTCACCCAAGGAAAGATGAAAGTCTGTAAGTCTTATCTGAGCATTGGAAAAGTTAAAATCTCCCCCAGAAGTTTCAGGGGCTGTGCCAGGCCATGCCGGAGCTGTGTCAGGATCTCAGGGTGCCCAGGCCACGCTGGAGGGGCAGGACGAGAACTGCAAAGCGCACGCAGAGGAGAAATGGGTGCCAAGGCCGTGTGTCCATGGCTTTCCCCCGGCGCTGCCCGCCCCCAGCTCCAGCCGCAGCCCGGGGGTTCTCCCTCTGCCCTGCCCAGCACACAAAGCCCTGGGGGCTCTCCCGAACCGGGCCCGGCTGCCTCCCCCCAGCCCGTGAGGGCGGCAGGGCAGGGCCCCCCGAGCCACGGGAACAGCGGGAAAAGACGAGAATCCAGCAATGGGCTCCGCTCCCCTCGGCCACTGGGACCCCCGGTTAAAGACGGGGCCCAGCAGCCCCTGAGCTCGGCCCTCCGCCCGGCCCGGGTTCCCCACTAGAAGGGACCCGGGCTAGCCCGGTGCCACACAGTGAGAGGCCGGCAATGCAGGAGAGCTTTCCCGGGGTTTACTTGCTTCAAATGCGATTCACGGAGCGAACCGACTTTTCCAATTGGTTTCTCAGGCTGTCAACAACTAAACCAACCTCCAACTGGTCCCATCAATCCACAGAGGAAGTTCTCATGGCGAAAAACTTCCTAGTGTGCCCTCCCCCCAGGATAAAACCAGCTCAGATACTCAGTCCTTTACTTCTTTTTTTCCTTTTAGTCAAATAAGATGCAGGTTTTTGAGGGCATGGTGCATAAGGGTGCATCTCTTGTGGTGAGGGATCAGCTGTGTGTAAATAGCTGTTGTGGTTCTTTACAACAAGGATTAGCTGTGACGTAGGAGTGTGGCAGCTTCCCATCTCTGGTAATAAGTATTACTACATGTGTAGGATGGATGACAAATGGAACTTTGATTGATAGACTTAGTGATTAAATTCTGCAGTTTACAAGGAAGTATCTTCAGCTCTGTCATCATTTCTCAGCTGCCTTGCAAGGACCGATCAAAGAAACAGTGTTGCACTTTAAAAGTATGATTTCAGCTGCTCAGAAAGAAGCTTCTTTTCCTTCCCCTTCCGCAGCTGTAATGTTTATATGTAGAGATAAAACAATTTTGTCATATAAGCATAGGACACATAGAAATGCACTTCAGCAGCATCTCATCACAAGCAGCACAGCTTTAACTGCATTTCAGAGCTGATATATGAATGTGTGATTCCAAGTGCATAAAGCACCTATGATAGGCTATTCCCTCTGCTCTGCTAGTCTGCACTGTCTTTTAAACCTGTTTCCTCCTCAGCTCTATCACAGGTTGATCTTTGCCAGCTGCTTTACCAGCTCAGTCAACTATTTTTTGCAGGCTGTGAAGTACTATTCCCCCATTCTTCTGGGTTTTGGTATTCTTATATGCAATTTCCATTTACTCTGTGAACCACTCCTTATCCCACAGCATGCTATGGTTAATGTGCCACTGTAACTGTTGACTGACCTACGCTACAACAGTGATCTCCATACTTTTTTGATTTCACCTCCCTATCATTAAAAAGTATTTGAGCTTGCACCCCCTACATATGTGTATTTATTTAGTCATAACTCTGCTTGTACTACTAGATATATGTACTGTTGTACTAATATATTGTATGTATTATTAAATGAAAAGAAATTAAAATTACAAGATTAGGATGAAAATATTTTGAAATAATTATTTAATTTTATTTATTCTTAGAACAGTAAACCTTTTTGTAGTCATCCTTAAAATGTCACCTGTCTTTGAAAGGACAGATTGTGTTTATTTTTTTCAATATATTTGCTAGGTAGCATACTGCTGACAGCCATTTGTCATCTCAAAAAAGGTCAACAAATTTGGAACATTTGGTTCTTTGTTAAAGGAAAGCATGTAACTCATCCTTAAGTTGGATAGCTAAGTGAAAGCACGTTGCCACAAGATAACCAGACAACTTCTTTGTGGTACAAAAGATTTTCACCATCCCCACCCCATCTCACTACAAAGTTTTGTAAAGAATGTGCAGATTTAATCTTACTAGCTATGGAACACATTTAAGTTTGTTGCCATATTGTTTCCCATGTCTTAGTCTACTTGTTTTCACCATGACAGGAGGAACAACCATTTCACCAGTGTTATGTGGCTTTTTTTCTTTCACTTTTAAGTAAAAAACCTCTTACTGCTAAACAGTCTTTAAGTCCTGTAAGGTGCTGGATATTGCATGAGTAAGATGTTTGTATTCATGTTCTGGATGCTTTGTTTTTAAATGCCTTGCTAATTGTGGAGGCTTCATATTATCTCAAGGCATTGTGTATATTTAGGGCAAGGTTTATCATTAAGACCATGGATTAAAATGCATATTTCAAATAATTTTCTTGATAACTACAAAAGATGTTTGGCCTAGTTCTTGTCAGATCAAATTGCCACTGTTTTCACCTCAAAAAGTGGCTGATGAGGAGCTTGAACTAGGAGTAGTGTAAACTCTGCCATTTTTTTTGTTGTTCACTCATGTTCATGTTATCAGTCTTCTCAGGCTGTGATTTCTTTGTAGGAATATTTTTTAAACAGTTCTCCATTTTGCAAGGTTTAGTTTAGTTAAAACTAGTTAATATGATCCATAAAGCAACTTAACCATGAGCCTGTAAACTTCAATATTACAATATATGCTGAAAAGGAATGAACAAGTAACAGTATTACTTTGAACCCTTTGCACCATGGAGCAGCCACTCTTCTCCCAGAACATCTCACAGGTCATATGTGACATGGGACCCTCTGACATGCTGGAAGCCATATTTATACATGAACCACAAGCTGCCTAAGAACCATTGCCTGAACAACAGATGAAAAATAACATAAGTATGAAATAAATTCCAGTTGATGCTGCAAAGCCTTCAACTTACATCTGTCATTCCAATGCTTTTTGATTAATGGTGTGTTTTCCCAGCCCATATTTGTCATGTCAATTAATGAAGTATTCTCTTAGTGTGAGGAACAAATTGATCTTTTAGAGGAGTGTTTGCTGTCCTTGTGTGTGAAGGTAAAACTACTCATAAAGTTTGTGTTTTATTCCAGCTAGGTTTTGGGCCTCTTGGCCTCTTGATGTTCTGCAGAAGGGAAGGGGGCATGAGATTGGAAAAACAGGACTCTTGCTGGATTTCAGTAAAAAGGCCAGGCAACAAAATGGCTTTATAAAATATCCATTTTAATAAGTGAGGAATACAGATAGTGAGCAATTTTTACACTCTTCCAGAGTCTGGGAACCTTGTTTTTGTGTACCACTGGGTGCAGCTCAGACGTATTTTCCCACAGCCCTTTGCCCAGATCCTCCCTTCAGGGAGTTTCCTTTCTCCCTCCTGTTGTGTAGCGCTTTTGTTTTGAGTAGCAAACAGAATCATGTAACAACTCCTGAAAAGTTGTGAGGTTATCTCTGTCACATCACCCACGAGCCCAGAGCACAGGCTGGCACAGAGCACTCCCACAGCTTCCCCTGCAGTGGCTGCTACTGCTCTGCAATGGGCTTCTCACGCCCCAAGGTCCAACAGAGCGATGGTCAGGTTGAGATCACTACCGCCCCAAATACAACATTTTCTCAGGCCTCCCAATACACTAAGGAGGAGAAACATGTTTCTCTAAGCAGAGAACATGGCTCATATCTGGGGTGTCAGTATTTCCCTTCTGAAGTCTGACAAAAACGGAAAACACTATTACAGGTAATGGGAGCAATAACAGGTTTTTCATAGCTCAAGATTAAAAAAATGACCAGGTAGCATAGTTGGAATATCTAGAGGGCTGGCAAACTACAAGACTGAACATCATGAAAATTTGACATAATCAAAAGTGGTTTTCTGTTATGTTCTCAAAGTGACTACTGCATGACATTTAAAATTCATCCAGTAAAACAGAACAAAATTTATATGAGGTACTCCTGTGCATGGGTCTCCAGGACACTTCAAAAGACAAACTGGCTTTATAAGAGATCTCTAAAAAGTTGAGAGACATACATTCCATAGTTTCAGGTACTCACATTAAGAAAACATAGAAGAGTTCATAATTTTCCACAAATTGAGATGCAAAATATGACTTTTTTATCTTTACCAGGTATCAGTGGGTAAGAGGTCACTGACTAATTATGAAACTCAGTGTTACAACACTATTTCATAGCATAACTCTTTGGACTATATGGAAGGAACTCTGAGTGGCTGAGGGGGAAGAAAGCTCAAATTATTTTTCTCAAATTTTTTTCTGTCCTGTGAATGAAGCAATTTTGTAAAAGATTGTGTTTTGGTGGAATGAGAGCCTTATTTATAAAGGGAGAGGGGTAGCAGTTTGTAAGATTTTCACAGCTTTCAGTACAGTAACTCAACATTAATTTCAGCCAAAATCTAGTTATTTCTTTGACTAATTTTGTTCTTAGCAAAAACTCTGAAAGACATTTATTCTTTAGCAATCTATATAAAAAAATATTAGGGGCTCATTTATCAGCACAATTTGACCTATTTAAAGTTATGGAAACCAAGGTGAAAGACCTGAGATTGGAATGCAAAACCAGTGTTTTTGAGCCTATAGAGGATCATATGCATGGTCTAAAGACTGGGGAATGGCACTGTAAATAAATATGTATATATGTTACACACCCCCACAGTGTGTATGTATATGTGCCTGTGTGCGTACGTATGTACATATTTCTAAGTCACCCATTTCTAAGTCATTTCTAAAAAGCAAATTATTTTGTAAGTTTATGAACCAGTGTTCTAATGGGAAATACCGATAACTTTGGTATTTGCTGCCTTTGATACTTGTAGGGGGAAAAAAGTAATGTTTATCTTTATAATCATCAACAGTTACAGAGGATGCATTGCAAAGCTTTGCATGGCCTTACAGCTAAAGATTATAAATGGACAATATTCAGTTCTGAAAGGGTATTGTAATGAAGATGGTGTGCCCTTATCTTTATGAAATATTGATTGCAGAGCTCAAACTTACTATTAAGTTAGGTATTATGCTATTATGTTTCTCATGTGTACATTTTTTTGGTGTTCTAAAAGTGGCAAATTCATAAAACTACAGATAATGACATTTTGATGGCAAAAAATAAATGGGGTGAAGGCAAATTTCCACTGAATTCTGCAACATTAAAACATCATTAAGACTAAAGGTTAGAAGAGCTTATCCTTCTGCTTTTAATGTCTTCACACATGGCAATATGGCCAGGCTCATTTTGAGATCTAGGAAGAAGGGTTTGATTTGTTAAATTCTAATCCCAATTCAGTGTAAGGATCTTCTTAGCTTTATGGTCTGAAGTCTGAATAAGTAAGTGTTGTTAGTGATTTAGACTGGGAAGACAACTGTTCCATTCCTGAAACAGTTTTATATTGTTTCTGCAATCCTCTCTCCAAATATAAAAACTGGGAGCACAACATTCCAGAAGCAAACACAAACTCATTTTCTCTTGGCAGTTTTGTCAAGGTTTCAATTCGTTTGTTACACATTGACTTTGTTTTTTGGGTTTTCAGTCATATATACATTCTTTTTTATTTCATTGCATTGTGGAGAATATTGAGAGAATAGCAAATATTCTTTTCAGCAGTAGTCCTCAAACAAGTGTTGGTTCAGTCACTAAGATTTTTCTGGAGACCTCAGCCATTTGATCACATGAGGAGTGAGGGACAGATCCCCAGGGAAGAACAGAGAAGTCCTGCATCCTGAGAATTTCATGGATGTATGACATGTGTCATAGGATGCTTTAACATGTCTTCTAAAGGTGGAAATAATTGCATTATACAGAGAATTGTCAGTTGTTTGTTTGTATTTATCTTGAGGGATAAAAGAGCATTTGCCTCGGGGGGGGTTTTCTGTTGAGCAGCTTGATTGTCTCAGCAGCACTACCAAAGCTGATGTTACTTTTCCTCCATGTTGATAGAAGTTGTGAGACAACAAGGGGATGTGGAAGGACAGAGGAAAGTTCTCTCGTGATTTGCTCCTGAGTGCTGTGAACAAGCACATACAAATGCAATTTTATACTCAGCTCTGTGGGTGCCATGGTTTATTTTAAATGGGCTTTCAATTTATTTGAAATAAATGCTAGCCCTGTGAAATTGTTATATTAGTGGCCCTAAAGGATGTGACTGAATAGATACTTTGTGATTTATGGTAGAGGAACTATCTCCACTCCCAGCCAAAGATTTTAGTATTAATGGCAGATCTCAAATATTTTGCAAAATTTTCTGTAGCAGGTAGTGGTAGTGTTCTGTGTGAGTGCTACAAGAAGTTAATGTTGCTTCCATCATTGTCTTACATGTGGTCAGAAATGCTTGTGAGAAAACAACCTCCTAGGAGCCTGTAGAGGTCAAAAAAGGGTGTAGAAAATCAAAACTGACACACAGGAAGGCAAAAATAATTTTCTTCATTGTGTTATCTGGACTCCCCATACCCAAGAGTATTTTAGCAAATCAGAGCCATGAAGATGAAGCAAAGACTCCAACCTGTGTGGATTTTTTCATGTGTGTAGCTTCTTGTAGCTCTGAAATAAATGACTGGGTTAAAAGATTAGCCTTTCAGAAACAAATGAATGAGTGCTAGAAAGGCAGTGGATCTGCAGTGGAAAAAGACTGGTAGAAAGAAGCATTCAAATTGCAGTCCAATATGAATAGCAGCTAAGGATGTAGGGAGCAGTTCTGGAGGACAATGAGCCCCATGAGCCTATAGTCTGAGATAAATCAGAATGTGACAAAATTTATGACAAATCCAGTAAATGAGATTATAGAGCTGAATTGGACTGGAGCCCATCTGGTTTAATTCTGGAAAACTAGGCCTCCTCTACTTCAGCTAAAAAGGTATATTTTGCTATAATATTTTGGAATTGCCAATATAGGGCTGCAATTCCATGCAAGACTAGTCCTGATGTGGTTTTTGGATTCTTCCTTTAGTCTAAATGAAAGGAAAAATCCTGCTCTCCCAGGGATCAGACTGAGGGCACCTTTTTCTGAGTATATTGGGGCAAAGAAGTGAAAGCTTTTTCTCCTGCCTTTTAAGATCTAATTATCAAAAATTATTTGTACCTTAAGGAAACAATACTAACCAGTTTATAATTGCTTCTGAACAAATAGAGGGCTTGCCAGTGGCAAAATTATCTGAGAAGGAATTGGTGATTAAGGACACCTGTTGGAGACTAATATAGGCAGAAGACAATGTGGCTGTTCCTAGACCATGCTGGCTTCAACCTGCTATCTGAAATAATAAAAAGGATTTCAGTGGCATTGTATCTGCAGTTTCTGTACTTTTTTAGGCAAGATCCAAGTGTGAAAATCCAGATGTTAGCCAGAGCTGAGAACTTGTATCCTGAGAGTTTCTGTTGGTAAACTAGTTGTTTGGAGCTACTAATAGAAAAGCCTCCTCTGCCTGCTGAAAATTTTGAAGAGCTTTGTCTATGGCTCCTCCTGAGCTTGACTCAGATCTAGACTTAGGCAGTGGATAAATTCTGCTTAGACCATTACAACTTCCTAACTTTGCTTGCAGACTTGTTGTGTGTCTTTTTTTAAAATGTTGTGAGCAGCTGCAGTGTGCCTGCAAAGGGAGTACCTAGCTCAGAGTATCACAGCAGAGTCAGAGCCAGTTCTTGCCTTGAAAAAAGTAATGATGAGGTTATTAGGTATTTACACACTCATTAAAAACAATAATTGAGTATCTGAGCTGGTTTTATCCTGGGGGGAGGGCACACTAGGAAGTTTTTCGCCATGAGAACTTCCTCTGTGGATTGATGGGACCAGTTGGAGGTTGGTTTAGTTGTTGACAGCCTGAGAAACCAATTGGAAAAGTCGGTTCGCTCCGTGAATCGCATTTGAAGCAAGTAAACCCCGGGAAAGCTCTCCTGCATTGCCGGCCTCTCACTGTGTGGCACCGGGCTAGCCCGGGTCCCTTCTAGTGGGGAACCCGGGCCGGGCGGAGGGCCGAGCTCAGGGGCTGCTGGGCCCCGTCTTTAACCGGGGGTCCCAGTGGCCGAGGGGAGCGGAGCCCATTGCTGGATTCTCGTCTTTTCCCGCTGTTCCCGTGGCTCGGGGGGCCCTGCCCTGCCGCCCTCACGGGCTGGGGGGAGGCAGCCGGGCCCGGTTCGGGAGAGCCCCCAGGGCTTTGTGTGCTGGGCAGGGCAGAGGGAGAACCCCCGGGCTGCGGCTGGAGCTGGGGGCGGGCAGCGCCGGGGGAAAGCCATGGACACACGGCCTTGGCACCCATTTCTCCTCTGCGTGCACTTTGCAGTTCTCGTCCTGCCCCTCCAGCGTGGCCTGGGCACCCTGAGATCCTGACACAGCTCCGGCATGGCCTGGCACAGCCCCTGAAACTTCTGGGGGAGATTTTAACTTTTCCAATGCTCAGATAAGACTTACAGACTTTCATCTTTCCTTGGGTGAGAGGGAGAAGAACAGAAAGGATACACCAAAGTCCATGAAGTAAAAGCTAAGTTTCTAAATGGAAGGAGAATGAGGAAGTGCCATGAAAGTTGGCTGAAATATGTTTTTGTAAGTTATAGGGGTGGACTGTATTTCACAAAAAAATTCCTTTAAGCCATTAAAAAAAAAATAAACCAACGTGGGGGGGTGGAGCAAGGTGTAAAGTGTTTGAAGAATCCTTTGCCCCGAGGAAAAGAGGGGGATCTCTGTTCCTGGGAATGAAGTATGAACAGAGAGAGAAGCAAGCTGAAGAGAAGTTTTGCCTTTGAGCAGCTCATCCTTAAAAGTAATACCCCATGACTTTTTAACATGGCCCACAACTCAGTTCTGGAAAGATTCTAAACTGGGAGGAAATTCATGATAGCAGATCCCGGGCAGGCGGCTGTTAATCATGAAGAAGTGGAGTCAAGAGAGAACTGGCAATTTCCTCTCTTGGTAAAAGATCCTTATAGCTAAACAAAAAGAAACTCCTCTCCCTAAAGTGAACTGAAAAAGATTATTTAAGTAGGGAACTGACTGAAGTGTCCCTGTATGTTTTTAAGCTGTAACAAAGGGGGAAAGAGGAACTGGTCTGAACATCTGTTCTGAATTTATTATTATTATTCTTTGTGTTGTTAATAAAGTTTTTATTTCTTTATTCCCTTTGTAAGTTTTAGGCCTGCTTTACTTTTTCTCCTAATCCTATTTCACAACAGAAGGTAAATATATTACAATTGGCAAACCTTAAACTATTACAGTATCCCTGGATTAGGGTTTCCAAACCAACAAGGAACATTAAGCACTAGGGTGGGATAGATACTGAATTAGAGGGCTCTTTTTCCCTGTTACTTAAAAAATCTGCGTTTTTTTTCTTTAATCATATGCAGAATTTCTACTAACAGGAAAATACAGTGTGTTTTGAGAGGCTTTGTGGTTTTTGCCTTTCTCCCATTAATTAAAGTCTTCAGAGGACCAAACATGAAATTGATTCTGGGAAGGCTTGCTAATGTCTTGACTGCAAGCTTCCCTCTCAAAGAGAGGGAAAGATGTGATTCTACCCCAAGTGCAAGCATAATGCTTATCACCTGTGGGATTGGAGTTTGCAGAGCACCTGTAACATCAATTGGTAAGATGAAGACTGAGGATATGACTACTCAGGACTGTTAAATGTACCAAAGAATATTTTTTTAGAGGAAACCTTGTGAAAGCTAAGGCCAAATCCCTTCTCATTCATTTATTCTTTTCCACTGAACCTCCCCTCTGAGGTTCCATTTAGCCATCAGCTACTTAATTTCAGATCCTGATACTGGGGTCTTGTAGTTTCTGTGCTGCATTGCTGAGAACAGACATAAAGGATGAAAGATGCCTTGGAGAGACAGGATATTGCAATTACATAAAAAATACTAAAGAACAAATGGCAAAAAGGTCAAATGCTCATCCTTGTATCCAACCAATTATAGACTTTTCAGATCAGTATTTTGTGCTACCTGTGAGGAGTCGATATGTTCTTGACTGTCAGACATTTAGCTGAAGAGAGAATTGTGGTGTCTCGAGCAGCCTGCCCTGTGTATAAGACAAATACATGAAAATAACTGTGATTATTTATGAACTTACATGCATGTGAGCCTCACCAACTGCTTTGCTTATTTAGCAAAGTTCTAGAATCTCACCTTGAAATTTCCTATCTGTAGAGATGCTGAGCTGCTGGGTGCTTTCATTTGCAGCCTCAAATTGCAATCCCAGAAAGGATTGTAGAAATCCATACTCCATGAAATTTATTAATACTTCAGATTGTACCTGTCAGAAATTGTCGCTGGATTGCCTAGAGGCTCCTGGGATCTGTTGACTGTGTCCCACTTTACCTCTAAATTTTTGTAAAAAGAAAGGAATAATAAACCAATACACTGCAAAGCAATATTCTGACACAGTTTCTGTCTTTCTTTAAAAGTGTAGATTCCCAATTCATGAGACTGCATAATTATATATTTGCTTATGAATAATACACTGTGTGGGTTTCTGTTCCCAGTTCCCCACCTCCTTTTTCATTCTTGTTTGGATGCATGCTGTAATTGAGCTGCTTCCCAGAGGGGCATCACAACACCCTACAACCAACTGTGAGAAATCATCATGTCTTGAATACACCCTATTTCTCTCCCACATCCTGGCTCAGAGAATTTAAAGAGCCCTCATTAATTAACACTGAACCTTGCAGGGTATGCATGAATCGCAGCAGCTGTGGTTAGGGACTGAAATTTAATTAGAAGCACATATTAGGAAGGTGTTTTTTTTAAGTTTTAAACTGCAAGAGGTAGAAAGTTAGCTATAAGTATCTTGCTGTTTATGAGTGGGGGAGTATGTACTTAAGTGTGTGATGGAGGCAGTTTTCAAAGAAAAAAGATAAAGCAAACGAAAGTTCTTGCCTTTTCACAGTCACTTCAAGGAAGGTTTTGCCAAAATGATTCATGAGGTTTGGTATTGCTGTTTAGAAATTGATGCTGACTGCATCAAAATCTAATGAGAAGGCAGTACATGAAAAAACAGGATTTAAAAAAATTAACACAGGAAATACAGCAAAGTATTTCAGTAATAATACTATACAATGTTGTTATATTTCTGTCTCAATGTCTTGATTAAGACAAGATGGGCAGCTTCCACACTGACTGTTTATGGAGAGTGGAGGTGTCACACAATACATTTAAAGACTTGCTGGCTAGAAGACAGCAAGGCTATGACATATTTGATGGAAACACCCATGTCTTGACCCCCTTTCTCATACTCAGAGTGCTGTCATTTGATAGGGGTCTTTATTACTCCAGCATATTTAGTGTATATATCTTCTTTCAGGCACTGTTGGCATAATATTTTTTAAACCTAAATTCTTCTAGATGGTTACAAACAAAACAGTAGAGACAAATATATATATTAAAAAAAATTACTTGAAAACATGCTTGGGTCACTTGATGTCAGTAAACATTGCTATGTGATAGCAAAGGATGGCAGATGTAGGTGTATTTTGAGATAATGCATCTTCCTTAAAAACAATGGACCAAAAGACCTGCTAAATTTTCACACTTCTTTTGGTATAGTCAGAGTATGATAATACTGAAAAAGAGCTATGGAAAGAAAAGTAATTCAACTGTAATGTGATCTGTATAGCTTACCTATCATCAGCTGTCTGTGATCTTGAATTTTATAAAGTCCAGTGGTGTTTTCTGGGTTTTGTTTACAGTCAGGAGAGGGATAGGTGTTCCAGTGAGGAGATCATGCCTTTGGGATAAATGGGTAGACTCTCATTCTGAAAGTGCTCTTAGTCACTACTAAGTATTGGAGTTTTCTAGGCAACTGTGAATATGTCTGAATTGTAGTGGCTAAGGCTGGGAGAGAAACCCTTTCTGTACAAAGAAGGTATTGAAGAACCTGTCCCACTGCAGAGAACTGATGCAAGAAATGTCCTCCTTATTCGCTCTGTTCTTGTGTATGTCTGTTCCATAGTGCAGCTGTAGACAGGGCATGCCTGCCTGTGATCTCAGTAGCTTTTAAAAACTAAAGGGAGTTTGTATTGCTTTGTGCTTATATATGCAATTCCTAAAGCAAAAGCAAGAACATTCCTAGGAAGTCAAGAACATCAGGAAAAATGTATAGGCCTTCCATATGAGTCAGATTATGTTATAATTAAGTTCTACATTACTTGAGTAAACATTTCCTGGTTTAAAGTGATGTTTGACATTGGTATGTGCTACTAAGGATATGTAACACTCTCTCTCATTTCAGGAGTGATGCAGTTCATCTGTACAGATAGATCAATGAGTCATGCTCGCATACAGTGAGCATGGTATTTACAATTCATGGTGTGAGGTTCTGGTACTCACTGTCTCACATGCAGGATTAACTCCCACTCACAGTGGTAACTTTCACATTTTCTGGAACTGTTCAAGAAGATCGACGATTTAACATCAATATTAACAGTTTTTATAAAAATGGATAGAATTTTTATTTGACAGCAACCTCCAAAATTTGATAATTTGGTATCAGTTAGATGCCGTCTCCATACTTTCAGTATGTTCTCATTTCTCACGGTTGCTCTTCTTGTGAAGATGAAGGGAGAAGTTTTATTTATTTCAAAACTTACAAAATTCACTCTTGGTTAATGCCATAGAGAATTTAATCTGTGCTAAAATCAAGTGCTATAATAAAAGTGCAGAGTGACCACAGATTTTGTCGGAACCATCAGCTCTGCTTTGCCAAAATCAAATAATGAGGCTTGTTGGTTGAAACAAAGCAGCGTTTTTTACAAAGGAAAAATCACATTCTCAGGAAGTATGACAATTAAATTTGACTTGTCTATCCTCTGATATGTAGTGATCTTGATTCTGTGAATAGAGTTGATATAATGAGCTGCTTACACAAGTGAAACAAGCTTTCTGGAGACTGGTGGAGCAAGCATTACTGTCAACCATATTAGCAGTGTTTTCACCTATATTTTTCTCGTCACTACAGGAGATTTTTGCATGATTGTGAAATGCTGTCTTTGACTTTTCTGTGGCAAGTCTTGAGTAATGAAAACAAGCATGCACACACAGAACCAAAACAAACTCAATAAGTGCGTGTGAGTTTGTTGTTAATTTCTGTTATAAATCCTGGATGCTGTGTTTGGTTTTGACTGTAATCTTTTTAATTCAACAAGCAGAAGTAACTGTGAAGGAAGCTAAAGACCATTTTAAAGGCTGTAGGCTAAAATACTGTCTTACTGGCAGAGCTGACACAAAAATAAGGCTTCAAAATTGCGTTGAGTGGAACCATTATTGAAGAGGATCCCTTTAAGACAGATGGTAGAACTGATGTTCCAACTGTGCTTATGGTCTTTAAATATCTCTGTGTGCTTTTCACAGCAGAAAGTGTGCTAGCCTTGCTTCCTTGGCTCAGTTCAAATGGGGCTGTAATCACTTGGCACCTAAAATTTAAACCTCTATTTTCCTATTATGGCATTTCTCCCGAGCTAATAGTTTTTTGAGTGGACTGACTTCCCACTGGTGGATTAGTTCCTAGGCCTGAATTGTTTAAACATGTTTTATTGCAAATTTCATTTGTGCCTTCATTTAGTAGCTAACCATTGTGCCATGTCCTGGTTACAGTGTGTCAGAATGCTTTGTGATGGTCTTAGAGCTGTATAGAAAAGGAATTTTTTATTAAACAGTGATAATAATAATGACTGTACTGTAATCTATCTTTTGCTGGAACTGCAACATGTTCTTCTGTAACTGTTTTCTTCTAAGAACTTACGTTGATTGGTGACTTAATCCATTTCTTTTCTGTTGCTTCTCTCCTTCTGAGACTTGGTCTCTGTCTCGTTTCCTTATCTCCTCTATCAGTATCTTTTCTCTGATCTATTGCTAAACAAGTCCTGTTTGAAGATAAACCAAGCTTTACCTGTCCTGTATCCCATTATGTTGCTCATTTGTATCATGTATCCTTTGTACTATGAATGCTGTCTTGTCACTGAGTGTCCCAAGGTCACTTTCATGATGGTTTCTTTTTGTTCTGCCACAGGATAAATTATTACTGCTGGCAGTATCAGTATTATTACTGTTGATTTTTTTCATTACCTTATTTTGAGAGAGCTGCAGAGTCAAAAGCTTTGAAGAAACTTGGTATTACCTATGCCTCACAGTTTGAATCCCAAGCTGGCTTTTTTTTCTATGTTTTGTCTCTATTTATTTGGTATGTGATATATTATTATATGATTACAGAGAATGAGACAGGAAAGTCCTTTTTTATTAAACACAGTGTTTTTCTGTGTTCATACTTCATTGTCTGTAAAGTGCATCCAGGAACAGAGAGGTTTTATGAGATGAGATTTAGGTTGTGTTATGGATTAGACACTAGATGAGAGAGGGGAGAGGGGGCAGGAACATGCTGTAGGAAAAAAAAGTGCTGTTGGTGTCTGTCCTGTTTGGTTTCCTGCCTTGTGTCTCTTCTGAAAATCACTACCAGTGAGGTGTTCTATTTTCCTCCATCTGTGTGGGTGGGGATACTGGATGTCTGTTTCTATCCCAGTGCTAATACCTTTTTGTTTCTTCACCCAAGTGGCTATCCAGACCAGTGTGTGCATTTGACAGGAGATGCCATTTGGCAAGTACTGCCGTCCTCCTTTAGTCAGTTTCTGTTTTGTAGCATTTCAAAACGGCCTGTTGTACAGTGCTGGCAAACATGAGGGAAGTCTGGCTCTGCATTTTAGGACATACTGCATGCTTTGCCAGAAGGGCAAACAAATCCCGCAGGCCTTTTACCTACACAGACTCAATTATTCAGAAAACAGTGAATGGCACACAACAGGAAAAAATATCCCTTAAGAAAAGAGAAAGATGAGGGGTGATTTGTGTTGGGTAAGGCTGCATGCATCCTGGACCCTTACATGTTCTCAGGCTGATATAATGGGACATGGCAGGTGTTAACCCACAAGATTCACCAGAGAATTTGAGGCACACTTGCTTTTCTGGTGTCCTTCCAGCTATTGATTGTGACACTAAATGTACTTTCTTCAGACTTCTAGACCTCAGGTGATACAGTGCAATCCAGGATAAGTTACACATATCTGCAAGGATTGGCTCAAGTCCTAGATAGTGGTTTTGTTATAGTATTTTTTCTCCAAGAGCTTTGTATTCTGAGAGTGCAAGACTGCTAGCCCATCAAAGCTTGTTGGACTAGTGTCTTTCATTCTCAGGCAACACTAGGTGCCTGTGAGAGACAAGGACCTTCCCCTAAACTGACCATGTTTCTCTCTTATTCAGTACTTGTTCTTTTTCTCTTACAGTATTTAAGGGGATAATAACTTAATACTTAAGTATTAAGCTGAAATACATATTGGCCCATAAATTTCTTATTCAGGCCAAGGTACTGTAATAGCACCAAAAATTGACCAATGTATCTTTGGGGCAGTGATGTTAGAGAAAAGAGATGGGAATCTGTTTTCGCAGCATGAGAACTTCTAGGATGAGATACAGGTAATAGTTGCTCTTATACAGTATCAAATCCTGTGGTTTGCAAAGTGAGTGGGATATAAAAGAGACAGTACTTTGCTGCTCAGGGAATAGACTAGAAGTGAACAGCAGGTAACCATGCTGCTAGCAGAGAAAGTGAGAACGGTCTTTGGATTACTCATGCCATTGTGGGATGAAGAGTAAAGAAACAGCTGGTAAGCTGTCAGGTTGATCTTACAGAAATTTGAAATGTCTTCTCCTGGTACTTTAATACTGAATTATTTGGATGAAGGTATGGAGGCAGGGGAAGAGAAGACAAGGTGGTTGCACCTGCTGTTAGACTTTTTTTTTCTCTCTCTCTTTTCAATGTAGATAAAAGTAAAACCATCCATTTCCTTCTTACCCAATCTGTTAAACTCATCCACAGCCATACTGTCTTCTAATCCTAATTTTTCAGACAGTAATTTGACCAGGTTGATCAGGATGTTTTTAATTTAAACTGTGTAAATGGTTGATTGGTGCATTCTGCAGACAAGAATGTAGATCAGTAGAGGACACCCAAACACACAATCGTTTCAACAGGTCTGGCTTATGTATGGAGAATGTAGGTATAGAGATTTAGATTAGGGATACTTATGTGGCTTATTTATCCTCTCCTCTTGAATGCATTAATAAGAACCTGAAGATGTCTACTGCTGTGAAGAAAGGGTGTTTATTATTTGATTTATTCTTTCCTTCTTTCCTTTTTATTTGTTTCTTCTGATCTCAGAATTTTAAATCTTCTCATGGTGTGCAGGACTGAGAGGCATATCTGTGGCTCACTGATTTCCTGTTAGTAATATTCTTCCTTTTTGCCCACTGAGATCATCTTGCTTGTGACACATTGACCTTATTTTTATCCCAGCAGGGACAGATAGAAATGTAATGATCCTGCTCTGGTAAGGAATAAATTTTTTAACTCATGAGACTTGCACAAGTACAACTGCTTGGAACAAGGGCAAGGTAAGGAAAAAACAGGAACCCCTTTGCATTTCTCTTTTCTACCTTAGTTCTTAGCAGCCCCATGTCTACTTAAACTAGATCACATCCCTAGGTGAGTTTGCTGCCCTGTCTATGTGGTTTGGTTTTTAGTCTAATTATGTTAGTAGGGAACTCTAAGGTTTGGAGAAGAGTAATTTTTTTTGTAACTTACACTCCTTAAATACTTTTCATGTTTCTCACATTTTACATATTTAACCCATGGATATGCTGCCAAATCTTTCTAAGTTATTTTTCCTCCTACGTGTTCCACCCGTTTGTCAGATCATATTCTCTGCTTTGCAAGTTGTTACAAAACACTTAATCCAATGTGAATTCTGCCTCCATTGTTTGCATCACCCACAAAGCCAAGCAGGCTGTTCTTTTGCCTTGCCTGGAATAAGGTTCCCTAAGAAATAAACACACTTGGCTTGTGCTTTAAGTATCTTTCCATCACTGATGTAAGGCTGTGCATGGTGTTGGTTCATTTGACATGAATCATCCATCCATCAGAGATGTGTAACAATCTGGAATATTCAAAACTTCAGTCTGAGCAATGACTCCTTTGTAATCGAAGGGAAAAATAAAGAGAGGTTGAATATGTGCCTTGCCTATGTACATCTTGACAAAATGTTGTCAAGGGTGAAACTGGATTGCATTGCAGTGCTATAGGTGTGAATATTATTCTGACCAGTGGCTCATCTAATCAGCATCCATCTGGACATGTTGTAGAATTCAGGGTTAGTGATGCTACGGTGGCCTCATGTGCTGACATACATGTGGAAATATTTTTCAAAATCTGTCTCTTTCAGGGATATCACCTTTTTTTGGTCCTAGATTAATTTACGCTCTGTTGCTGTTTGGTTTTTGACAAATTTTAATGTTTAAACTTGCCTTTATCAGAAATATGGGACAACTGAGCAGAGGTCTACAAAAAAAGAAAAAGCTATTCACAATAAATTCCCAAGTATTTGAAGTTTTCTGCCTGAGTGGTTTTGCTGTGTCCCTCATTTAGGATCTTCATCCCATCTTGTATCTCATGTTTAGACTTTGATAGGTTGAGATGCACACACAAGGGCCTTTTTTCTTGGTGCTTCCAGTCAATTTGGAACTTGGAAGTACACATGCAGTTAATTCATTATTTTTAGCATGCATTTCTTTGCATCTGTCAACAGTAGATTTAATTTGCCATTGCATAGACCAGTTTCATATATCTTCTGCTAAGAAACAACTTAAATAATTTTGTGCCAGCTGCAGATTTGTTTTATTTGTTATTTGCATCCTTTTCCACAGTGCTGACAACTAGGTGAGGTGGAGCTGCTTAAGCAGAGTGCCTGCATTGTTTTCTTTATCATACTGAAAAAAAAAACCCACAATTTTGATCATAATTTATTTTTGCTGTGATTTAATAATTTTTAATCCTGTACAGCACTTTTTCTCCTGTTATGATGTTTATAGGGGTTTTGGTGAAGGCCTCTTTAAAGGCCTTTTGAAATTTTGTCTGAGATCTGTTTTCTTCTATCTGGTGTTTCATTACATCTTTGTAGATCCAAAGAATCCTAGTATGTTTGATTGCTTATAGAAAGAATACTGGATTTATATGGTTATATTTTAATAATCTGTGACATTTATTTCTGTTACAGTGCCTACCAATGAAGTAGGGTTTGCAGCTGCCTCATTGTCGTAAGCATAAATACCAAAAAACAAAAAAAACAACAACAACAAAACCAAAAAAAAAAACCAAAAAAAAACCAAAAAAACCAAAGAAAACTACCAAAACCCTAAGATGTCTGTGTCACCTTCCAGTACTGTAGTGGCTGTACTCTATAGGATAGTGTATGAATAGTTGCATAATATTGCTAGCAAATCAACTTCACTTGTAACTATTAAGTACATGTTTGAAAGATCACCACAGTTTGTATTGTATTCTGAGAAAAATGAATGTTAATTATTTATGTGTCTTTCAGTGGATACTGCAGCTCTTCACAACTATTTGCAAAGTAAACTGCACACTATAATTAAATGCTAGCATAACGTTGGTGTCGTGGTATGAATAGGGAAAATCCAGACCTAATATCATCCCTTTTCCACCTTTTTTCCTCCAATGCATTATCTTTGTGTGAAATTGAGACTGAAGATAAAGTTTCTCTTCAAGTTACTGTTTTCAGAATCAAATCTTAGTGAAAATCCTTGTGATTAGGTTATGGCTCTAGACCTTTAAAATCATCTGGAGAGTCATTAAGATCTAAGTTGATTGCATTCAGAGACCAGGGAGTGTGCATGCCTCTCATCAGCAGTGACAGTGGGAGACTTGAGTGGCTTCTCAAAAAATGAATTAGGGCTCTTCTGACAGTGCTCTGAAGCCCTCAAGGCTAAACCAAATCCTTCTTCTGCTTCTTGTTATGTGCAAATTCTTGCAATTTTCAAAGATACAAGGAGATGGTTTTTGTTTTGTTTTTTTTTATGGAGACATGGGAGTGGAGTAAATGGCAACTGAATTAAGGGATGATGCAGTACCAAATGTTAACTAAATACTGAGGGGAAAATGAGTGAGACCTTGAAGTTGTAGACCATGATGTGGAATGGTTTATGTTCAGAATTTTACTCAGCACTTGACTAACATTGAATTGTGAGCAGTGGTTTCGCTACTGATTAGGGTCTGGCTATACCTGTTCTATCAAAAGAGGGGGCAAAGTAAGTCAACAAAATAATCTGAATACTTGCATCAAATTTCATGTGAATGAAAGGTGAAACATTAATAGTAACATACATTGTTTCTTTATGGTCACTGAAGCTGTTTCACCCCTAGAAGTTCATTTGCCTTGGAGACTAGCTAAACCATAGCATCCATCTGGATTTTAAAGCACATGGTGGACATAAAGGAGGAAGAGATTTTAAAGAGACTTTCTTGTCAGACCATAGCTACCACAAAAAAACCTGTAAAGTATCAAAGAAGCTGGAAGTGAGGATGCAAAATCGAGAACTGTGTGTCCAACATACTTTTGCTTAACTTCAGAGATGAGAAGAAGCAGAAGTTCCAGAACTCTGGTAAAAAGATCTGACTAGGCAGATCAGATTGGGCAAGAGTCCTATTTTTTTCAATTATTATTCTTCCATCCCTTGCAGCCATAAAGGCCTTGTTTATAAGACCTACTATGTTTATCACTGGTAGCAACAGTAAATGGAAAAAGGCAGGATAATGACTGATCTCTGAAATGGCTCATTTTGTTAAGTAAATTACAGGTTGTGCTGTGGACAGAGACAGTTGGCAGGCGGTGTTGCCCAAGCACCAGCCCTCACAGAAAGTGAAATATGTACTTGCCTTTCATTAGTGCACACGGTATCATTATCACCATTGCCATCATGACAAATGTGATGATTACATGTGTCCCCTGAGAACAGCTGCAGACAGGAGGGGTGGACTGTGCAAACAAGCTATCCTGCTATCAGGGACTTTCAACCTGCAAACAAATCTGTAAATATCTCAGTAAGGGGTCAGACAATACTTGAGTGAGGTTTGCATTTGTCTAGACATCTCCCTTTCTGGGATCTCTGAGCAGTCTGTACCTACTTAATAAAAATATTGTTCTCATTTGAAAAAGGGGGGAAATTGCTATTATGCCTCCTGCAAGTTACACAGCAAGCCCCATCCAACATAAGGGGGTATGATTAAGATCTTCTGACATGAAGCTCTCCAACTGATTTATTAAACCATTACTTTCCTTACAAAAACAAATGACTTGCTGTTTTCCAGTCACTGGACTAAATGCTCTGCCAGCTGTCCTTCTTTACCTGGCAAGCAATGATAATGCTACAAGTGTTTTCAGAATGGATCCAATGAGAATCTTCCCTTACTCTGTAATAAATCCTGTGAGCAAGAATAATGTGATAATTTCAAAAAGAGAGCCTGAGGAAAGCTCTTTACTTGTCTTAACAGTTAACACGTTTCTCTTGTAATTATGAAGGGTAAGGAGCTTCTTTTCATCATATATTAGATGAGTCGGACTAATTTTGAAAAAAACAGATTAAAAATTTACTGCTCATAGAAATAGGACCCAAATCCATCACAAAAACATTTAAGAGCTCCTATATGCAGAATGATAATTTTGAACAGAGAAGAATTATCAATGTGTTCCAGATGGGAATTTCTTGGCCAGTGGCTTTTACCCAGCAAAATCAACACAAGGAGAGGAAGTAGCTCCTGGTTTGGGCTCTTGCAAAAGTTTTTCTCTAAACACTTTCTGTTCATTTTATGTTCTGGAGTACAAGAGTCTTTTTTATTTTTGGTTTCTTGAAAAGAAAATTGCATCCTTAGAAATTTTGTTACCTCCAAGAATGTTAACTCCTAATGCAATGGTGTCAAAAGTACTTTATAGCAAATACATGCCTAGATTACAAACTAGCATTGTCTTAAAAGCTAAAATAAATTGATAAAGTAGTTTCATTATTTATCTGTTTATCAGATAAGATAAATCAAAATGCTTAACTTCTCAGTTTCATACATTATTTTGTATATCTCATACTTTCACATTTTTACCTTTCCTAGTTTGAAGTACTTAGAGATTTTTTTGAGACTTTCCTATTATAAAGGTGTCTGTATAGCACAACTAATTTTAATTTCAAATTCAAATCTAAGTAATCCTCTTGAAACTTTAGGATTATATTACATGATAACAGTGTTGTATCATGTTGTAATCTGGTTAAACTTCAGTAACCAAAGTAGGTCATTTGCTGCCTGACTTACTGTTGGCATACACAGGTTTTCCCTTTATCATGCTGGAAATATACCCAGTATTAATACTCCAGCAGCCAACAGAAAAGGAGCTTGCAGAACTGCTGAGAAAAAAAGGTTCACGTGTATCTTTGCAGAAGCTGGAGTGTATTGTGTGGCCAGCAGCCAGCGTGGCTGTCGGAATGGTGTGTGCTGGCCACTGCCATGAGCTGTGTGTGGAGCTGTGGGTGCTGAGCCATGCTGGGGTCAGGGCTCCTGCACACACAGCCTGCCTGGCCCTGAAACTGCTACTCTGGACCTATGAGGGTTGTGATGGTTCAGGCTAGCTGAAAGGGCCCTTCTGCCATGCTGCTCTGCTAATCTGTTCCTATGTCTTACTTTCCTTTTAACAGTAAAATTAACGAAGTGAAAACCAATACCCATCTTCAGAGCTTTGCTATTACCTTAATTAAAAAGCAAATATTTAATGTGACATTGTTAAGGTCAGCATGCTCAAATGTAACCAACTGTAACTTTGAAATACTATTTAAAACGTCTTTAATTCAGCATTTAAGAAAGTTGCCGATTTAACAGTCCAGAAAACTCAGCTCTGATCACAAGCAGTGTACCTTTAGTAACATGAGTCATTGCATCTGTTCCCTTTTTCAGCTATCTCAGACGTACAGTTGAGACACTGATCTATGCTAGCAGTAGTATTTTAGTACATAGTGTTGATGATTTTTTGGGTCTGCTTCCTCCCTAATTTTCCCCTTTTTTCCTTTTCACAGTTTTATGAGAGGCTCTTCAGGAAGGAGCAATTCAGATCATTGTTCCAACCCTGGTATACAAGACAAAAAGGACTGTAACTTTCAAGTGACATACATAAGTGGAACTGCAGACTGTTTTCAAAATTGCTTGTCACAGCAAGAAAAGTGCACATAAACCCATAGTCAAAAGAGGGAAATGTTCTGAGACGTTAGTGGTCAAGACCTGGTGTTGTGGCTTCCATCGTTTCTGGAAAGCGACTGATCTGGATATAGTAGGGCTGTTTGAGTTGGACAGAAAATAGTTTGTCTTTTTGATAATGAAGAGTGGAAATCTTTGCTTTGTGTTCAGCTAGCAAATGTGGCGGGGTTAAGTGCAGGTTCCATTTGTGTGTCAATGCAATGATAGAAAAGTGGCTTTTGCAAATAAACCACAGGCAGATCTCAGAAAATAATGCAGTATACCCAATCCTCCACTGCTAACAGGGTTAAGACTCATAGGATCAATTTAAAGAAACAGTTTTCAAGCCAAATGTATTTCTAGATAGACAACACTGAATCCTAAGGAATGCTGCCAGGATTAAACAATGCTCTTAATTTCTAGTTAGCAGTTGATCTCAATACACACAGGTAATAAAAGAAGATGCCAAATCTTGTGTAGCTGTTGGGTAGTCTCAGCCCAACTGATAGTGGTTGGAAAAAATTGCAAATCCCAAAAAATGTCAGGTTTTAGTATACTCCCAGAATAATTTGGAACTCCTTGCTGTCCATCTGTCCTGAAAACCTGAAAAGAGAATGCTGTGGGGTTTGAATCTCACTCCTTTTCTTGGAGTCCTATCAGAAGGTGCATTGCTAAGTGATGATGGCACATAGGGAGTTTTCATTGCTGTTTGTTGCATGTAGCTGGATGTTTAAAAAAAAAAGGAAAAAAAGAGACTTATTAAGTATTGTATCTTGCATGTCTATAAAGTTATCTGGAAAAATGGGGAGACACTTGGCACAGCTACTTCTCTGTTGCTTTGTTCAAAATTGAGATATAGCTCCTGGCTTTTTTTCATTTCCCTCACCTTTTTTTTCACTTTTCTTTCTTAAATGCAGCTCTTGCTATTAACCTTTCTCACAAAAACAGTAAAGTTTTTTTCATGCTTCTTTCATTTCAGATAATTCTGTTGGAGGAGTGTTTGTTAGAAAAGATAACAAGGCTTTCATGTTTTTTCTTCTTGAAATCATCTATGTAGTCTCACAAAGAAAGAAGGAAATACAGCCCTGAAGGCTGGGAGAAATGCATGTCTCCAGTGCCACCTTGACGGTTGTAGCATTGTTAACCACTCGCTGTGATCATGAACCCACTACTTTAGGGTTGCATCTTTGTTCAGTGTGCAACATTAAAAACAAAATCATCCCCAAACAATCCAAGATGTAGTCACCTGAAAGAAGAAAGTTAATCATGATAAAAAGTGAATGGATAACTGCATTTTAAAAAGCACCAAACCAATATAGGTTTCAATTAACTTTGCATGAGGAAATTATGTTAAACAAATTTTCCCTTGCCACCACATAGCACATGCTTCAATGTCAGGAAGAGTCCTTATTAAAAAGACCACAGTGTTATCTCCCTTGGTAGTAATGCTTATTGTTCCCCTGAGATAACACTTCCCAAAGTTTGGCAGGGAGCTTAAGGAAGGCAAACCTCTTTAGCAAGAGCAACAACTGCACTGAATAAATACGGTATAAAAAATCAGAAGATTACGATGTGTATTTTTGAAGGTAAAAGTGGGACACATAAGCTACTAGTTTGAAGTGGTTATGCTCTGCATGTAATTTCAGCTTGAGAAACCCACATATTTCTTTGTCTAAGAAAGATAAAAATGAATTACAAGTGTTACAAAACAAGATTTTAACTGGACACATTTTTAGAGTTTGAACACCTTCCACTGCAGATAGTGTTGCTGTTTGTATTAGAAAATTGTGTCTTCAGATAAAATACATATCTGAAGTTTAGGCTTGTAAATGGTGAGATTTCTGCTTTATCATTTTTTGCCATCTTTTCTGCTTCTTTTTTTTCTTCAAAGGAAAAGGGAGTATGGAAATACAGACTAAATGTAAGAATAAGTAATCTATCTAGAAAATAAAATTCTAACAAAATTTGGGTGATTAAATAAAACCATTGCAGTTATTTTATTACTTTTTCATTTTATCATGGGAAATCTGAGTTTAAAAACCATCACAGGGTGAATTTTTTTTATTTTTTTTGTAAACCCGAAATTTTGAACTACTTGTATTCTCCCTGCTATATTCTGGCCACTCATTGATGGTCTCTTTTCCCACACTGGGACAGTTCTGCTAGCGTTTGAGGCTCATTAATGAGAAGCAGTGCAAACCCTCCTGAAACTTTCAGAGCCCTGACGCAGGAATCTGCTGTGCATTCAGGCTGGCATTTGTACGTATCTATTTAGGGAGATTGTAATTAGGTTAACTTGTGTTCTGGTGTGAAAAAAGACCATCGTGATTTTATGATACAGAACTGCAATCTGTTAGCTTTATCTATCCTTTAAGTGTTAGTACAGGTTATCTTTGCATGCAGACTGCAGACTGGTGTTACATGAATTCCCTGGAGCTGCTTTGACTTAAGTAGTGTAGTTAATTCTTCTTTGGTACAAGAGTATGAATGGTGTTTGGTGGATCAGCATCAATTTCATATTAGCAATTCCAAAACAACTATATCCATTTTTTGAAGGAGAGTCTTTGATTATTAATATTGTAATGAACTACAAAGCAATTTGAGGTTAGTGATGTTTATTCAGAGCAGTGGGATTCCACAGAAATGAACAGGACCATTGCAAAAAGCAGATCCAATGCTTCTAATGCTATTTTGTTTTTTGTTCTCATCTTCTTATTGTAGTATGACTAAATATAGAACACGTGGTAGCTACAAACACAGGGAATCCATGTCAGCATTTCCTTTTTTTTGTTGTTCTTGAAGTGCTCCAACATGCATACACATACTGCCTGCTCTGTTTTATCAGTATTTTCTTTTATAGCCTGGCAAGGCTGTGTTGCTAGCATAGTTCACCAATTTGCAAAATAATCTTTTGAATCTTGACACTATGTATCATCCTTTGAAGCTTTTTTTTGTTGTTGTTGTTGTTTTTGCTTGTGAAAGCCTGTGTTCTTATAATAAACAACTCTGTTTTAAATACTGTATAATTTCTGATTAGTATATAATAATATACTGTGAGGGTAGTGAGGGACTGGAACAGGTTGCTTCCTGCCCCATCCCTGGAAGTGTTTGAGGCCAGGTTGGACAGGGCTTGGAACAACTTGGTCTACTGGAAGATGCCCCTGCCCATGGCAGGGTAGGATGGAAATTGATGATCTCTAAGATCTCTTCCAATCCAAATCATTCTGTGATGCCATATACTATTTTTAAACTGACAACACTAAAGTTGCTGCTGAACTGGCTGGTAGCTGCCCTTTAAGAAGTTCTTGAAGGCTATAGTCTATCCACAGCATAGGTATAGCAGAGACATTGAAAGGAGGTGACTCTTTTATACACTATCATGCATGGACATAAGCAGAAACATCAATAGGGTTGAGAAAATAGGTAATTTTCAATGATCTAGTCAACAGTTGCTTATCAAGAAGGTTAACTAAAACCAGCTTCTCCTCTTTTAATGTAAATATTCAGAAAATGTACGACAAAGCATCTCGTGAAACCATTCTGAGATTTTACCAGACTGCAGAGAAACCCCTTCCGTTTGCAGTGTAGTTGTATCCCCTTAAATGAAAAGGATGGCAGGATGAATGAAACGGAATATATTGGGAGAAGAAACAAGTTCAACTTCTGTATGACAAGAAGGTGAACCATGTGAGATAAAAGGTTGTCCAGGGTTAGTGTTCAGACTAGTCAGGACAAAAAAAAAAAAGGCTATAAACTTTTAAGCCCATAGGAAACTGTGGCACAGCTACTGCAAAAGATTAATACATTGACTTCAGTGCAGCAGTGACTAGGTGTGATGTGCAGGGGCCTGAGGTGCTGCACTCCCATGGGCCTTGAAGCTGTGATGAGAGACTCTAGGGACAGCTGCTGACCTCCATCACCTTTTGCTTCTGTGTTTCCCAGCAACCAAAGTGCCCAAATGACTGTTTTCTAAACAGAGCAGCACTCAGCTGTCCATTAAGGTTTTCAAGGAGCAAGCAGCATACATAGACTTTGATGAGACTTTCACCCTGGCCAGCTTCACCAGCTGACTACTGCTGCCTGGCTGCTGCTGCCCAAATGACTGATGACACAAGCCCCTTTCAAGCTAAGTCTTCTTGGCTCTCTCCCTGCAGGCAGAGCTAAATGGCTAGCTCTAGGAATGGAGGTAGGAGCCTACAGAACTGGGTAAGGTGTAGAGGTGCAGAAATGAGGAAGGTGATCAACAGTTTGGTCTTTCAGACTGGCTTGCTAGCCACTGTGCTGCTTTGGTTCTAATTCTTTTTATCACAAGTCTGCTGTATCTGCATTCCAAGCCCAAACTCCCATGCCATATGCTGCCAGTACTGTCCTCCATCTGCCTGAAGACACAGACAACAGCCGTAATAGTTGGCCACAGACATCCATCACCCTTATTGCTCCTTCAGTTTGTATTTTACAAGATCAGCCTGTTGCAAGTTTGTCTCTCCCAGTCAACTTGTCAGATGGCTAAATTGTGTAGGAAGGAGAAAATATGAAGAGTTGGGGCTATGGTCATATAATTGTAAAAAGAAGGCACATCTTATTCTTACTCCCCTGAACAAAATGGCAGTTCTTTAAAATTTGATTTTTAAAGGCTATGTTATTTTGTGCTGAACATACAGTATCAGGCTAAATTCCTTTTCAGATCTGGGTCCTCTGTAGGGCTTTCTCCTGAGTAGAAATGTCAGAGTTTGACCTACTAATTTCAGCAGCCTGCTGACAAAATAATGAATGAGCAGAGGAGCTCTGTTCTTGCACTTGGGTAATATTTACTGAGTGTTGCTAAAACACTGAGTGCTGGACAAAAGCAAGAAAATTTTTCCTTCCAGTATGTAAGCATAAACTGTATAGTGTAAGTCATAACAGTCCTGTATTTCTAAATTCCTTTGACTGCTCCAGTTCATTCAGAAAAATTCTTCTTTAATCTTGGAAAGGACATGTTAGGGCTGGTTTTGTACTGGTCTTACCTCACACATCCTGAGCTTCCTTTACCTAAGTGTTCCTAATGGTAGCTACACTGATTTCTGAATAATGGGTTGTCTCTAAAGGTGGTCTTCGTCCCTTCGTGCAGGTCTGATGAAACATAGCTGCTTCCCATGGAGCTAATGTGAATAAGGGAGTGGCCATAGGGACAAGGGAGGCTGAGTTATGGAATGAGTCCTTATGCTAAGTTATTTTGTGTTTCTCTCCTACTGATTTCAATGTATTCTAGAACCTAAAGGACACTCATCTTCTAAGCACTGTTAGTATTACAGTAGGACTAGGATCTCAGCACAGTCCTAAGACAGGAGTTTCCTTTCACTTACTGGCTGTCCTTTTACATCTCATAACATTTTTTTTCTAGAAAGTGCAGAGAAGAAGGTATCAGGAGATAGTATGAAAGCTGAAATTGTGACATTAACCTTCTCCTTACTCACCCCACACCTACTATGTGCAAAAAAAAATCAGTACTGGAAGTACTTCATCTTTTTTGGTGGCATCCTTTCCAAATAATCAAATTTCCATTTGACATCGACAGTTCTGTTTTAACTAACATAATATAAACTTGGCAAGGGGTTCAGCTGATACCACTTTGCCAAGCAATAAGAAAATTCTGCAACACAAAATAAATATGTAAGTAGCCAAGTTGCATTTTTTTCCAGTGGCCTATCTTGATTTAATAAAAATCTCATCCCTGTAGGAAAAGTCAGTCTTGATGTGAGGTGCTTTTTCCAGCAGTTTCATATGTAGCCTTTTGACCCATTTAGTAGTTAGTGCATCCTACATGTATATAAAACATGGGTGCTTGAAGTGTTCCTTGGTAGCAAAGTTAAGGTAATGTAAATTGCTAGGTAGTGGCTTAAGAATGAAAAGGCATTTCAGTTATTTGCTCTGTTCCTGTAACTTCTTGTTCTTGCAAAATTTTGTCATTTATCTTTGTCTCTGCTTTCCAGCATGCAAATGGTACTGGTGGCCTCCTTTGTGAGCTATGTCTTCAAACCACTGTGTTCTCCTCTTACTTTTCCATCTCTGTCTAATATTCCACTATTTCTTATCTATCAGTGCTCTGTCATACAATGTGTAGAGTATTAAATTATTTTGAGTGATTAGAGTATTTTCATTTGAAATATAAGTTTCTTGTACTGCAATGTTCATGTATTTTTAATGTTCTGCTTCCATTAAAAATCTTAGGAAACTCTTTGATTCAAGATTAGAAAGGCCTTCAGCTGGAGTCCAGCCACATCTCAAAAGCCACATTATAATAACTATTAAAAAATCTGCCATTTTAAGAAAATTAGCTTTTAAAAACTAGAAATAAGATGTTATTGAATCCAGGTACTGTTTATGTTTGCAAATCACCACATTTCTCTCTTTTTCTTGGCTGTTGATATTATACAGTTCATGGAATCTGTTTCATAGATTTCAAAAGAAACATAGAACATAGGCCCTGGATGCATTAAGTTCTATTAGAATTCTATTCCATTAAAAATTTTTAAAGAAAACACTAAGAAAGGAAAGTGCAGTAGTATATAGTGCTTAGTCATATACCTTTAAATTCTATTTTTGGACTACCCTGAAATCTTATGATATTATTTATGATTAAGAGAAGAGAGTTTGCAGAAAAAATATACTCTAGGCAAAACCAAGTTTAAATAGATTATTTCTGTCCCAAGCTTCTTCACCCCTTGCACTTCTATAGCTATTGCACTTGGGTTAATTGGATGGTGGCGAGTTGGTAGTTGTAATCACTTTTCCTGTCAGAACAGTGTCCTTTTTTAATGCCATCTTCTTGACAAGTGCTCACTTTTCTGTTGGTTATGGCTTGAGACAGACAGCTCTGATTGCTATTACTGAGCAATATGTGCTGTGTCTTCAGCTCAATGACATCTCACAATTGTACCAATGCTTTTGATAAAGAAGCCTAGTAGTTAAAGTACATGGTTTATGCCACAAGGCCTGTCAGTATCAGATCTTTCATTCCATATTTTGTGTATGTATTGGGTTTGCATGGCAGGGTTTTGGTGTAGGGGGATATATAGGTGTCTAGGTGTCTTCTTTGAGAAGCTGTCAGAAGCTTTCCCCATGTCTGACAGAGCCAATGCCAGCCCACTCCAAGACTAGGACCTGCTGCTGGCCAAGGCAACAGTGGTATAACCTCTGTGAAAACATAGTTAAACGGGGATGGATTGCTGAGCAGGAGCAATGGCAGTGAGATAGAGCCTGTGGTGAAACCCATGGTGAGGAAGGCAGCAGGGCGAGGGTAGAGAGTTTGAGAATGAATTTAAGTCCTGGAAGAAGGGACAATCAAGGAGAAGGTGTTTTAGGTGAGTAGTTTCTCATTACCCTGCTCTGATTTGATTGGTAAAAAATTAATTTCCCAAAGTTGAGACTGTTTTGCTAGTGACAACAACTCATTACTGTTCTCTCCCTGCCCTTATCTCAACTCGTGAGCCTTTCATTTTATTGCTTCTCCTTGTCCTGTTGAATTGGAGAAATAATAGAGAGGCTTTGGTGAGTATCTGGCATCCAGCAAGGTTCAAACCACCAGAGTGTGACTGCCACTTTAGCTTCTGCCAGCACAAGTTGTTGGCAATGTTGCCCAGAGGATTGAAACCCCATGGGAGATGCTGTGAGATGGATGGGAATATTTTCTCCCGGAAGATTTCTGCTTTGGAGCAAGTTCCTTGTTCTTGTGCCCTAGTAAAATCTGACTTGCTACTGCAGTAATTTCTTTATTGAGTGGATGTGACATTTGAGCAGCTGGTCATGTTTTTGTCTGAAGAGTGAGTTGCAGAGCAGCTGTTAGAAAGGTAAAGGCCTACTTTTAATCAGCCAACTTCTGTAACACTGGGACAGTGCAGCAGCTTAAACATCCTGCAAGTTTAAGATGCAGCCCTCAATATGCATCGGCTCCCTTCTCTTAGAAAATTGAAGCTGGTGTCAACATTTAGAATGGTTCCTGTTTCTGACCTCGTGCAGAATCATATCTACAAGGTATAATTTCACAATACTTTCCAGGATATACTGTTTCTATTTTTGGAAAGCACTGTCAGAATATTTAATCCTAGTTATAGCTGGAGTTCATACCATCACATAGGGCATATTTTTATGATGTGTATTTTAATCCATGAGAACAAATTAGCCATCTGAATAGTGTATTCGCTAGTGAACCAATAGATGGGTATCACCTTTTAATTTGTTTTGCATTCTGTTTCCCTTGGAAATGCCCCTTTTCAGCATGCTGCTAATTTCTGTTTCTTTACTTGCAGTGTATTCCTAAATGAGTGGAGTTTAGCAGCCTCGTGGCTGGAGTTTCACCAGCTGTGTAATAGCAATTGTTTTTTGAAAAGCCTAAACACACCTGCATGTCTTTCTTGAAACATTTTACTGCCTGTTAATTGACTGACAGTGTATTGGTGCTATCCTAGGTAACAAGAAAAAATATTTAATTGGGCATACCATTCTAGGCACTGAATGGCACGGAAGGAAGCCTTCCTTTTAAGACTGCTGAATATCACTGATTACTGGGCTTGGCAGGTGTCAGATATAAGAGCAACTAGATGTGCCACAGCATTCCCCAGATTTTGAGGAAATGAATTTAGGGTAAGGTTAGTACAAGCCTCATCATGATAATGATGCTACTGTAAATCAGGATACCCTGCTTGATATTAATTAACTGTACTGCAACAACATCTGGAGGCCCCATGGGATACCAGGGCTCCACTGGGCAGATAACATACATATATACTGTTTGATAAGCCTTTTGATAATGTGACTTCACATTATAAAAAAGCAAACTGGAGAGAGAGAAATTAAAGTGGCTTTTTCAAGGTACAGCAGAGCAGCAGTAACATCAAAAATCTTTTCTTTCAACCCTGTTCTCTATCTAAATAATTTTGATTACCTCTGTGAGTTAAAGTCTAAAGTCTCAATCTGTACTAATGGTATCACCATACATTAAATATGTAAGTTTCTGGTGCAAAATTAATTCCTAAGTGTAATTCTGCTGACATTATGTATTAATGTTACCTAAACTGCTTCAATGATATGTAAAGCTCTTATCTGATGCAGGATATCTAGGCTGAAATAAGCAAGCATCTTCTACATTTCATGCCCTTTCTTGGTGAGAATATCTCATGTGTGTCATTGTACATAAGGAGCCACTCCTGCTCTGGTAGAACTGTCGCAGAATTGAACTTCTTGTCCATTTCTTTTTTCAGGGTAGTTTTGTTTATAAAATAAACTTGTATTAGACAAAAGGCAAAGACTGAAAGATGAAAAGATGCAGGGAGAGAAGAAAATTAGGTAAAAATTAAAGCAAGAGAATGGCAATTTCACATTCCACTGGTAACTCTATTTCTGTAACATTGCAAAGGTGTGTGGTCAAAAAAAGTTCAAGACCAGGAGTAAGATGTACTTTAGTAGCAGTGTATTGCTGTGCTACACTTTCTTGTAGTACAGCCCATTAAAGAAGTATTATATTACTGTCTGTGTCCCACATAAACATTCAACTGGCCAAAAATGAAGGGGAGTTTGGAAAATTTGTTAAACTCTTAACAGGGGAACTGGCATACATTTTAACTTAGCCAAATAATGTAGCATTGTCTCCAGCCAAAGAGTAGAGATCATCTTTCAATACAGGGAACACTCCCAGAGAACACTCCTGAATTATACTGTTGATCATGGTGAATAAGCCTCAAATATGAGCCCCCATGGTAAGATTGTGTAATTTCTGTAAACTAAAGTTTAAAATTTCTGGTGTTTCCACTTGAAAAATAGTATAAGTAAAGTGAAGGAGTTTCAGGGCCATGGGGAAGTTTAAATGAAAGATTGGAAAACTTGCTTTTAAGCAAGAAACTCAGAGAGCTGAGTGGTTTTCTCTTATACTCTGTAAAACTAAGGAGAGATTTTGCAGTCAAGGAAAGATGAAGCTGGAACCCTAAGTCTTTTGCTTTAACAATTTTTTTGCTCTGTGGTCACACTAAAGGCAGCAGCGTGGCTGTGATAGGAAAAGATTAGATTTTCATTAATTTTTCTAATTTCATTTTTTCACCACTTCTTAAAATGAACAAGAATCAGTAGCAACCTTTAAGAACATTTTGGCTTGATCACATTCCTACAAGTCATTTATGGCAGTATGATGCTAGGTGGTGTTTCAGTTTAGGCAGTAACAGTTAAACAATAATGATCTGCTTTTCAGGAAGAGCTGAGTGCAAGGTTATATTCATATTGCTGTATTCAACAGCTCTTGATTCTTCCCATGAATTTGGTACTTTTTTTTACTTAAACATAATTATTAGTCAAATGCTTTTCTCAAATTTGTAGTTCTTCGAGTTATAAAGAACCAGTGCTTAATCATTGCTTCATGACTGTACACACTATTTCCAGTGTACTACTTTTTGGAACCTTTTATATCTACTCTTTTTCTTTTTGAGATGGCCTCAAAAAGATCTGTGTACTGTATTCAAGAATTTGAGTTAAAGGTCCAGCCTTAATTTATAATAGAGGTTTTCCTTTTGTACACTGTTCCTTTTCATTATAATTCTTGAATTCCACTTGCCTTTTTGACTGAGTTCAACACTAGGCCAATCTCATCAAAGTAGCAACTCTAATGAATCCAAGCCTTCTTTCCTCAGCTGCAAATCACAGATGCTGCTCTAAAATATATCCTGTAGTTTAAAAATAATCAATTCAGACAAGATATATGATCTCCTATAAAATTTTAGAGGAGAGTAGATTATAACAATTGTCCCTTTTAGCCTTATAAATTATGTATCGCTGAGAACCGCTTCTTTTAAAAACCATTCCCCCAAAGGGTAATAATTTCTATTTATTTTATCCTCTGTGTGTGTGATCCTTTCTGATAAATAGGTTTTAACTGGCATTGAGTAGATCTGGTTGAGCACCTTAAAGAAGCAGTAACAGTATATAACAAAAAATGACCTACCGCTCCTTATAACAGCTCTTAAAAATCAAACAAAATTCGCTGACCTGTGTACTTCCTTTCCCCTTAAAAATATTTTTTCCTTATTTCAAGATAACTGTATAGTGTTGGCACCCTGATCAAAAACTTCCAAGTCCAGTAAGCTTCAGTGCCTCTCATTTCTCTGAGAGCATTTGCTGTTTTTGTTGATTATTTGCCAGGGTGGTGATACTGATTCTTAAGCATGCTTCCCCTGCCATCATTGTTTGGATGAGGGCAGACTTCATTCAGTAAACACTCCCTTCACCCAGCCCTAGAGGTTTTTTTGCATACTGAATCCTGATTTCAGACTCACCTCTCAGTGATATTAAAAACAGTACTAAATATAGCTAGCCAGAGAAGAGTAGAACTAACTGCCTTATAGTCTGCGCTGAATACAGGTTCTAATACTTTCCCTTCCTAAATCCACTGATACATGTATACCAGAACGATCTGTCCAGCCATGCATTCAGCTCTAGCTGCAGCCCAGAAGGGCCCTCTAAGGACAATGCTGTTTTTTACTATCTTTTTAATCAGCAAGAACTTTCTGAGTTTCTGTTTACAGTGAGAATTCACATAAAGTGATTTGCAGTCATAGTAATAAAAGTGTTCTCTGAGGAATATGCATCTATACCTTTGGTTTTCCTGGATAACTTGCAACATTTAGCACTGTTGTGCAAAGCCCTCTGAAACACAGAGAGTGAGTGATCCTTCAGAGGGACTAACATTCAGAATCAAGTTTGAGGAAAAGCAAAAAGAAAAAAACAGCCAGGCAAACAAAACCCCAAAGGAAATCAAGCGAAGAAAGTCTTAAAGAATAAAGTGAAAACAAAGAGGGAGAAAAAAAAGTTCAATCTCTTTTTTTAAAATGTAGACTGCAAGTGTGAGGAGCCTAAGCCATTCCAGAAAAAGCAGTTCTCGGGGTTATAAAAACACAAAATAATTTTCCTGAATTTACAGGGTAGCGCAGTTGTGTTTGTGTGTATACGTATGTGGCACTTTCTGTGGGGGAGGCAAAGTTTGCTAAACCTTCCTGCAGCGTGAAATAGCTTATATTACTAAAAGAGCTTGTATCAATTTCAAATAAGAGCAGCACAATCAGTAGTGATCTGCAGGACAGAGTAACGAGGAGTATTGTCTGCCAGGTTTGGACTGATGTCTCGCCATGTTGGAACCAGCCAGGGTGGGAGAACGAGGCTGTATGTGCAGTAGTTGCTATTTAAAAAATTATGCAATAAAATGAATGTGAGAAAACACAGCCTGGGATTGTAGTCAGATTTCAGGTATGTTTTATAAATGCTTCCTTTAATTTTACATTTTGCTTCAGAAAAATCAGGAAAACAACACAAAAAAGATACTGGCATAAACTCTGCTTCCACTTCTATCAGTAGGAATTGAGTTTCTTTAACAGAATTGCTATTGATTCACATTGATGCAGCTGAGAGTAGGTTCTGTCCTGATGCCTGGAGTTCTCTCTCTCGTTTTTTGAAATGAAATACTTTCTGAGCACAGGGAACAAATATATACTTTTAGTGTGAACAATTTAAATGTTTGATTAATAAAAAGAAAACCTAAGGGTAAATCCCTTTTCAGAGCACAGAATGCATGTGGCTTTTCATGTATGTGTACCTTCTAACACACTCTTAACTGCTCATCTTGAAAAATCACTGCCAACCCCATTTTACTTTCTTTCTACCTGATCTGCTACATAAAGACAGATGCCTTCAAAATGTAAAGGCATGGCATGGAGAAAGCAAAGGCCTGACAATTTGCACACAGGACAGGCTCTACTTTTCCTTGAATTAAGGGAAGCAGAAGTCAAAACATGCCTGCTAAAATGTAATACCTCAGACCTGTTCTGAGGTCCCTTCAGAGGAAAGGAACAGGTTTTGAAGGAATTGAATGTAGAAGCTGAGAAAACCTTAGGACCTGCTCCTCGCAGATTGTAGTTGCTCTCAGGGCTGAAATGTTTGCATTGACAGTATATAATCAATGTTTAAGCAAAATATATCTGTATTTCAGGGCTTGCAGAGCTGGAAAGATAGGTGTCTATAACTCCTCTCTCACAGATAAACAATCTGGTTTACAGAAAGGTAAAAGAAAAGGTTGTCCAAAGTGATCCAGTGCTTCTGGCCAAGCAATAAATTGCTGATCTCATGATCCAGGCTGGAGATTAGCTCTTGTGTCATTTAATAATGTTTAAAATGTTTGGTAATTGTGCACATAAAAAACTGTTGCCAGGAGTCTATGTAGAGTAGACAGGTCAAGGAGAAGCCTAGTACAGTTTGTTTTTTTTTTTTTTCAGTACCTTGTGCTTTTTTGTTCTTATAATTTATCTACAATCATTCCATTATGTAATCATAATTATATTTCTAAAGTTTTAAAGACATAATGGCAGAAGTTTATCTCCAGAAGTACTGTAAGGAATGAAACTGTGGTTTTTGAGGGAGTTTTATGGGACAAATCGGCACAAGAAAAATTCTTGAAAAACTTTAAAAATCCTTTTTGGCAAAGTAGCCTTAAAGAAAGAAAAGAAAAAGTAAGATGGATTGAATGCTGAGTTCACTTCATTATTTATAAATAAAATGGTTTTCAATTTTCCAAGACACAGTGCCAGCACTTGACATCACTTGGAGGTTTCAAAAGCATTAGTTAATGGTTGTATTTTCATGGAAAGTTTTTGGGGCACCCAGTGAATACCAATATAGAGAGGAAGAATATTGCACTGGCTGTTGAAATTCTCTTGAGCCCTTTAGGACCACGTTAGTTGTTTGCTCCGTGTGTATTCACCTTTTTCTTTGCTGTATATTTAGGACTTTTTTTCCCCTATAGCTACAAAGCAAATGTTATAGGAAGTGGCTCAAAGGTAAATCTTTCTTTGTCACATATTTTCAGATCTAGTTAATACCTTTGTTTGGTTATGTGGAAAGAAAATCCACCAGTTGAATATGTGGGGAAAGGAATGAAAGGTTATGACCATCATGAAGTATCATAGTAAAGCTTGTCTTTCAGATTTAGAAGGAAGGTAGGTCTTGGTAAAAGCTGCTTTTAATGAAGTGCTGTAGTGTAAGAAACTGGAATTGAAGAGATGTTGGAAGTAAATTGTGGATTTTCCCCTTGTGTCACTCTTCTTTGCTGTAGGATTTTCTCTGTGCTTTGCTTTATTTTTTACTTCTGCCAGGAAAGCATAAACTAATTGTTAATTTTTTCATAGTGTCTGGTGCCCTGAAGATATAAAATATCATAAATAAACTTTATCTTGGGATCTGTGTGTGCAGTTTGGCTTCAGTAGCCTTACCTTTGACATATTGTGTTACGTTTTATTCTGGTAATTGGAACAAAACCATTTTCATGACAAGTTCCTACTCTTTCCAAATAAGAGTCTCAGAAGTTGTGATTCTGCAAAGCTCAGTTTAAAGAGTCACATGGAGCTCTGCCCAAGAGAGAAGAGAGCTGGAATAGGCTCTCCATAAGAACTGTGGGGCTTTTTTGGTTTTTGTTGTTTTTTGGGGGTGTTTTTTGGTGGTTTTTTGTTTGTTTGTTTGTTTGTTTGTTGTTTGTTTGTTTTTCAGGCAAATGTTTGCACTTCTTAGTTGCAAAGTATTACACTGCTTTTAGAAAGGCTATTTTCTCTGGCTCTGGGAGGGGATGCCTCTTGGGATGGGGAAGGCACCAGTTTGCTCATTTCCCTCTTCTCTCCATCAGATTAAAGGCCACTGGCATTTTGCAGTCCTCTGCTTCCAGAATCTTATCTCTTTGCCAATTTGCCAGTTTGCCCTCTTATCACTAGCCCTTTAAATAGGTCTTTTCCTTCAAGCCCTGGGAAAGGAAGTGGTGAACGGTGCTATCTCCTTTTCCTCTGAGGAGAAGTCAGAAACATTCTCTAATTCTGCAGAGATGAATAGAACTTCCCACCATCCTTTTCCCAATGTGCAAGTTTTTACCTTTGCCTCATTAAGCCTATAGGCTTGAAGGTATGCAGCTTTGACTCTGCTGAATACCTTTTAATCCCTTCCTCTTCTGTTGTGGTGATCTATTCCATTAGAAAAGGTGCAGCTCTTCATCTTACCTGTTCATGCTGTACCTTCACCAAGGTGGACTCTTAGAGCAGTCACAGTTTGCCGAAGAAGCTTGATGTATTGTTGGCAATTAAAAAGCGATATGAGACGTCAATCAGGAGATTGATTGCATGGCAATATCTTGCAAAACCACAGTAGCAGTAGCCAGGTTATCTGGACACTATATATTATTTGAGTCTTTGAGGAAAAATTAATCATATGTTCTTTGGTAATTGCTGTGCAGGTAAAGATAATTATGTGGTTGCCAGCAAAAAATTCACTAAAACGCTTTCGGGAGATCACTTACTTCATATGTTAAAGAATTGGTGAAACTGTGCCAGCAATGCTTTTATCTGAAATAAATCTTTGTTAACTGAAACTTCACTTATTTTTGGGCTAGCATAAGAGAAGAAATATTGTTTGTTTTCAAATGGCATCTGTTTTCATGCATCTGCTGGGAGCAGAAATCCACTTACCTCATATTCTAGTGAAAAGGGAAAGATGATATTGATATATTGAAGAAAAGTCCCTTCAAAGAATAACAGTATGAATGTACATGGAACTTTCTATCCAGCATACATTTAGCGCAGTCTAAAATTTAGTGTTGTAATGAGAGAAAAACCAAGTGCTTACTGTTTCAGTGCCAAACTTCAAGTAGTTTAACCACTGTTCATGGCCTCTTCAGCTACAGGACTGTTTCCTTCCCTTTCCTAAAACAATGTTGTAGTCTGATACCAGGAAACTTGGTGTTAGGAAGAAAATGTCAAAAAAGGGGGTGTTGAAGGTACAAGGAAACTGTGATGAGCACTTTTGGTATGAGTAAACTTTGAAATGTAAGATAGAACAGGAATCAGAAAGACCTCTCCAAGAAATTGAAACATGGTGGAATTTTCAGAAAAAGATTTTTTGATACCAGGAGACAGGATTAAATCCAGAACAGGAATTCAGGGTGGCCGTCAAGTACAAGAGGAGAGGTTTCTTTCTTATTGCTGAGATTTGCTAATGTGAATGTAGTAAAGTTAGGGTAACAGCCCTGAAGGATGCACACTAAGCAGATACATAAGGTAGTAAGTGGAACAAAATTGGCCCGTGACCCTTTATTATGCCTCAGGTTTTTTTCAAGGAAAATATATTTGCATAGAAAATGGCCATCTACTCTCTGTTGTTGTTTCAATTTTATAGGATGGAGCTGGCAAAAGTATTAGCTTCCTAAATGATACATTTTAGTTCTGTCTGTACCAGTTTTGGATCTGTGCAGTGCACTTAATATGCCTTCACAGTAGTTGACACCAGCATACTGTGCCTCTCCTTACAGACTGTTTGAAGATGCATTCCTGTTAACTGTACAGTGATGAGAATTTCTGTTGCTGTTTAAATCAGTAGTATTAAATGTGCATATCTAATCTGAGTATACTCTGGGTGTGTATTATACAACCTAAAGACATTAAATATGGTCATTACTTGGAACGACCTGGGGGGAGCTGCAGAAAGAAGTGTTGGGGCTACTACAACAGGCTTTGCCTGCTCTTCCCTTTCAGTCAGTGACTGGTGAAAAGTTTTGGAAGAACACTGCTTTATTGGTAAGGCACTGCTTGGTGTGTGGAGAAAATAAGATGGGCTGCTCCTGTCTTTTAGGTAGTTTCCCTCTGGTTTTCAAAATCAGCTAATGTCATTTCTGCTCCATTTGAGTTCCATTCATCTTCTAACTGCATTTTTCCTGCTAGATCCCACAGTTATTTTTTTGGGGGGGGGGGGGGGCGGGGGGGGGGGCGTGGAAGGGGTGTGAGGACTGTTTGTTTCCCAAGATGAATAACAGAACAAAAAAGGTGTTGAGATAACAGCCTGTCTGTGGCTGCATTTTATATAACAAGTGACTAGTAATAAACAGTAGAGGAGTTGCTCAAATAATTCTTTATCCACATCTGATTTTTGTTGCCTGGTTTCTCACCTGTCTTTTGTGATGTTTTACGGGAACAAATGAGTCACTGTCTTCAGGTGAATGTTGTAAAAAGCAGTGTGAAAGAAAGTGTTTTCATTGAAGCTGAACCAATGAAATGTGTCCTGACAAAGCTCAAAATGACACTTCTGTGTATTCTTCAGTGCCATCTACCGGCAGAATTACCCACTAGAGACTTAGAGGCCCAGAGTAAGTGGCAGCAATTTAAAAACATTTGTTTATTTTCTTCTTTTAGGAGCAAGGCAAGATTGGTGTAGTCTTCAATATTGGCACAGTGGACATCTCTATTAAAGAGGAAAGCACACCTGTAAATGATGGCAAATACCATGTAGTACGCTTTACCAGGAATGGTGGCAATGCAACACTTCAGGTTGACAGCTGGCCAGTGAATGAACACTACCCCACAGGTACATATATTTTTCCTTTTGTTTTTCTCTCTCAGTGTATCTGTATCTATAAACTAATGTTTAATAATAACTGGTTGGTCTATAAATCTTTGTTGCTTCATCTTGACAATAAATTCGCGAGCCTGGTGATGTGTATTCTGTCTCTTGGAAAACAAAGTAATGGTCATTTAAACTGGAAGAATAAGCATGCCAACTGTATGGTATGATGCACATAGATCATGCTATTTCAGAGGTCTCTAAATGAATCCTGGTTCTACACAGGGTTACAAAGCCATTCAGTTACAAACTTGGTTTTGCTACTTGTGATATTTTCTAAATATTAAGGGTAGAAAAGTTTTGAGCAGACTTTATGAAAAGGAATGGTGACTCTAGCCATGCCCAGATACTGTCAATATAAATACAGAATAGAAATGTAGTGAACGTGGAAGATTAAGCAAGTATTTGAGCAGACCTTATGCTTTCCTCATAATTTTTATCATCTGAATTTCACTTTCTCTCTTAGGTTTGTGGATACAAAGGTTAGCATCTAATCAAGACTGACAACTCCTAGTTGACTTTCTGTCAAAATGCAGTGGAAGAATTCAGTATCTTTGGAAATTATCACCCTAAATCCACCAATAATAGTGAATAACTGGCTCTTGATACACTGTCACGTTTTATCCCACGGCTGGCAAATCACAACTTCATGATACTTTATGTCACCATGCTAAAAGATCAAACTCCAAGTGAAAAACAGATTGCTGTGTGGTGCTGACAGTGCATTAGATAGCTGAGGTGTGATGATGTATGTGGTTATAAAAGGAAGAATGAACACAAGGAAAGAACTTGAGTGTTAACCATGTTCCTCTTATTCATATGTTGCCTAAGATCAAGCCATGATCATCTTGGTTTTCAATATTGCATCTAAGAAACATTCAGTTCTTTACTTCTAGGTTGTACAGTAGTAACTTAGGACAGAAGGAATATTTCTTGCTAGTTGTGTAGGCATTGTTGAAAAGAAACTTAAATTATAGGAAATATCCCATCTTGAGGTTTTATACTAATTTATGTGACATTATACTAATAAATTACTCCAAGGGCATGACTTCATGTCTTCTACTCCCTCAGAAAGCAGACAGGAAAGTTTTTAAATGTGAATCATCTATGCTGTATTGTTCTCTACCACATATGTTCTTTTGTCAGTGTTTCATGTGGTATATGCAAAAGGACACATTTCATTTATTAGCCATATTTCTGTGAAAAAATTCTTTTTGAAGAATGCCATGACAGATATGCTGTGTTAGATTCTGGCTCTGCTCTCCATTGGTTTGAGAGGAAAGTGTGTTAGGAAAAGTCCAGCTGAGTATCTTTCTTCAGCTCCTTTCATCAATTATTTTGTAAAATACCTCCAATCCAGTTGGCAGCCAATTACAGTCACTACAAACCCTATGAATAATTTTTTTCTGATATTGCTGGCTGTAGTAAGCCTCTGGTGTAAAGAAACAAAATATTCAGCTCAATTCTTTAGAGATATTTATTTTTAAAAGGGAAAATAAATCATACTCAGAGACTACCTCAGTACCCTGGGCTTCTGCCTTGGCTAAAGATATTTCTGTGTTTTCATTAGAAGATATATGGTTTTATGGAATCAGAATTAATCTTATGTTCTGGACTAGTATTGAATGTATGCAGTTGAACCCTAAGAAAAAAGGACACCTTTATCTTCCAGACACCTTTTCCTTTCTGTGCATGTATTTCAGTTTTTTGTCTGTTTGTAGATGATGGATTTTTAAGCTTGTCCCTGTGAAAATAAGGCTTATGGGACCAAACTTCTCGTGTGCAGGTTTCTCCCTTATTTGTTTGCTACTTCTTTCAAACTAATATTTTAGCCAAATTAAAAAAAAATAGGTCAAAATCAAAAAAACCTAATGATATTGTATTGCTGTGGGAAAAAAAACCCAAGCAAACCAATAAACAAACAAAATACAGACCCAAGGGAGAAGGGCAATATTCCAGCCTTCCCAGAGGAAAGGACTGTGGCTTGATGTCATTTCATGTTAAATACCAGAATATCTATATCATAGAGTGGCAATATGAATATCTAAGATTCAGAAAAGATTCCATGAACCAATAATTACAGGAAACCAATACTTATTAGTTCCATTTTCTGGGCAGTCAATGGTATTTAAAAGAAGGCTGAACAGGAGCTTTTGAAATTAATTACTTGTTATCTTTGACAAGCCAAACTTACAGTATTGTTTTTTGATCTGACTGCAAGACGAAACTTGTGTTCAGTAGAGATTCAGGTCTGTAAAGGTTTTGTGAGTGAATGGACCCAGGCTAATCCAGTGTGTTTCAACTGGAACCTGCTGAAAATTTAAAGTCATATAAAACTTGAGTGATAGTAGCTAAATATTCCCCTATGTTTTGCATAGGATCATGTCAATTCTGGAAACAGTTATTTGTAGTGTTTAAAAACCACTGTATTTGTAGATTATGCTTGCTTGGGCACACTGTATTTACTGTAAAATGAATAATTTCATGTGTGTTTGGGTTTCCACACAATGCTAGAGTCTAATGTTTGTGAATTTTATAAACTATCCAGTGTATCTTCTTTGTCATCACACATGATGCAATCTTCAGTCAGGGCTGCATTCTGAATGGTATTTCCATGCTCCTCTCTGAGTTTTATTACTTGTGGAAGGATTATACATTAAACTCATAATGACTTGCTCAATGAAAAGTACAAATAAAAGTTGGATATTCATGAAATGAGCAAAGTGAGGGAATATTGGCTTTCCTTAAAATATAGTCCTTATTTAAATTGAAATTAACTGAAACTAGCCCAATGGGACCAAAAGGCTCCAAAGTAGTATTTTTACAACTTCAAATAAAAGACAAGGAAAATAGAATGACAACAAACTTACAATTCAGGCACTGACATTTTGGGTTTTATAGCATCCAAATGCATTCCAGTCACCTGCAACATGAGCTTTACACATTTTTGAAGGAAAAGGGTTAGAGAAAAATGGCAAAGGAGAGAATTAACTTGGAGCTAAAGTTGGTTTTGTGACTGAAGTAATCCAAATTACTAGGGATGGTCTTTCATCTTTAGTACCATTTCAAAGTGCCAGACTTTCTGTTACTGGGCACTAAGACAGAACAGTGGCCCAGTGTACATATCTGAGACAAAGCTCCTCAGAGTTGGGAGATGTCTAAAAAGTAGCATTAGTACAGAGGCTGCTATCTGCAATTCAGCTGTTGTGGTTCAGCCAAAACCATTGAGCTGTTTGTAATTTATTTGCATTAAGTTTGCCCTTTCTCCGCTCTCTCAAGAACACAATAAGGAGAGGGGCTTTTTCCATAGGCTGTACTGATAGCCAATTTCTTTATGCTTGATTCATTAAGTTGGTTTTCACAATGTGATAAAATTTTTCTCAGTCAGAGTATGAAACTTTTGCTGTAGTCTAAAGTACAGTTTTCTATGGCTGCCTCCCTTCTATTGCCTCACATGCTTTCATACTTTTGTGTACATCACAGAAAACAGATTGTGCTTGGTCACTGTTATTTCCTGGGGACAGCCTCCTCTATATCTAAATAAATATTTTAACAGTGAAATTGGAGTAGTTTTGGACCCAGACTTTAGGAAGAGGAAGTATCTGATATGTTTCTGTTTTGATTAAAATGAAAGCCATCAAATTTGAGACTGTTCGCAGAAGTTTCCAGAATAGTTAGAAATAAATCTTCTATCTTTACACAGAGCTGGGATATCTGAGTCCCTAAGTTTTCATTAGTTCTTAGGCAGGACAGGGGTTTTTTACTCTGTTTGTTATCTTTCCTTGCAAAGAAATATTTTGTGTGATGCCAGATGCATAGTGTGTGTCAAAAGAAGCCTTATAATTCCTGTTCATTCATCCAGGCACCAACTAAATTTTCTGCAGTAGAAAAATAAAATAAAAAAAAACCACAACAACAAAAATGCTAGGTGAAGAGAAGCTGTAAAGTAAGACTATCTACGACAAAAGAATAAAATCTTTTTGAAGTTATGTTTTAAAGGGGAAGATTAAAGGGAAGAAGGCAACAGGTAGGAAGGAGCTTCATTTAAAGAAATGCATGATCTAGCAAGAAAAGTGTAGCCTCGATTCTTTAATGAATTTTAGAAACAAGAAATAAGACAGTATTAAACAACTGGATTATTATCAGGATTCATTATTTCATACATACAGTACATATTTTATATTTTTCCCCTTTATCGTTTTCAAGTTATCTCTGTGTTCTTGTAGTAGTCTTTGCCCTTTCAAATTACATTATTCTGCAGTTTTTTTGCTGTGGATGAAAGAAAAAGGTATTTCATCCTCTATGCCCCTACTTCATTTGGTCTCTGAAGTACATTTCTGAGAGGAAATTGTATTTCTGGAAAAGCTGGGTAGTTTGCTCTTGGCAGCAGAAGTGACTGCTCTGGTAGGTAGTATGGCCAGATAAGTCCATACCTATAAAACAAAATGTTGATTCTGAGACCCTGATATCTGTGCTGGGATTTTCTTTCAGAGTAGTCCCAGTTCCAAGTTCCTGAACTGTTGGGCATATATATTTTTTTTTTTAATTTAATTTGAAAGCAATCCAATTGGAACTACATCTTTGTTAGTCTATGTGAGACAAAGTCTTTGTCTAAAATAATAAGCTTTCTAGAAACAGGTCAAAATGATAGTGGCTTAGATTCTCCTACCTATCTAAAATGTGAAAGGCATCCACCTTGCCTTGCTAAAATGTATTTCTTCATTTTCTTGGTCAAAAGATCTGAAGTGGCTTTATTGTGCCATGCACTTTATGTGAGATAAGGGAGAAAACTGGCTAAGTTCTTACTTGCTTCTTTCAATAATTTTTCTAGCTAACTGAAGGAATACTGAAGGATGCTAGCAGCAGGAGCCCTCTCAATTATCTAACAAGGGTCTTGGTGTCTGGGGTGGTCTTTGCTGACTGGAACCTAGCCATTGCTATTCCAGTGTACAAGAAGGGTGTGAGAAAAGATACAGGCAGCTGCAGACCTGTTAGTCTAAACTCAGATCCTGGAAAAAGTGCAAAGACTATACTGTATGCTCTTGAAAGGCATTTAAAGAATAATACAGTCATAAAGCACCCTCAACATGGGTTCATAAGGGGAATGCTCCTTTTAACTAATTTGGTGTCTTTATATTGTAAGGTCACCTGCTTCGTGGATGAAGGAAAGGTGGTGGATGTAATTTTTCCTGGATTTTAGTAATGCTTTTGATACCATCCCTCACAGCACCATTCCAAACAAGTTGCCCAGCTGTGGGATGAGCTGTGCACTGTGTGCTGGGTTAGGAGCTGGCTGAACAGCAGAGCTCAAAGGGCTATGGTGGATGGGACTACATCTGCCTGGCAACTGAGGTCACCAGGGCTGTTCCTCAGGGTTCATTTCTAGGGACAGCTCTGTTCAATATAGTAATTCTTCTGTGCTAAGGTCACCTATCTCATGGATGAAGGGAAGGTAGTGCATGCAGGAAGTTTGCTAATGTGACTCAACTGGGAGGTGCTGTTGAACCCCTCGAGGGACAAGAGACCTTGCAGGGGATTCAAGCTGGATGGGGGAGTTGGATTATGATTAATGGGATAAAATTAAGCAAGAAAATAATCTGGATTCTTCACATGGGACAGAGTAACACTTGTAAGGCATTATTAGGAATTAGGAGAGCTGTGGCCAGAGAGCAGCCCTGCAGAAAGGGATCTGGGTGCTGGTGGGCAGCAATTCAATGTGAGTCATCTGTGGACCCTGACAGTGAAAACAGCAAACCATGTCCTGGGATGCATAAAAACCAGCACAAACAGCCAGGCAAAATAAGTGGTTGTCCTGCTCTACTTAGCATTGGTGTGGTCTCATCTTAGTGAGACATCATGGTAGTTCCCCACAAGTTGAAAAGGATGTGAACATCCATGAAAATGTCCAGAGAACAGCAACAAAACTGGTGACAGGGCTGGAAGGCGTGTCCTATGGAGAGTAGCTAAGGACTTTGTGGTCATCAAGTTTGGAGAAAAGCAGGCTAGGGGTGATACTGCTCTTCACAGTTTTCTGAGGAGTAGAAGCAGAGACAGGTGCTGAGCTATTTTTCCATGGTACTTAGTGATGGGACATGTAGGAATGTTTCAAACCTGTGCTAGAGGAGGTCCACGATAGATCTTAGGAAGCATTACTTTACTGACAGACTGGTCAAACAGAACCATTTTTCTAAAGAGATTGTCAGCAGGCCTCATGCCCATGAGTGTTTAAAAAGGCATTTGGACAATGCCCTTAAGAACATGCTTTGACGTTTGGCCAGCCCTGCCTGAGCTAGATAATCGTTATAGCTACTTTCCAAATATACTAGTCTAGTCTAAACTACTTGCTCACAAAGAAATAGAGAACATCAGGCAGAGGTTATAGCTTTGTGCTTAAGTTAAAGGTGATGCACCAAAGACTATAGAAATAAGCTCGTGGCTGTCAGTTTTTCTGCTTTTTTTTTTTTTTTTTTTTGCTTTATGATCTCTCATCTTTGAGAAAATTTTAGAATTTTGAAACGTGTTTTAGACAGCTAAAATTATACAGTACATGTCTATAACATAGAAAAAGTAGATGTATTTTTTATCTTAACTGCAGAGAATTAATTATGGTGCTGGAAAGAGCTGGAAGTATTTGTGTTTGTCTTGATAAGATTGAAAGCTTCGTTCCATCTTGTTCTTCTTTTTGGAAAAGTAGTCTATGATTAAAAGTATTGGAATAATTGGAATCTGAGATTTTTTTGTATTGCTGTTACCCATTTGATAGTTTTGCAAAGTGCTGAATATTTCTTAGGGAGTTGATGTGAACTCTTCCCTGCTTGTTTGATTGTACCAGATTACAATACTGGTTGCAGCCTAATAAGATTTGCAATATCTAGATTCTATTTTTTTTCTCATAAATACCCACCCAAACCTGCTGTAGACACTTTAAAAAGGGAGTTGTACAGTAGGAGTACTGAAGCCAGCAACAGAGATTTTACAGAAATTTTGAGGTGGGAAAATTGACGCATGAAGCTGTTTTGGTGAGAGCATACTGAATACTGACTGAATAAATGTGAAATTGAAAGGGCATTTCATAAGTGAGGAACCTGAAGTTGGTTTTAGTAGTAAGTGTTGCATGGCACCCCACATTCCATGATGGGTACTACTGTAAGTTTCTGTGAAAAACAAAAAAACAGATTTCATTTCCAGAGATGTGGATGTCCACAGACTCCTATTTAGGGTTCTCAGTATCCCTAAAAATGGTTCTACCCATCTCTACAAATAAAATTCCATTAGTTTTACACAGTTGTGACTATTGAATGAGAATTCATAGTCTGCTTTGGAACAGGTCATTTTGTGTCCTACTCAAGTCATTAATTACCTTTTCCTAGTTATTGTCAGTCCCCTTCCACAACTGGCATGATCTTTTTGTTCAATTAAGTCTACTTCCCACCTCATCCCTCTACTGAAGGGATCCTTCCCCTTCCCCTTCCCCTTCCCCTTCCCCTTCCCCTTCCCCTTCCCCTTCCCCTTCCCCTTCCCCTTCCCCTTCCCCTTCCCCTTCCCCTTCCCCTTCCCCTTCCCCTTTCCCCATTCTTTTTTGCTTTATTTAGTTTTTATAGACAACATTTTCTTTCTCTCCCTCTGTGATTTCCCAGCCATGAGATAAATAGCCCTGTATCTTACAAGCTAAATACAATTACTGATATCAAAACTGGAGTCTTTCTCTCCCTGTAAATGTCTCTTGGAAGCTGATAAGCTGTTCAAAGCAAACTGCAGGCTTCTGCCTAATCCTGAGATTAAACATAACCACCCAGAAGACAGCAAGAGATAATTGGGGGGTGGGGGGGAGAAGGCAGACAGGAGAGGAAGAGAAGAAGAGAAAGTGAGATCCTCTCCTGAGATATTAAGAGGACATACAGAAACCTCAAGGTTATTTGTAAAGGAATTACACAAAACACACAAGAGCTTGTTATGATGAGGAATTTCCTCAGATAATGCAGTAGTTGTTGTAGTTGTTAAAGAAAAAAATTTAGCAAGGATTTGTTTGATGTAAAGCATACAGGGACTCCCACCCGTGACTGCTGATTTTTATTTCTTATCCCCATCTTGTCCTTGAAACAGAAGGTCTCACAAGATTGTATCCAGATTCTTTGTGCATGCTAGAGTTCATCTCGCTGGCTTTATTGCTGAACATGGGGAGACAGTAGATTTCCCAAGACTGAAGCAGGGGTCTGAGCCGACTTCTTTGTGCTCTGCTTTGCTACCTGCTGTCCAACCTAGGTAATAAGAGTGTCTTTAACTGTGGAGAAATAGTGTGTGATATCTGCATTAGTCTTCACTTTAAAAGGCAGAATTACTGAAGGTTAATAGTTTTTATGAGTCAACCCAATACAGTTGAAAAAAAAGCACCTTATTTCTGGATATATAAGTTCTTCCTGATAGTTTTTTTTTTTTAATCACTGACATTATAGTTTTCTCCTTCTGTAATTTTTTTGCATCTTCTGTTTCTGAAAGCTTGTCTTTTTTTAACTGTTATCAGTGGGATATTACCGCTTCCAACTTCGCTTTATTTAATTTATAATGCATTAGACAGGAAAAAAAAAAAGGTAAGTTAGATGGTCTAATGGTAGTATCACTGGGGAAATTAGGAAAATTATATATATCCTTTCTTCAACTGACTTGTGAACTGATATTGTAAATAATATGCAATGTTGTGATTATGAGTTCTTGTGAGCTCAGTGATGCAAAGTCTAATGCTGATTGTGAAATTAACAGGAAATACACAAAAGTAGAACTAACTGACATATCTGAGTCATTCCAACAAGTTCTTTCTTTCTAAGTTTGTACTTATCCCTCCACAATATCTCTACATGGCTCATTGTACCACTTTAGTGATTTACAAATGTTCAAATGTACAAATGTAATGGAGCCTTCCTAGAGCAAATTGCTAGTTCTCTGTGCTTTGCAGAGTCTGGGTCCTCCTCCCCCAAATTCACTCTGTGTATTGGAGAATGATTTTGACATATCATTTCCTCTTCTTTCCACCCTTTAACTCCCTGCAAAAACTTTGGATTCTGCCTTCTTGTGCCCCTGTATCAATCTCTTCAAGTCACTCAGACTTGAGGCTGTTATGATCTCTTTTTCACTTCTGAAACCTTGCTTATGCAACCAAGGTAATAGTAAAAAGTTTGGCTGAATCCAGTTGTCTCCAAGAAAACGCACATGGATCTTGTGCTAGATTACTTGGATTCATTAATAAAGATGTGTTGCTTGATCTGCATGCTGAAGGGATTTTTTTTACTTGGTGCTACCAGATCCCACTGTGGTCCTAATATTTTCCTATCCAAATGTCCTTCTGAGTGGGCAATGAGTAAGGAACAAGAGAACAGTTTTTTTATTAGCCCTGTAGGCTGAATGTGATCACCATTCACATGGTTCTTGTCATGTATTTTTTGTGGATTTTGACTTTTCATATTGTACTCATTTTGTGGGACTTAAATGAGCACTCAGATGCTTCCTATCAGCATGAATTGGAGACAGCATATAAAGTGCCTCTGACAGATTTACTGCATTTCATAATGAGCCTAAAACATATAAAAAGACAGGGTTAATAAAACAGAATTGGAGAAGCACATTTTGAAGGCAGTACTGTGACATATGTTGAAAGATCTGCCAAGAGGGATGATTAAAGCATGACAAGTTGATGAAATCAGGAGTTGATTGTAGCTTGTCACTGCAGGGCCATAGCATCTATAATATATTTATAGGATTGGAAAACTGATAGATATGGCTACCTGATATGAACACTCAAGTTTTGTTCCCCTGTATCCACTGACATATAAACCTCCATAGATGAAGTCACCAACAAACAAACATACTGGAATTTGTGCAAAAACACTCAAGTTAATGCATATGTTTCCATACTGGATGATGGGATGGTATCTGACATGATATAAAAGTTACATAAATGTTGCCACTATGCTTAGAGTTTAACTGCTGTGTGCTTTGTGTTTTGCTTTCCCCCAAAAAAATGAAGCTGTGGTTAATTTCTGATTCGCCCAATCCTCAAAGAGTTTCATGGAAGTGTTGTAGGGATTTTCTGTCTTCCAAATTCTGTTTTTGAGGACAGAAGAGAAAAATCATAGAAAACAAACAAACAAACAAAAAAGGTTGTTTTGCAGCTTCCAATATCCATTGCTCCTGTTTTGTTTCTTAAAACTGATCCGAGCTCTTGTTAATACACTGCATTCAGTCTAAGTGAGCTGTAGTTTTAACTTCACCAAGTACCTCAAGCCCATCTGAGTAGCAGTCTGTCAAGCACTGGAATTTGTCAGCTTGGCATCAAGAAAGAAGGAAATGCCATGGGTCTTTATGAAGACATGTAAGGGTATCGAAGCAGGACATACAGCACAATATGATTTAACAGCAATAGGGTTGAAAGAAGTTTACCCAGGAAGAAAGTAAACACTGAAAAGTATCTTCATGGAAGTAGCTGTGACCATCTAATTCCCACCCAAGATTACACTGATAATCCTTGAGATCTGTGAGAGGGGAAAGGAATATTCTTCTGTAGCAGTCTTTATTACTGCTACCTAACAATCACATGAAAGGTTGTTCTAACATGCAAATATATGCCACAGAGGCAATACTAGTTTAATTGAGCCAAAATACTTGTTCATAGCCTAGATAAAGAAAAATATTGCCAAAAAGTACTGATAGTTTGAGGAAAAGTATTTTTGCTGCTGTCCAAAATACCAGAGATATGTATTATATGTGTCATATGTTCAGCTGTTAGCTGAGCTAGTGTAGCAACACTCTTACATCTTCCTGAATCAGACTAGATGTCCAATATGTCAAATCTACAGATGATTACTAGACACTTTAGAAGAAAAATTTGCTTTAATGGTCAAAATGACACTTCTTTCCAATGGTCCTGGATTTGGGATTCTCTTCTGTCTTCCCAGAACCTGATTGTTCATCTAATCAAGCTTATTGAGTCTGAGACCTGTCAAGTGTCTGATGTTCCAGAGAATTATAGTAACCCCACCGTGGCAACAACAAAAATATGCCCCGAGAGATGTCCTCCTAAAACAATTGTCCTACTTTTGCATTTAGTTTGTTATCTGAAATGTGAAGTCAAATAAGCTGTATGTGTTTGTATCATATCTACAGTAATTACACTTGTATTTCTCAGTTGGAAAGCAAACGGTTCCTTTATTTCCCCTCATTAATTTATTCAGGAAGACATGATTGTATTGAAATACTCCTATTTCTTCTGCAGCTGGAGAAGTTACTCTGCAGCATTGTGACCCCATTGCTCAGCCAAATTTAAATGATAACAACCCAAAATCCAGGTAGTTTAGTTGCATCTGTAATTTTTCTCTATTTCTCTGATTCTTTTTTCATTGATGTATTGATTCTTAAATCTCAGTTTTTCCCTCTTAGCTTAGTTCTATTGACTAGGATTCTTTGCAAGATAAATTCTTGCAACACAGAGTGACTGCCTAGTAAGAGTTGTATTAACCCTTTTTCAATAGTAGTACAGCATAAACTGAAACTCATGAAGAGATGAGCTTTATGATTTTCTAGTCCTAGATTTACTCTATGTCAGCACTTAAAATACTCCAAGATACAGTATCTATAGGGCATTGATGCATTTTTCTGCCTAGTTGTTCTCACCTGGTATTTGATTTAAGAACCCTGGGCAGAGGAATATCCTGGAGTATTGGCATTGCATTCATAGACTTACCACAGGCCTTTGAGTCCCAGTGCCTGAGATACTATGATGCAAAACAGATACAATCCATGTGTTTTTCCCTGTATTTCTTTAATATCCAGCCATTTTCCATGAATCGTAATTGCATACTAAGAGATGTAGGTATATCCTGATAGCTTGGTCTTCCCAACAATTCCATGCCAAAGTATAGAGCTGTTCACACAGCATGTGTTTCCTGACTAAATCCTCAGATATTTTGAGCTGTTCTCATTGGTTTGTGTCCATTGCTCCGTGTTTCTGTGAGGTCCAGGTACCAAGCATAAACCTTAACAACAATGATTTCTGGTAAATTTCTCCTGTGCTGGAATAAGATTAATTAGAACCACAGAAGGACTTGGGTTGGAAGGGACCTTTGAGATCATCTAGTTCCAAACCCCCTGTCATGTGCAGGGACACCTTCCACTGGACCACACTGCTCAAAGCCCCATCCCACCAATTGCTTCAGCCATAGCAAACCATTTGGTGATACATCAAATGCAGCTGTCTAATGTAGTGCAGAAAAGGATGGAGAAATATTTCTCAGGTGGAGATTCAGGGTAAATAGAATCCTGCTGCACAGCATAGTGCAGTGAGTTCCCAGACATTAATATATTTACATTTCTCTCCTGGGTTAGTTCTATTTCAGTTCTGCTGGTCAAACAGAGTTTTTATGTTTTATTTCTTGTCTCTCTCTCTCTCTCCAAGTCTCCTTCTGTCCCTGTCTTTCTCTCATAAACACACATGTGTGCACAGTAAGAATGAGCAAATAAACATCTGTCCTGAGGGATCACAGGCTTGAACAATTTTGTGCTTTTCTGATCACATTGCCTGCAGAAAGAACAGTGCCAGCTGTAATCCCAGGTTGACATGCTGACATGCAGTGACAGAAGGGGTTTATGCATCCACATCAGCCTTCTCCCTGCTCGCTGAAGGCACTGGAAAGCATGAAGTCATTAAAATCCCATGTTACAATCTGAAGTTGCTCTACTTCAGATTGTGAAAGGATGGTCAGAAATGAAAGGGGCCAGTCATGGAACTGCGAGTCAGAAGTTCATGAATCCCAGTTTTGTGTTTAGAGATGCCTTTCTCTGTGAATTTGGGTAATGCTTTTTACCACTCTGAAGCTCAGTTTTTCCCATCAGTAAACTGAGGATAAAGCTCCAATTATCCCTATCTTTGGTGACTTAGAAAATATTCCACAATTCAGTGAACATGGAGTCTTTCTGGGTCAATGAATTTGCATCTTTGCTATTTATTGGGTACCTGGTGCTCTTGGTCATGGCACAATTTTGTGAATAGCATCTGTCTTTAAGAAGACTTGCTGAGTTACTGCAGAATCCTAGAATTCTCTTTTCCTTTTTTTAAACTGATGCAAACAGAAGAATTGATTTCATTATTTGTAGCAATTATAAATGGGAAAGGTCTGTTTGCTCTCATTTATTTCATTCTGTAATAAACTGATATCCCCCACCACTTTTTCAAGTAAAATTTTAAATAATTCAAGAATTTCCCCGAGGATACTGTAGCACTGTCTAATATGCAATCTTGATAGGAAGTGCTTCTTAATAAATTTCTTCTTTCATCAGTTTCTTACATGCTTTTAATTATTTCCCAGCAGTCACCCTAGAGAACTGGCCCCTTCCATGGAGTTTTTGCCATTTGGTTATTTGTAACTGGTTAGCTTTCTAGTCCTCATCAGTGACATTTGACTAAGGGCCTTATAGGCATTCTCTCATTATTGTTACTGACTGATCAGCTTCCCTACAGTAGTACTGTATTAATGGGAAAGGACTGCACATGCTCTCTCTATTTGTGCATTTAGCTCCCCATATCTCCCTAATAATATGTGCACAGAGAAACGAGATTCAGAAACATTGGAAGGTTTCTATTGGAGTCAATCCAGCTCCATAGCTACCAGCACCAAGGCAGAGACTGCTGGTCTGCTAGAACTGAGCTGCTCTTGTTTGCAGGGCTGTGGTAGCAAGATGCTGACCCTTCAAGATGCAAGTATAAAGCCACAAGTATTCTTACCTTAGATCATGCATCCTTCAAAGGCAACTGTGCTGTTTTCAGTGTCACATTGCTCCTGGAAGCAAATAAGTACACTCATGTAGTTCCAATGCCTAACCCCAAATATGTAAATCAGATTAGTGATTCTCTGTCCTGACTTTGCCTAATGCACAAAACAGATAAACAACCTCTAGATAAATGAGAGTTAATAGAATTTAAAGTATCAATAAAAAGAAAGTGGTTTTGGTATTTGATTATTGCTGCTTGTTCCCGCTGGGCAATATAAATCACATCCTTACCTTTCACAAGGGAATAAAGTAGGATGTGGGGACAATAGCAGTGGATTTTATTCCAATCTCTGATTTCTTCCTGCAAAATGATTTTTTTTTCTTGCTTAAAATGGAAAGATCAATATGTAGTTTCTGTTTTTCTTTAATAGACACTTCAGCCTTGGCTGCCTGACATGGGGCTCAATTTGGATCTGTTCAATGAAAAAACACAGTCATTTACACATTCCTTATAAAACATTTCAAGCATCTGGTAATGTAGACACCCAAATTGTTTCATATTTTTCCAGAGGTTGAACTGGTAGCTGCCTTCTCTGTGCTGTACACTAGTTCCGTTTTCCAACATAGCTCAAATGAGGACTAAAGCTGTCTGCTTTTATTTCATGCCTATGGCCTCAGCTTCTACAGGGTTGAAGCGATTCGGCATAATGTGGACATGTAAAATAGGACTTGAATGATATTTTTCACAATACTTTTTTTCTTCTGAATGCTTGGAAAGGTTTGATTAACCTTCTTCCACCTTTGTTAGGTCGAGTTTTCTTTTGTTTTGCTCCTATTGTGCTTCTATGTTAGCTTATCAAGGGTAAGGCACTACTTGCTCAGTCATGCAAAACAGGATTGAAAGACTAATCTAGGGGAGGTTGAAATGTTACTGATCTTGTCTTGGGGCAGATCATTGAATTAGATGATTTCTTAAAGTCTTTCTTAGTCTTATTAGTGTCATAGTGGTCCAAGTTTGCTGTACCTCCTGCACAGACATTTAAACTTCTATCTCCTAGTTTGCTTCTGAATTTCCCAATGATTTTGGCCTGAATGGAGCTTTACTTGGAATTCGAACCCCAAGTTTTTTAGGCTAAAAAAGATCAGATAAAATAGGGAGTGGTGTCACAGTAAAGCTTTTGGTTGAGGCACTAGAGACTTAGTAACAACAGCTCCACTTGCCTGAATAACTTTTACTGTTGGAGTCTTGCTTGCTAATTCTCTCTCATATTTTTAGTACTTGTATTACTGAGACCTTGTTGTCTCTTGTCATGAGGGCAGTGAGCTAAGGAGGGTTGCAGTGTGAAGGTCAGCTTTTAACTGCAGTCCACAGTGAGATGAACAGAGTAAAAGGTGTTGCTCCCAGCAAACAATGTGATCAGAGGGAATTGAAGATTAAGTCAAGGGCATCCAGGATTAAGGGGAAAATGAGGACAAGAAATAAAATGAGAACTCAATAGCAAAAGATGCAACTTTATTGAACAGCAAAGGCAGAGGAAAAATATAATATCCAAGAACTGAAGCAAAGCTGAACAATGTTAAGACTTGTCAATTCTTCAATTCATTCAAAGAAAATAAGATCCCAAATTTGAATTAATTTTCTATAGTGCTTCTGTTATACAAGGCAAAACTGAAGGTTTACAAGAATTTTTACAGGGACAGCTTGTGATAGTTAGAAGCATTCCAGATCATCTGCCTTATAATCATTTTGTTTAGCATGGCCATCCTGTTTCATTTTTGTATAAGTCACAGCTGTGGTTTCAGGTTTGGACATTTTTCAAGTGTTTTCTGAAGCCACAGTAAGTAGAAATTTTTTACATGTTTGGATTTTAGTGCAACCATTCCCTATGTTATATAACATTAAACCACAATATGGTCTTACAGTAACACAACAAAATAAACATCCATACATAAACAGACCTGATGCTAAAACTTGATTGTAAGTGTTGTTATTCCTTTATGATGTATGTAGGAAGGTCTAGTTTTAAAAATAGATTCTAATCCTTTACTAATAGACTTGTGTCAATTTTCTAATTGAAGACAAGCTATGAACAAATAGTGGTTGTACTTCATAGTATTTTTTAAAAAAATATGTACTTAAGGAAATGTGAAAATGGGGCAGTTCAGTATACTGTAAGTTTTTAAGTGCAGTTGTCTAAAAACAGAAGTGGTTAAAGAGGCTCAGTCTGCCAATCACAAACACAGTTTGGAAACTTTTGTTCTCTTTATCAGAGGGGGAAGTGGTAGCTTCTCCATGATGCATGCAGGTCTCCTTTTCCAGGACACACAGCATCAGCCCTAGGAGAGGTTTGGGGTTGGATTGAACTGATTCAGTTTATGTTAGTAGAGCATTTAGCCATCGAATATGCACTTTCTGTGCTATAGCAGGCTACTTCTTTCCCATGATGATGTCAATTAAGTCTGTGTAAATCTTAGTGAAATTATGGGCATCCATAAAAACTCAAAGGGAGCTGGCATTAAGGGCTGCTGGGTGAACTGAGCTATCAAACACTAGCTGTGTACAAGCCCTCTTCCTACTGAAATTCCATCAACAATAAGGGGGAAATGGTGGAAACATTTTAAAGCTTGAACACTGATCTCAAGATGTTTCTTTAAATCATTAGTATCACTGTAGCATCTTTCATTTAATAACTGCTCATTAGATAAAATGTCTCATTCTTTTTAGAGACTTTAAAGCAAGGAAGAAAATTCTGCTTCACAGAGCAATCTTTGACAATAATTTAGATCAGATGAGTGTTTTTTTATGGTATTCTTTTCAGCATCTTCACAGATTTGACAACACATCAGGATGGATTAATATTCCACCTAAAAGCAAGTACTTTCTTTGTGCTTGGTGCAATTTGCTGGAACCATTCAGTTTTTCACACCTAAGAGGCAGTAAATCTTTATGATAGGTCTAGGCCAAGAAGCAAGACTTTTCAGAGCTTCAATTGTTCTTGTACTTTCTTTGGCTTAATATTCCATTTTGGTTTAGAAATAAGCTTAATGCAATAAAGGTTGTTTGTTTTCTTAAAGGAACCATCAGTAGAAAAGAAAAACATCTTCAGCACTCAAGGGTTTTGGAAGAAAATTCTGCTTTGCCCATGAACAAGTTTAAACTGTGTTCCATGGACTGTCGCACTGCATAAAAAGTATTTCCTGTGGAAACTGCCAGTAGTGATCAGCACAAGCAATTTAGACTTTTTTTTTCCTATTTTAGTTTGGTCTAAATTGAAGATTATCAAAAGCTAAAGTTCAAAGTGAATCTGATCTATTTATCTGTATGGTCTGTGGAGCAGGGATACTGAGGGCTTCAGAGAAAAGACAGAATACTGGCAACCAATCATATTTGACCAGTAGGGTCTTATTTTTATGACTGGATTCCACATTTCCTTTGGAAAAAGAGGGACAATCCAAAAAAGCCCCCAAAAACAAAGAACACTTCTGCCATATTTCTCTCCAAAGTATTTGGTCCTCAAGAATGACCATGGTATTTGAACTATTTTGAATATTCAGGTTAACCAAGATTCAAGAATCTAGATTTCAAAACGTTACCATTAAAATCCTTGAGGTCATAAAGGTCTGATTGCTTATCAGTTTGTTGAAAACCTTAGGACATGCAGCAGAATTTCTATTGATTGTGCATATAAGCCCTAAATGGGACAAACATTTCTTTTAATCCTAGTCTTCACAGTTGGCTTTAGAATTTTTACATGAAAAAGTAATAAAAAAATAGGCAAAATAATGTGTTTGAGTCACAGTTCTTTAGAAAAAGTTGTTGAGCAGATCTAAGTTGTATTGATATACAGGAATTTAGTATATGGATGGAGGAAACTTATTTAAAATGAGCCTTTCCTATTGGTGCTTTAATCATTTAAGCAGCTAGAAACTATGCGAGGGAAATATTTAGTAAATCACAAGTGGCAAAACCAATCAGCACAATTTTACAATAAAAAATTATATCCTGCAATCTTGGAGACCCACAATGATTCTGAATGGAGAAAAATTATGCTATTAGGGGTATTTTCTGAAATAAATTTAAATCGCTCTATCTGAAGAACAGCCTGGAATCAAATCTGGACTCAAAAGGAAAAAAAGAGAGGATCTACATTAGTTACATGAAAGGGTTGTTTGAATATGTGCATCATTCAACTCTAGGAAGAAGTTACTTTGAGGTCACAAAAGGATTGTTACTGAAATTTTCTGTGTATGAAGGTGGACAAGAAACACCTTTAATCACATCATGCCTCAGCTGTGAGAGGTTCAATAAGTTTCTTCATGCTGAACTTGCGTTACTTCATGTTGCAAACCATATTTCCTTTTTGAGCTCTCATACCAATTGTTGTGTTTATTTTTTAAAGCACAACTCCAAGTCAGTATTAGTTTAGTAATTGTGTGGTTCTATTTGTTATATTTCATTACTATTCTAAGCATTTAACAATGAAAAAGTTGTTCTGTAGCTCACTGGTGTGATGGGGTATATGAGTGAACACATTCTCATGCACATGTTTTTAAAAATCATTCTTAGTTATGTCTGAAATAAAATCTAAAATCAAACCAAAAAACGAGTAGATCAGATACTAATGTTGCAATATAAACCTAACTGAATTCCTAATGCCCTTCAATTTTTCATCGCTTTTAAAGGTATGATTTTTATATGTATTTTAATCTTGCTGAATATATCTGCATAAAAATAACATAATAAAATTAAATTAAACCTGATTTTTAAAAAAATGTTTTTAAAGATGTGGTGGGGAATAGTTGTCATTTCTGGCTTTCTTGAAGGTCTAGAACTATAAGAAACCCGTTTTTCATCATCAGATCTTTTTTTATTATCCCACTTCCTTTTTTTATCTTAGTCTTGTTGGCCTGCTCTTGTCAGATGTCCTATTTCTGAGAAATTTCAATTCACCCATTTTTTTTCTTTTCTACAGTCAGCCTTTCAGACAGAGGAGGAAGCACTCCATGCTAGTCCCTGGCTGAGTCTAGTGTTCCTCTGAACTTTCTTAATTCTGAAAACGATCTCACTGCCATCAGTAAAAGGTTACTTATGTGCACACCAATACAGGATGAAGACAGTGGAGATTCTTGACACTTGTAAATAGTGTTTTAGAATTTCTTTGTAGCTATAGAAAATGTGCCTGCCCATCGACATAATATCAATGTGCCCATGGATCTGCTTCCTTGTCACATGAGTGTAAGCTTGCCTTAGGCTTAAATGAATGGCAGAATTTGCAGGAAAGTAAGCTGTCATTTGGGTTAAGAAATTGGAAAAACAACTGAACTGCATGACCTCAGCTTACATTAGTCTTCAGTAGTTTATTATTAATAAATAGATCAAATATCATTGTTAATATTGTTGTGTCTTTAGCTTTAGATGGAGTTTTCTCTCTTTTTGTTCTTTATATTAGCTACTCTTTATCAATTTTTTCTTGCTTGCTGCATTGAACATAGTTCAAAATTTCTGTTTAGGCTTATGTATTCTTAGAAGTACAGAACTGACTTTGGTGGTGCTGATATGAATTACAAGAGCTAGGAATGTACTTAAAGGTAACATCATGTCTGTGAGTGACTCCCAGTCACCACAGTACATTGTTAAATATGACTTGACAAATGACAGAGAGCGTTTTCAATTTTGTCTTTTCCTTCCAGTTTATCTGAGTGACCAATTGTATATGGCAGGCATCTGAGGTGTGACAGAGAAACTGGAGCAATAATGTGTGTCAGCTGGTCCTTAATTAGATATTTCTACAATGGAGAATAGCGGTTTCCCACGATTAATGTGTTATATGGAAGGTAAAAAGTAATCTAACTTTTCAGGAAGGTAATAAGTAATTGGGCCAGTTGTTCTTAAATGCTTTTGCTTCTTTTTTACCTGGTTCCCCTAAAAAGCAGCAAGGCTCCTAAATGTTCATCATTATAGTTGGAGATACTAACCCAAATGCAAATTGCTGTTTTCCTTACAGCTGGGTTTACAGCAATACAGACGACAATTTTAACAAGTGTCCCTTAGGATAAGGTCATATGAACCCCTGTGGGACAATCTGGTGTGCTGCTGTAGTCCTTCTCATGAGCTGCAGAAAGTCAGCAGTTCCAGGATGCTACTCAAGAGCACAGCTGTGGTCAGCTCACATAGACTGGCAGCATTTCTGAGCAACAGCTATGCAGTAAAGATAATCAAGCACATGAGATTCACCAGTCATATTCCCTGCAGTATGACAGTGTCTGCTCTTGACTGGCTTATATGACTTATTTTATACTATGATTTTTTTCATTGGTGTCTCTTTTTACGTTGAAAAAGATTACAGCATCTGTTTCAGAAAGTCAAATAAATATGAAGCCCTATTAGAATATTTATATGTGGGATTTTAAAGGTAATACTGCAAATTGTGCAGAGCAGTTGGTGACTTGGACCACCATTTATACAAAGCACATACTGGAGCACAACTGATCTAGTGATTTTCTGCTTTTGGTGGCATTACTTCAGGAAGGTGTGGGCTTAATCCTTTTTCAACAGTATTGTAATGTTGCTTGTAAAAAATACACTTCTCTTATGCCTGTTTGACTGAAAAGTTTTTGTAAAAATAGTACTTGAAGCAAAAATTAGATTTAATTGGAAAGTGACTTTAGCTGAAGAAAATGAAAAAGCAGAATGATGGCACTTGTTCACTGTCCTTCCTAGCACCATCAAACTGAGCTGCTCCTTTCTACTAAAGGTTCCATCTCACCTGTACAATTTTCCAGTAACTAGGGAATTTGGACAGTCTCTGTGCGAATCCTGTTCCTCTCTGTGCTGTGCAAGTATTAGGCGCTTTCAGCCAAAGCACATTTTAATGGATGATTCTGTTATCCATCAACATGGAACAATGGAACTGTAATTGCCAGAATTTACACTTTGGCTAATTATTTCTGCTTTTACTTAAATTAGTTTCTAAGCTTTTGTTTTATTCTGGCAACAGGCCCAAGTCTTTCATAACTGAACAGAAATATTCATGTATCCTTAATTAACAGTTCTTCCTCTTTTCAAATTTTGCTTCTCTTTTTTCCTGTTTATCTTTCCATTCTTAGGTGTTTGGTTTTGGTTTTTTTTTAACTAATTCTATTACATCCTTTTGGCATCGATTTCTTATGTTTTCTTCCTTACTTTTTTTTTTCCCCCTGTTTACTGGGTTTCTAGTCCTGACACGTGTCTTTTACCAGTGCAAGAAGATTTAGCAAATTACTACTAATTGTGTGTTTACATCACTGACATATTGTGCCATGTCCATTTGCAATCAGATCCAGGGTCTGATCAAAAAGTTTTAACTCGTGGCACTGAGTTCATGCAAGGTTTCACATCACAGGTGAATTGCACATCCCTTCTAACCAATCTGGATAAACAAATACTCTGAGGAGTACCTGAGTTGTCTCTTTTGTAGGATTTCATTTCTTTGACCTTCCAGAACCCCAGGCAATTGGATGTATAACTATTCTCCACTCTACTAAAGATAAATCTCTTTTCAAATATATATATGTACACACATGCGCACATATTTCTCTATAGCTAAATAAGGTCATAAAAAAACCAAAAAATCTAGGATGTTTTAACTATTTCATTGACTTTACAGATTGTTTTTAAGCTGTTTTTTAAACTTTAAAGGCAACACTGATAGTGAACGGTTCCAAATGGTAAAACAGAAAATCCCCTTCAAATATAACCGGCCTGTAGAGGAGTGGCTGCAGGAAAAAGGTAACAGTCATTAAAACTTTCATTTTAAACCCATTTGATTCTAAACTCTCATTTTTAAAGCCTGCAAATAAATGTTTCTTAAATGATAATCGCCTGTGCTGCATAAATGACTGTTTTAATTTTCATTATAATTTTTGTCAGCTTCCACCTGCCATACGTTGATAAATCATGCTATAATACATTGCTATTAAAATGCAGTTAAAGGGACGAAATTCTAAGCTTGCTATAATAGTAATGACAAACAAGCAAAAATTCAGGAGATGATTTCTAAAAAAATAAAAGCCAAATGAAGAAGAGTCAAGAGCAACAACATGTATTATGGCAATTTAACCACTGCATGATTTTCCTATTTTAATTTGGGCTTGAGCTACATTTATATCTTTATTACTGAAGTTTTCTTAATAGATTTTCAAATCTCCTTGTTAAACCACTTCCTTTAAGTTGGTTTGTTTTTGTTTCTCATGAGTCTGATTGGCCACCATGGCTGTGTATCTCCTAATTGTATTAAGATAATTAAATGATTTTAAAAAATGTTGTAAAGAAAACATTTTTTAATATTTTCATTTAAATTACAGTGAGGGAGACAGAGAAAATGATTGTTCTGTTGCTTTTATGCTATGTCTGGAGTACAGTTTGAATGCTCAAATGATATTTGTATAAAATATGGATCAAATTCTTAGTCTCTTAGTCTAAGGTAGCGCTACTTAATTTTATGGGTTTGTCTGAAGTAATTGGCTTCAGTTCAACAAATACACTTGTTAACATGAATAAGTCCATATGGCTTGAGTGAAAGTTCTGCATACAGTCCATGACCTTTTGAAATGGGACTTGTGTCAGAACAGTAATTTTTTTTTTTTTTTTTGGTGAGAAATTTGGAGAGGAAAAAAAATCTTGGGTGTAGAACCAATTTTAAAGCCTGTTGAATGTAACAGAATAACTTGCTGATTTCAATAGGGTTTGAACTAGGTTCTTGGTAATGCAGTGGAGTTTAAGTCAGGAAGATCTTCCCCCTCTATTACTAAATGTGGTATTAAAAAAAAAAAAACAAACAAAAAAACCCCCCAAAAAAACCCATAATTAACTCCATGCCTTGAAATCTAGACAAAGCAGAGCACAATCTTCTCTTGTTTCCCTTTATGAAAGTACTGCTAATAAAAGGGGGTGACCTTTGAACTCAGATCTTGCATTTTCTGTGCTGATTTAGACTATGGTTATTAACACATTTTCCAGGAAGGAAAACCAATCTCTTGTAGGACTGGAAAATATAATTTATGTTCTGTTTCAAATTTCTAACCTCAGCTGAATTAACAAATTGATTTATCCAATACGAATTAAGGTCAGGAAGGATGTGGCTAAATCCAGTCAAAATATTGTCATGTGAGGTGCCTGATCCTGCAAAGTGCTGTGCACACTAAGTTCCTATTAACTTCAACTAGAGCTGGCAGTGTTGCTCACTTTTCAGGTTTGGTCTACAAAGGTGTAATGTTTAAAATTAAAGCTAAAATATTAATGAAAGTAAGGCAAAAATATTTATGTAATCAAAAGAGAATTTTATTTTTTTTTACAACCAGTATATCATAAACACTTTATTCAGCTCAATTGTAAATAAATTTTAAGATAACAATAAACAGAAAATGCTACTGAGTCTCAGTGGGTTGCCCTATTAATTTACAAGATCAAATTAAATAGATAAATAAAGTTTAATATTAAAAAGAAAATAATTTTGGTAAGTCTGAATTGCTAAAGTCCCTTTAACACTAAAGACAATGATTGCCTCAACTTTGTTAAAACAGATGCATGTCTAAGTCCTTGATGCAATTCATGTGCTTGAGAAACCCATCTTTTTTACTTTTAGTTTCGTTGTGGGTTTGTTGGGTTTTTGTTTTTTTCCCTTTTTGGTTTTCCACAAAATCTTTTACTTTATGTCTCAGCTTCTACAAGTTTGAGCTTAAAAGCATGCCAAAATACTTTCATTTGTAATCCATCCTGAAGTTTTGAACTGAAGTCTACCTTTTGTGGGTATTGATGCTTTGTTAAAAGACAATCACATGTGCACTAGAGCATAAAAGAGACAATATTTGAGTATTCAGGCACTCTGAAAGCACTGGATGTGGGTAGGCTAGAAGGATAGAGCTGTTTTTACTAAAGTGAAAGGAAATTCCGTCTTTCCACTACGTGTCAGGGAATGAGACTGTGCAGTGTAAAACCTGAGACTATATAACTTGTTTCCTTCATTCCAAAGTCAACATTTTCAGCAACTTAGGTACCACTCAAATTTTAAAAAATGAAAGAATGAGTAATTTATGTAGCTGTTCACCAGCCTGCTCATCCATCTCTTACAAATAATGTAACATAGAAGCCCTCTGTCAGAAGACTATATAAAGATGGTGAGTGAAAGGGTAGATTCCTATCAAAGTGGAACAAGACAAACTGATGGATAAAGGAATAGATTCATGAAAGAGTCAGCATACAGAATAATTGTCTTGCCCATATGAGTTTTTGGCTTGTGCGAGGTAAGATGAAACACTTTTTGATTGACATTTTTGAATGCTATAGATTTGGTCTTCCTTTGGTGCTGCTGTGTTGTTCATGATAATGAAATGGTTCATTCTTGGAAAACAAATATAACATATTATCTTTCTGAAGTGGCATCACTATTGGCTTTGAAGGGCTTTTAAATTCTATAAATTAGTTTAAAATAATTTTAAGAGCCCAGGTTTACAGTCTTGAATTGCATGAGTAATAAGCAAAATATTAAATGCTATTAACTTCACTGAGATTATATATGTGAATATAAAAAGAAGTATTAGTCTTAAATTGTTCAACTTCAGTAGTCATAAATCCAGCAGATTTCCTTAGAAGAATACTTGGTGTCTGCTCAGGCACAGATGTTAACCTGTTCTGCAATTGAATGAGCTAATAAAGACCCAGAAGCATCTCATCAAAAGGATTGATCCCTGAAGTACTTAATTATTCAAATCTCTCTTACCTGTAAAGTCTCCTTGATGTGACTCTACTTTTGAAGCAAGAACTATTAGTATGAATTAGGATTTGCAAAATCAGGCCCAAAATCTCTTCTAGTGCTACAGAAAAGTTACACTTCAGTTTTCTCTGTGGTCTTTTTTAATTAGAATTCAGTTTTTCAAATGAAGAAGTCAACGAGAGAGCAAACAAGAGCCTCAACTATTCAGAATACTTACAAAACACCTCATTTTTTTTTTTTTAGTATGGCACTAATATAGCAGTAGGAAGAATTCTCTGTGGAAGAAAAAGGACTGCAGAATTGAATTACACACCTAGTAGAATTTGCTAATGTAAATAGTTCCTCAATATAATTCAGTGGCCAAATAAATTTTACTTAGGGAAAGTAAACACTTTAGCTGAATTCCATTGAAAGAATCATCAGAAGAGACATATGGTGGCAGAATGAAGCGTATATTCTCTCTGAAGATTTTTCTCATTCCATATTCATTTCCCTGGTGTCTTTACCATGCGCATGTACACAGTCTTAGAGCAAAGAATGAGGAATTTCAGGTAGTAGGTGACTGCAACAAGTGATTGTTCTTTTAGCAAGCACATTTTTAGTGTGGTTTCCAGCATTAACCATATGGTGCAGTGCATGAATCCTGGTCTGGAAAACCATTTGACAGACTCCAAAATACAAATCAAAGTTCCTTTTGTTTTTGCTGCAATAGCATCACCTCCATGTTGTACACTTTCTTTCAATATTAGAAGATGCAGATGAAGGCCCAGAATTGGAGTCATGGTCTCTTTTTTCCAGGCTTAATATACTAACTTTTCATTCTTGCGAATAATGCAAGAGATGTGACAGACCTGTAAAGCTATGCTATGAGCTTGGGTTAGAATAGTTTACATCCTGACCTGAGTCATAATCCTCCAGTAAAAGTGAGAGACCCCTCTCCTATCCTTTGGAGAGTTCTACCCAGAGCAGCAACATTTTTTTTTTTTCTTCTTACCACCTTCCACCTTCTTCTCTTTTTCAAAAGATAAAAAAGATGCTAAATTAATTCAAGGGAAGAAAGGAATGGAAATTAAAATGAAAAACTGAACGGACAGTTAACTTCCATCTGTTTTCAGGAATAACATCTAAAGATTAGTGATATAAGACTTTTTACACTTAAGTCCCTTCTTTACTCATCTTACCTCTACTCTTTGGCACTCTCTACCATGAGTGAGGTGGGAAGAAGGGAACAGTAGGAAGTGACACGTCTGAGTTGGTAGGGACAGGGACAATATAGACAGAACTATAGTGCTAGAGGGAGGGAACATATTCAGAGAAGGGAAAATGATGTAGTGAAGTTATTACAGCATATCCCTTAAAAAATCCAAAGCACAACAGGAGAGAAAAGAAAAGCAAGCTCTGAGGACATGGTATGGGAGGGGAGTTTGACCTTCTACAGTGTACAGTGCCATTTCCTCTAATTCAGACAGGAGCTAGGCTGAGAGGAATGAGTATCTTAACAGGTATTGTTACTGGGCCCTGTTTTTGTCATAGAAGAGAGTAAAGGCTCTATTTGCATTCTGCGGATGTGTGGCTTCAGTGCATGTTTATTGATGTTTTAATAGACATATGTTGCCTCTGGCAAGTTTAAAACCTCCTGAGATGCATAATATGGCACCAGGTGTTTCAACACTTTCCAGGGGAAGGATACCCCCCATTTTTATTTCTCATTTCTTCATCACTGCAGTTACTCCACCCTGATCAAGTCCTAATTTTCCATTTACAAATCAGAGTGAGGAGCATAAGGGCTGTGCAGCCCACTTCCATATGTCTGTGTGTTGCACCTCTCCATTTACTGTTGCTTAGTTAGATAGGGCCCTCTTGGGGACAGGAACACTTTCAGATACATTTCTTCTCTTGTCCCCATTCTCTCCCCCATGGTCCATCCTGTCACCATAAGATGATGCTACACCGCATCACCACTTGACTTCGAGACCTGCCACGACGACCAAAATTGGTGAGCTCCGCCATGTATTTTAATCTACTCTAACCACTGGCTGTGAAGGAATCAGTGGATCATAGGCTGTGCTTTCCTACATGGTGGCATCCTGCACCTCCCATCAGGCCGGACTAGACAGAAAATGGCGAGTGAGAACTGGGAAGTGGGAATGGGATTGGAAAACATATTTTAAACTTCATAAAAATGGTAAAGCACAAGATATTTAAATGATTTTTTTCTTGATGCTGCATTGATAACCCTTCTGAGTAATGTCCAGTCTGGTTGTCTGCTACTTCAGCAGATTTCAGGTGGCATGCCCCTAATCCTTTGAGGAATAGTGAAATTATAGTCACTGCCTTTGCACTTCATGAAGCAATTTCTTTCTTAACATGGTCAGCCTAGTGCAGCCTGGGACATAAGCAGTATTTATAGAACAGTCCAGGCTTAATGTGATAAAAGTGTCCTGCAAAACTAGGTGGCAATTGTTACTAGATTTATTTTTAATAATTATATTTTTATTACATATTATATTGGACCTCTTCTAACACTCATATGTGACCTTGACTAAACCACGTAACCTGCCTGCATTCGAATTTCACTTTCTGTAAGAGTGAGTAAGGCATTCTGGGGCTTAACCATCTGAAGCACTCTTATCCTCACTATTTCAAAAGCTTTGCTCTTTTAGAGACATCAGAAATGTTTGTGTTTGTTCTTTCTTGGGTTTAGATTTGCAAGCCTTCACAACACGAAATTTACAGGTGAAAAATCATGACTGATCTATCATAACACTCCTACTCAATGCTTATATCACTTCATTTTTAACTGATGTTTTACTGTTTTTGAGCCAACCCCTGAAACCTTTTCATTATTAAAAGTGGCTTTATGAGTCAACCCAGTGCTTTAACCAGTCTGAAAGGAGGTTTATTTGTGGACTAAAGCTTGACAGGTACTGCAGTCTGAATTGGTAGTAGAAAAATAGCCACATGTTGAAGTCCTATTTGCAGTTTAAAATTCATCCAGTCCTAAAAGAACGGGGTCAAATTCTGAAGTTCCTCTAGAGCTTTTATGTGAGTGGATGCTGAGGTATAAGGTTCAGTTTTAGGTATTCATACTTCCAGGCTATTATTTAGGCACCACATTTCCATACTGTTTCTCTACAGTCATCATAAACACTCCCAAGAATGAATCTACTTCTCCTTTGTCCATCACTTTGGGCCAGGGCTCAATGTAGTATGCAAACTTGGGAAATGTCTGTCAATAATGTTATTCACCCCCCTTCACTAGGACGACAGTTAACGATCTTCAACACCCAGGCGCAAATAGCCATAGGAGGGAAGGACAGAGGGCGTCTCTTCCAAGGCCAGCTCTCCGGTCTCTATTACAATGGCCTGAAAGTGTTGAACATGGCGGCAGAGAACAACCCCAACATTAAAATCAATGGAAGTGTCCGACTCGTTGGGGAAGTCCCTTCCATCTTGGGAACAACACCCACAACATCTGTGCCACCGGAAATGTCAACTACAGTCATGGAAACCACGACCACGATGGCGACCACTACCACCCGAAAAAATCGTTCACCACCCAGCATCCAGGTGAGTCGGTTCTCCATTTCCTTCAGTTCTGGATTCATCTTCCTGCTTATTTGTAAGTTAATAAGAGCTATGTTCTCTGAATAATGCTCCTTGTAACACTGTTTTTAAAATGTTGTTCTCCTGTGTTGGACACAGGACAAACAGTTGGCTGAATTGTTGTGGCACATACATGTAAGAACAGGAATAGATTTTGCTCCTGACCTAGTGCAACCCGATTTGTGTGAGATTTTCACAATGTGAATAAGAACAAGGCTTTAAATTATGTTTTAAAAGTTCCATATGTGGGGAAATGTATTCCGAAGAGAGTTACACAGCTTAATGGGGGGTGGGTGTATGGTTATTTATTATTATGACAGGATGAACTGCTGCAATAGCGAAGTTCATAATGAGTAGAAAAGCAATGAAGCATTACTTCCAGTTGGAGTCATTTTTTATTTCCCTTTTATAGCCTTCCTGCAGAGAATTTTGAAGGAACGCTATCAAGATCAGTTTCTTGCAAAATGTAGAGATTCCAACATAGAGCAGTTCCAATTTATTTGGTAAACATCCTTCCTAAATAAATTAAAAAAAAAAATATTTCAGGTTATCTGACTTAATTGTGCCAAAGTAGTTACTTCAACCCTTAAAATGCAGTGGTTTTGGAATCACTTTTGTGGCAGCCAGAATAAGGAACTGATCAGAAATAAACATCTTCAATTGGCTCTCCTTGTCTGTGCAAAGAAAAGAATCATGTGAATAACCAGTCTGACCTGTGGATTATTTCTTTCAGCAGTATACTGTCATGTTATTGTGCTATCAACTGGAATGAAACATTTGTTTTGAAATCATTAGAGAGATGGAGCTACTGGAGAGACTAGCAAAGGGCCTCTAAAATTAGTAAGGGACTGGAGCATTTCTTATATGAGAAAAGGCTGAGAGTTGCGACTGTTGATCCTGGGAAAGAGAAGGCTGGGGGGGATCGTAACTGTGTGTACAAATGCCTGAAGGAAGAGTGTAAAGATGACAATGGTGCCCAGTGGCATGACCAAACACAAAGGGCACAAACTGAAACACAGGACCTTCCCTCTAATCATCAGAAAACATTTGTAACATGAGGGTGACTGAGCATGGGCGCAGGTTGCCCCAAAAGGTTGTGGAGTGTCCATGCTGTTAAATATTCAAAAGCCATCTGCACATAGTCCTGGACAGCTGACTCTGCATGATCCTACTTGACCAGAGGTTTGGACTAGATGACTTCCAGAGACGCCTTCCAACCACAGCTATTCTGTGATTCTGTAAGGTATGTCTGGCTGCAGTGGAATTTTCAACTATTAGAGTAATTAATTCCAAGCTGAGGTTTAACAGTGCCTGCTTTGGTACTGTCTAAATCCAGATGGCAACAGGACTGGGATTAATTGAGTTATTAGCCTCAAACACTCAGCAGGTGATTTTATAAAGTCTCAGCCAAATGAGGGAAAATTACCCCAGGTTTGGTCACTGTTTGTCATAAGCTTTGCAAGAGTTACAGTTCCTTCTCCTCAGTGACTAGTTCTAATTTTAGAGAAAGTATTTGTACAGTTACATCTCCAGAACTATAAAGTCTGTGGTTCTAATCCTGCCCTCTATAATTTTTAAAGGCAGCAAAACTGTGTTTAGCTATACCAGTGGGCAGAAAGTAGCACTGGACCTTTATGGGCTGGGTCAGACTGGAAACGATGCTGGCTTACCTGAAAAGGAACTCTTTCTGAAAGCTTTCTGCCTAGCCTACATGGCAGTTCACTCAGCCTACAGAGACCACTGTGTGCTGAAAGAGCATCAAGAAGATTTAATAAAGTGTCAAAGTGCTTCTAAAAACATGGTTAGAGCAGCGATTTCCTGGATACACATGCACCACAACAAATGGCCTCATCTCAGCTGATATTAAAGCAATAACTCTTTGACACTTCATGCTACCCGCAGAAAGAAAAATAAAGGTCAATATGTACCTCCATTACAACTATCTACATTTCAATATTGGGACATTTTATTGCTGTCACAGCACAGATAGCTGGGCTTTCTTCCTTATTTTTGGTGGAATTTGATTCTGTCTGCTTAAGTGGCACTATCTGTGTGGTGAAAGTGAGAAGAAATTGTCTTTTCCTGTTTGGGCAGTATCTCCAGCCATGGTTTTTCAGCTCATGGTTTTTAGGCCTAATGGTTCTTTTATCTTGCTTGTGTTCGACATCACCATCATCAAGCCTCCTTACAATTTTAGATCTAAGTGGTGGAAAAATCTAATAGAGCAAGTTTACTCTTTGGGAAACATAAAATATAGATACCTAAGGCTATGAAAGGTACAAATACAGTTAGTTATTACCTTGTTTCAGCTTTCTTTTTTCTGCTCAGAAGTAAATGGTTTTTCTTCACTTTCAGGGCTGTTTAAAGTTTAGCTTCTGATTCTGATCAGCATGATTCAAGCACTTTTTTGCTCACTTCTTAGATTTGATCCTGGGAATCTTTCTGTTTCCTGATTCCATACAAAGGCAACAGCAGGTTATTTTTCCAATCCCATTGAAACTCTTGTCATCATGATGCATGCCAAAAAGTTGTCAAAAAGTTAGGCTGATGATGGTCTAAGACAACTGTTCATCAAGTCAATGAGTGTTGTCACATTTTTTTTCTTTATTATCCATGTTTCTGTATCCATTTATGATATCTTGTTTTATGCTAAGATTTCAGACTCCTTGGGTTCAAAATGTACTTTTTATTCTGCACGTGCACTTTACTTGGCACAGAAGGGTTTTGGCCAATTGTAGAAATACCAAGCATGATACAAATAGAAGTGAAGCATCTAAAGCAAAATAGCACAAGTCATTATAAAGAATTACTGTTCTTACTCTGTTAGGAGTATCTGTGCTATTTATATTACTCATTTTCATATGTAAGTAACTTAAACTACTACTTTTTAAAATGCATATAAGTCTTGTGCAGAATATCAAGTCTGTAACCACAAAGTGTTACAAAATCCAGAGGAATCTCAGAACTACTTAGATTTACACATCACTTGTTGAGAAACTACAGAAGAGCATAATTGCAAAGATATCTTCTGTTTGTAACACACACCAAGACACCTCCTGCAGTTAAGTAGTCTGAGTACTAACAGAAGTATTTTAGAGCATGGTTAGAATAAAACAGCTGGGAAAATGAAGAGGTTTAGAAATACACAGTACATGTACAGACCACTGATATGCTGCAGCTTTTGAAGATCCCAGACATGGAGTATAGTTTTGGACAAACAGCTAAAATAAAGGGAATTGAGAGAAAAATATTGCTGGAAATACCCAGTGGCACTGAAATTAGCATTTAAAATGTCTATAAATTTATACTAAAATTCTGCAAGGCAGTAAAACTCAAGTCAGTGGAAGACTGCTAGGATTTGAGTGAGAAACAGTTGAGATATATGGCTGTTTGCTATCCTGCTGGGAATGTTCCTGTGATTCAGAGAAGGAAGTAACAAGATCTGACCTTTTTTCCCTAACTGAAAATAAGGGAGAAAAAGAAGTTTTGATTTGTGTTTGTTTCAGTGAGTTGCACATGGTGCTTATGCTCTACTGCCTCAAGAAGAAGCACTGATTTGACTTTCTTATATATGGTTTTGTCCTGGATTTAAGTACAGTCTGTTGAGAAGTGGCATGTGCTATACTAATTTCTTGCTGCCTCTCAAGGCCCTGATGCATCAGACTCTCCTGTGATAATGACATCCTCTCTGAGAGTTCTGCTTTGCCACATTAGCTGCAAAGGCCTTAAAGACAAGCTGCAAGCTTCTGTCTGTGGTTCAGTTAAGATGCCATGCAGACTGCTTCTGGATGAGAGTCATTGGGCTGAGCCACAGGCTGTTATGCTTCTCCAGGGTTACTTCATTATTTAGAGGTCCTGGAATCCCACATGTCCCTATTTGCTAATTTAAAGAACAACTTCAGTTATTAATGAAGTACTTCAGGGATTTTTTTTTGTTTGGGAGACCTCTGTGAAAACAGGTTAAACTGACACTCATTCTCTTGTCTTCTGCTTCCACGGCAGCTGCTTGTGTGGTCAGAATTCTCTTTCATGAGTTGCTGTTCAAAGCTTTTTAGGAGGCTCTCCATATGATTTTATGTGGCATAATTCTATCTTCATTCACAGTTGGGTCATTCAGTTTTCAAACAGTTTGTGCAAAGTTAACTGCTAAAGCCAGTCTAGAGATCATTCATCATGATGCACATCTTCCATTCAAAACTATCTCCGTTCATCAAATCCAAGTGGAGAACCAGGTAATCCTCTGGAGGCCCTAGGGCAGGTCCCTAATATGTCTGGCCTATGGCATGGATAGCTGAGGACCCACGATTGAAACAGTTTTCTTTGAAAAAGAGATCAGAAACCTTCTGGGGGGCAAGAAGGTCTTGTGGTCTCCATGAGGGACCAGAAACTGTGCTCTATTACATATCCTGGGCATGCCCCAACTTCTTGAGATGCGGAAAATGACACTTGCCCAACCATTCAAACTCTAGCTTGTAGGTGACAAGAATAAATTACTTGTGGATGTTTTCAGCTATGATCTTAGAGACATAGAATGACAGTTTATGATTTATTATATGCAGACTGTTCTCTCTAGAGAGTAGAAGAACGTATCTGCCCCTTATCTATATGGAGAGTCCAGCCCATTGGCATGGCTTAGAATAAGGTTCTCAACCTTTATTTTTAACCATTAGGCTTTTCAGCCTTCTAACCGTGTTTTCTGTTGAGGATCCAATAATCTTGATTAATGTCTTTCCATAACGTGCAGCTCCAGGCTAAATCCTTTCCTACAGTGTATATCACAAAGGAAAATGGCTCAGAAGATTTGTCAGTCTAATTAGACTTTCACTGTCAGTAAGACAAATAAAATTGTCTCACCCTTGGTCTTGCCTAGGTACTTTCTTTTACACTCATAGATAATAATTTGGTAGGGAAAGAAATTGGCCTTTAATTTGGTTTTTGCTTCTTATAAGTCACTAGTGACATTTTCATCCCAAGACTGCAAAGATCTAATGAAAAAAAGAGCTTTTGATGAGTCTCTGCTTTAAAGAGTGACTTCATTGGCTCATTGGCAAAGCTGAGAATTACAGAGTCTGGTTCTTATCCCTTCATATCTGCTTCTTCCTCCATTATTTTTTCTTAAAGAGGCCAAAGCTCCAAACTTTCCCATGCTTCAGAGGGGAATCCCTTCTCCTGTACCACACTCCTGCACTGCTGCAGTGGCATTCACAAAATGGCATTTACTTATTCACAGCCGCATCTCTTCTGTAGTGATTAAATAGTAAGTGCTTTGAGCAGAGATAGAAAGCGGAGTTTGGAAGCAAGAATCCAAATGTTGAACATTTTCATGCAGACTATTGTTCATATAGGTTACACTTACTAATTCAATAATACCAAATGACCTCTAAATACTTTACAATATGTAATATGGAAATATATGTAGTGCACACTGAAATAAAGAATTGTAGGTGAGCAATTTAGGAGCTATCCAACCAGAAACATGTAAATGATATGATAATTTTCTGTATGGGAAACGCTTGAAAATATTCTCCAAGTATTAGGTGTGCAAATGGTATGGTGTGTTTAAATTATATTTATTGATGTCATATTCAGGATACTCAGATTACCTGTAAAATTCATATAATCTAAAGGAGAATCTTACATTTTCGTGATTTCATCTACTCTGTGTCTCTCAGAAGATGGTTGTGCACTATCTGTAGGTGCCATAAGGAACCAGTTTTCTAGAAGTGCCGTAAGTGAGCCACAAGTACAGTGCCCATTCAAAATAAGAATGTGATTTTGCTGTAATATTATTTTTCCAGCCTGTGCTCCCCAGTGCTGACAAGGACTGATGATGAAAGTAAACTCACCCTTGTATTTCTGCTAAGCACAATTACAGTAATAAAGAGTGTTGTGTTTGTAAAACAGTTCATGCATATGCTGGGTATATGCTGCCATTTGTTGACATTACCAGCAGTGATATTGGAACATTTAACTTAGTAGCCATTACTGGCTCCAAATGGAATTGTCCATCTCCTGATTCCAGGGGAGGGGTTTGATTGAATGTGTGTGGCAAACTTGAGAGCCATAAACTGGCATGTAGCATGATTTCTCAAAATATAGCTTTTACTCATTCGTTGAATTACCTGTTTTTATATAGTAGCATTGACAAGTAATCACTTCAGCCACTCTTCTGTGTGTTTTGTTAGGATGCACACTGCTTTTTTATTTCTTCAGTCTAATAATTTACAGAAGGTCCGAGTTGGCTGATTCATTTCTAAAAGGGTTGAGATTACATTCCCTTAACTTACAGGTCTGAGCAATCTTTTGCATCTTGCATCAAAATATCAGCTGGTGTTTTTAGCACATGTACCCAGTTCTGTTCTCCTGTCAATTTTGGAAATGAAGATTCGGCCCAGCATCAAAGAGCAAGGGGAGGGTAAAAGGGGGTATGTCTAGCATTTTTCTTGAATTTCAGAATCTTTCTAGATTTTTCTCTGATACTTTGTTTTGTCTTGATAAAGAACTGTTGAAATTTTTACTTTCCTTTAGGTGAACAAGAAGCACACCCTTTTCTTGAATAAAAGAGTAGGAAGCTGAAAGCTGATACCTGCCTTCTTCAGGAAGGCAAGCAATTCTCAGAAAGCAACATTAATAACATCAGTATGCACGTTTTTCAGAGCACAGTATCCCTTCATGCATTTAGACATGTCAAAAAGGATTCTTGAAAGTCACGTGAAAGATTATTTTCAAAATCTGATTAATACAGTACTCAGGAACTAAAGCTATTCTAGTTGACCATACATTTGATCCCAAGCCAAATAAAAGAATAGGACAAGTGTGTTGTTCTAGAATGGTTGTGCAGCGACAGGATATGATGAAGAGATCCAATATTGCAAAAGCAACTACTTGGAAATAAATGGAGTAGAATCAATGGTTATGGCTCAAATATAGTTGGAGGATTGGCTCATGTTTTGTTATAGCATATCTGTTCGTCTTGCTATTTATATACTTCAGGGAAATGCCTAGAAGCTGCAGACATTATCAGAATTCTTCCCGAACATATAGTTCCATTTAATTTGTTTGGTTTGGGTTTTTAGTTTTTTTTTTTTTTTTACAGGACTGGCAGAGAGGTGGGAATATACCTCTTATCTTCCACAGGCCATTCATTTCAGTGAGTGCACAGAAATGGGAAACAAATCTGTGCTGTTGTGACAGGCCTGCTTTCTGAAATCCTCTAATTAATGCCTTGGATTTTCTTCAGAATGATGGTGTTGTTAGCTAACAGAAACAGAAGGATCTCTGCTAGTTTCTTTTTCATCTGTTGGATGAGTTGTCACTGATTTGCAAGATATGTCTGTAACAGTACAGCTCGTAAAAGTAGTGATTAACAAGGGAGGCTATACAACCGCCAATTCTTTACCTCCTCCCTTAGATGGCACATGAGTAGGTGGGATGTTGTTCATTTTCATCGCAAAATTACTTCTATTATATTCTGAAAGATAAGACTGTGTTTCCACAAAATTCCTGAGAAAAAATAAAGCCAAAGGGGTGAGAAACTGGGTTTCAGTTTTCCTGGTAATGCCCAGGGTATTAATGCTTCCCTTTTGTCTTACAGTGGATTTTTGGAGGAAAAGTTGTTATTTGGTGTTTGATATTTGTATTTGTATTTGCATACAAAATATGTTAGCTTTTTACTCTTAAATTGACTAATAAAGGGATCCTCTTCCCTAATAATTACCTTTAGAGTTTTCAACTGGTGCTGTATTGCCCATTTTACTTTGTCTCACATTAGGTGTTCTAAGTAAATTGATTTTTGGGTAAGGACAATTCCCAGGGAATAACAGTAGTTTTTATAGGAGGTATGAATGAGAGAGCAGGATATGTTGAAAATGCTCTAATGGCTAAATGTATCAAAGTGGGTAGAGAAAGGATGAATGCTGAAGGACAGATGGCAACTAAGATCCAAAGGATGACATACATCTCTCTCACAGAGATATGGGAAAGAACCAGCATAATTTAAAGATGGAGAGTCACCTGGTCAGAACTGGTAAGCTGGTGGTTCTAGGAACTCTATTTTGGAGAAGCAAAGGTTTTAGGAAAAGATGAACTCTTACTATATGGGCTGGTAACCACTCTTCTACTTTTAATCTTTGCTTGGTTCCACACACCATGTTCCCTAAGGATAAAGTTTTCCATTTTTGCCAAGCTGGCTGGGACTCAGTTCAGTAGAAATGCTGGAAGTGAGTGAGATCTGACGATCCATGGATTCTTCCATGGCAGTTCGAAGTCAGGCAGAGCTGGGATCACTCACTTGTGATAAGATCATTTAAAATGCATATCTTCCTCTCACTTGCAACAGTTCTTTTTTCATTACTGTTTCAAAGCAAGAAAACTCAGTGTAAAAAGAGTCAGGTCAGGTAAGGACAAAAAAATACTGTATGTTGTGTTCTAATATCCAAGCAATAGCCTCCGTGTCCAAGCCATACACAGAGATTTGCAGAAATAGTTTGGATTTAACTTGGTCATAATATCTCTTTTTTCCTGAAAGATGACCTCCAATGAAAGTATAAGGACATGAATGATTTTAATCTGTGGTAACAATGGAGAACCAGTCCCGATTGCCTCCAACAGCATAAATATATAAAATGACAGATTATCCCGCGGCCTCCCTGCCTCCTGCCTGAACACACATATACATTCTCAGTAGCACACAGCAAAATTCAAATTGAACGTTGTCTTTTATCTCTTGTCCCAGTGATTAATGCTGCTCTTGCTGGGAGACTAATCAAACAAGGGGAAATATGGAGAAAGAAGTATGTATTTCTTAGACTATTGTTATCAGTGTTATTATTATTCCTTTAATATATTATCCTTCTGCTAGAAGAACTTAATGCAGGAAGCAAGAGGTAAGAGCAAATTTGATGGTGAGATTAATGGGGCAGACCACAACAAGTGGAACACAATCAACTTGCAGAGGGAGGTGAGCTGCCAAGATGCTTTGGGGTTGCAGTACTTTAGCTAGAAAGTTAAAAGGCTGTGGCAGGCTGGATACAGGTCCTGAGCCAGGAGCTACTGTTTTCTAATCCTTATTCTATTCATTCAGCATCTGTCAAGAAACCTACTCTCTAAATGGTTCTTTTCTTTCCTGTGTAGTAAAATAAGCCAAGTCCTTGGTCCATCTCACAACCAAGTTCACAGCACTGTTCTGTGATAGTATTGGTAATACCTTGTAAATTCCATCAGGTTGAGTATTCCATTTCCCTTCTCCCTGGTTCTTGGCCTAGGTTTTTCACAGTGGTATTAAGACCCTGAAGTTCCACTTTGATTCTAAACATGTGTACAGCAGAGAGCAGAAAATTTACTCTGTGCTGTGGTAAAAACAGAAATGGATATTTTGAATGCATATGGACTTAGATTTAAGTAGGAAACCTGTCTTATGAATAGGATTGGATTCCAACTGTCTTGTTTCCTAAGGATCTTATGAAAAAAGACTTAAAGATATGTTAATTAAGAGGTCAGACCTTTTTTTGTTTTCACTTTGAGCAAAAGAATATAGAAAGGAATACCTGTAATAAAGGAACATACTTGTTTGGGATTTTATCAATGTACACAAAACATCTTAAGGATGGCGGTCAAGAGGATGGGGCCAGACTCTTTTCCATGGTGCCAGTGAGAGGGGAATGGGCAATAGGCACAAACTGAAACACAGGAAGTTCCATCTGAATAGAAGGAACTTCTTTACTGTGTGGGTGGAAGAGGCTGGAATAGGCTTCCCAGAGAGGCTGTGAGGTCTCTTTTTCTAGAGATACTTGAAAAATGCATAAGCGTGATCCTGTGCACCTCCTCAAAGCTCACCTGCTTTACCTTTGGGGGTTAAGGGGGGTTGGGGGAGATGACCTTCAGAGGTCCCTTTCAACTCCATTCATTCTGTGATATCTATGCTTTAGAAGCTTTTTTTTTTTTTTTTTTTGGTAGGGTCAGTATTCCTGGAGACTATTTGATTACTTTTTGCTATGGATGTATTAGCATAATGCCCTCAGAGTAGGCTCAGGACTTGCAAATATGTTTGTGGTCCAACTCTTAGGCATCATTGTCTTTGCTCCCAATTGATTACATTTAGGCAGCAGTTAATCCTCTTGTGCTCTGCTAAAGCAATAACATTTGTATTAAAACTTATATGAGCACTCGAGTCTCTAGTGCCCAGATTTGTAGATTTGTTTCATTGTTAGAAACATAGTCTCATTAGAGATACTCATAGTAAAGCAAGCTAAAACTGATTCTGCACTCCTCATACATGCCACTCTTCCACTCAGGTTTGTCCCATATATGTTTACATATACTACTTAAGTTGTATATAGTTGTCTCAACTGCCAAATGCATTGCCATTTACTCTGTCATCTGTCTGACTTGCATAATTAATTGTTGTTCTTAAGGCTGTGAGCAATGGCTATTCAGGTGACTACTGTTGTGACCTGCTTGTCTTGTCTTGAGATTTAGCAATTAGTGAGAATGAAATTTAGAAATGTAGATATGGTAGGCAGGTCAGAATATACAGCCTTTTTCTCTGGAGTTCCTGAAGGCATCCAGCTTTAAGAGCACTAGGGGATGATCTGTGCAGCAGAGCTTATGGGCTTTCTCCAGAGCCAGGAGGGCAGCTGGTCCCACTCTGTAATGGAGCTGTGTGTGGTTGCTGGGAATCAGCAGGATTTCCAGCTGCTAGACATAAATAAGAATGCTAAGGTGGAAAGGAAAGATGGATGGGAGGAAGAAGGAGGGTTGTATGTTGTGTATATGTCTCAGAAAGAACCACTGCAGTGGGAGCCTCTCGTGTAGAGGACTTCTTCCACCCCCACATTTGACTCATTCTGAGGTATTGTTGCTTGCCTGAAGATGAATAATTCTTCGGTGCTCAGATGGCTGATTACCCGTTGTCCTGTTTATGGACTCAAGCACAGCAGAGAAATTTCTGCTTGCTTGGCTGTAATATTTGTTGCCCTGGCAAGAAGTAAGGACCACTTACAATCTGCTGTGAAAAGACTTAGTGTCTCTCTGGATGCCTCTCAGCTAATGTCCAAGTACTCGCAAGTTATTTATTTTGTCCTTTCTTAACTGAAGCCATGGGAATGGTGTTTGCATCTGCTCCATGTGATTCCTGGAAGAAAAGAAGGAGGAAAATTGGCATGAACTAGACAGGAAGGTGAGAGCCTGGCAATGGATTGTTAAGAACCAGGATCTGCTATGTTGACTTTGGCCTTAGGAAATGCTGTATCAAAAGGAGTGCGTTGTTGTGCAGTCTGACTTGCTCTTTTATGATGGCTTGTTACACCATTCAAGATAGGTCCCTGTTTCAGATTCCGAGTCTGAATTGCTTTCTCCACAGGGCCAGGTTTCCTTTGGTGTGGCTTGGAAGATCTGCTGGTGCAACTCTTGGCAGGCACTTGTGCTCTCCTGCTTACTATTGTAGTGGTGGATGTGAAGCATCAAAGGCAGCCACAGTTAAATGACATCAGGGCTTCTACTGTGAGGAGAGAAATAGGGTGAAAGGATGACAGTGTCATCACATGTTCTCAAGAGAGTTGCAGATTGAGCAAGGCAGAGGGTGTAAATAACAGTTTAGAACATGAAGGATTTTTCTAGAAGCAGAGAGAGGGAATAGCAGAGGCCAGCTGTCCCTCTGCTTCTGTCAGGTCTGGTCACTTGGAACTTAGTATTTCTCTTCTGTTCAAACCTAATTTAATGGCAGCTGTAGCTGAAAGTCAGGAGGATTTGGAGATTGCATTTTTTGAAATTCTTTTCCTGTTGTTAGCTGTTCTTCCCTTGCTTTTCTGTACTTCTAAAGCTGAGAGGTAACTTGGTAGCAATGAAAGGTGACAGGGGTTAGGCAATGTTGTACCCCTCTTCTCCCAATAGGACATTACAGAGAAAACAAGAGGAGTGATTACTATTATCCATGGGTAGAACTAAGCTCCATCTGGCAAGTTACATTTGCAGTACCTGTCATGTATATTGCCTTGGCATCTGAGAGTTTTGCAGCCCTGGTGCCATCCACCTGATCCGTAAATTCAGACTAAGGATGTGGGTAGAAATAATGACTATTAATTCAAAACACCTATGTACTTTACCTCAAATTCAGAAAGCCACTTGTTTGTTTTATATCTTTGAGACAGAAATTCTCATCTTTTTTTAATATATTTTATTAATACCATTGATACATTCTACTGTAGACCTATATGGGTTTTAGACTAAGACTAAATCATAGCATCATCATGTTTCAAGTCAGGGCATTATTCAGCAGTCTAGTGTGACTTCATTCATAGACAGCAAAGACTTTGGAAAAAAAATCACTCCAGACCCCTGCCGTTTCTCTTCCCTTTTGATGTCAGGGCAGACCTTTTAAAAAAAGAAAAAAAAAGTACTTTCTGAAAGAGAGGAAGGCTGGTTTTTATTTTGAAGAAGTAAGATTGAATTAATCTTGTGGGTTTTTTTTCCTTATTGTTCATCAATTAATTTTTCACTTTTATTTGCATGTAAGTGTGGGTCTGGAAAATAACATTTTCTGACTTGATAAAAACTATGTGCAGATAAAAACTATGATAAAAGCCATAATATGAATTATGGCCTTAAATTTGTCAAAGATGTCAGTGGACAGGAGTGGCCATACTCTCTGCTACTAGAAACAAATTATCTTTATTGGAAATCTTAATGTAAGAAAATCTGGTGGCCAGTTTAAAACTTACAGAATAATAGAAGGGAGGATGTGTTTGTGAAGATGGATTTGCTTTATGAAAATACAAAGCAGTATTTTAACAGAAAATTCACATCACTGAAGAAGGTGATCATAAGCACTTGTTGCTGGAAACTGTACTTATGTCCTGAAGGAGATATGGAGAAGCATGTACTGTCCTATAAGTCTGGTACGGCATCTGTAGTGGGACTGCAGTTTTTTTCTGATCACTGCTTGCAGTCGTTCATTTAACCATATCATGTTGTTCCAGGTGCTATTTCTGCTCTATTTAAATGTATCTGGCATGATTTTCCTTTCAACAGAGGAGTGAAATTTGGGCTGTAGCCCACATGGCAGCATCAGAAAGTCAATTGTAACTTGATTGACCTTGTTTGGCATCAAACTGTATGCAGAAATTCAGCCATTCATGGTTCTGGATACAGAATTTGCATTCCTACTTGTGTGTAATTTGAGAAAACTCATAATTCAGTTGATGCCTTTGACATCGTACCTGGTAGAGGGTAGTGCTGTGACTTTTTTTTTTTTTTTTTTTGGTAGCAAGAGAAACAGGTGGATTTCAAACCTGCTTGCCCAAAGGCTTCAGTCTCTGGGATAGACCTTGTGGCACCTGCTGGACCATTGTGTATGTGTGATAACAGTAATGAAAACAGCTGTTAACAAGATTTCTTTATGAAGCACCTTACAAATTGTATCTGAGGATTGTTTGCTTTCATCATAGATACACAGTTAATTGTAGGTTAGCAGCTAATTATTGTTTAATAATGCATAGCTAAGCCAGCAGTAGTCTGGAATGACAATGAAGGATGCTTTCAACATGGTCATGAAGCAAGAGGCAAAACCAAACCAAAGCAGGATATAAATAACCAAGCTGTCATTACATCAGGACACCCCTAAAACTGATATTTAAGAAAAGATTTTTATAGTCAAATGATCTCAGTTTTACCACTACCTCCACAATGTCCCATTCTGACATGCAAAATTGCATCCACTGATTAACAAGAATCTTCCCCATCTGCCTTTCATGGCTGTACTTAGTATATTATGTTAACATGTGCAAGTTCTTCTCATCCACAGACAGGAGGTGGGTTTGATTTTTTTCTTCTTATTTTTCTGTTAAGTAACAATAGGTACAGCTGAACAACAGAGAAGCACTGTCCAAACTAAGTATAAATTAACTCAGTTTAGGCAGTGTAAAATGTTCACCATATTAACACATTGCTTAGTGAAAAGCAGGGAATGTTATATATTGTCTGAGGTTAATTGGTTCACACATGACCTAGCTGGATTGATAGGATGATATTATATACTGCAGCTGTCTTCAGAGGTAGCTGAGGTTCATGGGTAGGAAATGGATAGACAATGTAAGTGGCCAACTTCAGTGGCAGAATCAAAGAGATGGAACATATTCTGTGTTTGAGACTTAAAGACTTCACTTGCTGAATTTTGCCATTTAGTAGGTCATCATTCACATGTGATCTGATCTTTCCTTGAAGCTGCCTCCTGGCAGAGCTGGCAGATCAGGACATATGCTTGTGCTTGAGCTGCTGCAGGTCACAGCCTGCACTGCAGTGCCAGCCCCTTTAGATGAGCAGGTTAGAGTGCATGCTGGTTCCTGAAATGGAGCTGTGGAGGAGTGGACACACGAGTCTTCTTCACTGCCCTTGCTGCAGGGACAGTAACCTCTGCTGGGGATGTTAATGTCTTCAACCACTGCCGCAACAGTAAAACAGGATGTCAGTCAGAAGCTTTTGTTCTAAATGAGGCTATTTCTTAATATGGCAAAGCTTTTCAATGCCCTTGCAAAGTGTTATTGAAGTTTCTCTGCATGGCATTACATTCTGTAGTGCATAATGAAGACACAGATCCAAACCTTTTAAAGGAATACAGTACTTGCTTCAGACAAATATATCTTTTTTCCCTCCTTAGGTGTGCTCACCTAATAACTTATTTCTTGGACTGCTCTTCCTTTTGTGACAGTTCTACCACTTTGAAGTCCTTCTTGAACCAGTGAAAGATTTTCAATAGTTGTCAAGGGTTTTCATTAAATTTACCTTTGGTTTTGACCTCTTATACTGGCATCTCACACCCTATGTTGGAATCCCATGAGAATGGTTTATTCACTACTCCTTCAGTACCAAGCTAACATCTTATGGTTTCTGAGGAATTTCTTGCTCTTTAAAATAGAAGAGCCAAGTGAAACTACTTACTTGGCCAGGAATGCAAGTTTTTTATTAAAATACACCTTGAGTGGCAGGCATACCTGCTTGGTCTTTTCACTAAGGCTGAGATGCTTGCTGTATTGTTAAAGGCTTCTGTAAAAATGATGAGCTCACATGTACTTTCCAGGCTTTACTGTGTCATCTGTTTCTGCAAACCTGGAAAACAAATCAAACCATTCATGTCAAACTCTGGATTTTTTCTTCTAAAATAAAAAAGGCTTTCTGAGATGTGGAGCATTTCTGAATGACCTCTGCTGTGCTTTCTGAAGCTGCTCTTTCTGTGGAGTGTTTATGTGCACTCAGTGGCAGCTGTCTCCCCCACAAAGAATTCACAGTCAATTTGTTAGACTGCCAGGGCTCAGACTTAACCTTTTCTGTTTCAGCTTGCATGTTCTGGTTTTGGTATTTATTTTTTCTCTCCACTGTCTTGCCATTACATCACACCACACCATCTTTCTCCTTCCTCATGCAGTTAGCTTTTCATAGCTCCTTTCTTCTTCAGTGCTCCCACCTTTTGTTTATTTTAATGCCAGCTGAATACAAACCTAATACACTGATCTAAACTCCCTCAAATGGAGTTGCTTTTATGAGTCTCACAAATGCTAGAGGCTCTGTAACATCTCTGCCCCCTCTGAACAGGGTGCACCCTTCCATTTCCAGCAAATTTGTAAAGTACAAAGAGGATGAAGCTCTTTCCTGGGACAATTGGAGGCACCTGCCTTGCAGGGCTTAGCTTGAATGGGCTTAACAGACAGTAGCTGAGTGCATGAAGCAGCCAGGGGGTTTGTGAGGACATTCTTACCTTCCCAATGCACCTGCACATGAATTTTGTATGTGTGTGCTATATTTCTTTGGATTCTGTCCCTAGATGTTGATTCCCAAAGCATGAGAAGTAACTGCCTTAAACTACTATTGTGGCTAAGACTCCTGCAAGCACTGTTTATGAAAATACTTAATCCTCCCAGGATGTTTATTACTCAATTAGCCATGGTAATACAGCAGTATATTTCACAAAATATAAAATACTGGCATTTATTTGTTTAGAATCCATTGCTTTTTTTATTTGCCTAGCCTCGGTTTTGTGTTACAAAATTACATAAATGGAACCCTCTGGTCAATCATACCTGTTGTTTGCTGTTTTCTGTAATCCAGTCCATGATAACTGGCAGCCTAAAATTCATTGTATATGGGAGTAGCAGGTTATGACAGTCTTCATTAATCTCTGTGCTGTCTAGCATGCACCCACTCACCTGCTAAGAGATAACTCCAAGCTGAGTCACGTGTAACTTCATATCAGTGTAGTCACACCCGTGACTATAGAGTGGTGACATCCTCTAGCTAGGTATAGCTAGCTATAAATTGAAATAAGCTGACTCTCTTCTTTCAAATCAGAATTAAACAAAACATAAATTGTCCAATAACTACACAAGAGAAATAATGAAAATGAATGCTGAAGCAAGCTTCTAAACTAGTTGTTACTTTATACTAGCCTGCTACTTTTTCTTTTTATGCACTCCTTTGAGGAGCAATGACAAACTCAAGATCCGGCTTGTAGATGTCCTCTTCAACCTCATGATCTAAGAACTACATGGTATGGGTTACTCACTGAAGCGCTGTTTCTTTTCTGTTGGTAAAGCAGGACTTCATTTCACTCTTGAAATAAAGTCAGACCATAACTTCTATGATTACTGCAGAAATGTTTAACTATAATAATCTAGGATCATGAGAATTTTTATCCCTTCACTGCCTGACACTTGCTAGTGAGGACTTCCTTTCTGTTGAGGGGAATGGCTCTTTATGCAGGCAAGCTGTGGTCTGACATTTGCAGCTTGGGTGAGAAACCCCAAATTTGTTCTGGATTGATGATACTCAGTGGGTGTATTTGGGTTTTTTGGGTTTGACTTCTTGTTTTGTTTGTCTTTTCTTTTCAAGAGGACAGAGACTCTTCTGAAGGATAGGTGTTTTTCAACTGACACAAAGGTGCAGAAATTGCCTTGACCTCTCAAAACTTCCTTTTGTTATCAACAGTCTTCTCAGTGGTTCTGAACCACATGCTGTTTTCTGTGGTTCACTGAGCAATTTTTTCAGTGAAGAATTTTTTGTTTGACGCGGTGCTGATTTAATTTTTACCAGTATATGCATAACTTGTGCAGTCTCCTTCTTTAGTAGATAGAACACCAGAACCAACTGTTTAGGCCAAAAATATAGTTATAGGGTTCCATTGTAGGAAAACCTTGTGTAAGTCACTGGGTCAAGTCCCCCAGCTGTTACAGACACCATTTTCTCTGTTCTCTTCAATAACATTTTGTTTCCAGACTTTGCCTGACATTTCAACAAAACATTGCCCCAGGCACTTGAGCCCCTGTGTGCCCAGATTCTTTCTTTATGCGATGTGGCATTAGTATTTCCTTTTTTTTTTTTTTTTGTACAGTGTTTTCAGATGTATAGCTGAAAAATGCTAATTAATTGCATGTATTAGTACTGTCATATTCTTTCTAAAGGATACATACATCTTGCAGTCAGCTGACACATCTTCCTGGAGAACAATGAAGAATTGCAGAATGCTTGCAATGACAACAAATTCCTTTATTGAGGGTGTTAGGGTTTTTTTGTGGTTTTGTTTTTTGTTTTGTTTTTTTTTTTTTACATTTAATGCACCAATAACCCTGTAGAAATTAATATTGCCCTTGACAGGACTCTGCTTACTTGTGAATTGAAAATACACTTGTCCTGTCTCACAGGCATGGTCTTGTGATAAAATGGATGCTGGCTGCCCTCAGCCTGGAGCTGCAGAGATAAATGAAAATGCACATACAGCCCAGCAATTGTCACTGCTGGGATTGAAGGTAACCACAGCAGACCATGAGCTGTATGACCATGCTCCTATTCTGAGTTGTGCATAAATAACTCCCATTTTCTTTTCTGAGTGCTACTGTCTTGTCCTGCCCAGCACAGTTCTTCCAGATCCTTGCACAAGTCAGCACAAACTTGTTAGCATTTCTGGGACAAGCTGCCACTTCTGACTGCAGAGAAGCAGGGGATACCATAGGTCTTTGAGAGTAACTGGGTGCATCTCCAGCAAATGGGTATTGCCTGGCACAATTATTCTCATGCAGGCTCTTCTCTCCTTGTGGCTGGAGATGCCTAAAGAGGATTGATCAGAAATATCAGTGACCCCCCTCAGACTTGAGATTTTTTGTTCTCACTGGAGAACCATTTGTGTTTCTCCCTCCTGCAGTGTCACAGTCACTTCTTTGGATCATCACATTTGTGTACCTTTAATTAAAATGAGTGTTTTAGAAAAAAAAGAAAGGCCAGCCAGAGCTTTAGATCAGAGGTGAGTGTGATAGGTCAAGATTCTCAGCTCTTAATGCTGTCAAACAAAATGTGGTATCAGTATCCTTAGGCCCATTTTTATACACAGACAGGCTATGTTGCAAACCTTACACTTTTTATTACATTGCTAGAGATGTATTGCAAACAAATGTATCACATAATTATAACTGTGGTACTACAGTAAGCCTGTGTCCAGCTGATCTTTTGTCTTTTTGTTCCTAGTACACACTTGTACAATTAAGTTGTTTCTTTGAGCTATGTAAAACTATAATTGCAGATACCTGTACTATGCCAGCATGACAATATGAGGTATCTGATGGTTACCAACAGCTCCTAAATACTGTTAGTAATTCTTTGAGTTGTCAAAACTGAATATAAACATTGGACCAGTGTTTGAGTGGGTGTTTAAAAGTGAAGTGAGGTGTATAATTAAATAATATCAGCTTGAATTAAAATATCTCGTTCAAACTTCTAATGGGAATGGGGGGAATTTTCAGTCAATGTCATTTTTTCAGCATTTCATTATTGTATGGCAATGACTTTCTGACACTTCATAGTGAGTTCTAGTTACCTCTTATTAGCCTTTGCCTGCCCTTATGTCTGGTGTCTGTACCATTCAGGAAAAGGATTATTGCTCCTCTTAATTCTTGTAGTACTTTTTAATGCATGATAATTGTTTGTATCTTAACTTCTATAGAAACTTCTCTCTATAGGGCCTTCATTTTAGTTAGAGGATGAAATAAAATTCTTTAACATTGCAGACCTAAAATTTCCAATTTTTAGTTTTGTCATCCCTTGAAAGCACTGCTTTCAAGACAGTTTTACCTCTTGGTTTTCTAATTTTTGCTGTATATGTAAGAAACCCTGAGGCTGGAATGTTGTCTTTCCCCTCTGTTGAGGTGTGTGTCTCAGAAAGAGATTATCCCCAGCTAGAAGGACCTTAAAGGTGATTCAAACTTTGAGCATCACAGCAACTTCTAATACTTCCTTGGCTATTATTAGATTACAAATTTCTGCATTGCTGGCATGTGTAAGCACCAGTGATACTGTGCTCACTGAGATGGAAGGAATATTTTAAAAGAAAAAGATGGCTAACTTTGCTAGTATATAGGTTTTTCAATTTGACCTCTTGATGGCTTCAACTGTTTTTGTGAAACATTTGTGAATAAGTCATGTGAATAACAAAGAGAACATATTTACTACCTCTAGAATTCCAGAACACATCCAGTGTAAATCACTAGTGGTTCAGAGTCAATATAATTTGGAAGATTTCTGTGGCTTATGTGAAATGAGTGGGCAGGTCTTGTATTATATTACGCCGTAATTTACAGCTGCTTTAGTGCACTTGGCTTTGTACTTCAGCTGCTGAAGCCTTTGGTAAACCAACCAATAGTTCAAGTTTTAGCAATGATGGAGCTCATTTTCAGGAACAAGTAGTAGTACTGACCTATAGTTTAGTAGAATTTATCCTTCATTTGTCCAGTGTGGCACTGTAGAACCCCCAGCTAAAGAGAAGACTGATATCTGCCATTTTCTTCTTCAGTTCATGTAAGAGGCTTCAGTTCTCATCTCTGTTTTAGAGTCACTTTTTCATAGGCTGAACTTGTAACTCTTTCTGTAGCAAGCATTTCTGAACTCAGGATCTTTGAAGCATCTTCAGGTACCATCTTCTCTTCACTGGGTGCTGCCCTCAGGAAGAGACTCAGCAACCCAGTAGCAGAGGCTGAAGGCTGGCTGGCACAAATATTACTAGGAATTTCAGGGTTATATTGTCAAGACAAAAAAATTGAGCCCACATGCCAGTGCAGCTAATAAAAGATGGGGTGAATATAAAAGCTGGTCTTTCATAACATCTGCTATGTCAGTCAGGATGCCATTTTCCACTAGACATCTGAGCCACTGCTACAGGAGATTTAATAGTCTTAGCTGGAGTGAATTGGAAAACCCCAGTATCCTGAACTTTCCTTATTAACTAGATGAACCGTTCTTTTCAAGAAAAGTTATTGAAGTGGAAATACAGCTAAAAGTAGATCATCTAGGAAGCAGCTGGTTACCTACTTATTGGCCTTTTTTTTATACTGTTGCTGCTCTTAGTATCCCAAAACAAATCTGAAATACCCTGGCAAGGAATAACTCTCCAGAGAACACTCCTTCTGCATGGATAGGTATGTTCCTCAGTGAAGCAGCTCTGCACAACCCCTTGCTGCCATCTCCTGCCTATGGAGGATGTTTGCCACCAGACCAACCCAAGGGCAAAGATGATCCAGTTACAGTGAAGTGAAGGTTGAAAAAACTTATTTGATAATTCTGTGCCACTGCTTGTTGCCTGGCATTTTCAGCCGATGGATAATGACTGCACAGAGCTAGCTCTGCTGCACTAGGACTTCAAGAAATGCTTGCATTAGCCTAGAAATGACATAAATATATGGAAGCACTGCCAGAGCAACTTGTTTGTTTCAGGTCAAGGCACTGCAAATGCCCCTAGGTAAACAGATCCTATAAAAACACTGGCTGCCTTGACCTTTGAAGCTAATAAATTGTGTTGCAATCAGTTACACTTCTTTTCTTTCACACATGTTCTCTCATCTTCCTCTTTCTCTCTCCCTTTAGTTTATGCACTTCAATGCAAATTCTCTTCATTTATAACTGAGGATAAAAAAGCTTTCCATAAAAATTGTAATTTTGTTTTTTAAACAGATGAATATATTATCAAAGAGAGAATTTTATGATGTATTTGATTTAATGACTAATGAATTGAGTAATCCTGAAATGTACTACACTTTGGATACTGATCCTGTATTTTTAGATAAATAGTATGAACGTCATAGACAGGAGTAGAGTGATCAAGTTTATTTGTTTTAGTTTATTGAAGAATATCTTGACTGATCCAGTCCTTAAGAGTTCTATTTCAATAACACAGATCTACTAATTTATTGTTTGTAATACACTGAGTTTTTTATAAAAATGCTTTCTGTAGCTTCCAAGTATATTCCACTAGCAATCCCATTTCTGAACATTAATATATTCTGTTATTTTGTCATTTTCCGATAGATCCCAATATCTAAGGGATAGAGCAATAACCTGAGAACCTTCCTAACATGAGGAGAAAAGTTAAAGCCTTTAAATCTGAAATCACCAGCTGAAATCTTGTGCTCAGGGATAAAATCAAGAGCTTGATCACTGAAATACTCTCACTGCTCCTTCTTGTACACATTGAGAATGTGGTCAGAGTGGGCATCAGGCTGTTCGCCTTAAATGGCACCTTTATGCTGAGGCCAGAGAGATATGACTTTAGGGGAAACAAGTACTCCTAATGAAGGATATTTCTACAGAATGGGATTATGACCTTCTGATGGAAAGATATTTGCAGTGGGAAATCTTTGGCCTTCAGTGCTGTTGAAATTCACTGTTATCAGTTTTTTTTTTTTTAAAAAAAAGATTCTCTAAAGTCTCAAAAGTGTTGGGTTTTTTTAAAAGAATATTTGCAGTTCCAGGGTGATGCTTTTGAAAGCTGAGTTGAAGAAAGTGTGCTGTCAACTCTGCAACTTATACAGGTTGTTCATGTACTTCTCCTGTGCAGCTATCAGTGTGGTCATACACAGGAGAGGGAAGATAATGATTTTCCATCAAATGGCCATCCTGTTTTTTGTAACATTGCCAGAATTCTATGGAGTATGGCTTCTGCTGCAGTGCAGAATGATTAATCACTGGCTAGGAAGGAAGAGCTGCTTACCCCCCTATTCCTTGTAGAAATAGCAGAGCTTTGATGTGTAGGTTGATGCCTGCATAACAGGCACTCCCAAACTCTCTGACACAGGGGGATACTCAGTAATGTTGCAGGAGTGGAAAGCCATGCTTAATTTCCATATGCATTCACATAATTTAGCCATAATGTATTCCTGAAGCATTGCTGTTTTGTGCCCTGCTCTTCTGTAAGAAACAACCAGCTATGAAATCACCACCATTTATACCAGACTTCTGTAAAGACAAGTTGCAGTATACTTCTGTATCTGCGGTGAATCATGACTCTACATCGGGCCCCTGATTGTCCCAGCTTCCCAAACTCTTTACTCCCTCATTCTTGTGAATGATGCAGAGCTGCAAGAGGAAAAAATACTTCCTGTCTCTCACCTCTTGTAATAGCTAGTGGTTACTTTGTCACCTTGAAATTTCTCTTTCCTTCCTGCTTCTCTCTAGCCTACCTCTTACCCAAGAGCACTGTTTCTCTGAGAGAAGAACATAGGAAAAAGCTTATGATTTTCCTGTCTGCCAAAGAAAAATATGTTTTCCAGGTGAATAGGTTTGGCTGATGAAGTGGGAGAAAGGCATTGTTCCAGCTATACAGTCATCGCCTTTAAAATGCTGCTGTAAGATGCTCAGATACTGTGATAGTGTGGTACAAGAGCTTCCTCACCTAGAACAAATTCACTGCCCCCTTCCTGTGTGTAAGACAGTGACTATGAACAGAGTGATGATAGAGGTTTATGTGGTTGCTGCTAGATATGAATACAGGGTACTCATTCTGAATGAGGTTATCTGATTGCTCTAATGCAGGACTGAATAGAAGATGAGAGAAACTCTTGTTCTCTCCAGGCATGTGAAGGGGCATGGTATTGTAACTAGGAGGACTGACTGGTGCACTTATCTACTTTGGCAAAGGCTGTGCTACCTATAGATTTTTCTGAACTGCTTAGTAGAAAATTGAATCAGGTGACTTAAGAAGGCGACAGGAATGTCAGTTATCAATTGGAGTCTTTCAAAAAGGCAAACTGTTTTCTTGTTCTTTTCTATATAGTGATTTCTGCATTGTGCCTTGTCACAACTCCTATTTTTTGTATTTGACAGCTTATCCATTTCCTTTAAATACAGAAATCTAAGACCAGAGGACCAGTGTTCCCCTATCATGAATGTCCCCTTGCCACTAAGTAGTGAAGTTTGCCTTGGACTGAAACCAGAATAGATGCCTTCAGGCTGGACAGTTTTGAAGCACATGGAAACTAGATAAGTCATGTATGAAAATCAAAGTGTATCAGTTCTGTAGTCAACAAAGAAAGAAGCAACCAAAATTAGGGATGCAAGCTCTCCAGAAAATAGAAGGTCAGACTTGGCTTTCTAAATAAGGTGCACAGTAATCAAAACATTTGTAGCCAGCATGTACAATTTCTAGTGTTTTCCCCCTAAAGACTTCTTTAGAAGTGTTCATTATTCCCTGAAAGATGTAGTTTAAAACACTTAGTAGTCTCATGCATATTTTGAAATTGAACCTGTTTGGAATATACTTTTACAGAGTAAAGGAAAAACAGAATCATATGCTTCTGTTTGTCTTCACAGCTAGGCTAAGTGTTTTACACATGCACATATGGCAATGTAAAATCCTTATAATATGAATCCATATATATCCATGCATACTCATATATACATATATGTAGGTTACCATAGCACATAACTGGAAATCAGATAAACCTGAATCTGTTTCAGTTCAGCTGTTGCCCTGCTTTGTGATGTTGAATTTGACACTTGAACTCTTAACTTTCTGGTTGTAAAGTATGAAGATGTATCTGTGCTAGGATCAAGGCCCATGAAGTTAATGGTCATAAAATACCTGGAGATTGAATAAAAATTAAGTGCACAGAGGAAAGCAGGGTACTGTAATGTCAAGTAGGAGACATAGGACCTGGGACTGCCCGGGAGCTTCAAAAGGGAATGTCTTGTAGAACAACCACAGGCTGAAATACTTTATTTCACTGTGGTACATTGTAAAATGCCTTCAGTAGGAGTGCACTAGGAGCAGTGATTGTTCTGCTCAAAAAAGCAGGCAAAAAGCAGGGAAATAGGCTGAAAGAATATGTGATGACCATCTGCTGAGATCTTTCTGTGAATTTGTTGGAAACTATTTCAGCTGTTCTGACAGCCTGCCTGAAAGGATGAAAACAACCTGTGTTAGGCAGGCATCGGCAACAGTAGCAGAGAACAATGATCCTGTGCCCTTAAGTTATCTGAAGCTGTGTTCTAGGAAGTGAGTTTTTTCTCAGTTTCCTTGTAATGAACCATTTCAACCAGGGCTTCTACCATGATTCACCTGTGATGTGCTTTTGAGGTTATGTACTCTTCCCTCAGAGAAGGAAAGCAAGTGCAGAAGGCTCGAGTGTTTTGCCTACAAAACGGCTGCACCGTGAATCAGTGCCATGCCACAGGATGAATCCAGAGTAAATGACTCAGTTCACTTACTGTGACTAGATGGTGCTCTCTCTCTGATGGATGCAGTCATTTCAGTTGCTGCTCATGGCTTAAAATAGGGATCCAAGAGGTATTTTAACTAGCGTAGTACTAACTTGATTCCTCAGTGTCATGGCCTATTCCCAACTGCCCAAGGCCACTTCTGATACCTGCAGCATTTTTCTTGCAGCTGTTTTCTTTTTTTTTTTCTTTCTTTCTTTTAAGTAAGTATTGTAGATAATAAGGGTGAAGAGAAGCTAACAAAACCACCTGCTCAGTCTAGACAGATGCTTTATCTGAAACCTCAATTTCTTCACATTAAGATCATGGTTCTTGTCATGTCCATCTTTCAAGTCACCTTCGTGCAGCACACTTTACCATATTTTAGTACTGCTGCCATTTTCAGGCCCAGGCTTCTAGGCTAAAAAACAGGTTAATTCACCTTTCTTCAGGTCTCTGTTGTCTAGAGCTCAGATTGTTCTTGTTGCTGTGTCCTGGATAATCTCCAGCTGTTTGCCCTGTAACTTCACAGACTTTATAGCATCCAAATACAGTGTTTAAGGGAGAGATTTATCAACACTGAATACACTGTACAGGAGGCAATAATAGACCTCTGGTTTGTATTTCTGCAATAAACTATAGCTGTGTAGGTCCTCCTCTTCTCAACTATTGCCAGGCTGATCACTCCTCATCATATGGTCAGGCAGGTTTATTCTAAACTACTGTAGGAACTGTGTTTAGTTTTATTGCATTGCACCTCCTGTATTTTAAATTTTAAAATCAATTTGAAGTAAATTCAGTTTTGTGGATAATTCCAAATTTGATTAAGGTGAAGATTTTATTAGCTCATTTTTTTATTCTATCCTCCAGGTGCTAAATAAATTAAATATTAATACCAAAAACAGGACAAACAGATTTAATATAACCTCCTATTTTCATTCTGAAGTACTGCTAATTATTCACAGAATATGTTTTTTCAGTTAGTTTTGTGCCACTGTGTAGAAGTAGGTTTCTCTGTGGCATGTGAAACTCTGCTGAAGGGTTTTCAAGTTATAAATTTCTGGTTCTACCTTCATCAACAATCCATGGAGAAAACTGGCTGCTTTGACAGAGTTTGGTTTTGAAAAATCCAGTTCCTCTGTTATTCACCTCCCTGTTGTTTTCCAGGCACTTTCAGTTTGAATATTCTTCCCCTCTTTTCTACCACTTAAATACTGAAGCTTATAATGTCATAGAAAAGTTACAGGATGGTTCATGACCCTGGACTTCTCTCTCCAGTACCTCTCAAGTCACTGGCTTCAACACAAATTGTTTTGGAAGTCCTTAATTAACTGTCTGCAGTAACAGGCTAATGATTTTTAAAGGTGAAATATGAAAATCAAAATGTTTAATGAAGTATCCCTGTGTTGGTTTGACAATGAAGGAGTAAAGGGAGAAATTACACTTCCTAGAAAGCATTAGGGAGTTACCGAATAATTTTTTGGAAGCTGTTCTATGATAGAAGGAACGTGCCTCAAACCTGCTTTTTTCAGGAAGACAGATCAGAATAATATGAAGGGAGGAACTGCTAGATTAACAAAAAGGGCCTTCAGATAGAATGGAGGAGCAAATCTTTCACAACTCAAAATGAAAAAGATTCATGAAAATAACTGCTGTAGAACAGAAGCAGAGTACATGTTATTTCAATACATATTTGTATAGCTCAGTGATTGTGACTTTAGGAAAGTTGGTTGGATTGGTAATTAAATGAATTTACAGTATGAACCAGCATCTATGTTAATATAATATGAAAGTGAGAATCTGGAATTGACTGTGCTTCTCCAATTTGCTAGTATTAATTCCATGTCATCCATATAATGGGGATAGTGAAACAAATAAATGGGACTTATTTAGTCTTTCAGAAATTCCTTGTAAGAGCTGATAAGGAAGCAAAGCTGTCAGATAGGAAAAGGTAAATGTCTGTCATGATTTGAAACCAGTAAAGGACAGGAGACCAAAAAGAGAAATAGATGCTTGATTTTCAGGTTAATACAGAAATGGCAAAAGGTTAATGGAAGAGTGCCTCAAACTTCTGTTTGAGGACCACTGTATTTAATCAGTGATGTGGAAGAAGGAATTGGCAGTGAAGTTGCAAGATCTGCAGATAATAAGAAATTATTATGGAAGTCTGCCTTTAAGAAGACAGTGAGGAATTTGACTCCTGATAAAGAAGGTTGTATTGGCAGCAGAACATCATATGCAATCCTTTGTTGACAACTACAAAGTAATGCCCATTGCAAGGAATAATTTGTATTGTTCATACACATTACTAGCTTCTAAATTAACTGTAACCATTCAGGGAGAAAAAAAAAACAACCTAGGGGACATTGCCAGAAGCTCAGTAAAAACATCTGCTCATTGCACAGCAGAAGTCAAAAAGCAAGAATTACACTGTGATACAGGAATAATGGGGTAGAAAATTCCACTGATCATGGCATTATATAAAACAGTAGTACATCCTTACCAAGGATGTAGCATTTATTTCTGCTCACAGAATCATGAAATAGTATAAGTAAAGGAAGTTCAAAAAAACAGCTGCTAATGTTGACAAGAGACACAAGAGTAAATTGCAGCAGGAAATACTTAGGAAGCTGTGGTTGTCACAAAAACAGGCAAGCAGACACAGGGAAAATTCCTGAATGATTGAGGGAGGAAATACTGAACATTCTTATTTGTCCTTTCCAAAATGGCAAGAACAGAAAGATTTCAGAGGATTTGAAAGGTGATATTTTTGAAGATGATAGAAGAAAATGTGCTGTATTCAAAAGATAATTAACCTATAAAACTAATTGCAATAAAAAGAGCCTAAACCAAAGAATTTATCAGTGCTCAAAAGAGGATTAAACAAATGTATACTAATGAGAAAGTCCTTGTAGCCTTTTGTAGGACTCCAAAAGGAGATTTCAACTTGTTTTAAGGCACTAACAGAAACATACTGTGAAACTGTAGAGAAGCAGTAACTGTGGTTCATGGTACTTGATGAAATGGTGGGTATAGTCTTCTGGAGAGAGCTGCTGGCATTTGCTCTGGGGAACGTGTGATACTGGTCTAGATAGATCACTCATCTGATCTGCTTGGTAATTACTATCCCCCTAAGGATGACATTAAATTTGGTGAAAGAAAATTTAGAAAGCGTACTGCAATTTCAGATTAGGGAGTTCCTTTTGACTTCCCTTTTCAGATGGAAGTATCTGCTGCTTAGAATGTGAACTCATCAAGTCAGGGGACATTTCTTATCACTGGAAGGATGTTAATGTAGTCCATGTTATATCAGTAATGGTAGTATACCAGATTATAATTACCATTTTATTGAAATATAACCAAGGACAGAATCCATCCTTTTATCCCTTCAAATACAAGAATTTATTGTATGATAGAATAACAAATTCCTGTGTATAATTCATCGCCTTGTGTTTGAAGAAACCATTTTAAGAAGGTTTTGAGTCTGGGAACACTCATCATGTGCACATAGTTTTTAAAAAAAGTCCACTAATCTTATACATAGCAGCAAGATCAAGTGCATAATGTGTGCCAAAGGTAAGGAGGGGCTGGTAAAAATAAAATTCTCTCTGTCATGAAATCCCACATGTGATCAAACAGTGAAATACATAGTGGATGAATAACTAAATTCAGACATCATTTTCATTGTTTACAAGCACCAAAGTAAAGACCACAAACTGATTAAAAGACCACTTACTAGGGAGGCTTCATTTTTACCTTCAAAATGTGCCCCAAAAACACTTCCATTGAATAATCCAACACACATAGATATGAAAAAAATCACACTAGCTTGCCCTTTAAAATCCAGTAGTACAAAGTCTCCCAATGTTAAGCACACTGAACATAACTAGCTTCACAATTTCATTTTCTTAAGGAGAAATAATGCAGTTATCATTAAGCTCCCTGGGAAACTAGCTTTAATATTATTCTTTGGTTATCAGAGCTATCATTTTTCCTTCAGGCAAAGCTGAGGAAATATGAAGTTAAAACCATCATTGAGTGTGATAATGAAGTCAGTCCATTTCAGTGCAAGACCACAGCAATTCTTTATCGCTCCAAACGGGTTGTGGGGCTGAAAGCTGTTTCTCTAGTTGGCAGAGTTGCTGAGTTCACAGATAACTATCATTTTCAGAACATATTTTGCTGCATGTGGAAGACCAAGAATATAAAAAGTACTCTAAATCCTTCAAAACCTAAGAGGCAGAAAGGCAGAAAGTTCTTTTTCATACAAAAGAATTTTCACAAAAAAAACCAGAATTGCACTACCTTTCTCAGCTTCTGCCTACCTAAGATTTTCATTCAAAGAGGGAGCTGACTATTTATATTTATACTTGAATTCAAATGAATGTCTTTCATTCAACTTTGCACCTTATATGCACACACTGCACATTCCTGCTCACATTTACCCTTGCACACATAAATGTCTAAATTCTTCATTCACTGGCACCAGAAAAGCTTATCCTTACACACATTCAAAGTACAAAGTTTTTCACAGGATCACACAATCAGTTAGGTGGCAAAAGAAGACTTCTGAGGTCATCAAGTCCAACCTGAGACCTAACACCATCTTGTCAATTAGACCATGGCACTAAGTACCATGTCCAGTTTTTCCTTAAGCATCTCCAGGGATGGTGACTCCACCATCTTCCTGGGCAGCCCATTCCAGTATATTATCAACCTTTCTGTGAAGAATTTCTTACTAATATCCTACCTTAACCTCTCCTGGCACAGTTTGAGACTATGCCTGTCACTGGCTGCCTGGGAGAAGAGGCCAACTCCCACCTGGCTACAGCCTACTTTCAGGTACTTGTAGAGAGTGATAAAGTCTCCCCTGAGGTCTCCCTCCAAGCCTCCTTTTCTTCAGGCTAAACAACTTGAGCTCCTTCAGCCATTCTTCATAAGACTTGTACTTCAGACTCTTCAGTTTTCCTGCTCTTCCCTGGACACACTCCAACACCTCAGTGTCCTGCCTCCTTCCTTATTCACAAGCATTCATGCAGATATAAAAAATTATATTAGATACACAGTATATAAATACAGATTCTAATCTCACAAAAGGAATTAATCAGAAAGTTTCAAAAAGAAAGTATCGGAGAAAGGTAGTTAGTATAAAAGCCATAAACAAGAGTAAAGCTTCATTAGGTTCTTCTCTGAAGTATTTATTTAACATTCATAGAGTCATGAAATATCCAAAGTTGGAAGGGTCCCAGGAGGATCTTTGAGTCCAACTCCTGCCCCTGCACAGAACTTCCCCAACAGTCCCACCATGTGCCTGAGAGTGTTGCCCAAGCCCTTCTTGAACTCTGTCAGGGGAGAACTTGGGAGACTAAGCTTGGTGCTGTGACCACTGCCCTGGGGAGCCTGTTCCAGTGCCCAACCACCCTCTGGGTGAAGAACCTTTTCTAATACCCGACCTAAACTTCCCCTGACTCAGTTTCAGTCACTATTTCCTCAAGTTCTGTTGCTGGTTGCTAAAGAGAAGAGATCAGTGTCTGCCCCTCCTCTTCTTGTCACAAGGAATCTATAAGTGCAATGAGGGCTCCTCTCAGTCTCCTCCAGGCTGAACAAACCAAAGTACCATAGCTGCTTCTCATACAGCTTCCCCTTCAGGCCCTTCACCACCTTTGTAGCCCTTCTTTGGATGTTCTGTAAGAGTTTGATGTCTTTTTAATCTTTTGAGACCACTCCAGAGCAGAGCAGGACAATCCCTCCCTCCCCTGGCTGGCCATGCTGTGCCTGATGCACCCCAGGGCAAGGCTGTCCCTCCCGGCTGCCAAGGCACTGCTGACTTGTGATCAACTTGCCATCAACCAGGACCCCCACATCCCTTTCTGCAGTGCTGCTCTCCAGCCTCTCATTCCCTAGTCTGTAGATCCAGGGTTGCCCTGTCCCAGGGCAAATGCAAAATCCATCATTTTTACTTGTTAAACTTCATATGGTAGGTGATTGTCCAGCCCTCTTAATTTGACAAGGTTTCTCTGCAGGGCCTCTCTTCATTGACTTCCAGTCAGTTACAATTGCATGCCTTCATCATATCAAATATCTACAACCTAAAATGCTTTAAAATCTATTTCCACTTTCTAATAATCCCTCTGTTCATTCCCGGGTTTATATTCTGCTTTGTAGGGTGTGCACACACTGGTGCAAAGAGGCATCTGCTTCTGATGTTACGAATTGAAATTTGTATCCATGTTGCCTCCTGTTACACCTTTTGAAACAAAAAGCTTTCTTCTCCTAGGACAGAGGATAAGCATGGAGTAACTGTTGAGGTCAGAAGTTATGTTATCCTGATTTGTTGTTCAGCTTTACCTCTAAGGGCAGTGGTCTTAGCACTTCTGGGAAAACGGGATAAACATCATTTGGGACATCTTATGTATTGAAAACTCTGAAGCAATTTTATGTGAAGAAATTGAAACAGTGCCTCTATAACAGTATTGGAGGAATGGGGCTTTTAACTTTATGAAGTGTCTGTTAGAGAGATCACACAGAACTCCTTGAATCTTGATGCATGAAGTACATTTGCTGGGCCACTAGCTAAAGGGAACTAGCGATGTTCCAGAGATGGTGCAGTATGAGCCATATGAGTGACACCAACAAAAACAGTGAAACAATTAGGTAGCCATAATAATAGTTATATCTCCTCCTTCTGAATTTCATACAGCAACAGTTTAATTAGAGCCTCTAGTTAGTGTTATGTACACAGGAAATGGAGGTGCTTCATCAAGTCAGCTGACAGTGCTGTTGATGATGGCAGGAACACAAAACTCTTCTTCTCCCATTTGTACCAAGATACCATACTGCTATGTAAATAGCAAATGACCCTGTAAACTGTGCATCTGCAGAGCTTGTCAAGCCCAAAGGAACATGCATTGTTTGATAAATGATACTGAAGCAAGAGAAATGTGAAAGACATTATATATTTAAAGAGTATAAATGCTTTCGAGTGATGCATTATGGGGCATATGACTAGGTGTATTGGGCTGAAGCTAAGATTAAATACATTTAGACTGAAAGAAGAAGCAATTTCGTAAAAGGAAGATTTGGTAAACTCTGGAATATTCTCCCCAAGAAACAACCAAAAATATCCTTGCTTTATGTTGAAATACATATTTTTCAGTTCTGTTGCCTGTGATCTAGTTTAATAGTGTCTTGAGGGGGCTTAGTCCCAAAAACACTTAGAATATTTATTTCTAAAGAAAGCATTCAGTTAAGAAATTGAACCAAATGGAAATTTTTGAACAGTGATATTTTCATAAAGCTGTTGCAGACAGGAAAGTTGTGGTCTGTGCCAGCCAAACCACTACAGCAATGCTAGAAGCTAGCCAGTTACTCATGCCAGTGGCAATAGCTGTCCTCAGTGTGACCAAACCAACAGTAACAGCTGCTTCTATTTTTGTCATGATTCACATGGCCACAAGGAAAGGCAGCTTAATTTTATTTCAGCTGTCCTAATCATAGTCCTGCCTTTGTGTCTCATCCATAGCTGTGGTTCTAAAGCCCCCACAGATTTTCCATACTGAACAGAAACTGACATTTGAAGTGTTCCAGGGCTTGTGAAATGTTAATTAAAGCTTCATGTTGCAGATGTGATGTAGAGATTGTCTTTCATTCTCCTTCTCTGCAAATAATTTCTTCTTGTCGTTTTTGCTGGTATCTGCACTATACCACTTTCATCCCGAACTTTTGTGAAGGAGCCTGTCCTAGCTGGGACTGAGTCCAAGATGTATTATGGCTTTCCAGTCTTTTGCTTCTGTGACTTTGTTTTCTGTTAATGGCTCATGTGATTCAGAGTTGCAGCATAACCAGGTGCTGCATGCTCACATCAACAGAGCACAAAGCAGACGGTCTTCCTTCACATCCTCCTCCAAACCCAGCCTGTTACATTACAGAACACTAGCTCTGAGCTATTATTGACTGCTGTTAAAACCAAGTCTAATGAACAGTACATCAGTTAACTCTACCTTTCTGGGCTCTGTCTTCTTTCCTCGGTAAAATCATTTTAAATACCTGCACAGATGCTGTATTCCTGTACAGAGATAGGGCAAGTTAGCTTTGAGCAAATGTGCGCAGATATTGGGAGCAGTTTAACCACAGCAGCCCAGAGCTCCATGCAGATAATTTTACCTGGTTGAGAAACAGGGAAATCAGACAATGTGGTATGCAGCAGTACATGGCTTTTCTGCTTCTGGTATCCAAATTTACTAATTTAGATTGCATTTTTTTTTCCGCAGGACTGCACTGTGCAATTTCAGTACATAGCAGGTAGCATCGTACACAGAGCATTGCACACCTGAATGGTACCATAGCTCCTACTAATAACTAGTAAATCTATGATCTGCTTCTCATTAATGAAGGAAATGAAAAAACAGCTTTGTCTTTCAAATCCACACTGGTTTAAAACCTTCTGTTTAGCTTTATTAAAAGAAGTATTTCTCTCTATATTCACTTTTACCAAGTATAAGATGTTAGTCTGTATGAATAGGTACCTTTGTCATTTAAATACACATACTGTTCTAATGCACAATCTATTTTGCATGTACATTTATTATTTCAACTTTCCCAGTAACTGAATTCTCCTTGTATACACTGATATGGAATTATGCTAGTTTTGATATAGTAAAATATGGGCATTCAAATTATCTAGAATCTTTCTGATACTGGATAGCATTAGTAAAAATTGTTCTGAATTTTACATTAAATTTTGCTTCTGTTGTCAATTGAACAAAGATGTGTTTGTCTTGTGATTACATCTAGTCATACTTGGCATATTTTGATGTAATTATGACTAACTTAGTATACTTAATTGGCCAATGTGTCTGTGAAATGATCCTGCATTTCCCCCTCTGTTCAAGCTGTAATGTGAAATAGCTGCCCTCAGAATAGCATGATTTTAGGCTGGAATACTAGAACCTTTCGTCCTGGGTAGTGAAGTACCCAGTGAAACGTGAAAACTTTTCGTTTCAGAATAGCTGGGCTTTTGTTTTTAGTGGGGAAGCAATACATTCAAATTTCAGATTGGGAAGAGTTTTCAGAAGCGGATGGGATTCTCTCGCCCTTTACAGGCTTTAAATCAGTGACAGGACTCTGCAGAAATAATGTTGAGTCAAAGTTGTCTATTCTTTGTGATTAAAAGGCTCTTCAGGTAAGTCAAAACATGGCATTTCATCTGCTCCAAGATTCTTTGAGCTAGAGAAAAAAGCCCTGTAATGTGTGTTTGTAACTATATCTTAATCTGCAAAAGTCACTGAGAAATATTTATCAAAAAGAAAGTAAGTATGTGAATGTTAATCTACCCATCCGTTTATACAGTTTGAAGCTAATGTTCCCCAAAATATTTTTGCATTTCTAGGTTGCTTTTTTTGTAACTTTTTATAGTCTATCAGAGTAAGCAGAGCACTAAATGTCTTAGATCCCTAACAGGCTACATATTTGTCTTTCTAGTCTGTTCATGCTTCATTTCCCTCATTTCTTACTTGCATCTATCTTTTGCAGAGTGCAAAAGCTGTGTAGTAATGTGCAGAAATAGTTTAGAACAGGAGAGGCTGGTGATTCAGATTTAAGTGCAAATCCACTTAATTCCCAAAGCTGCATTTTTTTAATCCCTATTTCCACAAATACTGGGGGGGGGGAGGGGGGGGGGGAGATTGGAAAGCATCAAAAGAAGGAATGGCATATCCAGTTCAGATTTCTGTAGGTGCTAATCCAATAAAGAAGTTAGTCCTTCTTATCTGAAAATTTTAAAAAACTCTCTGTTGTCAAGAAAGTGAAACATTTACTGCAATGGTCGAATACCTCCTGTGGTGTGATACTTCCTCAGTTACCCAGTGGGATGAATTGTATCTACTTTATTTTACCTTCATGTAATAACTTTTTGAATAGGCAGCTCTCTATGTAGGTTGTCAGAGCTTTGTCCACTTTCACTGCAGAAACAGGTAATATGGGATGCTGAAAATGTAAATATGACTGTTCAAATTAGTTTACATGATGAAAGAAAGTAGCAGCCCTGGTTACAATTGATTACATCAGTACAAAATGCACTAATCAAAGCCATCAGTGAAGGTAATTAAGTGAAACTGCTTTTATTTTGAATTAAAATTCTCTGGAAATTGTGGGTACTGCATCAGGGAAAGCCTATTGGCAGGATGTCTAAGCTGAAGTAAAATAATGCCATAGACCGTTTATATGCAATTGCAGAAGCACATTCCACTGTCAGAAGTTAGAATTAACCCAAATATTGTTTCCAAATGGAATTACACATTAGCAAGGAAGTGGTCTAGCCACCACTGTGCTGATAAGAGCATCCCTAAGCCCTACCCACCAGGTACAAACAGCAGATTGTGTTGTACTAGAAAGGCTGCAAATTAACAAGATTAGATTTTTGATTTATTTGGGAAGTGAATGTTTCACTGTTGCAGCACTTAGTTTATGGAGTTAGGAGAGCAATTAATTGATTTTGAATTAATTTGGTATCAGAAGGATGCCATTTACAGTAAAGTATAAAAGGTAGGAAAGAGGGGAGCAGTGAAGGAATGTAATATCAAACTTCAAAAGAGTTGTTGAAAGATAGAAAGTGAGACTGAGTATTTGTCATTAAACATTTCACTGCATTCCCTGAATGCTTGCAGCCAAGTAATTTTGCCATTCCTCTTTTCATTTTCCTGGCCTGGAATTTAAAAGGTACAGTATGCAGCACGCCTGTCTGAGTAATGACCCATAAAACTTATGTTACATTAAAAACTTATGTGAAAAATACTTAGCTGCAGAGTGAGTGAAGGACTTAATTATATGAAGTTGTCTTTCACCCTTATTGAGAGGACAAATCACCACTTCATTGCCCTGGCCTTGTCCATAAAGCTGTGTTGCATGCTTATACATTTCTGTGCACAGTACTGAATAAAGAAGCTCAGAGCCAGAGGTTAATAATATCTGTAGCAGTACCATGACAAAGAGAAGGGTTGGTGTAAAAACTGGCCCTACTTTACATCTTACTATGTTTTGGTTACAAGCCAGACAGAAAGCAATGCAACTTTTTGTTTAGTTGTAATTTGGGCTGTTACTACTGCAACTTCATTTCTGGTTTTTTGTAAATTATATGCAGGGATCATGAGTTGCCAGGTTTGTGGTCAGAGATTAGTTTCTTACTTTTAGGGATGGAAAGAATAAAGTAATTTGTGCCTTTCATAACATTTTAGTGCAATATAACAAAGGGGTGGTGTTTTGTGCTATGCTGTTTCATTTTGTACTATGCTGTTTCATTTTGTACTATATAATTTCCTTGAAACAGTGGAAATAATTTGTGAACAAAGAGCTATGTAGGAGGCAAGGAGGAGAAAGATCAGAGAAAGAGATAGGGCTAGGGAGGGAGAGTGAAAGATAGGTAGGTCACTGAAACTGAGAAGGTGTTGCCAACCTTGGTGGATTGTCAGCTGTTTTACTTTGACGGTGGTAGGGCACTTGTCATTTCAGCCAGAGATCTTATAAACACTGCTTCATGCATATGCTTCATGCTTAAGGAAAACAAAACTCCTTTATCTAGATCTCAGAGTAAGATTTCTATTCAGACACAAGTTCAGTTTTGTTTGAAAGCTTTGCAGTTTCTGGTTTTTGAGCCTAACCAACTTATCTCAAGTCAGTAATGTCCTCCTTGCTTCTAGCAGCAGGTCAGACAAAATTCTACTGTTGAGATCATCCATCATTGAAAATAATTTTATTTTATTTCAGGCCCAGGTCTTAAATGAGGCTGTCTATAAAGAAATTTGGACTATGCAATAGTCTTGTAGTGGTTTCTGTGTGAATTGTAGTATATCAAATGACAGACTGCTGAACAAAGGATAGAAAAGACCTTCCAAGCTTCTCATTTCAGAATCAAGTCTTATTAGTTAGCATGGAAACAACATGATCTAATGTTATCAAGAAGGTATAAACAATAATTGGTAAATGTTTCTTATTGCTGTTACCTGAAGCTTTTGCTGATAATATTTGAATGTTTTTAAAAAAAAAGAAAAAGCAAACAACAGCAAATGCATTTTAGCAGTATAAATATGTAAAAAAAATTGGCTGTTACTTAGTTCAAAGCCTTAATGCACAAATTTACAGAACAAATATCCTCCACTCAGCATTTGTAACAGCAGATAAACCACCTTTGAGTTCTCACCTGATTTTTCCTAATATGCCCATCTGCATCCAGATCTATACACTCTGATACCTCTTTGCCCCCCAAATCTGTGATGCTGGTGAAGCAGACAGGCAGATGGGTAAGATTGCGCAATGGAGTCAGCGTATGACAAAGATTTAGCTTTATTGCATTAGGAGATATAACAGTAATTGCATAACTCAAGTATTAAGACATTCTGTTCATTTTTAGGAGATCAGTATTGGGATAAGGAGGAATGCTACAGGCATGGTGGCATGAGCAGTTGATGCCAGACATGGAAAACTGAAGAGAAATGTGATACAAAGATCACTGTACTTTGTCAGAGCTGTGGGAAGAGATGAAACAGTAGGAAGTTAGCAATTAGCCGTGAGGAGGATTAGGAGTGGGTTTTTGAGCCTTCGGAAGAGTCAGATCACGGATTTCACATGAGTGGTGTGACCCATGTTTATTGAAGAGTGCCACAATTGCGGATGGAGATATGCTTGGCAGAGCTCTGTGTTTGTGGCCTTTCCTTTCTAGTAAGCAGTATCAATTTGTCACAGGTTATGAGCACTGGAAACCTCAACCTGATTAATAAGAGAAAAATAATAATGATAGGTTAATAATTTTTTTCTTTCTGACAAGTGTCGTGTAGGAAAACACGTTGTCAAAGAGAGCTCTCTGACTTCTACCTGCACCACCCCAATGCTCACTTCTAATCCTTCTGGCCATTTTTTTCCTCTAAGACACTGTATTTATTTCTCTCTCTGACAACTGTTTGAAAAGTTGTATGCCTTCTGCACAGTGCTGTATTATGGACGATGTATTAGGAGTCATATATCCAGAATGCCTTCTTCTGAGTACCTAATAACTGTGCCTCTGCTCCATAAAGAAAAAGTCTGTGACAGGTTTATTAATCTTTTTATTTCCTTGTTGTGCTCTGCTCCCTGCTGAAAACAAAAGGTTCCTTTTCACTTCAGCCTTCTTTTCTCTTGTCTGGTTTGTAAATGCTGGGTGAATTTCATTTGTGATGATTGCTTTCATGCCCCACAGACTGCCAGTTACCAAAAAGAGATTACACAGGCTGCTGTTTTCAAGGATCAAGCATAAGTTTTGGACTAGAGGGAAGAGAACGCATAATATGAGTAACAGTCATCTTTTCTTTCAACACCGGGAAGGAAAAACCACTTAAGACATAAATTGGTTCATGCCTATGCTTTTGGAAACTTTAATTTTGATCTGATCTGGAATAGGTAGAGGGATCTTGTCTAGCTTAGTTCATCTGTCTGCCTACTTCTAACAGAGAGGACAGATTTGTTGGCGTTGGGAAAGTGAAAATTTCCTATGATTTATATCCCGAAGAACTAAATGCTTCATGCATGTCCCAGGTCGATGATGGGAATTAAAGCCAAAAAATCTGCTTCATGGACAAGACTATTGCAAAGGTAATAATTCAACAATCTGCTGTTGGATGAGTTGACAAGACCAAGAAGGGAAGAGAAGGGGTGTTCTATTTAGTTGCATAAAATACCTTGTCCTAGAATGCATTGGTCCTTCCCATACTGTCCAACATGTAAAGTGAGAGGGGAAAGTTTAAACCATGCTTAGAGATCTTCAATAAATTCATCAAAGTGTATATAGCTACATAAGATGCCTTACAGTACACCTTAAAAGACCAGATAGATACCATTTTCCCAGGGAGTAGACACTCATGTACTCCAAAAAGTTAGAGAAAAGTTGCCAGTCATGTAATTATGTCGGCTGTAACTATTTCTCAGACCCACACACCTTCTCATGTGTCTGTGTACTACACCCTCCCACATCATGTTCCTCACCTACACACGTCAGTGCTCTCAGGTACAGCAAACTCCTTCCCACAAGTAGCAATCTTGTTCAGCAAATTGTAGGCACCAAGAAACACATGCACGAGCCCACGCTCACACTCAGCATGGGAAGCAGATACAGCTTCCCTGCACTCACAAAAGCGTAGCCAAGTCACATTAGCATAGCCCTTAAAAAGCTTTCTGGGGTTTGCATGGGAAGGCAGAAGGATCACCTCCAGAAAATCTCAACTTCTTTATCTGTTATAGGAGAATGTAGGGAAATTATAAACCTTGTAAAGGAGCCTTTCTACAGGACGCAATAGGAATTCACTAATTGATCTAGCAGAAAGCACTTGAATATGATTTAGGATTTTTGTGCAACTTTTATTTTGAATCAATACATTTCCCTTTCACAGCATTTCCTTTCAGCTCTGATGTAGATAGGAAAAGCTCATGTAAATTGCAGGCAGAGGGTCAGGATAGCTTCAATGGAAATAGCTCTTAATGAGAGTATTTGTTCTGCTGAGCTGCTATGTGCTAGATCCCCATAGCTGTTTCAAAAGCTGGTAGCAGCAGTCCTCTTCTATTACTGTAGAAGTACGTGTCAAACAGGTGTTAGTGCTGCTCCTGCTAGCTTAGCGTGAGGGATTTCTTTTCCTCTAGTTCACTTGAGTGAACCACTGTCACATAAAAGCAGAGTATTCCAGGCTCAGTGTTGAACTCTGCATCAGCTGTCCCATTACAGGCAGTAGGAACACAGTGTGGTCACAGTTAGGCTGTTGGTTTTTACCTACTGCTAGGCTTTTGTGCTGGTTTTGGCAGATGTGCTTGTGCAGGCATTGATCAGGTTGCTTTGTAATGCTGATATATAACTCCCAATAGGATATCCCCAACTTTTTTATCTCCAGCCCATTCAGCACAGTAGGAGTGGAGACAATCTATATTGTAGCTATACATTTTGAAATCAGTTTTATTGCCATTGTTTGTTGGCTGCCCACAGATATCCACCCAGAGTTTTCACTGTGAGGCACTACAGAGCAAACCTTAACTATGGCTTGGAGCTCGAGGAGTAAACAGGTGAGCTTGAGTGTTATGGAGTTAAGCACTGCAGAATTACAAGTATAGTGGAAATAAGAAAAGCATTTTATCTGAAGAATAATAAGCTGTAGTGATGTTATTTTGTTTTACTACTGCAAGGCATGAGGCCAATGATTATTATAGTACACTGAATTTCTTGTAGTGTCTTTCATCCTAGCAACTCAGAAGGCTTTAAAATTCAGTTTTCTTACCCAACTTGGTGAAAATACAATTATATCCAGAGCTAACTGAGGTTATGGACATTTGAGTGGATTCAAGCAAAGAAGAAAATTCAAAACATGAGTCTTGGGAGAATTGGGTCAGTTCATTCCTTTTATGAATTTCCCATATGATCTTAGGGAAGATAGCCTTTTGGTGCCTTTAGTGCCTTCTGAAAGTGAGGTTAATAGTTTTTATATCAGTTATGAGGATAAAACATAAAATTTGGTCAGATGCTGTAATAGTGGTGGCCCTATAAAATAAAGTCTAATATGAGAACCAGCAGCAGAAACTAGAAATCTGGATTTCTGTCTCTGAATGAAATAACAAATTTTCCTTGATCTATAGCTTTATATTTTGCAGACTTTAATAACAGAAGATACTATGCCACTGTTCTGTAAGGTCTGCAATAACGCAGCTTTTTATCCTTGCTAAAGCGTCATGGGAAGTCCTGCCTGGGTTTCTGGTTTCTCAGCTGATGATGTTGCATGTGCAATTGTTATTGCCTACATGGAAATCCTCTCAGCTTCTCAGCCCAAAACTACATCTCAGAACCTTCAGAACTGTCGAACTCTGGGGGCCTGGCTTTTTTGCTTGCTTTTTCTTTTTATTTATTTTTTTTTTTAGCCCCACTGTTATGATTAATCTTGAAATGTCTGTCCGAATTTTTTCTTGTCTGCAAAAAAGACAATAGCCTGTTGAAAACATTTGCATGTACTTTGTGTAAAGGAGAGAAATAATAACACTGTCTATGAGTTTATTGGAATCAACACTGTAATTACTTTTGCTTCTTAGGAAAGCAAGGTTCTGGCCAGAAGAAAAAGCACACACAACTTGTGCAGAATCATAAAAAGCCTTTAAACTCCACGGTTCACAAGTTCAGTCTCCTTAAAGATCTATGCAGATGTTTTTCTGCCCTGCAACTAGAATTCCCCAAGTGAATACTGCAGTGCTTATGTCTTTAAGCAACCATTTTTATTGCCATTTTCCTCATCCCTCCTTTTCAAGATAATGGCAAATTATTGAAGTCATTAAAGAGTTTGCAAATAAGAAAGAACTAGAAACCTGACACTAATTATCTGATGTGAATTTACTGGACAGACATTTATAGGTTTTAACTCCTTGGCCACCTGCTTTTACTCCCTAGCTGAAGTGCTTCCCTTATTCAAGGCATGCTGCTAGGCTGTGTGTGTTTGCCCAGGAAAGGAAAATGGATAGGAAAGTGAAATTCTCTTCCCTTAGCTGCAACAAGCCCATACAGTCAGGACTTGGTTTCCATGTTGCCTTTTGTTTCTCAATCAAGTAACAAAAATTGATTATAGCATTTTTTAAATCAACAACATCAAAGCAGAGATTACATGGTCTTGTGGTTTTGGTATATCTCACACTAGTCTCTTTTGGGACTATCTTCCATAATATAATGGCACACGTGGGAGGACCTTTTACTCTGACCTTTGAAGAATCACTTGTAATAGCTGTGGCATTTGCACAATCACTGTTCTTCTGCATTTAAGACTCATTGAGCAGTAATACTTAAAGGATATTAGTCATCTTCTAGTGATTATGTAGAGCACCTACGTATTAGAAAGAGGTTCAGGTTTCAAACATAATCTTTCTGAATTTCATCTGGGGTTTTTTGTCTTAAATGACAAGATTTTTATAGTGAATGCTAAACCTCTTCCTGGTAAGTCTTGGATATACCTTAGGCAAATGGTGAATAACCTAATTAATAACCTTAATAACCATCTTACAAGCCACTGCATGCCCCAAACATGATGGGTGCCACCAAGTAGAATTTTTCTCTCATTTCAGAGAAGTTCTGTTTGGCACCAGCACTTACAATTTTCACTTGAGTCAGCACATCATTCAGTACAACTGCAGATCAGTCCCCAAGGTTTGCAGGAACCCATTCTGCCCTCCAGAAACTTTGAAACATTACACCTTTCTCTATGCACCTCAGCTTCTCCGTCCTTGGGAATATTAACTTATTGCGTTCAGATGGAATCCAGTAGAAACAACTAAAACTACCAGATCCTTATCAGGTTGCTTTGTTGTAAGCAGGAGCTGCCATCTGGCTGCTATCTTTTGGTTCTCATGTCATGAAAGTTTTGAGGATCAGGCAATATAAGGAAAACAGTCAGGAACAGGACTAGATACTAAATTTCAGCTGTGCAATTGGAAAAGTTCAGTGAATTGCTTGTTTCTGGTGGGTTATTTTTTCCCCTGCCAGGAGTTATTAAACTTCTCAACTAATGGCTGCAAGCCCCAGGAGGCTTCCAGGTGAAAATCATTCAAGCTTTTCCCTAACAGACTCGATGTGGGGAGAGCCAGCATGTGTGCAGGCTCATATTCCCAGGGCTCTGCAATTTGGCTTAACCTTCGCAGGAATGCAGGAGTGTGTGGCAGCAGCACAACCATCTGTTTCAGCAGGGCGTTCAGCTCTGGTGCACTCTTCTCTGCACTCTGATTAATTGCAGCTGTGTACAAATTAGTTTTCTCAAAAAGCTATTTATCGTCCTCAAATTAACTGCATAGGCATTAAAACACAAACAAACAGGCAAAATAAGAGCAGTAATGTAAACGTCCAGCTTGGAGACCTGGTTTTGTCTTGGTCTTGTGTCATTGGTGTATAATGAGCCATCACAGGCTTTCCTGATGGTTGACATGCTGCAGTTCTCTCTTTGTCAGCAGTTAATTCAAGCCCCAGCACAGTGCTGAAAGCACAGGGCTGTGCGAGGCGATGGCAGAGACACAGCAGTGACACCTGTACTCTTGGAGTCTGGGATGAATGGTGCTTTTCTGCCGTGGCAGGGACATTACAGGCAGCACTGCACAGCCAGGTGTGGACAGTTGTGCGTGCTCCCTGAGTTCACTGCAGTAGAAAAGCCACCTGCGTGCTTTAACAAAGGACAGTGCCCACAGAGGAAGTCCAGCTGTGAAGAAAGACTTTGCAGAGGCACAATCGTGAGGTTATATGTAAAATCACCTTTGGGACCAGAACTGGCTCAAAACACAGTTTTGGCTGCATCCTGTGTGCTGCCAAGTGTTGTTTAGACTGAGGGTTTCAATGTTGTCCTGCCCATTTGCGCGCTCATACGAGGTTCACACTTGTGAACTGCAGAATAGCAAGGCCAGTCCAGGAAGGCTCTCAGTAACAAGGAGCTCCACCAACAGCCTTTTCAAAGCAGATCTGGTCATATCAGTTTACTAAGGGCCATATCCATCAGCTCTTGAACACCCTCTGTGGATGGAAGTCATGTCTCATACTCAAGTATAGTGTTTATGTAGAGTGTAAAATATGTTTCATTTTGTGTGAAAATTAGTTTCAGAAATGCAATTTTGAGTTCTTATGTGTCTTGAGACATACATTAAGTTGAAAAGTTTTATCGTATTTGATTTTAATTTGTTATCTTTTAAAATCAAGTAATGCTAAGAGCATGTATTATTGATTTTAAAGTGCTTAGAAAACAATCAGTCATGACAAAAATGTTCACTACAGATGGTTTTATTTTTCTTCACTTTAAAGGCAGTGAAGCTGAAGCAGAGAAGAGACTTGTGCTCTGCTCCTTGTGTGACAGAAAATGCAACTGAAGAGACAAGCATAAAGAAACAAGCCCATTTAATTCTAAGTTCTACCCGGCTTATAGTTTTCTTTCAAAAAAGCAAGCAAACAAATAAAACCTTAGGACATGCCGAGTATGCACACAAATACCACACACAGAGTGCATTTCAGTAAATCGTGTTTTTCTCTGAAGTTTGAAACTTAAATGTACTCAGCATCCTAACTTTTTTCATTCCTTTTTTTCTAGAGAATATACACTAGAGATAGTTTGATAGTTTCCTATGATTATTAAAGTTGAGTATTCATTCTGTACAAAAGACTGCAGAATTAACAATACATTGCAATTACATGTGCCCTCAAATGGGAACACAGGCTTATTACTTGTTTCAAGTAAAATAATTACTTAGAGGAGTGACACATTGATTACTAATTCTTCAAGAAGTTATTATGCCTTATTATTTGAAAAACAAAGACTTGAAGACAGAAATACAATTCTTGATGGAAGTTGCTCAATTTGATACATGATTTTGACTCAAGTAATTGCTTTGTTAAAGCTAAAATGTGCTGCAAAAGCTCCAATTTACTTTGTTAGTGCTACATAATAAAACAACTAGTATTAATAATAATTATAAAACTAATAGCCTGCTGAGAATGAACTCCTGATTTTTATTTGCTGCCACAAAAATAGCATTTAAAACTGTTGTTCTGTTTGAACCACACTATAAACTGGTCAAATCCAGAGGCACAGGAATGCAAATACAGCAGCTTTTTGTAATTATAATTTTTTATTCTTAGATGTTGGTAGGTGGATGAAAGCTCCAATGATTTGAAGGTTATATGCACAATGTGGGAGCTACAGTTGCTTCCTTGCAAACTTTGCTGCTCACCAAGGCTTGTGTCTCAGCTGGATTAATTCACAACACTTCCCCTTGTGAGTTTTGAACACTAAGAACCTGAATGGGAAAGTGAATTGCCCCTAAATTGGAGATGAGAGGGATTAGGTCTGCTCCACCAGTATGGTGCAGAAGCCAGGGAAAGAGCAGTCGGCCTTACAATAAGGCCAGTTTTGTACTTATTCCCAGTTTTATATTTATTCCATTAAATTAGGTTGCGCACCACGATCTTTCAGTAGCAGGAAGCAGAATACCTACAAGGATAACCTGTGGGCTGGTGATGAAATGAATAAAGCTGAGAGAGAGGTACTAATACCAAGGCCACTACCAGTTCATCCTTGTGTTTAGGTGGTAGGAGATTATTCCTGTTTGTGAAAGTCATATTCCTTTAATTAGCGAATGTCTGTAGTTTAAAAAAAAAACAACAAAAAAACAACAGCAACAACAGCAACAACAAAAAACCTATTTGAGTGCATTCAGCAAAGATAACTTTCTTGTTTTCTTTAACATAGTTTTGAGTTTGTGACAGTGACTGTGTTAGTCGCCTTCATCATCCACATAAATGCGTATTCTGCTGAATTATTCCTACCTAGAGCAAACTGCAGGTTTTGGGGTTTTGCTTGGTGGGTTTGGTTTTTTTTAAGGCAATCAGTAAGTTTTTCCCTGAGAAGCAGTTTTTAGAGCTATTGCAGATTCCTGGGGATGGTATCAGCATGATGGCAGCAAAGCAGATACCTTCATGGGAGAGTTCTGACATGCTCATGTGGGGACTCTTGATTTCCAGACTTGCAGACTCCTTATTCAGGTCGCAGTTCAGGAGTAAGGAGCAACTAGCACCTACAGTAATACAGGTATGTTTGTTTAGCTGGAAGACACAGAGGTATTTCTCCTGGGTCAGAGCTGCAATTGAAAGTTTATTCAGTGATTAGAAAGCTAGCAAGGTGCCACAACAGCAAGCAGGCATGTGTCTTCTGGTACCTGGTCTTTAATATTTCCCACGCTTGAGGGAAAGATGCAATACTTCCGTAAAGGATCATCTACCATCTTTATAGTCATGGAAAAATTAAATTCTGATGTTAAAGTTGATCACCAGCTTATACATATGAACTCTAAAGGTGCAATTTCACTGCATTTTATCAGGTATAAGCTAAGGTGTTACCAAGTATCCAATGTCCTTTTCCACTCATACCTGCTTTTCAGTAGTTTTTCTGAGGTGCCATTAATTGTAAGCAGAGAAACAAGAGAAGCTTTATGAAAGTTGAGTGTGTATTATTACTGAAGACAAGACAGGGAAGTCACCTTTCACAAGGGGAACTAGAAGCAAATAGATCTGTGAATGAAAAAGCTTTCTAGAAATCAGACTCTATTTTTTTTCCCTGATATGAAGAGACACAGTTATTTAATCAATCAACTTGACTTTTGCCTGAAAAAAAGATTGAGTAAGGCACTGCTGTCCCACACCACCAGTAACATTGCAGTAAAGATCTCTAATAAATCTTTGTCTTTTGCTCTGCTCCACCATCCTCTTGCCCAAGCAAAGGCCACCAGTGACAAAGCAAAGTGAGACAAAGAGATGCCTTAGTATATAGGCAAATTACTGAACTGCAACTAGGGATATCTTCTACGACATTAGCATGGTTTTCACACACGTCCTGCCATGTTAATTGAAAGATCTTTAATTTACATGTGGGAATTATCTCATTGACTCTCTTTCATGAACCCTCTTTATAATTATGCAAATGGTCCAGCACAAGGGAGAAACAAGTCATTTTATTAACTTCAAAAGCAGTGTATTTAAAATAAAGAAGATGACAAAACTTGCTGATGATTTACCAAGCTCTAACAATGCCAGGAAATGTATGTTTAGCCTCTTTAGCAACTGAAGACATCTAATTTATTGCAGATATTGCCTAGATACTTTGCAGATATAAAGGCATTGAATGGTCATCCATTACGCAACCCCATACTGATGCTTTGTCTCCCATCTGATCAAGGTTTCTTCTTAGCATCCCTCCAAGGACAGTCAGCATGGCTTACTGTCAAGAGGATACACTTCATATTCCAAAACAAGCCAATCACTTCATTCAGAGCTGGCTCTCCTCCAGCTTGTTTCTGTGAATTATAGTTTGGCTTGAGTAGCTGTTTCAGCAGCTATCCAAGAGTCTAGCTGGGAATCACAGTCAGTATGTCATCTTCTAAGACCTAATACCTTTTCTTTTTCTGTTATTTATTTTTTCCTGGAAACAACCACATATGAGTTTGGGATTTGAGAGTTTGTTCAAAAAAAAAAAAAAAAGAGAAAAGAAAAATTTCTTTGTCATGTGGTATTTTGAGTACTCCTACCAAAGAGTGCTTTGAAGTATTAGTTTCAACATTTTCAGTCTCATGTAGAGGCTATGGAGAAAATGTCTCTCATCTACAACAGTGCACATCTTATGCTTGACATTATGCAAGAGCAGAGTGCAGAAATCAGAGAATTGTTTAGGTTGAAAAAGACCTCTAAGATCAAATCCAACCATTAACTTTGCACCAGTGTGTTCACACTGGAGCAGTGTGGAGCTATTCTCACAAATTATGTGGTAAGATTCTGTATAAGGTTGGACAAGTTAATTTGCATGGCATTCACTGATTTCAGATGTTGAAACTGAGGATGGGACGAGTTGGTGGTGAGCACATTCCTATGTGTGGGCTTTGACTCTTAGGGAGTTTCACTCATGGTTTCAGTATACTGTACACCCAAAACCCCCAATGTCCCATTGTATCACTTTAATGGGAAAAGTTTACAGAATGAGAAACCACATATGTCTATATTTTGCTTTTGGTACATCCTATAATATATTATTTTTTTAGTTTACTTTGCCATTTATTATAGGGGATACATGAGTCTGTAGTTAAACTTCCATAGTTTAATCTCTTTATATTGATAAAGTATTCAACCATCTACATTCGCACACCTCCCTTTATCATTACATAGTGCTAATTCCTTTCCCTCCAGCCCAGATTAACTTGGTCATGACACTCAGACTCTAGGATAAGATACATTTGTGCTCGCTTGAGAGAACTAACCCAGCTGCAATAATGCTGCAAAAAAATTTATGTGTAATGTGGTACAATGAAAATGCCTGGCCTGGTGATGCAGAACTCGTTTTAACTTCTCCCCAGCAATGAGCTCTCAGCAGGGCACATCCACCTCATTGTAGGAACTCCAGATTGCAGCATGAGGTGTCATACCCTAGGTGATGAACTCATCATTTTTCACTTCTTTCTCTTCATGAATTCCCAAAGACAATCCTCATTTAAAAAAAACCCAAATCATCCTGTCTTTCCTTGCTCATTCTTCCCCTCCCCTCTTTTTTTGTTTTTATTGTCATTTTATTCTGATTTTTCTAATCCCCTTTCCTTGTTAGGCAAAAAGGAAAAAAATCTGCTGAGAAATGTATTTTCCCTTCAGGGTGATGCAGACTTCAAAAGAAAAATCAGTCACTTCAAGAGGAGGAGAAAAAGTTTAATCATCAAGAGCAGTAATTACTTTCTAAATATTAGCATGGCAGATAAGGAGAGCAGAATTGAAATGGAACATGGGGCTTTCTCACTTATTCATTATATTTGATTTCTAAGTTTGGAATTTCTAAGGACTTAGTCTGTATTGCATCTCCATAATGTAGTTATTATAACTGATAACATATCAAGAAAGTTATGAGTTTGTCTTTGTGTTTCTTCAGAGATAAAAGATGGCAATTTGAAAAGTAGCTGCCTTTTTTTCTCAGCTTGATCTCTTTACCTCCTTCTGTGCTCAAGCAAGGCACAATTTTTTTTCCAGACATTTTGTAGATGGTCTGAATTGAATTTGTTCAATAGTATTTTGGGCTGATCCTTAAACGTCATTGCATTTAAGCCACTGGAAATCCCTCCCTTAAGAACTGGTGTCAGATTTTTTGGTAGTCTCTGAATGTCAACTGAGTTAAAACTGGTAGCAAACCTGGTCTACTATCTGACAGAACATTATTATCTGTATTCCTTTACTTGTGAAAGTAAAGAATTTGTAAACATCTTCACACAAACATGCCAGAATTTTACTACAGCAGAAATTTTCTTTGAAGTATTTTATTTTAAAAAATCAAGTTTGTTCAGTGCTGTTTCAGAGCATATCTGCTCACATTATGGAATGACTGGAAGGACTTGAAACTGGTACAGAGAAAGTTTTGAGGGACAAATTGTGAATTGGGAATCAGTCTCAGTAAAAGAAATATTTCACAATTTAGCTTCTTTTGCTTGCATACTGAAAGAATAAAGTAGAGATGCTTGCTCTTTGAAAGTATGTTGTGTTTCCAAAGAGGAGTCTGGAATAGGATACTATTTATTTTAACGAAAGGGTTGCATGGCCCAAAATGGCTGATACCCAACTGTCAATAAGCTACAGCGGGAAGTTAGAAAAGGGTTTCTATCCAAAATAGGAATCATCTGGAGGAAAAGGTCCAGAAGAGTAAATTTGTTCATGGCTTTATTTGATGTAGAACTAAAGTAGCTAAGTATTGGCTTCTGCACATTTACAGGTTCCTTCTTGTTTTTCTGTGATTTGTGGACCTGATGAGCCATTTTGGTACTGTACTAATGACAGTATGATAGAGATGCTAGACCACTGCTGTCTCAGCTCTGCTGAGCTCCAGTGTGGACAGCTGTCAGCATTTTGGTGGCACAGCTGAGCAGAAAGCTTTTGCAACTTACTGATAAACATACAAGACCTCTTGATGATTTGGATAATCACATCCTATGAGGTCAAATTACCCCACTGATCAGATAGAGTCAACCATTCCACTTAAAGTGAAAATTGTCTTTCTGAACCAGAGAAGTAATCAACTGTAAGGAAGAGAGGAGACTTTCCCTAAATGCAACACCCCACTATGTGGCTGTTGGTTGGGTTGAAGTGATAGGCAATCCTATTTTTACTAAATAAGAAAGTACTTTATATTCAGGTTTCAGTGAGTTTATAGCTCAGCTTCTGAAGGCTAGAAGGAGCAGAAGAAAAATCCTCAACTCTTCAAAGATATCCCTTGAGGCAAAACTGAATACTGACATTGGCTGTTAGAGAAATTCATTTAAAATTATCAGTTGGATTTGCTAGTACAGCTGGATGTCTTGTTCATTAGTATTTGGAGGTGAAGCTTTGGAGGAGAATTTTGGAGCAATTGGGAATTCAACAAGTGTTGGTCTTCATGGCTCCTTTCCTGCTGGGGTGGGTGAGAGAATAAGGTGCTTGAAGTTTTATCTTTTGGGAAGTAAGGATGATGTTTGAGATAGTTCAAACTATATCAAAAACTCCAAGGTTATCTGGGACTTGGCTAGTCACATTACATGAGAAAAAATTATCTCAATCATTAAGTAAAGATTAAGCAATGTACTTTAAGTTAAAAATACACTTAAATGTTATGTAAAGCAAAGGCCCCTAAAAAGGAGAAAACAACGAGGTATCTTGGTAACTCTAGTTACACAAAAAGTAAGCTCAGGGAGCTGGTTCTGTGACCCTCAGCTGTAGAGTTTGTGGTTAAAAATAGAGAGGGAGAGGTGATAGGCAAGATACTGGACACAGAACAGTTCATTAAATTATTTCTACTTAGACTCAGAAATGGGACAAAAAAGGTAATATGAAATTAAGCACTTTATTATTATGGGTCAGATTTCACCATATGCTACTTACTCATAAATTTATTCTGATCACTTTATTCCTTAAAGAAATCGCAACAGTGAATAGTTTCTGACCTTAAAATCTGGGGCTTTTTTGAGAATGTTCCTTGTGTTGGGGAGCCCTCTACTCACTTCAATCTGATGAGGTTCACTGCAGGTGAGAAAAGGATGAAGGGGAGGACAGTGCAGTGCAGGTTTAAGGTACTTCCTTCCCTGAACCAGTGTGCAGTCAGAAAACCCCCAATGTATAATGCTGCTGCTGTGCACATGCAAGACAAAACTCCTGTCACCTTCTCCCCAGATCTAGAATGGGGCTCTGGATACCCAGGGGGATAAAACTACCCCACTCTGTAGGTAATGAATAATTTCTTGTGTTTTCTTGTGTGGGATCCAGCTGTGCAAACGTTGGTTTGAATTAGATGAGTGTAATGTACTGTACAGTGATTAAGGATATACAAGCTACACTTGCAAACAGGAGAAAGACGTTGCTCTCTCTGCAGGGTAAAATACTGAAACAGGCATTATTTTGTACTCAGTCTACCAGTGACATTTTAATTTATGAGCTAAGAATGCAATGATTGCTGGCTGCAAAAATTGATTTGGTGTTCATCTGATTCAACCCATGTCAAGAGTTTGAAAGTAATTATGATAGTGGAGCTGATAGGCAGGCAATTACATTTTTGTTCTCTCTTTTTTTCTTTTTTTTTTTTTTTTCCCTGAAGTTGTTCTTCTCAGAAGGCCCTAGAAGCATAAGTATAATCTTTGGTAATGTTATTTTGTAGACTCTTAAGGTATAATCTCAGTTAATGTTGCACATGCACTAACTGCATTCCTAAATAAATTTGTTAGCCTCTTTGGAAATCTCCCAGGCTAACCAGATTAAGGAATCCACATTTAGCCAAACAATCTTTTTCTGACCATACTTCCTCTGCACTTTCATTTATCTTGGCCATAAGTGGTATTTCCTAAGGCTGTCCTCTGTCATGCTCTCTGTTCTGTCATGCAAGGAGGGAAGAGGCACTCTCTCCATAGCAGGCTGCAGTCGGGGCACTGCTGGGGGAAGGAGATATTGCAGGTTCTTGTTCCTACACTCCTGATGCAGTGAGAATTTTCCCTGCTTTTAGATATTCAGAAGCAAGGATGTCAAGCCTGGATCCTTTTGTGGGGGCTGCACCCTCCAAAGTGTCCAGTGGGTGCTTTGCTGCCATGCACACACTGAACTTAAATTTAGGTGCAAGTAAAAAAATATTATCTGAAAACTGATACTTTGATAGCATTCTGGTTTTTGAGGTAGTTTTAAAAGGGCATTTGGTGTTGTTCAAGCATAGAACAAAAGCTAATCTTTTAACATCATAACTCACCATAAAAGTGAGCTGTTATTTCCTTGGCAGCTGTACTAAATGTGTTGCTTCTTCACCTAAACAGCAACAAGGTCTCCTTTATCCTGTTTATACTGTAGTATCTAAATAACACAATCTTGATCTGTTTTGAGGCTGTGGGTAAAATCATTATTGTTAAAATTCAGGTAATAGCTGTTGTATCTTCACATATAAGTTTTATGCTTTCTGATAATATGTAATTTAAAGAAATCTTTCCCCTGCAAATTTAAAAGCTTGTTTTTGAGTTACAATCAGTATCTCTGTTGGTAGTAAAGAGCCACTCACTTTTCCTCAGTGTCTGAAAGAAGAAGGGGTGGCAGAGAAAAAGAGGAGTAATGTTGAAAGTAGAGGACCAAAGCTTCTTAGCTTTAGTAATACTGCATGGGAGGGAGAGGCACAGTAGGAGCAGAAAGACTTTGACAGCTTTGGGCTGAAGGTGGAAACAGTGAGTGGGAAATGGAGACTACAGTCTAGAAAACAAATCATAGCACAAGGAGAGGTGTAATTGAAGTCTGTGAAAGGTATCTGTCTCCCTTCCAAACTTGTCAATTATCCTTTTATTTCATTCATTCACTCCTGGTATATTTTTCTTTTTTTGCTGAAGTAGATGAGAAATTATATTTACTTCAAATCAATGGCAAGGTATAGAAAGAATTGTATAGTAGTTGTGTTTTCATTTATGTCTTTTATGTTCACATCCTATGCAGGATTTAAAGCAACTATACGTGTAGAAAATTCTAAATTATATACTTTCAGGTCAATGATTTCTCTTGCTTTTTGCAGAGATTTGCCTTATGGTATCTGGTTGATTGGCCTCACAAGAGTCAATAGCTTCTCCCCCAAGTTTCTGAACATTGCATTTCACATAGAACCAGATTCTGTGGTTCCTTGGTTCTGTAGTCATAGGATTTATTAGTCTGTATTCTCTTTGACCTTGCTAACTTTAAACCAGAGCAGTTTCCTTAAAAGTGTTTCATTACTGATCCCCAGTGGACAATAGAGTCCACACCAGGGTGAAATGTCATGCTCATCCAAAATGATACAAATGGTTTGAAGAGAAAGGTTATTTGGGGCAAACATATGCCATACTTTTTCCATTTTCAACTGTCTTTTGGGCTACAAAGTGCAGCTGCATGTGATTTTCTTTAAAACTCAGGTCTATTCTCATATTCTAATTTTATTCAGGCAGCATTTTGACATTATATTTAAGCCTAATTCACTTTACAACATGCATGGTATTAAAAACCATTTACCATCAAAAAGAGATAAGGAAGCAAGTTGGAGCAGATTCTACAGTGTGTCCTCACTTCTGGAATGTATAATACATTCCTCATTTCTATTTATGATACTGTGTCTTCTGTCTGTTACTGATCTTGTGTGGATTGCTCCAGTCCATTTTAAATGATTGCACATTACAGTGCTCTCCTGCCTCCTGACTCTGTGAACCTGACAGACATTCCTGGAGCTTACTCAGGTGCCTTCTGTGACCTCAGAAAGGTGTCAGCTTGTTGGACTTAGAATGACTGAGAAATGCAGCATCCTCTTAAAAACTTTATTTCTTCTTTGTAGCTCACACTCCATACACAGTTTAACAGATGGCATTCTGAAGCACCTCAGGAATCAATAAATCCCTTCTGATATAGGGCCTTGAATTCAAAAATGTCAGAAACTGAGGCCAGAACAGAAAAAAATGCATTATTTTGTACTGATTTATATATCTTTTTAACCACACGGAACATTGAAAATTAGTTTGTGCGCTAAAAATTTGCCAGATTTGCTTACTTTTGGACATGTATTTGCATTCAAGAAGGCAAAACAAAATTTAGAAAAAAATTAGAAAATCTAGAAATTGTTAGAGGAAAAAATCTAAACTAAAATTGTGCAACTATGCAAATCTGTGTTGTGCCTTGCCGTCTGCATTGCACTGACTTTTGGCCATCAGCTCTCAAAAACTGATCGATGACAAATAAAAAAGCTACAGGATATGCAATGGTTTCCACATGAGGAGAGGTTAAATAGGCAGACATTCTTCATGATGAAAAATTGGTAACCAAATGGTGATAAGAGGTTTTTAAAATCAAAATGGATCAGAGAAATTGTGACTAGGCAATGACTGCTCACAGTTTCTCATGAAACAAAGATTGAGGAGTGAAATAAGGTAGAAGCAGGCTGAGATCAAACAGGAGGAAGTGCTTTTATACAAAATGTGGAACTCACTGCCATATGATATTATAGAAGAAAAACATAAATAGATTTTAAAAGCTAGTATGTCAGCATGTGGTCGAAAAGCCCATTAAGAACCATGAAATACAAAATCTATGCAGCACAGAGTTGCAGGTATAACCACTTCCTAACTGATGCTTGCCACTCCAACTAGCATATGTGAGAGAAAAGTACTTCTGCAGGTTTCTCTTGTGTTTATGCTTTATCTGTCAGCAAAGATAAATGTCTAATGCCAGCGGCAGGAGTCAAGGCTTTAGTGGAGTTTGAGCTAGCATGACTGCACTCCTGCTCTGGTTTTACATGTTCTTATAACACGGTCATTATAAGTATATATCTGCATTTGAAGCTCTTACATCTGTCACTTAGTATGGACAGTCACCAGACATACCTTCAGGCATTTTAAAGAGCCTGAAAGAAGCAAAAATTAAATATGAGACACATAACTAGATAAATCAAGGAGGCAGTGAACCTCCAGCTCCTTATAAAATTCACAATGCAGGAATTCCCTTCTAAATGGGAAGTCCTTTGTCTGTAAATTGCATCAATATTTCATTAATTAAATTAATTTTTCTTTCTGTGTTCCTTTTGTTTTGTGTAATTAGGATATAGTCATTTACAGCCAAACCTCTGTTCAGCTGCTATGAAATATTCATTTCCAGTTGCAGCTGATAATGAAACAGTATCCTGCAGCCCATTCAAACTGTTGCAAGGTGAGGCAAATTACCAAAGGGAAGGGAATAAATTCATTTAAAAAGAAATGAACTTAAATATGTTCTGTACAAAGTGGTTTCAGGCAAAGGAAAAGGCTGCCAGCTAAAATGCAATTTATGGAATACATTGGCAAGAAGGTGGGAAACCAGTGAATAGAACTTAATGAGTTGACAGCTGTCAAGCGCTCCATGGTGTCAAATTGTAGCATTTGTTTCAATCAATTGCACATTCTGGGTAAGTGGGAGACTTAGGTGAAAGGGATATCCTGGGACCAGCCAGGTAATTTGTTCCAGTACCTATGAGGTGCTAAGATTCAAAGCTGCCTGGTAGAGAGGTTACAGAGCTTTACTCTGCACCTGATGGAAAAGCTGTGCTGAAAGAAGTTTCGTGTTCTGATGGGATGAGTACTGGTGGTCCACCATGGCAGGGTTCTTTTTCTGAGGGTCGTTTCCTTTGGTGTTAAACTCTGCTGCCATTTACTTCTATAGACGTACACTGCAGGCTTTCCCCACTGATGAGAAGAATTTGCAAGAAATTCCTATCTGCAGGAACTTCAGTTTGTAGGAACTGTGCAGTCACCTACAATATTTTATTTCGTTTCAGAAACATTAAAGAGAGCAGAAGGTCTCTTATGTCCTTCCTACCTCAGCCCTGCATAGCAGTTTGTTCCAGTCCATACGGGAGTTCCATTTTGACAGTGTGAGCTTTTCTGCTCACAAAAGATAAAGAACTGGATACAATCAGGGTAGGCTGCCCAGGGAAGTGGTTGACTCACCATACCTGAAGGTATTTAAAAGATGCATAGATGTGGCACTTAGAGACATGGTTTACTGATGGAATTGGCACTGTTAGGTTAATGGTTGGACTCAGTGAGCTTTAAGATCTTTTCCAACCCAAACAATTCTGTAAGGTTTATTCAGATGCTTTATAGAGCACTGTCTTCAAGGTACTGTCAGAGCAACTTATAAACATTTGCTTCCAAGAGATACATGTGTATCTTCATTATCTTAAAAATTCAGCTATGGTATGCTGACACGTTAACAGCCCTGTAAAAGGTCATTGCAAATCAGTGGCAGAGACACCCTGGCACTCTGTGTAATTCCACAGTTGTGTAAAATGGGCAGTCATACAGTGAAAATAATGGACCCCTCTGACCTGGGATTTCTGAATCAAAAGAAATCTCACTGACTGCAGTCTTTTACTTGCAAATTCCTGACTTAAGTTATATGCCTGCTAATAACTGTGAGACAGTTAATAGCAGCTGCTAATAATTGGGGCCAATTATAGGATTCTTTAGAAACATTTCTGCCATTCTGAAGCATTTCAGAGGAATACAGTGCCATACTCTGGAGTTCTGACAACTTCACTGCGTGTCCCACAGTGCAGAAAAGCACGTGCTTTGATTTTACATGCTGTTGCCAGTCAAAATCCTGACATGGACATAACTATGCCAGTTATTGTCAGGTTAGTTTTAAACACTCTTTGGTGGTATAACTCTGCTGGCAGAAAGTCTTCTCCAATTAACATTGCTGGATCTAAAAGGAGCAGCTCTACCAACCTGGATATGCCCTCATGTCAGTAATCTCTTTAGTGTGAGTGGGGCCTACATCTGAAACCTCAGAGGCACTACCTTTTAAATTCACTGGTTATTATGACTTGTTTCTGGCTGGTACAAGTGAAGCTACAATACTGACACCATTGAAAAGGGAATTTTAAGGGAAACTGAACTTGTTTCCTCCCAGGAGACACCAGGCTGTGGGTGTTATAGCAATGGAAGATGGCATTTTTTCTTAGAACAAAAGTTCTGATTTTTTCTGCTTTTTTAAAATGCTTATGAAAAAGCAGCAACTGATGTGGCAAGAAACCTAAGCATAAGCTTTTGTCTGTCTGTTCAGGGACTGGAATATCTTTAATATGGGGACTCTTGCTCCATTTTGGCTCCATCCTGGTCAAGCTGTTCTTTTCTATGCCTTGCTAAGACTAAGATTAAATCCTCCATGGGCTAAAACTTGTCCATAGTCGGAAGATCCGGGTATTTCTTTGTATTATTAAAGGCTTTTAATGGGCATTGTATTAAAATGGCATAACTTTTTTTGTGATTTCCACTGTTGTTAACACTATTATTAGAATAGATGAGAGGAAAATTTTCTCAGAGTTCTGCTTTCAACTGGTAAGTGTCTCATTCAAATTCTTTACACTGAAGCTTCTTCATTTCATAGTGGGCATGAATTTCATGCTATCTTTCAGTCCCTACAAGAAGTTATTCATGTCAAAAATGCAACATTGCCACAAAACTTACTTGAGAAGCAAGTTTACTGACAGTGAAAGAAGTATTCTTATGGATTTAGAGCTTCAAATCCTCTCTCCTTCTGACAGTGTTCCTTTGGATACTTGTTTCCTAGTGTCTCCCAAATTACACCGTGGAAATCTGAAGGGCACAAGGAAGAACCTTGTAGTACTTGATGCCTTTATAGACAGACGTGCAGAGAAAAAGAAAGCCTCTTCACCATGTGTGGAGTTGTTTTCCTTTAAGCAGGTAGAATATAAGTGATGTCAGTTGGTTCTTGATGGTGTTAAAAGCCTGAATTCCTTTGTCTAGCTCTCTGCTCAGTAAGTGCATTCCAGCTGAGCATCTGCAGAGCCATTAAAGCTAACTTTGTTCCTTTTTTCCGTTTTACACAAACACAAAAGATTGATTTGTCTTTACTGCAGTTAATCAAACTCACAACAAAACTAAATAAATAAGCAAGGAAAATGGCCTTCTTATCCTTCACAGGGCAAATGTTCTGATTAGGCAGGGGCTGCTGGGAAACCCAGCAGCGATAAGTGTTTATCAGGCTTGTTGTGCATGGGAGTCTGCCTCACCTAACAGCAAAATTTCCTTGCATAACAACCATTTGCAGCTTGGACCACTTCGCATGCCATTTAAGTGAAGTTCACTTCAGATTTAATGCTCAGGAGCCATTTGTCGTGTTCCACTGTTCATGAGATTGAAGTTTACCTGGTTTCATCAGTACTTGATTGACCAAGTATGTTTTTCAAGGTGAAGGGTATATGTTTGATGGGAGTCGATCTCTTTCCTTGTAAAAGTTATTATTAGACAAATTTCTGGCTCTAACTTTCTTAAGTTTTCCCCCATGATCCCTGGTGGTGGTGATGATTTAATTTCCCTGTTTACTCTTTTGTTACATGTTTTTTGCTAACATGTGGTGTTAAGTCAGTTCCCTGTCCTTCCAGTAAAGATGTTAGTTTACTCATATTTCAAAAGGAAAAAGCATGGTAATGATAGAATACCATGATTTTTAAGCATTAGTTATTTGGCAGTTGTATTTCTGGGTGAAATATTGTCTAGAACCATTTAACTTAACTTTTATTAGATCTTACCATGATAATGTATGTTAACAGGTTAATGGTATTATATACCTTTTGTTGATTAAACAGATGTCTCTGTACTAGTGCTGGCAATCATTTACAAGCTATATTAAGAGAGGAAGGATGAACCACTTTTTTGACATTTGTGTTTAAAAACTTCTTGTTGGTTATAAATTAAAAATATTCGTAGCCTTTTTTAGCAAGTATGTTGTATATGTGCCTACATATAGGTATTTAGTGGCTGTTTTCCTTTGTTAAATGTTATACTCTCTAACGTTATTCAGGGAGCATTTCTAGGTGCTGATTGGTACCTAGTGGGCCAGGATTTAGTCTGCATTTATTTATTCTACGTTATGTTTATTCTGCATTTAAATGTGTGGGAACTGCCTTCCCCTTGTGAGCTAATGTGTGAATCCTGTGAGTAACAGTATTTAAATGCCATTTTCTAAGTGTGGGTTAATGTTTGGAGAGCAAGAGGAATATTTGTCTGGCAAGAATAGTCTAGCGCATTAATGTAAATATTCAAAGATCGTTGTTTATCTTATTGCACTCAGAGGTACTTATAATAATTGCAGAAGTTGTTTTAAGGCACATTTATTCAGAGTGATTGCATTTATTGTTACTTTATGAATAACACACCCTGTCACATTAGATTTTAAGTGCCACAGTTTGGACCGTACCAGGGTATTTTCTCCTTTATGAATTTTACAGTTGCGTGTGCAAACCATTTGTGGTTGATATAATAATGAGTAAGAGAAATTAAGAGAGAAGCAGGGGAGGAGGTAAAGAATTCCCCAGTTTAAAAAAAAAAAAAAAAAATATAATGGGCAACTAGTGTGCAACCCTAGGGCTGACTTGCCCATCACTTCCCATTGGATGCTGGCAGGATTGCTGTGGCTGGTGCTGCTTGGAGCAGCCAGGGCACAGCGACTGCCCCTCCACCAGCACTCACTGGCCTGCTGTAGATCGGGTATCAGGCTGCACTGCCATCACTGTTTAAGATGTGAACTCACTTCTCTTTTCTCCAGGGAATGATGTCTGCTGGGAGAAGATCTCCTGTATCTTTAATTTCTCATTAAGACTCATTTGCAAGAGATTATGAGATCCCAGCAGTAGGTGCTAAAGCAATAGGACAACTGATTTAATAGAAACAGTACTTGTATGGTTTTATTAAGTGATCACATAAGTAGAAATGCCAGTTAAATTGCATGTGTGACTACCCCTTTTCTACATAGTAACTGTACTTTACAGATTTGTTCCTTTTGAATCATGTGTTAGGGGGGAGTGTAAAATGGTGTGCAGATTTTGAGGCTTAAGAGATTGTCATTAAAGCTACTGTGCTGCGCTTAGTTATTTATTTCTTGCTCAGAGTGATCCAATCAATAACAGAACAAAATCAAATACATCTCCCTCCCCTCTGAGGAAAAAAAGACAAGCTAAATAAAGATGTCCAGGAGAAAATGCCAGCAAACGACATATTGATTTCCAGCAAAGGAGCAAAGTGTAAATGAAAAATATTCTTCTGACACAGTTATTAAGTGCCAGCTAGCACGCAAAGAAAAACCCATTTACTCTTACTAGAGGCTGAGTCTTCAAAGGGCAGCTGATTCATCTCAGATCATTTGAGTCTCTAACTTTCTGAAACATAGGCTTCCCTTTACTAAATGTAACGGAGTTTTCTGTATTTAGGCTTTGCTTTGGGAATGTAAAATATTTGCTAAAATTCTGATTGTATGCCTAGCAAGCAGAGAAGCTGTTTTCTCCCCATTTTGTGGCAATATAAACAGAAGCATAAGGAAAGGGGGCAATTTTGCTGATGTCAGACAGTGAATTTATTGCAATATATTACAATATCAGGAAAACAAAATGAAGTGACGTGGGCTCTGATTCAATGTCCTTGGCAATTTGAACTGGGGCAATTAAAAAGTTACTGCATCCCAGTGATCTGCCCTGCCCTTCTGCTGGTGAAGTATGTAACATTTTATTTTTAAGCAAGTGTAGTTTATAGCCAGCATATTAATAAAATTATTTCTGTGGCAATTTAAGATTAGAATTTGCACCTAGGGGACTAAAGCCCACCCCAGCAGAATACTAAATTCTGTCAATAATCTGGCTTTTTCTTCCATATCTATAAGAATCTTCAGATTCTGCTTCCTGTGTCCTTCTTTAAGCAGATGTTGAGCAGGAAGTTGAAGTTTATGCTGCCCTGTGTGTTTAGTTGGTTTTTGGTTCTTTTGAGTAGGATGATGGCATAGAGGAGAATCTGAATCTGTTTTCAGACCATTTCCTAAAAGAATTTTTTTCCATTTGAAGACTTTTGAACAAGGATTGGGAAACATCATTGTGCACATTGATGTGATATTCAGAAGGTCACATTCCTGAGCAGTGTTTGAATTTCAGCAAATTATCCATCCAGCATCTCTCACTGACTTTAGAGTGGGAGTTGTTGCGGGGTCAGCTGTAGTGGCTTGATCTTTAGTATTAAGTTTTTAGTTACTTTAGTTCATGATGGGCACACCTTCTGCACCTTTCTTATGGAATTTTTACCTGCATCACCACCATCTGCATAACTGTGGTTATATAACAGACAACTGATGGTTTCTGTTTCAAGTAACAGTTTATTTCAATAAGAAATAAAAATATAATAGGGAAGGAGCCCAAGCTCCTTCATCAGATTAAAAGTATATTCAGTGTGAATATTCTTCTTGTATGGTTATTCCAAAAGGCTCTGTCTTCATCATCACAACTTTCATTTTCAAGGTACTTCTTTGGAAGAAGGAAAATTCACATGGAAAGGAGAAATTGGTTGATAAGAGGGGAGAAATAGTCTGTTCTCACACCAAAGCTGTATCTTTCGTATTAAAACCAAGAAATGGTATTTTACAGCCCAGTTCAAAGCTCTTGCAAATCTTGATGGCTACATTGAATAGTCTGGAAAAGATTTGCCAGTTGACACTTTCCTACTTCAAGACAATAAGAGCCTGTTCTGTTAGGAAAGAAGTAGAAAAGCAAGTGGCTCTGTGGGCATATGCAATCAATAAGCAACCAATCTAGATTCATGGAAATGAAATTTTATTTATTTATTTAGCTCCTAAATAGTATGTAATTTCTTCAGGCCAAGAAATGAATTGAAAGGATTTAGGAGGATTTTCTTATCAGCAGAACACCATGAAGAATTGCATTCTTTATGCTTTTGGGAAGGTACATTGAAGTTGGGTTAAGCTGCTGTGGTTCAATACTTCTCTTTCCCTTGTCAGGGTGCCTTGAACAACAGATAAATTAATCCTCCCCACTTTCCTTTCTCCCCTCTTTGCCCTCCCTTCTCTTTCTCTCTCTGTTCACACTGCCTCACAACATCATCACCCTTCCCACTGCCAGCAGACAGAGACAAAAGGCGGAAACGTAATTTTTCCCTGTTGACTTTCCACAGCTCAGGCACAGAACAAAGTCTCTGAAATTTGGCATCAAACCTGGTCCAGAAGAGTCAGATTTTACAGTCTTAATGAACTATTGATTTTAGTGAGACAGGCTTTTGGCTTTCAAAGGAATAATTCAAGCTTTCAAAGCTCTTTTTAATCATGACTGCCCATGAATCTAGATTGACATACAGTTGGGAAGATTATTTTTTGCTTTCTCTTTCTTAACTGCCTAGCTCCTTAATCTGTTGTCTGCCATAGTAGTGGACAAATGGCTGATTTTGTTGAGGGGTAGCTCTCTCATGATCCCTACTTAAGGCTATAATTTGACAGCAAATCAGCTTTTCTATCCAGCCAGGAACATGCAGCCAGGAGAAGCACTTTTGCTGGGCTCCTGTTGAAGGGTAGCCTCTTGGTAGATAACACACCAGCCCCAGTGACAGGACCCAAGGGAATGGCCTGAAGTGTCAGGGGATATTTAGGTTGGCTATCAGGAAGAGGTTCTTCACCCAGAGGGTGGTTGGTTGGGCACTAGAACAGGCTCCCCAGGGAAGTGGTTACAGAAGCAAGGCTGAGAGAGTTCAAGAAGTGTTTGGACAATGATCTTGGGCACATGATGTGATCCTTGGGGCTGTCCTATGTGTGGGGCCAGGAGCTGGACTTTGATGATCCTTGTGGGTCCCTTCCAATTCAGAAGATTCTGCGATTCTGTCTCTAAGCACAGCTAACTGAAAGGCTGTGCTGGATAGCTTTGGTGCCTGCTTTGCAGTTACGGAGAGAAATGTGTAATGTGTTTATATTACTATGTGATGGAGAGGATGAAAATATGGACTTGATTTAGAGTGAATTAGATTGGACTGAAAATAGATGGAGCAAGCTCCTCCCCATTAGGGTATATATACTAATGGTTGATACCTGGATGGCTTAGGCAACTGCTTGACCTCAGTGCTAATGGTTTCTGCTATTTCTTTGAGACTTCTCCATAGTTGGTAAAGATCACTACTGATTTTTTTTTTGTGAAAATAGCACTTTTTACCCCTTTATTTTATCATTTTTGAAGCACTCTAAGTAGTTCATCATTCTTCCTGATGTCCTTTTGTAACACCTGTAAAAATTTATCATACCTTAAGTCCTTGTGAAGTCAAGTTCTGATGTTTAGTTTTACTAAGCCTGTCTCATTCATACATCTCCCAAGTTCTTTCCTCTTTTCAGCGGCTCTTCTCTGAATGGACTAAAATTACTACTAATCTTTTGGTACTGAATTGTCCAACACTAAATTTTTGAGCCATTTTCTCTTGCTGAAATTTGTTGCAGTCTGGTTGAAATCAATGCTAATTTAAGCAAACAGAGGATTTGGTCCTCTTGCATCTGTATTTACCTCAAAAGAGCTATATGAAGAAAAATTATTAGTTTCATGTTCTTTGATGCATTGCCTCTGCAGAGGCAGACACAACCTCAGCATTAGTATGTGGGCATGCGAATGTGGCTGTGTGTGTCCCATGATAAGAAAATACAAGTTGTTCTATCCAATAATGAGATGGAGAAGATTAGCAAAAGACAAGAGACTCACAACTCACCTTAAAAGTTTATACAGTCCCAAACTGCAGCTTCTTTTGCAATACTTCATTATGATTTTTGCAACATTTCTAATATTTTCCCCTTTGTATGCAGATTATTTCTATGTGTATGTAGTAGTTTGAGTTTGTCCAGACTGAGTCTCTCAGGTCTGCTATACTGTAGTGACCTCCAGGGTATTCTGCAAATAAAGATTAATTAAAAAGTGAGAAACAAATGTAACATGCCGAAAGGACAGACGAAGGATTCTCATTTAATTGAATAGTGTGAACAGAATATGAAAAGTTCTTTAAAACACCCAGTTACCAAAGTACAAAGGGTGGAGATATTCAAGGTAGAAATGGCACCTAATGAGACAGACACTTCATCTGCTATCTTCTTTTGGCAAGAGAGTAAATGCCTTGAGCCTATTCTTTGCCAAGAAACATCCTGGTTCCTAGAACAGCATCACTAACTTTTTGCTATTCTGAAGGGAGCATTTTTATTCTATGCTATTATGCACAGAAGAAAATATGTAGTCCATATTCCATAATGAATTTGAGATCTATAGAAAATATAGCAGTGTGAAAGCAATGGAGGGAGTCAAGCAGTTGTATTTAGGAAAAGTTTGTTGACTTTCAGCTCTGTACATTTTAGCTGTGAAAGGCAAATACAGTGCACAGTTTAATACAACTGTATTTCTCCACTCTAGGGAAGATATTTGTGCCTAGCATTTTGTGATGGTTGTATTTCAAGAAGCACTGTAAATTGTGGATCCTCAGTGGCAAATAGATTTACACTTCCCTCACAACAAAGCATTAAGTGTTGCTTTTCAAATAATGGTGTTGAATTGGAAGTAACATGTATAGTATGCAGAAGAATTTCAAGAAAAAGGCATGTAGGAAAATTGAACCCTACTTTACGGAGTGAAGCAAATGCCATGTGTGTAATTCTGCAGGAATTTGTCTGGGGGTTGAGTTTAGGGGTCCTTGTCTTTTCCTCTAGAAGGGAGAACTCCATAATTCCTGAGTGTGGGGGTTTTTTTATAATTTCATAAAGCTGTTCTGTGACAGAGCTTATTTTATCCGGGATGCTTAATCTTTCTCAAATAGTAGTGTATCCAAACAGCAAGGTGTTAAAAAAAACTTTGGAATTGGGGAACAGAAGATTGAGCATCTGCCATTTTGTGTAGAACAAAGGAGCAAGGGTTAAGGATCTGATACATAAATTAGGACTTTGGGCAGTTTAAAGATTGGACAGAAATGGAGTCATCTTGAACAGGTCTTGCCACACCATGCCAAATTTCCTTGCACTATATATCCCACACCAGTACATACAGTGTAATGAACAAAGATTGTAGAGCCATCACTGTGTCAAGATTGAAGAGGCCCTTAGAGTGAATAATTAGGAGGAGGTGATTACAGAACTAATAATTCATGGAAAGGAATGGGGAGCCAATTCAGTGAAATTGAAAGAATTTGAAGGTAAATATGCCCATAAATCCTCTGGGGTGGACTCAGAGTTTAGCACTTTCTCCTACCCTGGTTTTATTCCAAAGCAATTTCATTAAACACTAGAGAGAGGGAGAGAAAAAATAATAATATAAATGCCATAAAAAATCTTTCAGGGGAAGGAATAAAAAGGGTTCCTGCCAGAGAGAAATTTTATTGAAAGTTATTATAATACCTATCTTTAGTTTTATGGCCTTTAATACAGGCCAAGTAATTTCAAAGCTGGGATTCTTTAAAAATGAAATACATATTTTAAAATAGTATAGTGTGACTTATTATTTTTAATATAGAATTTAGATAATATAGGGAAAGGAAAAATATTTTCTCTCTCATGTTCTTTCCAATGAAAACACAAACATCATTTCCATCAGAGCATATGGAGAAGTTTCATTACTATCCTTTTGCCCATACATAAGAATGTTTAGCATTTACTATCCCTAGATCACTGGGAAGACACTAGAGCATTAATCCACTTACATTCCCTGGGGCCAGTGGGTGAGTAAAATGAGAACATTTCAAAAATGGGGAAAAGGGACTAGAAATTGTGTAGTGTTTTTGCTTACTGCCTCATAGTGAGCTGTTTCTGATGTGAAGAAATTATGTTAGTGGAGAGATTTCCAGGGTCTCTGCTCACTAGCCTTTCCTGTCTTGTGGAAGCAGCAAGTTTAATAAACCAGTGGAAATTCTCAGTTCCAGGGGGGGGTCTTGAAAGGTACCAATTCCTGTCACAAGAAGTAATGGTCTTCTGGATGTTTTCTGGACCCTGTTCCTGTAGTCAGGCATTTGCTGTTCTTTCTCACTGAAATAACTTTATTCCTTTAGGATGATTCAGATGTTTGTATCTGACCAGAAGGAGTGTGGGAAACCAATATGTGGTGGGTCTAGAAAATCAGTTTGTGATGAATTGTGATGGAAAGTACCGAGATTAAAAATACAAGATAAGAAATGGCAAGACAGATTAGTGTACTTATCTTTTCTGTGGTTTCTAGAGATCTCGTTAATGACCTTGACTTTAACACAACTTCTGGAGGCTTGTTTTCTTTTTCTAACCCTTGTTTTTATACACATAAAATCAGCAGGATGGGATAAAGAGAAATCACAAAGAAAAAAGAAAAAACAACAGGAATATGAGGTGAAATAGCATGTAGTAGAGATGGGGATTAATTGATAAAATCATGGGCAGAACCAGTTGTGAAAAAGTGCAAATACAGGTTGGAATTCACAGGGTTGGTGAGTATTGCACTTCACATATTTGCATTTTGTCTGAGTCTGGCTTACCGTGCCCTTCTCTGCTCAGAACCAGCACAAGCTGCAAGAGGATTTTATAGCAGGAAATCTAGTACACATACCAGAGTGCAGCATAAATATGTTGCATGTACTGCCTTAAGCTGCTTATGAGATGGGAAATTGAACAAGAAGAAGAACAAGGGCCAGGCTTCATGGCTTTTCAGGTTGTGGTACAGGGACTTCCCAAACTAGATATAGGGTAAATAATAGCTCTGGAAGGATGTTTTGACCTTCAATTTGGCTGATCACTTCCTAATTGCTCTAAACTTTTATTATCTACCAGTATCCTGTTGCAAGGAGGTGTCCAGTTTAAAAAAAAAAAAAAAAGTCCTCCTTACCTTCCTGGTTTCATATGATGACCCTAATATGCAAGAGGAAAAAATTGTTATAAAGGAAATCCTTATTTTTTCCAAATACTAAATCACATTGTCAATTCAATTGGATTTGATTCCACGTTAATGTTGCATGAAGCCTTTAGATCTGAGTAAGTAAGTGGGCAATCAAATAGGTATAGCAGCTGATAAGTGACAGCAACACACTTTTACAATTTTTATGTTTATTTCCTGTTGGAGCAAATCACCACTGTTTTGCTATGAGGAGTGTGAGTTGTCAGATCTTCAACTAAGAGCAAAATCCACCTGATTTAAATTCAACCTGGAAGTCAAAGCCAATTGCCAGGGTTTTAGCACTGTCTGAGCAAGGTCTTCTAGTAGTGATGGATAGTTTATTCCTTATTCAGAGTGCCATCCTTACCCTTAGACAACTACAGTATAAATCTCCAGTTTCACTAACAACATTTCTCCTGCTTAAAAATTTCTAGCAGTATAGCCTTGTTTACTAACTTGTACTAAATTACTTTACATTGGTGCAATTAAAAACTAATATCTTTTTACCCAAGGACAGCTGCATTTCACTGTTGGAGGGCGTGATCACTATATAAGTTATAAAGTCTCTCAGGATAAATAATACTTTCTAAAATATATGTGACAGAAGCAGAAGAATTGAAAAAAGTAAATTTCTATTTTGTGAATTCTTCCTTTATTGTCTCTTTACTGAGCAGATAAAATTTTAAATCCAGCTTGTCATAAGAGAAATCACCAGGATTTCAACAGAATTCTTCCACTTTCTATGACTGAATTTTTTTTTTTAATTAACTTGACATGTAAGCTAGGAACATATTACCTTCAGTTCCTTTTAATCTTGGCTCCCCGTGGAAGCAAGATTTTAAAAATATTTAATGAAAGTAAGCATGAAACTACTGCAAGATAGCATTCCACAAAACATTGCCAAATGACCGTGCTGTGTATGAATGACTTACATATAAAATACTTCATTACTGTTTTTTTTACAGATACTCTATTTTTATGATTTTTACTTACAACTGGCCTATCCTGTTTTTCTTTCTTGGCTCAATCTAAGCCACTGAAATAAAGACTGGAGGAACATTAGGTTTAATCTGATCTTTCTGACTGACTTCTTGGTTCTCTTTTTCACCCCTTAGCTCAAATACAAACAGAGAGGGGGAGAGCTTCTGGCAGGGGTCAGAAGTATTTCATAGTGCTGGGAGCACAGGAGGTTAAAGAAAAGGCAGAGTCCTCGGAACTCTTTTGTAAAGGGAAGAGGGAACATATTGGAGACAGCCATAGCAGATATAAGAATATGAAGGAGACCTTATTTAAAGCTGGACAGTCTTTTTCAGGAATAAGGATTTGAAAGTCTTGTTGAGATGTGGGATTCCCAGAAACATTCACCTAGAGTACTGAGGTGCAGCTGTCCTGTTCCTGAGTTCTACAGTGCTTGCTGCCTGGTGAGGAGCATGTCAGTTGTTTTGTTTCAGGAGTCATCCCACTGATCCTACTGCTCAGCAGAATAGGCAGCTCTCTGCAAGGAAGAGCTGTTAGGGGAGACAGTTTCATCAGAAGCTGCGGTTGAGCCAATGCTGCTGAGCTGGGGTAATTTTGTATTGTGCACAGGAACATTACAACCTGTGTCCAGAGGCTGCCACAGGCTCTCCCTAATGGTCTGCATTACTAATTCAACTAATTGCAGCAATTACAGGCAGGAGATGCTGCTGGGAAGAGACACCAGTACACGTCTCTCTAACATGCTGCAGCACATGCTGCTCACTAATTAGAGCAGTACACATTCAGAAAGAAAAAAAATTAAAGGAAAAAAAAAAGAAGAAACTATCAAACTATCGCCAACCAGAAACACAAAGGAATGTGGTGAAACCTGTAATGGTTGTGAATGATCACAGTTTGGTGTAACTCTTTCAGAATCAGGCTTTACAGCTGGTCAGTCTAGTTGCATCCACACCCGTGTTACTTTTTAAGCAAGGAGGTGAGGTTGCATGTTGGGCGTACCTGACACATGCAGCAGTTCATCATGCAACAGTGAGTTGCACAGATATTTACTATCTGGGTAAACACCAGATTCCCAGCCCAAGAGGTGCATTAACAGAGCAGGAATTATGTCTGCCACAGAGTGCTGCATCCGGCACAGCAAAGAGTACTGCTGGCTGTGTGAATGATGTGTGTTATCTGTGTCTCCCTTGTATTTTTATTTTGCAGGAGGCATGTTCAGTCTGAACATGCATGGTAAGTCTCTCAGGAAGTGCCTTCTGTCTGGCCCTGCATGATACTGGTACTTAGGGAGGAGCCCAGCCTCCTCCCAGCAGGCACGTCTACAGCGGCTGTTGGAGGGCAGTTTGCCAGCCAAGCAGCTTTGTAGCCCACTGTACTTCATTCAACAGCATCAGTATGATCCACTTGCTGCCCTAAACAACCCAGCAGGTGCACAGCACCTGTGCACATCTGAAATATTCAATAGCACAGGTTAAGCACAGGTTCCTCTGACAGGAGACTCCAACTCAATGGAGGACACATTTACACAGACGAATATGGAGTGCTTGGTACAACTTAAATATTTTAAAAGATACAGTTGTGAAACCTGGGGTTTTTTTCTCTTGGATATGTAGCTGCCTGTGTAATAGCTTCTTGACTTGCAAATGTCTTACTTTTGTTTTCTTTTGTTCCTTTGCTTCACATGCCAGACAACAGATGACATCGTTTCATCAGCTGAATGTTCCAGTGATGATGAAGATTTCATTGACTGTGAGCCCAGTACAGGTAAGTCAGGTCAGTCGTGTTTTGCTTGCTTTCTGATTTCATTTGCAAAAAACAATGCATACATATATTTTATATGTGTGTGAATGTATACATATATAATTATATATGTATATATGTGTGTGTATATGCGTATATATATATACACTCATGTATATATACACTGTATATAAAACAAGAAACTATACAGCCAAGCATCAGATCCCATGGACTTGGCAACAGCAAAACACTGATATGTAGCCACTATTTGGTTTATATAAAGTTGTTTGCATGGAAAGGCAAACTTCCTGAAAGTGATTCCAGCTAATTAATAATTTACATATTTCTAAATTACTTTACTAACACATTAGGAAAAAAATCAATATGGATTGTGACAAATAATGAAGATTTATGAAGTGGAGAGGGTGAACATTTGAAAACAGAAGAGTAACAAAACTGAAATAAAAATCAGATATTAGCAATGTTTGATCTTTCTTAATTACTCTGAAGATGGATGTTAAGGGATACATTTGTCCATGGGATTTTGAGTACAGTTAACATGGTAATGTGGTGATACTAATTTTGTTTCCTGTGACCCCAAAGAAATTGGGGAGCACCAAAACATAGTTTTAATATAACAAAATTAGTAGTAATTCTTGCCTTGTTATCTGCAGTGATGCTTCAAAATGTATCCATTAAAGAGTCAGAAGGACTGGCCATGTGGAACTGACTCAACTTCTCCCTTTCAGATACATTTTGATAAATTGATGGCTTTTCTTTCTGGTGAGATATATTATGTGGTATCCAGCAGGCAACTGCAGTCTACTTTATTTCTTACAGGCTTTTTCAAGTCTTCTTTTTTGAGGTTTGCCATGAGTTAAGCATTTCTATAATAGAGAACAGACATCATCGAATTTCTGTGTACATTTAAAAGAAAAAGATGAAGTTTGGTTAGAATTTTTGTCTTTAAAAATGAAACATATAAATAGTTTGAGGGGGTTCTTTTGTTTGGCTTTGTTTTGTTTGTTTTTGCTTTGTTTTATTTGGGATGATGTTTTATTTTCCTTACAAAAATACCAAGAAAGTATTATAAATGTTCTGTTTCTAATTTCCTGAAGCCATTTGAGTAATATAATAACATGAAAATTCACCCAAGGCTAGTGCTCTCACATTTATTTTCAATTTGTCATGGTGTACCTGCATTTTCAGTAGAACTTGGTCCTGCTGTAACCTGATATTGGCATTATGTTGTAGCTGGGAACTTCCACCTATACTCTTGACTTCCATGTGATGGCAGTGAAGGCAGTGACACAGACTGTGGGTAACAGATAGCTCTGCCTATTTCCAATCTCTTTTTTTCACCGATTTCTGTGAGTTTTTGTATTCCCCATCTGGAAGAAAAGCAGTGCAAATATTACTAGATTGTGAAGTATAAACAATGGGGGTACTGAGAGTTTAAATAAAGGTAGTAATAAAAGGCCAGCACAGTGATTGTAATGAAAGTGAGGCATGAGATTAACAGGACCATGTTGCAAAGACAAAGGTACTGCAACTGATATGCACATGAATGAAGTCACTTCATTAAAGCTTCACTAACATGTGAGGACTTCTTTTTTAAATTTATATTCCGATTGCCATGTATTTCAATTAAAGGACAAAATAATGTCTTTCTCAGACTCCTTCTCTTGTAAATTTTTGTTTCAAAAATCCCAGTAATTTCAGCAGCTAGGAATTGTAACAGCAATATTTTCATCTTGTGCTGTCAGTGGAAAAATCAAAGTTTGAGTAGAAATTTGGTAAACCAGCATGTTTAGCATTAAATTTCATAGTGCTGTACAGCAACATTTCCAGACTAAAAATACCTCCTTCCTGACACAGTTAGAAATCTAATGCTACAAATAGGTACAAACTGGATTTGTAAAATTTTCTTGCTTTTGAAAATCCTGCTAAGCATTACAGTTGGCAGGTATAAGTGCCTACGACGTTTGAATATCTGCTGTGTAAAATAATATGATTCATGGAAAATCTGCTGAAGGTTCTCTCCTAAACTACTAGACATTCCTGCAAATTTCACCCTTATCTTTCATTCCACCCTACTCCTTTTGCGTAGGAAGGTGGGCCACATAAGCCACTGAAGTCTGATTATTTTCTAGGGAATTACACTGAGAATAAAAGTTAGCTTGATTATATGCAAAAATAAGTCTCCCAGATGGTCCTTGCTGATGAAATCTGCACTTCCAGATTTTGAGTTTTCCTACTCAGAGGCGCTGGTGTACAGCATTGACAGAAGGAGGAAGAATCTGCAGGACCTTTTTGCATAAACGTAACTCATTCCGTCATAATAAGAAGGAAAAGTAGCAGGTTTATGGGGCTTCTCATTTTCTTTGTCTTATTGTGTGCATTCTCAGTGCATCCAGTGTCTGCAATACAGACAGTATCAAAACACTCAGCCCATTCTGCTCTGGAGCACTAAAGCAATCTGAGCTGGTTTATCAAAATCCAGTAGTGCTGGCTTGGCTGAGCAGATATGTTTGCCTTTACACTTCACCAGGCACATCAGAATTCTGGCCAAACGCCAAGATCTGGTATTTAAATATGTACATTGTGGAGAGGAAAGATCCAGTTTATCTTGCTTGTGTTTTCTAGTGTGTGGCTTCAGATTTTTTTAAAACTTGTTGTTGGGTTTTTTTTTAATTGCGCTCATCTGAAATTTCTTCATCCTGTTCTGTTGACAGGTCACTGCCTTCTGCCTTGCCTGATCCCTTTCACAGCAGACTGAAAATTAAATTACCTAACCCAGCACAGTCTTCTTTCTGTTGCTCTGATAATGTGTAGCTTTTAAAGCTCTTGAGTTTCTGCCAAATTTGGCCTTCCATCACCCTCAGTGCCATGGTCTAGTAATGTAAAGGTTACTGAACTCACTGCTGCAGCTGTGAGATATGATACACATCACTATGAACCTGCTGTGCAACAGCCAAGACAAGGGCAGCAGAGAATATTTCCCTGCAAATCAGAAGTTTTCAGATTTCATATGGGTCAGAATCAAATCCTAATATCTAGAGATATTACTTTGGTCTTGGTCCTTAGTCAGAGGCAGTACTTTACATAGTAGAGTCCTTTTGAAACCTTTGTTTTTGGTGTACTCACAGGCTGAAAATCATGTATTCTGAGGCTAAATATCATGTGATAACCATTTGGCAAGGTCTTATTGCCACTTAATTCTGTCTAATGGTTGAATCTAAGACCTGAATCTCATGCACATAGGATCTGCATCTGAACACTTGCATCTCTTTAAAAAAAAAGACAGTGTGAAGGTGTTCCCTAACTCTTCTCCCTTCAGGATTTTCCAGGCTGCCTTGAAACACACACTGTAGCAGGCTGGCTGACACTTTGTGCCCCCCTTCCAGAAGTGATTTCATTTGGAATTTTGGTAGAAAAACTTCATTTAAAAACCAGGAGCTGTCACTGGACCTGTTCTGAGTGAGGCAGCTTACAGACACCACCTGTAGACATGTATGTATACGTAAGGACTTATTCTAAGTGACAGTAATGACAGCTGAGGATCCAAAACCCCCTTGTATTCTATGTAATGCAAAAGAAACCATTGCAAGTTCAGGGGCAGAAATTGCCTCCTGTTCATCTTATTGCAGACAAGCCTAGATATCCTTAGATCTCTAGGTCTCCCAGAAGGCTTAATCTAAATGATACAGGGGGCATAAAACCTGTTCATCTGCCATGAAGAAGAACTTACTTAACAGTCAAGAGAAGATCTGCTTTTATCTCTATGAAAATGTTGCTTGTCCCAGTATGTGGCCAAAAGATTTATTTTGGCTGAAACATGATGCTTTTCTCTGTTATGAATACAGGACTGTCTTCTGGCCCGCTCCAGGTGGATCAAAGGCTCAAATATTCAAGTTCCTCAAAACTCAAGACAAGGTCCTGAGTCTGTACTTCTGAGAACAGCTCCATGGTGGCTTTTTGGTCACTCAGCTGCTCTCAGAGAATGTAAGATTTGCAAGGAAAATATATTTTCTAACAAGAAATTACTAGGAAGCACTGAAGAAAGAAAGCATTTGTCTCTTTTCAGTGAAATGAGGAGCACCCTTACAGTCTGATTGTACTGAGACTTCAAAGCCTTGAGGATTATGATTATTCTTTCCTGACAGCTGTTGCTGTCTCCTCATACCATTGCCCTCATTCCTGTAAAGGATGTCCATTAGTGGAGCTCTGGCACCAGGCAGGCTGGATGCTGGTGGCCAGGCAGCTGACTGGCATCATAGCCCAAGGTGCTTCTTGGACTGCTGAAAACAGTGAGATCCAGACACTCACCAATTAGCCTGAAGCCCAGAATACAGCCTCTTGAAATGGTCAGTAGGGCTTAATCCTTGTTCCCTGGCTTGATACATCCTGTGTTTTTTTCCCTGGTTGCCAGTTTTCCTTTCCTATCAGCCCATCAGTTTCCTATGTGACTTTTTTCCCCCGTGGAAATTTACTCTGTGTTTCCCAAAAAGGCTTCATATACGTTAAGGCTGTTATTATCTAATCAGACTGGTAAATCTTTCTGATGGGGGACTGGACACAGCAGTAGATATGCCAAAATCTTCAGTTCTTTGCATTGGAAGTTATGTAGTGTTTTGTACACTTACACATGGGAGGCACATATCCAACAGATACGCTCTCTGTATCTATAATTTACTGGCCTGTAGCCATCCACCTGCAGGCTGCCTGGGTCAGGGATTTATTTGCAGAAAACAAGTATAATCTGTCTTCCAAAGCAGCCAGCACAATACAAAAAGCAATATTTTGGAAGTGAAGACTTCATTGAAGAAACCAAAAGAAGTGTTTATTTGGTTGTTGTCCTCCATAACTGTATCAACCTTCCTGAAGCACCTACAGAATTTTCAGTGTTCTGACAGGAACATCCCCCCACAGTCCAGGGCTCAGCTATCCCCAGCCTTTCCCTCTGACAAGCAGGAATGCTTGCCCATTTCTCATGTTGTGAATAAGAAATGGCCTTTGTGTGCATGCCTCTGGGTACTCAGAGAAATAGACTTCCTATCTCATAAGCTGAATACCATATGGACCCAAAGGACAGGGCTTCATCCACAACACTTCCCAGGGTATAATAACATCACTTGTTTGCTGGAATTTCCTAGCTACAATCTTACAGCCAAAACAAGATCAAATGAGCAAGTTTTACAATCATGCAGTTAACTTACAGGAAGTTTTGTTTTGTTTTAATTTTGGTTTTGTTGTTGTTTTTAATATTAGGAATACTGAGATTGGTTTTCAGCATATTGGTCTTTCAATCTATGTAAGCTCCAAAGGCCCCACCCATGAGGATATTTTATCTATATATGCACTATATATACAGTGTGTATATATGCCTATATGCTAAAGTAATAAATGACCAATATCAGCAGTAGCCCCTATCATCCAATCACATGTTTACACAGAAATTCATGCCTTCATCTAACCCTGGCATCCGCTGGTGTGGACAGATGCATGATATTGTTATTTCTTGGTGAACAAAGCACGTTAATTTATTTTCTGTTAGAATTTTTTCTTTCTTCCTTTTATTTATTTCTTTACTTTTAATTGATAATTTCATCTACCAATTAGCCTTGGGGTAGGGTGGGCCAGGGAGAACAAAAAATTATACAGGTATATCGATCGATATATACACACATAGTCCGTGTATATATAGATAGATATATACATTGTATATATTTGAAGAACATTTTCTGTCGTTTCACCTCATCTTGTGCCGCATGAATTTTTGGTGATTGATATTTTAGTTTATTTTATATTTCTTTTATTTTTTTTTTGTTTGGCTCTTAATCGTGCCATAGTGCTATTTTTTTAATTTTTAAAATCATTGCTGTACTTCTCAATTTATATTTTTGGAGTTCTTCCAACAAAATAATGAGTTAATCATCTCAAGAATGAGATATAGATCTGCAAACCAATAAAGGCAACAAAATCTTTTCTTGCCATCCTCAAGAAATCCACATTTTTGGACATCCCAAGAAAGTTGTGTGCAAAAGAATGAAGAGTATTATGCATCCTTTATTTTTATTTTCCTACTTTTTTAAACTTCTGCCAAGTCTCTATCCTGTTTTTTCCCTTTTCTTTTTTTTTTTTTTCAATTGCGTTTGGAGAAAAAAACACAGAAGAAAAAAACACTCCCCTTTACCCTTCATATTCCCAGAAAAAGCTCTTCCAATGTAAAGATCCCTAGAAACTGCAGATGGCATAAAAAGAATTTTATTGCAATGCAGAGTGTCTGTCGTATCTTTTATTTCTGGGTCAGTGCAAAATCATTTTTCTGGCATGCTGTAGTTTAGCTGATGTAACTAACCATGGCCTTCATTAACTGGTGCATGGGCTGTGATGACACCATCGTATGTTCCATCAGAGCTACGCATTCAGGCTAACTGAGCAAGTCTGTAGTGTATGATTTGGGGGGATATTGTTTTGATTTTAATTTTTACGTATATTATAGTTTATTCTTTTTGGAGGAGTTATCCCAGTACCCTTTGCTGCTTCTTGCAGCCTCAGAGTTATAGATCTACTTTTTAAAATGGGGTTTCTTTGCTTTTTTTTATTTCTCAGTAGTGATTTTGTGTCTTGTTTGTATCCATCTGTCTTGTCACTGTGTCTTGGAGTCCACTGGTCCAGTGATGTTATGTGATTCTGTTCTCTGTTCGTAAGCTGGTGTTTAGCTCCTCGGCGCTCTGTCATCCCTCATCCCCTTCCCTTCCCCTCTTCCCTTCCTCACCTACCCGAGGGAGGTCCACAAAGAGGCACCAAGCTTTGAATGACGTTCTGAGTGTCACCCCGAGGCTTCAGGATGGATGTTGCAAGATGTCCGCAGAGCTTCATAAGACCAAGTTTGCAGCTGTTCTGATTTCAATAGTTTTCAAACTCTGTTATCACTTCACTCCTAGAAGTGGTTTGCTGACATAATGCTAAAGTGACTTCTTATACAGCTTCTTAAGGGATTTGTGTGTACATGTTGATGTCTTAGAGTAAGAATTCCTGCTATCTGTGCTTTAGGTACTAGACAATGCCATGCAGGATGCAGGCTGTGTGTTAAATGGGATGTACCTAGGACTTTTTATAAAAGGCAGTCTTGGACACGGAATATCACAGTGCACGTGCAGATGAAAAGATATCTGAATGTATTTTTTAAGTCCACAGTTTGTAGTTTGTTTGTAGTTAGCAAACAAACATCCCAGGATGTACGTAGGATATCTAAGGGTAGTGTGCCTTAACTCTGTGGGGTCGATCTTCTGTCTGTCACTGTGTGATGTCTTCCTCTTACTGATGCTGGTGAAAACTGGCTTGCTAATGTTTACTTGTATAGCTTGAACACAATTCTGGAATTGCATCTGGGGTGTCTTCTGCCATATGCATCATAAATGTGCAGTAATGCATATAGCAGAGGAAAGCATGCTGAGTTTTCAAGTGTCTGCTTAGACTAGAAACAATATTTAGAAAAAAATATGGTTTGGATTGTCCAGTGGTTCATTTCCTGGTACCTTAATTCAGTTCTCTGTGAATGTACTGGCCACATTAATGGCACAGGACGCTTCAGGGTATTAGCTAGCATCAGTGGATCAGCCCAAGTTAGTGAAGGAAAAGGCAGACAGTTTTCATGCAGATAATGTTCACAACATCACAAAAAGCGTACTCACACATACTTATAGCCTAGCTGAAATTCCAGTTTTTTGTAGGAATTATTTTCTTCTGAAGAGAAGACATTGAAATCTGTGATCTTTTCTCACAGGACCATGATATAATGAATGACTTTTTAGGCTAAGAGTTACCAGAAGAGGGAAGTGATGGGATATGCTCAGGTTTCCAACATGGAATTATTTAATAATTTCATTTAACTTACCCAAGATATGTTTCCTGTACTTGCAGAGAGATAAAAAGATCACTTTTCTTTCACCAGTGGGAACCAATGATTTATGGTCAGTTTGGTTTTCTTAATTCTAATGTAATCTGAGAAAAATTACTGAGTATAATTATTACAACAGAAAACTAGTATTTAAAGCTGGCTTGGTTTAGATTTTAGATCTCATGTGTTTTTCATAACTAGTACTTCCTACTGAATCTAAAGCTTTTTTCTTGTCAATTGATTAAGTAAAGCAACTGCTTATAAAATTATATTGTAATCAACAAGCTTGTAGTTTGTATAATACTGCCCTCTGGCAGAGAGACCAGAACAGTCCTGTTGCAAGGCAAACAGCAAAAGAAACAATTTTTTTTTAGAACAAGTGGCAGGTTATTGAAGCAGAGCAATTGGAATTTTAGCCTCCTGTATCATGAAGTTCAGGGTAACTTCAGACTGGAGCAATGTGATGATCAAGTGTCTGGGCATCAGGACAATAACCTGCAGGCTGTGATAAAGCTGCTGTGTCCTACTGAATGGTGACTTCTGTTTGCCTCATGTACCCTCTTGTATGCCTGTGACCAGCCTTCTGCAGGGGCATGGGGCTCACTGAACTGCAGGAGGTGCTGTGAAAGGTCCCATTGTGCTGTTTTATCCCAATAGGGTTATATATGGATGTCTGGCACTAAAAAGAGTTCTTATTTTTGTTTCCCGTCTTGGGGCAGGCTGCTGGCTTCAGCTTTTGTGACATTTGTCACTAAGCAAGGGGAAGAGCTGAGAGTTCAGTTAAGAATAAAAATCCGGAGCTCTGGTGTGGTACTCTGTGACTGTGTGTGTATATATTGTTCATTTTTCTACCTCTTAGGGAGGATAAATGAAATACTTCTAGCTAAATGAGGTGAAGATGAACAGAAAGGAGACTTAATTACTATTTTAGTAGACTTTGATAGTCAGGTGAAAATTGCTGTTCAACACCTCAAAATGGTTCTGTACTGCTACCTACCAGAAATGTGCAAATAAACTGTGTTATTGTTAAGTTTTTAGTACCATATGCTAACTTCACTTGCTGTGAGAAGTAATATTATCACATATTTTTATAATGCAGGTACAATTCCTAATCTGCTTATGCAGACAGAATAAAGTGAAGGATACAAAAGTCAAGTATTTTAATGTCAGGGATCATTGGTGGGAAATTATATTCATTAAATACCACTTTTCCCTCTAGAATTAACGCATGCACTGGAATGAACCATGCTCAGGCTACATAAATTAACATCATGAGTGGACAGCAATATACAGATCTTAAATATCAGCACTTCCATCACTTGGACTTGTACCCTTATAGAGTTTTCCTTTAAAATATTTAATAGTTTCTCCAGCCTGACTTAGCTGGTGTAAGTTTCCTTGGTTTTGCATTTAAGATCAGGAAGGATCAGAATCAGCCCCACAGTCTGGATACCTTGCCCTTGCTGCCTTCCAGTCTTTTTTTAAAGCGTGTTCTCTAAACTCAAAGCCATGTGCACTGTCAGATTCTGGCAATCCCTCTAGTGCTGTGCCTATGTTATCAAGCTGACACATGTCTAAAATACTAAGATATGATATTTTCAACCTGCTGCGACTTGCTTTTTGTCCCTGTTAGCTTTGATTTTCAGCTTCATAAAATATATGGGAAAGAAAATAAAAATAGCCAATGACACATTCAGTGGTAGAGAAGAGCTAGCACATGACTCAGAAACAGATTTTGCATCAAAAGCAAATGTTTGTTTTGAACTTTAAATGTCTATAGCAACTGATTAGTTACCTTTAAACAAGAAGAAAGTATCTGATTTCTGAAAGATAAGTAATGTCTGTTAGAGAGAAATAATGTTGAGCATTTACAGATACTACAAACAGATGTAGGCTTTTGCTTCCAAAGTTTGTAATTACATCAAAGGGGTTATTACTTTGTCTTCATTCTGTCTCTCTGTTTCAGTTCCAATTTTTTATTTACAAGTTGTAGAGATCACTGCTTTCTTCCCAGTGTAAAAAGCAGGGGATTCCAGTTCCTGGGGGAAGTGAAGTGTAGTATTTCTTAAATATTACTTATCTTAAATGGTCTGTGAGGAGCAGAAGACAAAGACCATACCAATTTGGAAATGAGGTCAGAAGCAAAAGCCAGAACAAAAAGAAATCAGACTGGCTTGATTTGAAATCTCAGATGTCTAGTAATTTGAGAGCCCATTTGATCTTTGCACTAACAAATACATTATTAAAACCTTGCAAAAGAGCCACCACCAAGGACCTTCTTTTTCTGCTTCTGCTTAGACTCATAAAAACTAAGTTCTTTGGTCCCATGGGGTGGTGTTTTAAGAATCATCAGCTCCTCTTTAGACATTCAAGAGGAAGTACAACTATTTAGAAACAAACTTATAAAATCCCAAAATTAGCTTATTTTAGCGCAACAAGAAAATGCCCTCAGTTTTATCTCCACAGGTTTCACTCCACCTCAGTGTCAGAGATATTAAGAAAGGGGGAAAGACTTATCTGTCTTTGAGGGACAGGAGAAATACAATGCAAAGCAATTGTAGCAATTCTGAGCTTTTTTAAAAAAAAATTTTAAACATATGTCCATAATTCAGGATTTTTCCCTAATACTCAAACCAGTATGACTGATTTTTAGATACTAGTCTTAGCAACTACAGGTTTCAGTGCTGAAGTCTTGGGGAGTTCATAAATTTTGTCTTTGACCAATGAAAAGAACAAAACTACCCCTGTAAATAGTTCAGATTATTTTCTAATGTATCAAAATATAATTTTATTCTCTTCTTCTGATCTCTCTCAATTCAGTAACAAGTCTACTGTGGAGAGCCTGGAGACCAGTATTTCCTCTAGAATCCATGGTTCTCTTGTATGCTGTTTTTTTTTAGTGCTAAGACAGGGATGATAAATATATTACAAAACGTGCACACACGCTTTCTCTCTGTACATGCATGTATATTTATACATCTGCTAATGCCATGTTTATGTTCTGGCTAAAAGAAGCATTATGGGGAACTGAAATAGTAGAATATACTTATTTAGGAACTTTATAAGCAAATGTGGAACAAATAGATTGCATCTTGCCTCATCCTCTTTCTCATGCTTCTGCTATATTTGTTAGTTCAAGTCTTTGGCTTTTGTATAACTTGGAAAACTGCTAGTACATCCCATCAGTTTGGGGAGGTGTTTTGTGAGTGGGGGCAAGTGTGACTCAGGTTTGAGGTCTGGGCACAGTCTGAAACAGAGGATCCCTGTCACGCATCTGAACTCACAGCAGGGAGATGTCTCTGATGAGGTACTGAATCATTTACCTCTGCCAGGGTTCTGGGCACTCTCAGAAACCTGTGGAGAGGATTAAAAAGGTTTGACAGCTGGAGAGAAAGTGCAGTGGGAGTATGTATGTATCTGAAATAAAATAAAGTGCTCTTTTGTTCAGTAAACTGGTCATACTACCCAATCTGCCCTTATTCCCATGGTTGATGGGTGGTGCTCCCTGGAACACTGTGGATCATATGCAGCCCACTGGTGGAAGGCCCCTCCTTGGCATTGGGGCTGTTCTTATGCAGATCAGAGGTTTTGCCACCACACACCCAAAAAATCTCCTCTGCCCTTTCTGTGGAGTGGGGATGCAAACCTGGCCTCAGCAAGGCATCTGCTGCTTTTGCAAACAGCCAATTGTTTGGGTCTTTCACATTTCAGTCTCTCACACCCTTTACTTCACATGCTTAAACGTGCCAAATTAGCCCCAAAGGAATCCAGAGACTAAAAAGCAGTTGAAGATATTAATGCCTTAGTTCTTTTTTAGTAAAAAATGAAGATTTGGTGCTGTCAAAATACTGTATGGCCTCCATCTAGTCTCTTCTGAGCGGTGTGTGTCATATCCAAAATGAGAAAGGTTCCTTGACCACTAAAATGCTAGGTTTGATTACTTTTTTTGCATTTTTAAATTGGTGCTTTAAAAAAAGTGAAAACTCCATTCTAACAAAATCTCTAATTATGAAACAAAGTAAACTTAGGCTATGAAGTATCTTATGGGGACTTCTTTTGTCCCCCCACTTAATTTGTCTCTTTTTTTGATTTCTGAAAATATGACTACTAAACTTCACCTATAATTACCTTTGGAGCTTCTTATAACTCTTTTCAGGTTTTCAATTTCTTTTCTCCCCCATTAGCTTCCCCAGAACATTAAACCATACTTTCCTCCATAGGAAACATCTGTCACTAGCTCTGTATGAATTATGCTAGAAGACTAAACCCTTTGATTACATTTATCAAAGAAGTTGAGCCAGTATATTTCAAAATTTTCAATTGTTTTATTCACAGCTTTTCGTTGTATTTTGAATAGCAATGGTAAAGTCCACCCCTGAAGCTGAATGATCTTTCCCACATATGCTGTTTTCCAAATCCATCACTTTTCTCTTGGAAAGGAAAAGCAAACAAAAATGATTTTGAGAGACAGGGAAAAAGTCTCCTTCACTGAGATGATATTTTTAGAAACAGATGGCAAAACAAACTGCAGATGTTGTGCCTGCAGCACCTCTATTCTAATAACGGGATTGTTGAAAGATGAAAGCCATTTGTGTGTCTCACTCACTCTGTTAGTAATTCTTCCTCCATGCAAGAAGAGCAGGGAATCCTGGTACAGCAGTTTTTTCCCTGTCTTGCCTCCTGTCCAAAGGATTTACAGTTCTCTGCTGAAGAATGAGTGTTCTGGTACTACTGTCTACAGCAAACACAAAGACATGACAGTATAGGAAAAATTAATCCCGGTCATCTATACCTCATTTACTGTTGAACCAGTAGATTTTTAATTCTCCTGGTGACTTTTTTTCCCTTGCCTCTCAGATGACCTCTGCTTCCTGATGACAAGCTGCAAGTTTTCTGTTGGCCTGTCTTGTAGGTGGCAAATGTCCAAACACAAGCTGCCAATTCAGATAGTTTAAGAAACTCTTAAGACCTGCCAGGCTTGGCGCGCCTCATGTAAGAACACTATTTTCACATGAGATGTTTATTGAAGTATCCTGAGGAACTTGAGCAGTTTTGTTTCTTTTTCCAAACCAAATTTCCTTACATTTCACTAAATTAATTAGGAGTCTAAGCAGCAAGTGAGGTCAAAGCCATTTGGACTACTGTAGTAGCAGACATTTTGTGAAGGCCCAGATTTTTGATGGTCTTACAAATACCAATTGCTATGGATACCTATGGCTTTTGCCTTAAAATCCCGATACAAGCAATATTGTTTGTTGTATTTTATTGCCATTTGATCTCTGATGCCAGCTACACATTCAAGATGCTTATTTTAAATGAATTTTAGTAGTTATATCCTGGGGATGGCTGCATATGTGAGTGTCCAATAGCCCCAACAACATTTTATAGCTATATTGCCATAATTTTTCTAACAGCTAAGGGGAGCTTTGTGGATATTAGAGCAGTTGAGCATTTGCTTCTAAGATCTAAATTTTAGATTTATATACTGACAAGAAATAGTTAATCCTTTTGTATACCAGGCCCTTAAGGTTTATCTGAATGCCAGAACTTGAAATAAGACCTTGGAGTCTTAATTCTTCTTTCAGTTTCCAAACTTTGTTAATCTTTCCTCCACTTTTAAGCAAAAGTTGTATTTTGATCCTACAGATTTCTTAAATCTTCAGACAGATACACACACCAGAAAGTCGTTTTTCTGGGGATCTAGCCATGTTAGAGCAATGACAGCTTTTACTGTGTGTGTCATATTACATTAATTTTCCAATTCAAGGGAGATTTCAGCAAGTGCAACCAAAATGATGAAGCTATCTACAGTGAAAGCAAAGATTTTAGACATCAACTTCGTGCAATGATTGTTGTTCCTTGTTGAGCAGCAGTTCTTTATAATTTTTCTCTTTTGCATATTCTTGTGCTGCTTTATTCTGGTAATGAAATGCACAGAACTGTACACATAATTTCAGGGGTAGTACTGACAAAGCCAAGTAGAGAGGCACTGTTATCTCTCTGCTCCATTACAGTGATGCTGCTGCTTACAGTGCCTGAGTTCTGAATGTAGCTGGGAAGCTTAATAAGCACAGGGAACTGGTGCAGAGGAAGGAGATTCTTTGCAAGAAAGGATTAAGGGATGGCAAATGCAGTTTCCTTTTATAAAATCCAATAAATTTGAGCTTTACATCTCTGATTGGAGCCCTGGGAAAGGTTCTGAAAATAGAAAACAAAGAAAAAGAAAAAAAAAATATATATATGATATATGTGAGATATATATATATATATATATATATGTGGGTGTATAAAAATATGTATACACATATCTAGTAGATATTTATGAAAAACCCATGAGTATTGTTCAGGTACGTAATATCATGACAGGTTGCAGATAGTTCTAGCAAATATCTTAGATATGAAAGCAGAGTGCTGGTAATATCCTGTCCCTAGGAGATAGACTGCATGTCATATTTTAAGTTTCTCTGATTCCACTGTAAGAAATTATGCACATGCTGTACCTCTCATTTACTGCTAATGTAAGTTAGCAATAATGCATGTAAGCATTATCAGTGTAAAACTGCTGCAGGTGAGGAGCAAATCATGCTCTTAAGTTTGGAAAATAGGATTGTGTGCTAGAACTGAACACTAGATCAGAAAGAGTGGATTAGGTGATTCATAACATGTATAGAAAAAAGGCCAGTTGTGTGTACAAGGAATTCCTGGGAGACTACATTTGGTAATAGGCTTAAATTACCAAAAGCAGAAGTTTCCTTCTGCATTCCTCACTTGTTTTATAACACTCTTCTAAAGGTATTGTCCAAAGCATTTGTGAACAAGACATTGATTTTTCTTTTGGGAAAGGAAGGAGTCAGCACTTGGATCTCTACAGTAGTTTGGAATTTGGATGCAAATTAAATGCTTTCATAGCAAAAAAAAAAAAAAAAGAGTATAGATTCCTGTATATATGCATGCGTGCATGCATATTTGCTATTTACAGTAACCACATGGCTGGCAACGATGAGATGTTGAGTGACTTTTGATTAATGAAAGTAGAAAGTATTTAACAGTTTGTAGTATTAGGGCTAAATTTGTATAGTTATATGGGGGGGGGGGGGGGGAGGGGGGAGCAGGAAATCACTATATACAGTTAGCTAGACCTTAAATCACAGACTGAAAAAAAAAAGTCCAGATGATTAAACAGAGAGGAGAGACTTTAGCTGGAGCATTTCAAACCTCAGCTGAAAAATGCAACAGCTTGTTTTCATAAGGTATGTATCATCTACATTTTTACTGCATTTCATTACAATGCTCTTCTTTATTCTACACTGTTTGAATACATAAGGAATGTCTGTTGGTTTTCTGAGATCAGGCAGCTTCTGACTTTCACGTACTTTTTTGATCCCAGCTGGTGCATCTGTATTCTGCACATTAATATTCTTGAAGAGAGCAGGGATAAACCCTCCTTTTGCTTTTTTCTGTCTTTAAAGTAAGCCATTGCTATTTCCATTTTTATTTTTGCACTTGATAGTGTTATGGATCTTGATCTTAGCTAGCAAAGCAACCAGCCCTATATGTCAGGTAAGGTGTTTGACTAGAAATGCACTGTTACTACTTCAGTGACATTATTTATCTCTGATTTGAAATGTGTTTTGCAGGTATTAAAAATAAACTTTTCAGACATTTAGTAAGAGTGATGAATGCTATTGTCTGCTTTTCATAAATATCATAATCAGAGATGTTAAAAGAATGTTTCCTTAGGTGTCTCACTAACAAGCTTGAGTTGAGAGAAACATAGAGCAATGCAGTGAGAAAATTATTTGTAGGGCATGTGACAGTTTCAGAGGTGGAAGGAGGATAAACTACTGCTGAGTTTAAAAGAAGAATTGCATTAATAAAGGAGAGGGAATGTTTTTAAATAAATTCTGTTTTTCATTATGAAAAGCCATATTTATTTAAGCAAAAGGAATAATTTCACCCACAGCTCTACCTGAATGCCATAGATGAGCAAAGAGAAAGTGTTTCCTTCTCTTCACTGATCCATGTGTTTGATTTTAGAGACCAGTCCACTGAGTTTTAGGGTTTGGTTTCCTGATGGTCCCTGTAAAGTCCATGTTGTACTGGGGTTAGGGAATGGGTTCCAATCTGTCCCTCACTTTTCATGTGGAGTAATTTACTTATGTTCAATTTAAAAGTTCAGCCAGTCATGTTTCTGTAAGATCACTGAAGGTAGTAGGGTAGCTACAAGGTTGCCAAGTACATAAATTAACCTACAGTCTTTCCTTTTGAGTGGTAATGATTGGAGACCTGAACTCATCTCTCAGATCCCTAATTTGGGTTGGCAGCAAGTTGGTATGAAAAATATCTTTAGAGTTGGAAGTAGATATTTTTCAGGCTGGGAAACCATCCACTGAGACATAATAAGCAGGGAACACCACAGTAGACTTTTGAAGTGGAATGTATTTTTTTAAGAAAAAGGTGAAGCTGAAGAGCAGAAATGTAGTGTTTTTTTCCAGTTAAGTTCATGTTATGCCTCCCCACCTATGAAGACAGCATATACAGCTGTCATCTTATCTCAAAGCTTAGTGCTCATGTGAATTCTGCTTTTGTAGCTGTATGTTTGAATTGCCACTTGCTTCCTTTTCTCAGTATTTTTCAGCTGAGGTTAGCACTACTGAATTACCAGACAATGAAATGAGACAATAATGAGGAATTGTGATGGAACTCTAAGACAGCAGTAGCAACTTATAATTTGTCTTCTGGCATGCTTCCATTTTGATGAATAATTCAATGCCTTGGAAGGTTGTGAAAAGAAGCCATTTTGCATTAAATACTTAAATTTACCATGAAAGACTAGCAAGAATTGTTTAGGCACTGGAAATAACAGGCAAATCTGCCAGTTCTTCTTCAGTATAATGTTGGCCCATGTGTCTGTTCTCATTTAATGTCCTTCACAGAAGGCAAGCAACAGGCTCAAGTGTCTATAATGAGCCTTTTGAAGGTGAAATGTTTCTTCTAACTTCAAAACAGTGCTGTTCATTAATACCCTAATAAGGCAGTAAATCACAGGGCAATAAGCTTAGAATTTGAACACCTTTTTGTTTCATTCACAAAGTTCAAAGTTGCAAGTTTGCCAATAGCAGAATCGCTCAAATAAAGTGTTTGTTCTATTGACATAATGTTTCCAGCTCCGTCTCTTTTTTTATTGTGGTTAAGACCATAAATTAGACTAAGACTATGAATAGAAATAATGAATTCATCAGAAAAATAATTCTGCATGAGAAAATTTTGTGGCTCATACAGATAAAGAAAATTAGAGTCTATGAGAAAGTAATAGACTTTCCTATTAAAATCTAACCATACAATGTCTTACTTCATAGCAGAGGAAAGCCTAATATGATAAGATTTTTTTAAGCTTCTTTTAATTAACTTTCCATCCTATTAGACTTGATCTGCAGTTAACTTTCATTTCACAGGTATTCATGATTTTTATGCTCCTGAGAATTACTAAACCATGAAGCTCAGACATGATGGTTAATAGCTATGCAGTCATTTTACAGTTGATTTTCTAACAATGACCCTGAAATTTAAATGTAAATACTTCAGGTAATACAGTAAGCAATAATATGGAAAACATATTCAAATGAATGACTATATATCCCTATAAATAGTGATTGCACAGCAATCTGACTTGCCCTGGTCTATGAATATTAACTGCTGGTTTAAAAAAAAAACCACCATACCACCACATCCCCCCTTCTCCATCCATTTTGAATGGTAGTGCTTCAACTTCTCTAACAAAGAAGAACTTTTGGGATAGTGGGATATACATTATCTTATCATGATGATTAGTGAGAAAGAATATCAAGGCTTACAAATGAGGCAAGCATAATTAATCAATAGCAAAAAGCAGTCATTTTGAGTTTTTGTTTAAAAAGTCTGTATGGACCTGAAAAATTCTGGCGTCCATCTCCTCAGCTTTATTTGTGAACATACTGGCTTTACTTATGGTTCTGAAATAAATACAATTATCGTAGTATGGAAACATAGAATTGTTTGGATTGGGAAGGACCTCAAATATCTGGTTCCAACCTCTTCACTGTGGGCAGGCATGCCTTGCACTAAACCAGGTTATTCAGCGCTCCATCTAACTTGGCATTGAATATTTCCAGGGATGGGGGTTCTCTGAGAAACCTGTTTCATTGCCTTACCAGTCTCACAGTAAAGAAATTCTACCTAGTACCTAATTTAAATAGACCTTGTTTCATTTTGAAGCTGTTTTCCTATCACAGCATACCCTTATAAAAAGTCCCTCTCCAGCTTTCTTGTAGGCCCTCTTCAGGTAGTGGAAAAAGGTGTTGTAAGGTGTCCCTGGAGCCTTCTCCAGGCTGAACAGCCACAACTCTTTCAGCCTGTCTTCACAGGAAACAAGCTCCATCCCTCAGCTCCATGACCATTCTCTGGACTTGCTTCAGCAGGTCTTTCTTATGCTGGGGGCCCCAGATACTAATATGATTAATACTCAAGTAAGTTAACTTTTGGAATGAGATCTGTTTCTCTTCTAATCCAATCTTTTATGAAAACAGAGCAAATACCCTTCCCATCCACTTTCTTGCTGCAATGCAACCTCTGATAAACAGCTTAAAGTGTTGGCTTCTGAATCACAGAATTTATTCCAGTCATTCACAATGTTGTAAAAGAGGATTCAAACTTGCCTGCAGCAGCCTTCCATTGCTGTAATCCTGAACTTTCAAAAGAAAATTTGCAAAAACAGCACCCTCTCTTTATGCTTCTGCACTTCATAGCTAGTATTAAACTTGCCTGTAAAAACAAACAAGAAGTCCTGCCAAAAATCCATTCCCAAACGCCTGAGTCACAGCACCATCCCCTCTTGTCTTTTCTAAATGATAGACAGAACTAGCTCACATGTTGAAAGCTCCTATACAAAGGATTCCCCCTGCAGTGCTTCAGAGTTAGATAGCTCATATGTTAGTTAGCTCTATTGTATGTCTGATGCAGTTACAAGTGCTGCCTAGTAGGAGAATTGACGTCAAAGCATGGATTAATAGGCATTTGCCATTCCGTCTCCAAACACCTCTGCTTGAGGTCTCAAGGGGATTCTAGTGCTTTTATACATTATTAAAATCAAAAGGAAAGAGCATCTCACATTGTCTGAAGTGGTGTGAGAGAACAGCACCTAACATACCGCTCAAAAGCTTGGCAATCCATCTTTCCTTTCTGGAGGAAGAATTTGGGTTCTATTTATTTATATTTACAGACTTATCAGGGTTTCTACCTATGGTTTTCTACCACTTCACAGTGGTAATTTTGTAGAACCTGTCAGTAGTCTACTTGTTAGTGAACTTCTCATCAGTAACAGAATCTTATGTAGCATTTTTCTTTTACAGGTAACTGGGGATTAAAGCTTTAGTGTATGCAATATCTCATCGTGTATGCAGCTAATTTTACTGATGGAGAATTTAGCCTAGCCTTTTAGGATGGCTCTGGGGCAGTCCTTGTATTAATTCTGAGGACTATTTCACCTTGTTTTTGTCTGAAGAGGAGACTGAAGTCTCATAGTCCTAGGACTCAGTTCTGGACTTCCAAAGGCTTCTTGTAACATGAGGAAAATAATATTATAAGCAGGGCTGTACTGCTTCCATCATTTGAAACATGAACTTATTAATCCCTGATTTAGTGCAGTTTTTTAACATGTGCTTGAATAGGTCATTTCAGTTCTTAACTCTTACACCTCAATTACTCTAGGAGGGAACTTAAAATTTCTCAAACTTAGTAGAATAAAACATGCCCTATAAGAATCCTTATCATTCCCTGTGATTAATAAAATAGATAAGTTCAGGTATGAAGGCACAGGCAAATTAGTCTTTTTCAAAACCTACTGGAATAAGCCTCTTCCCAGCCATCACGCTGTAAATTCTCTTCACTCTACATTTTACAAAGAACTGGTGTTCCCAATGCTGAAAAGACATAGTACATTATTTCTTCTCAATAATTGCACTGTTTAGCTTGATATAATAACCAAGGAACTTGTGTATTGTTGTTAATTGGCATTCATCACTGTTTGTATAGTCCAGTTTAGACATTAACACCCCTGTTCTTTTCTTGAGCTTGTCCAACACTTTCCTTGTTATAATGTGTGTACACTGTTAAAGGTCTATGATTGTACTGATTCCCATGTATTCTCAAGGATAAGGTGTAGCTGCATCAGTAGAGACTTATAAAGTGGAGTGCTTCAGATCTTGGATGTCCTCCAGAGACATAAGTAGTGCCTGGGATGTTCCTGGATTATTTAACCATCCAAAAAGTGGACAGCATTTTCTTTGTGTTTTTTCTTTGCTTTATTTTGTTTACAACTCCAAGATAAAAAGCACAATATCTACCTCTGGATACTGCAAATGCATGTTCTTCCCAGCACTGGTTTGGGTCTGTAACAGGAATAGGAAATACTAGAAGAAGAGGGATTACTGAGTGCAGAACTAGAATCAACACTTTTCCTTCAGAAAGTACGTTTAAGCTCATTGCGAGAGAAACCTCTTACCAGTGATTCTACTGTGCTTTGGGTTCTCCTCTCTCAAAACAGGGGAGGAAGTTCCATCCACTGAGTTACTTGAGGTTGGATTAGATGCAGACTTTGAAAATGTAGTATGTTTATGCTGTTTTAGGGATTAATTCAATTACTTTGTAGGAACTTTCAGCAGAAATGGCAAATGCAGCCTAGTATGCAAGTGATTAAAAACATTACATTGAGAAAGGATTCTGCCCACTTCTGAAGTACACAACTTCCTTTCAGGTAGTTGTAGAGAGCAACAGGCTCTCACCTTAGCCTCCTTTTCTCCAGGCCTAACAATCTCAGTTCCCCCAGCCACTCCTTGTAGGACATTCTAGACCCTTCACCAGCTTTGTTGCTGTTCTCAGGATGTCTCAGCACCTCAGTGTCTTTCTTGAAGAGAGGGGCCCAAAATTGAGCACAAAACTCAAGGTGTGGCCTCACCAACACAGGGAGACAACCACTGCCCTGGTCCTGCTGGCCACACTAGTTCTGACACAGCCCAGGATGCCATTTGCCTTCTTGCCCACCTGAACACACACTAGCTCATGTTCAGCAGCTGTTGATCAGCACACCCAGGTCCTTTCTTGCTGGGCAGCTTTGCAGTCACTTTACATACTGTAGCACTGCCTGGGGTTGTTGTGACCCAGGTGCAGAACTGAGCACTTGGCCTTGTTGAACCTCATATAGTTTATCTCAACCTGTCCCACAACGTATGACTTCTTAGGACATTATTATTGAGAAGATACGCAGAAGTCATGAAGTATTTACTGGCATTTGGACAACCTGATGACGTGTATTTTTACCTGCTTCATAGCTGTATAGTGAAGAAAGGAGGAGGTGCTGATATAGCCTTGCTGCTCTATATTTGTGGATTAGCAGAAAATTACGTACATTTTAGTATTCCATAAATATACAGGAAACATTTGCTGCATGTGTTGAGACGTAGCAAGGATAGACATTCCTTCTCCCACTCAAATTATTGGATGACACTTTGCTAAACGCTGCTGAGTTTGTCAGTATGAGAATCTGGGTTTCAGTGGCAAAATCCCTTCAGAAAGACTTCTTTCTATTTAACTGACTTCTAGGATAAAATAAGTTTGGCTTTACATTAAAAAAAAAATAAAAAACCTTAGCTGGCTGCCTACAAATACCAATCTTCAGTCTTTCAAAAAAACCCCATCAGATCTTTCTCCCTGGAGAAAGAGACATTTTGGAGATGCATGGGAAGAATGCTTTCAGGCCAGTGATATTGGTTGGGCTACTTAGCAGTGGAAGCATCAAATACTCTTTGATTTGGAGGACTGTGAAAAGATAATAAGCTTATGGCAAACACCTGAAAAATTCTTTACTGCTGTGGCAGTTTAGCCCTATGATTTCCTTAGCTCTCAGAGCTATAAATGTGCTTTCATTTCTGATGATAGTTTTTTAGCTCATTGCTATAAAGAAGCCCAACTAATTAACACTTACACACAAACCCAGACAGAACAGCATGTGGGACTTTGCCAGTCATTCTTTTATATATATTCTTACTATGAATTATTTTTTTATTTCTAAGCTCCAGACGTGCCCATGGGCTTAGAATGAGTGAGCTTTTACCAGTACAAACAGCTGGTGCAAGGGAAGTGATATAACTAATTTATATTCTTAGGCTCTTCCTATCTCTGTGTTTTGTAGTGGACCAGCTAATTCAGTACACTTCTCTTGCAGTTTAAGGTAGTATAGATAGCTGATGGGAATCACAGGAATGGATTTTTATTCTTAGTTGGGTGTAGGGAAGAGGGTTTCCTTTGAAACTTAGTATTTAGTCCTATTAATCTGTAAGCTCTCTGTTACTTGTGGTGTGCTAAGCATTAGTTTGGCTGGATGTCTGAAAAACACTATGAAAGGTTAAAAGCCTGCAAGAATGAACAGGTTGTTTTGCGAGCTAGTACAAGCAGGAAGAACCAGAGTTGTGTTGTAGTAGACAGAACTCAATGTGGAATTCAGTGTGTTAGGGACGAGAGAAACTGTCAGCTTTAATGGAGCACAGGGACATGAAGCTGTGTCAGGGGAGGTTTAGGTTGGAAATTACAAGAAGGTTCTTCAACCCAGAGGGTGGTTGTGCACTAGAACAGGCTCCCCAGGGAAGTGGTCACAGCACCAAGCCTGCCAGAGTTCAAGTCTTTATACAATACTCTCAGGTGTATGGTGGGACTCATCTTGGGAATTGTGCTGTGCAGGGCCACGAGTTGGACTTTGGTAATCTTAGTGGGTCCCTTTCAACTCAGCATGTTTTGTGATTATGTAATTCTGTGATTCTCTGACTAGAGTGATAAAAGATATGGAAGTTCCAGAGGTTAGAATGAACGTGGGTGCAGTAGTGCAGCCCTAGATCCTAATTGACCATCCATCTTTTATATTGCTTTTTAATACACACAAACAAACACACATACACACACAGAAATGTGCATTGCCTTCACTTTTTTCCATTTCCCTTTAAAATGCAACTTGAAAACAAAAAATAATATAATAAAACTTTATCGTTGCAGTCAGTGAACAAGGGGGCTTTTTTGTATAATTGTTTCCCTGTTGATATATGGATTATTTCATTTGAAAACACTGGCTATCAGCTTAATCCTTCAGGCAATAAACTTGTAAGCTTTGATAATACAGATGTTTATACTCCCAGTACTTTGATCTACTTTGAGATTTTGAAAATAACAAAAAAAAGCTGCACTAGTTATGCTTTTTAGTCTTTGTTTTTCTGAGGAATAATTTGCTAAGTGTTCAGTAATAAAATAGCATCTTGTAGCTTCATGTGGAAGCATTTAGGATCCAATTTTCACATTAGGACATCTAGTTTTGACTGTTAGCAGCCAGAATTTTTTTTAAAGACTGAAGAAGGTTTTCCCAGCCTGAACAGAAATAGTTGAACCCAGATTTTCCAAAGAGCTCTACTTCTATTCAAGCCTCTGTATTGACCAAATAAAACATTGCTTAGCACCCTTCACATCCTAAGAGACTAACATCAAGATTTCCTTTACAAAATCTTGTCATCTCTTTAAGTGTTTCTGGCTCCGGTTGTGATTCTCTCTTTCTCTTTTGATCTTTCAGGCAGTAAAAGGCTTTTCCAGACCCTCATGCAATGAGTTGTGTGCTTATCATCAAATAGGGCATAGTATTTTCTGGAGAGGCCTGACATAGACTGCACAGTTGGCAGCCAGACTCATGCCTTACAGTCTGTTTTGCATCAAAGAGAAGGCACTCAATTCTAATGTGCTGAAGGGGGATATTTCACTGCTCTGAAAATCCAGCTGCAAGTCATGACAAATACTGATTAAAATTCAAAGCTTAAATGCCTCTTTGTGAAACTCCCTAAGTAGAATTAAACCAGAGGCTCAGAATCCTGGTGGGGAGTGATGTCCAGGGACACTATCCTTGTAACCTTGCAAAACAAAAATCTCCACTGAGGTCTGAGAAGGCCTCACTTCTGTATTTTTTTTTTCATATTCCTAATCAATTTTTTTCTGATCCACAAATTTTCCTATGTCCCTGAATTTTCCTATGTCAACCAGCATTTTACTTCCTGTAACCTGCATGTTTTGTCCCTGAGATAACCTTGACCAGGCTTCCACTTCTGTGGTTTGACCTCTTCCCTTCCTAACATGTTTACCAAAGGGATGTAGGAGATAGGTCCAGTGTAGCCTCCCAGCACAGGCATGGTACATTCCAGCTGCAGCTGCACTGTGCTGTTTAGTCAGTGCAACCTCATCACTTCTGAAGTAGAGCTCTTATATAACTCCTCTCAGAACTGGACACTTTTCAGTAATATGTCTAAAATCAACCCAGGCTATTTAATTTTTGTGGGATTTATACTTATGTAATATTCCCTAGAACTAACGCTGATCTATCAGTGGTTTTAGAGGGGCTATTGCTCCTCATGTTAATAAGTACAGAAACATCCTACCTGTTTGTTATCATATCTACACAAAAGTACCCCAGCCACATCCACAGGGAGGATATCCCCGTTATTCCCAGAAATTCATTGTCAAGATAGCTCCCACTTCAACTGATTGGTGGTAGCATGACTTTGTGATGGCTTATGGAATCATCTTGCTGGTATTCCTGATGGAAAGTTAAGGTGTATGCAGTGCTTACAGCCTGATTTTCCCACCTCCTGAAGAGATTAATCTTAGGCAGGGTCCAGAGCTTTATATGTAATTTTGTTGTCTTTTAAAACACCAAACAAAACAGTTTGCTTGTATGGGGTCCTGAGTTCCTTCCTAGAAGGACTCCAATGTCTAGGTGATGGTCTTTATACAAGAAAAATGCAGACATCATATGTTTCATTTGGAATTCAGAGGAAGCTGAGGACCCCTCTAGGACATATCATATCTGAGATACAGTTTTAGGAAAGACACAATTAGTAATATCTCCCTGAATTTTTAATAATTTTGTAGGAGAAAGTAGTCTCTGTCTTAATGCTAGCAGTGGCAGCATTTTCTGCCACTAGGCAGAAAAACAAAAGCCACTGATTGCAGGTGTGGCTTGGAGAGTTAGAACCAGAACAAGGGATGGAGTCTGGTGTTTTCAGTGGACTTAAAAAGGTCATCGTCAGAGTGAAAGTAATCCTAGCATAGATTATAATTGCTCCTCACCCTTTTCCCCTTCTGACCTCCCCCAGAAATGCAGAGATCCTGCTGGAATGTGCTTTGCCTTTTCTGGAGAGGCATGGATGGCCTTGTCTGCCCCTTCCCTTCTGCCTGCCCGCCCCCCAAATCCTTGCTTGCTCTTCTGTTTTTCTACTTTCCCTAAATGCAACTTACTTTAAGCATGCATTATTATTAACATCCTACAGTAAAATTAAGCTATTTTATAACCCATTTGTCGATCTCAGCCAATTTCTTCTATCTTTTTCTATGTCTATTTATGACGTACATCCAGACTGCACGTCTTTTTTTTTTCCTCTCCATGTTTATTTTAAAAATAAGTGATTAAAAAAAAGATGTATTAAAAAAAAAAGCAACACTCAAGGGTGGTGGGGTTTTTGGCCAACAATTGAAAGCATATTTGAATGGGAGGGTGACGGAAGGAAAGAGAATCCAATTATTTTAAAAACTAATTCTAATTATGAAAGTGTCCCTAGACTGCTTTGTCTGTTCCTTTCAATGTGTGCATCTGGTTCGTCCATCTTTGAAAGTGTGTGGAATAATTTTTCCTTTAAAAATAAATTTTCTAAATCCAGCAATTGTTCTTATCGCCCTTATTCCTGGGAACAAAGTTCTCTTTTTCATTTTTTGCTTTTTTTTTTAGTATATCTCTACATAGTTATATTTGGATGTATTTCTTTTCAATGGTTGAATTTCTATCTTAGATTTGGTTTGTTCCAATCTAATAATGAAAAAAACAAACAAAACAAAAGAGTTATGAATTGTTTTCTGCAATTTTTTCCCTCTATTTCTGTCTTTAAATAAGGAACTACTTCACTGGTAGAATCCTACAGCTGTATTTTTGAGATTCTTCAGGGAATCTGAATATAAAAGCAGTCTAATTTGACAACAGGGATGGGTGTGCAAACACAATTTTTACATTTGAAACAGTACATTTGATGTACTCAAGAAATTATTGTCTCAAATTACTGAGAATACTGATGCCAATCTAATGGACTTCAGAGAAGATGATTCTTAGAACAAGAAAGCTGTGGGCAGCTACAGATGAAGTTGTTCTAATTCCAGTGCATAAAACTAGTTTCCTTGTGTTTTTTTTGTTTTACTCTCTGGTTATTATTATTACTATTATTATTATTATTATTATTATTATTATTATTATTATTAGTTTATGTATTTTTACTGCTATTTTTAGTAGGGAAAAGTCTTAACTGTTTTTATAATTTGAGAACCTTTAATGAAAATGTAAATATTAATACTATAATTATTAATTTTTTTGTAACTTGCATGTTGAAGAAGTTGCAGCTTAGGGTTTGTGAGATTGTCAATGTTAGAGTTCTGTTCTTTCTTTTTGTTGATGGGCATGAATATGCTCATTTGTTTTTGTATATTGCCCATCCCTTCCTTACAGCCAGAAGCTCTAATGCTGCTAGATCACTCCGTACCGCCCTTACATGGACATGGCAACTGACTTACACATTCACTCCCATCATCTTCATCTCCTGTGTAGTACACTCATAGATTTTTACACTCCCACTCCATCCACCCTAAGCATTTTTTCTTCCCATAAGTTACCCTTCACCACCCCTTTCTTTAGCATTGTTAAAATTTTATGTGCAGTCATCCATTCCTTAAAACACACACACACAAAAATTATAGAAAAAAAGAAAATGTTTAAAAAAATATATATCAAATTGACCAAAAAGGAAAAAAAGCAACAAACTTTGCTTTTCAAAAAACATTATATGTGTAGATATGCAAACAAGCAAAAGTAAATTCAATAAATTGTACAGGATTTTTCAAATGCAATATGCTAACAACTTTACATAATTTAAAAAATACAACCAAAAACAGCAGAAAAAAGAAACCAGTTCAAATCTGTTAAGGTGCAAGATTTTTTTCTTTTCATGTTATGTGGTGTGGATGTATGTGTTGTTGCCTCCCTGTATCGCCCTTTGTTGTAAAACAAATATATTTAAAAAGAAATAATAAACATTTTGCTAAAAAAGTTTTTAAGAAACAACAGCAAAAAAAAAAAAGCAAGTTACAAGAATGTGGCAATGCTACTTGTCCAAGAGCATTCTTACACAACTTTCTTTTGTAAATTTTTCCTTTCATGCCAAAAAACATGCGGGCAATTTGTTGATGTAAGTTGACTGTTATGAAATCAATGTGGTATGCTTTCTAAATACTTTTATTTATTTTTGGTTCCCTTTTTTAAAAGGAAATAATTTTTTTGATTTTCATAATTTTTTTTCAGTTCTCATAGGTTTTGATCTTTCTTTTGCTGATAAAGTGAATTACCTGTTCTGTTTTTCCTTTCTCTGACCTTGTTGCTGTGGCATTTTTATTTTCTAGTGTATGGTTTTGTTTTAGGAATATATATATATAAGTTTGTTTATTTTTAATCAATTTTTTTGACTTTATGTTATGTGCTCTTTGTATATTGTCGACTACCATATTGTATTGTGCATAGGACGGGGTGAAGGAGCCTGAGGCAGTTTGGTTCTGTTCTTTCTCAGTCCCCCTCTAGAAGCTTTCTTTCCCTTTCCCCACACAAATCACCAGTAATGCCACTTCTCTTCATGCTATTTAAATTGTATTTAACCTGGTGGTGTGGCCTTCATGTCAAGTCAAAATTTATGGGACTTCATTAGAATTTTGGTAGTTCTCCGGATTTTTCTCCTGCAGCTCTACACCATTCTAATTTTATTCCCATGAAACTTTTATTTCTATCAATTTTTTCACTGCTGATTATGTGCCTGATGTCCAATCCAAATGATACTCTCAAGTGAACTCTTACCAAGTTAGTGCACCCACTATATTACTATTAGTATCAGGCTTGATAGCATCATACAGAAATTATGCAGACAGATCCTGAACCTCTAAAATTTCCTCACTAAAAAAGAGGTTTGCATTATTTTCTTCAAAAAGCAGTGGCTAAAAGTAAGAGAAAGCTGTACTTCTGTATAAGTACATATGTTTTCTCCATTTCTGCATAGTAATGCTGTGCTCAGCAGCTATATTAGGTTCAACCACCCAGTCCCTGGAACATCCGATACTGAAAACACAACAGATAATTATACTGAATAGGAAGCTGTCACCAGATATTCATAAAAGTTTAAAATCATGGTGGGAGATAGGAGAAGGCATGCCTCAATTGGTTCAGAGAAGCTCAGTGTCTGGGCACCAAAATGCTTGATTTTGCTCTAGAATTTTGCTGCCAGACATGATGTCAGGACCTCTCTGGAAGGTTCTGTTTCACTGAAACTCCACAAAGGTGACAATAATTTACATCAGTAACAGACAACCCAGAATTAAATTGGGATTCATGACCTCTCAAACTCAATTCATGACTCAAACTTTTGCTCATCTGTTGGGAAACACTGCATTTACTAATGTCTTTTAATATAGTTGGAAGGAGGGGCTTAGGAAACACTTTTCTACCAACTCCACCAGAAATCCAGTTTTATCAAATCACTTTGAGGACTATATAGTCTCTGAAATGAAAAGGGGATATCTGAGATAAAGAGTTGCAGTATTCCATTGTGGAAATAATGTTTTTCTCTGTACTACTCTCTGTCAATTGCAATTAATTCAGACTGCAAGAGTAGAAAATACTGAGATTGTTCATATACTAGGTTTTGTGTTAGCATCATCTTTCCTTTGAATCAGAAACTATATTCTGAATAATTTCCTCTTTTTATCCTCAGAGGACTCAAAGCAGAATTAACTAAATACCGTTAGACTGAAAGTTATGAACTCAGTCTTTTAATAAGGAATTATTGAGTTGATACAGAGGGGGAAAAGGTAAGGAATTATTTCTCTGGCAAGTATTTCTTATTAAAAATGAAGTCAGACTTCAGAGGAACATCAAAAGAATAGATTGAAAATTGCAAACTTTGGATGCAGAATTTCAAGTACCTGCAGGAACGGATGAATTGTCCAGCCTTTATAGATGAGATTTTAAAGCTCCTTGGCTGCAGCTGGAAAAGAGAGAGACTATAAGGTGTGTTCCTTATCATCATCAGGAGAAGATGAATCTTTCAGGCTTTCTTTTTGTGTGCCTTTTGTCCTGCATCAGTTTGATGCCTGAAACTCCATTGAAGTAGTTGTGGCTCTAAAGATGAAAACCAGTGGCTGCTACAGTTTTCCAAGTTGTTTTATTTATTGCATTTTTTGGTGCCCTCTGCATTCCTGGCTTGCCCACACCATCCTCACAGTTCATAAGGCTTCTATTAAATTTTAAACACTCTGTCTTTTCCAGTGGCAGAGGACTCTGACTGGAGCTCAGCTCCAGAGGTATGAATTATATATCTATAAATACACTCATAAAGCAAAAATCAGGGCAGCTCCAAGGCTTAAGCAGACCTTTTATATCCCCAGTGCTTTTGACAGTTTAAAGAAAAGCACAACTCCATGAAAGTAGTATATATTTTAGATTAAAAGGCTAATTTTTAATTAATATATGCACGCTTTCTGGAATGAGGCCAAGCTGGGCTGTTTGGTATAAGATTTCCAACCTCACAGAATTCAATTCTCTCAGAGGTCCTACCAATTTGGTGTTAAGATTTTTGGGACTTGGGTGTTGTTTTTTTTCATCTACACTGTTGATGCGCAAATAAGTTTTGCATCTGTGTCACTGCAGAGGAAACAATTTTATCTGTTTCTCTTTTTTTTTTAGTTCTTTGGCATTGTGTTGTCGAGAGTAGCTTTTTAAAAAATATATTTATATTCAAGAAACATCTATTCCCTGGTTAGGGGAGCAAGCACAAAGTAGGTGAGAAATTAATCTGGAAAATCGCTGTGAAATCTTTGGATTGCTAAAATAGTCCTGAACTCACAGCATACCAGTGAATACTTTTAACGGGTTCTTAACAGCCAACAGGGAAAAAAAAAAAAAATAGCAAAACACACCTGTAACTACCAGGAAACAATCTATATCATTCACAGGTGGAATCTAAGTCTCACATGAATATTTGTTTGTAAGCCGTGGCTCAAACTGGGTTGCAGCCTTACTTTTTTTTTTCCCCCTACAGCAAAGAGCAATTTGGAAATTGAACCTGTAAGTTTTATTCAAGGCTAAAAAGCATTAATTTTTCAATTGAAAAATGGGTAGACATTGTGAGGAGAAAAGAAATCTTGACAAACATAAAATCTCTCAAACAGTTCCCTTCATGTAAGGTTTTTCAGGGGCTACTCTTTTTCTAGAGGCCTATATCTCCAAAATATTTGCCTTCCACAGCAAACCATTCAGGATCTAAATCCTGCATAAGATATTCTTGACAACCAAGTGGGTGTTTAGTTTTTTTAAATCTTTCCATGTTTACATTTAAACTGATGTAGAGCCTGGGCAAGAGGCACCACTACTCCACTATCAAAGGACCCCTGGCTCCAGGCAGCTTCCTGCACCCACAGCCATTTTTCAGTGGAAGATGCTTCCCCCTATACACACACTCATAATCTGCTGGTCATCACACTCCCTCTCATGTCTCTTACATGTAGAAATGTAGAACCACTTACAGAGTTGTTTGCACGTATGAGATGAAAGTTTGCACTTGCGCCATAGACATTGGTGATCATATTTCTCATACGTTCCTGGGAGCTTGTCAGGATTTACATTCCCTGTTATCCTGAAATAACACATTTCTCTTAGAATGAGTGGCATTTTTATCATGCCATTTTTAAGGATGTTTTTATTCCTCTATAAATCACACACTCCAAGAAGTATTCATTGTGCTTGCATCCTGTTAGACCTACGGCTTCAAGTTCGCTGTGAGATTTGCGTAGATGCCTAACAATGCAATAAAAGAGAAGCCTAGATTGATTTTTCTGACTTACTGTCACACAGCTTTATTTGGTCTCAGTTTCTTCTGTTACAGACAATAAAAAATTAAAAATCAAAACATTATTACCACCCTTGCATCTACATGATACTCCACAAGAGTAAGTGTAAAAAATTAACTCCTTGATGAAGAAGTGATTCCTAATGAAGGATGTTAAACAGTCTCTTAATTTCTTGAGTATGCAAGTAACCACAGTATAGATCATTGGGCAATTTGGAATAAAAACTAATGATGAGATTAAATAATTGTATCAAAATTAATCCAGTGCTCATGGTATGAAAGTTATTTCTCTCCTCACATACATTGAGAGATGAAAGCTTTGTAAAACTTAGTCCTGACTCTGTCTTATTGCCTTCCATCCAACAGACTTGCTGGCATCAAAAAGCTCCATTATTTTCTCCATAATTTATGTAAAGCCCCACTTACTATAGCAAGTCTATCAACTTTACTTACTATTTCAAGACAGATGTGATCATTTTTATACTTTCAGTAGTCTTGATCATTATCACAAGTCCTTGATAGAAACACAAACTATATAATTATGATTTGGTTTTAGATGCAAAGGTTACTGGGGCAAAAGGAAGGCCTTCATATTAAATGTAAGATATGTCTGATTCCTTCCAGAAAATTAATCATTAATGCGACCAAAATAACTTCTCTTTAGCTGAAAAGTACCCAAAATATTGCTCCAATGGGTGACAGATCAACTACATACTGATGGTGTAGGCCAGTATAATAGCTTTTAAGAAGAAAGGCACTTCAAGGCTCCAGACAAGCAATTAAAAGCTGACAAACTTTTTTTTCCAGTTAAGTGTCACAGATGAATGAAAATCACAGATGAGTATTGCAATTGACCAGCAAAACACTGATCTTAAAATACTGTTTAAATGAACACTATCTATCCCTGACTTTCCAGAACTTAAATTCCAGACTCATGCAATTTGATGAAATCCTCACTTAAATACTGTTACTTTTATTCATTTTTTTTTTACCAGGCTCACAGATGATCTTTTCCCCTAAGGCATACTCCAAGTTCATCCTGAGACCACCTGTTTGCATAGATTATAGATGCTCTACTCAAGGCATGAATAGGCCTTCTGGACATACATAAATCATATTACATGCTCTAGTTTCTACATAGCTCAGAAAACAGCTCAGATGCATGAGCACAAAATGCAGTGTAGTCATTTGGCAGACTACACTTTAGGCTTTTTTACATAATTTTTTTGAAAGCATGTAGTTTGGAGACATTGATACTTACTTCTTCATTCTCTCTGCAGTAACAAAATAGATATATGAACATACTGAGGAAGCTCAAAAAACTAAATAACATGTTCAAATTGGCCCTTTGTATCTTAACTTGAAACTAGCTTTGCATGAAAATATGCAAAATACTGCATTTCTTATTTTGGCGTAATTTCTACCCTGGTACCTCTGAGAGAATTCCCACTGTCTCAGTTGATTAAACTGTGTCACCACTTAGTTTCCCATTAACAAAAAGAATAAGTCATATTGCTATTTCAGCTATCCAGATTTAATCAAACTGTTAAGTACCTTTTCCAGTATATTTCTATCTTAAGTGTATAATTTGTTCAAATATATTGCTCTCCAAATACATTTAGAAGGCATTTTGATTTTAGACCATATTCCTTGTAGATGTTCTATGGACATTACTGGCAGAATTCAATGGGAAACAAGTACATGTAATATATAGGGTAGATTTGAGAGAGTAGAATTTTTGACCCTGATGTATTCAGCATTGGAACAATGCCAAACTCTTCATTAGCAGTTATTAATACAAAACTAAAACCCAGAATTATTTATTTAGGAACTGTAATTCACTTTGTACATCCTCCTTAAGCAATGGTGAGTATAAATCAAAACTTCCTACGTATTAGGAATACTTCTTACTGAGTTGCACTCCTTTGAATAGATCTAGGTTGTTCTCATGATGTCAGCTGAACAATTCAATTTGTATTTTAAGCTGCTTACTTAAATGACTAGGCAAAGAAAAATTATCCAAGGGAAAATATATACACAAACTTTCAAAACCAATATAGTTCATTCTAAAAACATTGTTGACGACCTGTTTATCAGCAGAAGACTATTTAATCAGAACTAAAGGAATTAGATAAATTAATGAGATTCCACACTTTTTTTTTTTTAGTCCACAATATAAAACAATGGAGTGTTAACTACCATAGACTCAAGAGTAGAGGTGCAGTCACATTATAATATAGAGACAACATAGGACTATAACCTAAAAGTAGCAATATTGCTGCTCAGAATCCAGATCATAGAAATGATGCACTGATTTTCTTGTTTCATATTGTAAGGTACAGATGTTACATCTATAGCTTTATTGTTCTGCTTGAAGAGGGGACCATGAGTCCACCTTGTTTTCAGCCCTCTGTAGGCACATAACCATCATGTTAGAAATCAGAAGAACTGATGTCGCCTGCCTGACTATCAAGAAGAAACAGTAGGTGTGAAGACAACTTCTGCAGTACAATCCTGGGCTCAAGTGCTAACTTGGTTAATCAAAATCCTTATTCAGTTTTTGGGGCTTTTTTTTGTCAATCATAATAAAATCTATCTTAATTTTTAATCAAATTATAGTAAATGAATATCAAGAAGACTGGAAGATGAAGATAGCATGGCACTAGTAGCCCCAAAAGATGCAAGGAAAGGGACATTCCTAGTTTCAAACAGAATGCCAAAGAAAGATTAAAAAGAGTTGAACTATAAGTAGAGCTCTGTACCTTCCTGGACCCAGTAAGTACTTGGTTCTTATTTCATCCCTCACTTTCATGAACCTTCCCACAATTTAAAAGCCATCCAGAAGAAATGGATGAATGGAAAGCTCCTTAGGGGAAGGACTTACATACTGCTACAGAGGTGAGCATATTAGAATGGCAGAGAAAAAAATACCACTGTTATTTTAAATTAAAATAATCAGAAGAAGCAAAACTGGAAAGATGAGTGGTGGAAAAATATATCTAGGGGAGCACTAGTCTATGGCAGTCTAAAGTAATTTAAATAGTCTTCTAACCAAATGCTTTAAAAAGATGACTACCAAAAACTGAAGACCACAGAGTCACTTGAGAGTATCTCCAAAAATCAAAAAATTGAGTGGGCAAAAATTCAGGGTATTTCACTGTACATACCTAGCATAGGTGGGAAACAGAACATGCACTTTACCAATGTCCAAGCAGGGTGGGAGAGATCAGTGAAAGGCAGCCCCAGGAAAGTATATTGGTAGTGTAGCTAGAGAGAGAAAGCTGATCCCTGACAGCTTTTCATAATGCCCAGATCCTCTCTTACCCTTAAGTGAACTGAGAATGGTGCATCGTGTCATTAAAATGTACTAATCTTCCTTTTTTTCTCTCTTTTCCATCCCAGGAGGTGAATTAGTTATCCCTCTACTTGTAGAAGACCCTTTAGATATCCCTCCTATTGCTACTCGTGCACCTTTCATTACACTTCCCCCTACCTTTCGCCCCCTCCTCACCATTATTGAGACCACCAAAGATTCCCTGTCCATGACCTCTGAGGCGGGGTTACCTTGCTTGTCGGACCAAGGCAGCGATGGTTGTGATGATGATGGCTTGGTGATATCTGGGTATGGCTCAGGGGAAACCTTTGACTCTAACCTACCCCCTACTGATGATGAAGATTTTTACACCACCTTCTCCTTGGTAACAGATAAGAGTCTTTCCACTTCCATCTTCGAAGGTGGCTACAAAGCACACGCACCCAAGTGGGAATCCAAGGACTTTAGACCTAACAAAGTCTCCGAAACTGGTAGGACTACTACCACGTCTTTGTCCCCTGAGCTGATCCGCTCCACAGCTTCGTCCTCGACTGTGATGGTTCCCAAATTGCCAGCCGGCAAAATGAATAACCGTGAGCTCAAACCCCAGCCTGACATAGTCTTGCTTCCGTTGCCCACTGCCTATGAGCTAGACAGCACAAAGCTGAAGAGCCCGCTAATCACTTCCCCCATGTTCCGTAATGTGCCCACAGCAAACCCCACGGAGCCGGGAATCAGACGGGTTCCGGGGGCCTCAGAGGTGGTCCGTGAGTCGAGCAGCACAACGGGGATGGTCGTCGGCATTGTGGCTGCTGCCGCCCTCTGCATCCTCATCCTCCTGTACGCCATGTACAAGTACAGGAACAGGGACGAGGGGTCCTATCAGGTGGACGAGACGCGGAACTACATCAGCAACTCAGCCCAGAGCAACGGCACGCTCGTGAAGGAGAAGCAGCAGAGCTCAAAGAGCGGCCACAAGAAGCAGAAAAACAAGGACAAAGAGTATTATGTGTAAAAAAAGAATAATTATTTATATATAAATATATAAATACTTAATGAGATTTAACTGAGATATCAGAACCATTGCAGCAAACGAGATGATTGGGAGATATCGTTTGTGGGAAAAAGTATTGGGAAAAAAATTCAGCAGTGACTGTTAATGTCTAAGTCATCACTTGGAGTCAGCAAACTTTGCCCTAATGTATTATAAAGCACACTAAGCGTTCTGGAGATGGCGCGCACAGCTCTGCTCTGTTAGTGAACTTGGACATCTCCAAATCTCCTCCTCCGCTGAACTTTCTGCAAAGGTAGAAGACTTCATGGCTTACTTGTTTCATATCTCCAAGTGAGTCTTTAACAATGTTCGTGATCCTTGACTGTATCAATAATTTTTCAGTTTACTTATTAAAATGAAAAAAAATTAAAAAAAGAAGGAAAAAGAAAAAAATACAAACATTATTAAACAACAAAAAAATATTGAGCAAACCGATCTGGCCGTGTCCAGCATACACATAATTTTTCGAGATTGGAGGAGGGGACTAAAAGATTTTGGAGATTGTTGGTTTTTTGGTTTGGTTTTGTTTTGTTTCTTGAGTTGGTTTACATTTGGTTTCTTTGGTTACTTTTGGGTGAGGGAGGGAAGAGTAGAATGGAATGGTGTGGGGGGTGACCCAGGACATGACTCGAGAAGAAATCTCGGAAAAAAAATTCATAATAAATAAAGAGAGACTATTACCATATATGAACTCAAAAGCTACCCATGGTGTTTACTCTGCATATCTGGTTGTATTGTCTCTAGAACCCATCATCTTGTAGTTGTTTGCTAACAATGCAGTGAAAGTGTCTGATGAGAGGTGCTGAGGAAAATTGTCATGGAAAGCTGGTTCTCTTGGATCTGGCTCCAGTATTTGCAATTGAACAGAAGAGCAGATGAGTTTGGGTCTGTTCTGATCAGTAATTAGCTTTATTTGAGTATGGCACTCAGTGTGCATTAGACAACCAAAGTATGGTTAATGAGATTCAGAGATTCAAAAAAGAATGTTTAAAAGTTATTAACCATTCTGAGCTGAATATACTGTGCAAAAAAAAAAAAAAAAGAAAAAGGAGCCTTCCTCTGGGTTCTGGTTCTGTGACATTGCAGTGCATGCAAAATAATAATAATAAATCAGTTTAATCAGAAAGACACTACTGGAGTTCAACTTGTGACAAGACCAATAAATGTCAGAAAAGCTAAACACTTGTAAAAGGATGCAAATTAAATTGTTCTTTTGGCATATAACTGTTTTACATATGTAATATTTTTATTTTGTAGCTTGACATTTCAGATCATCTCTGTCTTTCCATTAGCCCTATTCTCCCTTTTCCTTCTCTTTTATATAAAAGAAAATAAATAAAGCTGCTGTGACACACAAAGAATAATAAAGAAAAGTTAATTTAATAATATAATATATATATATACACACAGATGTATTTATCATGGTATGTTTGAAGGGACGGTTGGAACAGAAGTTCTGTTATAGTCTTAATGCAGAATGAGAATGTTCTTGAAGAACAGAGTAAAAAGAAACAGACAACAAAAGCAAACCTTAAAATGTGAAGGGAGCGTGTGTTTTAGCTTTGTCACAGTTACCTGTGTCAAAAAAAAAATCTGAAATTTTGTTTACATATTTTACTACTATTTTTTTGCTAGTATAATTTCTATATGGATACCCTGATGGTGTATATACTGTTTTATGGTTAAATTGGGAATGTCTTCTGTTTTATTTAATTTATTTAATTTGGTTGTTTGGTTTCTACATTTTCCCAGTTATTGTGAAAAGGATTATCTTACTGTACAGAACAATAGTGAGGTGGTTTGACGGCCATGCCTGTCATGTGCAAAAAAGAAAATGAGGGAGAGAGAGACAGAGAGGGAAACAACAAAAGCCAAGAGAGGTTGAGAACCCTGGGATATCAGAAATGAAAACTTTTGCTGTATGCAGATGAAAACTAATCAGCTGTTTAGGTTTAGAAATCTACTCTTGCTGGTGTTTATAAGTCGCATGAATATTTGACTTTGAAGAAGTTTCATCAGATACACACACGCACATGGGAACTTAAATTCAAAAAACAGTCTTCTCAAACACTTAGAGAAGGCGCTTTCATGTTAACAAATATTTTCAGTGCGTGTATGTGTGCGTGTGTGTGGTGCGTGTGCGTGTGTGTGAGGTTGAGCTTTTTTCTTTTTTATTTTTTATACTAAAAAGAAAATAAGACAGGTTTTAAAAAGGTATGAAAGCACGATTTTAGATGACTTAACTGGCCGAAACTATATAAAAGTTGATTATATCTTGATGTCTGTAAAAGATTGATGTTCTTGGAGTCTTGGAGTCTTGTGAAATGATTTCCTGCTTTCTTTCTTCCTTTCCTTTTTGCTTTCCTTTTTTAAGTTAAAGGAAAAATATTTACACTTTCCTTTTTTGTGTAAGTTTCTATTGGACAGTTTTTGGGAACATGTGCATTTCTGTATGTGGGCTACTACCATATCCCTGTTGCTTTATGGACAACCCAGAGAATTTTTATTTGAGTTATTGTGATGTTATTGCTTTCTTTTCCCTTTCTTTTTCTTCTTCTTTTCAATTATTTTTCTTTTCTTAGTTGCATTTTGTTTAAAGATATGCTTAGCAATAAAATGTTCTTCCCAAAGCCCTGGATGTTGCTGCGTTTTTATTTCCAAAAGACTTCAGGGAAATTCCAGACCTTTAAAGGTGAAAATATTCTGTGATGTAACTATCCCCCATCCCACAGGAGTGTCTAGCTACCAAATTACAGATTCATATTCATGTTTGCATTCTTCTGTTGGTCCAGTGAATCTTTTTCCTTTCCTTTACAGGGATATAAATTAAACTTGAGTCTGAAGTCTGTCTCGTAACACTCCCACCACCTCAGTTGCATAGTTCTCTGTATTATGAGTTTTAGTTATCTCAGATAAAAACATACTGAGGACATTGACTTAGTATGCCCTTTCTTATGTGCTCCCTTTGAAGTGTGTACCTCTTTCAATGATGTTTAGGGGATTCTGGATTCATCTGTGGCCAGGAATCTATGTGCTGCATAAGCTGAATTCTTTTGGAGATTTAGAAAGCTAATTTGATGCAGAAAAATGTTCACATTATTTTAGATGAGGATCTATCTTAGGTCCCCTGAATTTATCTATCACCTTCCATGTACTACCTAAGGAAGATAGTTTTTATATTTTAGGTGCTAGGGATCAGACCTGGTAGATGGTCTGAGTGTTCACTTCTTTCCTGCTAACCCCAAACACAGTACTAAATGTTCTTTGTCCTACTGGGAATTATAGTCTGATTCTGGCCATCATGCAAAATTGCCAATATCCTGTCTTGTTTAGCAAGTTGTGCAGAACTTTACAGTAGTAGTGTGGGGGTTTGGCAGATTCAAACTTTCCAAGCTATCTGTAAGGATTTTTACTTACTTTTTACAGGCATCTGGAGGTCAGGCAAATGAGTGTTTCACAGCCCTTTCATTTTCAAATGAAAGGGGATGACTTCACCTTTTTTTTCCCCTAGGTGGAATCTGTAGGTCTTTTGAGCAGTGTTTTCCACAGGCTTCATTTGCAACCAAATTCAACTTAGAATGAAATGATTGTCCAGGTATTGCCTGTGATTTTCTACATTGCTTTTGCTCACATTTGCATATGCAAGAATATGTATGTGTACGCACATGTGAGATTCTTTTACTGCTTTCAGTTCTTTTGTGAATCATGTTTTGATAACTTACAGATTCCCACATGTATCAAACCCACAGGTTCTGGTCTAATCTCTACTCATTTCCCTCCCAAAATTATTAAATTCCTGATACCTAATATTTTCAGTACTGGACCAATCAGCTGGCACATGGGAGATAGAGATCTGAACCTAAATATCTCTTCTAATATTGCAGAAAATTTCCTTATCACCAAGTAGTTGGTGTTCTGATTTTTTTTCCCTCATTACTTCTCTCAAAACCTGTTATACTTCATATCATTATAAAATATTATGTGAAGAAAGAAATTTCAACCTGACTTACCCTAACCCTCTGGCTATAGTCATGCTTTTTCTCATTTTTTCTGTCACCTAACGACCATTTTATTACTTAGGCTAAATAAAAATGTCAGAAAGGAGATTTCATTGCTGCCTAAAAGGCTTGGAATTAAAGTATGTCTTCGGCTCATCACAGAATTACAAAATTGTTGAGATAGAAAGAGACCCCTGGAGATCATGTAGTCCAAGTACTACCACCCCACAGCAGTCAAGTGCAGCAACTCACCAAGGACTAAGTCTAATTTTTTTTATGTCTCCACATGTAAATGCCACAAACACTCTAGGCAACCTGCTCTGTATGGACACACCCATTGTAAACCTTTTTTGTTTTGGTTTGATGAAATTTAATTAATTTGTCCCCATTTCTTTTATCCTTTTGCTGGGTACCACTGAAAAGATCCTAGCTCTCTCTCGTCTTTACAACCTCCCTTCAGGTGTTCATACATATTAGTAACATTCCCCATTAGCTTTTGCTTCTTGAGGCTGAGCTGTCCCAGCTCATATGTTGTACAACATATGCTCCAATCACTTATTCATCTTCAATCTCTTTATCAGACTCACTCCAGTATCTGAACCAGACACAATTGCCTTATCACCATCACTGAGCTAGGTTTATAGCTCTTTCCAAGGACCAGTGCTGGGCAGCTGCTCCTCTTCCTGCCATTTTCTACTGGTAAACAGCATCCCGCTTACTGTGTCGCTTTTTGAAGATCCCTCTCTTAGATGCCTAGTTCTGTATTTCCAAAGCTGTTCAGCACATCTCTGTTTATTGCAAGGTTGCAGAGGTTCTTCACTGAGACAAGTCATGAAGATCTGAGCACGAATGGGCTTTAGCTTTCCCAGCCTTGATGTTACAGAAAAGGACAAGTGAGGAGCAACGTCAGTGCTGGCTCCTTTTCCAGACATGTTTGTGCTTCTTGTCTGGGAGGGAGGGCAGACATCCTCTGCAGTTGCCATGCCAAGCTGTCTTTCTTCCTCAAGAAGCAGGAACATACTGATCAGACAGTTTGGTAATAATGATTAGAAGACAAATATCCTTCTTGTCAATTCCGTAGTGAAAGTATCTTCAATCATAAGATGGTGATGACTCCCAAGGAAGGCAAAGAAACATCAGTTATAACTAATGAATGTGACTTGACACTTAGAGCCAAAATTAAGCATGGAGATGCAGTTTTTAATGCTGTCAGTCTGTAAGGCATTTGCAAGATCACAAAGTTCTGTCAAGGGCCCTGTGAGAACATAAAGTCACATGCAGCTGTTGCCATTTTATCATGCACCCTCCCTAGCTTCCAAGGTTGGCACTAGCTCCCTAGAAGATGTCTCTCATACGGTAGAACAAATCACTGCCTTTCCCTTCCCACATGCAAGTGATAACAAAGAAATGGAACAGCAAGAAGACCTGCCTTCCAGCTGTCAACTTCACCAGATCTGCTTAAGTTGGTGGAGATACTAGCATGAGAAGAAAGACTATTGCCTGCTGTTTGGCTCTCTGGATGAGACCCTGGCTGAGCTCTGAGAGCACATTTGCTTTGGTGGTATAGAAGTATTGAAAGCAAGGGTGTCATAAGAAATGAAGGAGGTTTGGGTGGAAGATCTTAGCTGATACTTACTCATTATTGGTGAAGGTTTTCCCACAGTAGCAACATCTTCTGGGTTATTTAAGAAAAAAAAATAATCAGAATTTCTCATTCAACTTGGTAAAACATTTTATAGTAACCTATCACACTGTTTTCTCTTCAGACAATACCCATTGCACACTACTATGTCTCCTTCTCCAGTCTGTTCCCAAACAGTTCCAAAAACCCCATTTTTCTGGAGTGCCTGTTCATGTTGTCTTTCACACATGAGAAAATATTGTGCCATTCAAGGAAAATTTTCAGTAAATGTTGGTCTGCAGGGATTTGGTGTTCTGTTATTTGGTCACATGGATTGTATGAGAGAGGGAAAAGAGCACACTCAAGAGATTATGTTGAACAGCATATAGCTAAAGAAAGGCTTATTTTTTAAAGTTATTAAGCTGGCTAATTCTTATTGAAAACAGGGGAAATCAACTACATAAACACCTTTAAAAATTCAGGCCATTTCATTGTAGTAGTCAGATAAAGTTAATTAGCTAGTGTTAATTGCTTGGGCTTTTGCAGTATCAAATGGTGTAGGCAAGTGGTGGACAAAGTTCTGCTTTTTCTCAAGGGGCTTACATAACTCACCTGCCTTCAGAGTAGGAGTTAAAATGAGAGATGATTTAGATATGTTGTAAATTGCCTGGAGACAAATCCATTTCAGCATGCTAGGATGAAGCTCCATCAGCATGATGTTTACTTAAATTCCATTGAAGCAGACCAAAAAAAAAAAAAAAAAAAGAAATAAAACAACTTTGGCTTATTTACATACCTTGTAAAAACCCAACAGAAGCCCAAACCTGTACTTCTGCCACCAAGCACAACCTAAAGCCTCTCAGCAAGAGTTTTCATCTACCACTTCATGCATCTCTTTTGTTGGCCTGTTTACAGAACATAACAAAAGGACTATGTCCTCATGGGTCAGAAAAATCCTGAACAAGCAGCTGGGAAAACTTAAGGCATGCTTTTCTTCAGTGGCTCATAAGCTGGGCACCATGCCTAACAGCTTTGGCTGGTGCACATGGAAAATTGAACTCACTGGAAAAGAATTATATATATACATTTACTAATGCTGCCAAAGCCTTTGTAACACTATGAAAAAATGCACTCAGTATTTGGATTTCAAGAATACTTATTATATAAAGTGTTAAAACACAGAACAACAAAACAGGTCTGAATCACACCACGGAAACAAAAGCAGAAATGAGAAAAGTGAATGCTCTGTAAACCATTTGTAATTGCATCTGCATAACCTCCTTGGTTCACACAGTTCTCACACAGTTTTCAGTTTTAGAGCCAGGCCCAGTAATTTAAAGTTGTTACTACTATCAAGTGATGGTAACAGCAAGCCTTTAGTTATGTGGAGAAAAAGATAAATTGAAGGATCACTCACAAGGTGATGAGGTTCCCCTTCTGAGGAACAGTTTCCAAAAGTTATTTGTATGAACAGATGAAGATGGAGAAACACAGCCTGCATTCAGTGCACAGCCACACGACTGGTAAAGCAGCAGGTGAAGAACAGGGTTTTGATTTCCCAAACCAAGAATACTGAGTTGAGCTGTGCCAGGGCTAAAACTTTTTGTGTAACTTAATCAAGCCCTTTTGTCCACATGCATCATGCACTTGTTTACTTGTACTATGAAGGACACTTCTAGTAGTACTATTTGAATTCTATTAAGTACTTGACCTCTACCACTTCTTCTACATTATGTGATTATTCATTTCTGCCTGTTCTCTGAGTGACAAACATTAATTTACATCCATGGTTCCCTTGTGAGCTGATACTAGTATCTCCCCTGTGCAAGGATGAAAATTAAGACAGAGAGACTTGCCTCTGGTTATATAGAAAATCCATGTTTGTAAAAAGATTAGCCCTCAAAGTTTCCAGATTCTCCTACTTTACTCATACCTCCAAAGTACACTGTGGCACTGCCAGAGGTATAAAAAAATACAGTGCTCCCATTAACATTAGCTTCTCCAAATCAAGAGCAGGCTTGATTTGATTTGATTTGGCTAAGAAAACTTAGAACAAATGATGTGAATGCAGGAGCTTCTGAAAAGAGAATAAACACTTAACTAAGAACGAACCATTTAACAATGGAAAATATTATGTTTCTAACTGTCTATTTAAAATGTCCTGGATTTATACATACTGGTATATACACAGGCACATGCATGAATTTTAACATCCAAAGCAGCTTCTAATCTGTTAATCAAGCCCTTTTCTCCCATGTGCATTATGAGCTAGATCTTACTTGTACTGTGCAAGTACTATACTCTGGCAGTTCCAATCTGCCAGAGTTTAGCTTTGCCATCTGCGAACTCCTGCAGAAAATCACTGCCTGCATCTGTAATATTTTGCTATAAACAACTTTTTATACCAATTACAATAACACCAATGACAACACAATTTTATTACATGTAATTATAGGACATAAGACTAAATGCCATACCACAGCCGTCCTGGGTCAGTGAGAGTTGAAGTTGATTGTTATCTCTCGCAGTCTGCGCGCTGAAATACATAGCATTGGCAAGTTTTAGATAACAAAGATCTTGTTATCTGGATAAATTGAGTCATAACTCTTACAAACATTCAGAACCTACTGAAACTTCCTTTGAAGCTAATGGCAAAGTTTCCTGACAGTGAACAAAGTGTGCTCCCTTTCCATAAATCGCTGAATCTCTGCAAGTTTTGCTGTAAAATCTGTTTGGATTTTTCTTCGTTTTCCATACCTCATGGTGTTCACTGGTTGTTGTTTTATTTTTTTTTATATTAACCACATTATGATCACAAAGAATAACAATTATGGTATGCACTATAAAAGCTTACTTTGTAACAGGGAAAGTTTCTGAAGGACTGTTTCTGCTCTCTCAAAGCCTTTTTAACACAAAGATTGAGAGTATAGAAACTCTCAAGCACCTCAAAGGCTTCTCTGTTCTCCTGATGTTTCTGGGCCTTCAAAAACAAAATTCATTTTAAGTGACCATAATATCAAGATTTCTTCCACAGAAAGGGACCTACAAATAAATTTACAATTATTATTTTACCTACAAATGGATTTACAGGTTTTTTTTTTTCCATAGCTGATTGCACTTCATAGTATTGCTTTCTCATTGACTAATTTGCTTAGCAAAATGGAAGAAAATAAGCTGCATATACAGTGTATCTGGGTAAATGTAAGCCAAATTCATCAACAGCACTGTTGCATTTAACATAAGCATGGGCTCTTGCACTTACATAAGGTATACATCCAGGGTGAACACATCCAACAATACTCTTTACCATTAAGACATATTGCAGCTTGAGCACTTAACTGAAGTCAAAAAATGCTTTGTCACTGATCAACAAAACGCATAAGGGGAAAGTGTGTGTGAATTTGAAGCCAATTCCTGGTATCCTTACCTAAATTAAAGTATATATACTTACCTCCTCAAATTCGCTATGTATACGGGACCTAATGTATCTCATATACTAAGGATCATTTCTTGCAGTGGCACCTGTGAAGCTTCATTGAAGCTAAAATTCTTACCCATCCTTGTCCAACAATATGAAGTAGAACTTGAACTTCTTGTCTATAAAAGCAATTTAAAGCCAACACCAAATGTTAAATATGGATGCCAAATACTTGTTTTGCCCCAATTAGAGCAGTGTCCAGCTAGGTTAATGTTTTTGCTGGTATTTGCATAATTGAGGGAACTCAAATTCCATTTCCAGACCTTGAAGACTTCACAACACAAATACACGTGTATTATTTTAATGCTGTTACATGGCAGCATTTGTGCTGAAGAGTCTTATCCCGAGCTTGTTATTTGTGGGGGAAGGAAAAATTTGCTTCAGCTTACGTAGCAAACAGCCTTGAGCTGAGTCAAAGCCTGGCACCTAATGGCCATTCACCCATCTAACCTAGAAAGATTTTGCAAACTAATTGGTCAATGAAAAAACTTAGAGAACAATTTCCACCTTTATTCAGGGGATTTCTGAACTATAAGTAATAGTCACCTTTACATGTCTGCGACACAGTTTAGGCCAGCAGAGCACTAGAACTAGACCAGTAGCACCAGGCACCACACATCTGCACTGCTGACAAGGTCTGTATGTTCATGAAATACCAGACAGACCTCAAGTGTCTTTAGATGTCAGGACAACAAAAGTAGAGGGACAAGTGCTGGCTTAAGCTTATAAAAAAATTATGGCCACAAAACCTGCAGTGGTACTACCCATTTTTGAAGGTACAATGTGCTGTTGCTCCTACCTTTTCATAAGCATCATTCAGTCTTTAGAAATTACAACAAAATAAGTAAGTTTTAGCACTTTACTGCATTGGCATTCACAGTCTCTGCATTTCACAGCTATAGCCCTTTGTCTGCAATGCAGACAACAATGAAGACAATGCAGCAGCCAGGAGACAGACACAAAAATATTGAGCTCAGAGGCTTGTTAAGAGCAGAGATGTGGAAATGCATCCTCCCACAAAGTGCAGGACTACATGTATGGCTATTAAAACCAAAATCTACTGTGAAACTTTATTGAAGCAGAGGGCATGCCAGTGGGGTAGCATTAGTTCCAAGCATTTCTTTATTACTTGATTTTCCTTTTGTCTTGGCCTTTTCTGGAAATAATAAAAATCCAAATTGAAGGGCTAGTGAAGTAGGGAACTACCAGACTGCATAGATGAAGTACTCATCAGTTTTGGGAAGGAGGGGGAAAGGATCTGAAACTGTCTAACACACAGAGTAAACAGATATGGGAGCTTTATGCTAAGAATATTTCTGTTTCTTTGCAGTTATCTCTTACTGCCAGAATAGCCCTAAGGATTAAGATGGTTTATTGGGATCAAATGCCTTACAGATTATTATAGTGCTGACTGTTTACTTGTTCACATTAAAATACAGATCTACACTTATATCCCTGTATGTGAATCTTTCAATCACAAATTATTTTCATTCCCTAAATGGGTCAACCCAGATTCCTAGCCTATCCTATTTTCCATATCCAAGATAAATCTTCATTGACGTCTTGATAGGCCTACATAGGTAGGCTATGCCTTAAAACACATTGTCAGCAATCAGATCTCAGCACTTGCTGACAGTGATTAACACAAAACTTTTGCTATGAGGTTTTTTTAGCAATGAATGGGTTAGAGGCTGAATCGTCTCAAAGTAGCTGAGGGTTGGGAGGGAAGGAAATCTGGAGCCTGGAACATACTTTTCTGCAGGAATGTCAACTGTACTTTTAGAGGTTTGAGATTTCGAGGCCATTTAATTTGTCTGGTGTATAAAATAGGTGTTTTTAAACAAAAGGATGGGGGAAAAATACAAGTCAACCTGTTGCTGTCAACAGTTAAATTTCCCTTTAAAACAGAGCTGAGGTTCTGCAATCTCACCTGGCTTCAGCCATCTCTATTTTCTTCCTAAGCCTGATATGCAGAGCCAAGCATCTCTCACAACTAGATACCTTACAGAGCCCTGTCTAATAAGTGTGGTCAGAATTCAGATCAACTGATACTGTTTTGTGCTGTCCTGTCACTGAAAAGAGCCTGGCTTCATCTTCTTTACACCCTGCCTTTCAGTATTTATGTACAATGATGAAAACAGAACTAGACCCAGCACTGACCCCTAGGATTCCCCTACTGCTGGCCACAGGCCTCTGACTAGACTTCACAGCCCTGATCACCATCCTTTAGATACAGCTCTTAAGCCAGTATTCAATCCACCTCACTGTCTGTTTATCAAACCCATAGCTTCAAAGCTAGTGGTTTAGGTACCTTAAATGTGAGAATGCCACTCATGGTACCTGGTTCTTGCACAGGTGCCCACTGGTTCCCATGTTTAAGAAGCTGTTGACATGGCTTTATTGATGACCTGTTACTCTGTTATCTGGACTTTATTCCCTGGATTGTTCTGCATTTTATCCAGAAACTGTATGATGGAAGAGACCTCTGTAGGTCAGGAATAGGAGATTAGGTACTCACAGATATTTTAGTAACCTAAAATTTATTTTTTTTTCATTCTTTTTTCCACAGTAGTTTTTTTTTATGAAATGAAGAATGTAAAACATCTGCACTTGTATAGTTGGCAGTACAGTGATGCGAGTCTGGATTTCCATGTATCCCTCAATCAAGAGAGACTTCAGCATTCTGGTAAATCATAAGTTAATCTCTGCAGGGTTTGCCTTGGTGCTTGAGTATTTTATCCAGAAATCAGGACACTCATGTTGAAACTAACTTAATACCTCAAGAATCTTAAGTTTACAGAAACATCTCATTCCTGCCTGAAGCCAAGAAAAACTTTGTGCCTACCTGAAGCCATGGTCTCCAAGTAAGAGGATAATGATGCATACTATAAGCCATATAGACTGATCTGCCTTGATACACCTTACCCAGGTCCTCAGCACCTGTTTAACATAACAGCCCTGTGGATGTTGGAATGAGCTGTTTATTTGCCTCTCCATATAAGATACAGGCAAGGGTTCAGGATAATGACTAAATCCAGTCTTCAGGTGCTAGAAAAGCACAGGCTAGTCTTGGAAGTTTTCCATCATATCAAATATGAGCTAAGAAACAAGCAATGTTCCTGACAGATAAAGGCCCAGATGTAGGCTCACAGCAGCAGGTTGAATTAGTAGCCTTTTACTCCAGACATCATCCAAAACAAGTTTGGTGTGAAGCTTTTCTAATACCTGGCAGTTGGCTGCAGAAAAGTAGGAAGCCGTCCAAGTGAAGTACCTGAGGTGATTAGGGAAAAAAATGTAATTTGTACAAAGATAATTTAGTCAAGGCACTGAGTGAAATAGTTCTGCAGTTAACAAATATGCCTTCACAATGTTAATAGCTGTTTTCATCTGGGTCCCATGTCTAACAGCTCAGCCAAAGACAGTGAACTTTAACATAATAATAGAGAGATGTTTGGGGGTAGGGGGATGTGTTCATTTATGTTGTTTTCTTTTATGTATACTGTAGCTAGAATAGGCACATGATGCTGTCTAGCACTAAATTTCTCTAGACTGGTGAAAGGATGAGGGGCATCCAGTCACCTGGGGCAATTTTTTTTGGGAGAAAGTGCTGCTTCTGGGTTTCTTAGCCTTAGAATAATAATAACCAGGTTATTAGTATTCACCTAATTTAAATCACATTTCTCTAGAACATCACAGAGAGTGAACTGGGACCTGCACAGAGTGCTGCCTTGCAGGTATTATGTTTGTGACACGGGGCACTATCCACTGCAACTGAGCTGTGGAGGTGTTACTTATTCACTAAGTAACACCTCCCAAGTAGTTAAAAACTTATGAAGACTTTCTCAGCGCTCTTGGCTTAGCCCTGACTTTGTCAGTCTTCTCTTTCAGAATATTTTGATGAATAAGTATTTTTCAGTAATATAACAGCTCTGTAAAATTATTCTGCAAGTATCCAAGCAACTGCACTTCCGATTGTCTGATCTGGTTACACTTGCCAACCCCACAGAAAGAACAGTCTTTCCTAGTGTCTTTAGCAGAAACTGGACACAGGTGATCAAATTTTGTTTTCTGCTTTGGAGGGAGACATCTCAAACCTCACAAAATAGAAATTTTTTGAATAGACAAGCTTGGTATCAGGCTTCGAAATTCAGTTTACAAATATGGACTGTACCAAGAAATCATAATATTAAAAAAATCCAACACACACATAAAAAAAAAAAAAAAACAAAAAAACAAAACAAAACAAAAAAAAAAACCAAAAAAAAAACCAAACAGGATCAAATTCATAAAGCTGAGTCCCAAAGGTTATGATGTGGATCATCATCTATAGGGAGAAATCCCAGTGGATGTAATCCACTTTAAAATCTCAAAGTGTTTGAGAAAATATGGCAGAATCATGAGTGTTTCATCTCATATGAGGAAGCAGTAACATTTTAAAAAATGGGGGTTTGTGCAGTCTTGCAGTTAGATAATATCAGAAACCAGTCTAGACCCAAATCTGTGATCCACAGATTTTGTCCAAATACTTTACTCCTAGATAAATATGTCATACTTATTTTTTATTTACTTGTAATAGCAGATGCAGTTATTCCAAAATGTATAAGAAATCTATTAACATAATTCAGAGGAAGGCAGGGATTTAACCAGGAAGAGCTGTTCATAATTAAAGGTGTACTTCACTTTAGTACCTATCTATTTTTATTACTTCTGAGTTTATCATCAAGGGATCTGCAATCTCATCTATAAGACTGGTGAAAAATTACTGGGAGAAAGGAATTGGAAAATTAGTGGTAATAAAATACAACTTTGCAAAGGCTCCCAAGGTTTTGGTAGGCTATTCATGACTTAAAAGACAGATAAAATAGAACTGAAAATCATTCACCATTAGTTATTCAGCCTAGTTCAGAGCTGTTTTACTAGGATTAGGAGGTACTGCAAATTCTAAACCTCCCACTTTGGCTCCTGTGATTTATTAGACACCCATAGACTTTAGGGGTTAGGATGCAGTCGCAAGGCAATGATTCAATGGAAATTAAATAGCTCATGTCATACTCATCAAATAAGTGCTGTTCAGTGCAACATTAACTGCTTGAAACCATCACGTTAGCTCTTTTTAAAAGACAGGTACACTCTGGATCTCCACATGTCTTTTTTATGCTGGGGATCCAGTAAGGGGGGTGAGGGAGGGGGTCACAAATGGCTCTTTCTGGCAGTCCCAGCCCTTATCTGGGAGCCCTGCACTTCCAGGGTGTTTATGCCTCCCACAGGAGCAGAGGATGCCACACACCACCTCTTGTACTGCAGCTAAGGTTGCAGCCAGCACCAGGGGAAAGCACAATCAGGCTGTGAGTTGGCAAGCCACCTAAAATGGCTTGTTAATTAGGTCTCTTCTTCCAACTGATAATTTAAATAAACACTAAATTATAACACATGATGTATACTTTTACATTAAAACTTTTTAAATTGGCATTTTTTTTATTTCCATTATAATACCACCAGACCCTAAGAACTGTTCAAGATTAACACTTCTAAAGCCTTGGAAAGCACAAAAATGATCAAATTATTGTAGGAAAGAGTGCAGATCTGCAGAATAACATAAGTTTAACATTCTCAGTTAATTAACCTGGGCATGACCAAGACAAAGAAATAACACTTTGCAGAAATTAAGTTTTTTTTAATCTCTGTCTATACATTATTTATATCAATATATTATTTGTATATTATATAATAATGCATTATTTATTGTAAATAATAAATTAAATTAAACTTCTCACAAAGCCAAATTTACATCATTCTTATACTTCTAAATATTGATATTAGCAAAATTATTAGTAAAATTTTCTGATTACAAACCATTTTTCTAAGTGTTTTTAGCTCTAAAATATGAGACTTATGTACACACTTGTACAATGTGTCCACCAATTTGTTATTTCATCTACCTAATATGTTTTATTCTATAACTTAAAAATTGTATTTTTTTACATTCTCCACAAAAAAAGTGGTTATGTCAAACTTTTCAAAACTCAAGGAGATTTCACTAATGGCATATAAAGACCCTTGCAACCAACACACATCCTTTATCTCGTTTACAAATATTTTGTGCTCTGCAAGGTTTAATTGCCAGCATTGTTCCATTACTAGAAACCATGTTTCCTTCACATATCAAAGCTAAGCACAGTACACTTACATTATAATTCAAATTCTCTTATAATTGCTTCAGAATCTAACAGAGCTTTAGCAACAAAAATTATAATTGGTTTCAAGAAAACTTATAATTGCTTTCTACCCTTCTTATTTGAAGAAGTCTTCTGTAAGAAGTTTATAAACAGCAAGTTCAGTACTGCCACACAGATCACTGCCTTGGAGTCTAGAGCCAGAAAAACCTAATAAGTCATCACTTCTTCCTTATGTGTATGTGTGCTTATGTAAGCATATAAATAGTGTAGGCATATCTGTATATAAAATGTTACAGAATTTCCCCCTCTGCTGCCCTTCCTGCCCACCAGCTTGTGTAAAACTGGAACAATTTCTCTAGAAAGGGGCCAGTCCCCATATAAAGAGTTGCAGAACACTATGTCTTATTAGTTGCCTTCAAACTTAATCTGGTTTATATCCAATTTGGATGTGCCTGACCTTAAGTCCTCTCTCTGCTAAATAAAAGGCCCTTTTGGTATACGGTATTTTCTCTTTAGAGGATTTTTATTCACTCTGCCCAAGCTTCCTCTAAAGTTTTTTAATAATTCAAACATGCTGATTTTGTAGCTTTTTTGCTGCAGGATATTTTCTCCTACTTTCAAACCAATTTTGCAGTTCTTTTCTATCCATTTCCACAATTCAGTGTTAGGAAAAAATATTGGATTTACAGACTGAGTGTACAGGTCCAATGCCAGTCTTCAGCATCTTGTCAGAAGATGACACTACCACGCCTATTTCAACTCATATTTCACTCTTCACATGTGAAAAGAGCAAAAACAATTGCCACTAAATTGCTCTCCCAAAGGCCTTTAAAAATACATTCCATTGGCATGGCATTTGATTTTCCTGTGCTCTGTAGGGTAGGACAATCATGGAAATATAGATCAGCAGTAGCCCTATCTCTTGCCCCCTTCCTAATAGCACTATTGCAGACAAAGTTTTTTACTCTATTACAGGATTTTGAAGCATGCTCCAAGGGTTTTTCTGGAACATCACATGATCCAGACCCTGTGTGTATCACGCTACGCTAGATGCCTATTTTACAGTCACCTGTAATCCTAAGGAACTGAATTCAATGGCACAGGCACATCTTTCCAATCCTATTTACCCATGGCTTCACCTGAAGACAAGTGTTTACCCAAAGCAATCACTCCTGCCGCAGCCCAAAAGGCAGAGTGCTGAAAGCTAAATCACCTGTTTCAAAACCAGTTAAAGATAAGTTTACATTAACATTTATTTTTATCTCTATTACATGTGATGTAACATAACTATAACATTAACATTAGCCTTCACTGTATATTTTTAAAGTACATTAATTGAAGAAATTAAAATTACATTTAACCAGACAAGAAGCATGGACCTCACCCCACCATTGCCATAGCAACACAAAAAGCAGTAAAAAGGTTGGAAGGCTCTCACTTTCAGTAAATAACATGACACAGAAGGGATAAGCCAAAGGATTCACTCTCACCTCACACAAGTGAAGGTAAGGATGATTTGAGTAGAAGGCAAGAAATGGGGGAATAGATTAGTTTAAGATATAATCAAGACTAAGCTGAACTTTCTTTATTCCACGCATTTACTTGCCCCAAAAAACACTGCCTCAAGAAACAGAAAGGAGAATAATCCCATGGATTGCACCTGACTGAGGGTTGCCTTCAAGTAGATTTGCAGGCTGCAGCTTCCCTAGCTCATGTTCCACCACTACACATATCCATTTGCTCCTATTTAGCCAATGCACTGAATGCGTTACTGGGAGTTGGGGTGAACACGGTGTCTCTTTTGCATTACAGCACTTTCAAGGCACACTGTACACGGCTAATTCGCTGTCAGTTATTTTCAAACATAACATCTGCTACTGGTTTATCTCTCCAGACAAAACCTAAGTCACGTTTGCAATAACGCCTTTTTTGTTTTTCTTGTAAAGAATGGGACTTTTCTCTTAATTACTTTGAGTGTGTTCTTGTGAAGCACAAATGTTGAGAAAACTTTATTTACATAAGGTGAGTCAGAAAATGATAAGGCAAGAAGAAAAGTGCTAATTCTCTACATAGCTTTCACATGCCACAGTTTTGAAGGGAAACTGGCAGCTGCTTCCAATGAGAAAAGCAGCTGAGGTTAGCTGTGCAGTATGGTACCTGATGGGACTGCCACACTACAGCTGTAGGAACTGTCATAAGGAGCAGGAAATCCAATTTCATTTCCTCCTCCCTCATTGTGAGATAAGAGAGTTCTGCTATTTCAGGCTAAAGATTACTGATCATTTCCACGTGCACACCCATGTCATGCTCTTTTAACATTTTCATATGAGCATTGGAGATAAACTCCATAGCAGCAGAAGTTAAAAACAGACTTGCTCCACTGCAGCAAGAAGGAACAGAAAAAACAATGCCGTAGCAAGAACAATAGAAACAGCTAAATTATTAAAAAATGTTTGGGATGGGATACACTTTGAGAATCAAGCAAAAGTAAATAGGCAAGAATTTTATTTTTCTTCACTTCTGACTCACTTATACCAGGCCATGTTTCCCCCTGTTGTCACCAGGGTAGCATCTTACCACTGCCTAGGGCCTCAGAATGGTTTTCATAAATGCAAAAGGCAAATTAGACTTACCACCATCACCCTGTATGGCTCCTCCATTTAGTCTGCCAGCAATTCAGTACGGATGATGATCATATCTTGGTCCAGTCAAGGGCTTGTCCCTGAGGACCTGACAGGAGGCCAATACCTAATGTCACGTGGATGATGTAGATAAACAACAATACCCATTAATCTCAGTTCCTGTATGCCAAACTCAAACCTTGGTGTATTATTGACAAAATTATTGCCCCTCAATTTGCATTGCTGAGCTCTGCAAAACAGGTCAACAATTTTATTAAAGGCATCCTAGGGATGGACATTTTGGTTCATTGCTACCAAAAATCCAATGGTATCAGTCCTGTAGCTGTAACTTGTACAAGATCCTCCACCACCTGTCTGAGGCAGGAACAAATAAGGGCATTGAGCAAATAAGGACAAGAGTACCTTAACTACCACAGTATTGCAGGTGAATGTGCCTTTCAGCCTTTGTTATTCAAAGCTCTAGGAGTCTTGAAATGTGAATTGGATCTGTAGCCTGGTGTTAGAGTGATCATTATGCAAGTTGAGAGTTAAGGTCCACTGCTTCTTCAGTGGCATTTCAAATCTTCAAGGTTAGACAAGTGAGCAATAACGTGCCATCTAACATACTTCACCTTTGCAGAACATAGTAAGGGCTAATAACTTAAGCTAAAGCTGGGGTCTTACATGTGTTCATTACTAAGTGCAACTGTTTGACGAGTTAACTGTGAGTCTGAATGCCTATAAAAAGCATATTTTGTTATGTAAAAATTATGAAGAAAACAAACCATATTCATCAAACACAAACTGTCATCATTTTAGAAATCTAAGCAGGTTGAAAAACAAAAGGGGAAATGATGGTTCGCAAATAATTTGCTGGCTGAGGGAAAACTAATGAATAATTTACTTGACAAACATCACGTAATGGAAAACATATTCATAAATCTTCTTAATTGATGGGAAAAATAATTGAATAAAATCAGAAAAAAAAAATGTGACAAACTGAAATGAAAATCCCTTGTCTGGTTTAAAGTTTTCTTACAGTAAAATATTATAGCTGCAAATTCAATAATGTGGGGTAAGGACCACAAAAACATAGAATCGCATTCCTTTGTTTCCCCTTTTGCTATTGCTAGGACAATGAGGTGTTCAATGTTCCACTGACATTGCACGGATTTAATAGTCAGAAGGCATTAATAGGTTTTGCTTTCATAAAGTGCTGTGAGATGAAACCCTTCAGTCACCCTCCCAGTTGTCTAGCAGGACAATCTCTCACCTTCCAGCTCTGCAGCGACTCCCAGTCTTCTTCGTGCCTGAATTCCGTGTTGTCAGGGTTTGGTCATCTGCTAAATGCAAGGATTTCAAAATACCTGGCCAAGTGGCCAAGGATAGGACTATTTCTGACTTGGCTGGGCCACTAGGTTGCTCTCTGCAGTACTTCTAACATATTTTGAGATTCAGGTGGTCACAGGGAGGGGATGGGCTCACTGTTTTTCTTGGGTGCTCTTCTGTGCAAATCCTTTCTATCTTAGTCAAAAACTAGGCAGGAACCCAAAACCACTAAAGATTTGAGATCTGCCTTGCTATACCTCTGCTCCCTGGTCCTCCTCTGCTCCATCAGTCTTCAGAAGGGTAGAGATGAAATGCACTCTGTTTGCTCCCTCTTTTCTGTTGCATCACAATTCATCTGAGTATTTGTGAAGTCTTGCCTTGTTTGGCTGGGAATATGTGAAGAAATGTAGAAGATCTAAAGCAGTGCCAGCAACAACTGTATTTCACAAGAAAACAATGTCCTTCATTTTGCAGAGAATACATGTCCATGAGTTTGATTTCAATGCACTCACAGACATTCCCACACAGATTGGGTTCCATAGCCTTTATTCTTTACTACTGCTGTATACAAAAAATAATCTTTATTTAATTATTGAAGTATATATTCATCTGCAATGGGTATCTATTTTTCCATTATTCATTAATTTTGACTTGTTAAAACACAGCATCGGCACATATGTGCTGTATTAAACAATCCTTTGCTCTCGTATTTTCTGTTTAATTAATAATCTAATTTCTCCCTTTGCTGCCACCATATTCCAATGACCTTTATTCAAAATCATATCAGTATCTATTTTATCCTATTTTGTACACACTAAAAGAATCTCCCTTAAAGTATGTCTGGTTCCTTTCTGATTGCTCTTTCCCAGTTTGAAATTTTTAAGGGGGTGAAAGCAGGAAGCAAAAGGTTATTTAGTCCACGTGGAAGAGACTGTTTTATCTGTATCCTTTGGAATGTATTCAACATTGCACAACCCAAGGAAGTGTGTGCTCTGAGAGACAGAAATCATGCACAGGTCAAATAGAGGACATAAACACAATACTTGGTGGTGCTCTGCACCTACTGAGTTTGAGGCGATGCAGGAAGGTTTCAAAAATATTTTGGCACTGACAAATGCAGCACTAAAATTCTCAGACATCTCATAAGGACAAGAGTTTGAGGAGTTCTCATCACTCAGAAAATCTTTCTTTTAATCTCTGAGTGTAATAAAACAGGATTAACTCTTGATTATCAGTTCTTGATGATAATAGAATTTTTATTCCTAATTTCAAAGGGGGGGGGAGTTGTTAGATTAAATTAATCTCATTTTAGTTACATAGTGATACCAGGTTTCTGCAGCTTTTACTCATCTTGCACTCAGTAGTTAGATATCTAGAATCTCTAAGTATTAGGCCCTAGGCCAAAAAATCACCTTCTATGTGTAACATGTGCTGCATTCCATTTCTTAATTATAATTAATTACATGTTAAAAGTTTGCTACATGCTAACATTCTAATCTTGGGACGTTTTACCCTGGGTCATCCCAGACATCAGATTCCTCTAGAAGTTGTGGTGTATTTTAATTTTGTCATCCTGTTTCTGATTTACAAAAAGTTTTGCTCCTAGTGGTCTGTGCTAAACAGTAAATACTCTTCTTCTACATGATGTTTCAGACCTCAGAAGGTATCTGAAAGTATTAAATCTGTGTTTAGATGTTTCTCACTCTCCAAGCTCCAGTGAAGCTTACACGGGAGACAAGAGTCTATCTGTCCTTGCCAAAAACTTTCAGCAGTCTCTTGTAAACCTGATTACTGATATAAGACCGGTATTCTAATATTTTTTAAAGTACTCAGAGTAAATTGTGCTCAAAATGGAGGCACTGCAAGACATTAGGAAACCAATGGCTGAGGAGTACTGAACAGTTCACAGCACACAATGTCTCTTAGAAGACAATGCAGGAGGCTGAAATATTACACAGAGGGACCTCCAGGACCTCTAGGGGTAGGGAGCATGTCTAAAGAGAAAACCTGAAGGCCTACAGGTAACTTCTGTTCTTTTTCCCTACCTGTGAAGTATTCCTTGTGGTTCCGTGGCTCTCCATTTTCTGGGAAATGGGAAAATTCCAATTCTAGTGGATTTATTCCAAGGCACAATATAGAAATGACAGATTTCACTTCAACAAAGCACGTGCAGGCAGATATGTTAATACTGCATCAGCGTTGACCCTACACACAGTGGTGCCTGAAATAAATGTGGGTGTCTAATCTCAGGTATAACACCTGCCGGATATCTATGAAGCATTCCAGAGATGATTAAGTACTCCCAGACTCTCTAAGAAGGAGAAGTCTACAGAAATGTCTCCAAAACATCACACTCAGGCAACTAGACCCAGCAAAACCAGAGCTGGAAGAGACTATTGCTGGAAGTAAGCTGCTTCCATGAACAACAGTTTTGGTGTGTCTACAGCCAAGATTCACAGGGCAACAGGTAATACAGGGACACACATGTTGCTTCAACAGGAAAATGATGTGTTCAGCGAATTCAAACACCCGTGCCACAAGCAGGCTGGGCAAAGGAGTACCTCCAACACTTCTGCAGAAGTGGTTGCTCTCTACCACCTAAATAAATCAAAACAGCTCTTTGGGAGCTGGATGTATATGAATCATAAAAGTCCTGCCAGGCAGGTTTTGCACTGGGGTGAACTTGCTGTCCCACTGGCTGTTTGATTTTTTTGCTAAAATTTTAAAGTTCTGTATTGTTGTTGGTTTTATTTTATAGCTGGAAATGTTAGCCTAATTAATATTACTGCAAGGAACATTAAGGTTATTAGTATTCAAGCTTTCTGGCATAAAACAACCATCAGTTTGAACAACGAAGAAAGTTTCTGGAACACAGAGATACAATTGTTTATGCTAGGGAAATGTTACACCTTTTGATGAAGCATTCAGATCCAGCTGCTGTCAAAGTCTAAAATGGGCTGTGAATATTTTACAGCATGGCTGTTTTTACTTCCTTTGCCAGCAATTTATCCTCTCACCAGACATCCACTTAAAAAGCAATTTTTTCAATCTTAGCAAACAACAGCAATCTAACATGTAAAAGATCCTCTCCAGGTATTTTGGTTGATTGCATAAATGGTTAATGCCTGTGGCTCAAAAGAAGTGATTAGTAAACTTAAAGCTGTTAATGGAAAGTCCTTAGCAGAGATCTTGACAGAGATCAGGTTCCATTGAAAACAAAAAGCCACGATGATTCCTTCCCACACACTCAAGATGAGCTTGAGAAATAAAGGTATCACAACAGGGGTACATTTAAATTGGACTGGCTTCTGAATGTGCTCAGAATACCAAGACAGTGGTGGCACTGGATGAAAGAGCTACACTACTGAGAGAAAACACGCACAAAAGAGAGCACTTACAAAATTACATCATAAACTTGGACAGAGCTGCACTGTCATTCTGTGCTTTCAGCAAAGGGCAGAAGTGCAGCCCTGTTGGGCTGGGTACACTGTTGAGAACACAGAAAATCTGGTAGCAGTGTTCTCCCCTTGCATCTCACCCTAGCCCCGTTCCTTTGTTTAATTCTAGAGATCACAACCCCCCCTTCCTAGACTGTGTGGTGTGGGTACAGCCCTTAACAATTACCTGATTTTAACTGTGTTACTGGGAAGGAGCATCCCTTGATTTCAGATTGGTTGATGGCTTAATCACTAGTTGCCTTGAGCAGTTTTCCATAAAATATGTAATTTCTAGTGTCACACTTCCAGTGAGTGCAGTTATAAACCTAGATTCTCATTTCTGCTCAGACACAGACAATAATTCTAAATGCTTCCTGCTCCCTGTTGCAGACAGATATAATACCTCACCCTGGAGGGAAGTAATACAGATTAGCAAAAATTTAGGAAGCATTTTTTTATCATTTATATGAGAGCTGTTATAAAATACAGAATTGATTTCAACATTACAGAACTTCTACCAATACTTGATTATTATATCTGTATTCTTTATTTCAAAAAAACCTTTGTGCACCATCAGATATCTCAAGCAGCTCTAAATTTGTGTCTCTGTGACAGTAAATCCAAACAGTCAAAAGAATTTAAAATCTGGGCCTGCAATCTCTCTCAAATTTGTCCTCATTCTTGGGACTATCCACAAGCTTCAGCAGCTTGAAATGGCATTTTTCTTTGGATCACTTATACCCAAGGTAAAGATAAGTGTGGTCTTCATCTTGCTGACTTTTTCTAACTCTTATCTTTCACTGACACCCCCTGTGTCCTTATAAGTCTCCAAGATAATCTTTAATCCATATCACAAGTCTTAACCCTTATGTCAAGCTCACTGACTGACCTGATCAATCTTTTTGACCCTCTTCCTGTTCCCCTTTGCTGCACCTTTAGCAAGCTACATAAATATCTTTCACATTTCACCCTTGTCTCCTCCTTGAGTAAGGTATTTGGAGGACCTGGGATCTCAAGTGCATGGACCGAACCTTTACTTTTCTGGGTTTTTTTCCCTAGGAAAGCTCTTTTTCCAAGCTATTCTTAAATTATGCCCAAGATAAGTATTTTATCTTGTGTTTTCAAACAGGGACTCAAAGTCAGACTTCTGACTGATGCTTATTTGTGGGTGAGCTTAGATAAGGCAGCAAGCCTCTGCTTCAGTTTGTCTCTTTGTACAGTGAAAATAGAGATCACAAGTTTCAGAATTAGTGGAATTAAATAACTAGATTGATATAACTTTAATAGAAACTTTGAGAAGTTAGAAGGCAGGAGGACAGCTTGTTCTGAATATGAGACTTATCGAGATACTGCAGATTGATTGCAGCAGGAAATTAGAAGTCTAAATGAGAGATCAGAGTCAAGATTATTTCTTGTACCAAAATTCAAGTTCTGTAGTATTTTGCTTGCCATATAAATGGGGTAATTGAAGCACAGTGAATGTTTTCTCCCAAGTCACCTAGGAGGACATTGGGAAAGAGAGACAAAAATAGAATTCCAATTTGGAAATTTTCACATTCATTATATCATATTCTCTAGGAAAATATATTTTTTCCTGGCAATCACTAAGCAAAATGCCAAGAATCTGAGTTGCTAATCTTGACCCAGATTATTTCTTTGACACTGTCCAACAATTAGTTATTTTCCTGATGAAAAATTAGAAGTCTTAAGCTTCTAAAATGACTATACCTTTTTGGCATCACTAAGCCTGAAAATACCACTTCTTCATGAATAAGGAGCATTTAGTCATTAAAACAATACAGCCTTTGACAGGGGTGTAAATGTTAGCATAGAGAATTCCTACAGCTTCTCAGCACTAGCAACACTGGCTGTCACTACTGTAATTTTTAATGTACTGAAGGAGGTCCCCCTTGGTCCCCCTTATACATTTATGCACTTGTACTGTGTATTTATTGCATATTTATAATATATTTATGTATGCATAAATTGTGCTAACCATTTATTTCTCTCAGTTCAACTCAATTTGGCATTATTTTAGGCATTCTACAGCTTTGCTTTACACAGGTTCTCACACAGGGCAAATTTCAATGAAATAATATTATTTTCAGATTAATTTCTTCTAGTAGCCTGTTTTTCAAGCTGCTTTGGCTCTGAATGCCTATCCCAAGAAGCAAGATTATTGTAATATTTGAGTAACAACCTTTTTGTAGCCAAATCCATTCTCCATATGTGGATGGGTTCAGGCACTGCACAGAGCCCCTTTACTGCATTGCTCTCAGCCACCAGCTCCAAGAAGAGGCAGCATTAAAGACACAAGTGGAAGAGACAGGAAGCAAGAGGGCCAGTCCCTGCACAAGGCCACATATCAAAATACATCAGAGAAACAGAAATTCTCAAGAGTTCCTCCAGGGTAATGCCTCTTTGCATTGCCTTTATTCTATGTCCCATAGTCTGACCTAAAGAGCAAGTTCAGATTCAGATGAATGTAGTTCACTGGCTATGAATGTGAACCAGAGAGAGAATTTTCAGAGATGGCAGAAAGAGTCCAAAATAGTGGTTCTCTGACAAGCAGCTCCTTCTGCAGGAGAGAGAAAATTCTTAATAGTTTTTCTCTATGGTTTTTGGGTTTTTTTCACTCATCTCAATCTTCAGGGCTTGCTGTGCTCCCTTCCCTCATGGTATGTCATTACTGAGAGTCCTCCAGCTGGAAGAGCAGGCAACACTGTCCATCAATGCCACTCTCAGAATCAACAATAGGGACCTATGCAAGGAAAATACCAGCTACTCAGAAAGCATCGAAATCCTATTCCGGACATGCAAGCAAAGAGGGAGATACCAAAATGCATGAGAAGAACAGTGGTCTCTGGATCAGCTGGCAGTCAGGACCAGCCAAATCCAGCATCCAGATGTTTCTCTAGTTCAGGAGCATCTTCACAGGGGGGCCGGCGCTACAGCACACTCATGAGTTCTTAGCTCAAAAAACTTAACTTCTTTCAGAAGAGCAGGAGCTCCAGGGGAAAATGACTTTAGAATGAAAGCAGGACACCTTGAGAAATGTCCTTCACATGATTTAGTCCAGGGACGATACTCTTGGGTGTTATCATGTAAAAAACAGAGATGGGAGGGAGAGATGAGAGAAATGTTTGAAATGGAGTTTTCTTAGAGTGCTGAAATGCTTACTGAAGTGTTTTATAAAATGTAGTCAGCAGAGGCAGAAGCTCTTCTTTTCCTTTCCTCCTTTTTCCATTAATTCTTTTCCTTCTCCCCCTTTTTCCAAAGTAACCTGATACTCACCAGCCTTCTGGGTACAATCTTGACCTCAAGGATGGTGACTTTGGTAATACATCCTGGAAAAGCTATGAAATAGCTCTTAGGTGTATAAATTTAAAAAGGAAAATCAAAAGTCAAATAATTTATCCATATTTTCTCAGGAGGAGTTTATATCAGGTAGGAAAACTTGCCATCTTTCTGCTTTGTTTTGGCTTTTGATCTGTGATAGCTCATTAAGACCAGTACTTTCTTCACTGCAGTCACTGTATCTTGGTTTTAGCGATCACTCCAAAGGCAGAGACTGAATATGTGAATAATTGTATGTGAGTATACAATTGCAAGCTCCCTTAGCTCCCAGGTTTCCTGGACTGCAGTTATCCTTTCTTGCTACACAGAAAACTACTTAAATGTCCCTCTTTCTTGTCTTTAGGAAGACAAGACCCTGTATGCCACAGATACCAGCTTCCCTTGCTTTTAGTCACAGAGTAACTGATTCCTACTTAGCCCTAGATTAAATCTTCCCTTTTGAAAGGGAAGAGAGCACCATTTCAGTTCCTACCCTTGCTCCCACACTCAGTCTGTGCCTATCTACACCTGGTGATCTGCACCATGCTCGTTTTTCAACTCTAGAATGTGCCTCTGAGTCTACGTGGAATCAGCTTGTCCAAGAAAGTGGAGTACCTTGCAGAATGGACCCTATGAACAGTCTGGAAATGGAGGGTGAAAAAATAACTGTAGGAGTTACTCAGCATTTTGTATGAGTAGCCCTTTATAGTAACTGAAAGAAAGCTGCTTTAATTATGGGAAGATGTGCCTAAAACCTCTGTAAGCACCAAGGCATTTCTTTATTCTGCATCCTCCACATTTTGCACTTTTCACCTGCTGCATCTAGAAGAAGAGATTTTGGAGTGTATTTAGTAGGTAATTACCCTGGAACTACAAATGCAGTTATAGAGTATGAAACTGGCCATATTTTCACTCTTCCTCTTTATGAATAGCCACAAACCATCCTCTGTGCAATCAACAGCCCTTAAACCCGAGTGATGATATGTGACCAGCTCCACTGAAGATGTTATCCATTCATGCGAGAAATAAGCAGACACAATTGTTGGTGATAATTAGTCTGCACTCCACAGACCTGTCACGATCCTTGGCACTGGTACCACTTAACAGGAGTGTGACAGACTGTTATTCTGAGAGCAGGGAGCTCTGCACGCACCAGACCCTGCAACAAACACTCAGCATTTTCATTTACCCGTGCTCTCGTGAGAGCCATTTTGCACAAGGTGCAGCCAAAGACTGGACTTCACAGCTGCTCTCTTCAAGGGAAACATTCACTCCTATTCATAGGGAAATGCAGGTATGAATTTGAAGTAAATCTAGAAAAATCAGTATGGCTATTCCAGGTGTACATCAGTGGCAAACTAAAAATTGCTTCAGACATCTAAAAATGCTATTCTCAGCTGAAATGGCAGTCTTTTATATCTGTCACACTATTGATACAGCACCTGGAAGTCATGGTGGATGACAGTGAACATGAAAGGTAATAAGGAGATTTTCTTATCTAATTTCCATTTCTTATCCCTTTACCTTTTAAATTCCTTACTGTTACAATGAATACTGCTGTTAACATCCCAAATTTTTAGTCAGTTTTAGTTTCCATTTTTCCCATATGAGCAGTTATGCTGCTAATTTTTAAAATTTGATGACATTTTGTGTCCTGAAAACTTTGTTTGAAATGGTTATCTATTGCATATAGCAGATATAATGACAAGCTTTGTTTAAAGTGAATATCTTATTTCAGAACATTACAAAGTTCTATATACTCTATTTGGGCTTACACATTACATTAAGCTTATAACTAAAATCCTCATCCACACAGTATAGAAACAATGGCTTGCAAATGCCAGTGGTGTCAGATCTTGGTAGTTCTTACCATGGTTATATTTTTTCCTCATGATACAGCTTCTAAAAGAAAAAGAAAATGTAAAACAAAAAAAAAAAAAAACAAAAAAACAAAAAAAAAAAAAAAAACCAAAAGAAAAAAAAAGAGAAAAAAAAGAGTCCAAGATAATAAAAAGGTTCTCAACCATTTCAGACCTACTCAGATAATTATAGGGAGTATTGCACGGAAAACTGAAGCTTGAAGATTTTTTTTTTTTCTCTGAGGTGTGATGCAAGAGGGAGTCAGATTTTTATTTTAAATTGTTAATAGATACAGCAGGCGTTTTTCTAAACTCAAAACCAAAGCTCAATACAGGCTAGTAGCATATAAAGTAGGAGCACTATACTTCACATCTTGGAGGGGGCAGCATGAGTCCCTTGTAAAACATAGCAGTTTGGACTTGGGCAAGCAAGTCCAGGGAAATACTAAAAGGCAACAACAAAAGAAAAATCATGAAAGTCATAATGTTATTTTAAGGACCCTACTACATGCTGATGCTCATGATCATAAAAGAATCCACATTGCACTGAAGAGATTTGTTTCAAACCTCCTTCTATAGGAAAGCCATTATGATGATATAACAGGTCCTGGCTCCTGAAATTTATAAGATATGTCCAAGCTGTGAAAAAATGAAACGTTCCACAAATCAGTTTAATGGAGGACATCACAGAAATGATCTCTGTGAACTTGAAACTGCCTGACTTAAGCACGGTGTGCTCTGGCTTATGATAGAGCTGCACAACTGCATGAGGTGTTGTTGGCCAAAAAAAGGCTTTAACTCCTTTGCCCTCATTTTAGGGTTTACAGTGTTGGCATTACATCCCATGAAACCCACAAAGTTTTGAGTATATATCCTCAAAGCTAAATTATCAACAGTGAGTAGTTCAGAACCTGAATGACAGTAAGGCATCTAAATTATCAACAGTGAGTAGTTCAGAACCTGAATGACAGTAAGGCATCTACACATCTTAGTGCTGCTTGTGCATTCCAGCCTGCTGCAACAGCATCTGTCAGGCTGGGGCTGTAAGCATGCAGACCACAGTGAGCACAAACATAAAAGCACAGTCCTCCAACATCTTCAGGTGTCACTGAGCTCAGGGCCAGGCATAATGTCAAATTTAAGAATAAGGAAAAGATTATTTTCATACGGTATTTCTGCTAGAAGATTAAAGGTATATAGATATAACTAAGGTAAAAATTTAACTTTCAAATTATTGTCTGCAAGGAGTTAAGGGATAGTCTGCTTAAGCATTCAACTACTACTTTGAAATTAAAGAGTTTTCTGTTTTAACTTCAGAAGCAAAATTTGCCTTAACTTATATAGGAAAACCCTCAGTGTGACTGAGCCCCCACTTCAAACACAGCAAACCATTCAGAGAATGCACATGCGAGTAAACCTTTCCTTCCATGGCAAGAGGGACTGCACAGCACAGGTCAGCAAAATCTGCAAAGCTACTAAATTACATTCAGCTTGCAAATATAATTTCAATAAATATTTGTCTTTTCAAAGATCCTAGAGAGATTGTTTAGCTTAGGAAGGAGAACACAACCATCTGCTGGGAGACAAAACAAGCAGCTTTGAAGCAGCCTGAACTCCCCCTGAGCAGCTCACTGTTCAGGTATCAAAGGGCACTGGATTCTGGATATTGATTACAGTTTAAAATTTCCTCAGAGGTTGATGTTCTCCAAACTGAAGCAATCAACCCTGAAACCTCACTTACAAGGCCAGAAAAGTAATAGCTAGATATCTCATTGACTCTGTAGTTTAGGATGCCCTGGCAGGAATTTAATCCTATTGTTCATATTTTCCTTTCATTGTTATTTACTCTCATTCCTTTTGTTTTCCTCTGATAAAATTTTATGTTGCATCCTTTTGGGCTGATTTCCTTGGCATGGAAACAGACAGGGGGAAAAATTAAGCCTTATTATGAAATCCTGGGGATGTAGTTTCTCAGTTTTTTTGGAAGAGAACTTCAGGAGAGAGGGTCCCAAGTAAAAAATTGCTCAAAGCTTTGAAGTAGAGATTCAGAGATGGAATCTAGCACTTGTTTGGGTGTCAAACAAGGCCTCAAAACTCATGAACAGCATTTAAGGGTAAAAAAGGTCTTCAGTTGAACAGTCATTTCTATATTTTTGTGTAATACCTGGCTATCAATTGCAAAGTCTGCTCAAACCAGAACTGATGAGATTCCAGTGCAGCAGGGCACTGGAAGAGCCAGAAAAAGAGAGAAAGGTTACGAAAAAGCTTTTCTACTCAGAGGAAAAGACATTCAAGATGGCCAGAGAAAGGCCAGTTATGTGAGGCATAAATTTAGTGTGAAAACATACATTGTAGCTGTCTTGACAAATCGAAAGAGAAAGTGTACAAGACTTGCAAACCTTTTGGAAACAGTTTCTCAGTTTGTTTGCTTTGAAAGATTTTTCCTCCACCAGAAAGGAGTAGATTCAGAATAAGTCACACTCATTATTTTTCAACAAAGTTGACATCAGAATAGGTCTAGCAATAACATTCTCATGCAAGGTTTAAAAATGAGCTTTTTCAACCATAAAATTACTAATTGTCTGCCTTGTAAAAAGATAAAATGAATGTTTCATTACTGTCAAGCTCTTGATATCTTGTTTTATATGGCGAAAAATTAACCAGTTTCAGCTTTACAAATGTGAAAATTTGAGATATGTCATTAAGCTTTCCTGCAAGAAATCATAAAGAGCTGATTGTCTTTATTTTTTTAATTGAACTTTCAGTCTGGAATACAGCTGCTCTCCTAAAAACTGTGGCACTGGAGCAGTTTCTGAAAATAATGCTGTCAAAAAGTTATTGCAATGGGATCAGAGTGCCTGGATATTCAGTCCTTTTTCCAGATTTGTCACCACTTTCTTTTGTGCCTTTGAGGGAATTGTTTACCTTCTCTGATCTGTTAGAGCTGAGGATTTTTTTGCATAGTGCATACCAAGAAAAGTTGACACAGTGCAGCACGCAAATGACAAACAAAGTCGTGTGCAAGAAAGACCAACTGCAAGGTGTATCTACTGTTTTGAGCACCTATGAAGGCTCTGACAAATTGCACATCTGCACTAAAAACCACGGAAATGAAAAGGAACTATGGGAAGGATTGCCTGAATGAGGCTGTGTTGAATTTGACTCCGGCAATTTTCAGTCTTGTGGTCCCCCTACAATGTCTCATTAAAACTGCCAAGGACAGGCTTTGTGACAGCCACAGACTCTGACTTACACACAGTTATCTGGGGTGGTTTAAGTCTTTTGCTTTCTGCTTATGTGTGCATTTCCAGGAACTGCATCAGTGTAAATTACAAGGTTGAGGACGTTACCACCACTACTCTGAGTCGCAGGGCGTTGATAATACTTTTAGCCGTAGCACGTGCCTGCAAATTTATTTGAAATCCTCCGATGAATATAAGCACCAACCTTCCAGGAAATTTTGAAGGAACTATTCAGCATTAAATTTTATGATCTGGCACATTCAACATATATTTGCAAGAAGCAATGGAACTTAGGTAGATGTTGAACACCTGCAGACATCTCTGTGTGCTATCTGGAACCACTTCATGATCACTGGAAATGTTGTCCATATACACTCATTAGAGTTTACACTGTGACTGATCTGATCACAGAGTTTTGCCAACAGCCTTCAGTTTAATGCCAAATTCTAAGCTCCACATTCAGGTCAGATCACACACTTTTAAAAGTTCATATAACTAGCTCAGGTATGGAAGCCCATACTGTAGATACTTGAATTTATGAATACAATGCCTTGTTCCTGACATGGGATATTTTGGTTTAGGTACATTGTCCAGTCATCATAGGAGCTGAGAAGACTAGCAAGTCTCCTTTTTTCAATGTCCAGTTTCTCTTTCAGTTTTGCACAGCAAACATGCACTTTTGTAAAAGAGCAATCCATTCCAACTAGCTCATAACAGGGCTTTTTAATATGCAGCTGTCTACATTTTACACACCCATCCAAAAATACTAATAGAAAGCAACAGAACTTACATAATGCAACATATAAAGTAGCTAGGCTACAAGCAAATTTGCAACAGAAGTGGTTGCCAAGTCACCAGTACTTCAGCATGGAGCTTAGGTAGATGTTATATACTTACATCCAAAAACATGATTCAGAAAACCATTCTCCAGAGGGTTGTTACACAGTCCTACCTTGACCAGCACCATCTCTTTAATAGCTACATCAGCCTCACCAAACCTGAGAAGCAGGGTGGGAATTGCAGAGTTTATTGACAATTACACAGCTGCAACCAGGTGTGTTAAATAAGCAAGTTTATTTTAAGGGTCCACGTGTACATTTATACAGCATGTATAATTTCCAGCAGTAGTGGGTCCAATGAAATACAGAACAGCCAAAAGGTAATAAAAAGTGTAGTTCAAAGTTCTGTTGAAATTATTCAATTTAGGCCCAATGAATAAAGTTAAAATATTTCACAATATTATATACATTTACACATCACAATAATTACTTAATTTACTTTTACATTACAGTAATTAAAGTATTTGGTGAAGAGCAAAGCCAGAACAAAATTTTTTACTCAACCTTTCCTTCAGAACATTTAAATTATGCAAAAACTAATTTTCATGTCAGAAAAATCATTCCCAGCACATGATCCTTTTTCTTGTAGCTTTTGGCCATAATAACATCATTCAAAACTTAAACACTGTGAAAAAAATAGCTTTTGAAGACACTAGCTATAGTTAATAAATGATTGAAAGGGAAGAAAATAATTTTTCTGAGATAAACTGGTCAGAAATGAGTGCTAAAGGCTTTGGAAACAAGACTGTCACAGCTATGACATTACTTGACATGACAAAATAAACCAAGTCAGAAAGATGTTTAGAAAGGGAGCTTTAAGGGAAGAAGACATGTCAGCTGCAGGGTATGAGCCAGTATGTTTGAGTCAGCCTTTTGCCAGATCCTGACAATTATGGGTGGCTTTCAGATGGGTTAGCCATTATTGTCAGATTCCTTCACACAAGCACTTAACTGGATTAACAACATTAAAAGACACTCAATTGAATGGCTATTTATCCCTTAAAGAAATGATTGGTGAAAATGAGCATCCAGTCTTGCACACAGAGTCATCACCTCACTTCTGGAAAAGAAAATTGAACACTTTCTCTATGTAAAATGCCCATAAAACATCTTCCCTGCAGATCATCCACTGACCTATAGTGACTATACTGACAGCCATATTCACAGAGATAAAGAGAGCAAACAAGTCTAAAGAACCTTCAGTAAAAAATTATTTGGTAAACAAAATTCTGATCGAAATTTCAGATCCCTATAAAATCAGGAGATGTTGCTTATGAGAATTAATTTTGATCAGGGCATGATTTTACTATTCTGAATGCAAAGGGTTACTATGGGGCTTCTTCCCTCAATGAAAGTCATACTGATTTTTAAATATGATGATGTGGACACTGTGTTTGATTTCAGGGGACTATAAGTTAGAAGGAAAAATTCCTCATAAAGACAGGCGTAAGTCTAGAAGCATCATCACCTAGGGTTATTTCAGACACAGCTGGAGCAACACTAGGTATCACAGCCTTTTCCCTCAAGATATGTTTTTGCTTCATTCTCCACAAATCTTAGACAAAGTTCCTCTTGGGATAAAAGGTAGGGAAAGAAATTACTCACAGTGAGTTGTAGCTTGTTGCCTTTCTCCTGCTATTAGAGCACAAGCTTTCTGCTGAGAAGGCATCTCTGCTGAGGCCTTACCAGAGCAATAACTTTCTTGTTCCGATGCAAACACACACTTTTCAGATTTTAATTTAAAAACAATGTTTCCTTGGTTAACAGTTCATGCCATTCTTCTGATATTGTATTGATTGTATTGCTTCTTCTGATATTTTGTACATATACATTTTCAATCAGTCTTCATCCATAAGAATCTTATTTGTTCTGTTGCAAATCCATAAGGGTCCTCAGAAAATGAGAATATGAACAGTGAAGATCTGATGGAAGACCTTTGTTTACCCCAGCTGAGATTTCTGAGCTCAAATAAAAATACTTCATTTCATTTTATCACTGAAATGAAAAGACATATCTGGCTTGTCTGTGTTAATAGGTCAGATCTAGAGCCTTCTAAATGTTAATGGTACTTTGGGGATTTTTTTCACTTTGATAGGCTTTACTCCAGAATCTCAAACTTTATCTTATCTTCTTCATGAGCAGTTAAAAAAACCTTTTGGGGGAATTTCCCATATGCAACTGAACACCTGGAATTCTGAAAATCAGGAACACATTCCAACGGAATTAGTTCTATTGAAGTGCATTTAAATCAACCAGAAATTTTGCCAGTGAGGTTATATGCTTGATAATACTAGAAAATTGAACACCCCATCTGCCAGTAAGATCAGAAGGAATCTGAATTTTCTTTTGGAAGAACAAAGTGCCAGGGAGACAAGTAAAGTGAAATACAGCAGCTGTGTCTGAGAGGACACAGCACAAGACAAATACTGGGATTCTGATGGAAAGGTAATATTCCCTGTGGCATCATACTGATTATGCAGGTTGTGGTGTGAGGAATGAACTGCTGTGGTACAAAAGGTTCAGATCTATCTATCTTGCTTCTTTGAGGTCACATCAGCCCAAGAATCTCAACTCTTACTATGCAATGGATCTAAGCACCTCTTCTGCCAGCCAGGCTCATATATTGCTAATAGAAACTGAATCAATACCTACAGTTTCTGAAGTGAAACTTGCTAAGGGCAAAGTAAAACAAGTACCTGCAGCTCCGAAAAATACAGGGGAAAGTAGATTCATCTCATACTACTTGCCCTAACTGGCAGAAATTTTCTTAGCAGTGTAGGAATGGGCTGAAATCCTATTGTTCATGTGCTAGAGAAATTCATGACAGCAAAACCAAATCATGTATCTGTTTTCTGAGTCACACATCAGATATGTTAGAACTCAGCAAAGCAAAGCAATGTGTCTAATAACTGGAATGTAATGTTCCATTTTTCATGGAGATAAAGCTCTCTTAAGATTTTTCAGGGAAGTGGTGTAATTATCAGGACATACTAGTTTATAGACGGATATGATGTACAAAGAAAATGTCCTAGAATGACTGACAGTGTTGTCATTCTGAAGTTAATACAGAACGCCAAAAATTTAATATAACTACAGAAGCATCTGCTATTAATGCATTTTTGCAGTTGCTTCAAGTATTTTGAAATCTTGGAAGCTTGTCTGTGAGCTCAGTCTAAGATGAACAATACTAGGTCTACTGAGGGAGAGAGAAAAAATAAAGGAATCTTATGCAGCCTGAGGGGCTGACTGAGGAGAATGCAGGGACATGGGTTTCTTTCCTACAGCTGTGTGAGTAACTAGACATAGGATATACTGAGGCTTGGTTTTGTACCTTTCTGCCTGTTTGCTTATCTTGAAAATCAGCTCAATGTTCATGGGTCTTAGACAGATGTCTGTTTGGACAAAAATTGTTTATTACATTAAAATTATGTAAATTCAGAACCTGAATCCAATTCTCTCCCATATCACAAGCACCTGGAGACAGTTTGAAGCTTGACTGAGAAGTGGTCTTTCTCAGTTCTTGTACCAGCACAAAGTGACACAGTAGCTGTGTGCCTCCATTGAGCAGCAACGTAAGTATCTAAGAACATGAAAAGCATTTGCATTCAACTTGCTCCATTTCACAAGGTCCACAGAAACCTTCACTTATCTTCATCTGCTTTAAAAAGCAGTGTAAAAAGATATAATTTGATTGTCTCCATCATGTAGTTGGGAAAACTGAAAATTGAAAAATATACGCTTAACAGTTCACACTGATTTGGTGGCTGAAACAGTAAAAAGTCTCCTAAGCTTTCAACATCAGCAGGATGCATTAAAATTTAAGCCATCTGTCAAGAGGAATATCTTGTCACATTTTATTTTGTTTACTTTTTATTATCAGGAAAGATCACTGACTCTGCCCCCAGCTATGAGAACAAAAGCGGTTTCTGCTGGGGCTTTGGCTTCAGCTTTGTATTCTTTAGCTCTTTTTTTTCAATTGCCTTTTAATTCAATGTCGTTTATGCTTGGAATCTGCCTAACCTAGCCCAGGATTTGAGATCTTCTGAAAATATTTGATTATATATCTCTATTGCAAGCTGGAAAGAATCTAGCAGGGGCTCATTCTTATATCCTGGGATGCAATTATGAGAGTCAGCACTTTCTTAGTCTCTACATATGCAATTCTCTTTGTTGCACAGCAGCTTAGGCTCTTGCTGTGTCATAGGACCATGTGTAGGACCACACCAACTCTGTTTCCAAATCTGAGGCTGTGTGAAGAGATGCCTCCTGCATTCTTCAAGTGCAAATATATTGAAATCTCAGAATCTGGAATTATGCTTTCTGGAAGGATTTTTCCTCTGCATCATTTCTATTTTAGAAAGCAGCATTTTCTGAATTGGGAGTAATTAATGGCTTATTCTGTTACTTCCTACGAAGACCCGCTACCAGCTACCAGTATAGACAACAGTCCAGATGCTACTGAAGATGGAATAATAGAGTGACTTTTCCTAGAAAAAAGTACTTTATTTTAGGAAAGGGAGTAAGTGATCTTGCTCAAAAACTTTTCAATCAGAACATACCTTGATTTAAATTCTGAAAACTGAAAAGGGAAATAGATGGGAAATGCAAGACATTATATTGCTCAGGTTGTTCAATTCCCTCTTCTACCATAGCATTATTACATGTTTTAGAAGTACCTTACTGACACTTGCACATCACTGATACTTCTCAAAACAGATTCTCTACTTCTTTACAACTCAAAAAGGATGAGGTTTTCGTGTTTTTTATTGCTCAGTTACTTATTAAACATTTTCTGTATTCCAGCTGCCATTTACCAAAGGTAGTTAAACAGCAGATCATAATAAATTTTACTGATGTTTGAGATAGTTTTGAAGTCCATCATGATCACAGTCTGATGCAGCAACAGTTCTACTTCCACACATGCAAGTTTCACTCTTGCTGTATATAATTTATCTCTAACAGAGAAGACTTTCAGCACTCTGGTCCTGAAGTTTTAGGTGACTTTAGTTATCAGGCTCAGATCACTGAGCAGCACCTTGAAATCAAAAATTGGGGTAGTGAAGGTGTTGGTATTTTATGGGAATCTAACATAGAGTAGGAATTCCCCTGTGCTAGTAGCAGCATACCACTCACAGTAGTGTTGTTGAAGAGACAGGTTTTTGTGTCTGTATCATCAGTGTGGTGCCCATATTGTTACTGCTCATCAACAACTCACAAAGACAGAGGCATGGAGGAAGATCCCACTGATACAGCATCACCTCAAAAACTTTTTTACTCCTTCCACTCCTTGTCTTACACAGACATACTATAGCTTCAGCTCATACAGTGACTCAAATTACCAGTGTCACCACACCCAGCTCCAAATTTTCCCAAACTCTGAAATCTTGTTCACAGTATTATTCACAATAAACACATAAGGCTGAAATCTGAACCTCAGGCTCATCATGGTAATTCAGGGTAAATCCATCCACAGCTAATAGCTGGAGGGTGGCAATACTGTGAAATACTTTAGGGAGGAACCTGCTGTCCAACCTAGTTTGAAAACAAAATCGCATTTCCCAAAAATGTGCTGCTTGACTGCTTAAACCCAGATGATTTTAAACAGCTACCTTCCACTTGGCTGGCATTGAGTGCTCTGCACTTACAGTGTCATATCCCAGGAAAATTGCTGCTTGCTTGTTCTCAGGTATCTAGCTTCATTTTCATAATCACACTCCTGTTCTTTTCCAGATTTAACAGTATATAGCCCAGCAGGTTACAGTGAGACATATGCCTCCCAGAAAAAGCTTCTACACAGAGATTGTATTTCCCAACTTTAGTATGTCAGAATTTTCTTCATATGCCAGTCACTTACAGTGATCCTACCCGTGGGGGACTCTCCTACAAACAGTTTTTGTGTCCAGATGTAGGATGCCATGTGACAGATGAATTAGCCATGGACATAATTTCAGCAAAGAGGTTTAGCTCCATAATTTTATGCTTTGGCAGCTGCAATGGACACCATCAAAGAAAAAAAAAAAAAAAGAAAAAAAAAGAAAAAAGCTTTTTATGTATATTCCAATTTCACAAAGGAATATAAAGGGCTCTTATAATATGACTCTTGTTGCTGTCTTCTTTGTTCTTATCCACAAGAGCTGCAGATGTTGCTCAACTGTTGCAACTAGTTTTTGTTTACCTTCAGATCTCAAGAACAGTACTTTCACCACTGTAACAGTGCCAGAGGCAGATTATTCCACTGGCATTCAGCAAGAACTGACAACATAGCAAAATTCAATATATTTTGGAGAGCTCAAAATACTGAGCTATTTTGAGGGGGCAATGCCTCTTCTTAAAGTAAAAATTTCATAAATTATATATCATTCAGCACTGTTAAGCTGAGCACAAGAAAATCAAACAGGATAGAATCAAAACACTGTCTTTGTAGGACTGCCATATTGATAAGAAATGAAGTCATCAGGAAGTTTAATGGCACAGCTTGTCATCTGAAGATTTTTCAGCACTCTTTTTTCAGTCACAGATTTGGCTGAGTTGCAAGTGAGGAAGTTCAAAATTTCTGTTCTGCATTGCTAGCAGTTTCTCCTTTAGTGTGATTTTTCACTTTCTATTTTAAAAATATTTATATTTCACTTTATATTCTAAGAAGGTTTATAAAAATAATGATCTCAAGATGGAAGAGATATTGCTTAAAAATAGTAGATCTACAATATGGGTTTTTTTAATATTTTGAGAGCATCCTAAATAAGGGGGAAACAGCATAAAAAGGGGGGGGAAAGCCTCTAAGAAGATTTAGAGAATGGTGTACAAACTGAAACAGTTCAGAGAACAAAAGAGTCATTGACACTGAGATCAGAAATCTTAGTAAGAGAAAGGTATAGGACACAAGGGAGCTGTGCTGGTCACAGGAGCCTACAGAAAGGATGGAGAGGGCTTTGTCACAAGGGCATGTAGTAATAGGACAAGTGGAATGGCTTCAAACTAAAAGAGAGTGGGTTAAGATCAGATGTTTGGTAAAAAATCTTTACTGTGAGTGTGGTGTGGCACTGGCACAGGTTGCCTAGAGAAGCTGTGGATCCTGGAGGTGTTCAAGGCCAGGCTGGGTGGAGCTCTGAACAATCTGGTTTAGTGGAGGAAGATTGAAATAAGGTGATCTTTAAGGTCCCTTCCCACCCAATCCATTCTATGATTCCATGAAATACATTCCAATCATATTGTGACTGAGATGAACACAGCAGATGAGAGACAGGTGTAGTAGAACAGACTAAAATTAGAGGCAAGAAGGATATGTGTTTGGGATAATTAAATCCTAAGCTATAATTATTCAGCTAAGTGAATGAAGTATATAAAAATGCAAATTAAAATAGGTAATTTCCATAATTACTAACTATAAAACACCCCAGCTATTGCAAAAAGTCAGTGCTAGATTCTCAAGGGTAGTTGGCCCTTGCAACCAGAATCAAGCATTTTACAACATCAACATTTTAGGACCTTTTTTGTCCTATGAAATCCACAGAAACACAGATGGTTGCACCACCCATCTGGCAAAGGGGAGACCTGAGTTCCAGTGTCTGTATAATTTCAGTGAATATACACATAAGGTTTACTGAAGCCAAATATTTTTTTCCATTTCCCCTGTAGCTTTGTAATTCTGAAGCAGTAATGTCCTTGTCTTTTCCCCATCCAGATTTTCAGCTGCTTATTTTTTCTATATGAACTGGTATGGTTTCAAGGGGGAAAGAGTTTATTCACCCCATGATATTTAATTGACTGATATTCAGACCATTAGTGTGGGAGATGTAGTTTCAACCCTTCTCAGGCAGAGAGAAAATTAATCTCAATCTTCCATCTCTGAAGTGACAGCTCTTATGACTAAGTCACTGAATAAAAGAATGTAGGGTAAAACATTCATCTTGGTGCAGGGATCTGTGTGCCTGCTGTATTCCAAAAATGTCTTCCATTAGCCATTAAGGAGCAGATAGGTGAATTAACAGCTGTACTTCAGATCTCAGCACTGTTGACCCTCCACTCAATGCTTTTCCAGGCATGAGTAACAGGAGACATTGTTTTGTAGAAAACTTAAATAAGGAAAATTTAAGCACGTAAAGCAAGTGAACAGAAACTGGGAGGGTGTGGGTGGTTTTGTATATAAGCAAAGACCAGCTGATCTTGTAAGAATCCAGGAAAATCTGCCATTTTTTGAATGAAAGGCCTTGCCCCATGCTCTTTACAATAGGCAGCTGGTGGCCCTACAATGTCTCTCACTTAATAGATAACATCTGCTATATACTCAACACCAGCTCCATGAGGTTCAGGCCAAGTACTGGGTCCTAGCTTTGGTCACAGCAGCACCATGCAGTGCTCCAGGCTGGAAATCTGCCTGCTGGTGATGAAGATGAGGAGCACACACCTCACAAGGAGTGGCTGAAGGAGCTGGGGTTGTTTAGCCTGGAGGAGACTCTGGAGAGATCTTATCTCTCCCCACAGCTATCTGAAAAGAGGTTGTAGCAAGGCAGGTGTTGGTCTCTTTTTCCCAAGTAACAAGCAATAAGACAAGAAGAAATTACTTCGGGTTGTGCCAGGGAAGATTTAGATGGGTTATTAGGAAAAATTTCTTCACAGAAAGGGTTTTCAAGCATTGGAGCAGGCTGCCCAGGGAAGTGGTTGAGTCACTATCCCCAGAGGTCTTTAAAAGATGTGTAGATATGGTGTTCAGGGACATTATTTAGTGGTGGACTTGGCACAGCTGGGTAAATTGTTGGACTGAATGATCATAAAGGTCCTTTCCAACTTGAATTGTTCTACAATTCTATGTTGTTTATATATATCGAAGTGATCCATCTTTAAGCTGTATTTTCTAAGGCAAAAAAAAAAATGAAATAACCCTTTACATCCTAAACCCCAAATGGGTTCAACTCTGTGTGCAGATTCTCTGCTACTATGGTTGATATAAGATTGGAAAAGGCTCCATTGCTAAAAAAACTTGTCCTTTGATCCTGTAGGATAATAGGCTGCAGTGTTCCCAGGTTACTGTCAGAAAGCAATCTCCAAGAGGCCAGCTAACTGGAGCAAAAAATAGGTTTCTATAAAACTAAAGTTAGGGAAAACCTGGATTCTCTTGAATTCAATCACTTTTCAAGGTGCCCATCTCACTGGCATCCAAATACAAAGGTGAGAGGTGTGAAATAAAAAATGAAATAGAGCAGAATAGTTAGTCATTAGAAGGTCACAAAGTGAGACAGCTTTTTCTGGAACACATTATCTTCAGTGATAAGTAAACCTTAAAAGTTCAAAAATCAACTTCGGTTGGACAATCCAAAGTTCAGATGTTTCTCTTACCTCTTAGATTATACTCTTCCATGGAACAAGAAAGCAGACCATGCTCCACTGTCATTTACATGGTATAAAAGAAAGTAACAGAGAACAGGTATTTGCCCTTTAATTTTGGTAGCATTACATGATGGATTTATCTGTCTCATCAGCCAGGACATCTCCTGAGAGCAGACTTCCGATCAAAACATCCCTTTGGTTTAGAACCATGATAGAAATATCTGCCACTGGAAAGCAGTAATAATTATATTTCCAGCTTCAATTTGAACCAGCAAATTCACAGAAGGCAGTGGAAATGGACTTCATCAAAGATATATATATTTACCCAGTTTTTTCAAAATCTTGCAGCTGGAGAGAAGACACAGGCAGAACCATACTTTCTTCAATCCATTTTACTTTCTCATTAAGCTACATTTTCCATCAAAAACAAATAGATCATGTCTCCATTTTTTCTTACTGTAACAGGAATACCAGGTTCGAAATGCAATCAAGCTGGAAGGAAAGAATATTTCTTGCCCCTGAAGATGGTTGAGCATCTGCTGAACAGGGTCTGATTTAATAGACTCTACCTCCAGGAAAACACTGAGTTTCATCTTTGCTGCATCCTTAGACCATAATATCTGGCCCTGTAGTGTTTGCAACAGTGGCCTCCAGGCTCTGTTTGAGAACAAGTTCACTAGGCAGTCACACTGGAGCATCCCACCATCCCTAACTGGCTCAGGCAAAGCTCCGGTGCATCCAAGAGCTGTGGGAGCGCACAGGGACAGAGTTACCTAGCAGGCAAACAGGCACCAGCTGTCCCTGCTCAGCTCACTTCCTTACACCCACTTCAGTCATTCTTGTAGCAACCTCCTGTGATTTCCAGGTGAGTAGGATGGGCTCTGCACTGTCCTCTCAGAGCTCCAGTGCCGTGCTATAAGAGCACATGGGTTTTGTGCTAGGTGATTGTCATAGGCATAAAACGTGCTCAAAGTTAAGCATATGCTTAATTGCTGTATTGAATCAAGAATCAATCTGTCCACCCAACACTGATTATGGCTCAAATCTTGCAGTGCACACTGATTCATGGTTTTGGCTTCATGGAGGTTATTGAAGAATCAGTGCTAATTTTCCACATTTTAGAAATGTTTAGGTAGATGAGTGTAGGAATCAATCAATGTACTCCCTTTGCCATTATAAATCTTAGCTGTTTTCAGCATTGAGTGCCAAAAGATGTGAAATAAAATATTTCACTCCCTAAAACAAATGCGAATGCCTTTGAGAGGAGAGGTCAAGTGTGGTGTGGCATATATTGTACATGTACACACATAAATCATTGATAGTAAGATTAGTTCTCTATATTGATCACATCATACTTTCCTAACTGGTAGATTATCTAAGAAAATAATCACTAAATTATCTTAAAGGTATCAGCTTCCAAGAAAGATTAATGATACATCATTTACTTTATGAAGGGAGCAGGCATCCAATAAATTAGAAAATGCACACCACCATCAAAGCAGATTGTTAAGTATACCCAGCACTCACCTTACTGAGTAGCTGAAAAATGGTTTCTGCATTCTTTCTATCAAATCATAAGTATTTTCTTGTCACCCATCTCATTGTATAAGCAAATATCTGCTAATTTCCCATACACATGATATTGACACAAAATTCATTTAAAGGGACAGTGTTTGCATTCACATATGGTCATGTGGATACACAGTAAGAGAGGTTCAAAACAATTGAAATTTCTTTTGTGGGATCTGAAATTGTGATTTATTGCATGTGTTTAGATGGTTTTTATCAAAATTAAAAACAAATCATCATTCAGAGGAAAGATTGATCTTGAAGTTAAAAATACAGGGCATCCTACCCTGACCAACAGTGTCCACACATGTGCACCACCAGAAGAAGCTCTGTTTCTGAATAAAAGTGTCCTTCTTACATCATCCTTCTCATAACTGTCATCTTCTTGGTTGAAGATAGGCATTTACAGACCTTTTCCCTGACTTGTTTTCCTAGGGATAACCCTAGGTAAAATTTAGATTTAGAGTTTACATTTTGAAGTTTATATTTACCATTTGCATATATTGAATAATTTTGCTACTAGCATCATCAAAAAATAGTTATACAAACTAGCTCACTTCCACTTCTTAAAGCTTTTAACCTCTAGCTTCCACAAGAGTTCCATTTTACCTTTTAAGGCTTTTTTATTTAGTTCTAGGTGATTGATTGCTACTGATTACATTTCATGGTACTGTCGCAGGGAAGAAGGGGTGCATGGACACTATAATTAGCTCCATTTCTGGAAGCACTAATCAAATATTTCCCAACCTCCTCCTCAAAAAGGGAAGTGAGTTTCACAGAGAAACTGAGGCACTGAGAATGCAACGTGCCTGCAGTGAAAAAGTAGTCATTAATGGAAGTGCAGAATTAATTGTGGTGTTCATGCCATGGTGTCAGGCATGATGACTGGCACACTGAGCTCTGTGCTCTCATGGTGAAGGGACAGGCCTGGGCATTCACTGCTTGGCAGGCAAGAGAAAAAGGCCCTGAGGCTTAGCTTCACTGCTGAAAGAACACACTTTCTGCTCCTGCCAAGTAATGAAATTATTGGGAATGGTAATTCGGGCTCCCTGGAGAGACTGAATTCCTCACAAGCATTCATACCTGCTATGCCACAGATGACAGCCATTCCCTAGTGGCATCAGCAGCAATAAATCTTGCTTTACAGAGCTCTGACAGAAAAAGGAGGCAATAGGTCTACACTAGTTCCCCAGTCCTGTTACCTGCTTCACTTGGGTCTTGCATCAGCCCTCGTGGATATGAAATAGAGAAGAAAGGGACTGTGGTTCCATCTGGAAGTTTGGGAAGTGTTTAGAAACTCCCATCCCAGCAAATAACAGTGTGAACAGCACAAAAATTAGGAAGAATGGCTGACAAACTGGCTTAGTGAGAAAAGGTTCCCAGAGATGTAGCTCATACCAACTGTACTTACAAAAGCTCTTTTGGGTAGTATTTCCATTTTCTGGCATATTTTGTAAAATGTGGCACCATTCAGGCTAAAAAATTCTTTGACACAGTTGTTATGAAGATGAGCTTTCTGAGGCAAGAATATTCAAATAATGCAGCTTTCTGGTTTCTGTTGGAGGTTCTAGACCAGAAAGCCATCTAAAGAAGCCTTAATGATTAATCTGTAAAACTGAGAGATAATGCAACCCAGTAAGAGAGCATTGAGAGGAACTTAAAACCTAGACGCAGTGTAGAAGACAGAAACAAACTCCTCCCTAAAAACAGCAACACATGTTCTGTCATTTTACAGTTCTGGACACGTTTGTTTGACATAAACAGGAGGAAGAAGCATTTTTAAATATAAGGAAAAAAAATAAAATATTCAAAATACATTGAAAATTTTATAAATAGTGGCAACTTGTTGTTGCTTCAACATTATGGTGCTAACAGAGAAGCAGAGTTCCACATTCAAGGAGGCAAAGAACTTTAACATATTACCTAGTCTTGTACAGAACACACATTATTAAAAATAATGGCTTACTTCTCATGGAATGTTATTACAGCCTGCAATGTTATTTCAGAGTATAACCATTAATGCCAGGCAGCATTTTCATTTGGCAAAGACCATTTGTGAAGAGGACACAAAGAGGAAGGTACAGAAAAAGTTACATATCACAAAAGGAGAGAAAGAGTGGGAAGAAGGGAAAAAAATGGACCAGTTTCCATCATTTTGACTGAATGAATAGTGGGTGCAATTACACACATTCAGGCAGATTCAATCAGCACAATGCACACTTTCACAACCACTGTTCTGTTGAGTTCAGGCATTTTCAGGAATAATATGTTGTGTTGCCTTCTCGCTTGGCTTTGTGTGCTGTTTCTCAAGAGGCTTAACATTTGTGTGCACAGCAGCTGTATCCCCCTGTGCTAAGTCAGGGTGCCACAGCCTAAAATTACCCTTAGATAGTGGTCCCCAGGGCACAGTGAAATTTCACTGCTGACTTAAAACATGCCTAATCTTCAAATCATCCAAACATAAAGGAAAAAAGAAGAAATGGACACTGTGAAAATATGAGAAAGGTGAATCCTCTCTCAATTAGCAAGAAGGCTGTGACAGGCACAGCCCTCAGATGGATTCCAAACAAGAATGTGACATTGCAAATAGAAAGTCTTTCATTGCACATGGTTTTTCCAAAACAGCTGATGAAGAACTAACATCAAGCAGAACAAAAATGGAAACTAGTGGTGCAGTGGCATGCTAGCCACATAGCCTCATGCCCTGTATACCTTCCAAAGTGCATCAGGCAATGACAGAATGAAATAAAGGCAGTCAGACCCAATTCTCACACGCACTACTGAAGCAGAGACATCTACTGATACAGAAATTGAACAGAAGACCAGCACACATTGGAGCACAGCTGTTACTTTATGAAGGGGTTGGTAATGCCACACTCCAGAAGTGCAAAGCTCAAAAGATATTTGATAACACCAGAGTCAAAAGGGCCACCTTGAGACACCACCACTGAAAATACAGCTATGAAATACACATTTAAATGTCTCTGTCCTGACACTCCACCCTGGGTTACAGAGCCAGCAGCTGGGCAGAGGAATGCAAATAAAAGGCTCACCATTGAGCCTCACAACACATGTTCTGCATCAATCACTTTTTATATAAGATAAAGTTGGTCTCTTTATAATCATGGATGGCAGAGATATGCATAATGGATAGAATCAGAGGGCAGCATGTTTTTTGGGATCAGCATTCCTTCACCTTCCCAGCATTATTCTTATTCACATATTGTTGGTGGAGGGAGGGCAGTGGGTATGGAAAAAAAAAAAAAATCCTGCCCACTTAGATGACAGTAGGATTATTAAGCCATCTATTTCTCACAATAGTGAAAGGCTTTACATAAGAAACAAGAGAAATAAGACAAAAAGGCACACAATGACCCAAATGTTGTTCTGCTGAAATTCTGTACTATTCCATTGCCCTCTGATTGTACTTCTTCATAATCATTTCTTAAAAGTGAGTCACTTCTTTGAGACTGTATATACAGATATAAAAGTCAGGTGAAACATTCCTCTACAAAAATACTGATTTGTGGGTTTATGTCCACTGGATCTTGCCTCAAGGAGGCACAAAGCATACTCTATATCCATGGACTTCATGGCACCATTTGGCACCTCCCAAAATGGCTTCCATCTACAAGAACCCACAGGGCCATGAAAAGTTACATGCCCATACTTCTCCAAATCCAGCAGGTTCAGACTAAGGAATTGCCAGACCCAAGTTTACTGCTGTCTGCCAGCTTTGTCTCATTACCTATCATGTATAATCTCTGTTTTCAGCTAGCAATAAGCAGTCTTCCTTATTACCATTGCAATGTTCACATAATTAAATTGTTCTCAAATTGTAGGCTATAACAGCTTACAGTCTTAGATGAAATTGTCGTGACAATTCAGAAATGCTTATTCTCTCTAACCTGTGTATAGGAAGAGACACATTCCAATTGTATGTGGAAAAAAAAAAAAGCTCTAATCCATTAGAAGTTGTGTCATAACTGAGTATGTTGATTGAAAAGCTCATCAAAGTTAAAAGTCTCCAGAAGTCTTTGGAAGTATATTTATCATCACTGACAAAAGGGTTATCCAAGGAAGCATGGAGCTCTAGACAAAAGTTAAGTTTTGAAAAGAAATTTACCTCTATTCTCACAAATTGTAAAAGTTAGTTATTTTTCTCTACAAAATGAGCTTAACAGAGAAAACCTGAAGCTCTGCTTAAGTCTCAGGTAACTGTGAAATTCATTTCCCCTCTTCATTTTTCACATCTGGTAGCTAATTTGTTTTCTTTACATTTCACTAGAATAAACTGATTCATTACTATTATTATTATTATTATTATTATCATTATCATTATTATCATTATTATTATTATTAATGTTTACAGTGTTAAGCAGAAATTCATGTTAGTGGGATAATTATTATGAGTTTCACATTTTCCCAGAGGGCAAGTATACTTTACCCAGCTAGGGTCAGTCTGGAAGACAGTCCTTCAACAATGAATTTAGAAGAAAGCCACTGTCCCACTGAGGCACAAGACAAGATCTGAGCTTCAGTGCTGTGCAAAGCTGGGACACAAAATGCTTCCTATTCCTTTTCTCACTTTTTCTCTTCTTTTCTCTTTGCCATTTATACAGTGAGAGATTAGGCAAGAGTGTCATTCTACAGCAGCATCAGAAATAAAAGACTTTGGAGAAAGAATAAGTAAAAGGACAAGTTATGCCTTTGGGTATTACACATGAAAAATACAAAATTAAATAACATCAAGGAGGGAAAACATTAAAATTTCTGCATCTTTCAATTTTTGCAGACAAAGAAGCTATTCAATGCAGGACTTTTAATGATTAATGAGGAGAATAGGATTGCCTTTCTAAAGCTGCTCTGAGTACTAAATCACAAATGACCTTTAGTGCTTCCAGTTGAGGGTGATTTATCTCATTTTACCACTAGTGTCTATCATTGCTTTTTATAAAAATTGGGTCTATCTACTTCTACTAATATATGTTGCTCCCCTGGGGATGGTTCAGGACCCACCCATCAAGACCTCCCTTCTAAAACCACAACAATCCAGCTGGGAGCAACTGCTCTATGCACTCCACCCCTCGCTGTCCTTTGCTCTAACACCCAGGAGAGAAGCAGGAATGAGGTCAGGTTTGCTAATATTTCCCCAGCTCTCAACAGGACATCTAACTCTTCCTTGTATCTTTCCTCAGTTGTAAGGCTCCACATTCTCAGTGAAAATGTGCCTGAGAATTTATGGTATATTAAAAATCCTTCTTTTTAACTTTTTATTTCATACCAAGAGCACAGAAGTATAAAGGGTAAAGAACTAATTTAATGTATAATACAAAACTAAAAGGACAAGACTTTTAAAAATAAGCTTTCTCAATCAGCTTTCCTTCATATAAGCCCCTTTCTGTGTAATCTTTCCAATGCCATTCCTTCCATGCAAATCAAAGTGCCTTTTAGGATGAGGAAGTGAGACCAAGCAAATAAAAGATCCTCCTCTAGCTTTAGCACAGGATTAATCAAGAAAAGTTGGGATATAATAGAGAAAAAAAAAGATAAGGGAATTCTACCCCGAGTTCCCTGCTGTCCGCTTTCACAAGGCAACCTACACTCCCACACTTTCTTCAAGAGGGGTAAACATAGAAGCAAATATTAAACAACACTGGAGATATGGATAATATGGATATGCTTAATACAAAAGAGATACAAGAGCAAAGTTTAAAGGAGTGGATTCACAAGGAGGATTTTTGTCGTTGTTGAAGCATCTTTTTTAAGCACGCTTTTATTTTGTATCTTGAAAGCGAAGACCCTTACATAATGTGGTGAAGGTGGGGATAAGCATTCAGAAAAAAGAACAAGGTTTGCAATTTGGACTTTTATCAGCATATTAGAGCTTACATATATCACGTTGTATACTCACAGAATCAAAGGCATGAAATACCTGTGATGATGTATGCCAGCAGTTATTATATAATCCAAACACTCCTACCAACTTCAAGAACAAGATGCTTGCTTTCAGTGTCCCTGACCCATTCAGCTTTTGTCCTGCATGCAAAGAGGGAGAGCAGCTAGAATGTTAAAATGTCTCCTTTTAGGGAGATTATGCAGATATTATAAGAGAAGTATCTCTCAGTATTATTTCCACAAAAACATAAAATACATGGTAGCATAGCAAATCATAGTACCTAATGAAATTTAAAATGGCAACAACTAAGAAGAGTAACACAATTATCAGTATTTTCTACTTCTAAAGTTTAAGCCATACTGAACTGGAAAAAGTTTTATTTTAGAAATGAAACAAAATGTACCCAAGGCATAAAAAAAAAGAAATCTGCTCATAAAGGTCAAGGATATTCCTGGGCTCTTGTTTTCAGTGCTATTTTTTTTAAGTAATGATGCTTCTTTGATGAAAATGCTTGCTACCCTCTCCCAGTGTATGTTATATCTGGTACAGGAACAGTTTTGCATCAGTTTGCATTTCATATATTTTTATAGTTTAAGTTAGCTATATTCAGAGCAGGAGTGACTTTTGTATATTCATTAGCATAATTTTTTACTAAATTTTGTGCTTGTTTAGTATCTTATATTAAGGACTTAAGCCACATTTTACAGACATAAAACGACACATCCAGAACAAGTATTTAAACCATACAGTGGTGCCTCACTTCATGCAAAATACTTAAGCACAATAATAGTCAGCAAGAATAAATTTAAAAATTGCTCATAATGAAGGAAATGATGTAGCAAAAATAGGAATAAAACCCATATTTCTTACCTTTTATGTAGGCTCTTAACAAGGTTAAAATTGCTCATATTTAGTGTAATTAAATCTTATCTCATGCCATTTCAACTCAGAGAGATATCCAGCTATTCACAGTTATTCGCACCTTTTCAGAAAAGAAAATAGCTCTCAGATACATAATTAACCACAATGTCCCACATAGATGTCATCAGCAAGACTGCAACTGAACTCTGGTCTTGGAAGTGTTGGCAGGAATTGCTGCTTCATAGAAACCCATGCATTTCGCACGTTACTGGCTTCCACTTGCTGCCTTTTTATTGCTCCTGTGGTATGGAATTATTATATATATATATATATATATATATATATATATTATTATTATTATACAGGATGTGAACTCAGGAATGAATAAGGTGGGTCTTCAGGGAAGTCTGGGCACCAAAATCATTTTGCTGAGGTGCCATCGCTTTGTCCCACCTAGAGTTTAATCATGCATATGCTTAATGTAATACCTTTTAATTATGGATTCACACAAATAGAAAGGATGCAGTAAGAATCCTCTGCTGTAATAAAACACTCGCTCTGAACACAGGGAACCCACTACCCTATAAAGAATACTGTCTCTGTATGAAGAAGATGAAATGTAATACTTTGTGTTAATGAAGTATAAAACTGAAAGGGACATTAAGATGACAGAGTTTTCAGACTCCCTTTGACATAAAGGCCAGAACTGTACACAGTAACCCCTGCATGGAGCAACATGTCTTGTGATTCACCGATGATGTATCATTCAATGGCACATTTTACCTTGTCCAAGTAACTTAAGAGGTGGAAAATAAATGATTCTTAAAAGGTTTGGCTAACCTACACCTACCTTTGGAGTCTCACTTGGCAAGTACAGAGGAAAAGGTTAGTACCTTGTGTACATGAGTAATCAGTTAATCTCAGTTGGTTTGTACATCAGTAAGACAAAGCCTGGACTCTTCCCAGACATTTGCTCTAAGACATAAACCACAAATACTCTGGCATTATCTGACTCCAGCAAACAAACACTGTGACATGCAAGTTCATTGTTTGCCACACCCTCTCTGATTTCTAGTCTTGCTGGCAATCCTTTCTTCTCTCTTCATTGCTGTGAGGTCCTCTGGTGTTTTGTCTCTTTTTCTCTTTTCAGGCAGCTAGACCTTTCCTGGTACACACATCCTTTAAAATAGCTGCTTTGTTCACACTTTTTAAACAGTCAGTTCCTGAGGGCTCAAAAGCACCCTATTTATAAATTTCCTTTCTCCAATACTTTAACTGCTACTCCAATTCCAACCTCTTTACCAGCAAGTATTCAGAATAAAAGCCTCTTTCTTTTGAAAATCCAGTTCATATTCTTATCCTGCTCTGGGATTAGCTCTGGCTGGACATGAAAACAATTCTTCGGCAAGTATTTAATAATCTTTCTACTTATATTAGTCTTCAATATGATGGACAGTTCCATTCTATTAAACTGCTCTTCAGCAGTGCCATCATCTCCATTTCCTTCCCGAATGATTTCCTATTTCCCTTACTCTTACCCATTCTCTTTGCCTCCCTCTATCTGCTTTCTTCTATTTCATGTTAATTCTTTCATTGACTAAAATCCCTGAAGCTTTAGCAGTGTTTCTTAATATTTCTAATTAAGATATTTACCTGTTTCCTATCTCATTTCTTCCCATTTCTACCAGTGAGTGTCATCAAATTCCCAGAGGATCATAATGCTACCTGTGACCAGTTTTGGAAAAGGACTCCTTTATTACTCACATCTCCTTTAATCTGGATAACTATTTTGGTCACAGTAGCAAGAACTCCAGACACCTAACCAACATAAAAGCTACTCAAAACTAAGGTCACCAGTCTTTAATCCTTTTTCTTCCAGAGCAATCACTGTGAAACTTTTAATGCATTTTTGGCATCCTTCCACAAGGTTTGTTTATCAGGCAGCAGACATTCTTCTCCAAAGCAGTCCGCAATATTTTCAGCTACTAACACTATTTTAATTGACAGATTTCCATAGCTTACAAAAATCTTCATTAAACCTTTCTGATCTTCTTCTGTCTCTATAAAGCAAACACCATCTATTGCATTACTATTCTTTAGCTGCCCATTCTTCATTCTTTGGGTATCTCTAATTACTTCCCTGTCTATTCTGTTCATCTAACTTTGTGGTATTAAATTCATTTAATGTAAACCATTATCTGAAAGACACTTACAGGCAGCTGGGACAAGAAAATCTTCACACTTTCTGCTGCTTTCCATGACATATATTCTACAGGTTTCTTCACTTCCATCACAACCTTGATGTCAGGATTGATGCAAAGTTTTCTCCTGCTGTAGCTAATCTGCTTCTGGACTATTCTCTGTATTACCCCACTAATTTCTGATAATATTATCTTCAATAACTTTGTGCCCTCTCATCAGAAGAGACTGAGCCTTCTCCTGGTTTTATCAAATACCAGCTCCCCACTGCTCTCTATGGATATTCCTTTACACAAATTCCTCTTCAGAAGTTTTAATTCCTTTCTTGCTCATCTTGGAATATAGTCCAGAGTTAGAGAGCAACTGGTGTAGAAGCTGCTTCAGCAAAAGTTTTTCCACTGAAAAAACATAGTTAATATAAAAACATTTTCTCACTGCAATGAGTTAGTACCACAGTGAAATTTTCATCAACAAACGTGTCTGTAAATCCAGAGATCTAGAACTTCTGTTTGAAACTAGTGGTACAGAGGACCTCTATGTGGCCAGTTATTCCATAGAAAAAAAGCCTGCTCACATCCCTGCAATTTCTTGTTATTTTTAAACTTAAAATTTGGTGTCTACATTATAGTTACACCATACCCATCCAGCCAAATTGAAGTTATTTATTTGGGGTTTTTTGTGTTTTTGTTGTTATTTGTTTGGTTTTGTTTCGCTGGGGTTTGGTTTTTGGTTATTGGAGGGTTTTGTGAGCATCCTTTGAAATTTGCTCTGTCTAGTCTGGCAGATTGGTGACCTCACTTCTGATACCAAGCAACAGCATTGGTGCAAGGGTATTCTCCTGTTTAGTGACCTTCTGAATTTTTGTGCCCTTTGGGGTAATACAGAGAATTTTTCACCTCAGCTCAGACATTACTGAAACACCTTTTGCTCCCTTTCTTATAGTTCAGTCTTCCTCAGTACCTTGTTACTTATTTCATAACTGAATGAGCAGTTTTGCTATGACAGATGCGGTCCTAAAGACAGGTTAATTGTATTCCCTTTCATCAGCACAATATTCCTATTAGGATAGCAAACAGCACATTGAGACAAATTTGATTTTTTTCTCTACCTCACTATAAACACCTTCACTACAGTAAATACAAATTCCACTGCATGCAGACTATAGGAAAATGCACAACAAATGAATACTTCCAGCTTTCAGGGAGACTCCAGCAGGGCTCTGGCTTTGGCAAGTGAAAGATTGCAGGCAGTACATCTTATTACATGGGTGGTCGAGTTATTGAACTTTATTGACAAAGGGCTGGATTTTCCAGCAAGACAGAGCTTCATTAAAATTCTGCAGAGACTGAAAATTCAATAATCTCTCTCACAAAGCACTGCATGAGTAGGGCTGATTAGGCAATTTCTCTCTCATTCCATTTCTTTTGCTAAAAGCGTTGTTACTTCTTGTTGGTACAAAAAGACAATCATTAAATGAGCATTCGCTATACTTGATTAAGCAGAAAGTTTTAAAGGTGCATTGGCTCTCTTTCTCTAGAATTAATTGAGGCCTTAAAAAGTTGCAATAACAGCACCACCACCACCACTTAATCTTTTTAAACTGAATTATTTAAAATTTGGATCTGATGAATCCATTTATGGCTCTTCATAGCTTTCAAATCTACGTTTTCATAGTTACTTGTACATTTGAAGCCAGGTTTGCTGGGTACTGGGAAGAGTGTGTGAATTACTCCCTACTTCATTTCTTTCCTTGTATCTTATTTGCTCTCATTTGGTTTCAGATTAAGAGACTGCTTAAGAATAGAATGGGAGGACCAGACAAGATCAGCTACCTGATTATCTTGTTTTTGTCATTGGCTATCAGCTGATAGGAAGGGAATTAGCATAGCAAGATTATTGTTATACTTCCCTTGGGAAAGACATGGGCTTCAGCAATCCATAGTTCAGGGAATTCCTGACACAGAGGTTGTATCTTCATATTTAATAACTATTAGTGGATTTTTCTTCTGTGACTTTGTTTGTTCAAGTGCCCCACCATCACCCTTCTCTTGTAAAACACGATGCTGCCCTGCTGCTTGCAAGAATGTTTTCCAGTAAACAAAGCCAGTTTAGAGACTATGAGACCTTATAAATCTGCACTTAAGAGTCTGTTCACAGTAATCACAGAAGCAATTTTCTCTCTTTCTTGTTTGGTGGTGTTTTTTGGTTTTTGGTTTTTTTGTTGGTTTTTTTTTTTTTTTTGTGGGTTTTGTAATTTTTTTTCTTTCATTTTTGGTTTGGGGTTTGTGTTGTGAATTGAGAGGGGGAGATGTTAGGATTTCATTTGTGCAGAGAAAGATGATTAAAAAGATCCAAAGCCTAGAAAAATAATTAGAGGACTTGTATTCTTGGACATTCCATTTATCTTCTCTGCTCTTGATCAGTCTTGTATTACTGATTGTTTTTTTTCCTAAAACAGTTGTGCTGCACCCAAAAGTCAGTGACTAATACCAGACAATGTCAGTATGTGCTTACTCAACAACATTAGTTATATAATGTAGTTTGGTCCTCAAAAATAAGGTGAGGAAGCTGCTGCTGTAATTCAATATCTTCTGCTAAGATGTTTTTGGAACACAGGCTAATCCACTCTGACCCTGACTGTATTAGGGAAAAAAAAATAATAAAAAAAACCAACCAAATACCACAGTCCTGATTCCAGTTGTATTCTGCTCAGCTGAACTCCCATTAACCTCAGTGAAATTTTGTCTAAGTTACCACTGAGAAAAACAAAACAAATAGTCTTCTAAGTATGGTCCACTATTGATGCAAGTACATAAAACTGCATTGAAATATGAAGGCAAAGCTTAAGTATTGCTGTGCTTCTCACCCTTTGATTACCATGCCGTTTCTAACAAAATGTTTGATAATTTTTTTCAATTAAGGGTACCCAAAAATATTTTAGAACTCAGTGTAGTGAGAGACTCAGGCCAGAAGAACAGATGCCTAGCCTGAGACATCTGGGTACCAGATGAGGGTGTAAGAAGCACCAGGTGACAGCAGGACCAGCAACGCACCAGCAAAGGCTTGACACACATGGGAGACGTGTCCTGCAGAGAGGAGCAGTAGAGCAGAAAGGCTTAACTAATGTTTCCACGCTTAATTCCTGGCGATACCACTCTTCAGATTAAAAGTTTGGACACAGTTATTGTCAAATCTGAACGTACGTAAACAGATAAACAGACATAAACGTACATAAATGAACATAAACAAACTTTCACCAGATCTACCATCATAAGGTTATGTGTTCTACAGCCTGGAAAAACAAGTTTTCTAGAAGCAACTTCTCTTT